>NC_083637.1:32656198-33856198 GCF_963576545.1 Limanda limanda | reverse complement strand
GTACCGATCGATGCGCGCAACCCCATTTAGTGGGAGTAGAGCCTACTTGCAAGTCTCTCCGACCTTCACAAAAAAAGTTATTCAAGAATATCTCCTCAGATTTGGGGGAATTTCGTCGGTCGACCTCTTCCGAAGGTCGTACAAGCTCGGGGATGGTACCAATCGATCCGCAGGACCCAAATTAGTCCAGATGCAACCACTTTCCAAGTCTCTCCGACCTTCACAAAAAACGTTATTCAAGAATATCTCTTTCTCCTATGTGCTTTCATCCCTAACCCTAACCCTAACCCTTCCGAAAGTCGGAGAAGCTCAAGGATGGTACCGATCGATGCGCGCTACCCCATTTAGTGGGGGTAGAGCCTACTTGCAAGTCTCTCCGACCTTCACAAAAAAAGTTATTCAAGAATATCTCTTTCTCCCATGTGCTTTCATCCCTAACCCTAACCCTAACCCTTCCGAAAGTCGGAGAAGCTCAAGGATGGTACCGATCGATGCGCGCTACCCCATTTAGTGGGGGTAGAGCCTACTTGCAAGTCTCTCCGACCTTCACAAAAAAAGTTATTCAAGAATATCTCTTTCTCCTATGTGCTTTCATCCCTAACCCTAACCCTAACCCTTCCGAAAGTCGGAGAAGCTCAAGGATGGTACCGATCGATGCGCGCTACCCCATTTAGTGGGGGTAGAGCCTACTTGCAAGTCTCTCCGACCTTCACAAAAAACGTTATTCAAGAATATCTCCTCAGATTTGGGGGAATTTCGTCGGTCGACCTCTTCCGAAGGTCGTACAAGCTCGGGGATGGTACCAATCGATCCGCAGGACCCAAATTAGTCCAGATGCAACCACTTTCCAAGTCTCTCCGACCTTCACAAAAAAAGTTATTCAAGAATATCTCTTTCTCCTATGTGCTTTCATCCCTAACCCTAACCCTAACCCTTCCGAAAGTCGGAGAAGCTCAAGGATGGTACCGATCGATGCGCGCTACCCCATTTAGTGGGGGTAGAGCCTACTTGCAAGTCTCTCCGACCTTCACAAAAAAAGTTATTCAAGAATATCTCTTTCTCCTATGTGCTTTCATCCCTAACCCTAACCCTAACCCTTCCGAAAGTCGGAGAAGCTCAAGGATGGTACCGATCGATGCGCGCAACCCCATTTAGTGGGGGTAGAGCCTACTTGCAAGTCTCTCCGACCTTCACAAAAAAAGTTATTCAAGAATATCTCCTCAGATTTGGGGGAATTTCGTCGGTCGACCTCTTCCGAAGGTCGTACAAGCTCGGGGATGGTACCAATCGATCCGCAGGACCCAAATTAGTCCAGATGCAACCACTTTCCAAGTCTCTCCGACCTTCACAAAAAAAGTTATTCAAGAATATCTCTTTCTCCTATGTGCTTTCATCCCTAACCCTAACCCTAACCCTTCCGAAAGTCGGAGAAGCTCAAGGATGGTACCGATCGATGCGCGCTACCCCATTTAGTGGGGGTAGAGCCTACTTGCAAGTCTCTCCGACCTTCACAAAAAACGTTATTCAAGAATATCTCTTTCTCCTATGTGCTTTCATCCCTAACCCTAACCCTAACCCTTCCGAAAGTCGGAGAAGCTCAAGGATGGTACCGATCGATGCGCGCTACCCCATTTAGTGGGGGTAGAGCCTACTTGCAAGTCTCTCCGACCTTCACAAAAAAAGTTATTCAAGAATATCTCCTCAGATTTGGGGGAATTTCGTCGGTCGACCTCTTCCGAAGGTCGTACAAGCTCGGGGATGGTACCAATCGATCCGCAGGACCCAAATTAGTCCAGATGCAACCACTTTCCAAGTCTCTCCGACCTTCACAAAAAAAGTTATTCAAGAATATCTCTTTCTCCTATGTGCTTTCATCCCTAACCCTAACCCTAACCCTTCCGAAAGTCGGAGAAGCTCAAGGATGGTACCGATCGATGCGCGCTACCCCATTTAGTGGGGGTAGAGCCTACTTGCAAGTCTCTCCGACCTTCACAAAAAACGTTATTCAAGAATATCTCTTTCTCCTATGTGCTTTCATCCCTAACCCTAACCCTAACCCTTCCGAAAGTCGGAGAAGCTCAAGGATGGTACCGATCGATGCGCGCTACCCCATTTAGTGGGGGTAGAGCCTACTTGCAAGTCTCTCCGACCTTCACAAAAAAAGTTATTCAAGAATATCTCCTCAGATTTGGGGGAATTTCGTCGGTCGACCTCTTCCGAAGGTCGTACAAGCTCGGGGATGGTACCAATCGATCCGCAGGACCCAAATTAGTCCAGATGCAACCACTTTCCAAGTCTCTCCGACCTTCACAAAAAAAGTTATTCAAGAATATCTCTTTCTCCTATGTGCTTTCATCCCTAACCCTAACCCTAACCCTTCCGAAAGTCGGAGAAGCTCAAGGATGGTACCGATCGATGCGCGCTACCCCATTTAGTGGGGGTAGAGCCTACTTGCAAGTCTCTCCGACCTTCACAAAAAAAGTTATTCAAGAATATCTCTTTCTCCTATGTGCTTTCATCCCTAACCCTAACCCTAACCCTTCCGAAAGTCGGAGAAGCTCAAGGATGGTACCGATCGATGCGCGCTACCCCATTTAGTGGGGGTAGAGCCTACTTGCAAGTCTCTCCGACCTTCACAAAAAAAGTTATTCAAGAATATCTCTTTCTCCTATGTGCTTTCATCCCTAACCCTAACCCTTCCGAAAGTCGGAGAAGCTCAAGGATGGTACCGATCGATGCGCGCTACCCCATTTAGTGGGGGTAGAGCCTACTTGCAAGTCTCTCCGACCTTCACAAAAAAAGTTATTCAAGAATATCTCTTTCTCCTATGTGCTTTCATCCCTAACCCTAACCCTAACCCTTCCGAAAGTCGGAGAAGCTCAAGGATGGTACCGATCGATGCGCGCAACCCCATTTAGTGGGGGTAGAGCCTACTTGCAAGTCTCTCCGACCTTCACAAAAAAAGTTATTCAAGAATATCTCCTCAGATTTGGGGGAATTTCGTCGGTCGACCTCTTCCGAAGGTCGTACAAGCTCGGGGATGGTACCAATCGATCCGCAGGACCCAAATTAGTCCAGATGCAACCACTTTCCAAGTCTCTCCGACCTTCACAAAAAAAGTTATTCAAGAATATCTCTTTCTCCTATGTGCTTTCATCCCTAACCCTAACCCTAACCCTTCCGAAAGTCGGAGAAGCTCAAGGATGGTACCGATCGATGCGCGCTACCCCATTTAGTGGGGGTAGAGCCTACTTGCAAGTCTCTCCGACCTTCACAAAAAACGTTATTCAAGAATATCTCTTTCTCCTATGTGCTTTCATCCCTAACCCTAACCCTAACCCTTCCGAAAGTCGGAGAAGCTCAAGGATGGTACCGATCGATGCGCGCTACCCCATTTAGTGGGGGTAGAGCCTACTTGCAAGTCTCTCCGACCTTCACAAAAAAAGTTATTCAAGAATATCTCTTTCTCCTATGTGCTTTCATCCCTAACCCTAACCCTAACCCTTCCGAAAGTCGGAGAAGCTCAAGGATGGTACCGATCGATGCGCGCAACCCCATTTAGTGGGGGTAGAGCCTACTTGCAAGTCTCTCCGACCTTCACAAAAAAAGTTATTCAAGAATATCTCCTCAGATTTGGGGGAATTTCGTCGGTCGACCTCTTCCGAAGGTCGTACAAGCTCGGGGATGGTACCAATCGATCTGCAGGACCCAAATTAGTCCAGATGCAACCACTTTTCAAGTCTCTCCGACCTTCACAAAAAAAGTTATTCAAGAATATCTCTTTCTCCTATGTGCTTTCATCCCTAACCCTAACCCTAACCCTTCCGAAAGTCGGAGAAGCTCAAGGATGGTACCGATCGATGCGCGCAACCCCATTTAGTGGGGGTAGAGCCTACTTGCAAGTCTCTCCGACCTTCACAAAAAAAGTTATTCAAGAATATCTCTTTCTCCTATGTGCTTTCATCCCTAACCCTAACCCTAACCCTTCCGAAAGTCGGAGAAGCTCAAGGATGGTACCGATCGATGCGCGCAACCCCATTTAGTGGGGGTAGAGCCTACTTGCAAGTCTCTCCGACCTTCACAAAAAAAGTTATTCAAGAATATCTCCTCAGATTTGGGGGAATTTCGTCGGTCGACCTCTTCCGAAGGTCGTACAAGCTCGGGGATGGTACCAATCGATCCGCAGGACCCAAATTAGTCCAGATGCAACCACTTTCCAAGTCTCTCCGACCTTCACAAAAAACGTTATTCAAGAATATCTCTTTCTCCTATGTGCTTTCATCCCTAACCCTAACCCTAACCCTTCCGAAAGTCGGAGAAGCTCAAGGATGGTACCGATCGATGCGCGCTACCCCATTTAGTGGGGGTAGAGCCTACTTGCAAGTCTCTCCGACCTTCACAAAAAAAGTTATTCAAGAATATCTCTTTCTCCCATGTGCTTTCATCCCTAACCCTAACCCTAACCCTTCCGAAAGTCGGAGAAGCTCAAGGATGGTACCGATCGATGCGCGCTACCCCATTTAGTGGGGGTAGAGCCTACTTGCAAGTCTCTCCGACCTTCACAAAAAAAGTTATTCAAGAATATCTCTTTCTCCTATGTGCTTTCATCCCTAACCCTAACCCTAACCCTTCCGAAAGTCGGAGAAGCTCAAGGATGGTACCGATCGATGCGCGCTACCCCATTTAGTGGGGGTAGAGCCTACTTGCAAGTCTCTCCGACCTTCACAAAAAACGTTATTCAAGAATATCTCCTCAGATTTGGGGGAATTTCGTCGGTCGACCTCTTCCGAAGGTCGTACAAGCTCGGGGATGGTACCAATCGATCCGCAGGACCCAAATTAGTCCAGATGCAACCACTTTCCAAGTCTCTCCGACCTTCACAAAAAAAGTTATTCAAGAATATCTCTTTCTCCTATGTGCTTTCATCCCTAACCCTAACCCTAACCCTTCCGAAAGTCGGAGAAGCTCAAGGATGGTACCGATCGATGCGCGCTACCCCATTTAGTGGGGGTAGAGCCTACTTGCAAGTCTCTCCGACCTTCACAAAAAAAGTTATTCAAGAATATCTCTTTCTCCTATGTGCTTTCATCCCTAACCCTAACCCTAACCCTTCCGAAAGTCGGAGAAGCTCAAGGATGGTACCGATCGATGCGCGCAACCCCATTTAGTGGGGGTAGAGCCTACTTGCAAGTCTCTCCGACCTTCACAAAAAAAGTTATTCAAGAATATCTCCTCAGATTTGGGGGAATTTCGTCGGTCGACCTCTTCCGAAGGTCGTACAAGCTCGGGGATGGTACCAATCGATCCGCAGGACCCAAATTAGTCCAGATGCAACCACTTTCCAAGTCTCTCCGACCTTCACAAAAAAAGTTATTCAAGAATATCTCTTTCTCCTATGTGCTTTCATCCCTAACCCTAACCCTAACCCTTCCGAAAGTCGGAGAAGCTCAAGGATGGTACCGATCGATGCGCGCTACCCCATTTAGTGGGGGTAGAGCCTACTTGCAAGTCTCTCCGACCTTCACAAAAAACGTTATTCAAGAATATCTCTTTCTCCTATGTGCTTTCATCCCTAACCCTAACCCTAACCCTTCCGAAAGTCGGAGAAGCTCAAGGATGGTACCGATCGATGCGCGCTACCCCATTTAGTGGGGGTAGAGCCTACTTGCAAGTCTCTCCGACCTTCACAAAAAAAGTTATTCAAGAATATCTCCTCAGATTTGGGGGAATTTCGTCGGTCGACCTCTTCCGAAGGTCGTACAAGCTCGGGGATGGTACCAATCGATCCGCAGGACCCAAATTAGTCCAGATGCAACCACTTTCCAAGTCTCTCCGACCTTCACAAAAAAAGTTATTCAAGAATATCTCTTTCTCCTATGTGCTTTCATCCCTAACCCTAACCCTAACCCTTCCGAAAGTCGGAGAAGCTCAAGGATGGTACCGATCGATGCGCGCTACCCCATTTAGTGGGGGTAGAGCCTACTTGCAAGTCTCTCCGACCTTCACAAAAAACGTTATTCAAGAATATCTCTTTCTCCTATGTGCTTTCATCCCTAACCCTAACCCTAACCCTTCCGAAAGTCGGAGAAGCTCAAGGATGGTACCGATCGATGCGCGCTACCCCATTTAGTGGGGGTAGAGCCTACTTGCAAGTCTCTCCGACCTTCACAAAAAAAGTTATTCAAGAATATCTCCTCAGATTTGGGGGAATTTCGTCGGTCGACCTCTTCCGAAGGTCGTACAAGCTCGGGGATGGTACCAATCGATCCGCAGGACCCAAATTAGTCCAGATGCAACCACTTTCCAAGTCTCTCCGACCTTCACAAAAAAAGTTATTCAAGAATATCTCTTTCTCCTATGTGCTTTCATCCCTAACCCTAACCCTAACCCTTCCGAAAGTCGGAGAAGCTCAAGGATGGTACCGATCGATGCGCGCTACCCCATTTAGTGGGGGTAGAGCCTACTTGCAAGTCTCTCCGACCTTCACAAAAAAAGTTATTCAAGAATATCTCTTTCTCCTATGTGCTTTCATCCCTAACCCTAACCCTAACCCTTCCGAAAGTCGGAGAAGCTCAAGGATGGTACCGATCGATGCGCGCTACCCCATTTAGTGGGGGTAGAGCCTACTTGCAAGTCTCTCCGACCTTCACAAAAAAAGTTATTCAAGAATATCTCTTTCTCCTATGTGCTTTCATCCCTAACCCTAACCCTTCCGAAAGTCGGAGAAGCTCAAGGATGGTACCGATCGATGCGCGCTACCCCATTTAGTGGGGGTAGAGCCTACTTGCAAGTCTCTCCGACCTTCACAAAAAAAGTTATTCAAGAATATCTCTTTCTCCTATGTGCTTTCATCCCTAACCCTAACCCTAACCCTTCCGAAAGTCGGAGAAGCTCAAGGATGGTACCGATCGATGCGCGCAACCCCATTTAGTGGGGGTAGAGCCTACTTGCAAGTCTCTCCGACCTTCACAAAAAAAGTTATTCAAGAATATCTCCTCAGATTTGGGGGAATTTCGTCGGTCGACCTCTTCCGAAGGTCGTACAAGCTCGGGGATGGTACCAATCGATCCGCAGGACCCAAATTAGTCCAGATGCAACCACTTTCCAAGTCTCTCCGACCTTCACAAAAAAAGTTATTCAAGAATATCTCTTTCTCCTATGTGCTTTCATCCCTAACCCTAACCCTAACCCTTCCGAAAGTCGGAGAAGCTCAAGGATGGTACCGATCGATGCGCGCTACCCCATTTAGTGGGGGTAGAGCCTACTTGCAAGTCTCTCCGACCTTCACAAAAAACGTTATTCAAGAATATCTCTTTCTCCTATGTGCTTTCATCCCTAACCCTAACCCTAACCCTTCCGAAAGTCGGAGAAGCTCAAGGATGGTACCGATCGATGCGCGCTACCCCATTTAGTGGGGGTAGAGCCTACTTGCAAGTCTCTCCGACCTTCACAAAAAAAGTTATTCAAGAATATCTCTTTCTCCTATGTGCTTTCATCCCTAACCCTAACCCTAACCCTTCCGAAAGTCGGAGAAGCTCAAGGATGGTACCGATCGATGCGCGCAACCCCATTTAGTGGGGGTAGAGCCTACTTGCAAGTCTCTCCGACCTTCACAAAAAAAGTTATTCAAGAATATCTCCTCAGATTTGGGGGAATTTCGTCGGTCGACCTCTTCCGAAGGTCGTACAAGCTCGGGGATGGTACCAATCGATCTGCAGGACCCAAATTAGTCCAGATGCAACCACTTTTCAAGTCTCTCCGACCTTCACAAAAAAAGTTATTCAAGAATATCTCTTTCTCCTATGTGCTTTCATCCCTAACCCTAACCCTAACCCTTCCGAAAGTCGGAGAAGCTCAAGGATGGTACCGATCGATGCGCGCAACCCCATTTAGTGGGGGTAGAGCCTACTTGCAAGTCTCTCCGACCTTCACAAAAAAAGTTATTCAAGAATATCTCTTTCTCCTATGTGCTTTCATCCCTAACCCTAACCCTAACCCTTCCGAAAGTCGGAGAAGCTCAAGGATGGTACCGATCGATGCGCGCTACCCCATTTAGTGGGGGTAGAGCCTACTTGCAAGTCTCTCCGACCTTCACAAAAAAAGTTATTCAAGAATATCTCTTTCTCCTATGTGCTTTCATCCCTAACCCTAACCCTAACCCTTCCGAAAGTCGGAGAAGCTCAAGGATGGTACCGATCGATGCGCGCTACCCCATTTAGTGGGGGTAGAGCCTACTTGCAAGTCTCTCGGACCTTCACAAAAAAAGTTATTCAAGAATATCTCTTTCTCCTATGTGCTTTCATCCCTAACCCTAACCCTAACCCTTCCGAAAGTCGGAGAAGCTCAAGGATGGTACCGATCGATGCGCGCTACCCCATTTAGTGGGGGTAGAGCCTACTTGCAAGTCTCTCCGACCTTCACAAAAAAAGTTATTCAAGAATATCTCCTCAGATTTGGGGGAATTTCGTCGGTCGTCCTCTTCCGAAGGTCGTACAAGCTCGGGGATGGTACCAATCGATCCGCAGGACCCAAATTAGTCCAGATGCAACCACTTTCCAAGTCTCTCCGACCTTCACAAAAAACGTTATTCAAGAATATCTCTTTCTCCTATGTGCTTTCATCCCTAACCCTAACCCTAACCCTTCCGAAAGTCGGAGAAGCTCAAGGATGGTACCGATCGATGCGCGCTACCCCATTTAGTGGGGGTAGAGCCTACTTGCAAGTCTCTCCGACCTTCACAAAAAAAGTTATTCAAGAATATCTCCTCAGATTTGGGGGAATTTCGTCGGTCGACCTCTTCCGAAGGTCGTACAAGCTCGGGGATGGTACCAATCGATCCGCAGGACCCAAATTAGTCCAGATGCAACCACTTTCCAAGTCTCTCCGACCTTCACAAAAAAAGTTATTCAAGAATATCTCTTTCTCCTATGTGCTTTCATCCCTAACCCTAACCCTTCCGAAAGTCGGAGAAGCTCAAGGATGGTACCGATCGATGCGCGCTACCCCATTTAGTGGGGGTAGAGCCTACTTGCAAGTCTCTCTGACCTTCACAAAAAAAGTTATTCAAGAATATCTCTTTCTCCTATGTGCTTTCATCCCTAACCCTAACCCTAACCCTTCCGAAAGTCGGAGAAGCTCAAGGATGGTACCGATCGATGCGCGCTACCCCATTTAGTGGGGGTAGAGCCTACTTGCAAGTCTCTCCGACCTTCACAAAAAAAGTTATTCAAGAATATCTCCTCAGATTTGGGGGAATTTCGTCGGTCGACCTCTTCCGAAGGTCGTACAAGCTCGGGGATGGTACCAATCGATCCGCAGGACCCAAATTAGTCCAGATGCAACCACTTTCCAAGTCTCTCCGACCTTCACAAAAAAAGTTATTCAAGAATATCTCTTTCTCCTATGTGCTTTCATCCCTAACCCTAACCCTAACCCTTCCGAAAGTCGGAGAAGCTCAAGGATGGTACCGATCGATGCGCGCTACCCCATTTAGTGGGGGTAGAGCCTACTTGCAAGTCTCTCCGACCTTCACAAAAAAAGTTATTCAAGAATATCTCTTTCTCCTATGTGCTTTCATCCCTAACCCTAACCCTAACCCTTCCGAAAGTCGGAGAAGCTCAAGGATGGTACCGATCGATGCGCGCTACCCCATTTAGTGGGGGTAGAGCCTACTTGCAAGTCTCTCCGACCTTCACAAAAAAAGTTATTCAAGAATATCTCCTCAGATTTGGGGGAATTTCGTCGGTCGACCTCTTCCGAAGGTCGTACAAGCTCGGGGATGGTACCAATCGATCCGCAGGACCCAAATTAGTCCAGATGCAACCACTTTCCAAGTCTCTCCGACCTTCACAAAAAAAGTTATTCAAGAATATCTCTTTCTCCTATGTGCTTTCATCCCTAACCCTAACCCTAACCCTTCCGAAAGTCGGAGAAGCTCAAGGATGGTACCGATCGATGCGCGCAACCCCATTTAGTGGGGGTAGAGCCTACTTGCAAGTCTCTCCGACCTTCACAAAAAAAGTTATTCAAGAATATCTCTTTCTCCTATGTGCTTTCATCCCTAACCCTAACCCTAACCCTTCCGAAAGTCGGAGAAGCTCAAGGATGGTACCGATCGATGCGCGCTACCCCATTTAGTGGGGGTAGAGCCTACTTGCAAGTCTCTCCGACCTTCACAAAAAAAGTTATTCAAGAATATCTCTTTCTCCTATGTGCTTTCATCCCTAACCCTAACCCTAACCCTTCCGAAAGTCGGAGAAGCTCAAGGATGGTACCGATCGATGCGCGCTACCCCATTTAGTGGGGGTAGAGCCTACTTGCAAGTCTCTCCGACCTTCACAAAAAAAGTTATTCAAGAATATCTCCTCAGATTTGGGGGAATTTCGTCGGTCGACCTCTTCCGAAGGTCGTACAAGCTCGGGGATGGTACCAATCGATCCGCAGGACCCAAATTAGTCCAGATGCAACCACTTTCCAAGTCTCTCCGACCTTCACAAAAAAAGTTATTCAAGAATATCTCTTTCTCCTATGTGCTTTCATCCCTAACCCTAACCCTAACCCTTCCGAAAGTCGGAGAAGCTCAAGGATGGTACCGATCGATGCGCGCAACCCCATTTAGTGGGGGTAGAGCCTACTTGCAAGTCTCTCCGACCTTCACAAAAAAAGTTATTCAAGAATATCTCTTTCTCCTATGTGCTTTCATCCCTAACCCTAACCCTAACCCTTCCGAAAGTCGGAGAAGCTCAAGGATGGTACCGATCGATGCGCGCTACCCCATTTAGTGGGGGTAGAGCCTACTTGCAAGTCTCTCCGACCTTCACAAAAAAAGTTATTCAAGAATATCTCCTCAGATTTGGGGGAATTTCGTCGGTCGACCTCTTCCGAAGGTCGTACAAGCTCGGGGATGGTACCAATCGATCCGCAGGACCCAAATTAGTCCAGATGCAACCACTTTCCAAGTCTCTCCGACCTTCACAAAAAAAGTTATTCAAGAATATCTCTTTCTCCTATGTGCTTTCATCCCTAACCCTAACCCTAACCCTTCCGAAAGTCGGAGAAGCTCAAGGATGGTACCGATCGATGCGCGCAACCCCATTTAGTGGGGGTAGAGCCTACTTGCAAGTCTCTCCGACCTTCACAAAAAAAGTTATTCAAGAATATCTCTTTCTCCTATGTGCTTTCATCCCTAACCCTAACCCTAACCCTTCCGAAAGTCGGAGAAGCTCAAGGATGGTACCGATCGATGCGCGCTACCCCATTTAGTGGGGGTAGAGCCTACTTGCAAGTCTCTCCGACCTTCACAAAAAAAGTTATTCAAGAATATCTCTTTCTCCTATGTGCTTTCATCCCTAACCCTAACCCTAACCCTTCCGAAAGTCGGAGAAGCTCAAGGATGGTACCGATCGATGCGCGCTACCCCATTTAGTGGGGGTAGAGCCTACTTGCAAGTCTCTCCGACCTTCACAAAAAAAGTTATTCAAGAATATCTCCTCAGATTTGGGGGAATTTCGTCGGTCGACCTCTTCCGAAGGTCGTACAAGCTCGGGGATGGTACCAATCGATCCGCAGGACCCAAATTAGTCCAGATGCAACCACTTTCCAAGTCTCTCCGACCTTCACAAAAAAAGTTATTCAAGAATATCTCTTTCTCCTATGTGCTTTCATCCCTAACCCTAACCCTAACCCTTCCGAAAGTCGGAGAAGCTCAAGGATGGTACCGATCGATGCGCGCAACCCCATTTAGTGGGGGTAGAGCCTACTTGCAAGTCTCTCCGACCTTCACAAAAAAAGTTATTCAAGAATATCTCTTTCTCCTATGTGCTTTCATCCCTAACCCTAACCCTAACCCTTCCGAAAGTCGGAGAAGCTCAAGGATGGTACCGATCGATGCGCGCTACCCCATTTAGTGGGGGTAGAGCCTACTTGCAAGTCTCTCCGACCTTCACAAAAAAAGTTATTCAAGAATATCTCCTCAGATTTGGGGGAATTTCGTCGGTCGACCTCTTCCGAAGGTCGTACAAGCTCGGGGATGGTACCAATCGATCCGCAGGACCCAAATTAGTCCAGATGCAACCACTTTCCAAGTCTCTCCGACCTTCACAAAAAAAGTTATTCAAGAATATCTCTTTCTCCTATGTGCTTTCATCCCTAACCCTAACCCTAACCCTTCCGAAAGTCGGAGAAGCTCAAGGATGGTACCGATCGATGCGCGCTACCCCATTTAGTGGGGGTAGAGCCTACTTGCAAGTCTCTCCGACCTTCACAAAAAAAGTTATTCAAGAATATCTCCTCAGATTTGGGGGAATTTCGTCGGTCGACCTCTTCCGAAGGTCGTACAAGCTCGGGGATGGTACCAATCGATCTGCAGGACCCAAATTAGTCCAGATGCAACCACTTTCCAAGTCTCTCCGACCTTCACAAAAAAAGTTATTCAAGAATATCTCTTTCTCCTATGTGCTTTCATCCCTAACCCTAACCCTAACCCTTCCGAAAGTCGGAGAAGCTCAAGGATGGTACCGATCGATGCGCGCAACCCCATTTAGTGGGGGTAGAGCCTACTTGCAAGTCTCTCCGACCTTCACAAAAAAAGTTATTCAAGAATATCTCTTTCTCCTATGTGCTTTCATCCCTAACCCTAACCCTAACCCTTCCGAAAGTCGGAGAAGCTCAAGGATGGTAACGATCGATGCGCGCTACCCCATTTAGTGGGGGTAGAGCCTACTTGCAAGTCTCTCCGACCTTCACAAAAAAAGTTATTCAAGAATATCTCTTTCTCCTATGTGCTTTCATCCCTAACCCTAACCCTAACCCTTCCGAAAGTCGGAGAAGCTCAAGGATGGTACCGATCGATGCGCGCTACCCCATTTAGTGGGGGTAGAGCCTACTTGCAAGTCTCTCCGACCTTCACAGAAAAAGTTATTCAAGAATATCTCCTCAGATTTGGGGGAATTTCGTCGGTCGACCTCTTCCGAAGGTCGTACAAGCTCGGGGATGGTACCAATCGATCCGCAGGACCCAAATTAGTCCAGATGCAACCACTTTCCAAGTCTCTCCGACCTTCACAAAAAAAGTTATTCAAGAATATCTCTTTCTCCTATGTGCTTTCATCCCTAACCCTAACCCTAACCCTTCCGAAAGTCGGAGAAGCTCAAGGATGGTACCGATCGATGCGCGCTACCCCATTTAGTGGGGGTAGAGCCTACTTGCAAGTCTCTCCGACCTTCACAAAAAACGTTATTCAAGAATATCTCTTTCTCCTATGTGCTTTCATCCCTAACCCTAACCCTAACCCTTCCGAAAGTCGGAGAAGCTCAAGGATGGTACCGATCGATGCGCGCTACCCCATTTAGTGGGGGTAGAGCCTACTTGCAAGTCTCTCCGACCTTCACAAAAAAAGTTATTCAAGAATATCTCCTCAGATTTGGGGGAATTTCGTCGGTCGACCTCTTCCGAAGGTCGTACAAGCTCAAGGATGGTACCAATCGATCCGCAGGACCCAAATTAGTCCAGATGCAACCACTTTCCAAGTCTCTCCGACCTTCACAAAAAAAGTTATTCAAGAATATCTCTTTCTCCTATGTGCTTTCATCCCTAACCCTAACCCTAACCCTTCCGAAAGTCGGAGAAGCTCAAGGATGGTACCGATCGATGCGCGCTACCCCATTTAGTGGGGGTAGAGCCTACTTGCAAGTCTCTCCGACCTTCACAAAAAAAGTTATTCAAGAATATCTCTTTCTCCTATGTGCTTTCATCCCTAACCCTAACCCTAACCCTTCCGAAAGTCGGAGAAGCTCAAGGATGGTACCGATCGATGCGCGCTACCCCATTTAGTGGGGGTAGAGCCTACTTGCAAGTCTCTCCGACCTTCACAAAAAAAGTTATTCAAGAATATCTCTTTCTCCTATGTGCTTTCATCCCTAACCCTAACCCTAACCCTTCCGAAAGTCGGAGAAGCTCAAGGATGGTACCGATCGATGCGCGCTACCCCATTTAGTGGGGGTAGAGCCTACTTGCAAGTCTCTCCGACCTTCACAAAAAAAGTTATTCAAGAATATCTCCTCAGATTTGGGGGAATTTCGTCGGTCGACCTCTTCCGAAGGTCGTACAAGCTCGGGGATGGTACCAATCGATCCGCAGGACCCAAATTAGTCCAGATGCAACCACTTTCCAAGTCTCTCCGACCTTCACAAAAAAAGTTATTCAAGAATATCTCTTTCTCCTATGTGCTTTCATCCCTAACCCTAACCCTAACCCTTCCGAAAGTCGGAGAAGCTCAAGGATGGTACCGATCGATGCGCGCAACCCCATTTAGTGGGGGTAGAGCCTACTTGCAAGTCTCTCCGACCTTCACAAAAAAAGTTATTCAAGAATATCTCTTTCTCCTATGTGCTTTCATCCCTAACCCTAACCCTAACCCTTCCGAAAGTCGGAGAAGCTCAAGGATGGTACCGATCGATGCGCGCTACCCCATTTAGTGGGGGTAGAGCCTACTTGCAAGTCTCTCCGACCTTCACAAAAAAAGTTATTCAAGAATATCTCTTTCTCCTATGTGCTTTCATCCCTAACCCTAACCCTAACCCTTCCGAAAGTCGGAGAAGCTCAAGGATGGTACCGATCGATGCGCGCTACCCCATTTAGTGGGGGTAGAGCCTACTTGCAAGTCTCTCCGACCTTCACAAAAAAAGTTATTCAAGAATATCTCCTCAGATTTGGGGGAATTTCGTCGGTCGACCTCTTCCGAAGGTCGTACAAGCTCGGGGATGGTACCAATCGATCCGCAGGACCCAAATTAGTCCAGATGCAACCACTTTCCAAGTCTCTCCGACCTTCACAAAAAAAGTTATTCAAGAATATCTCTTTCTCCTATGTGCTTTCATCCCTAACCCTAACCCTAACCCTTCCGAAAGTCGGAGAAGCTCAAGGATGGTACCGATCGATGCGCGCTACCCCATTTAGTGGGGGTAGAGCCTACTTGCAAGTCTCTCCGACCTTCACAAAAAAAGTTATTCAAGAATATCTCCTCAGATTTGGGGGAATTTCGTCGGTCGACCTCTTCCGAAGGTCGTACAAGCTCGGGGATGGTACCAATCGATCTGCAGGACCCAAATTAGTCCAGATGCAACCACTTTCCAAGTCTCTCCGACCTTCACAAAAAAAGTTATTCAAGAATATCTCTTTCTCCTATGTGCTTTCATCCCTAACCCTAACCCTAACCCTTCCGAAAGTCGGAGAAGCTCAAGGATGGTACCGATCGATGCGCGCAACCCCATTTAGTGGGGGTAGAGCCTACTTGCAAGTCTCTCCGACCTTCACAAAAAAAGTTATTCAAGAATATCTCTTTCTCCTATGTGCTTTCATCCCTAACCCTAACCCTAACCCTTCCGAAAGTCGGAGAAGCTCAAGGATGGTAACGATCGATGCGCGCTACCCCATTTAGTGGGGGTAGAGCCTACTTGCAAGTCTCTCCGACCTTCACAAAAAAAGTTATTCAAGAATATCTCTTTCTCCTATGTGCTTTCATCCCTAACCCTAACCCTAACCCTTCCGAAAGTCGGAGAAGCTCAAGGATGGTACCGATCGATGCGCGCTACCCCATTTAGTGGGGGTAGAGCCTACTTGCAAGTCTCTCCGACCTTCACAGAAAAAGTTATTCAAGAATATCTCCTCAGATTTGGGGGAATTTCGTCGGTCGACCTCTTCCGAAGGTCGTACAAGCTCGGGGATGGTACCAATCGATCCGCAGGACCCAAATTAGTCCAGATGCAACCACTTTCCAAGTCTCTCCGACCTTCACAAAAAAAGTTATTCAAGAATATCTCTTTCTCCTATGTGCTTTCATCCCTAACCCTAACCCTAACCCTTCCGAAAGTCGGAGAAGCTCAAGGATGGTACCGATCGATGCGCGCTACCCCATTTAGTGGGGGTAGAGCCTACTTGCAAGTCTCTCCGACCTTCACAAAAAACGTTATTCAAGAATATCTCTTTCTCCTATGTGCTTTCATCCCTAACCCTAACCCTAACCCTTCCGAAAGTCGGAGAAGCTCAAGGATGGTACCGATCGATGCGCGCTACCCCATTTAGTGGGGGTAGAGCCTACTTGCAAGTCTCTCCGACCTTCACAAAAAAAGTTATTCAAGAATATCTCCTCAGATTTGGGGGAATTTCGTCGGTCGACCTCTTCCGAAGGTCGTACAAGCTCAAGGATGGTACCAATCGATCCGCAGGACCCAAATTAGTCCAGATGCAACCACTTTCCAAGTCTCTCCGACCTTCACAAAAAAAGTTATTCAAGAATATCTCTTTCTCCTATGTGCTTTCATCCCTAACCCTAACCCTAACCCTTCCGAAAGTCGGAGAAGCTCAAGGATGGTACCGATCGATGCGCGCTACCCCATTTAGTGGGGGTAGAGCCTACTTGCAAGTCTCTCCGACCTTCACAAAAAAAGTTATTCAAGAATATCTCTTTCTCCTATGTGCTTTCATCCCTAACCCTAACCCTAACCCTTCCGAAAGTCGGAGAAGCTCAAGGATGGTACCGATCGATGCGCGCTACCCCATTTAGTGGGGGTAGAGCCTACTTGCAAGTCTCTCCGACCTTCACAAAAAAAGTTATTCAAGAATATCTCTTTCTCCTATGTGCTTTCATCCCTAACCCTAACCCTTCCGAAAGTCGGAGAAGCTCAAGGATGGTACCGATCGATGCGCGCTACCCCATTTAGTGGGGGTAGAGCCTACTTGCAAGTCTCTCCGACCTTCACAAAAAAAGTTATTCAAGAATATCTCTTTCTCCTATGTGCTTTCATCCCTAACCCTAACCCTAACCCTTCCGAAAGTCGGAGAAGCTCAAGGATGGTACCGATCGATGCGCGCTACCCCATTTAGTGGGGGTAGAGCCTACTTGCAAGTCTCTCCGACCTTCACAAAAAAAGTTATTCAAGAATATCTCTTTCTCCTATGTGCTTTCATCCCTAACCCTAACCCTAACCCTTCCGAAAGTCGGAGAAGCTCAAAGATGGTACCGATCGATGCGCGCTACCCCATTTAGTGGGGGTAGAGCCTACTTGCAAGTCTCTCGGACCTTCACAAAAAAAGTTATTCAAGAATATCTCTTTCTCCTATGTGCTTTCATCCCTAACCCTAACCCTAACCCTTCCGAAAGTCGGAGAAGCTCAAGGATGGTACCGATCGATGCGCGCTACCCCATTTAGTGGGGGTAGAGCCTACTTGCAAGTCTCTCCGACCTTCACAAAAAAAGTTATTCAAGAATATCTCCTCAGATTTGGGGGAATTTCGTCGGTCGACCTCTTCCGAAGGTCGTACAAGCTCGGGGATGGTACCAATCGATCCGCAGGACCCAAATTAGTCCAGATGCAACCACTTTCCAAGTCTCTCCGACCTTCACAAAAAACGTTATTCAAGAATATCTCTTTCTCCTATGTGCTTTCATCCCTAACCCTAACCCTAACCCTTCCGAAAGTCGGAGAAGCTCAAGGATGGTACCGATCGATGCGCGCTACCCCATTTAGTGGGGGTAGAGCCTACTTGCAAGTCTCTCCGACCTTCACAAAAAAAGTTATTCAAGAATATCTCCTCAGATTTGGGGGAATTTCGTCGGTCGACCTCTTCCGAAGGTCGTACAAGCTCGGGGATGGTACCAATCGATCCGCAGGACCCAAATTAGTCCAGATGCAACCACTTTCCAAGTCTCTCCGACCTTCACAAAAAAAGTTATTCAAGAATATCTCTTTCTCCTATGTGCTTTCATCCCTAACCCTAACCCTAACCCTTCCGAAAGTCGGAGAAGCTCAAGGATGGTACCGATCGATGCGCGCTACCCCATTTAGTGGGGGTAGAGCCTACTTGCAAGTCTCTCCAACCTTCACAAAAAAAGTTATTCAAGAATATCTCTTTCTCCTATGTGCTTTCATCCCTAACCCTAACCCTAACCCTTCCGAAAGTCGGAGAAGCTCAAGGATGGTACCGATCGATGCGCGCTACCCCATTTAGTGGGGGTAGAGCCTACTTGCAAGTCTCTCCGACCTTCACAAAAAAAGTTATTCAAGAATATCTCCTCAGATTTGGGGGAATTTCGTCGGTCGACCTCTTCCGAAGGTCGTACAAGCTCGGGGATAGTACCAATCGATCCGCAGGACCCAAATTAGTCCAGATGCAACCACTTTCCAAGTCTCTCCGACCTTCACAAAAAAAGTTATTCAAGAATATCTCTTTCTCCTATGTGCTTTCATCCCTAACCCTAACCCTAACCCTTCCGAAAGTCGGAGAAGCTCAAGGATGGTACCGATCGATGCGCGCTACCCCATTTAGTGGGGGTAGAGCCTACTTGCAAGTCTCTCCGACCTTCACAAAAAAAGTTATTCAAGAATATCTCTTTCTCCTATGTGCTTTCATCCCTAACCCTAACCCTAACCCTTCCGAAAGTCGGAGAAGCTCAAGGATGGTACCGATCGATGCGCGCTACCCCATTTAGTGGGGGTAGAGCCTACTTGCAAGTCTCTCCGACCTTCACAAAAAAAGTTATTCAAGAATATCTCCTCAGATTTGGGGGAATTTCGTCGGTCGACCTCTTCCGAAGGTCGTACAAGCTCGGGGATGGTACCAATCGATCCGCAGGACCCAAATTAGTCCAGATGCAACCACTTTCCAAGTCTCTCCGACCTTCACAAAAAAAGTTATTCAAGAATATCTCTTTCTCCTATGTGCTTTCATCCCTAACCCTAACCCTAACCCTTCCGAAAGTCGGAGAAGCTCAAGGATGGTACCGATCGATGCGCGCAACCCCATTTAGTGGGGGTAGAGCCTACTTGCAAGTCTCTCCGACCTTCACAAAAAAAGTTATTCAAGAATATCTCTTTCTCCTATGTGCTTTCATCCCTAACCCTAACCCTAACCCTTCCGAAAGTCGGAGAAGCTCAAGGATGGTACCGATCGATGCGCGTTACCCCATTTAGTGGGGGTAGAGCCTACTTGCAAGTCTCTCCGACCTTCACAAAAAAAGTTATTCAAGAATATCTCTTTCTCCTATGTGCTTTCATCCCTAACCCTAACCCTAACCCTTCCGAAAGTCGGAGAAGCTCAAGGATGGTACCGATCGATGCGCGCTACCCCATTTAGTGGGGGTAGAGCCTACTTGCAAGTCTCTCCGACCTTCACAAAAAAAGTTATTCAAGAATATCTCCTCAGATTTGGGGGAATTTCGTCGGTCGACCTCTTCCGAAGGTCGTACAAGCTCGGGGATGGTACCAATCGATCCGCAGGACCCAAATTAGTCCAGATGCAACCACTTTCCAAGTCTCTCCGACCTTCACAAAAAAAGTTATTCAAGAATATCTCTTTCTCCTATGTGCTTTCATCCCTAACCCTAACCCTAACCCTTCCGAAAGTCGGAGAAGCTCAAGGATGGTACCGATCGATGCGCGCTACCCCATTTAGTGGGGGTAGAGCCTACTTGCAAGTCTCTCCGACCTTCACAAAAAAAGTTATTCAAGAATATCTCCTCAGATTTGGGGGAATTTCGTCGGTCGACCTCTTCCGAAGGTCGTACAAGCTCGGGGATGGTACCAATCGATCTGCAGGACCCAAATTAGTCCAGATGCAACCACTTTCCAAGTCTCTCCGACCTTCACAAAAAAAGTTATTCAAGAATATCTCTTTCTCCTATGTGCTTTCATCCCTAACCCTAACCCTAACCCTTCCGAAAGTCGGAGAAGCTCAAGGATGGTACCGATCGATGCGCGCAACCCCATTTAGTGGGGGTAGAGCCTACTTGCAAGTCTCTCCGACCTTCACAAAAAAAGTTATTCAAGAATATCTCTTTCTCCTATGTGCTTTCATCCCTAACCCTAACCCTAACCCTTCCGAAAGTTGGAGAAGCTCAAGGATGGTAACGATCGATGCGCGCTACCCCATTTAGTGGGGGTAGAGCCTACTTGCAAGTCTCTCCGACCTTCACAAAAAAAGTTATTCAAGAATATCTCTTTCTCCTATGTGCTTTCATCCCTAACCCTAACCCTTCCGAAAGTCGGAGAAGCTCAAGGATGGTACCGATCGATGCGCGCTACCCCATTTAGTGGGGGTAGAGCCTACTTGCAAGTCTCTCCGACCTTCACAAAAAAAGTTATTCAAGAATATCTCTTTCTCCTATGTGCTTTCATCCCTAACCCTAACCCTAACCCTTCCGAAAGTCGGAGAAGCTCAAGGATGGTACCGATCGATGCGCGCTACCCCATTTAGTGGGGGTAGAGCCTACTTGCAAGTCTCTCCGACCTTCACAAAAAAAGTTATTCAAGAATATCTCTTTCTCCTATGTGCTTTCATCCCTAACCCTAACCCTAACCCTTCCGAAAGTCGGAGAAGCTCAAAGATGGTACCGATCGATGCGCGCTACCCCATTTAGTGGGGGTAGAGCCTACTTGCAAGTCTCTCGGACCTTCACAAAAAAAGTTATTCAAGAATATCTCTTTCTCCTATGTGCTTTCATCCCTAACCCTAACCCTAACCCTTCCGAAAGTCGGAGAAGCTCAAGGATGGTACCGATCGATGCGCGCTACCCCATTTAGTGGGGGTAGAGCCTACTTGCAAGTCTCTCCGACCTTCACAAAAAAAGTTATTCAAGAATATCTCCTCAGATTTGGGGGAATTTCGTCGGTCGACCTCTTCCGAAGGTCGTACAAGCTCGGGGATGGTACCAATCGATCCGCAGGACCCAAATTAGTCCAGATGCAACCACTTTCCAAGTCTCTCCGACCTTCACAAAAAACGTTATTCAAGAATATCTCTTTCTCCTATGTGCTTTCATCCCTAACCCTAACCCTAACCCTTCCGAAAGTCGGAGAAGCTCAAGGATGGTACCGATCGATGCGCGCTACCCCATTTAGTGGGGGTAGAGCCTACTTGCAAGTCTCTCCGACCTTCACAAAAAAAGTTATTCAAGAATATCTCCTCAGATTTGGGGGAATTTCGTCGGTCGACCTCTTCCGAAGGTCGTACAAGCTCGGGGATGGTACCAATCGATCCGCAGGACCCAAATTAGTCCAGATGCAACCACTTTCCAAGTCTCTCCGACCTTCACAAAAAAAGTTATTCAAGAATATCTCTTTCTCCTATGTGCTTTCATCCCTAACCCTAACCCTAACCCTTCCGAAAGTCGGAGAAGCTCAAGGATGGTACCGATCGATGCGCGCTACCCCATTTAGTGGGGGTAGAGCCTACTTGCAAGTCTCTCCAACCTTCACAAAAAAAGTTATTCAAGAATATCTCTTTCTCCTATGTGCTTTCATCCCTAACCCTAACCCTAACCCTTCCGAAAGTCGGAGAAGCTCAAGGATGGTACCGATCGATGCGCGCTACCCCATTTAGTGGGGGTAGAGCCTACTTGCAAGTCTCTCCGACCTTCACAAAAAAAGTTATTCAAGAATATCTCCTCAGATTTGGGGGAATTTCGTCGGTCGACCTCTTCCGAAGGTCGTACAAGCTCGGGGATAGTACCAATCGATCCGCAGGACCCAAATTAGTCCAGATGCAACCACTTTCCAAGTCTCTCCGACCTTCACAAAAAAAGTTATTCAAGAATATCTCTTTCTCCTATGTGCTTTCATCCCTAACCCTAACCCTAACCCTTCCGAAAGTCGGAGAAGCTCAAGGATGGTACCGATCGATGCGCGCTACCCCATTTAGTGGGGGTAGAGCCTACTTGCAAGTCTCTCCGACCTTCACAAAAAAAGTTATTCAAGAATATCTCTTTCTCCTATGTGCTTTCATCCCTAACCCTAACCCTAACCCTTCCGAAAGTCGGAGAAGCTCAAGGATGGTACCGATCGATGCGCGCTACCCCATTTAGTGGGGGTAGAGCCTACTTGCAAGTCTCTCCGACCTTCACAAAAAAAGTTATTCAAGAATATCTCCTCAGATTTGGGGGAATTTCGTCGGTCGACCTCTTCCGAAGGTCGTACAAGCTCGGGGATGGTACCAATCGATCCGCAGGACCCAAATTAGTCCAGATGCAACCACTTTCCAAGTCTCTCCGACCTTCACAAAAAAAGTTATTCAAGAATATCTCTTTCTCCTATGTGCTTTCATCCCTAACCCTAACCCTAACCCTTCCGAAAGTCGGAGAAGCTCAAGGATGGTACCGATCGATGCGCGCAACCCCATTTAGTGGGGGTAGAGCCTACTTGCAAGTCTCTCCGACCTTCACAAAAAAAGTTATTCAAGAATATCTCTTTCTCCTATGTGCTTTCATCCCTAACCCTAACCCTAACCCTTCCGAAAGTCGGAGAAGCTCAAGGATGGTACCGATCGATGCGCGTTACCCCATTTAGTGGGGGTAGAGCCTACTTGCAAGTCTCTCCGACCTTCACAAAAAAAGTTATTCAAGAATATCTCTTTCTCCTATGTGCTTTCATCCCTAACCCTAACCCTAACCCTTCCGAAAGTCGGAGAAGCTCAAGGATGGTACCGATCGATGCGCGCTACCCCATTTAGTGGGGGTAGAGCCTACTTGCAAGTCTCTCCGACCTTCACAAAAAAAGTTATTCAAGAATATCTCCTCAGATTTGGGGGAATTTCGTCGGTCGACCTCTTCCGAAGGTCGTACAAGCTCGGGGATGGTACCAATCGATCCGCAGGACCCAAATTAGTCCAGATGCAACCACTTTCCAAGTCTCTCCGACCTTCACAAAAAAAGTTATTCAAGAATATCTCTTTCTCCTATGTGCTTTCATCCCTAACCCTAACCCTAACCCTTCCGAAAGTCGGAGAAGCTCAAGGATGGTACCGATCGATGCGCGCTACCCCATTTAGTGGGGGTAGAGCCTACTTGCAAGTCTCTCCGACCTTCACAAAAAAAGTTATTCAAGAATATCTCCTCAGATTTGGGGGAATTTCGTCGGTCGACCTCTTCCGAAGGTCGTACAAGCTCGGGGATGGTACCAATCGATCTGCAGGACCCAAATTAGTCCAGATGCAACCACTTTCCAAGTCTCTCCGACCTTCACAAAAAAAGTTATTCAAGAATATCTCTTTCTCCTATGTGCTTTCATCCCTAACCCTAACCCTAACCCTTCCGAAAGTCGGAGAAGCTCAAGGATGGTACCGATCGATGCGCGCAACCCCATTTAGTGGGGGTAGAGCCTACTTGCAAGTCTCTCCGACCTTCACAAAAAAAGTTATTCAAGAATATCTCTTTCTCCTATGTGCTTTCATCCCTAACCCTAACCCTAACCCTTCCGAAAGTTGGAGAAGCTCAAGGATGGTAACGATCGATGCGCGCTACCCCATTTAGTGGGGGTAGAGCCTACTTGCAAGTCTCTCCGACCTTCACAAAAAAAGTTATTCAAGAATATCTCTTTCTCCTATGTGCTTTCATCCCTAACCCTAACCCTTCCGAAAGTCGGAGAAGCTCAAGGATGGTACCGATCGATGCGCGCTACCCCATTTAGTGGGGGTAGAGCCTACTTGCAAGTCTCTCCGACCTTCACAAAAAAAGTTATTCAAGAATATCTCTTTCTCCTATGTGCTTTCATCCCTAACCCTAACCCTAACCCTTCCGAAAGTCGGAGAAGCTCAAGGATGGTACCGATCGATGCGCGCTACCCCATTTAGTGGGGGTAGAGCCTACTTGCAAGTCTCTCCGACCTTCACAAAAAAAGTTATTCAAGAATATCTCTTTCTCCTATGTGCTTTCATCCCTAACCCTAACCCTAACCCTTCCGAAAGTCGGAGTAGCTCAAAGATGGTACCGATCGATGCGCGCTACCCCATTTAGTGGGGGTAGAGCCTACTTGCAAGTCTCTCGGACCTTCACAAAAAAAGTTATTCAAGAATATCTCTTTCTCCTATGTGCTTTCATCCCTAACCCTAACCCTAACCCTTCCGAAAGTCGGAGAAGCTCAAGGATGGTACCGATCGATGCGCGCTACCCCATTTAGTGGGGGTAGAGCCTACTTGCAAGTCTCTCCGACCTTCACAAAAAAAGTTATTCAAGAATATCTCCTCAGATTTGGGGGAATTTCGTCGGTCGACCTCTTCCGAAGGTCGTACAAGCTCGGGGATGGTACCAATCGATCCGCAGGACCCAAATTAGTCCAGATGCAACCACTTTCCAAGTCTCTCCGACCTTCACAAAAAACGTTATTCAAGAATATCTCTTTCTCCTATGTGCTTTCATCCCTAACCCTAACCCTAACCCTTCCGAAAGTCGGAGAAGCTCAAGGATGGTACCGATCGATGCGCGCTACCCCATTTAGTGGGGGTAGAGCCTACTTGCAAGTCTCTCCGACCTTCACAAAAAAAGTTATTCAAGAATATCTCCTCAGATTTGGGGGAATTTCGTCGGTCGACCTCTTCCGAAGGTCGTACAAGCTCGGGGATGGTACCAATCGATCCGCAGGACCCAAATTAGTCCAGATGCAACCACTTTCCAAGTCTCTCCGACCTTCACAAAAAAAGTTATTCAAGAATATCTCTTTCTCCTATGTGCTTTCATCCCTAACCCTAACCCTAACCCTTCCGAAAGTCGGAGAAGCTCAAAGATGGTACCGATCGATGCGCGCTACCCCATTTAGTGGGGGTAGAGCCTACTTGCAAGTCTCTCCGACCTTCACAAAAAAAGTTATTCAAGAATATCTCTTTCTCCTATGTGCTTTCATCCCTAACCCTAACCCTAACCCTTCCGAAAGTCGGAGAAGCTCAAGGATGGTACCGATCGATGCGCGCTACCCCATTTAGTGGGGGTAGAGCCTACTTGCAAGTCTCTCCGACCTTCACAAAAAAAGTTATTCAAGAATATCTCCTCAGATTTGGGGGAATTTCGTCGGTCGACCTCTTCCGAAGGTCGTACAAGCTCGGGGATGGTACCAATCGATCCGCAGGACCCAAATTAGTCCAGATGCAACCACTTTCCAAGTCTCTCCGACCTTCACAAAAAAAGTTATTCAAGAATATCTCTTTCTCCTATGTGCTTTCATCCCTAACCCTAACCCTAACCCTTCCGAAAGTCGGAGAAGCTCAAGGATGGTACCGATCGATGCGCGCTACCCCATTTAGTGGGGGTAGAGCCTACTTGCAAGTCTCTCCGACCTTCACAAAAAAAGTTATTCAAGAATATCTCTTTCTCCTATGTGCTTTCATCCCTAACCCTAACCCTAACCCTTCCGAAAGTCGGAGAAGCTCAAGGATGGTACCGATCGATGCGCGCTACCCCATTTAGTGGGGGTAGAGCCTACTTGCAAGTCTCTCCGACCTTCACAAAAAAAGTTATTCAAGAATATCTCCTCAGATTTGGGGGAATTTCGTCGGTCGACCTCTTCCGAAGGTCGTACAAGCTCGGGGATGGTACCAATCGATCCGCAGGACCCAAATTAGTCCAGATGCAACCACTTTCCAAGTCTCTCCGACCTTCACAAAAAAAGTTATTCAAGAATATCTCTTTCTCCTATGTGCTTTCATCCCTAACCCTAACCCTAACCCTTCCGAAAGTCGGAGAAGCTCAAGGATGGTACCGATCGATGCGCGCAACCCCATTTAGTGGGGGTAGAGCCTACTTGCAAGTCTCTCCGACCTTCACAAAAAAAGTTATTCAAGAATATCTCTTTCTCCTATGTGCTTTCATCCCTAACCCTAACCCTAACCCTTCCGAAAGTCGGAGAAGCTCAAGGATGGTACCGATCGATGCGCGTTACCCCATTTAGTGGGGGTAGAGCCTACTTGCAAGTCTCTCCGACCTTCACAAAAAAAGTTATTCAAGAATATCTCTTTCTCCTATGTGCTTTCATCCCTAACCCTAACCCTAACCCTTCCGAAAGTCGGAGAAGCTCAAGGATGGTACCGATCGATGCGCGCTACCCCATTTAGTGGGGGTAGAGCCTACTTGCAAGTCTCTCCGACCTTCACAAAAAAAGTTATTCAAGAATATCTCCTCAGATTTGGGGGAATTTCGTCGGTCGACCTCTTCCGAAGGTCGTACAAGCTCGGGGATGGTACCAATCGATCCGCAGGACCCAAATTAGTCCAGATGCAACCACTTTCCAAGTCTCTCCGACCTTCACAAAAAAAGTTATTCAAGAATATCTCTTTCTCCTATGTGCTTTCATCCCTAACCCTAACCCTAACCCTTCCGAAAGTCGGAGAAGCTCAAGGATGGTACCGATCGATGCGCGCAACCCCATTTAGTGGGGGTAGAGCCTACTTGCAAGTCTCTCCGACCTTCACAAAAAAAGTTATTCAAGAATATCTCTTTCTCCTATGTGCTTTCATCCCTAACCCTAACCCTAACCCTTCCGAAAGTCGGAGAAGCTCAAGGATGGTACCGATCGATGCGCGTTACCCCATTTAGTGGGGGTAGAGCCTACTTGCAAGTCTCTCCGACCTTCACAAAAAAAGTTATTCAAGAATATCTCTTTCTCCTATGTGCTTTCATCCCTAACCCTAACCCTAACCCTTCCGAAAGTCGGAGAAGCTCAAGGATGGTACCGATCGATGCGCGCTACCCCATTTAGTGGGGGTAGAGCCTACTTGCAAGTCTCTCCGACCTTCACAAAAAAAGTTATTCAAGAATATCTCCTCAGATTTGGGGGAATTTCGTCGGTCGACCTCTTCCGAAGGTCGTACAAGCTCGGGGATGGTACCAATCGATCCGCAGGACCCAAATTAGTCCAGATGCAACCACTTTCCAAGTCTCTCCGACCTTCACAAAAAAAGTTATTCAAGAATATCTCTTTCTCCTATGTGCTTTCATCCCTAACCCTAACCCTAACCCTTCCGAAAGTCGGAGAAGCTCAAGGATGGTACCGATCGATGCGCTACCCCATTTAGTGGGGGTAGAGCCTACTTGCAAGTCTCTCCGACCTTCACAAAAAAAGTTATTCAAGAATATCTCCTCAGATTTGGGGGAATTTCGTCGGTCGACCTCTTCCGAAGGTCGTACAAGCTCCGGTATGGTACCAATCGATCCGCAGGACCCAAATTAGTCCAGATGCAACCACTTTCCAAGTCTCTCCGACCTTCACAAAAAAAGTTATTCAAGAATATGTCTTTCTCCTATGTGCTTTCATCCCTAACCCTAACCCTAACCCTTCCGAAAGTCGGAGAAGCTCAAGGATGGTACCGATCGATGTGCGCTACCCCATTTAGTGGGGGTAGAGCCTACTTGCAAGTCTCTCCGTCCTTCACAAAAAAAGTTATTCAAGAATATCTCCTCAGATTTGGGGGAATTTCGTCGGTCGACCTCTTCCGAAGGTCGTACAAGCTCGGGGATGGTACCAATCGATCTGCAGGACCCAAATTAGTCCAGATGCAACCACTTTCCAAGTCTCTCCGACCTTCACAAAAAAAGTTATTCAAGAATATCTCTTTCTCCTATGTGCTTTCATCCCTAACCCTAACCCTAACCCTTCCGAAAGTCGGAGAAGCTCAAGGATGGTACCGATCGATGCGCGCTACCCCATTTAGTGGGGGTAGAGCCTACTTGCAAGTCTCTCCGACCTTCACAAAAAAAGTTATTCAAGAATATCTCCTCAGATTTGGGGGAATTTCGTCGGTCGACCTCTTCCGAAGGTCGTACAAGCTCGGGGATGGTACCAATCGATCCGCAGGACCCAAATTAGTCCAGATGCAACCACTTTCCAAGTCTCTCCGACCTTCACAAAAAAAGTTATTCAAGAATATCTCTTTCTCCTATGTGCTTTCATCCCTAACCCTAACCCTAACCCTTCCGAAAGTCGGAGAAGCTCAAGGATGGTACCGATCGATGCGCGCTACCCCATTTAGTGGGGGTAGAGCCTACTTGCAAGTCTCTCCGACCTTCACAAAAAAAGTTATTCAAGAATATCTCTTTCTCCTATGTGCTTTCATCCCTAACCCTAACCCTAACCCTTCCGAAAGTCGGAGAAGCTCAAGGATGGTACCGATCGATGCGCGCTACCCCATTTAGTGGGGGTAGAGCCTACTTGCAAGTCTCTCCGACCTTCACAAAAAAAGTTATTCAAGAATATCTCCTCAGATTTGGGGGAATTTCGTCGGTCGACCTCTTCCGAAGGTCGTACAAGCTCGGGGATGGTACCAATCGATCTGCAGGACCCAAATTAGTCCAGATGCAACCACTTTCCAAGTCTCTCCGACCTTCACAAAAAAAGTTATTCAAGAATATCTCTTTCTCCTATGTGCTTTCATCCCTAACCCTAACCCTAACCCTTCCGAAAGTCGGAGAAGCTCAAGGATGGTACCGATCGATGCGCGCAACCCCATTTAGTGGGGGTAGAGCCTACTTGCAAGTCTCTCCGACCTTCACAAAAAAAGTTATTCAAGAATATCTCTTTCTCCTATGTGCTTTCATCCCTAACCCTAACCCTAACCCTTCCGAAAGTCGGAGAAGCTCAAGGATGGTACCGATCGATGCGCGTTACCCCATTTAGTGGGGGTAGAGCCTACTTGCAAGTCTCTCCGACCTTCACAAAAAAAGTTATTCAAGAATATCTCTTTCTCCTATGTGCTTTCATCCCTAACCCTAACCCTAACCCTTCCGAAAGTCGGAGAAGCTCAAGGATGGTACCGATCGATGCGCGCTACCCCATTTAGTGGGGGTAGAGCCTACTTGCAAGTCTCTCCGACCTTCACAAAAAAAGTTATTCAAGAATATCTCCTCAGATTTGGGGGAATTTCGTCGGTCGACCTCTTCCGAAGGTCGTACAAGCTCGGGGATGGTACCAATCGATCCGCAGGACCCAAATTAGTCCAGATGCAACCACTTTCCAAGTCTCTCCGACCTTCACAAAAAAAGTTATTCAAGAATATCTCTTTCTCCTATGTGCTTTCATCCCTAACCCTAACCCTAACCCTTCCGAAAGTCGGAGAAGCTCAAGGATGGTACCGATCGATGCGCGCAACCCCATTTAGTGGGGGTAGAGCCTACTTGCAAGTCTCTCCGACCTTCACAAAAAAAGTTATTCAAGAATATCTCTTTCTCCTATGTGCTTTCATCCCTAACCCTAACCCTTCCGAAAGTCGGAGAAGCTCAAGGATGGTACCGATCGATGCGCGTTACCCCATTTAGTGGGGGTAGAGCCTACTTGCAAGTCTCTCCGACCTTCACAAAAAAAGTTATTCAAGAATATCTCTTTCTCCTATGTGCTTTCATCCCTAACCCTAACCCTAACCCTTCCGAAAGTCGGAGAAGCTCAAGGATGGTACCGATCGATGCGCGCTACCCCATTTAGTGGGGGTAGAGCCTACTTGCAAGTCTCTCCGACCTTCACAAAAAAAGTTATTCAAGAATATCTCCTCAGATTTGGGGGAATTTCGTCGGTCGACCTCTTCCGAAGGTCGTACAAGCTCGGGGATAGTACCAATCGATCCGCAGGACCCAAATTAGTCCAGATGCAACCACTTTCCAAGTCTCTCCGACCTTCACAAAAAAAGTTATTCAAGAATATCTCTTTCTCCTATGTGCTTTCATCCCTAACCCTAACCCTAACCCTTCCGAAAGTCGGAGAAGCTCAAGGATGGTACCGATCGATGCGCGCTACCCCATTTAGTGGGGGTAGAGCCTACTTGCAAGTCTCTCCGACCTTCACAAAAAAAGTTATTCAAGAATATCTCTTTCTCCTATGTGCTTTCATCCCTAACCCTAACCCTAACCCTTCCGAAAGTCGGAGAAGCTCAAGGATGGTACCGATCGATGCGCGCTACCCCATTTAGTGGGGGTAGAGCCTACTTGCAAGTCTCTCCGACCTTCACAAAAAAAGTTATTCAAGAATATCTCCTCAGATTTGGGGGAATTTCGTCGGTCGACCTCTTCCGAAGGTCGTACAAGCTCGGGGATGGTACCAATCGATCTGCAGGACCCAAATTAGTCCAGATGCAACCACTTTCCAAGTCTCTCCGACCTTCACAAAAAAAGTTATTCAAGAATATCTCTTTCTCCTATGTGCTTTCATCCCTAACCCTAACCCTAACCCTTCCGAAAGTCGGAGAAGCTCAAGGATGGTACCGATCGATGCGCGCAACCCCATTTAGTGGGGGTAGAGCCTACTTGCAAGTCTCTCCGACCTTCACAAAAAAAGTTATTCAAGAATATCTCTTTCTCCTATGTGCTTTCATCCCTAACCCTAACCCTAACCCTTCCGAAAGTCGGAGAAGCTCAAGGATGGTACCGATCGATGCGCGTTACCCCATTTAGTGGGGGTAGAGCCTACTTGCAAGTCTCTCCGACCTTCACAAAAAAAGTTATTCAAGAATATCTCTTTCTCCTATGTGCTTTCATCCCTAACCCTAACCCTAACCCTTCCGAAAGTCGGAGAAGCTCAAGGATGGTACCGATCGATGCGCGCTACCCCATTTAGTGGGGGTAGAGCCTACTTGCAAGTCTCTCCGACCTTCACAAAAAAAGTTATTCAAGAATATCTCCTCAGATTTGGGGGAATTTCGTCGGTCGACCTCTTCCGAAGGTCGTACAAGCTCGGGGATGGTACCAATCGATCCGCAGGACCCAAATTAGTCCAGATGCAACCACTTTCCAAGTCTCTCCGACCTTCACAAAAAAAGTTATTCAAGAATATCTCTTTCTCCTATGTGCTTTCATCCCTAACCCTAACCCTAACCCTTCCGAAAGTCGGAGAAGCTCAAGGATGGTACCGATCGATGCGCGCAACCCCATTTAGTGGGGGTAGAGCCTACTTGCAAGTCTCTCCGACCTTCACAAAAAAAGTTATTCAAGAATATCTCTTTCTCCTATGTGCTTTCATCCCTAACCCTAACCCTAACCCTTCCGAAAGTCGGAGAAGCTCAAGGATGGTACCGATCGATGCGCGTTACCCCATTTAGTGGGGGTAGAGCCTACTTGCAAGTCTCTCCGACCTTCACAAAAAAAGTTATTCAAGAATATCTCTTTCTCCTATGTGCTTTCATCCCTAACCCTAACCCTAACCCTTCCGAAAGTCGGAGAAGCTCAAGGATGGTACCGATCGATGCGCGCTACCCCATTTAGTGGGGGTAGAGCCTACTTGCAAGTCTCTCCGACCTTCACAAAAAAAGTTATTCAAGAATATCTCCTCAGATTTGGGGGAATTTCGTCGGTCGACCTCTTCCGAAGGTCGTACAAGCTCGGGGATAGTACCAATCGATCCGCAGGACCCAAATTAGTCCAGATGCAACCACTTTCCAAGTCTCTCCGACCTTCACAAAAAAAGTTATTCAAGAATATCTCTTTCTCCTATGTGCTTTCATCCCTAACCCTAACCCTAACCCTTCCGAAAGTCGGAGAAGCTCAAGGATGGTACCGATCGATGTGCGCTACCCCATTTAGTGGGGGTAGAGCCTACTTGCAAGTCTCTCCGACCTTCACAAAAAAAGTTATTCAAGAATATCTCCTCAGATTTGGGGGAATTTCGTCGGTCGACCTCTTCCGAAGGTCGTACAAGCTCGGGGATGGTACCAATCGATCTGCAGGACCCAAATTAGTCCAGATGCAACCACTTTCCAAGTCTCTCCGACCTTCACAAAAAAAGTTATTCAAGAATATCTCTTTCTCCTATGTGCTTTCATCCCTAACCCTAACCCTAACCCTTCCGAAAGTCGGAGAAGCTCAAGGATGGTACCGATCGATGCGCGCAACCCCATTTAGTGGGGGTAGAGCCTACTTGCAAGTCTCTCCGACCTTCACAAAAAAAGTTATTCAAGAATATCTCTTTCTCCTATGTGCTTTCATCCCTAACCCTAACCCTAACCCTTCCGAAAGTTGGAGAAGCTCAAGGATGGTAACGATCGATGCGCGCTACCCCATTTAGTGGGGGTAGAGCCTACTTGCAAGTCTCTCCGACCTTCACAAAAAAAGTTATTCAAGAATATCTCTTTCTCCTATGTGCTTTCATCCCTAACCCTAACCCTAACCCTTCCGAAAGTCGGAGAAGCTCAAGGATGGTACCGATCGATGCGCGCTACCCCATTTAGTGGGGGTAGAGCCTACTTGCAAGTCTCTCCGACCTTCACAGAAAAAGTTATTCAAGAATATCTCCTCAGATTTGGGGGAATTTCGTCGGTCGACCTCTTCCGAAGGTCGTACAAGCTCGGGGATGGTACCAATCGATCCGCAGGACCCAAATTAGTCCAGATGCAACCACTTTCCAAGTCTCTCCGACCTTCACAAAAAAAGTTATTCAAGAATATCTCTTTCTCCTATGTGCTTTCATCCCTAACCCTAACCCTAACCCTTCCGAAAGTCGGAGAAGCTCAAGGATGGTACCGATCGATGCGCGCTACCCCATTTAGTGGGGGTAGAGCCTACTTGCAAGTCTCTCCGACCTTCACAAAAAACGTTATTCAAGAATATCTCTTTCTCCTATGTGCTTTCATCCCTAACCCTAACCCTAACCCTTCCGAAAGTCGGAGAAGCTCAAGGATGGTACCGATCGATGCGCGCTACCCCATTTAGTGGGGGTAGAGCCTACTTGCAAGTCTCTCCGACCTTCACAAAAAAAGTTATTCAAGAATATCTCCTCAGATTTGGGGGAATTTCGTCGGTCGACCTCTTCCGAAGGTCGTACAAGCTCAAGGATGGTACCAATCGATCCGCAGGACCCAAATTAGTCCAGATGCAACCACTTTCCAAGTCTCTCCGACCTTCACAAAAAAAGTTATTCAAGAATATCTCTTTCTCCTATGTGCTTTCATCCCTAACCCTAACCCTTCCGAAAGTCGGAGAAGCTCAAGGATGGTACCGATCGATGCGCGCTACCCCATTTAGTGGGGGTAGAGCCTACTTGCAAGTCTCTCCGACCTTCACAAAAAAAGTTATTCAAGAATATCTCTTTCTCCTATGTGCTTTCATCCCTAACCCTAACCCTAACCCTTCCGAAAGTCGGAGAAGCTCAAGGATGGTACCGATCGATGCGCGCTACCCCATTTAGTGGGGGTAGAGCCTACTTGCAAGTCTCTCCGACCTTCACAAAAAAAGTTATTCAAGAATATCTCTTTCTCCTATGTGCTTTCATCCCTAACCCTAACCCTTCCGAAAGTCGGAGAAGCTCAAGGATGGTACCGATCGATGCGCGCTACCCCATTTAGTGGGGGTAGAGCCTACTTGCAAGTCTCTCCGACCTTCACAAAAAAAGTTATTCAAGAATATCTCTTTCTCCTATGTGCTTTCATCCCTAACCCTAACCCTAACCCTTCCGAAAGTCGGAGAAGCTCAAGGATGGTACCGATCGATGCGCGCAACCCCATTTAGTGGGGGTAGAGCCTACTTGCAAGTCTCTCCGACCTTCACAAAAAAAGTTATTCAAGAATATCTCCTCAGATTTGGGGGAATTTCGTCGGTCGACCTCTTCCGAAGGTCGTACAAGCTCGGGGATGGTACCAATCGATCTGCAGGACCCAAATTAGTCCAGATGCAACCACTTTCCAAGTCTCTCCGACCTTCACAAAAAAAGTTATTCAAGAATATCTCTTTCTCCTATGTGCTTTCATCCCTAACCCTAACCCTAACCCTTCCGAAAGTCGGAGAAGCTCAAGGATGGTACCGATCGATGCGCGCTACCCCATTTAGTGGGGGTAGAGCCTACTTGCAAGTCTCTCCGACCTTCACAAAAAAAGTTATTCAAGAATATCTCTTTCTCCTATGTGCTTTCATCCCTAACCCTAACCCTAACCCTTCCGAAAGTCGGAGAAGCTCAAGGATGGTACCGATCGATGCGCGCTACCCCATTTAGTGGGGGTAGAGCCTACTTGCAAGTCTCTCCGACCTTCACAAAAAAAGTTATTCAAGAATATCTCTTTCTCCTATGTGCTTTCATCCCTAACCCTAACCCTAACCCTTCCGAAAGTCGGAGAAGCTCAAGGATGGTACCGATCGATGCGCGCTACCCCATTTAGTGGGGGTAGAGCCTACTTGCAAGTCTCTCGGACCTTCACAAAAAAAGTTATTCAAGAATATCTCTTTCTCCTATGTGCTTTCATCCCTAACCCTAACCCTAACCCTTCCGAAAGTCGGAGAAGCTCAAGGATGGTACCGATCGATGCGCGCTACCCCATTTAGTGGGGGTAGAGCCTACTTGCAAGTCTCTCCGACCTTCACAAAAAAAGTTATTCAAGAATATCTCCTCAGATTTGGGGGAATTTCGTCGGTCGACCTCTTCCGAAGGTCGTACAAGCTCGGGGATGGTACCAATCGATCCGCAGGACCCAAATTAGTCCAGATGCAACCACTTTCCAACTCTCTCCGACCTTCACAAAAAACGTTATTCAAGAATATCTCTTTCTCCTATGTGCTTTCATCCCTAACCCTAACCCTAACCCTTCCGAAAGTCGGAGAAGCTCAAGGATGGTACCGATCGATGCGCGCTACCCCATTTAGTGGGGGTAGAGCCTACTTGCAAGTCTCTCCGACCTTCACAAAAAAAGTTATTCAAGAATATCTCCTCAGATTTGGGGGAATTTCGTCGGTCGACCTCTTCCGAAGGTCGTACAAGCTCGGGGATGGTACCAATCGATCCGCAGGACCCAAATTAGTCCAGATGCAACCACTTTCCAAGTCTCTCCGACCTTCACAAAAAAAGTTATTCAAGAATATCTCTTTCTCCTATGTGCTTTCATCCCTAACCCTAACCCTAACCCTTCCGAAAGTCGGAGAAGCTCAAGGATGGTACCGATCGATGCGCGCTACCCCATTTAGTGGGGGTAGAGCCTACTTGCAAGTCTCTCCGACCTTCACAAAAAAAGTTATTCAAGAATATCTCTTTCTCCTATGTGCTTTCATCCCTAACCCTAACCCTAACCCTTCCGAAAGTCGGAGAAGCTCAAGGATGGTACCGATCGATGCGCGCTACCCCATTTAGTGGGGGTAGAGCCTACTTGCAAGTCTCTCCGACCTTCACAAAAAAAGTTATTCAAGAATATCTCCTCAGATTTGGGGGAATTTCGTCGGTCGACCTCTTCCGAAGGTCGTACAAGCTCGGGGATGGTACCAATCGATCCGCAGGACCCAAATTAGTCCAGATGCAACCACTTTCCAAGTCTCTCCGACCTTCACAAAAAAAGTTATTCAAGAATATCTCTTTCTCCTATGTGCTTTCATCCCTAACCCTAACCCTAACCCTTCCGAAAGTCGGAGAAGCTCAAGGATGGTACCGATCGATGCGCGCAACCCCATTTAGTGGGGGTAGAGCCTACTTGCAAGTCTCTCCGACCTTCACAAAAAAAGTTATTCAAGAATATCTCTTTCTCCTATGTGCTTTCATCCCTAACCCTAACCCTTCCGAAAGTCGGAGAAGCTCAAGGATGGTACCGATCGATGCGCGCTACCCCATTTAGTGGGGGTAGAGCCTACTTGCAAGTCTCTCCGACCTTCACAAAAAAAGTTATTCAAGAATATCTCCTCAGATTTGGGGGAATTTCGTCGGTCGACCTCTTCCGAAGGTCGTACAAGCTCGGGGATGGTACCAATCGATCCGCAGGACCCAAATTAGTCCAGATGCAACCACTTTCCAAGTCTCTCCGACCTTCACAAAAAAAGTTATTCAAGAATATCTCTTTCTCCTATGTGCTTTCATCCCTAACCCTAACCCTAACCCTTCCGAAAGTCGGAGAAGCTCAAGGATGGTACCGATCGATGCGCGCAACCCCATTTAGTGGGGGTAGAGCCTACTTGCAAGTCTCTCCGACCTTCACAAAAAAAGTTATTCAAGAATATCTCTTTCTCCTATGTGCTTTCAGCCCTAACCCTAACCCTAACCCTTCCGAAAGTCGGAGAAGCTCAAGGATGGTACCGATCGATGCGCGCTACCCCATTTAGTGGGGGTAGAGCCTACTTGCAAGTCTCTCCGACCTTCACAAAAAAAGTTATTCAAGAATATCTCTTTCTCCTATGTGCTTTCATCCCTAACCCTAACCCTAACCCTTCCGAAAGTCGGAGAAGCTCAAGGATGGTACCGATCGATGCGCGCTACCCCATTTAGTGGGGGTAGAGCCTACTTGCAAGTCTCTCCGACCTTCACAAAAAAAGTTATTCAAGAATATCTCTTTCTCCTATGTGCTTTCATCCCTAACCCTAACCCTAACCCTTCCGAAAGTCGGAGAAGCTCAAGGATGGTACCGATCGATGCGCGCTACCCCATTTAGTGGGGGTAGAGCCTACTTGCAAGTCTCTCCGACCTTCACAAAAAAAGTTATTCAAGAATATCTCCTCAGATTTGGGGGAATTTCGTCGGTCGACCTCTTCCGAAGGTCGTACAAGCTCGGGGATGGTACCAATCGATCCGCAGGACCCAAATTAGTCCAGATGCAACCACTTTCCAAGTCTCTCCGACCTTCACAAAAAAAGTTATTCAAGAATATCTCTTTCTCCTATGTGCTTTCATCCCTAACCCTAACCCTAACCCTTCCGAAAGTCGGAGAAGCTCAAGGATGGTACCGATCGATGCGCGCAACCCCATTTAGTGGGGGTAGAGCCTACTTGCAAGTCTCTCCGACCTTCACAAAAAAAGTTATTCTAGAATATCTCTTTCTCCTATGTGCTTTCATCCCTAACCCTAACCCTAACCCTTCCGAAAGTCGGAGAAGCTCAAGGATGGTACCGATCGATGCGCGCTACCCCATTTAGTGGGAGTAGAGCCTACTTGCAAGTCTCTCCGACCTTCACAAAAAAAGTTATTCAAGAATATCTCTTTCTCCTATGTGCTTTCATCCCTAACCCTAACCCTAACCCTTCCGAAAGTCGGAGAAGCTCAAGGATGGTACCGATCGATGCGCGCTACCCCATTTAGTGGGGGTAGAGCCTACTTGCAAGTCTCTCCGACCTTCACAAAAAAAGTTATTCAAGAATATCTCCTCAGATTTGGGGGAATTTCGTCGGTCGACCTCTTCCGAAGGTCGTACAAGCTCGGGGATGGTACCAATCGATCCGCAGGACCCAAATTAGTCCAGATGCAACCACTTTCCAAGTCTCTCCGACCTTCACAAAAAAAGTTATTCAAGAATATCTCTTTCTCCTATGTGCTTTCATCCCTAACCCTAACCCTAACCCTTCCGAAAGTCGGAGAAGCTCAAGGATGGTACCGATCGATGCGCGCTACCCCATTTAGTGGGGGTAGAGCCTACTTGCAAGTCTCTCCGACCTTCACAAAAAAAGTTATTCAAGAATATCTCCTCAGATTTGGGGGAATTTCGTCGGTCGACCTCTTCCGAAGGTCGTACAAGCTCGGGGATGGTACCAATCGATCTGCAGGACCCAAATTAGTCCAGATGCAACCACTTTCCAAGTCTCTCCGACCTTCACAAAAAAAGTTATTCAAGAATATCTCTTTCTCCTATGTGCTTTCATCCCTAACCCTAACCCTAACCCTTCCGAAAGTCGGAGAAGCTCAAGGATGGTACCGATCGATGCGCGCAACCCCATTTAGTGGGGGTAGAGCCTACTTGCAAGTCTCTCCGACCTTCACAAAAAAAGTTATTCTAGAATATCTCTTTCTCCTATGTGCTTTCATCCCTAACCCTAACCCTAACCCTTCCGAAAGTCGGAGAAGCTCAAGGATGGTACCGATCGATGCGCGCTACCCCATTTAGTGGGGGTAGAGCCTACTTGCAAGTCTCTCCGACCTTCACAAAAAAAGTTATTCAAGAATATCTCTTTCTCCTATGTGCTTTCATCCCTAACCCTAACCCTAACCCTTCCGAAAGTCGGAGAAGCTCAAGGATGGTACCGATCGATGCGCGCTACCCCATTTAGTGGGGGTAGAGCCTACTTGCAAGTCTCTCCGACCTTCACAAAAAAAGTTATTCAAGAATATCTCCTCAGATTTGGGGGAATTTCGTCGGTCGACCTCTTCCGAAGGTCGTACAAGCTCGGGGATGGTACCAATCGATCCGCAGGACCCAAATTAGTCCAGATGCAACCACTTTCCAAGTCTCTCCGACCTTCACAAAAAAAGTTATTCAAGAATATCTCTTTCTCCTATGTGCTTTCATCCCTAACCCTAACCCTAACCCTTCCGAAAGTCGGAGAAGCTCAAGGATGGTACCGATCGATGCGCGCTACCCCATTTAGTGGGGGTAGAGCCTACTTGCAAGTCTCTCCGACCTTCACAAAAAAAGTTATTCAAGAATATCTCCTCAGATTTGGGGGAATTTCGTCGGTCGACCTCTTCCGAAGGTCGTACAAGCTCGGGGATGGTACCAATCGATCTGCAGGACCCAAATTAGTCCAGATGCAACCACTTTCCAAGTCTCTCCGACCTTCACAAAAAAAGTTATTCAAGAATATCTCTTTCTCCTATGTGCTTTCATCCCTAACCCTAACCCTAACCCTTCCGAAAGTCGGAGAAGCTCAAGGATGGTACCGATCGATGCGCGCAACCCCATTTAGTGGGGGTAGAGCCTACTTGCAAGTCTCTCCGACCTTCACAAAAAAAGTTATTCAAGAATATCTCTTTCTCCTATGTGCTTTCATCCCTAACCCTAACCCTTCCGAAAGTCGGAGAAGCTCAAGGATGGTACCGATCGATGCGCGCTACCCCATTTAGTGGGGGTAGAGCCTACTTGCAAGTCTCTCCGACCTTCACAAAAAAAGTTATTCAAGAATATCTCCTCAGATTTGGGGGAATTTCGTCGGTCGACCTCTTCCGAAGGTCGTACAAGCTCGGGGATGGTACCAATCGATCCGCAGGACCCAAATTAGTCCAGATGCAACCACTTTCCAAGTCTCTCCGACCTTCACAAAAAAAGTTATTCAAGAATATCTCTTTCTCCTATGTGCTTTCATCCCTAACCCTAACCCTAACCCTTCCGAAAGTCGGAGAAGCTCAAGGATGGTACCGATCGATGCGCGCAACCCCATTTAGTGGGGGTAGAGCCTACTTGCAAGTCTCTCCGACCTTCACAAAAAAAGTTATTCAAGAATATCTCTTTCTCCTATGTGCTTTCATCCCTAACCCTAACCCTAACCCTTCCGAAAGTCGGAGAAGCTCAAGGATGGTACCGATCGATGCGCGCTACCCCATTTAGTGGGGGTAGAGCCTACTTGCAAGTCTCTCCGACCTTCACAAAAAAAGTTATTCAAGAATATCTCTTTCTCCTATGTGCTTTCATCCCTAACCCTAACCCTAACCCTTCCGAAAGTCGGAGAAGCTCAAGGATGGTACCGATCGATGCGCGCTACCCCATTTAGTGGGGGTAGAGCCTACTTGCAAGTCTCTCCGACCTTCACAAAAAAAGTTATTCAAGAATATCTCCTCAGATTTGGGGGAATTTCGTCGGTCGACCTCTTCCGAAGGTCGTACAAGCTCGGGGATGGTACCAATCGATCTGCAGGACCCAAATTAGTCCAGATGCAACCACTTTCCAAGTCTCTCCGACCTTCACAAAAAAAGTTATTCAAGAATATCTCTTTCTCCTATGTGCTTTCATCCCTAACCCTAACCCTAACCCTTCCGAAAGTCGGAGAAGCTCAAGGATGGTACCGATCGATGCGCGCAACCCCATTTAGTGGGGGTAGAGCCTACTTGCAAGTCTCTCCGACCTTCACAAAAAAAGTTATTCAAGAATATCTCTTTCTCCTATGTGCTTTCATCCCTAACCCTAACCCTTCCGAAAGTCGGAGAAGCTCAAGGATGGTACCGATCGATGCGCGCTACCCCATTTAGTGGGGGTAGAGCCTACTTGCAAGTCTCTCCGACCTTCACAAAAAAAGTTATTCAAGAATATCTCCTCAGATTTGGGGGAATTTCGTCGGTCGACCTCTTCCGAAGGTCGTACAAGCTCGGGGATGGTACCAATCGATCCGCAGGACCCAAATTAGTCCAGATGCAACCACTTTCCAAGTCTCTCCGACCTTCACAAAAAAAGTTATTCAAGAATATCTCTTTCTCCTATGTGCTTTCATCCCTAACCCTAACCCTAACCCTTCCGAAAGTCGGAGAAGCTCAAGGATGGTACCGATCGATGCGCGCAACCCCATTTAGTGGGGGTAGAGCCTACTTGCAAGTCTCTCCGACCTTCACAAAAAAAGTTATTCAAGAATATCTCTTTCTCCTATGTGCTTTCAGCCCTAACCCTAACCCTAACCCTTCCGAAAGTCGGAGAAGCTCAAGGATGGTACCGATCGATGCGCGCTACCCCATTTAGTGGGGGTAGAGCCTACTTGCAAGTCTCTCCGACCTTCACAAAAAAAGTTATTCAAGAATATCTCTTTCTCCTATGTGCTTTCATCCCTAACCCTAACCCTAACCCTTCCGAAAGTCGGAGAAGCTCAAGGATGGTACCGATCGATGCGCGCTACCCCATTTAGTGGGGGTAGAGCCTACTTGCAAGTCTCTCCGACCTTCACAAAAAAAGTTATTCAAGAATATCTCTTTCTCCTATGTGCTTTCATCCCTAACCCTAACCCTAACCCTTCCGAAAGTCGGAGAAGCTCAAGGATGGTACCGATCGATGCGCGCTACCCCATTTAGTGGGGGTAGAGCCTACTTGCAAGTCTCTCCGACCTTCACAAAAAAAGTTATTCAAGAATATCTCCTCAGATTTGGGGGAATTTCGTCGGTCGACCTCTTCCGAAGGTCGTACAAGCTCGGGGATGGTACCAATCGATCCGCAGGACCCAAATTAGTCCAGATGCAACCACTTTCCAAGTCTCTCCGACCTTCACAAAAAAAGTTATTCAAGAATATCTCTTTCTCCTATGTGCTTTCATCCCTAACCCTAACCCTAACCCTTCCGAAAGTCGGAGAAGCTCAAGGATGGTACCGATCGATGCGCGCAACCCCATTTAGTGGGGGTAGAGCCTACTTGCAAGTCTCTCCGACCTTCACAAAAAAAGTTATTCTAGAATATCTCTTTCTCCTATGTGCTTTCATCCCTAACCCTAACCCTAACCCTTCCGAAAGTCGGAGAAGCTCAAGGATGGTACCGATCGATGCGCGCTACCCCATTTAGTGGGAGTAGAGCCTACTTGCAAGTCTCTCCGACCTTCACAAAAAAAGTTATTCAAGAATATCTCTTTCTCCTATGTGCTTTCATCCCTAACCCTAACCCTAACCCTTCCGAAAGTCGGAGAAGCTCAAGGATGGTACCGATCGATGCGCGCTACCCCATTTAGTGGGGGTAGAGCCTACTTGCAAGTCTCTCCGACCTTCACAAAAAAAGTTATTCAAGAATATCTCCTCAGATTTGGGGGAATTTCGTCGGTCGACCTCTTCCGAAGGTCGTACAAGCTCGGGGATGGTACCAATCGATCTGCAGGACCCAAATTAGTCCAGATGCAACCACTTTCCAAGTCTCTCCGACCTTCACAAAAAAAGTTATTCAAGAATATCTCTTTCTCCTATGTGCTTTCATCCCTAACCCTAACCCTAACCCTTCCGAAAGTCGGAGAAGCTCAAGGATGGTACCGATCGATGCGCGCAACCCCATTTAGTGGGGGTAGAGCCTACTTGCAAGTCTCTCCGACCTTCACAAAAAAAGTTATTCTAGAATATCTCTTTCTCCTATGTGCTTTCATCCCTAACCCTAACCCTAACCCTTCCGAAAGTCGGAGAAGCTCAAGGATGGTACCGATCGATGCGCGCTACCCCATTTAGTGGGGGTAGAGCCTACTTGCAAGTCTCTCCGACCTTCACAAAAAAAGTTATTCAAGAATATCTCTTTCTCCTATGTGCTTTCATCCCTAACCCTAACCCTAACCCTTCCGAAAGTCGGAGAAGCTCAAGGATGGTACCGATCGATGCGCGCTACCCCATTTAGTGGGGGTAGAGCCTACTTGCAAGTCTCTCCGACCTTCACAAAAAAAGTTATTCAAGAATATCTCCTCAGATTTGGGGGAATTTCGTCGGTCGACCTCTTCCGAAGGTCGTACAAGCTCGGGGATGGTACCAATCGATCCGCAGGACCCAAATTAGTCCAGATGCAACCACTTTCCAAGTCTCTCCGACCTTCACAAAAAAAGTTATTCAAGAATATCTCTTTCTCCTATGTGCTTTCATCCCTAACCCTAACCCTAACCCTTCCGAAAGTCGGAGAAGCTCAAGGATGGTACCGATCGATGCGCGCTACCCCATTTAGTGGGGGTAGAGCCTACTTGCAAGTCTCTCCGACCTTCACAAAAAAAGTTATTCAAGAATATCTCCTCAGATTTGGGGGAATTTCGTCGGTCGACCTCTTCCGAAGGTCGTACAAGCTCGGGGATGGTACCAATCGATCTGCAGGACCCAAATTAGTCCAGATGCAACCACTTTCCAAGTCTCTCCGACCTTCACAAAAAAAGTTATTCAAGAATATCTCTTTCTCCTATGTGCTTTCATCCCTAACCCTAACCCTAACCCTTCCGAAAGTCGGAGAAGCTCAAGGATGGTACCGATCGATGCGCGCAACCCCATTTAGTGGGGGTAGAGCCTACTTGCAAGTCTCTCCGACCTTCACAAAAAAAGTTATTCAAGAATATCTCTTTCTCCTATGTGCTTTCATCCCTAACCCTAACCCTTCCGAAAGTCGGAGAAGCTCAAGGATGGTACCGATCGATGCGCGCTACCCCATTTAGTGGGGGTAGAGCCTACTTGCAAGTCTCTCCGACCTTCACAAAAAAAGTTATTCAAGAATATCTCCTCAGATTTGGGGGAATTTCGTCGGTCGACCTCTTCCGAAGGTCGTACAAGCTCGGGGATGGTACCAATCGATCCGCAGGACCCAAATTAGTCCAGATGCAACCACTTTCCAAGTCTCTCCGACCTTCACAAAAAAAGTTATTCAAGAATATCTCTTTCTCCTATGTGCTTTCATCCCTAACCCTAACCCTAACCCTTCCGAAAGTCGGAGAAGCTCAAGGATGGTACCGATCGATGCGCGCAACCCCATTTAGTGGGGGTAGAGCCTACTTGCAAGTCTCTCCGACCTTCACAAAAAAAGTTATTCAAGAATATCTCTTTCTCCTATGTGCTTTCATCCCTAACCCTAACCCTAACCCTTCCGAAAGTCGGAGAAGCTCAAGGATGGTACCGATCGATGCGCGCTACCCCATTTAGTGGGGGTAGAGCCTACTTGCAAGTCTCTCCGACCTTCACAAAAAAAGTTATTCAAGAATATCTCTTTCTCCTATGTGCTTTCATCCCTAACCCTAACCCTAACCCTTCCGAAAGTCGGAGAAGCTCAAGGATGGTACCGATCGATGCGCGCTACCCCATTTAGTGGGGGTAGAGCCTACTTGCAAGTCTCTCCGACCTTCACAAAAAAAGTTATTCAAGAATATCTCCTCAGATTTGGGGGAATTTCGTCGGTCGACCTCTTCCGAAGGTCGTACAAGCTCGGGGATGGTACCAATCGATCTGCAGGACCCAAATTAGTCCAGATGCAACCACTTTCCAAGTCTCTCCGACCTTCACAAAAAAAGTTATTCAAGAATATCTCTTTCTCCTATGTGCTTTCATCCCTAACCCTAACCCTAACCCTTCCGAAAGTCGGAGAAGCTCAAGGATGGTACCGATCGATGCGCGCAACCCCATTTAGTGGGGGTAGAGCCTACTTGCAAGTCTCTCCGACCTTCACAAAAAAAGTTATTCAAGAATATCTCTTTCTCCTATGTGCTTTCATCCCTAACCCTAACCCTTCCGAAAGTCGGAGAAGCTCAAGGATGGTACCGATCGATGCGCGCTACCCCATTTAGTGGGGGTAGAGCCTACTTGCAAGTCTCTCCGACCTTCACAAAAAAAGTTATTCAAGAATATCTCCTCAGATTTGGGGGAATTTCGTCGGTCGACCTCTTCCGAAGGTCGTACAAGCTCGGGGATGGTACCAATCGATCCGCAGGACCCAAATTAGTCCAGATGCAACCACTTTCCAAGTCTCTCCGACCTTCACAAAAAAAGTTATTCAAGAATATCTCTTTCTCCTATGTGCTTTCATCCCTAACCCTAACCCTAACCCTTCCGAAAGTCGGAGAAGCTCAAGGATGGTACCGATCGATGCGCGCAACCCCATTTAGTGGGGGTAGAGCCTACTTGCAAGTCTCTCCGACCTTCACAAAAAAAGTTATTCAAGAATATCTCTTTCTCCTATGTGCTTTCATCCCTAACCCTAACCCTAACCCTTCCGAAAGTCGGAGAAGCTCAAGGATGGTACCGATCGATGCGCGCTACCCCATTTAGTGGGGGTAGAGCCTACTTGCAAGTCTCTCCGACCTTCACAAAAAAAGTTATTCAAGAATATCTCTTTCTCCTATGTGCTTTCATCCCTAACCCTAACCCTTCCGAAAGTCGGAGAAGCTCAAGGATGGTACCGATCGATGCGCGCTACCCCATTTAGTGGGGGTAGAGCCTACTTGCAAGTCTCTCCGACCTTCACAAAAAAAGTTATTCAAGAATATCTCCTCAGATTTGGGGGAATTTCGTCGGTCGACCTCTTCCGAAGGTCGTACAAGCTCGGGGATGGTACCAATCGATCCGCAGGACCCAAATTAGTCCAGATGCAACCACTTTCCAAGTCTCTCCGACCTTCACAAAAAAAGTTATTCAAGAATATCTCTTTCTCCTATGTGCTTTCATCCCTAACCCTAACCCTAACCCTTCCGAAAGTCGGAGAAGCTCAAGGATGGTACCGATCGATGCGCGCAACCCCATTTAGTGGGGGTAGAGCCTACTTGCAAGTCTCTCCGACCTTCATAAAAAAAGTTACTCAAGAATATCTCTTTCTCCTATGTGCTTTCATCCCTAACCCTAACCCTTCCGAAAGTCGGAGAAGCTCAAGGATGGTACTGATCGATATGCGCTACCCCATTTAGTGGGGGTAGAGCCTACTTGCAAGTCTCTCCGACCTTCACAAAAAAAGTTATTCAAGAATATCTCCTCAGATTTGGGGGAATTTCGTCGGTCGACCTCTTCCGAAGGTCGTACAAGCTCGGGGATGGTACCAATCGATCTGCAGGACCCAAATTAGTCCAGATGCAACCACTTTCCAAGTCTCTCCGACCTTCACAAAAAAAGTTATTCAAGAATATCTCTTTCTCCTATGTGCTTTCATCCCTAACCCTAACCCTAACCCTTCCGAAAGTCGGAGAAGCTCAAGGATGGTACCGATCGATGCGCGCAACCCCATTTAGTGGGGGTAGAGCCTACTTGCAAGTCTCTCCGACCTTCACAAAAAAAGTTATTCAAGAATATCTCTTTCTCCTATGTGCTTTCATCCCTAACCCTAACCCTAACCCTTCCGAAAGTCGGAGAAGCTCAAAGATGGTACCGATCGATGCGCGCTACCCCATTTAGTGGGGGTAGAGCCTACTTGCAAGTCTCTCCGACCTTCACAAAAAAAGTTATTCAAGAATATCTCTTTCTCCTATGTGCTTTCATCCCTAACCCTAACCCTAACCCTTCCGAAAGTCGGAGAAGCTCAAGGATGGTACCGATCGATGCGCGCTACCCCATTTAGTGGGGGTAGAGCCTACTTGCAAGTCTCTCCGACCTTCACAAAAAAAGTTATTCAAGAATATCTCCTCAGATTTGGGGGAATTTCGTCGGTCGACCTCTTCCGAAGGTCGTACAAGCTCGGGGATGGTACCAATCGATCCGCAGGACCCAAATTAGTCCAGATGCAACCACTTTCCAAGTCTCTCCGACCTTCACAAAAAAAGTTATTCAAGAATATCTCTTTCTCCTATGTGCTTTCATCCCTAACCCTAACCCTAACCCTTCCGAAAGTCGGAGAAGCTCAAGGATGGTACCGATCGATGCGCGCTACCCCATTTAGTGGGGGTAGAGCCTACTTGCAAGTCTCTCCGACCTTCACAAAAAAAGTTATTCAAGAATATCTCTTTCTCCTATGTGCTTTCATCCCTAACCCTAACCCTAACCCTTCCGAAAGTCGGAGAAGCTCAAGGATGGTACCGATCGATGCGCGCTACCCCATTTAGTGGGGGTAGAGCCTACTTGCAAGTCTCTCCGACCTTCACAAAAAAAGTTATTCAAGAATATCTCTTTCTCCTATGTGCTTTCATCCCTAACCCTAACCCTAACCCTTCCGAAAGTCGGAGAAGCTCAAGGATGGTACCGATCGATGCGCGCTACCCCATTTAGTGGGGGTAGAGCCTACTTGCAAGTCTCTCCGACCTTCACAAAAAAAGTTATTCAAGAATATCTCCTCAGATTTGGGGGAATTTCGTCGGTCGACCTCTTCCGAAGGTCGTACAAGCTCGGGGATGGTACCAATCGATCCGCAGGACCCAAATTAGTCCAGATGCAACCACTTTCCAAGTCTCTCCGACCTTCACAAAAAAAGTTATTCAAGAATATCTCTTTCTCCTATGTGCTTTCATCCCTAACCCTAACCCTAACCCTTCCGAAAGTCGGAGAAGCTCAAGGATGGTACCGATCGATGCGCGCAACCCCATTTAGTGGGGGTAGAGCCTACTTGCAAGTCTCTCCGACCTTCACAAAAAAAGTTATTCAAGAATATCTCTTTCTCCTATGTGCTTTCATCCCTAACCCTAACCCTAACCCTTCCGAAAGTCGGAGAAGCTCAAGGATGGTACCGATCGATGCGCGCTACCCCATTTAGTGGGGGTAGAGCCTACTTGCAAGTCTCTCCGACCTTCACAAAAAAAGTTATTCAAGAATATCTCTTTCTCCTATGTGCTTTCATCCCTAACCCTAACCCTTCCGAAAGTCGGAGAAGCTCAAGGATGGTACCGATCGATGCGCGCTACCCCATTTAGTGGGGGTAGAGCCTACTTGCAAGTCTCTCCGACCTTCACAAAAAAAGTTATTCAAGAATATCTCTTTCTCCTATGTGCTTTCATCCCTAACCCTAACCCTTCCGAAAGTCGGAGAAGCTCAAGGATGGTACCGATCGATGCGCGCTACCCCATTTAGTGGGGGTAGAGCCTACTTGCAAGTCTCTCCGACCTTCACAAAAAAAGTTATTCAAGAATATCTCCTCAGATTTGGGGGAATTTCGTCGGTCGACCTCTTCCGAAGGTCGTACAAGCTCGGGGATGGTACCAATCGATCCGCAGGACCCAAATTAGTCCAGATGCAACCACTTTCCAAGTCTCTCCGACCTTCACAAAAAAAGTTATTCAAGAATATCTCTTTCTCCTATGTGCTTTCATCCCTAACCCTAACCCTAACCCTTCCGAAAGTCGGAGAAGCTCAAGGATGGTACCGATCGATGCGCGCAACCCCATTTAGTGGGGGTAGAGCCTACTTGCAAGTCTCTCCGACCTTCACAAAAAAAGTTATTCAAGAATATCTCTTTCTCCTATGTGCTTTCATCCCTAACCCTAACCCTAACCCTTCCGAAAGTCGGAGAAGCTCAAGGATGGTACCGATCGATGCGCGCTACCCCATTTAGTGGGGGTAGAGCCTACTTGCAAGTCTCTCCGACCTTCACAAAAAAAGTTATTCAAGAATATCTCTTTCTCCTATGTGCTTTCATCCCTAACCCTAACCCTTCCGAAAGTCGGAGAAGCTCAAGGATGGTACCGATCGATGCGCGCTACCCCATTTAGTGGGGGTAGAGCCTACTTGCAAGTCTCTCCGACCTTCACAAAAAAAGTTATTCAAGAATATCTCCTCAGATTTGGGGGAATTTCGTCGGTCGACCTCTTCCGAAGGTCGTACAAGCTCGGGGATGGTACCAATCGATCCGCAGGACCCAAATTAGTCCAGATGCAACCACTTTCCAAGTCTCTCCGACCTTCACAAAAAAAGTTATTCAAGAATATCTCTTTCTCCTATGTGCTTTCATCCCTAACCCTAACCCTAACCCTTCCGAAAGTCGGAGAAGCTCAAGGATGGTACCGATCGATGCGCGCAACCCCATTTAGTGGGGGTAGAGCCTACTTGCAAGTCTCTCCGACCTTCATAAAAAAAGTTACTCAAGAATATCTCTTTCTCCTATGTGCTTTCATCCCTAACCCTAACCCTTCCGAAAGTCGGAGAAGCTCAAGGATGGTACTGATCGATATGCGCTACCCCATTTAGTGGGGGTAGAGCCTACTTGCAAGTCTCTCCGACCTTCACAAAAAAAGTTATTCAAGAATATCTCCTCAGATTTGGGGGAATTTCGTCGGTCGACCTCTTCCGAAGGTCGTACAAGCTCGGGGATGGTACCAATCGATCTGCAGGACCCAAATTAGTCCAGATGCAACCACTTTCCAAGTCTCTCCGACCTTCACAAAAAAAGTTATTCAAGAATATCTCTTTCTCCTATGTGCTTTCATCCCTAACCCTAACCCTAACCCTTCCGAAAGTCGGAGAAGCTCAAGGATGGTACCGATCGATGCGCGCAACCCCATTTAGTGGGGGTAGAGCCTACTTGCAAGTCTCTCCGACCTTCACAAAAAAAGTTATTCAAGAATATCTCTTTCTCCTATGTGCTTTCATCCCTAACCCTAACCCTAACCCTTCCGAAAGTCGGAGAAGCTCAAAGATGGTACCGATCGATGCGCGCTACCCCATTTAGTGGGGGTAGAGCCTACTTGCAAGTCTCTCCGACCTTCACAAAAAAAGTTATTCAAGAATATCTCTTTCTCCTATGTGCTTTCATCCCTAACCCTAACCCTAACCCTTCCGAAAGTCGGAGAAGCTCAAGGATGGTACCGATCGATGCGCGCTACCCCATTTAGTGGGGGTAGAGCCTACTTGCAAGTCTCTCCGACCTTCACAAAAAAAGTTATTCAAGAATATCTCCTCAGATTTGGGGGAATTTCGTCGGTCGACCTCTTCCGAAGGTCGTACAAGCTCGGGGATGGTACCAATCGATCCGCAGGACCCAAATTAGTCCAGATGCAACCACTTTCCAAGTCTCTCCGACCTTCACAAAAAAAGTTATTCAAGAATATCTCTTTCTCCTATGTGCTTTCATCCCTAACCCTAACCCTAACCCTTCCGAAAGTCGGAGAAGCTCAAGGATGGTACCGATCGATGCGCGCTACCCCATTTAGTGGGGGTAGAGCCTACTTGCAAGTCTCTCCGACCTTCACAAAAAAAGTTATTCAAGAATATCTCTTTCTCCTATGTGCTTTCATCCCTAACCCTAACCCTAACCCTTCCGAAAGTCGGAGAAGCTCAAGGATGGTACCGATCGATGCGCGCTACCCCATTTAGTGGGGGTAGAGCCTACTTGCAAGTCTCTCCGACCTTCACAAAAAAAGTTATTCAAGAATATCTCTTTCTCCTATGTGCTTTCATCCCTAACCCTAACCCTAACCCTTCCGAAAGTCGGAGAAGCTCAAGGATGGTACCGATCGATGCGCGCTACCCCATTTAGTGGGGGTAGAGCCTACTTGCAAGTCTCTCCGACCTTCACAAAAAAAGTTATTCAAGAATATCTCCTCAGATTTGGGGGAATTTCGTCGGTCGACCTCTTCCGAAGGTCGTACAAGCTCGGGGATGGTACCAATCGATCCGCAGGACCCAAATTAGTCCAGATGCAACCACTTTCCAAGTCTCTCCGACCTTCACAAAAAAAGTTATTCAAGAATATCTCTTTCTCCTATGTGCTTTCATCCCTAACCCTAACCCTAACCCTTCCGAAAGTCGGAGAAGCTCAAGGATGGTACCGATCGATGCGCGCAACCCCATTTAGTGGGGGTAGAGCCTACTTGCAAGTCTCTCCGACCTTCACAAAAAAAGTTATTCAAGAATATCTCTTTCTCCTATGTGCTTTCATCCCTAACCCTAACCCTAACCCTTCCGAAAGTCGGAGAAGCTCAAGGATGGTACCGATCGATGCGCGCTACCCCATTTAGTGGGGGTAGAGCCTACTTGCAAGTCTCTCCGACCTTCACAAAAAAAGTTATTCAAGAATATCTCTTTCTCCTATGTGCTTTCATCCCTAACCCTAACCCTAACCCTTCCGAAAGTCGGAGAAGCTCAAGGATGGTACCGATCGATGCGCGCTACCCCATTTAGTGGGGGTAGAGCCTACTTGCAAGTCTCTCCGACCTTCACAAAAAAAGTTATTCAAGAATATCTCTTTCTCCTATGTGCTTTCATCCCTAACCCTAACCCTAACCCTTCCGAAAGTCGGAGAAGCTCAAGGATGGTACCGATCGATGCGCGCTACCCCATTTAGTGGGGGTAGAGCCTACTTGCAAGTCTCTCCGACCTTCACAAAAAAAGTTATTCAAGAATATCTCCTCAGATTTGGGGGAATTTCGTCGGTCGACCTCTTCCGAAGGTCGTACAAGCTCGGGGATGGTACCAATCGATCCGCAGGACCCAAATTAGTCCAGATGCAACCACTTTCCAAGTCTCTCCGACCTTCACAAAAAAAGTTTTTCAAGAATATCTCTTTCTCCTATGTGCTTTCATCCCTAACCCTAACCCTAACCCTTCCGAAAGTCGGAGAAGCTCAAGGATGGTACCGATCGATGCGCGCAACCCCATTTAGTGGGGGTAGAGCCTACTTGCAAGTCTCTCCGACCTTCACAAAAAAAGTTATTCAAGAATATCTCTTTCTCCTATGTGCTTTCATCCCTAACCCTAACCCTAACCCTTCCGAAAGTCGGAGAAGCTCAAGGATGGTACCGATCGATGCGCGCTACCCCATTTAGTGGGGGTAGAGCCTACTTGCAAGTCTCTCCGACCTTCACAAAAAAAGTTATTCAAGAATATCTCTTTCTCCTATGTGCTTTCATCCCTAACCCTAACCCTTCCGAAAGTCGGAGAAGCTCAAGGATGGTACCGATCGATGCGCGCTACCCCATTTAGTGGGGGTAGAGCCTACTTGCAAGTCTCTCCGACCTTCACAAAAAAAGTTATTCAAGAATATCTCCTCAGATTTGGGGGAATTTCGTCGGTCGACCTCTTCCGAAGGTCGTACAAGCTCGGGGATGGTACCAATCGATCCGCAGGACCCAAATTAGTCCAGATGCAACCACTTTCCAAGTCTCTCCGACCTTCACAAAAAAAGTTATTCAAGAATATCTCTTTCTCCTATGTGCTTTCATCCCTAACCCTAACCCTAACCCTTCCGAAAGTCGGAGAAGCTCAAGGATGGTACCGATCGATGCGCGCAACCCCATTTAGTGGGGGTAGAGCCTACTTGCAAGTCTCTCCGACCTTCACAAAAAAAGTTATTCAAGAATATCTCTTTCTCCTATGTGCTTTCATCCCTAACCCTAACCCTAACCCTTCCGAAAGTCGGAGAAGCTCAAGGATGGTACCGATCGATGCGCGCTACCCCATTTAGTGGGGGTAGAGCCTACTTGCAAGTCTCTCCGACCTTCACAAAAAAAGTTATTCAAGAATATCTCTTTCTCCTATGTGCTTTCATCCCTAACCCTAACCCTTCCGAAAGTCGGAGAAGCTCAAGGATGGTACCGATCGATGCGCGCTACCCCATTTAGTGGGGGTAGAGCCTACTTGCAAGTCTCTCCGACCTTCACAAAAAAAGTTATTCAAGAATATCTCCTCAGATTTGGGGGAATTTCGTCGGTCGACCTCTTCCGAAGGTCGTACAAGCTCGGGGATGGTACCAATCGATCCGCAGGACCCAAATTAGTCCAGATGCAACCACTTTCCAAGTCTCTCCGACCTTCACAAAAAAAGTTATTCAAGAATATCTCTTTCTCCTATGTGCTTTCATCCCTAACCCTAACCCTAACCCTTCCGAAAGTCGGAGAAGCTCAAGGATGGTACCGATCGATGCGCGCAACCCCATTTAGTGGGGGTAGAGCCTACTTGCAAGTCTCTCCGACCTTCATAAAAAAAGTTACTCAAGAATATCTCTTTCTCCTATGTGCTTTCATCCCTAACCCTAACCCTTCCGAAAGTCGGAGAAGCTCAAGGATGGTACTGATCGATATGCGCTACCCCATTTAGTGGGGGTAGAGCCTACTTGCAAGTCTCTCCGACCTTCACAAAAAAAGTTATTCAAGAATATCTCCTCAGATTTGGGGGAATTTCGTCGGTCGACCTCTTCCGAAGGTCGTACAAGCTCGGGGATGGTACCAATCGATCTGCAGGACCCAAATTAGTCCAGATGCAACCACTTTCCAAGTCTCTCCGACCTTCACAAAAAAAGTTATTCAAGAATATCTCTTTCTCCTATGTGCTTTCATCCCTAACCCTAACCCTAACCCTTCCGAAAGTCGGAGAAGCTCAAGGATGGTACCGATCGATGCGCGCAACCCCATTTAGTGGGGGTAGAGCCTACTTGCAAGTCTCTCCGACCTTCACAAAAAAAGTTATTCAAGAATATCTCTTTCTCCTATGTGCTTTCATCCCTAACCCTAACCCTAACCCTTCCGAAAGTCGGAGAAGCTCAAGGATGGTACCGATCGATGCGCGCTACCCCATTTAGTGGGGGTAGAGCCTACTTGCAAGTCTCTCCGACCTTCACAAAAAAAGTTATTCAAGAATATCTCTTTCTCCTATGTGCTTTCATCCCTAACCCTAACCCTAACCCTTCCGAAAGTCGGAGAAGCTCAAGGATGGTACCGATCGATGCGCGCTACCCCATTTAGTGGGGGTAGAGCCTACTTGCAAGTCTCTCCGACCTTCACAAAAAAAGTTATTCAAGAATATCTCCTCAGATTTGGGGGAATTTCGTCGGTCGACCTCTTCCGAAGGTTGTACAAGCTCGGGGATGGTACCAATCGATCCGCAGGACCCAAATTAGTCCAGATGCAACCACTTTCCAAGTCTCTCCGACCTTCACAAAAAAAGTTATTCAAGAATATCTCTTTCTCCTATGTGCTTTCATCCCTAACCCTAACCCTAACCCTTCCGAAAGTCGGAGAAGCTCAAGGATGGTACCGATCGATGCGCGCTACCCCATTTAGTGGGGGTAGAGCCTACTTGCAAGTCTCTCCGACCTTCACAAAAAAAGTTATTCAAGAATATCTCTTTCTCCTATGTGCTTTCATCCCTAACCCTAACCCTAACCCTTCCGAAAGTCGGAGAAGCTCAAGGATGGTACCGATCGATGCGCGCTACCCCATTTAGTGGGGGTAGAGCCTACTTGCAAGTCTCTCCGACCTTCACAAAAAAAGTTATTCAAGAATATCTCTTTCTCCTATGTGCTTTCATCCCTAACCCTAACCCTAACCCTTCCGAAAGTCGGAGAAGCTCAAGGATGGTACCGATCGATGCGCGCTACCCCATTTAGTGGGGGTAGAGCCTACTTGCAAGTCTCTCCGACCTTCACAAAAAAAGTTATTCAAGAATATCTCCTCAGATTTGGGGGAATTTCGTCGGTCGACCTCTTCCGAAGGTCGTACAAGCTCGGGGATGGTACCAATCGATCCGCAGGACCCAAATTAGTCCAGATGCAACCACTTTCCAAGTCTCTCCGACCTTCACAAAAAAAGTTATTCAAGAATATCTCTTTCTCCTATGTGCTTTCATCCCTAACCCTAACCCTAACCCTTCCGAAAGTCGGAGAAGCTCAAGGATGGTACCGATCGATGCGCGCAACCCCATTTAGTGGGGGTAGAGCCTACTTGCAAGTCTCTCCGACCTTCACAAAAAAAGTTATTCAAGAATATCTCTTTCTCCTATGTGCTTTCATCCCTAACCCTAACCCTAACCCTTCCGAAAGTCGGAGAAGCTCAAGGATGGTACCGATCGATGCGCGCTACCCCATTTAGTGGGGGTAGAGCCTACTTGCAAGTCTCTCCGACCTTCACAAAAAAAGTTATTCAAGAATATCTCTTTCTCCTATGTGCTTTCATCCCTAACCCTAACCCTAACCCTTCCGAAAGTCGGAGAAGCTCAAGGATGGTACCGATCGATGCGCGCTACCCCATTTAGTGGGGGTAGAGCCTACTTGCAAGTCTCTCCGACCTTCACAAAAAAAGTTATTCAAGAATATCTCTTTCTCCTATGTGCTTTCATCCCTAACCCTAACCCTAACCCTTCCGAAAGTCGGAGAAGCTCAAGGATGGTACCGATCGATGCGCGCTACCCCATTTAGTGGGGGTAGAGCCTACTTGCAAGTCTCTCCGACCTTCACAAAAAAAGTTATTCAAGAATATCTCTTTCTCCTATGTGCTTTCATCCCTAACCCTAACCCTAACCCTTCCGAAAGTCGGAGAAGCTCAAGGATGGTACCGATCGATGCGCGCTACCCCATTTAGTGGGGGTAGAGCCTACTTGCAAGTCTCTCCGACCTTCACAAAAAAAGTTATTCAAGAATATCTCTTTCTCCTATGTGCTTTCATCCCTAACCCTAACCCTAACCCTTCCGAAAGTCGGAGAAGCTCAAGGATGGTACCGATCGATGCGCGCTACCCCATTTAGTGGGGGTAGAGCCTACTTGCAAGTCTCTCCGACCTTCACAAAAAAAGTTATTCAAGAATATCTCCTCAGATTTGGGGGAATTTCGTCGGTCGACCTCTTCCGAAGGTCGTACAAGCTCGGGGATGGTACCAATCGATCCGCAGGACCCAAATTAGTCCAGATGCAACCACTTTCCAAGTCTCTCCGACCTTCACAAAAAAAGTTATTCAAGAATATCTCTTTCTCCTATGTGCTTTCATCCCTAACCCTAACCCTAACCCTTCCGAAAGTCGGAGAAGCTCAAGGATGGTACCGATCGATGCGCGCAACCCCATTTAGTGGGGGTAGAGCCTACTTGCAAGTCTCTCCGACCTTCACAAAAAAAGTTATTCAAGAATATCTCTTTCTCCTATGTGCTTTCATCCCTAACCCTAACCCTAACCCTTCCGAAAGTCGGAGAAGCTCAAGGATGGTACCGATCGATGCGCGCTACCCCATTTAGTGGGGGTAGAGCCTACTTGCAAGTCTCTCCGACCTTCACAAAAAAAGTTATTCAAGAATATCTCTTTCTCCTATGTGCTTTCATCCCTAACCCTAACCCTAACCCTTCCGAAAGTCGGAGAAGCTCAAGGATGGTACCGATCGATGCGCGCTACCCCATTTAGTGGGGGTAGAGCCTACTTGCAAGTCTCTCCGACCTTCACAAAAAAAGTTATTCAAGAATATCTCTTTCTCCTATGTGCTTTCATCCCTAACCCTAACCCTAACCCTTCCGAAAGTCGGAGAAGCTCAAGGATGGTACCGATCGATGCGCGCTACCCCATTTAGTGGGGGTAGAGCCTACTTGCAAGTCTCTCCGACCTTCACAAAAAAAGTTATTCAAGAATATCTCCTCAGATTTGGGGGAATTTCGTCGGTCGACCTCTTCCGAAGGTCGTACAAGCTCGGGGATGGTACCAATCGATCCGCAGGACCCAAATTAGTCCAGATGCAACCACTTTCCAAGTCTCTCCGACCTTCACAAAAAAAGTTTTTCAAGAATATCTCTTTCTCCTATGTGCTTTCATCCCTAACCCTAACCCTAACCCTTCCGAAAGTCGGAGAAGCTCAAGGATGGTACCGATCGATGCGCGCAACCCCATTTAGTGGGGGTAGAGCCTACTTGCAAGTCTCTCCGACCTTCACAAAAAAAGTTATTCAAGAATATCTCTTTCTCCTATGTGCTTTCATCCCTAACCCTAACCCTAACCCTTCCGAAAGTCGGAGAAGCTCAAGGATGGTACCGATCGATGCGCGCTACCCCATTTAGTGGGGGTAGAGCCTACTTGCAAGTCTCTCCGACCTTCACAAAAAAAGTTATTCAAGAATATCTCTTTCTCCTATGTGCTTTCATCCCTAACCCTAACCCTTCCGAAAGTCGGAGAAGCTCAAGGATGGTACCGATCGATGCGCGCTACCCCATTTAGTGGGGGTAGAGCCTACTTGCAAGTCTCTCCGACCTTCACAAAAAAAGTTATTCAAGAATATCTCTTTCTCCTATGTGCTTTCATCCCTAACCCTAACCCTAACCCTTCCGAAAGTCGGAGAAGCTCAAGGATGGTACCGATCGATGCGCGCTACCCCATTTAGTGGGGGTAGAGCCTACTTGCAAGTCTCTCCGACCTTCACAAAAAAAGTTATTCAAGAATATCTCTTTCTCCTATGTGCTTTCATCCCTAACCCTAACCCTAACCCTTCCGAAAGTCGGAGAAGCTCAAGGATGGTACTGGTCGATGCGCGCAACCCCATTTAGTGGGGGTAGAGCCTACTTGCAAGTCTCTCCGACCTTCACAAAAAAAGTTATTCAAGAATATCTCCTCAGATTTGGGGGAATTTCGTCGGTCGACCTCTTCCGAAGGTCGTACAAGCTCGGGGATGGTACCAATCGATCCGCAGGACCCAAATTAGTCCAGATGCAACCACTTTCCAAGTCTCTCCGACCTTCACAAAAAAAGTTATTCAAGAATATCTCTTTCTCCTATGTGCTTTCATCCCTAACCCTAACCCTAACCCTTCCGAAAGTCGGAGAAGCTCAAGGATGGTACCGATCGATGCGCGCTACCCCATTTAGTGGGGGTAGAGCCTACTTGCAAGTCTCTCCGACCTTCACAAAAAAAGTTATTCAAGAATATCTCCTCAGATTTGGGGGAATTTCGTCGGTCGACCTCTTCCGAAGGTCGTACAAGCTCGGGGATAGTACCAATCGATCTGCAGGACCCAAATTAGTCCAGATGCAACCACTTTCCAGGTCTCTCCGACCTTCACAAAAAAAGTTATTCAAGAATATCTCTTTCTCCTATGTGCTTTCATCCCTAACCCTAACCCTAACCCTTCCGAAAGTCGGAGAAGCTCAAGGATGGTACCGATCGATGCGCGCAACCCCATTTAGTGGGGGTAGAGCCTACTTGCAAGTCTCTCCGACCTTCACAAAAAAAGTTATTCAAGAATATCTCATTCTCCTATGTGCTTTCATCCCTAACCCTAACCCTAACCCTTCCGAAAGTCGGAGAAGCTCAAGGATGGTACCGATCGATGCGCGCTACCCCATTTAGTGGGGGTAGAGCCTACTTGCAAGTCTCTCCGACCTTCACAAAAAAAGTTATTCAAGAATATCTCTTTCTCCTATGTGCTTTCATCCCTAACCCTAACCCTAACCCTTCCGAAAGTCGGAGAAGCTCAAGGATGGTACCGATCGATGCGCGCTACCCCATTTAGTGGGGGTAGAGCCTACTTGCAAGTCTCTCCGACCTTCACAAAAAAAGTTATTCAAGAATATCTCCTCAGATTTGGGGGAATTTCGTCGGTCGACCTCTTCCGAAGGTCGTACAAGCTCGGGGATGGTACCAATCGATCTGCAGGACCCAAATTAGTCCAGATGCAACCACTTTCCAAGTCTCTCCGACCTTCACAAAAAAAGTTATTCAAGAATATCTCTTTCTCCTATGTGCTTTCATCCCTAACCCTAACCCTAACCCTTCCGAAAGTCGGAGAAGCTCAAGGATGGTACCGATCGATGCGCGCTACCCCATTTAGTGGGGGTAGAGCCTACTTGCAAGTCTCTCCGACCTTCACAAAAAACGTTATTCAAGAATATCTCTTTCTCCTATGTGCTTTCATCCCTAACCCTAACCCTAACCCTTCCGAAAGTCGGAGAAGCTCAAGGATGGTACCGATCGATGCGCGCTACCCCATTTAGTGGGGGTAGAGCCTACTTGCAAGTCTCTCCGACCTTCACAAAAAAAGTTATTCAAGAATATCTCCTCAGATTTGGGGGAATTTCGTCGGTCGACCTCTTCCGAAGGTCGTACAAGCTCAAGGATGGTACCAATCGATCCGCAGGACCCAAATTAGTCCAGATGCAACCACTTTCCAAGTCTCTCCGACCTTCACAAAAAAAGTTATTCAAGAATATCTCTTTCTCCTATGTGCTTTCATCCCTAACCCTAACCCTAACCCTTCCGAAAGTCGGAGAAGCTCAAGGATGGTACCGATCGATGCGCGCTACCCCATTTAGTGGGGGTAGAGCCTACTTGCAAGTCTCTCCGACCTTCACAAAAAACGTTATTCAAGAATATCTCTTTCTCCTATGTGCTTTCATCCCTAACCCTAACCCTAACCCTTCCGAAAGTCGGAGAAGCTCAAGGATGGTACCGATCGATGCGCGCTACCCCATTTAATGGGGGTAGAGCCTACTTGCAAGTCTCTCCGACCTTCACAAAAAAAGTTATTCAAGAATATCTCTTTCTCCTATGTGCTTTCATCCCTAACCCTAACCCTTCCGAAAGTCGGAGAAGCTCAAGGATGGTACCGATCGATGCGCGCTACCCCATTTAGTGGGGGTAGAGCCTACTTGCAAGTCTCTCCGACCTTCACAAAAAAAGTTATTCAAGAATATCTCTTTCTCCTATGTGCTTTCATCCCTAACCCTAACCCTAACCCTTCCGAAAGTCGGAGAAGCTCAAGGATGGTACCGATCGATGCGCGCAACCCCATTTAGTGGGGGTAGAGCCTACTTGCAAGTCTCTCCGACCTTCACAAAAAAAGTTATTCAAGAATATCTCCTCAGATTTGGGGGAATTTCGTCGGTCGACCTCTTCCGAAGGTCGTACAAGCTCGGGGATGGTACCAATCGATCTGCAGGACCCAAATTAGTCCAGATGCAACCACTTTCCAAGTCTCTCCGACCTTCACAAAAAAAGTTATTCAAGAATATCTCTTTCTCCTATGTGCTTTCATCCCTAACCCTAACCCTAACCCTTCCGAAAGTCGGAGAAGCTCAAGGATGGTACCGATCGATGCGCGCTACCCCATTTAGTGGGGGTAGAGCCTACTTGCAAGTCTCTCCGACCTTCACAAAAAAAGTTATTCAAGAATATCTCTTTCTCCTATGTGCTTTCATCCCTAACCCTAACCCTAACCCTTCCGAAAGTCGGAGAAGCTCAAGGATGGTACCGATCGATGCGCGCTACCCCATTTAGTGGGGGTAGAGCCTACTTGCAAGTCTCTCCGACCTTCACAAAAAAAGTTATTCAAGAATATCTCCTCAGATTTGGGGGAATTTCGTCGGTCGACCTCTTCCGAAGGTCGTACAAGCTCGGGGATGGTACCAATCGATCCGCAGGACCCAAATTAGTCCAGATGCAACCACTTTCCAAGTCTCTCCGACCTTCACAAAAAAAGTTATTCAAGAATATCTCTTTCTCCTATGTGCTTTCATCCCTAACCCTAACCCTAACCCTTCCGAAAGTCGGAGAAGCTCAAGGATGGTACCGATCGATGCGCGCTACCCCATTTAGTGGGGGTAGAGCCTACTTGCAAGTCTCTCCGACCTTCACAAAAAAAGTTATTCAAGAATATCTCCTCAGATTTGGGGGAATTTCGTCGGTCGACCTCTTCCGAAGGTCGTACAAGCTCGGGGATGGTACCAATCGATCTGCAGGACCCAAATTAGTCCAGATGCAACCACTTTCCAAGTCTCTCCGACCTTCACAAAAAAAGTTATTCAAGAATATCTCTTTCTCCTATGTGCTTTCATCCCTAACCCTAACCCTAACCCTTCCGAAAGTCGGAGAAGCTCAAGGATGGTACCGATCGATGCGCGCTACCCCATTTAGTGGGGGTAGAGCCTACTTGCAAGTCTCTCCGACCTTCACAAAAAAAGTTATTCAAGAATATCTCTTTCTCCTATGTGCTTTCATCCCTAACCCTAACCCTAACCCTTCCGAAAGTCGGAGAAGCTCAAGGATGGTACCGATCGATGCGCGCTACCCCATTTAGTGGGGGTAGAGCCTACTTGCAAGTCTCTCCGACCTTCACAAAAAAAGTTATTCAAGAATATCTCCTCAGATTTGGGGGAATTTCGTCGGTCGACCTCTTCCGAAGGTCGTACAAGCTCGGGGATGGTACCAATCGATCCGCAGGACCCAAATTAGTCCAGATGCAACCACTTTCCAAGTCTCTCCGACCTTCACAAAAAAAGTTATTCAAGAATATCTCTTTCTCCTATGTGCTTTCATCCCTAACCCTAACCCTAACCCTTCCGAAAGTCGGAGAAGCTCAAGGATGGTACCGATCGATGCGCGCTACCCCATTTAGTGGGGGTAGAGCCTACTTGCAAGTCTCTCCGACCTTCACAAAAAAAGTTATTCAAGAATATCTCCTCAGATTTGGGGGAATTTCGTCGGTCGACCTCTTCCGAAGGTCGTACAAGCTCAGGGATGGTACCAATCGATCTGCAGGACCCAAATTAGTCCAGATGCAACCACTTTCCAAGTCTCTCCGACCTTCACAAAAAAAGTTATTCAAGAATATCTCTTTCTCCTATGTGCTTTCATCCCTAACCCTAACCCTAACCCTTCCGAAAGTCGGAGAAGCTCAAGGATGGTACCGATCGATGCGCGCTACCCCATTTAGTGGGGGTAGAGCCTACTTGCAAGTCTCTCCGACCTTCACAAAAAAAGTTATTCAAGAATATCTCCTCAGATTTGGGGGAATTTCGTCGGTCGACCTCTTCCGAAGGTCGTACAAGCTCGGGGATGGTACCAATCGATCCGCAGGACCCAAATTAGTCCAGATGCAACCACTTTCCAAGTCTCTCCGACCTTCACAAAAAAAGTTATTCAAGAATATCTCTTTCTCCTATGTGCTTTCATCCCTAACCCTAACCCTAACCCTTCCGAAAGTCGGAGAAGCTCAAGGATGGTACCGATCGATGCGCGCTACCCCATTTAGTGGGGGTAGAGCCTACTTGCAAGTCTCTCCGACCTTCACAAAAAAAGTTATTCAAGAATATCTCCTCAGATTTGGGGGAATTTCGTCGGTCGACCTCTTCCGAAGGTCGTACAAGCTCGGGGATGGTACCAATCGATCTGCAGGACCCAAATTAGTCCAGATGCAACCACTTTCCAAGTCTCTCCGACCTTCACAAAAAAAGTTATTCAAGAATATCTCTTTCTCCTATGTGCTTTCATCCCTAACCCTAACCCTAACCCTTCCGAAAGTCGGAGAAGCTCAAGGATGGTACCGATCGATGCGCGCTACCCCATTTAGTGGGGGTAGAGCCTACTTGCAAGTCTCTCCGACCTTCACAAAAAAAGTTATTCAAGAATATCTCCTCAGATTTGGGGGAATTTCGTCGGTCGACCTCTTCCGAAGGTCGTACAAGCTCGGGGATGGTACCAATCGATCCGCAGGACCCAAATTAGTCCAGATGCAACCACTTTCCAAGTCTCTCCGACCTTCACAAAAAAAGTTATTCAAGAATATCTCTTTCTCCTATGTGCTTTCATCCCTAACCCTAACCCTAACCCTTCCGAAAGTCGGAGAAGCTCAAGGATGGTACCGATCGATGCGCGCTACCCCATTTAGTGGGGGTAGAGCCTACTTGCAAGTCTCTCCGACCTTCACAAAAAAAGTTATTCAAGAATATCTCCTCAGATTTGGGGGAATTTCGTCGGTCGACCTCTTCCGAAGGTCGTACAAGCTCGGGGATGGTACCAATCGATCTGCAGGACCCAAATTAGTCCAGATGCAACCACTTTCCAAGTCTCTCCGACCTTCACAAAAAAAGTTATTCAAGAATATCTCTTTCTCCTATGTGCTTTCATCCCTAACCCTAACCCTAACCCTTCCGAAAGTCGGAGAAGCTCAAGGATGGTACCGATCGATGCGCGCTACCCCATTTAGTGGGGGTAGAGCCTACTTGCAAGTCTCTCCGACCTTCACAAAAAAAGTTATTCAAGAATATCTCTTTCTCCTATGTGCTTTCATCCCTAACCCTAACCCTAACCCTTCCGAAAGTCGGAGAAGCTCAAGGATGGTACCGATCGATGCGCGCTACCCCATTTAGTGGGGGTAGAGCCTACTTGCAAGTCTCTCCGACCTTCACAAAAAAAGTTATTCAAGAATATCTCCTCAGATTTGGGGGAATTTCGTCGGTCGACCTCTTCCGAAGGTCGTACAAGCTCGGGGATGGTACCAATCGATCTGCAGGACCCAAATTAGTCCAGATGCAACCACTTTCCAAGTCTCTCCGACCTTCACAAAAAAAGTTATTCAAGAATATCTCTTTCTCCTATGTGCTTTCATCCCTAACCCTAACCCTAACCCTTCCGAAAGTCGGAGAAGCTCAAGGATGGTACCGATCGATGCGCGCTACCCCATTTAGTGGGGGTAGAGCCTACTTGCAAGTCTCTCCGACCTTCACAAAAAAAGTTATTCAAGAATATCTCTTTCTCCTATGTGCTTTCATCCCTAACCCTAACCCTAACCCTTCCGAAAGTCGGAGAAGCTCAAGGATGGTACCGATCGATGCGCGCTACCCCATTTAGTGGGGGTAGAGCCTACTTGCAAGTCTCTCCGACCTTCACAAAAAAAGTTATTCAAGAATATCTCCTCAGATTTGGGGGAATTTCGTCGGTCGACCTCTTCCGAAGGTCGTACAAGCTCGGGGATGGTACCAATCGATCCGCAGGACCCAAATTAGTCCAGATGCAACCACTTTCCAAGTCTCTCCGACCTTCACAAAAAAAGTTATTCAAGAATATCTCTTTCTCCTATGTGCTTTCATCCCTAACCCTAACCCTAACCCTTCCGAAAGTCGGAGAAGCTCAAGGATGGTACCGATCGATGCGCGCTACCCCATTTAGTGGGGGTAGAGCCTACTTGCAAGTCTCTCCGACCTTCACAAAAAAAGTTATTCAAGAATATCTCCTCAGATTTGGGGGAATTTCGTCGGTCGACCTCTTCCGAAGGTCGTACAAGCTCGGGGATGGTACCAATCGATCTGCAGGACCCAAATTAGTCCAGATGCAACCACTTTCCAAGTCTCTCCGACCTTCACAAAAAAAGTTATTCAAGAATATCTCTTTCTCCTATGTGCTTTCATCCCTAACCCTAACCCTAACCCTTCCGAAAGTCGGAGAAGCTCAAGGATGGTACCGATCGATGCGCGCTACCCCATTTAGTGGGGGTAGAGCCTACTTGCAAGTCTCTCCGACCTTCACAAAAAAAGTTATTCAAGAATATCTCTTTCTCCTATGTGCTTTCATCCCTAACCCTAACCCTAACCCTTCCGAAAGTCGGAGAAGCTCAAAGATGGTACCGATCGATGCGCGCAACCCCATTTAGTGGGGGTAGAGCCTACTTGCAAGTCTCTCCGACCTTCACAAAAAAAGTTATTCAAGAATATCTCCTCAGATTTGGGGGAATTTCGTCGGTCGACCTCTTTCGAAGGTCGTACAAGCTCGGGGATGGTACCAATCGATCCGCAGGACCCAAATTAGTCCAGATGCAACCACTTTCCAAGTCTCTCCGACCTTCACAAAAAAAGTTATTCAAGAATATCTCTTTCTCCTATGTGCTTTCATCCCTAACCCTAACCCTAACCCTTCCGAAAGTCGGAGAAGCTCAAGGATGGTACCGATCGATGCGCGCTACCCCATTTAGTGGGGGTAGAGCCTACTTGCAAGTCTCTCCGACCTTCACAAAAAAAGTTATTCAAGAATATCTCTTTCTCCTATGTGCTTTCATCCCTAACCCTAACCCTAACCCTTCCGAAAGTCGGAGAAGCTCAAGGATGGTACCGATCGATGCGCGCAACCCCATTTAGTGGGGGTAGAGCCTACTTGCAAGTCTCTCCGACCTTCACAAAAAAAGTTATTCAAGAATATCTCTTTCTCCTATGTGCTTTCATCCCTAACCCTAACCCTTCCGAAAGTCGGAGAAGCTCAAGGATGGTACCGATCGATGCGCGCTACCCCATTTAGTGGGGGTAGAGCCTACTTGCAAGTCTCTCCGACCTTCACAAAAAAAGTTATTCAAGAATATCTCTTTCTCCTATGTGCTTTCATCCCTAACCCTAACCCTAACCCTTCCGAAAGTCGGAGAAGCTCAAGGATGGTACCGATCGATGCGCGCTACCCCATTTAGTGGGGGTAGAGCCTACTTGCAAGTCTCTCCGACCTTCACAAAAAAAGTTATTCAAGAATATCTCCTCAGATTTGGGGGAATTTCGTCGGTCGACCTCTTCCGAAGATCGTACAAGCTCGGGGATGGTACCAATCGATCCGCAGGACCCAAATTAGTCCAGATGCAACCACTTTCCAAGTCTCTCCGACCTTCACAAAAAAAGTTATTCAAGAATATCTCTTTCTCCTATGTGCTTTCATCCCTAACCCTAACCCTAACCCTTCCGAAAGTCGGAGAAGCTCAAGGATGGTACCGATCGATGCGCGCTACCCCATTTAGTGGGGGTAGAGCCTACTTGCAAGTCTCTCCGACCTTCACAAAAAAAGTTATTCAAGAATATCTCTTTCTCCTATGTGCTTTCATCCCTAACCCTAACCCTTCCGAAAGTCGGAGAAGCTCAAGGATGGTACCGATCGATGCGCGCTACCCCATTTAGTGGGGGTAGAGCCTACTTGCAAGTCTCTCCGACCTTCACAAAAAAAGTTATTCAAGAATATCTCCTCAGATTTGGGGGAATTTCGTCGGTCGACCTCTTCCGAAGGTCGTACAAGCTCGGGGATGGTACCAATCGATCCGCAGGACCCAAATTAGTCCAGATGCAACCACTTTCCAAGTCTCTCCGACCTTCACAAAAAAAGTTATTCAAGAATATCTCTTTCTCCTATGTGCTTTCATCCCTAACCCTAACCCTAACCCTTCCGAAAGTCGGAGAAGCTCAAGGATGGTACCGATCGATGCGCGCAACCCCATTTAGTGGGGGTAGAGCCTACTTGCAAGTCTCTCCGACCTTCACAAAAAAAGTTATTCAAGAATATCTCTTTCTCCTATGTGCTTTCATCCCTAACCCTAACCCTAACCCTTCCGAAAGTCGGAGAAGCTCAAGGATGGTACCGATCGATGCGCGCTACCCCATTTAGTGGGGGTAGAGCCTACTTGCAAGTCTCTCCGACCTTCACAAAAAAAGTTATTCAAGAATATCTCTTTCTCCTATGTGCTTTCATCCCTAACCCTAACCCTTCCGAAAGTCGGAGAAGCTCAAGGATGGTACCGATCGATGCGCGCTACCCCATTTAGTGGGGGTAGAGCCTACTTGCAAGTCTCTCCGACCTTCACAAAAAAAGTTATTCAAGAATATCTCCTCAGATTTGGGGGAATTTCGTCGGTCGACCTCTTCCGAAGGTCGTACAAGCTCGGGGATGGTACCAATCGATCCGCAGGACCCAAATTAGTCCAGATGCAACCACTTTCCAAGTCTCTCCGACCTTCACAAAAAAAGTTATTCAAGAATATCTCTTTCTCCTATGTGCTTTCATCCCTAACCCTAACCCTAACCCTTCCGAAAGTCGGAGAAGCTCAAGGATGGTACCGATCGATGCGCGCAACCCCATTTAGTGGGGGTAGAGCCTACTTGCAAGTCTCTCCGACCTTCATAAAAAAAGTTACTCAAGAATATCTCTTTCTCCTATGTGCTTTCATCCCTAACCCTAACCCTTCCGAAAGTCGGAGAAGCTCAAGGATGGTACTGATCGATATGCGCTACCCCATTTAGTGGGGGTAGAGCCTACTTGCAAGTCTCTCCGACCTTCACAAAAAAAGTTATTCAAGAATATCTCCTCAGATTTGGGGGAATTTCGTCGGTCGACCTCTTCCGAAGGTCGTACAAGCTCGGGGATGGTACCAATCGATCTGCAGGACCCAAATTAGTCCAGATGCAACCACTTTCCAAGTCTCTCCGACCTTCACAAAAAAAGTTATTCAAGAATATCTCTTTCTCCTATGTGCTTTCATCCCTAACCCTAACCCTAACCCTTCCGAAAGTCGGAGAAGCTCAAGGATGGTACCGATCGATGCGCGCAACCCCATTTAGTGGGGGTAGAGCCTACTTGCAAGTCTCTCCGACCTTCACAAAAAAAGTTATTCAAGAATATCTCTTTCTCCTATGTGCTTTCATCCCTAACCCTAACCCTAACCCTTCCGAAAGTCGGAGAAGCTCAAGGATGGTACCGATCGATGCGCGCTACCCCATTTAGTGGGGGTAGAGCCTACTTGCAAGTCTCTCCGACCTTCACAAAAAAAGTTATTCAAGAATATCTCTTTCTCCTATGTGCTTTCATCCCTAACCCTAACCCTAACCCTTCCGAAAGTCGGAGAAGCTCAAGGATGGTACCGATCGATGCGCGCTACCCCATTTAGTGGGGGTAGAGCCTACTTGCAAGTCTCTCCGACCTTCACAAAAAAAGTTATTCAAGAATATCTCCTCAGATTTGGGGGAATTTCGTCGGTCGACCTCTTCCGAAGGTTGTACAAGCTCGGGGATGGTACCAATCGATCCGCAGGACCCAAATTAGTCCAGATGCAACCACTTTCCAAGTCTCTCCGACCTTCACAAAAAAAGTTATTCAAGAATATCTCTTTCTCCTATGTGCTTTCATCCCTAACCCTAACCCTAACCCTTCCGAAAGTCGGAGAAGCTCAAGGATGGTACCGATCGATGCGCGCTACCCCATTTAGTGGGGGTAGAGCCTACTTGCAAGTCTCTCCGACCTTCACAAAAAAAGTTATTCAAGAATATCTCTTTCTCCTATGTGCTTTCATCCCTAACCCTAACCCTAACCCTTCCGAAAGTCGGAGAAGCTCAAGGATGGTACCGATCGATGCGCGCTACCCCATTTAGTGGGGGTAGAGCCTACTTGCAAGTCTCTCCGACCTTCACAAAAAAAGTTATTCAAGAATATCTCTTTCTCCTATGTGCTTTCATCCCTAACCCTAACCCTAACCCTTCCGAAAGTCGGAGAAGCTCAAGGATGGTACCGATCGATGCGCGCTACCCCATTTAGTGGGGGTAGAGCCTACTTGCAAGTCTCTCCGACCTTCACAAAAAAAGTTATTCAAGAATATCTCCTCAGATTTGGGGGAATTTCGTCGGTCGACCTCTTCCGAAGGTCGTACAAGCTCGGGGATGGTACCAATCGATCCGCAGGACCCAAATTAGTCCAGATGCAACCACTTTCCAAGTCTCTCCGACCTTCACAAAAAAAGTTATTCAAGAATATCTCTTTCTCCTATGTGCTTTCATCCCTAACCCTAACCCTAACCCTTCCGAAAGTCGGAGAAGCTCAAGGATGGTACCGATCGATGCGCGCAACCCCATTTAGTGGGGGTAGAGCCTACTTGCAAGTCTCTCCGACCTTCACAAAAAAAGTTATTCAAGAATATCTCTTTCTCCTATGTGCTTTCATCCCTAACCCTAACCCTAACCCTTCCGAAAGTCGGAGAAGCTCAAGGATGGTACCGATCGATGCGCGCTACCCCATTTAGTGGGGGTAGAGCCTACTTGCAAGTCTCTCCGACCTTCACAAAAAAAGTTATTCAAGAATATCTCTTTCTCCTATGTGCTTTCATCCCTAACCCTAACCCTAACCCTTCCGAAAGTCGGAGAAGCTCAAGGATGGTACCGATCGATGCGCGCTACCCCATTTAGTGGGGGTAGAGCCTACTTGCAAGTCTCTCCGACCTTCACAAAAAAAGTTATTCAAGAATATCTCTTTCTCCTATGTGCTTTCATCCCTAACCCTAACCCTAACCCTTCCGAAAGTCGGAGAAGCTCAAGGATGGTACCGATCGATGCGCGCTACCCCATTTAGTGGGGGTAGAGCCTACTTGCAAGTCTCTCCGACCTTCACAAAAAAAGTTATTCAAGAATATCTCTTTCTCCTATGTGCTTTCATCCCTAACCCTAACCCTAACCCTTCCGAAAGTCGGAGAAGCTCAAGGATGGTACCGATCGATGCGCGCTACCCCATTTAGTGGGGGTAGAGCCTACTTGCAAGTCTCTCCGACCTTCACAAAAAAAGTTATTCAAGAATATCTCTTTCTCCTATGTGCTTTCATCCCTAACCCTAACCCTAACCCTTCCGAAAGTCGGAGAAGCTCAAGGATGGTACCGATCGATGCGCGCTACCCCATTTAGTGGGGGTAGAGCCTACTTGCAAGTCTCTCCGACCTTCACAAAAAAAGTTATTCAAGAATATCTCCTCAGATTTGGGGGAATTTCGTCGGTCGACCTCTTCCGAAGGTCGTACAAGCTCGGGGATGGTACCAATCGATCCGCAGGACCCAAATTAGTCCAGATGCAACCACTTTCCAAGTCTCTCCGACCTTCACAAAAAAAGTTATTCAAGAATATCTCTTTCTCCTATGTGCTTTCATCCCTAACCCTAACCCTAACCCTTCCGAAAGTCGGAGAAGCTCAAGGATGGTACCGATCGATGCGCGCAACCCCATTTAGTGGGGGTAGAGCCTACTTGCAAGTCTCTCCGACCTTCACAAAAAAAGTTATTCAAGAATATCTCTTTCTCCTATGTGCTTTCATCCCTAACCCTAACCCTAACCCTTCCGAAAGTCGGAGAAGCTCAAGGATGGTACCGATCGATGCGCGCTACCCCATTTAGTGGGGGTAGAGCCTACTTGCAAGTCTCTCCGACCTTCACAAAAAAAGTTATTCAAGAATATCTCTTTCTCCTATGTGCTTTCATCCCTAACCCTAACCCTAACCCTTCCGAAAGTCGGAGAAGCTCAAGGATGGTACCGATCGATGCGCGCTACCCCATTTAGTGGGGGTAGAGCCTACTTGCAAGTCTCTCCGACCTTCACAAAAAAAGTTATTCAAGAATATCTCTTTCTCCTATGTGCTTTCATCCCTAACCCTAACCCTAACCCTTCCGAAAGTCGGAGAAGCTCAAGGATGGTACCGATCGATGCGCGCTACCCCATTTAGTGGGGGTAGAGCCTACTTGCAAGTCTCTCCGACCTTCACAAAAAAAGTTATTCAAGAATATCTCCTCAGATTTGGGGGAATTTCGTCGGTCGACCTCTTCCGAAGGTCGTACAAGCTCGGGGATGGTACCAATCGATCCGCAGGACCCAAATTAGTCCAGATGCAACCACTTTCCAAGTCTCTCCGACCTTCACAAAAAAAGTTTTTCAAGAATATCTCTTTCTCCTATGTGCTTTCATCCCTAACCCTAACCCTAACCCTTCCGAAAGTCGGAGAAGCTCAAGGATGGTACCGATCGATGCGCGCAACCCCATTTAGTGGGGGTAGAGCCTACTTGCAAGTCTCTCCGACCTTCACAAAAAAAGTTATTCAAGAATATCTCTTTCTCCTATGTGCTTTCATCCCTAACCCTAACCCTAACCCTTCCGAAAGTCGGAGAAGCTCAAGGATGGTACCGATCGATGCGCGCTACCCCATTTAGTGGGGGTAGAGCCTACTTGCAAGTCTCTCCGACCTTCACAAAAAAAGTTATTCAAGAATATCTCTTTCTCCTATGTGCTTTCATCCCTAACCCTAACCCTTCCGAAAGTCGGAGAAGCTCAAGGATGGTACCGATCGATGCGCGCTACCCCATTTAGTGGGGGTAGAGCCTACTTGCAAGTCTCTCCGACCTTCACAAAAAAAGTTATTCAAGAATATCTCTTTCTCCTATGTGCTTTCATCCCTAACCCTAACCCTAACCCTTCCGAAAGTCGGAGAAGCTCAAGGATGGTACCGATCGATGCGCGCTACCCCATTTAGTGGGGGTAGAGCCTACTTGCAAGTCTCTCCGACCTTCACAAAAAAAGTTATTCAAGAATATCTCTTTCTCCTATGTGCTTTCATCCCTAACCCTAACCCTAACCCTTCCGAAAGTCGGAGAAGCTCAAGGATGGTACTGGTCGATGCGCGCAACCCCATTTAGTGGGGGTAGAGCCTACTTGCAAGTCTCTCCGACCTTCACAAAAAAAGTTATTCAAGAATATCTCCTCAGATTTGGGGGAATTTCGTCGGTCGACCTCTTCCGAAGGTCGTACAAGCTCGGGGATGGTACCAATCGATCCGCAGGACCCAAATTAGTCCAGATGCAACCACTTTCCAAGTCTCTCCGACCTTCACAAAAAAAGTTATTCAAGAATATCTCTTTCTCCTATGTGCTTTCATCCCTAACCCTAACCCTAACCCTTCCGAAAGTCGGAGAAGCTCAAGGATGGTACCGATCGATGCGCGCTACCCCATTTAGTGGGGGTAGAGCCTACTTGCAAGTCTCTCCGACCTTCACAAAAAAAGTTATTCAAGAATATCTCCTCAGATTTGGGGGAATTTCGTCGGTCGACCTCTTCCGAAGGTCGTACAAGCTCGGGGATAGTACCAATCGATCTGCAGGACCCAAATTAGTCCAGATGCAACCACTTTCCAGGTCTCTCCGACCTTCACAAAAAAAGTTATTCAAGAATATCTCTTTCTCCTATGTGCTTTCATCCCTAACCCTAACCCTAACCCTTCCGAAAGTCGGAGAAGCTCAAGGATGGTACCGATCGATGCGCGCAACCCCATTTAGTGGGGGTAGAGCCTACTTGCAAGTCTCTCCGACCTTCACAAAAAAAGTTATTCAAGAATATCTCATTCTCCTATGTGCTTTCATCCCTAACCCTAACCCTAACCCTTCCGAAAGTCGGAGAAGCTCAAGGATGGTACCGATCGATGCGCGCTACCCCATTTAGTGGGGGTAGAGCCTACTTGCAAGTCTCTCCGACCTTCACAAAAAAAGTTATTCAAGAATATCTCTTTCTCCTATGTGCTTTCATCCCTAACCCTAACCCTAACCCTTCCGAAAGTCGGAGAAGCTCAAGGATGGTACCGATCGATGCGCGCTACCCCATTTAGTGGGGGTAGAGCCTACTTGCAAGTCTCTCCGACCTTCACAAAAAAAGTTATTCAAGAATATCTCCTCAGATTTGGGGGAATTTCGTCGGTCGACCTCTTCCGAAGGTCGTACAAGCTCGGGGATGGTACCAATCGATCTGCAGGACCCAAATTAGTCCAGATGCAACCACTTTCCAAGTCTCTCCGACCTTCACAAAAAAAGTTATTCAAGAATATCTCTTTCTCCTATGTGCTTTCATCCCTAACCCTAACCCTAACCCTTCCGAAAGTCGGAGAAGCTCAAGGATGGTACCGATCGATGCGCGCTACCCCATTTAGTGGGGGTAGAGCCTACTTGCAAGTCTCTCCGACCTTCACAAAAAACGTTATTCAAGAATATCTCTTTCTCCTATGTGCTTTCATCCCTAACCCTAACCCTAACCCTTCCGAAAGTCGGAGAAGCTCAAGGATGGTACCGATCGATGCGCGCTACCCCATTTAGTGGGGGTAGAGCCTACTTGCAAGTCTCTCCGACCTTCACAAAAAAAGTTATTCAAGAATATCTCCTCAGATTTGGGGGAATTTCGTCGGTCGACCTCTTCCGAAGGTCGTACAAGCTCAAGGATGGTACCAATCGATCCGCAGGACCCAAATTAGTCCAGATGCAACCACTTTCCAAGTCTCTCCGACCTTCACAAAAAAAGTTATTCAAGAATATCTCTTTCTCCTATGTGCTTTCATCCCTAACCCTAACCCTAACCCTTCCGAAAGTCGGAGAAGCTCAAGGATGGTACCGATCGATGCGCGCTACCCCATTTAGTGGGGGTAGAGCCTACTTGCAAGTCTCTCCGACCTTCACAAAAAACGTTATTCAAGAATATCTCTTTCTCCTATGTGCTTTCATCCCTAACCCTAACCCTAACCCTTCCGAAAGTCGGAGAAGCTCAAGGATGGTACCGATCGATGCGCGCTACCCCATTTAATGGGGGTAGAGCCTACTTGCAAGTCTCTCCGACCTTCACAAAAAAAGTTATTCAAGAATATCTCTTTCTCCTATGTGCTTTCATCCCTAACCCTAACCCTTCCGAAAGTCGGAGAAGCTCAAGGATGGTACCGATCGATGCGCGCTACCCCATTTAGTGGGGGTAGAGCCTACTTGCAAGTCTCTCCGACCTTCACAAAAAAAGTTATTCAAGAATATCTCTTTCTCCTATGTGCTTTCATCCCTAACCCTAACCCTAACCCTTCCGAAAGTCGGAGAAGCTCAAGGATGGTACCGATCGATGCGCGCAACCCCATTTAGTGGGGGTAGAGCCTACTTGCAAGTCTCTCCGACCTTCACAAAAAAAGTTATTCAAGAATATCTCCTCAGATTTGGGGGAATTTCGTCGGTCGACCTCTTCCGAAGGTCGTACAAGCTCGGGGATGGTACCAATCGATCTGCAGGACCCAAATTAGTCCAGATGCAACCACTTTCCAAGTCTCTCCGACCTTCACAAAAAAAGTTATTCAAGAATATCTCTTTCTCCTATGTGCTTTCATCCCTAACCCTAACCCTAACCCTTCCGAAAGTCGGAGAAGCTCAAGGATGGTACCGATCGATGCGCGCTACCCCATTTAGTGGGGGTAGAGCCTACTTGCAAGTCTCTCCGACCTTCACAAAAAAAGTTATTCAAGAATATCTCTTTCTCCTATGTGCTTTCATCCCTAACCCTAACCCTAACCCTTCCGAAAGTCGGAGAAGCTCAAGGATGGTACCGATCGATGCGCGCTACCCCATTTAGTGGGGGTAGAGCCTACTTGCAAGTCTCTCCGACCTTCACAAAAAAAGTTATTCAAGAATATCTCCTCAGATTTGGGGGAATTTCGTCGGTCGACCTCTTCCGAAGGTCGTACAAGCTCGGGGATGGTACCAATCGATCCGCAGGACCCAAATTAGTCCAGATGCAACCACTTTCCAAGTCTCTCCGACCTTCACAAAAAAAGTTATTCAAGAATATCTCTTTCTCCTATGTGCTTTCATCCCTAACCCTAACCCTAACCCTTCCGAAAGTCGGAGAAGCTCAAGGATGGTACCGATCGATGCGCGCTACCCCATTTAGTGGGGGTAGAGCCTACTTGCAAGTCTCTCCGACCTTCACAAAAAAAGTTATTCAAGAATATCTCCTCAGATTTGGGGGAATTTCGTCGGTCGACCTCTTCCGAAGGTCGTACAAGCTCGGGGATGGTACCAATCGATCTGCAGGACCCAAATTAGTCCAGATGCAACCACTTTCCAAGTCTCTCCGACCTTCACAAAAAAAGTTATTCAAGAATATCTCTTTCTCCTATGTGCTTTCATCCCTAACCCTAACCCTAACCCTTCCGAAAGTCGGAGAAGCTCAAGGATGGTACCGATCGATGCGCGCTACCCCATTTAGTGGGGGTAGAGCCTACTTGCAAGTCTCTCCGACCTTCACAAAAAAAGTTATTCAAGAATATCTCTTTCTCCTATGTGCTTTCATCCCTAACCCTAACCCTAACCCTTCCGAAAGTCGGAGAAGCTCAAGGATGGTACCGATCGATGCGCGCTACCCCATTTAGTGGGGGTAGAGCCTACTTGCAAGTCTCTCCGACCTTCACAAAAAAAGTTATTCAAGAATATCTCCTCAGATTTGGGGGAATTTCGTCGGTCGACCTCTTCCGAAGGTCGTACAAGCTCGGGGATGGTACCAATCGATCCGCAGGACCCAAATTAGTCCAGATGCAACCACTTTCCAAGTCTCTCCGACCTTCACAAAAAAAGTTATTCAAGAATATCTCTTTCTCCTATGTGCTTTCATCCCTAACCCTAACCCTAACCCTTCCGAAAGTCGGAGAAGCTCAAGGATGGTACCGATCGATGCGCGCTACCCCATTTAGTGGGGGTAGAGCCTACTTGCAAGTCTCTCCGACCTTCACAAAAAAAGTTATTCAAGAATATCTCCTCAGATTTGGGGGAATTTCGTCGGTCGACCTCTTCCGAAGGTCGTACAAGCTCAGGGATGGTACCAATCGATCTGCAGGACCCAAATTAGTCCAGATGCAACCACTTTCCAAGTCTCTCCGACCTTCACAAAAAAAGTTATTCAAGAATATCTCTTTCTCCTATGTGCTTTCATCCCTAACCCTAACCCTAACCCTTCCGAAAGTCGGAGAAGCTCAAGGATGGTACCGATCGATGCGCGCTACCCCATTTAGTGGGGGTAGAGCCTACTTGCAAGTCTCTCCGACCTTCACAAAAAAAGTTATTCAAGAATATCTCCTCAGATTTGGGGGAATTTCGTCGGTCGACCTCTTCCGAAGGTCGTACAAGCTCGGGGATGGTACCAATCGATCCGCAGGACCCAAATTAGTCCAGATGCAACCACTTTCCAAGTCTCTCCGACCTTCACAAAAAAAGTTATTCAAGAATATCTCTTTCTCCTATGTGCTTTCATCCCTAACCCTAACCCTAACCCTTCCGAAAGTCGGAGAAGCTCAAGGATGGTACCGATCGATGCGCGCTACCCCATTTAGTGGGGGTAGAGCCTACTTGCAAGTCTCTCCGACCTTCACAAAAAAAGTTATTCAAGAATATCTCCTCAGATTTGGGGGAATTTCGTCGGTCGACCTCTTCCGAAGGTCGTACAAGCTCGGGGATGGTACCAATCGATCTGCAGGACCCAAATTAGTCCAGATGCAACCACTTTCCAAGTCTCTCCGACCTTCACAAAAAAAGTTATTCAAGAATATCTCTTTCTCCTATGTGCTTTCATCCCTAACCCTAACCCTAACCCTTCCGAAAGTCGGAGAAGCTCAAGGATGGTACCGATCGATGCGCGCTACCCCATTTAGTGGGGGTAGAGCCTACTTGCAAGTCTCTCCGACCTTCACAAAAAAAGTTATTCAAGAATATCTCCTCAGATTTGGGGGAATTTCGTCGGTCGACCTCTTCCGAAGGTCGTACAAGCTCGGGGATGGTACCAATCGATCCGCAGGACCCAAATTAGTCCAGATGCAACCACTTTCCAAGTCTCTCCGACCTTCACAAAAAAAGTTATTCAAGAATATCTCTTTCTCCTATGTGCTTTCATCCCTAACCCTAACCCTAACCCTTCCGAAAGTCGGAGAAGCTCAAGGATGGTACCGATCGATGCGCGCTACCCCATTTAGTGGGGGTAGAGCCTACTTGCAAGTCTCTCCGACCTTCACAAAAAAAGTTATTCAAGAATATCTCCTCAGATTTGGGGGAATTTCGTCGGTCGACCTCTTCCGAAGGTCGTACAAGCTCGGGGATGGTACCAATCGATCTGCAGGACCCAAATTAGTCCAGATGCAACCACTTTCCAAGTCTCTCCGACCTTCACAAAAAAAGTTATTCAAGAATATCTCTTTCTCCTATGTGCTTTCATCCCTAACCCTAACCCTAACCCTTCCGAAAGTCGGAGAAGCTCAAGGATGGTACCGATCGATGCGCGCTACCCCATTTAGTGGGGGTAGAGCCTACTTGCAAGTCTCTCCGACCTTCACAAAAAAAGTTATTCAAGAATATCTCTTTCTCCTATGTGCTTTCATCCCTAACCCTAACCCTAACCCTTCCGAAAGTCGGAGAAGCTCAAGGATGGTACCGATCGATGCGCGCTACCCCATTTAGTGGGGGTAGAGCCTACTTGCAAGTCTCTCCGACCTTCACAAAAAAAGTTATTCAAGAATATCTCCTCAGATTTGGGGGAATTTCGTCGGTCGACCTCTTCCGAAGGTCGTACAAGCTCGGGGATGGTACCAATCGATCTGCAGGACCCAAATTAGTCCAGATGCAACCACTTTCCAAGTCTCTCCGACCTTCACAAAAAAAGTTATTCAAGAATATCTCTTTCTCCTATGTGCTTTCATCCCTAACCCTAACCCTAACCCTTCCGAAAGTCGGAGAAGCTCAAGGATGGTACCGATCGATGCGCGCTACCCCATTTAGTGGGGGTAGAGCCTACTTGCAAGTCTCTCCGACCTTCACAAAAAAAGTTATTCAAGAATATCTCTTTCTCCTATGTGCTTTCATCCCTAACCCTAACCCTAACCCTTCCGAAAGTCGGAGAAGCTCAAGGATGGTACCGATCGATGCGCGCTACCCCATTTAGTGGGGGTAGAGCCTACTTGCAAGTCTCTCCGACCTTCACAAAAAAAGTTATTCAAGAATATCTCCTCAGATTTGGGGGAATTTCGTCGGTCGACCTCTTCCGAAGGTCGTACAAGCTCGGGGATGGTACCAATCGATCCGCAGGACCCAAATTAGTCCAGATGCAACCACTTTCCAAGTCTCTCCGACCTTCACAAAAAAAGTTATTCAAGAATATCTCTTTCTCCTATGTGCTTTCATCCCTAACCCTAACCCTAACCCTTCCGAAAGTCGGAGAAGCTCAAGGATGGTACCGATCGATGCGCGCTACCCCATTTAGTGGGGGTAGAGCCTACTTGCAAGTCTCTCCGACCTTCACAAAAAAAGTTATTCAAGAATATCTCCTCAGATTTGGGGGAATTTCGTCGGTCGACCTCTTCCGAAGGTCGTACAAGCTCGGGGATGGTACCAATCGATCTGCAGGACCCAAATTAGTCCAGATGCAACCACTTTCCAAGTCTCTCCGACCTTCACAAAAAAAGTTATTCAAGAATATCTCTTTCTCCTATGTGCTTTCATCCCTAACCCTAACCCTAACCCTTCCGAAAGTCGGAGAAGCTCAAGGATGGTACCGATCGATGCGCGCTACCCCATTTAGTGGGGGTAGAGCCTACTTGCAAGTCTCTCCGACCTTCACAAAAAAAGTTATTCAAGAATATCTCTTTCTCCTATGTGCTTTCATCCCTAACCCTAACCCTAACCCTTCCGAAAGTCGGAGAAGCTCAAAGATGGTACCGATCGATGCGCGCAACCCCATTTAGTGGGGGTAGAGCCTACTTGCAAGTCTCTCCGACCTTCACAAAAAAAGTTATTCAAGAATATCTCCTCAGATTTGGGGGAATTTCGTCGGTCGACCTCTTTCGAAGGTCGTACAAGCTCGGGGATGGTACCAATCGATCCGCAGGACCCAAATTAGTCCAGATGCAACCACTTTCCAAGTCTCTCCGACCTTCACAAAAAAAGTTATTCAAGAATATCTCTTTCTCCTATGTGCTTTCATCCCTAACCCTAACCCTAACCCTTCCGAAAGTCGGAGAAGCTCAAGGATGGTACCGATCGATGCGCGCTACCCCATTTAGTGGGGGTAGAGCCTACTTGCAAGTCTCTCCGACCTTCACAAAAAAAGTTATTCAAGAATATCTCTTTCTCCTATGTGCTTTCATCCCTAACCCTAACCCTAACCCTTCCGAAAGTCGGAGAAGCTCAAGGATGGTACCGATCGATGCGCGCAACCCCATTTAGTGGGGGTAGAGCCTACTTGCAAGTCTCTCCGACCTTCACAAAAAAAGTTATTCAAGAATATCTCTTTCTCCTATGTGCTTTCATCCCTAACCCTAACCCTTCCGAAAGTCGGAGAAGCTCAAGGATGGTACCGATCGATGCGCGCTACCCCATTTAGTGGGGGTAGAGCCTACTTGCAAGTCTCTCCGACCTTCACAAAAAAAGTTATTCAAGAATATCTCTTTCTCCTATGTGCTTTCATCCCTAACCCTAACCCTAACCCTTCCGAAAGTCGGAGAAGCTCAAGGATGGTACCGATCGATGCGCGCTACCCCATTTAGTGGGGGTAGAGCCTACTTGCAAGTCTCTCCGACCTTCACAAAAAAAGTTATTCAAGAATATCTCCTCAGATTTGGGGGAATTTCGTCGGTCGACCTCTTCCGAAGATCGTACAAGCTCGGGGATGGTACCAATCGATCCGCAGGACCCAAATTAGTCCAGATGCAACCACTTTCCAAGTCTCTCCGACCTTCACAAAAAAAGTTATTCAAGAATATCTCTTTCTCCTATGTGCTTTCATCCCTAACCCTAACCCTAACCCTTCCGAAAGTCGGAGAAGCTCAAGGATGGTACCGATCGATGCGCGCTACCCCATTTAGTGGGGGTAGAGCCTACTTGCAAGTCTCTCCGACCTTCACAAAAAACGTTATTCAAGAATATCTCTTTCTCCTATGTGCTTTCATCCCTAACCCTAACCCTAACCCTTCCGAAAGTCGGAGAAGCTCAAGGATGGTACCGATCGATGCGCGCTACCCCATTTAGTGGGGGTAGAGCCTACTTGCAAGTCTCTCCGACCTTCACAAAAAAAGTTATTCAAGAATATCTCCTCAGATTTGGGGGAATTTCGTCGGTCGACCTCTTCCGAAGGTCGTACAAGCTCAAGGATGGTACCAATCGATCCGCAGGACCCAAATTAGTCCAGATGCAACCACTTTCCAAGTCTCTCCGACCTTCACAAAAAAAGTTATTCAAGAATATCTCTTTCTCCTATGTGCTTTCATCCCTAACCCTAACCCTAACCCTTCCGAAAGTCGGAGAAGCTCAAGGATGGTACCGATCGATGCGCGCTACCCCATTTAGTGGGGGTAGAGCCTACTTGCAAGTCTCTCCGACCTTCACAAAAAAAGTTATTCAAGAATATCTCTTTCTCCTATGTGCTTTCATCCCTAACCCTAACCCTAACCCTTCCGAAAGTCGGAGAAGCTCAAGGATGGTACCGATCGATGCGCGCTACCCCATTTAGTGGGGGTAGAGCCTACTTGCAAGTCTCTCCGACCTTCACAAAAAAAGTTATTCAAGAATATCTCTTTCTCCTATGTGCTTTCATCCCTAACCCTAACCCTTCCGAAAGTCGGAGAAGCTCAAGGATGGTACCGATCGATGCGCGCTACCCCATTTAGTGGGGGTAGAGCCTACTTGCAAGTCTCTCCGACCTTCAAAAAAAAAGTTATTCAAGAATATCTCTTTCTCCTATGTGCTTTCATCCCTAACCCTAACCCTAACCCTTCCGAAAGTCGGAGAAGCTCAAGGATGGTACCGATCGATGCGCGCAACCCCATTTAGTGGGGGTAGAGCCTACTTGCAAGTCTCTCCGACCTTCACAAAAAAAGTTATTCAAGAATATCTCCTCAGATTTGGGGGAATTTCGTCGGTCGACCTCTTCCGAAGGTCGTACAAGCTCGGGGATGGTACCAATCGATCTGCAGGACCCAAATTAGTCCAGATGCAACCACTTTCCAAGTCTCTCCGACCTTCACAAAAAAAGTTATTCAAGAATATCTCTTTCTCCTATGTGCTTTCATCCCTAACCCTAACCCTAACCCTTCCGAAAGTCGGAGAAGCTCAAGGATGGTACCGATCGATGCGCGCTACCCCATTTAGTGGGGGTAGAGCCTACTTGCAAGTCTCTCCGACCTTCACAAAAAAAGTTATTCAAGAATATCTCTTTCTCCTATGTGCTTTCATCCCTAACCCTAACCCTAACCCTTCCGAAAGTCGGAGAAGCTCAAGGATGGTACCGATCGATGCGCGCTACCCCATTTAGTGGGGGTAGAGCCTACTTGCAAGTCTCTCCGACCTTCACAAAAAAAGTTATTCAAGAATATCTCCTCAGATTTGGGGGAATTTCGTCGGTCGACCTTTTCCGAAGGTCGTACAAGCTCGGGGATGGTACCAATCGATCCGCAGGACCCAAATTAGTCCAGATGCAACCACTTTCCAAGTCTCTCCGACCTTCACAAAAAAAGTTATTCAAGAATATCTCTTTCTCCTATGTGCTTTCATCCCTAACCCTAACCCTAACCCTTCCGAAAGTCGGAGAAGCTCAAGGATGGTACCGATCGATGCGCGCTACCCCATTTAGTGGGGGTAGAGCCTACTTGCAAGTCTCTCCGACCTTCACAAAAAAAGTTATTCAAGAATATCTCCTCAGATTTGGGGGAATTTCGTCGGTCGACCTCTTCCGAAGGTCGTACAAGCTCGGGGATGGTACCAATCGATCTGCAGGACCCAAATTAGTCCAGATGCAACCACTTTCCAAGTCTCTCCGACCTTCACAAAAAAAGTTATTCAAGAATATCTCTTTCTCCTATGTGCTTTCATCCCTAACCCTAACCCTAACCCTTCCGAAAGTCGGAGAAGCTCAAGGATGGTACCGATCGATGCGCGCTACCCCATTTAGTGGGGGTAGAGCCTACTTGCAAGTCTCTCCGACCTTCACAAAAAAAGTTATTCAAGAATATCTCTTTCTCCTATGTGCTTTCATCCCTAACCCTAACCCTAACCCTTCCGAAAGTCGGAGAAGCTCAAGGATGGTACCGATCGATGCGCGCTACCCCATTTAGTGGGGGTAGAGCCTACTTGCAAGTCTCTCCGACCTTCACAAAAAAAGTTATTCAAGAATATCTCCTCAGATTTGGGGGAATTTCGTCGGTCGACCTCTTTCGAAGGTCGTACAAGCTCGGGGATGGTACCAATCGATCCGCAGGACCCAAATTAGTCCAGATGCAACCACTTTCCAAGTCTCTCCGACCTTCACAAAAAAAGTTATTCAAGAATATCTCTTTCTCCTATGTGCTTTCATCCCTAACCCTAACCCTAACCCTTCCGAAAGTCGGAGAAGCTCAAGGATGGTACCGATCGATGCGCGCTACCCCATTTAGTGGGGGTAGAGCCTACTTGCAAGTCTCTCCGACCTTCACAAAAAAAGTTATTCAAGAATATCTCTTTCTCCTATGTGCTTTCATCCCTAACCCTAACCCTAACCCTTCCGAAAGTCGGAGAAGCTCAAGGATGGTACCGATCGATGCGCGCAACCCCATTTAGTGGGGGTAGAGCCTACTTGCAAGTCTCTCCGACCTTCACAAAAAAAGTTATTCAAGAATATCTCTTTCTCCTATGTGCTTTCATCCCTAACCCTAACCCTTCCGAAAGTCGGAGAAGCTCAAGGATGGTACCGATCGATGCGCGCTACCCCATTTAGTGGGGGTAGAGCCTACTTGCAAGTCTCTCCGACCTTCACAAAAAAAGTTATTCAAGAATATCTCCTCAGATTTGGGGGAATTTCGTCGGTCGACCTCTTCCGAAGGTCGTACAAGCTCGGGGATGGTACCAATCGATCCGCAGGACCCAAATTAGTCCAGATGCAACCACTTTCCAAGTCTCTCCGACCTTCACAAAAAAAGTTATTCAAGAATATCTCTTTCTCCTATGTGCTTTCATCCCTAACCCTAACCCTAACCCTTCCGAAAGTCGGAGAAGCTCAAGGATGGTACCGATCGATGCGCGCAACCCCATTTAGTGGGGGTAGAGCCTACTTGCAAGTCTCTCCGACCTTCACAAAAAAAGTTATTCAAGAATATCTCTTTCTCCTATGTGCTTTCATCCCTAACCCTAACCCTAACCCTTCCGAAAGTCGGAGAAGCTCAAGGATGGTACCGATCGATGCGCGCTACCCCATTTAGTGGGGGTAGAGCCTACTTGCAAGTCTCTCCGACCTTCACAAAAAAAGTTATTCAAGAATATCTCTTTCTCCTATGTGCTTTCATCCCTAACCCTAACCCTAACCCTTCCGAAAGTCGGAGAAGCTCAAGGATGGTACCGATCGATGCGCGCTACCCCATTTAGTGGGGGTAGAGCCTACTTGCAAGTCTCTCCGACCTTCACAAAAAAAGTTATTCAAGAATATCTCCTCAGATTTGGGGGAATTTCGTCGGTCGACCTCTTCCGAAGGTCGTACAAGCTCGGGGATGGTACCAATCGATCCGCAGGACCCAAATTAGTCCAGATGCAACCACTTTCCAAGTCTCTCCGACCTTCACAAAAAAAGTTATTCAAGAATATCTCTTTCTCCTATGTGCTTTCATCCCTAACCCTAACCCTAACCCTTCCGAAAGTCGGAGAAGCTCAAGGATGGTACCGATCGATGCGCGCAACCCCATTTAGTGGGGGTAGAGCCTACTTGCAAGTCTCTCCGACCTTCATAAAAAAAGTTACTCAAGAATATCTCTTTCTCCTATGTGCTTTCATCCCTAACCCTAACCCTTCCGAAAGTCGGAGAAGCTCAAGGATGGTACCGATCGATATGCGCTACCCCATTTAGTGGGGGTAGAGCCTACTTGCAAGTCTCTCCGACCTTCACAAAAAAAGTTATTCAAGAATATCTCCTCAGATTTGGGGGAATTTCGTCGGTCGACCTCTTCCGAAGGTCGTACAAGCTCGGGGATGGTACCAATCGATCCGCAGGACCCAAATTAGTCCAGATGCAACCACTTTCCAAGTCTCTCCGACCTTCACAAAAAAAGTTATTCAAGAATATCTCTTTCTCCTATGTGCTTTCATCCCTAACCCTAACCCTAACCCTTCCGAAAGTCGGAGAAGCTCAAGGATGGTACCGATCGATGCGCGCAACCCCATTTAGTGGGGGTAGAGCCTACTTGCAAGTCTCTCCGACCTTCACAAAAAAAGTTATTCAAGAATATCTCTTTCTCCTATGTGCTTTCATCCCTAACCCTAACCCTAACCCTTCCGAAAGTCGGAGAAGCTCAAGGATGGTACCGATCGATGCGCGCTACCCCATTTAGTGGGGGTAGAGCCTACTTGCAAGTCTCTCCGACCTTCACAAAAAAAGTTATTCAAGAATATCTCCTCAGATTTGGGGGAATTTCGTCGGTCGACCTCTTCCGAAGGTCGTACAAGCTCGGGGATGGTACCAATCGATCTGCAGGACCCAAATTAGTCCAGATGCAACCACTTTCCAAGTCTCTCCGACCTTCACAAAAAAAGTTATTCAAGAATATCTCTTTCTCCTATGTGCTTTCATCCCTAACCCTAACCCTAACCCTTCCGAAAGTCGGAGAAGCTCAAGGATGGTACCGATCGATGCGCGCTACCCCATTTAGTGGGGGTAGAGCCTACTTGCAAGTCTCTCCGACCTTCACAAAAAAAGTTATTCAAGAATATCTCTTTCTCCTATGTGCTTTCATCCCTAACCCTAACCCTAACCCTTCCGAAAGTCGGAGAAGCTCAAGGATGGTACCGATCGATGCGCGCTACCCCATTTAGTGGGGGTAGAGCCTACTTGCAAGTCTCTCCGACCTTCACAAAAAAAGTTATTCAAGAATATCTCCTCAGATTTGGGGGAATTTCGTCGGTCGACCTTTTCCGAAGGTCGTACAAGCTCGGGGATGGTACCAATCGATCCGCAGGACCCAAATTAGTCCAGATGCAACCACTTTCCAAGTCTCTCCGACCTTCACAAAAAAAGTTATTCAAGAATATCTCTTTCTCCTATGTGCTTTCATCCCTAACCCTAACCCTTCCGAAAGTCGGAGAAGCTCAAGGATGGTACCGATCGATGCGCGCTACCCCATTTAGTGGGGGTAGAGCCTACTTGCAAGTCTCTCCGACCTTCACAAAAAAAGTTATTCAAGAATATCTCCTCAGATTTGGGGGAATTTCGTCGGTCGACCTCTTCCGAAGGTCGTACAAGCTCGGGGATGGTACCAATCGATCTGCAGGACCCAAATTAGTCCAGATGCAACCACTTTCCAAGTCTCTCCGACCTTCACAAAAAAAGTTATTCAAGAATATCTCTTTCTCCTATGTGCTTTCATCCCTAACCCTAACCCTAACCCTTCCGAAAGTCGGAGAAGCTCAAGGATGGTACCGATCGATGCGCGCTACCCCATTTAGTGGGGGTAGAGCCTACTTGCAAGTCTCTCCGACCTTCACAAAAAAAGTTATTCAAGAATATCTCTTTCTCCTATGTGCTTTCATCCCTAACCCTAACCCTAACCCTTCCGAAAGTCGGAGAAGCTCAAGGATGGTACCGATCGATGCGCGCTACCCCATTTAGTGGGGGTAGAGCCTACTTGCAAGTCTCTCCGACCTTCACAAAAAAAGTTATTCAAGAATATCTCCTCAGATTTGGGGGAATTTCGTCGGTCGACCTCTTTCGAAGGTCGTACAAGCTCGGGGATGGTACCAATCGATCCGCAGGACCCAAATTAGTCCAGATGCAACCACTTTCCAAGTCTCTCCGACCTTCACAAAAAAAGTTATTCAAGAATATCTCTTTCTCCTATGTGCTTTCATCCCTAACCCTAACCCTAACCCTTCCGAAAGTCGGAGAAGCTCAAGGATGGTACCGATCGATGCGCGCTACCCCATTTAGTGGGGGTAGAGCCTACTTGCAAGTCTCTCCGACCTTCACAAAAAAAGTTATTCAAGAATATCTCTTTCTCCTATGTGCTTTCATCCCTAACCCTAACCCTAACCCTTCCGAAAGTCGGAGAAGCTCAAGGATGGTACCGATCGATGCGCGCAACCCCATTTAGTGGGGGTAGAGCCTACTTGCAAGTCTCTCCGACCTTCACAAAAAAAGTTATTCAAGAATATCTCTTTCTCCTATGTGCTTTCATCCCTAACCCTAACCCTTCCGAAAGTCGGAGAAGCTCAAGGATGGTACCGATCGATGCGCGCTACCCCATTTAGTGGGGGTAGAGCCTACTTGCAAGTCTCTCCGACCTTCACAAAAAAAGTTATTCAAGAATATCTCCTCAGATTTGGGGGAATTTCGTCGGTCGACCTCTTCCGAAGGTCGTACAAGCTCGGGGATGGTACCAATCGATCCGCAGGACCCAAATTAGTCCAGATGCAACCACTTTCCAAGTCTCTCCGACCTTCACAAAAAAAGTTATTCAAGAATATCTCTTTCTCCTATGTGCTTTCATCCCTAACCCTAACCCTAACCCTTCCGAAAGTCGGAGAAGCTCAAGGATGGTACCGATCGATGCGCGCAACCCCATTTAGTGGGGGTAGAGCCTACTTGCAAGTCTCTCCGACCTTCACAAAAAAAGTTATTCAAGAATATCTCTTTCTCCTATGTGCTTTCATCCCTAACCCTAACCCTAACCCTTCCGAAAGTCGGAGAAGCTCAAGGATGGTACCGATCGATGCGCGCTACCCCATTTAGTGGGGGTAGAGCCTACTTGCAAGTCTCTCCGACCTTCACAAAAAAAGTTATTCAAGAATATCTCTTTCTCCTATGTGCTTTCATCCCTAACCCTAACCCTAACCCTTCCGAAAGTCGGAGAAGCTCAAGGATGGTACCGATCGATGCGCGCTACCCCATTTAGTGGGGGTAGAGCCTACTTGCAAGTCTCTCCGACCTTCACAAAAAAAGTTATTCAAGAATATCTCCTCAGATTTGGGGGAATTTCGTCGGTCGACCTCTTCCGAAGGTCGTACAAGCTCGGGGATGGTACCAATCGATCCGCAGGACCCAAATTAGTCCAGATGCAACCACTTTCCAAGTCTCTCCGACCTTCACAAAAAAAGTTATTCAAGAATATCTCTTTCTCCTATGTGCTTTCATCCCTAACCCTAACCCTAACCCTTCCGAAAGTCGGAGAAGCTCAAGGATGGTACCGATCGATGCGCGCAACCCCATTTAGTGGGGGTAGAGCCTACTTGCAAGTCTCTCCGACCTTCATAAAAAAAGTTACTCAAGAATATCTCTTTCTCCTATGTGCTTTCATCCCTAACCCTAACCCTTCCGAAAGTCGGAGAAGCTCAAGGATGGTACCGATCGATATGCGCTACCCCATTTAGTGGGGGTAGAGCCTACTTGCAAGTCTCTCCGACCTTCACAAAAAAAGTTATTCAAGAATATCTCCTCAGATTTGGGGGAATTTCGTCGGTCGACCTCTTCCGAAGGTCGTACAAGCTCGGGGATGGTACCAATCGATCCGCAGGACCCAAATTAGTCCAGATGCAACCACTTTCCAAGTCTCTCCGACCTTCACAAAAAAAGTTATTCAAGAATATCTCTTTCTCCTATGTGCTTTCATCCCTAACCCTAACCCTAACCCTTCCGAAAGTCGGAGAAGCTCAAGGATGGTACCGATCGATGCGCGCAACCCCATTTAGTGGGGGTAGAGCCTACTTGCAAGTCTCTCCGACCTTCACAAAAAAAGTTATTCAAGAATATCTCTTTCTCCTATGTGCTTTCATCCCTAACCCTAACCCTAACCCTTCCGAAAGTCGGAGAAGCTCAAGGATGGTACCGATCGATGCGCGCTACCCCATTTAGTGGGGGTAGAGCCTACTTGCAAGTCTCTCCGACCTTCACAAAAAAAGTTATTCAAGAATATCTCTTTCTCCTATGTGCTTTCATCCCTAACCCTAACCCTAACCCTTCCGAAAGTCGGAGAAGCTCAAGGATGGTACCGATCGATGCGCGCTACCCCATTTAGTGGGGGTAGAGCCTACTTGCAAGTCTCTCCGACCTTCACAAAAAAAGTTATTCAAGAATATCTCCTCAGATTTGGGGGAATTTCGTCGGTCGACCTCTTCCGAAGGTCGTACAAGCTCGGGGATGGTACCAATCGATCCGCAGGACCCAAATTAGTCCAGATGCAACCACTTTCCAAGTCTCTCCGACCTTCACAAAAAAAGTTATTCAAGAATATCTCTTTCTCCTATGTGCTTTCATCCCTAACCCTAACCCTAACCCTTCCGAAAGTCGGAGAAGCTCAAGGATGGTACCGATCGATGCGCGCTACCCCATTTAGTGGGGGTAGAGCCTACTTGCAAGTCTCTCCGACCTTCACAAAAAAAGTTATTCAAGAATATCTCTTTCTCCTATGTGCTTTCATCCCTAACCCTAACCCTAACCCTTCCGAAAGTCGGAGAAGCTCAAGGATGGTACCGATCGATGCGCGCTACCCCATTTAGTGGGGGTAGAGCCTACTTGCAAGTCTCTCCGACCTTCACAAAAAAAGTTATTCAAGAATATCTCTTTCTCCTATGTGCTTTCATCCCTAACCCTAACCCTAACCCTAACCCTTCCGAAAGTCGGAGAAGCTCAAGGATGGTACCGATCGATGCGCGCTACCCCATTTAGTGGGGGTAGAGCCTACTTGCAAGTCTCTCCGACCTTCACAAAAAAAGTTATTCAAGAATATCTCCTCAGATTTGGGGGAATTTCGTCGGTCGACCTCTTCCGAAGGTCGTACAAGCTCGGGGATGGTACCAATCGATCCGCAGGACCCAAATTAGTCCAGATGCAACCACTTTCCAAGTCTCTCCGACCTTCACAAAAAAAGTTATTCAAGAATATCTCTTTCTCCTATGTGCTTTCATCCCTAACCCTAACCCTAACCCTTCCGAAAGTCGGAGAAGCTCAAGGATGGTACCGATCGATGCGCGCAACCCCATTTAGTGGGGGTAGAGCCTACTTGCAAGTCTCTCCGACCTTCACAAAAAAAGTTATTCAAGAATATCTCTTTCTCCTATGTGCTTTCATCCCTAACCCTAACCCTAACCCTTCCGAAAGTCGGAGAAGCTCAAGGATGGTACCGATCGATGCGCGCTACCCCATTTAGTGGGGGTAGAGCCTACTTGCAAGTCTCTCCGACCTTCACAAAAAAAGTTATTCAAGAATATCTCTTTCTCCTATGTGCTTTCATCCCTAACCCTAACCCTAACCCTTCCGAAAGTCGGAGAAGCTCAAGGATGGTACCGATCGATGCGCGCTACCCCATTTAGTGGGGGTAAAGCCTACTTGCAAGTCTCTCCGACCTTCACAAAAAAAGTTATTCAAGAATATCTCTTTCTCCTATGTGCTTTCATCCCTAACCCTAACCCTAACCCTTCCGAAAGTCGGAGAAGCTCAAGGATGGTACCGATCGATGCGCGCTACCCCATTTAGTGGGGGTAGAGCCTACTTGCAAGTCTCTCCGACCTTCACAAAAAAAGTTATTCAAGAATATCTCCTCAGATTTGGGGGAATTTCGTCGGTCGACCTCTTCCGAAGGTCGTACAAGCTCGGGGATGGTACCAATCGATCCGCAGGACCCAAATTAGTCCAGATGCAACCACTTTCCAAGTCTCTCCGACCTTCACAAAAAAAGTTATTCAAGAATATCTCTTTCTCCTATGTGCTTTCATCCCTAACCCTAACCCTAACCCTTCCGAAAGTCGGAGAAGCTCAAGGATGGTACCGATCGATGCGCGCAACCCCATTTAGTGGGGGTAGAGCCTACTTGCAAGTCTCTCCGACCTTCACAAAAAAAGTTATTCAAGAATATCTCTTTCTCCTATGTGCTTTCATCCCTAACCCTAACCCTAACCCTTCCGAAAGTCGGAGAAGCTCAAGGATGGTACCGATCGATGCGCGCTACCCCATTTAGTGGGGATAGAGCCTACTTGCAAGTCTCTCCGACCTTCACAAAAAAAGTTATTCAAGAATATCTCTTTCTCCTATGTGCTTTCATCCCTAACCCTAACCCTTCCGAAAGTCGGAGAAGCTCAAGGATGGTACCGATCGATGCGCGCTACCCCATTTAGTGGGGGTAGAGCCTACTTGCAAGTCTCTCCGACCTTCACAAAAAAAGTTATTCAAGAATATCTCTTTCTCCTATGTGCTTTCATCCCTAACCCTAACCCTAACCCTTCCGAAAGTCGGAGAAGCTCAAGGATGGTACTGGTCGATGCGCGCAACCCCATTTAGTGGGGGTAGAGCCTACTTGCAAGTCTCTCCGACCTTCACAAAAAAAGTTATTCAAGAATATCTCCTCAGATTTGGGGGAATTTCGTCGGTCGACCTCTTCCGAAGGTCGTACAAGCTCGGGGATGGTACCAATCGATCCGCAGGACCCAAATTAGTCCAGATGCAACCACTTTCCAAGTCTCTCCGACCTTCACAAAAAAAGTTATTCAAGAATATCTCTTTCTCCTATGTGCTTTCATCCCTAACCCTAACCCTAACCCTTCCGAAAGTCGGAGAAGCTCAAGGATGGTACCGATCGATGCGCGCTACCCCATTTAGTGGGGGTAGAGCCTACTTGCAAGTCTCTCCGACCTTCACAAAAAAAGTTATTCAAGAATATCTCCTCAGATTTGGGGGAATTTCGTCGGTCGACCTCTTCCGAAGGTCGTACAAGCTCGGGGATGGTACCAATCGATCCGCAGGACCCAAATTAGTCCAGATGCAACCACTTTCCAAGTCTCTCCGACCTTCACAAAAAAAGTTATTCAAGAATATCTCTTTCTCCTATGTGCTTTCATCCCTAACCCTAACCCTAACCCTTCCGAAAGTCGGAGAAGCTCAAGGATGGTACCGATCGATGCGCGCAACCCCATTTAGTGGGGGTAGAGCCTACTTGCAAGTCTCTCCGACCTTCACAAAAAAAGTTATTCAAGAATATCTCATTCTCCTATGTGCTTTCATCCCTAACCCTAACCCTAACCCTTCCGAAAGTCGGAGAAGCTCAAGGATGGTACCGATCGATGCGCGCTACCCCATTTAGTGGGGGTAGAGCCTACTTGCAAGTCTCTCCGACCTTCACAAAAAAAGTTATTCAAGAATATCTCCTCAGATTTGGGGGAATTTCGTCGGTCGACCTCTTCCGAAGGTCGTACAAGCTCGGGGATGGTACCAATCGATCCGCAGGACCCAAATTAGTCCAGATGCAACCACTTTCCAAGTCTCTCCGACCTTCACAAAAAAAGTTATTCAAGAATATCTCTTTCTCCTATGTGCTTTCATCCCTAACCCTAACCCTAACCCTTCCGAAAGTCGGAGAAGCTCAAGGATGGTACCGATCGATGCGCGCAACCCCATTTAGTGGGGGTAGAGCCTACTTGCAAGTCTCTCCGACCTTCACAAAAAAAGTTATTCAAGAATATCTCATTCTCCTATGTGCTTTCATCCCTAACCCTAACCCTAACCCTTCCGAAAGTCGGAGAAGCTCAAGGATGGTACCGATCGATGCGCGCTACCCCATTTAGTGGGGGTAGAGCCTACTTGCAAGTCTCTCCGACCTTCACAAAAAAAGTTATTCAAGAATATCTCTTTCTCCTATGTGCTTTCATCCCTAACCCTAACCCTAACCCTTCCGAAAGTCGGAGAAGCTCAAGGATGGTACCGATCGATGCGCGCTACCCCATTTAGTGGGGGTAGAGCCTACTTGCAAGTCTCTCCGACCTTCACAAAAAAAGTTATTCAAGAATATCTCCTCAGATTTGGGGGAATTTCGTCGGTCGACCTCTTCCGAAGGTCGTACAAGCTCGGGGATGGTACCAATCGATCCGCAGGACCCAAATTAGTCCAGATGCAACCACTTTCCAAGTCTCTCCGACCTTCACAAAAAAAGTTATTCAAGAATATCTCTTTCTCCTATGTGCTTTCATCCCTAACCCTAACCCTAACCCTTCCGAAAGTCGGAGAAGCTCAAGGATGGTACCGATCGATGCGCGCTACCCCATTTAGTGGGGGTAGAGCCTACTTGCAAGTCTCTCCGACCTTCACAAAAAACGTTATTCAAGAATATCTCTTTCTCCTATGTGCTTTCATCCCTAACCCTAACCCTAACCCTTCCGAAAGTCGGAGAAGCTCAAGGATGGTACCGATCGATGCGCGCTACCCCATTTAGTGGGGGTAGAGCCTACTTGCATGTCTCTCCGACCTTCACAAAAAAAGTTATTCAAGAATATCTCCTCAGATTTGGGGGAATTTCGTCGGTCGACCTCTTCCGAAGGTCGTACAAGCTCAAGGATGGTACCAATCGATCCGCAGGACCCAAATTAGTCCAGATGCAACCACTTTCCAAGTCTCTCCGACCTTCACAAAAAAAGTTATTCAAGAATATCTCTTTCTCCTATGTGCTTTCATCCCTAACCCTAACCCTTCCGAAAGTCGGAGAAGCTCAAGGATGGTACCGATCGATGCGCGCTACCCCATTTAGTGGGGGTAGAGCCTACTTGCAAGTCTCTCCGACCTTCACAAAAAAAGTTATTCAAGAATATCTCTTTCTCCTATGTGCTTTCATCCCTAACCCTAACCCTAACCCTTCCGAAAGTCGGAGAAGCTCAAGGATGGTACCGATCGATGCGCGCTACCCCATTTAGTGGGGGTAGAGCCTACTTGCAAGTCTCTCCGACCTTCACAAAAAAAGTTATTCAAGAATATCTCTTTCTCCTATGTGCTTTCATCCCTAACCCTAACCCTTCCGAAAGTCGGAGAAGCTCAAGGATGGTACCGATCGATGCGCGCTACCCCATTTAGTGGGGGTAGAGCCTACTTGCAAGTCTCTCCGACCTTCACAAAAAAAGTTATTCAAGAATATCTCTTTCTCCTATGTGCTTTCATCCCTAACCCTAACCCTTCCGAAAGTCGGAGAAGCTCAAGGATGGTACCGATCGATGCGCGCAACCCCATTTAGTGGGAGTAGAGCCTACTTGCAAGTCTCTCCGACCTTCACAAAAAAAGTTATTCAAGAATATCTCCTCAGATTTGGGGGAATTTCGTCGGTCGACCTCTTCCGAAGGTCGTACAAGCTCGGGGATGGTACCAATCGATCTGCAGGACCCAAATTAGTCCAGATGCAACCACTTTCCAAGTCTCTCCGACCTTCACAAAAAAAGTTATTCAAGAATATCTCTTTCTCCTATGTGCTTTCATCCCTAACCCTAACCCTAACCCTTCCGAAAGTCGGAGAAGCTCAAGGATGGTACCGATCGATGCGCGCTACCCCATTTAGTGGGGGTAGAGCCTACTTGCAAGTCTCTCCGACCTTCACAAAAAAAGTTATTCAAGAATATCTCTTTCTCCTATGTGCTTTCATCCCTAACCCTAACCCTAACCCTTCCGAAAGTCGGAGAAGCTCAAGGATGGTACCGATCGATGCGCGCTACCCCATTTAGTGGGGGTAGAGCCTACTTGCAAGTCTCTCCGACCTTCACAAAAAAAGTTATTCAAGAATATCTCTTTCTCCTATGTGCTTTCATCCCTAACCCTAACCCTAACCCTTTCGAAAGTCGGAGAAGCTCAAGGATGGTACCGATCGATGCGCGCTACCCCATTTAGTGGGGGTAGAGCCTACTTGCAAGTCTCTCGGACCTTCACAAAAAAAGTTATTCAAGAATATCTCTTTCTCCTATGTGCTTTCATCCCTAACCCTAACCCTAACCCTTCCGAAAGTCGGAGAAGCTCAAGGATAGTACCGATCGATGCGCGCTACCCCATTTAGTGGGGGTAGAGCCTACTTGCAAGTCTCTCCGACCTTCACAAAAAAAGTTATTCAAGAATATCTCCTCAGATTTGGGGGAATTTCGTCGGTCGACCTCTTACGAAGGTCGTACAAGCTCGGGGATGGTACCAATCGATCCGCAGGACCCAAATTAGTCCAGATGCAACCACTTTCCAAGTCTCTCCGACCTTCACAAAAAAAGTTATTCAAGAATATCTCTTTCTCCTATGTGCTTTCATCCCTAACCCTAACCCTAACCCTTCCGAAAGTCGGAGAAGCTCAAGGATGGTACCGATCGATGCGCGCTACCCCATTTAGTGGGGGTAGAGCCTACTTGCAAGTCTCTCCGACCTTCACAAAAAAAGTTATTCAAGAATATCTCTTTCTCCTATGTGCTTTCATCCCTAACCCTAACCCTAACCCTTCCGAAAGTCGGAGAAGCTCAAGGATGGTACCGATCGATGCGCGCAACCCCATTTAGTGGGGGTAGAGCCTACTTGCAAGTCTCTCCGACCTTCACAAAAAAAGTTATTCAAGAATATCTCTTTCTCCTATGTGCTTTCATCCCTAACCCTAACCCTTCCGAAAGTCGGAGAAGCTCAAGGATGGTACCGATCGATGCGCGCTACCCCATTTAGTGGGGGTAGAGCCTACTTGCAAGTCTCTCCGACCTTCACAAAAAAAGTTATTCAAGAATATCTCTTTCTCCTATGTGCTTTCATCCCTAACCCTAACCCTAACCCTTCCGAAAGTCGGAGAAGCTCAAGGATGGTACCGATCGATGCGCGCTACCCCATTTAGTGGGGGTAGAGCCTACTTGCAAGTCTCTCCGACCTTCACAAAAAAAAATATTCAAGAATATCTCCTCAGATTTGGGGGAATTTCGTCGGTCGACCTCTTCCGAAGGTCGTACAAGCTCGGGGATGGTACCAATCGATCCGCAGGACCCAAATTAGTCCAGATGCAACCACTTTCCAAGTCTCTCCGACCTTCACAAAAAAAGTTATTCAAGAATATCTCTTTCTCCTATGTGCTTTCATCCCTAACCCTAACCCTAACCCTTCCGAAAGTCGGAGAAGCTCAAGGATGGTACCGATCGATGCGCGCTACCCCATTTAGTGGGGGTAGAGCCTACTTGCAAGTCTCTCCGACCTTCACAAAAAACGTTATTCAAGAATATCTCTTTCTCCTATGTGCTTTCATCCCTAACCCTAACCCTAACCCTTCCGAAAGTCGGAGAAGCTCAAGGATGGTACCGATCGATGCGCGCTACCCCATTTAGTGGGGGTAGAGCCTACTTGCAAGTCTCTCCGACCTTCACAAAAAAAGTTATTCAAGAATATCTCTTTCTCCTATGTGCTTTCATCCCTAACCCTAACCCTAACCCTTCCGAAAGTCGGAGAAGCTCAAGGATGGTACCGATCGATGCGCGCAACCCCATTTAGTGGGGGTAGAGCCTACTTGCAAGTCTCTCCGACCTTCACAAAAAAAGTTATTCAAGAATATCTCCTCAGATTTGGGGGAATTTCGTCGGTCGACCTCTTTCGAAGGTCGTACAAGCTCGGGGATGGTACCAATCGATCCGCAGGACCCAAATTAGTCCAGATGCAACCACTTTCCAAGTCTCTCCGACCTTCACAAAAAAAGTTATTCAAGAATATCTCTTTCTCCTATGTGCTTTCATCCCTAACCCTAACCCTTCCGAAAGTCGGAGAAGCTCAAGGATGGTACCGATCGATGCGCGCAACCCCATTTAGTGGGAGTAGAGCCTACTTGCAAGTCTCTCCGACCTTCACAAAAAAAGTTATTCAAGAATATCTCCTCAGATTTGGGGGAATTTCGTCGGTCGACCTCTTCCGAAGGTCGTACAAGCTCGGGGATGGTACCAATCGATCTGCAGGACCCAAATTAGTCCAGATGCAACCACTTTCCAAGTCTCTCCGACCTTCACAAAAAAAGTTATTCAAGAATATCTCTTTCTCCTATGTGCTTTCATCCCTAACCCTAACCCTAACCCTTCCGAAAGTCGGAGAAGCTCAAGGATGGTACCGATCGATGCGCGCTACCCCATTTAGTGGGGGTAGAGCCTACTTGCAAGTCTCTCCGACCTTCACAAAAAAAGTTATTCAAGAATATCTCTTTCTCCTATGTGCTTTCATCCCTAACCCTAACCCTAACCCTTCCGAAAGTCGGAGAAGCTCAAGGATGGTACCGATCGATGCGCGCTACCCCATTTAGTGGGGGTAGAGCCTACTTGCAAGTCTCTCCGACCTTCACAAAAAATGTTATTCAAGAATATCTCTTTCTCCTATGTGCTTTCATCCCTAACCCTAACCCTAACCCTTCCGAAAGTCGGAGAAGCTCAAGGATGGTACCGATCGATGCGCGCAACCCCATTTAGTGGGGGTAGAGCCTACTTGCAAGTCTCTCCGACCTTCACAAAAAAAGTTATTCAAGAATATCTCCTCAGATTTGGGGGAATTTCGTCGGTCGACCTCTTCCGAAGGTCGTACAAGCTCGGGGATGGTACCAATCGATCCGCAGGACCCAAATTAGTCCAGATGCAACCACTTTCCAAGTCTCTCCGACCTTCACAAAAAAAGTTATTCAAGAATATCTCTTTCTCCTATGTGCTTTCATCCCTAACCCTAACCCTAACCCTTCCGAAAGTCGGAGAAGCTCAAGGATGGTACCGATCGATGCGCGCTACCCCATTTAGTGGGGGTAGAGCCTACTTGCAAGTCTCTCCGACCTTCACAAAAAAAGTTATTCAAGAATATCTCTTTCTCCTATGTGCTTTCATCCCTAACCCTAACCCTTCCGAAAGTCGGAGAAGCTCAAGGATGGTACCGATCGATGCGCGCTACCCCATTTAGTGGGGGTAGAGCCTACTTGCAAGTCTCTCCGACCTTCACAAAAAACGTTATTCAAGAATATCTCTTTCTCCTATGTGCTTTCATCCCTAACCCTAACCCTAACCCTTCCGAAAGTCGGAGAAGCTCAAGGATGGTACCGATCGATGTGCGCTACCCCATTTAGTGGGGGTAGAGCCTACTTGCAAGTCTCTCCGACCTTCACAAAAAAAGTTATTCAAGAATATCTCCTCAGATTTGGGGGAATTTCGTCGGTCGACCTCTTCCGAAGGTCGTACAAGCTCGGGGATGGTACCAATCAATCAGCAGGACCCAAATTAGTCCAGATGCAACCACTTTCCAAGTCTCTCCGACCTTCACAAAAAAAGTTATTCAAGAATATCTCTTTCTCCTATGTGCTTTCATCCCTAACCCTAACCCTAACCCTTCCGAAAGTCGGAGAAGCTCAAGGATGGTACCGATCGATGCGCGCTACCCCATTTAGTGGGGGTAGAGCCTACTTGCAAGTCTCTCCGACCTTCACAAAAAACGTTATTCAAGAATATCTCTTTCTCCTATGTGCTTTCATCCCTAACCCTAACCCTAACCCTTCCGAAAGTCGGAGAAGCTCAAGGATGGTACCGATCGATGCCCGCTACCCCATTTAGTGGGGGTAGAGCCTACTTGCAAGTCTCTCTGACCTTCACAAAAAAAGTTATTCAAGAATATCTCCTCAGATTTGGGGGAATTTCGTCGGTCGACCTCTTCCGAAGGTCGTACAAGCTCGGGGATGGTACCAATCGATCTGCAGGACCCAAATTAGTCCAGATGCAACCACTTTCCAAGTCTCTCCGACCTTCACAAAAAAAGTTATTCAAGAATATCTCTTTCTCCTATGTGCTTTCATCCCTAACCCTAACCCTAACCCTTCCGAAAGTCGGAGAAGCTCAAGGATGGTACCGATCGATGCGCGCTACCCCATTTAGTGGGGGTAGAGCCTACTTGCAAGTCTCTCCGACCTTCACAAAAAAAGTTATTCAAGAATATCTCTTTCTCCTATGTGCTTTCATCCCTAACCCTAACCCTAACCCTTCCGAAAGTCGGAGAAGCTCAAGGATGGTACCGATCGATGCGCGCTACCCCATTTAGTGGGGGTAGAGCCTACTTGCAAGTCTCTCCGACCTTCACAAAAAAAGTTATTCAAGAATATCTCTTTCTCCTATGTGCTTTCATCCCTAACCCTAACCCTAACCCTTCCGAAAGTCGGAGAAGCTCAAGGATGGTACCGATCGATGCGCGCTACCCCATTTAGTGGGGGTAAAGCCTACTTGCAAGTCTCTCCGACCTTCACAAAAAAAGTTATTCAAGAATATCTCCTCAGATTTGGGGGAATTTCGTCGGTCGACCTCTTCCGAAGGTCGTACAAGCTCGGGGATGGTACCAATCGATCCGCAGGACCCAAATTAGTCCAGATGCAACCACTTTCCAAGTCTCTCCGACCTTCACAAAAAAAGTTATTCAAGAATATCTCTTTCTCCTATGTGCTTTCATCCCTAACCCTAACCCTAACCCTTCCGAAAGTCGGAGAAGCTCAAGGATGGTACCGATCGATGCGCGCAACCCCATTTAGTGGGGGTAGAGCCTACTTGCAAGTCTCTCCGACCTTCACAAAAAAAGTTATTCAAGAATATCTCTTTCTCCTATGTGCTTTCATCCCTAACCCTAACCCTAACCCTTCCGAAAGTCGGAGAAGCTCAAGGATGGTACTGATCGATGCGCGCTACCCCATTTAGTGGGGGTAGAGCCTACTTGCAAGTCTCTCCGACCTTCACAAAAAAAGTTATTCAAGAATATGTCTTTCTCCTATGTGCTTTCATCCCTAACCCTAACCCTAACCCTTCCGAAAGTCGGAGAAGCTCAAGGATGGTACCGATCGATGCGCGCTACCCCATTTAGTGGGGGTAGAGCCTACTTGCAAGTCTCTCGGACCTTCACAAAAAAAGTTATTCAAGAATATCTCTTTCTCCTATGTGCTTTCATCCCTAACCCTAACCCTAACCCTTCCGAAAGTCGGAGAAGCTCAAGGATGGTACCGATCGATGCGCGCTACCCCATTTAGTGGGGGTAGAGCCTACTTGCAAGTCTCTCCGACCTTCACAAAAAAAGTTATTCAAGAATATCTCCTCAGATTTGGGGGAATTTCGTCGGTCGACCTCTTCCGAAGGTCGTACAAGCTCGGGGATGGTACCAATCGATCTGCAGGACCCAAATTAGTCCAGATGCAACCACTTTCCAAGTCTCTCCGACCTTCACAAAAAAAGTTATTCAAGAATATCTCTTTCTCCTATGTGCTTTCATCCCTAACCCTAACCCTAACCCTTCCGAAAGTCGGAGAAGCTCAAGGATGGTACCGATCGATGCGCGCTACCCCATTTAGTGGGGGTAGAGCCTACTTGCAAGTCTCTCCGACCTTCACAAAAAACGTTATTCAAGAATATCTCTTTCTCCTATGTGCTTTCATCCCTAACCCTAACCCTAACCCTTCCGAAAGTCGGAGAAGCTCAAGGATGGTACCGATCGATGCCCGCTACCCCATTTAGTGGGGGTAGAGCCTACTTGCAAGTCTCTCTGACCTTCACAAAAAAAGTTATTCAAGAATATCTCCTCAGATTTGGGGGAATTTCGTCGGTCGACCTCTTCCGAAGGTCGTACAAGCTCGGGGATGGTACCAATCGATCTGCAGGACCCAAATTAGTCCAGATGCAACCACTTTCCAAGTCTCTCCGACCTTCACAAAAAAAGTTATTCAAGAATATCTCTTTCTCCTATGTGCTTTCATCCCTAACCCTAACCCTAACCCTTCCGAAAGTCGGAGAAGCTCAAGGATGGTACCGATCGATGCGCGCTACCCCATTTAGTGGGGGTAGAGCCTACTTGCAAGTCTCTCCGACCTTCACAAAAAAAGTTATTCAAGAATATCTCTTTCTCCTATGTGCTTTCATCCCTAACCCTAACCCTAACCCTTCCGAAAGTCGGAGAAGCTCAAGGATGGTACCGATCGATGCGCGCTACCCCATTTAGTGGGGGTAGAGCCTACTTGCAAGTCTCTCCGACCTTCACAAAAAAAGTTATTCAAGAATATCTCTTTCTCCTATGTGCTTTCATCCCTAACCCTAACCCTAACCCTTCCGAAAGTCGGAGAAGCTCAAGGATGGTACCGATCGATGCGCGCTACCCCATTTAGTGGGGGTAAAGCCTACTTGCAAGTCTCTCCGACCTTCACAAAAAAAGTTATTCAAGAATATCTCCTCAGATTTGGGGGAATTTCGTCGGTCGACCTCTTCCGAAGGTCGTACAAGCTCGGGGATGGTACCAATCGATCCGCAGGACCCAAATTAGTCCAGATGCAACCACTTTCCAAGTCTCTCCGACCTTCACAAAAAAAGTTATTCAAGAATATCTCTTTCTCCTATGTGCTTTCATCCCTAACCCTAACCCTAACCCTTCCGAAAGTCGGAGAAGCTCAAGGATGGTACTGATCGATGCGCGCTACCCCATTTAGTGGGGGTAGAGCCTACTTGCAAGTCTCTCCGACCTTCACAAAAAAAGTTATTCAAGAATATGTCTTTCTCCTATGTGCTTTCATCCCTAACCCTAACCCTAACCCTTCCGAAAGTCGGAGAAGCTCAAGGATGGTACCGATCGATGCGCGCTACCCCATTTAGTGGGGGTAGAGCCTACTTGCAAGTCTCTCGGACCTTCACAAAAAAAGTTATTCAAGAATATCTCTTTCTCCTATGTGCTTTCATCCCTAACCCTAACCCTAACCCTTCCGAAAGTCGGAGAAGCTCAAGGATGGTACCGATCGATGCGCGCTACCCCATTTAGTGGGGGTAGAGCCTACTTGCAAGTCTCTCCGACCTTCACAAAAAAAGTTATTCAAGAATATCTCCTCAGATTTGGGGGAATTTCGTCGGTCGACCTCTTCCGAAGGTCGTACAAGCTCGGGGATGGTACCAATCGATCCGCAGGACCCAAATTAGTCCAGATGCAACCACTTTCCAAGTCTCTCCGACCTTCACAAAAAAAGTTATTCAAGAATATCTCTTTCTCCTATGTGCTTTCATCCCTAACCCTAACCCTAACCCTTCCGAAAGTCGGAGAAGCTCAAGGATGGTACCGATCGATGCGCGCTACCCCATTTAGTGGGGGTAGAGCCTACTTGCAAGTCTCTCCGACCTTCACAAAAAACGTTATTCAAGAATATCTCTTTCTCCTATGTGCTTTCATCCCTAACCCTAACCCTAACCCTTCCGAAAGTCGGAGAAGCTCAAGGATGGTACCGATCGATGCGCACTACCCCATTTAGTGGGGGTAGAGCCTACTTGCAAGTCTCTCCGACCTTCACAAAAAAAGTTATTCAAGAATATCTCCTCAGATTTGGGGGAATTTCGTCGGTCGACCTCTTCCGAAGGTCGTACAAGCTCAAGGATGGTACCAATCGATCCGCAGGACCCAAATTAGTCCAGATGCAACCACTTTCCAAGTCTCTCCGACCTTCACAAAAAAAGTTATTCAAGAATATCTCTTTCTCCTATGTGCTTTCATCCCTAACCCTAACCCTAACCCTTCCGAAAGTCGGAGAAGCTCAAGGATGGTACCGATCGATGCGCGCTACCCCATTTAGTGGGGGTAGAGCCTACTTGCAAGTCTCTCCGACCTTCACAAAAAAAGTTATTCAAGAATATCTCTTTCTCCTATGTGCTTTCATCCCTAACCCTAACCCTAACCCTTCCGAAAGTCGGAGAAGCTCAAGGATGGTACCGATCGATGCGCGCTACCCCATTTAGTGGGGGTAGAGCCTACTTGCAAGTCTCTCCGACCTTCACAAAAAAAGTTATTCAAGAATATCTCTTTCTCCTATGTGCTTTCATCCCTAACCCTAACCCTTCCGAAAGTCGGAGAAGCTCAAGGATGGTACCGATCGATGCCCGCTACCCCATTTAGTGGGGGTAGAGCCTACTTGCAAGTCTCTCTGACCTTCACAAAAAAAGTTATTCAAGAATATCTCCTCAGATTTGGGGGAATTTCGTCGGTCGACCTCTTCCGAAGGTCGTACAAGCTCGGGGATGGTACCAATCGATCTGCAGGACCCAAATTAGTCCAGATGCAACCACTTTCCAAGTCTCTCCGACCTTCACAAAAAAAGTTATTCAAGAATATCTCTTTCTCCTATGTGCTTTCATCCCTAACCCTAACCCTAACCCTTCCGAAAGTCGGAGAAGCTCAAGGATGGTACCGATCGATGCGCGCTACCCCATTTAGTGGGGGTAGAGCCTACTTGCAAGTCTCTCCGACCTTCACAAAAAAAGTTATTCAAGAATATCTCTTTCTCCTATGTGCTTTCATCCCTAACCCTAACCCTAACCCTTCCGAAAGTCGGAGAAGCTCAAGGATGGTACCGATCGATGCGCGCTACCCCATTTAGTGGGGGTAGAGCCTACTTGCAAGTCTCTCCGACCTTCACAAAAAAAGTTATTCAAGAATATCTCTTTCTCCTATGTGCTTTCATCCCTAACCCTAACCCTAACCCTTCCGAAAGTCGGAGAAGCTCAAGGATGGTACCGATCGATGCGCGCTACCCCATTTAGTGGGGGTAAAGCCTACTTGCAAGTCTCTCCGACCTTCACAAAAAAAGTTATTCAAGAATATCTCCTCAGATTTGGGGGAATTTCGTCGGTCGACCTCTTCCGAAGGTCGTACAAGCTCGGGGATGGTACCAATCGATCCGCAGGACCCAAATTAGTCCAGATGCAACCACTTTCCAAGTCTCTCCGACCTTCACAAAAAAAGTTATTCAAGAATATCTCTTTCTCCTATGTGCTTTCATCCCTAACCCTAACCCTAACCCTTCCGAAAGTCGGAGAAGCTCAAGGATGGTACCGATCGATGCGCGCAACCCCATTTAGTGGGGGTAGAGCCTACTTGCAAGTCTCTCCGACCTTCACAAAAAAAGTTATTCAAGAATATCTCTTTCTCCTATGTGCTTTCATCCCTAACCCTAACCCTAACCCTTCCGAAAGTCGGAGAAGCTCAAGGATGGTACTGATCGATGCGCGCTACCCCATTTAGTGGGGGTAGAGCCTACTTGCAAGTCTCTCCGACCTTCACAAAAAAAGTTATTCAAGAATATGTCTTTCTCCTATGTGCTTTCATCCCTAACCCTAACCCTAACCCTTCCGAAAGTCGGAGAAGCTCAAGGATGGTACCGATCGATGCGCGCTACCCCATTTAGTGGGGGTAGAGCCTACTTGCAAGTCTCTCGGACCTTCACAAAAAAAGTTATTCAAGAATATCTCTTTCTCCTATGTGCTTTCATCCCTAACCCTAACCCTAACCCTTCCGAAAGTCGGAGAAGCTCAAGGATGGTACCGATCGATGCGCGCTACCCCATTTAGTGGGGGTAGAGCCTACTTGCAAGTCTCTCCGACCTTCACAAAAAAAGTTATTCAAGAATATCTCCTCAGATTTGGGGGAATTTCGTCGGTCGACCTCTTCCGAAGGTCGTACAAGCTCGGGGATGGTACCAATCGATCCGCAGGACCCAAATTAGTCCAGATGCAACCACTTTCCAAGTCTCTCCGACCTTCACAAAAAAAGTTATTCAAGAATATCTCTTTCTCCTATGTGCTTTCATCCCTAACCCTAACCCTAACCCTTCCGAAAGTCGGAGAAGCTCAAGGATGGTACCGATCGATGCGCGCTACCCCATTTAGTGGGGGTAGAGCCTACTTGCAAGTCTCTCCGACCTTCACAAAAAACGTTATTCAAGAATATCTCTTTCTCCTATGTGCTTTCATCCCTAACCCTAACCCTAACCCTTCCGAAAGTCGGAGAAGCTCAAGGATGGTACCGATCGATGCGCACTACCCCATTTAGTGGGGGTAGAGCCTACTTGCAAGTCTCTCCGACCTTCACAAAAAAAGTTATTCAAGAATATCTCCTCAGATTTGGGGGAATTTCGTCGGTCGACCTCTTCCGAAGGTCGTACAAGCTCAAGGATGGTACCAATCGATCCGCAGGACCCAAATTAGTCCAGATGCAACCACTTTCCAAGTCTCTCCGACCTTCACAAAAAAAGTTATTCAAGAATATCTCTTTCTCCTATGTGCTTTCATCCCTAACCCTAACCCTAACCCTTCCGAAAGTCGGAGAAGCTCAAGGATGGTACCGATCGATGCGCGCTACCCCATTTAGTGGGGGTAGAGCCTACTTGCAAGTCTCTCCGACCTTCACAAAAAAAGTTATTCAAGAATATCTCTTTCTCCTATGTGCTTTCATCCCTAACCCTAACCCTAACCCTTCCGAAAGTCGGAGAAGCTCAAGGATGGTACCGATCGATGCGCGCTACCCCATTTAGTGGGGGTAGAGCCTACTTGCAAGTCTCTCCGACCTTCACAAAAAAAGTTATTCAAGAATATCTCTTTCTCCTATGTGCTTTCATCCCTAACCCTAACCCTTCCGAAAGTCGGAGAAGCTCAAGGATGGTACCGATCGATGCGCGCTACCCCATTTAGTGGGGGTAGAGCCTACTTGCAAGTCTCTCCGACCTTCACAAAAAAAGTTATTCAAGAATATCTCTTTCTCCTATGTGCTTTCATCCCTAACCCTAACCCTAACCCTTCCGAAAGTCGGAGAAGCTCAAGGATGGTACCGATCGATGCGCGCAACCCCATTTAGTGGGGGTAGAGCCTACTTGAAAGTCTCTCCGACCTTCACAAAAAAAGTTATTCAAGAATATCTCCTCAGATTTGGGGGAATTTCGTCGGTCGACCTCTTCCGAAGGTCGTACAAGCTCGGGGATGGTACCAATCGATCTGCAGGACCCAAATTAGTCCAGATGCAACCACTTTCCAAGTCTCTCCGACCTTCACAAAAAAAGTTATTCAAGAATATCTCTTTCTCCTATGTGCTTTCATCCCTAACCCTAACCCTAACCCTTCCGAAAGTCGGAGAAGCTCAAGGATGGTACCGATCGATGCGCGCTACCCCATTTAGTGGGGGTAGAGCCTACTTGCAAGTCTCTCCGACCTTCACAAAAAAAGTTATTCAAGAATATCTCTTTCTCCTATGTGCTTTCATCCCTAACCCTAACCCTAACCCTTCCGAAAGTCGGAGAAGCTCAAGGATGGTACCGATCGATGCGCGCTACCCCATTTAGTGGGGGTAGAGCCTACTGGCAAGTCTCTCCGACCTTCACAAAAAAAGTTATTCAAGAATATCTCTTTCTCCTATGTGCTTTCATCCCTAACCCTAACCCTAACCCTTCCGAAAGTCGGAGAAGCTCAAGGATGGTACCGATCGATGCGCGCTACCCCATTTAGTGGGGGTAGAGCCTACTTGCAAGTCTCTCAGACCTTCACAAAAAAAGTTATTCAAGAATATCTCTTTCTCCTATGTGCTTTCATCCCTAACCCTAACCCTAACCCTTCCGAAAGTCGGAGAAGCTCAAGGATGGTACCGATCGATGCGCGCTACCCCATTTAGTGGGGGTAGAGCCTACTTGCAAGTCTCTCCGACCTTCACAAAAAAAGTTATTCAAGAATATCTCCTCAGATTTGGGGGAATTTCGTCGGTCGACCTCTTCCGAAGGTCGTACAAGCTCGGGGATGGTACCAATCGATCCGCAGGACCCAAATTAGTCCAGATGCAACCACTTTCCAAGTCTCTCCGACCTTCACAAAAAAAGTTATTCAAGAATATCTCTTTCTCCTATGTGCTTTCATCCCTAACCCTAACCCTAACCCTTCCGAAAGTCGGAGAAGCTCAAGGATGGTACCGATCGATGCGCGCTACCCCATTTAGTGGGGGTAGAGCCTACTTGCAAGTCTCTCCGACCTTCACAAAAAAAGTTATTCAAGAATATCTCCTCAGATTTGGGGGAATTTCGTCGGTCGACCTCTTCCGAAGGTCGTACAAGCTCAGGGATGGTACCAATCGATCTGCAGGACCCAAATTAGTCCAGATGCAACCACTTTCCAAGTCTCTCCGACCTTCACAAAAAAAGTTATTCAAGAATATCTCTTTCTCCTATGTGCTTTCATCCCTAACCCTAACCCTAACCCTTCCGAAAGTCGGAGAAGCTCAAGGATGGTACCGATCGATGCGCGCTACCCCATTTAGTGGGGGTAGAGCCTACTTGCAAGTCTCTCCGACCTTCACAAAAAAAGTTATTCAAGAATATCTCTTTCTCCTATGTGCTTTCATCCCTAACCCTAACCCTAACCCTTCCGAAAGTCGGAGAAGCTCAAGGATGGTACCGATCGATGCGCGCAACCCCATTTAGTGGGGGTAGAGCCTACTTGCAAGTCTCTCCGACCTTCACAAAAAAAGTTATTCAAGAATATCTCCTCAGATTTGGGGGAATTTCGTCGGTCGACCTCTTTCGAAGGTCGTACAAGCTCGGGGATGGTACCAATCGATCCGCAGGACCCAAATTAGTCCAGATGCAACCACTTTCTAAGTCTCTCCGACCTTCACAAAAAAAGTTATTCAAGAATATCTCTTTCTCCTATGTGCTTTCATCCCTAACCCTAACCCTAACCCTTCCGAAAGTCGGAGAAGCTCAAGGATGGTACCGATCGATGCGCACTACCCCATTTAGTGGGGGTAGAGCCTACTTGCAAGTCTCTCCGACCTTCACAAAAAAAGTTATTCAAGAATATCTCCTCAGATTTGGGGGAATTTCGTCGGTCGACCTCTTCCGAAGGTCGTACAAGCTCAAGGATGGTACCAATCGATCCGCAGGACCCAAATTAGTCCAGATGCAACCACTTTCCAAGTCTCTCCGACCTTCACAAAAAAAGTTATTCAAGAATATCTCTTTCTCCTATGTGCTTTCATCCCTAACCCTAACCCTAACCCTTCCGAAAGTCGGAGAAGCTCAAGGATGGTACCGATCGATGCGCGCTACCCCATTTAGTGGGGGTAGAGCCTACTTGCAAGTCTCTCCGACCTTCACAAAAAAAGTTATTCAAGAATATCTCCTCAGATTTGGGGGAATTTCGTCGGTCGACCTCTTCCGAAGGTCGTACAAGCTCGGGGATGGTACCAATCGATCCGCAGGACCCAAATTAGTCCAGATGCAACCACTTTCCAAGTCTCTCCGACCTTCACAAAAAAAGTTATTCAAGAATATCTCTTTCTCCTATGTGCTTTCATCCCTAACCCTAACCCTAACCCTTCCGAAAGTCGGAGAAGCTCAAGGATGGTACCGATCGATGCGCGCTACCCCATTTAGTGGGGGTAGAGCCTACTTGCAAGTCTCTCCGACCTTCACAAAAAAAGTTATTCAAGAATATCTCCTCAGATTTGGGGGAATTTCGTCGGTCGACCTCTTCCGAAGGTCGTACAAGCTCAGGGATGGTACCAATCGATCTGCAGGACCCAAATTAGTCCAGATGCAACCACTTTCCAAGTCTCTCCGACCTTCACAAAAAAAGTTATTCAAGAATATCTCTTTCTCCTATGTGCTTTCATCCCTAACCCTAACCCTAACCCTTCCGAAAGTCGGAGAAGCTCAAGGATGGTACCGATCGATGCGCGCTACCCCATTTAGTGGGGGTAGAGCCTACTTGCAAGTCTCTCCGACCTTCACAAAAAAAGTTATTCAAGAATATCTCTTTCTCCTATGTGCTTTCATCCCTAACCCTAACCCTAACCCTTCCGAAAGTCGGAGAAGCTCAAGGATGGTACCGATCGATGCGCGCAACCCCATTTAGTGGGGGTAGAGCCTACTTGCAAGTCTCTCCGACCTTCACAAAAAAAGTTATTCAAGAATATCTCCTCAGATTTGGGGGAATTTCGTCGGTCGACCTCTTTCGAAGGTCGTACAAGCTCGGGGATGGTACCAATCGATCCGCAGGACCCAAATTAGTCCAGATGCAACCACTTTCTAAGTCTCTCCGACCTTCACAAAAAAAGTTATTCAAGAATATCTCTTTCTCCTATGTGCTTTCATCCCTAACCCTAACCCTAACCCTTCCGAAAGTCGGAGAAGCTCAAGGATGGTACCGATCGATGCGCACTACCCCATTTAGTGGGGGTAGAGCCTACTTGCAAGTCTCTCCGACCTTCACAAAAAAAGTTATTCAAGAATATCTCCTCAGATTTGGGGGAATTTCGTCGGTCGACCTCTTCCGAAGGTCGTACAAGCTCAAGGATGGTACCAATCGATCCGCAGGACCCAAATTAGTCCAGATGCAACCACTTTCCAAGTCTCTCCGACCTTCACAAAAAAAGTTATTCAAGAATATCTCTTTCTCCTATGTGCTTTCATCCCTAACCCTAACCCTAACCCTTCCGAAAGTCGGAGAAGCTCAAGGATGGTACCGATCGATGCGCGCTACCCCATTTAGTGGGGGTAGAGCCTACTTGCAAGTCTCTCCGACCTTCACAAAAAAAGTTATTCAAGAATATCTCTTTCTCCTATGTGCTTTCATCCCTAACCCTAACCCTAACCCTTCCGAAAGTCGGAGAAGCTCAAGGATGGTACCGATCGATGCGCGCTACCCCATTTAGTGGGGGTAGAGCCTACTTGCAAGTCTCTCCGACCTTCACAAAAAAAGTTATTCAAGAATATCTCTTTCTCCTATGTGCTTTCATCCCTAACCCTAACCCTTCCGAAAGTCGGAGAAGCTCAAGGATGGTACCGATCGATGCGCGCTACCCCATTTAGTGGGGGTAGAGCCTACTTGCAAGTCTCTCCGACCTTCACAAAAAAAGTTATTCAAGAATATCTCTTTCTCCTATGTGCTTTCATCCCTAACCCTAACCCTAACCCTTCCGAAAGTCGGAGAAGCTCAAGGATGGTACCGATCGATGCGCGCAACCCCATTTAGTGGGGGTAGAGCCTACTTGAAAGTCTCTCCGACCTTCACAAAAAAAGTTATTCAAGAATATCTCCTCAGATTTGGGGGAATTTCGTCGGTCGACCTCTTCCGAAGGTCGTACAAGCTCGGGGATGGTACCAATCGATCTGCAGGACCCAAATTAGTCCAGATGCAACCACTTTCCAAGTCTCTCCGACCTTCACAAAAAAAGTTATTCAAGAATATCTCTTTCTCCTATGTGCTTTCATCCCTAACCCTAACCCTAACCCTTCCGAAAGTCGGAGAAGCTCAAGGATGGTACCGATCGATGCGCGCTACCCCATTTAGTGGGGGTAGAGCCTACTTGCAAGTCTCTCCGACCTTCACAAAAAAAGTTATTCAAGAATATCTCTTTCTCCTATGTGCTTTCATCCCTAACCCTAACCCTAACCCTTCCGAAAGTCGGAGAAGCTCAAGGATGGTACCGATCGATGCGCGCTACCCCATTTAGTGGGGGTAGAGCCTACTGGCAAGTCTCTCCGACCTTCACAAAAAAAGTTATTCAAGAATATCTCTTTCTCCTATGTGCTTTCATCCCTAACCCTAACCCTAACCCTTCCGAAAGTCGGAGAAGCTCAAGGATGGTACCGATCGATGCGCGCTACCCCATTTAGTGGGGGTAGAGCCTACTTGCAAGTCTCTCAGACCTTCACAAAAAAAGTTATTCAAGAATATCTCTTTCTCCTATGTGCTTTCATCCCTAACCCTAACCCTAACCCTTCCGAAAGTCGGAGAAGCTCAAGGATGGTACCGATCGATGCGCGCTACCCCATTTAGTGGGGGTAGAGCCTACTTGCAAGTCTCTCCGACCTTCACAAAAAAAGTTATTCAAGAATATCTCCTCAGATTTGGGGGAATTTCGTCGGTCGACCTCTTCCGAAGGTCGTACAAGCTCGGGGATGGTACCAATCGATCCGCAGGACCCAAATTAGTCCAGATGCAACCACTTTCCAAGTCTCTCCGACCTTCACAAAAAAAGTTATTCAAGAATATCTCTTTCTCCTATGTGCTTTCATCCCTAACCCTAACCCTAACCCTTCCGAAAGTCGGAGAAGCTCAAGGATGGTACCGATCGATGCGCGCTACCCCATTTAGTGGGGGTAGAGCCTACTTGCAAGTCTCTCCGACCTTCACAAAAAAAGTTATTCAAGAATATCTCCTCAGATTTGGGGGAATTTCGTCGGTCGACCTCTTCCGAAGGTCGTACAAGCTCAGGGATGGTACCAATCGATCTGCAGGACCCAAATTAGTCCAGATGCAACCACTTTCCAAGTCTCTCCGACCTTCACAAAAAAAGTTATTCAAGAATATCTCTTTCTCCTATGTGCTTTCATCCCTAACCCTAACCCTAACCCTTCCGAAAGTCGGAGAAGCTCAAGGATGGTACCGATCGATGCGCGCTACCCCATTTAGTGGGGGTAGAGCCTACTTGCAAGTCTCTCCGACCTTCACAAAAAAAGTTATTCAAGAATATCTCTTTCTCCTATGTGCTTTCATCCCTAACCCTAACCCTAACCCTTCCGAAAGTCGGAGAAGCTCAAGGATGGTACCGATCGATGCGCGCAACCCCATTTAGTGGGGGTAGAGCCTACTTGCAAGTCTCTCCGACCTTCACAAAAAAAGTTATTCAAGAATATCTCCTCAGATTTGGGGGAATTTCGTCGGTCGACCTCTTTCGAAGGTCGTACAAGCTCGGGGATGGTACCAATCGATCCGCAGGACCCAAATTAGTCCAGATGCAACCACTTTCTAAGTCTCTCCGACCTTCACAAAAAAAGTTATTCAAGAATATCTCTTTCTCCTATGTGCTTTCATCCCTAACCCTAACCCTAACCCTTCCGAAAGTCGGAGAAGCTCAAGGATGGTACTGATCGATGCGCGCTACCCCATTTAGTGGGGGTAGAGCCTACTTGCAAGTCTCTCCGACCTTCACAAAAAAAGTTATTCAAGAATATCTCTTTCTCCTATGTGCTTTCATCCCTAACCCTAACCCTTCCGAAAGTCGGAGAAGCTCAAGGATGGTACCGATCGATGCGCGCTACCCCATTTAGTGGGGGTAGAGCCTACTTGCAAGTCTCTCCGACCTTCACAAAAAATGTTATTCAAGAATATCTCTTTCTCCTATGTGCTTTCATCCCTAACCCTAACCCTAACCCTTCCGAAAGTCGGAGAAGCTCAAGGATGGTACCGATCGATGCGCGCAACCCCATTTAGTGGGGGTAGAGCCTACTTGCAAGTCTCTCCGACCTTCACAAAAAAAGTTATTCAAGAATATCTCCTCAGATTTGGGGGAATTTCGTCGGTCGACCTCTTCCGAAGGTCGTACAAGCTCGGGGATGGTACCAATCGATCTGCAGGACCCAAATTAGTCCAGATGCAACCACTTTCCAAGTCTCTCCGACCTTCACAAAAAAAGTTATTCAAGAATATCTCTTTCTCCTATGTGCTTTCATCCCTAACCCTAACCCTAACCCTTCCGAAAGTCGGAGAAGCTCAAGGATGGTACCGATCGATGCGCGCTACCCCATTTAGTGGGGGTAGAGCCTACTTGCAAGTCTCTCCGACCTTCACAAAAAAAGTTATTCAAGAATATCTCTTTCTCCTATGTGCTTTCATCCCTAACCCTAACCCTAACCCTTCCGAAAGTCGGAGAAGCTCAAGGATGGTACCGATCGATGCGCGCTACCCCATTTAGTGGGGGTAGAGCCTACTTGCAAGTCTCTCCGACCTTCACAAAAAAAGTTATTCAAGAATATCTCTTTCTCCTATGTGCTTTCATCCCTAACCCTAACCCTAACCCTTCCGAAAGTCGGAGAAGCTCAAGGATGGTACCGATCGATGCGCGCTACCCCATTTAGTGGGGGTAGAGCCTACTTGCAAGTCTCTCCGACCTTCACAAAAAAAGTTATTCAAGAATATCTCTTTCTCCTATGTGCTTTCATCCCTAACCCTAACCCTAACCCTTCCGAAAGTCGGAGAAGCTCAAGGATGGTACCGATCGATGCGCGCAACCCCATTTAGTGGGGGTAGAGCCTACTTGCAAGTCTCTCCGACCTTCACAAAAAAAGTTATTCAAGAATATCTCCTCAGATTTGGGGGAATTTCGTCGGTCGACCTCTTCCGAAGGTCGTACAAGCTCGGGGATGGTACCAATCGATCTGCAGGACCCAAATTAGTCCAGATGCAACCACTTTCCAAGTCTCTCCGACCTTCACAAAAAAAGTTATTCAAGAATATCTCTTTCTCCTATGTGCTTTCATCCCTAACCCTAACCCTAACCCTTCCGAAAGTCGGAGAAGCTCAAGGATGGTACCGATCGATGCGCGCAACCCCATTTAGTGGGGGTAGAGCCTACTTGCAAGTCTCTCCGACCTTCACAAAAAAAGTTATTCAAGAATATCTCCTCAGATTTGGGGGAATTTCGTCGGTCGACCTCTTCCGAAGGTCGTACAAGCTCGGGGATGGTACCAATCGATCTGCAGGACCCAAATTAGTCCAGATGCAACCACTTTCCAAGTCTCTCCGACCTTCACAAAAAAAGTTATTCAAGAATATCTCTTTCTCCTATGTGCTTTCATCCCTAACCCTAACCCTAACCCTTCCGAAAGTCGGAGAAGCTCAAGGATGGTACCGATCGATGCGCGCAACCCCATTTAGTGGGGGTAGAGCCTACTTGCAAGTCTCTCCGACCTTCACAAAAAAAGTTATTCAAGAATATCTCTTTCTCCTATGTGCTTTCATCCCTAACCCTAACCCTAACCCTTCCGAAAGTCGGAGAAGCTCAAGGATGGTACCGATCGATGCGCGCTACCCCATTTAGTGGGGGTAGAGCCTACTTGCAAGTCTCTCGGACCTTCACAAAAAAAGTTATTCAAGAATATCTCTTTCTCCTATGTGCTTTCATCCCTAACCCTAACCCTAACCCTTCCGAAAGTCGGAGAAGCTCAAGGATGGTACCGATCGATGCGCGCTACCCCATTTAGTGGGGGTAGAGCCTACTTGCAAGTCTCTCGGACCTTCACAAAAAAAGTTATTCAAGAATATCTCTTTCTCCTATGTGCTTTCATCCCTAACCCTAACCCTAACCCTTCCGAAAGTCGGAGAAGCTCAAGGATGGTACCGATCGATGCGCGCTACCCCATTTAGTGGGGGTAGAGCCTACTTGCAAGTCTCTCCGACCTTCACAAAAAAAGTTATTCAAGAATATCTCCTCAGATTTGGGGGAATTTCGTCGGTCGACCTCTTCCGAAGGTCGTACAAGCTCGGGGATGGTACCAATCGATCCGCAGGACCCAAATTAGTCCAGATGCAACCACTTTCCAAGTCTCTCCGACCTTCACAAAAAAAGTTATTCAAGAATATCTCTTTCTCCTATGTGCTTTCATCCCTAACCCTAACCCTAACCCTTCCGAAAGTCGGAGAAGCTCAAGGATGGTACCGATCGATGCGCGCTACCCCATTTAGTGGGGGTAGAGCCTACTTGCAAGTCTCTCCGACCTTCACAAAAAACGTTATTCAAGAATATCTCTTTCTCCTATGTGCTTTCATCCCTAACCCTAACCCTAACCCTTCCGAAAGTCGGAGAATCTCAAGGATGGTACCGATCGATGCGCACTACCCCATTTAGTGGGGGTAGAGCCTACTTGCAAGTCTCTCCGACCTTCACAAAAAAAGTTATTCAAGAATATCTCCTCAGATTTGGGGGAATTTCGTCGGTCGACCTCTTCCGAAGGTCGTACAAGCTCAAGGATGGTACCAATCGATCCGCAGGACCCAAATTAGTCCAGATGCAACCACTTTCCAAGTCTCTCCGACCTTCACAAAAAAAGTTATTCAAGAATATCTCTTTCTCCTATGTGCTTTCATCCCTAACCCTAACCCTAACCCTTCCGAAAGTCGGAGAAGCTCAAGGATGGTACCGATCGATGCGCGCTACCCCATTTAGTGGGGGTAGAGCCTACTTGCAAGTCTCTCCGACCTTCACAAAAAAAGTTATTCAAGAATATCTCTTTCTCCTATGTGCTTTCATCCCTAACCCTAACCCTAACCCTTCCGAAAGTCGGAGAAGCTCAAGGATGGTACCGATCGATGCGCGCTACCCCATTTAGTGGGGGTAGAGCCTACTTGCAAGTCTCTCCGACCTTCACAAAAAAAGTTATTCAAGAATATCTCTTTCTCCAATGTGCTTTCATCCCTAACCCTAACCCTTCCGAAAGTCGGAGAAGCTCAAGGATGGTACCGATCGATGCGCGCTACCCCATTTAGTGGGGGTAGAGCCTACTTGCAAGTCTCTCCGACCTTCACAAAAAAAGTTATTCAAGAATATCTCTTTCTCCTATGTGCTTTCATCCCTAACCCTAACCCTAACCCTTCCGAAAGTCGGAGAAGCTCAAGGATGGTACCGATCGATGCGCGCAACCCCATTTAGTGGGGGTAGAGCCTACTTGCAAGTCTCTCCGACCTTCACAAAAAAAGTTATTCAAGAATATCTCCTCAGATTTGGGGGAATTTCGTCGGTCGACCTCTTCCGAAGGTCGTACAAGCTCGGGGATGGTACCAATCGATCTGCAGGACCCAAATTAGTCCAGATGCAACCACTTTCCAAGTCTCTCCGACCTTCACAAAAAAAGTTATTCAAGAATATCTCTTTCTCCTATGTGCTTTCATCCCTAACCCTAACCCTAACCCTTCCGAAAGTCGGAGAAGCTCAAGGATGGTACCGATCGATGCGCGCTACCCCATTTAGTGGGGGTAGAGCCTACTTGCAAGTCTCTCCGACCTTCACAAAAAAAGTTATTCAAGAATATCTCTTTCTCCTATGTGCTTTCATCCCTAACCCTAACCCTAACCCTTCCGAAAGTCGGAGAAGCTCAAGGATGGTACCGATCGATGCGCGCTACCCCATTTAGTGGGGGTAGAGCCTACTGGCAAGTCTCTCCGACCTTCACAAAAAAAGTTATTCAAGAATATCTCTTTCTCCTATGTGCTTTCATCCCTAACCCTAACCCTAACCCTTCCGAAAGTCGGAGAAGCTCAAGGATGGTACCGATCGATGCGCGCTACCCCATTTAGTGGGGGTAGAGCCTACTTGCAAGTCTCTCCGACCTTCACAAAAAAAGTTATTCAAGAATATCTCCTCAGATTTGGGGGAATTTCGTCGGTCGACCTCTTCCGAAGGTCGTACAAGCTCGGGGATGGTACCAATCGATCCGCAGGACCCAAATTAGTCCAGATGCAACCACTTTCCAAGTCTCTCCGACCTTCACAAAAAAAGTTATTCAAGAATATCTCTTTCTCCTATGTGCTTTCATCCCTAACCCTAACCCTAACCCTTCCGAAAGTCGGAGAAGCTCAAGGATGGTACCGATCGATGCGCGCTACCCCATTTAGTGGGGGTAGAGCCTACTTGCAAGTCTCTCCGACCTTCACAAAAAAAGTTATTCAAGAATATCTCCTCAGATTTGGGGGAATTTCGTCGGTCGACCTCTTCCGAAGGTCGTACAAGCTCAGGGATGGTACCAATCGATCTGCAGGACCCAAATTAGTCCAGATGCAACCACTTTCCAAGTCTCTCCGACCTTCACAAAAAAAGTTATTCAAGAATATCTCTTTCTCCTATGTGCTTTCATCCCTAACCCTAACCCTAACCCTTCCGAAAGTCGGAGAAGCTCAAGGATGGTACCGATCGATGCGCGCTACCCCATTTAGTGGGGGTAGAGCCTACTTGCAAGTCTCTCCGACCTTCACAAAAAAAGTTATTCAAGAATATCTCTTTCTCCTATGTGCTTTCATCCCTAACCCTAACCCTAACCCTTCCGAAAGTCGGAGAAGCTCAAGGATGGTACCGATCGATGCGCGCAACCCCATTTAGTGGGGGTAGAGCCTACTTGCAAGTCTCTCCGACCTTCACAAAAAAAGTTATTCAAGAATATCTCCTCAGATTTGGGGGAATTTCGTCGGTCGACCTCTTTCGAAGGTCGTACAAGCTCGGGGATGGTACCAATCGATCCGCAGGACCCAAATTAGTCCAGATGCAACCACTTTCTAAGTCTCTCCGACCTTCACAAAAAAAGTTATTCAAGAATATCTCTTTCTCCTATGTGCTTTCATCCCTAACCCTAACCCTAACCCTTCCGAAAGTCGGAGAAGCTCAAGGATGGTACTGATCGATGCGCGCTACCCCATTTAGTGGGGGTAGAGCCTACTTGCAAGTCTCTCCGACCTTCACAAAAAAAGTTATTCAAGAATATCTCTTTCTCCTATGTGCTTTCATCCCTAACCCTAACCCTTCCGAAAGTCGGAGAAGCTCAAGGATGGTACCGATCGATGCGCGCTACCCCATTTAGTGGGGGTAGAGCCTACTTGCAAGTCTCTCCGACCTTCACAAAAAATGTTATTCAAGAATATCTCTTTCTCCTATGTGCTTTCATCCCTAACCCTAACCCTAACCCTTCCGAAAGTCGGAGAAGCTCAAGGATGGTACCGATCGATGCGCGCAACCCCATTTAGTGGGGGTAGAGCCTACTTGCAAGTCTCTCCGACCTTCACAAAAAAAGTTATTCAAGAATATCTCCTCAGATTTGGGGGAATTTCGTCGGTCGACCTCTTCCGAAGGTCGTACAAGCTCGGGGATGGTACCAATCGATCTGCAGGACCCAAATTAGTCCAGATGCAACCACTTTCCAAGTCTCTCCGACCTTCACAAAAAAAGTTATTCAAGAATATCTCTTTCTCCTATGTGCTTTCATCCCTAACCCTAACCCTAACCCTTCCGAAAGTCGGAGAAGCTCAAGGATGGTACCGATCGATGCGCGCTACCCCATTTAGTGGGGGTAGAGCCTACTTGCAAGTCTCTCCGACCTTCACAAAAAAAGTTATTCAAGAATATCTCTTTCTCCTATGTGCTTTCATCCCTAACCCTAACCCTAACCCTTCCGAAAGTCGGAGAAGCTCAAGGATGGTACCGATCGATGCGCGCTACCCCATTTAGTGGGGGTAGAGCCTACTTGCAAGTCTCTCCGACCTTCACAAAAAAAGTTATTCAAGAATATCTCTTTCTCCTATGTGCTTTCATCCCTAACCCTAACCCTAACCCTTCCGAAAGTCGGAGAAGCTCAAGGATGGTACCGATCGATGCGCGCTACCCCATTTAGTGGGGGTAGAGCCTACTTGCAAGTCTCTCCGACCTTCACAAAAAAAGTTATTCAAGAATATCTCTTTCTCCTATGTGCTTTCATCCCTAACCCTAACCCTAACCCTTCCGAAAGTCGGAGAAGCTCAAGGATGGTACCGATCGATGCGCGCAACCCCATTTAGTGGGGGTAGAGCCTACTTGCAAGTCTCTCCGACCTTCACAAAAAAAGTTATTCAAGAATATCTCCTCAGATTTGGGGGAATTTCGTCGGTCGACCTCTTCCGAAGGTCGTACAAGCTCGGGGATGGTACCAATCGATCTGCAGGACCCAAATTAGTCCAGATGCAACCACTTTCCAAGTCTCTCCGACCTTCACAAAAAAAGTTATTCAAGAATATCTCTTTCTCCTATGTGCTTTCATCCCTAACCCTAACCCTAACCCTTCCGAAAGTCGGAGAAGCTCAAGGATGGTACCGATCGATGCGCGCAACCCCATTTAGTGGGGGTAGAGCCTACTTGCAAGTCTCTCCGACCTTCACAAAAAAAGTTATTCAAGAATATCTCCTCAGATTTGGGGGAATTTCGTCGGTCGACCTCTTCCGAAGGTCGTACAAGCTCGGGGATGGTACCAATCGATCTGCAGGACCCAAATTAGTCCAGATGCAACCACTTTCCAAGTCTCTCCGACCTTCACAAAAAAAGTTATTCAAGAATATCTCTTTCTCCTATGTGCTTTCATCCCTAACCCTAACCCTAACCCTTCCGAAAGTCGGAGAAGCTCAAGGATGGTACCGATCGATGCGCGCAACCCCATTTAGTGGGGGTAGAGCCTACTTGCAAGTCTCTCCGACCTTCACAAAAAAAGTTATTCAAGAATATCTCTTTCTCCTATGTGCTTTCATCCCTAACCCTAACCCTAACCCTTCCGAAAGTCGGAGAAGCTCAAGGATGGTACCGATCGATGCGCGCTACCCCATTTAGTGGGGGTAGAGCCTACTTGCAAGTCTCTCGGACCTTCACAAAAAAAGTTATTCAAGAATATCTCTTTCTCCTATGTGCTTTCATCCCTAACCCTAACCCTAACCCTTCCGAAAGTCGGAGAAGCTCAAGGATGGTACCGATCGATGCGCGCTACCCCATTTAGTGGGGGTAGAGCCTACTTGCAAGTCTCTCGGACCTTCACAAAAAAAGTTATTCAAGAATATCTCTTTCTCCTATGTGCTTTCATCCCTAACCCTAACCCTAACCCTTCCGAAAGTCGGAGAAGCTCAAGGATGGTACCGATCGATGCGCGCTACCCCATTTAGTGGGGGTAGAGCCTACTTGCAAGTCTCTCCGACCTTCACAAAAAAAGTTATTCAAGAATATCTCCTCAGATTTGGGGGAATTTCGTCGGTCGACCTCTTCCGAAGGTCGTACAAGCTCGGGGATGGTACCAATCGATCCGCAGGACCCAAATTAGTCCAGATGCAACCACTTTCCAAGTCTCTCCGACCTTCACAAAAAAAGTTATTCAAGAATATCTCTTTCTCCTATGTGCTTTCATCCCTAACCCTAACCCTAACCCTTCCGAAAGTCGGAGAAGCTCAAGGATGGTACCGATCGATGCGCGCTACCCCATTTAGTGGGGGTAGAGCCTACTTGCAAGTCTCTCCGACCTTCACAAAAAACGTTATTCAAGAATATCTCTTTCTCCTATGTGCTTTCATCCCTAACCCTAACCCTAACCCTTCCGAAAGTCGGAGAAGCTCAAGGATGGTACCGATCGATGCGCACTACCCCATTTAGTGGGGGTAGAGCCTACTTGCAAGTCTCTCCGACCTTCACAAAAAAAGTTATTCAAGAATATCTCCTCAGATTTGGGGGAATTTCGTCGGTCGACCTCTTCCGAAGGTCGTACAAGCTCAAGGATGGTACCAATCGATCCGCAGGACCCAAATTAGTCCAGATGCAACCACTTTCCAAGTCTCTCCGACCTTCACAAAAAAAGTTATTCAAGAATATCTCTTTCTCCTATGTGCTTTCATCCCTAACCCTAACCCTAACCCTTCCGAAAGTCGGAGAAGCTCAAAGATGGTACCGATCGATGCGCGCTACCCCATTTAGTGGGGGTAGAGCCTACTTGCAAGTCTCTCCGACCTTCACAAAAAAAGTTATTCAAGAATATCTCTTTCTCCTATGTGCTTTCATCCCTAACCCTAACCCTAACCCTTCCGAAAGTCGGAGAAGCTCAAGGATGGTACCGATCGATGCGCGCTACCCCATTTAGTGGGGGTAGAGCCTACTTGCAAGTCTCTCCGACCTTCACAAAAAAAGTTATTCAAGAATATCTCTTTCTCCAATGTGCTTTCATCCCTAACCCTAACCCTTCCGAAAGTCGGAGAAGCTCAAGGATGGTACCGATCGATGCGCGCTACCCCATTTAGTGGGGGTAGAGCCTACTTGCAAGTCTCTCCGACCTTCACAAAAAAAGTTATTCAAGAATATCTCTTTCTCCTATGTGCTTTCATCCCTAACCCTAACCCTAACCCTTCCGAAAGTCGGAGAAGCTCAAGGATGGTACCGATCGATGCGCGCAACCCCATTTAGTGGGGGTAGAGCCTACTTGCAAGTCTCTCCGACCTTCACAAAAAAAGTTATTCAAGAATATCTCCTCAGATTTGGGGGAATTTCGTCGGTCGACCTCTTCCGAAGGTCGTACAAGCTCGGGGATGGTACCAATCGATCTGCAGGACCCAAATTAGTCCAGATGCAACCACTTTCCAAGTCTCTCCGACCTTCACAAAAAAAGTTATTCAAGAATATCTCTTTCTCCTATGTGCTTTCATCCCTAACCCTAACCCTAACCCTTCCGAAAGTCGGAGAAGCTCAAGGATGGTACCGATCGATGCGCGCTACCCCATTTAGTGGGGGTAGAGCCTACTTGCAAGTCTCTCCGACCTTCACAAAAAAAGTTATTCAAGAATATCTCTTTCTCCTATGTGCTTTCATCCCTAACCCTAACCCTAACCCTTCCGAAAGTCGGAGAAGCTCAAGGATGGTACCGATCGATGCGCGCTACCCCATTTAGTGGGGGTAGAGCCTACTGGCAAGTCTCTCCGACCTTCACAAAAAAAGTTATTCAAGAATATCTCTTTCTCCTATGTGCTTTCATCCCTAACCCTAACCCTAACCCTTCCGAAAGTCGGAGAAGCTCAAGGATGGTACCGATCGATGCGCGCTACCCCATTTAGTGGGGGTAGAGCCTACTTGCAAGTCTCTCCGACCTTCACAAAAAAAGTTATTCAAGAATATCTCCTCAGATTTGGGGGAATTTCGTCGGTCGACCTCTTCCGAAGGTCGTACAAGCTCGGGGATGGTACCAATCGATCCGCAGGACCCAAATTAGTCCAGATGCAACCACTTTCCAAGTCTCTCCGACCTTCACAAAAAAAGTTATTCAAGAATATCTCTTTCTCCTATGTGCTTTCATCCCTAACCCTAACCCTAACCCTTCCGAAAGTCGGAGAAGCTCAAGGATGGTACCGATCGATGCGCGCTACCCCATTTAGTGGGGGTAGAGCCTACTTGCAAGTCTCTCCGACCTTCACAAAAAAAGTTATTCAAGAATATCTCCTCAGATTTGGGGGAATTTCGTCGGTCGACCTCTTCCGAAGGTCGTACAAGCTCGGGGATGGTACCAATCGATCCGCAGGACCCAAATTAGTCCAGATGCAACCACTTTCCAAGTCTCTCCGACCTTCACAAAAAAAGTTATTCAAGAATATCTCTTTCTCCTATGTGCTTTCATCCCTAACCCTAACCCTAACCCTTCCGAAAGTCGGAGAAGCTCAAGGATGGTACCGATCGATGCGCGCTACCCCATTTAGTGGGGGTAGAGCCTACTTGCAAGTCTCTCCGACCTTCACAAAAAACGTTATTCAAGAATATCTCTTTCTCCTATGTGCTTTCATCCCTAACCCTAACCCTAACCCTTCCGAAAGTCGGAGAAGCTCAAGGATGGTACCGATCGATGCGCACTACCCCATTTAGTGGGGGTAGAGCCTACTTGCAAGTCTCTCCGACCTTCACAAAAAAAGTTATTCAAGAATATCTCCTCAGATTTGGGGGAATTTCGTCGGTCGACCTCTTCCGAAGGTCGTACAAGCTCAAGGATGGTACCAATCGATCCGCAGGACCCAAATTAGTCCAGATGCAACCACTTTCCAAGTCTCTCCGACCTTCACAAAAAAAGTTATTCAAGAATATCTCTTTCTCCTATGTGCTTTCATCCCTAACCATAACCCTAACCCTTCCGAAAGTCGGAGAAGCTCAAGGATGGTACCGATCGATGCGCGCTACCCCATTTAGTGGGGGTAGAGCCTACTTGCAAGTCTCTCCGACCTTCACAAAAAAAGTTATTCAAGAATATCTCTTTCTCCTATGTGCTTTCATCCCTAACCCTAACCCTAACCCTTCCGAAAGTCGGAGAAGCTCAAGGATGGTACCGATCGATGCGCGCTACCCCATTTAGTGGGGGTAGAGCCTACTTGCAAGTCTCTCCGACCTTCACAAAAAAAGTTATTCAAGAATATCTCTTTCTCCAATGTGCTTTCATCCCTAACCCTAACCCTTCCGAAAGTCGGAGAAGCTCAAGGATGGTACCGATCGATGCGCGCTACCCCATTTAGTGGGGGTAGAGCCTACTTGCAAGTCTCTCAGACCTTCACAAAAAAAGTTATTCAAGAATATCTCTTTCTCCTATGTGCTTTCATCCCTAACCCTAACCCTAACCCTTCCGAAAGTCGGAGAAGCTCAAGGATGGTACCGATCGATGCGCGCAACCCCATTTAGTGGGGGTAGAGCCTACTTGCAAGTCTCTCCGACCTTCACAAAAAAAGTTATTCAAGAATATCTCCTCAGATTTGGGGGAATTTCGTCGGTCGACCTCTTCCGAAGGTCGTACAAGCTCGGGGATGGTACCAATCGATCTGCAGGACCCAAATTAGTCCAGATGCAACCACTTTCCAAGTCTCTCCGACCTTCACAAAAAAAGTTATTCAAGAATATCTCTTTCTCCTATGTGCTTTCATCCCTAACCCTAACCCTAACCCTTCCGAAAGTCGGAGAAGCTCAAGGATGGTACCGATCGATGCGCGCTACCCCATTTAGTGGGGGTAGAGCCTACTTGCAAGTCTCTCCGACCTTCACAAAAAAAGTTATTCAAGAATATCTCTTTCTCCTATGTGCTTTCATCCCTAACCCTAACCCTAACCCTTCCGAAAGTCGGAGAAGCTCAAGGATGGTACCGATCGATGCGCGCTACCCCATTTAGTGGGGGTAGAGCCTACTGGCAAGTCTCTCCGACCTTCACAAAAAAAGTTATTCAAGAATATCTCTTTCTCCTATGTGCTTTCATCCCTAACCCTAACCCTAACCCTTCCGAAAGTCGGAGAAGCTCAAGGATGGTACCGATCGATGCGCGCTACCCCATTTAGTGGGGGTAGAGCCTACTTGCAAGTCTCTCGGACCTTCACAAAAAAAGTTATTCAAGAATATCTCTTTCTCCTATGTGCTTTCATCCCTAACCCTAACCCTAACCCTTCCGAAAGTCGGAGAAGCTCAAGGATGGTACCGATCGATGCGCGCTACCCCATTTAGTGGGGGTAGAGCCTACTTGCAAGTCTCTCCGACCTTCACAAAAAACGTTATTCAAGAATATCTCTTTCTCCTATGTGCTTTCATCCCTAACCCTAACCCTAACCCTTCCGAAAGTCGGAGAAGCTCAAGGATGGTACCGATCGATGCGCACTACCCCATTTAGTGGGGGTAGAGCCTACTTGCAAGTCTCTCCGACCTTCACAAAAAAAGTTATTCAAGAATATCTCCTCAGATTTGGGGGAATTTCGTCGGTCGACCTCTTCCGAAGGTCGTACAAGCTCAAGGATGGTACCAATCGATCCGCAGGACCCAAATTAGTCCAGATGCAACCACTTTCCAAGTCTCTCCGACCTTCACAAAAAAAGTTATTCAAGAATATCTCTTTCTCCTATGTGCTTTCATCCCTAACCATAACCCTAACCCTTCCGAAAGTCGGAGAAGCTCAAGGATGGTACCGATCGATGCGCGCTACCCCATTTAGTGGGGGTAGAGCCTACTTGCAAGTCTCTCCGACCTTCACAAAAAAAGTTATTCAAGAATATCTCTTTCTCCTATGTGCTTTCATCCCTAACCCTAACCCTAACCCTTCCGAAAGTCGGAGAAGCTCAAGGATGGTACCGATCGATGCGCGCTACCCCATTTAGTGGGGGTAGAGCCTACTTGCAAGTCTCTCCGACCTTCACAAAAAAAGTTATTCAAGAATATCTCTTTCTCCAATGTGCTTTCATCCCTAACCCTAACCCTTCCGAAAGTCGGAGAAGCTCAAGGATGGTACCGATCGATGCGCGCTACCCCATTTAGTGGGGGTAGAGCCTACTTGCAAGTCTCTCCGACCTTCACAAAAAAAGTTATTCAAGAATATCTCTTTCTCCTATGTGCTTTCATCCCTAACCCTAACCCTAACCCTTCCGAAAGTCGGAGAAGCTCAAGGATGGTACCGATCGATGCGCGCAACCCCATTTAGTGGGGGTAGAGCCTACTTGCAAGTCTCTCCGACCTTCACAAAAAAAGTTATTCAAGAATATCTCCTCAGATTTGGGGGAATTTCGTCGGTCGACCTCTTCCGAAGGTCGTACAAGCTCGGGGATGGTACCAATCGATCTGCAGGACCCAAATTAGTCCAGATGCAACCACTTTCCAAGTCTCTCCGACCTTCACAAAAAAAGTTATTCAAGAATATCTCTTTCTCCTATGTGCTTTCATCCCTAACCCTAACCCTAACCCTTCCGAAAGTCGGAGAAGCTCAAGGATGGTACCGATCGATGCGCGCTACCCCATTTAGTGGGGGTAGAGCCTACTTGCAAGTCTCTCCGACCTTCACAAAAAAAGTTATTCAAGAATATCTCTTTCTCCTATGTGCTTTCATCCCTAACCCTAACCCTAACCCTTCCGAAAGTCGGAGAAGCTCAAGGATGGTACCGATCGATGCGCGCTACCCCATTTAGTGGGGGTAGAGCCTACTGGCAAGTCTCTCCGACCTTCACAAAAAAAGTTATTCAAGAATATCTCTTTCTCCTATGTGCTTTCATCCCTAACCCTAACCCTAACCCTTCCGAAAGTCGGAGAAGCTCAAGGATGGTACCGATCGATGCGCGCTACCCCATTTAGTGGGGGTAGAGCCTACTTGCAAGTCTCTCGGACCTTCACAAAAAAAGTTATTCAAGAATATCTCTTTCTCCTATGTGCTTTCATCCCTAACCCTAACCCTAACCCTTCCGAAAGTCGGAGAAGCTCAAGGATGGTACCGATCGATGCGCGCTACCCCATTTAGTGGGGGTAGAGCCTACTTGCAAGTCTCTCCGACCTTCACAAAAAAAGTTATTCAAGAATATCTCCTCAGATTTGGGGGAATTTCGTCGGTCGACCTCTTCCGAAGGTCGTACAAGCTCGGGGATGGTACCAATCGATCCGCAGGACCCAAATTAGTCCAGATGCAACCACTTTCCAAGTCTCTCCGACCTTCACAAAAAAAGTTATTCAAGAATATCTCTTTCTCCTATGTGCTTTCATCCCTAACCCTAACCCTAACCCTTCCGAAAGTCGGAGAAGCTCAAGGATGGTACCGATCGATGCGCGCTACCCCATTTAGTGGGGGTAGAGCCTACTTGCAAGTCTCTCCGACCTTCACAAAAAAAGTTATTCAAGAATATCTCCTCAGATTTGGGGGAATTTCGTCGGTCGACCTCTTCCGAAGGTCGTACAAGCTCGGGGATGGTACCAATCGATCTGCAGGACCCAAATTAGTCCAGATGCAACCACTTTCCAAGTCTCTCCGACCTTCACAAAAAAAGTTATTCAAGAATATCTCTTTCTCCTATGTGCTTTCATCCCTAACCCTAACCCTAACCCTTCCGAAAGTCGGAGAAGCTCAAGGATGGTACCGATCGATGCGCGCTACCCCATTTAGTGGGGGTAGAGCCTACTTGCAAGTCTCTCCGACCTTCACAAAAAAAGTTATTCAAGAATATCTCTTTCTCCTATGTGATTTCATCCCTAACCCTAACCCTAACCCTTCCGAAAGTCGGAGAAGCTCAAGGATGGTACCGATCGATGCGCGCAACCCCATTTAGTGGGGGTAGAGCCTACTTGCAAGTCTCTCCGACCTTCACAAAAAAAGTTATTCAAGAATATCTCCTCAGATTTGGGGGAATTTCGTCGGTCGACCTCTTTCGAAGGTCGTACAAGCTCGGGGATGGTACCAATCAATCCGCAGGACCCAAATTAGTCCAGATGCAACCACTTTCCAAGTCTCTCCGACCTTCACAAAAAAAGTTATTCAAGAATATCTCTTTCTCCTATGTGCTTTCATCCCTAACCCTAACCCTAACCCTTCCGAAAGTCGGAGAAGCTCAAGGATGGTACTGATCGATGCGCGCTACCCCATTTAGTGGGGGTAGAGCCTACTTGCAAGTCTCTCCGACCTTCACAAAAAAAGTTATTCAAGAATATCTCTTTCTCCTATGTGCTTTCATCCCTAACCCTAACCCTAACCCTTCCGAAAGTCGGAGAAGCTCAAGGATGGTACCGATCGATGCGCGCTACCCCATTTAGTGGGGGTAGAGCCTACTTGCAAGTCTCTCCGACCTTCACAAAAAATGTTATTCAAGAATATCTCTTTCTCCTATGTGCTTTCATCCCTAACCCTAACCCTAACCCTTCCGAAAGTCGGAGAAGCTCAAGGATGGTACCGATCGATGCGCGCAACCCCATTTAGTGGGGGTAGAGCCTACTTGCAAGTCTCTCCGACCTTCACAAAAAAAGTTATTCAAGAATATCTCCTCAGATTTGGGGGAATTTCGTCGGTCGACCTCTTCCGAAGGTCGTAAAAGCTCGGGGATGGTACCAATCGATCTGCAGGACCCAAATTAGTCCAGATGCAACCACTTTCCAAGTCTCTCCGACCTTCACAAAAAAAGTTATTCAAGAATATCTCTTTCTCCTATGTGCTTTCATCCCTAACCCTAACCCTAACCCTTCCGAAAGTCGGAGAAGCTCAAGGATGGTACCGATCGATGCGCGCTACCCCATTTAGTGGGGGTAGAGCCTACTTGCAAGTCTCTCCGACCTTCACAAAAAAAGTTATTCAAGAATATCTCTTTCTCCTATGTGCTTTCATCCCTAACCCTAACCCTAACCCTTCCGAAAGTCGGAGAAGCTCAAGGATGGTACCGATCGATGCGCGCTACCCCATTTAGTGGGGGTAGAGCCTACTTGCAAGTCTCTCCGACCTTCACAAAAAAAGTTATTCAAGAATATCTCTTTCTCCTATGTGCTTTCATCCCTAACCCTAACCCTAACCCTTCCGAAAGTCGGAGAAGCTCAAGGATGGTACCGATCGATGCGCGCTACCCCATTTAGTGGGGGTAGAGCCTACTTGCAAGTCTCTCCGACCTTCACAAAAAAAGTTATTCAAGAATATCTCTTTCTCCTATGTGCTTTCATCCCTAACCCTAACCCTAACCCTTCCGAAAGTCGGAGAAGCTCAAGGATGGTACCGATCGATGCGCGCAACCCCATTTAGTGGGGGTAGAGCCTACTTGCAAGTCTCTCCGACCTTCACAAAAAAAGTTATTCAAGAATATCTCCTCAGATTTGGGGGAATTTCGTCGGTCGACCTCTTCCGAAGGTCGTACAAGCTCGGGGATGGTACCAATCGATCTGCAGGACCCAAATTAGTCCAGATGCAACCACTTTCCAAGTCTCTCCGACCTTCACAAAAAAAGTTATTCAAGAATATCTCTTTCTCCTATGTGCTTTCATCCCTAACCCTAACCCTAACCCTTCCGAAAGTCGGAGAAGCTCAAGGATGGTACCGATCGATGCGCGCTACCCCATTTAGTGGGGGTAGAGCCTACTTGCAAGTCTCTCCGACCTTCACAAAAAAAGTTATTCAAGAATATCTCCTCAGATTTGGGGGAATTTCGTCGGTCGACCTCTTCCGAAGGTCGTACAAGCTCGGGGATGGTACCAATCGATCTGCAGGACCCAAATTAGTCCAGATGCAACCACTTTCCAAGTCTCTCCGACCTTCACAAAAAAAGTTATTCAAGAATATCTCTTTCTCCTATGTGCTTTCATCCCTAACCCTAACCCTAACCCTTCCGAAAGTCGGAGAAGCTCAAGGATGGTACCGATCGATGCGCGCTACCCCATTTAGTGGGGGTAGAGCCTACTTGCAAGTCTCTCCGACCTTCACAAAAAAAGTTATTCAAGAATATCTCTTTCTCCTATGTGCTTTCATCCCTAACCCTAACCCTAACCCTTCCGAAAGTCGGAGAAGCTCAAGGATGGTACCGATCGATGCGCGCTACCCCATTTAGTGGGGGTAGAGCCTACTGGCAAGTCTCTCCGACCTTCACAAAAAAAGTTATTCAAGAATATCTCTTTCTCCTATGTGCTTTCATCCCTAACCCTAACCCTAACCCTTCCGAAAGTCGGAGAAGCTCAAAGATGGTACCGATCGATGCGCGCTACCCCATTTAGTGGGGGTAGAGCCTACTTGCAAGTCTCTCGGACCTTCACAAAAAAAGTTATTCAAGAATATCTCTTTCTCCTATGTGCTTTCATCCCTAACCCTAACCCTAACCCTTCCGAAAGTCGGAGAAGCTCAAGGATGGTACCGATCGATGCGCGCTACCCCATTTAGTGGGGGTAGAGCCTACTTGCAAGTCTCTCCGACCTTCACAAAAAAAGTTATTCAAGAATATCTCCTCAGATTTGGGGGAATTTCGTCGGTCGACCTCTTCCGAAGGTCGTACAAGCTCGGGGATGGTACCAATCGATCCGCAGGACCCAAATTAGTCCAGATGCAACCACTTTCCAAGTCTCTCCGACCTTCACAAAAAAAGTTATTCAAGAATATCTCTTTCTCCTATGTGCTTTCATCCCTAACCCTAACCCTAACCCTTCCGAAAGTCGGAGAAGCTCAAGGATGGTACCGATCGATGCGCGCTACCCCATTTAGTGGGGGTAGAGCCTACTTGCAAGTCTCTCCGACCTTCACAAAAAAAGTTATTCAAGAATATCTCCTCAGATTTGGGGGAATTTCGTCGGTCGACCTCTTCCGAAGGTCGTACAAGCTCGGGGATGGTACCAATCGATCTGCAGGACCCAAATTAGTCCAGATGCAACCACTTTCCAAGTCTCTCCGACCTTCACAAAAAAAGTTATTCAAGAATATCTCTTTCTCCTATGTGCTTTCATCCCTAACCCTAACCCTAACCCTTCCGAAAGTCGGAGAAGCTCAAGGATGGTACCGATCGATGCGCGCTACCCCATTTAGTGGGGGTAGAGCCTACTTGCAAGTCTCTCCGACCTTCACAAAAAAAGTTATTCAAGAATATCTCTTTCTCCTATGTGCTTTCATCCCTAACCCTAACCCTAACCCTTCCGAAAGTCGGAGAAGCTCAAGGATGGTACCGATCGATGCGCGCAACCCCATTTAGTGGGGGTAGAGCCTACTTGCAAGTCTCTCCGACCTTCACAAAAAAAGTTATTCAAGAATATCTCCTCAGATTTGGGGGAATTTCGTCGGTCGACCTCTTTCGAAGGTCGTACAAGCTCGGGGATGGTACCAATCGATCCGCAGGACCCAAATTAGTCCAGATGCAACCACTTTCCAAGTCTCTCCGACCTTCACAAAAAAAGTTATTCAAGAATATCTCTTTCTCCTATGTGCTTTCATCCCTAACCCTAACCCTAACCCTTCCGAAAGTCGGAGAAGCTCAAGGATGGTACTGATCGATGCGCGCTACCCCATTTAGTGGGGGTAGAGCCTACTTGCAAGTCTCTCCGACCTTCACAAAAAAAGTTATTCAAGAATATCTCTTTCTCCTATGTGCTTTCATCCCTAACCCTAACCCTAACCCTTCCGAAAGTCGGAGAAGCTCAAGGATGGTACCGATCGATGCGCGCTACCCCATTTAGTGGGGGTAGAGCCTACTTGCAAGTCTCTCCGACCTTCACAAAAAATGTTATTCAAGAATATCTCTTTCTCCTATGTGCTTTCATCCCTAACCCTAACCCTAACCCTTCCGAAAGTCGGAGAAGCTCAAGGATGGTACCGATCGATGCGCGCAACCCCATTTAGTGGGGGTAGAGCCTACTTGCAAGTCTCTCCGACCTTCACAAAAAAAGTTATTCAAGAATATCTCCTCAGATTTGGGGGAATTTCGTCGGTCGACCTCTTCCGAAGGTCGTAAAAGCTCGGGGATGGTACCAATCGATCTGCAGGACCCAAATTAGTCCAGATGCAACCACTTTCCAAGTCTCTCCGACCTTCACAAAAAAAGTTATTCAAGAATATCTCTTTCTCCTATGTGCTTTCATCCCTAACCCTAACCCTAACCCTTCCGAAAGTCGGAGAAGCTCAAGGATGGTACCGATCGATGCGCGCTACCCCATTTAGTGGGGGTAGAGCCTACTTGCAAGTCTCTCCGACCTTCACAAAAAAAGTTATTCAAGAATATCTCTTTCTCCTATGTGCTTTCATCCCTAACCCTAACCCTAACCCTTCCGAAAGTCGGAGAAGCTCAAGGATGGTACCGATCGATGCGCGCTACCCCATTTAGTGGGGGTAGAGCCTACTTGCAAGTCTCTCCGACCTTCACAAAAAAAGTTATTCAAGAATATCTCTTTCTCCTATGTGCTTTCATCCCTAACCCTAACCCTAACCCTTCCGAAAGTCGGAGAAGCTCAAGGATGGTACCGATCGATGCGCGCTACCCCATTTAGTGGGGGTAGAGCCTACTTGCAAGTCTCTCCGACCTTCACAAAAAAAGTTATTCAAGAATATCTCTTTCTCCTATGTGCTTTCATCCCTAACCCTAACCCTAACCCTTCCGAAAGTCGGAGAAGCTCAAGGATGGTACCGATCGATGAGCGCAACCCCATTTAGTGGGGGTAGAGCCTACTTGCAAGTCTCTCCGACCTTCACAAAAAAAGTTATTCAAGAATATCTCCTCAGATTTGGGGGAATTTCGTCGGTCGACCTCATCCGAAGGTCGTACAAGCTCGGGGATGGTACCAATCGATCTGCAGGACCCAAATTAGTCCAGATGCAACCACTTTCCAAGTCTCTCCGACCTTCACAAAAAAAGTTATTCAAGAATATCTCTTTCTCCTATGTGCTTTCATCCCTAACCCTAACCCTTCCGAAAGTCGGAGAAGCTCAAGGATGGTACCGATCGATGCGCGCTACCCCATTTAGTGGGGGTAGAGCCTACTTGCAAGTCTCTCCGACCTTCACAAAAAAAGTTATTCAAGAATATCTCTTTCTCCTATGTGCTTTCATCCCTAACCCTAACCCTAACCCTTCCGAAAGTCGGAGAAGCTCAAGGATGGTACCGATCGATGCGCGCTACCCCATTTAGTGGGGGTAGAGCCTACTTGCAAGTCTCTCCGACCTTCACAAAAAAAGTTATTCAAGAATATCTCTTTCTCCTATGTGCTTTCATCCCTAACCCTAACCCTAACCCTTCCGAAAGTCGGAGAAGCTCAAGGATGGTACCGATCGATGCGCGCTACCCCATTTAGTGGGGGTAGAGCCTACATGCAAGTCTCTCGGACCTTCACAAAAAAAGTTATTCAAGAATATCTCTTTCTCCTATGTGCTTTCATCCCTAACCCTAACCCTAACCCTTCCGAAAGTCGGAGAAGCTCAAGGATGGTACCGATCGATGCGCGCTACCCCATTTAGTGGGGGTAGAGCCTACTTGCAAGTCTCTCCGACCTTCACAAAAAAAGTTATTCAAGAATATCTCCTCAGATATGGGGGAATTTCGTCGGTCGACCTCTTCCGAAGGTCGTACAAGCTCGGGGATGGTACCAATCGATCCGCAGGACCCAAATTAGTCCAGATGCAACCACTTTCCAAGTCTCTCCGACCTTCACAAAAAAAGTTATTCAAGAATATCTCTTTCTCCTATGTGCTTTCATCCCTAACCCTAACCCTAACCCTTCCGAAAGTCGGAGAAGCTCAAGGATGGTACCGATCGATGCGCGCTACCCCATTTAGTGGGGGTAGAGCCTACTTGCAAGTCTCTCCGACCTTCAAAAAAAAAGTTATTCAAGAATATCTCCTCAGATTTGGGGGAATTTCGTCGGTCGACCTCTTCCGAAGGTCGTACAAGCTCGGGGATGGTACCAATCGATCTGAAGGACCCAAATTAGTCCAGATGCAACCACTTTCCAAGTCTCTCCGACCTTCACAAAAAAAGTTATTCAAGAATATCTCTTTCTCCTATGTGCTTTCATCCCTAACCCTAACCCTAACCCTTCCGAAAGTCGGAGAAGCTCAAGGATGGTACCGATCGATGCGCGCTACCCCATTTAGTGGGGGTAGAGCCTACTTGCAAGTCTCTCCGACCTTCACAAAAAAAGTTATTCAAGAATATCTCTTTCTCCTATGTGCTTTCATCCCTAACCCTAACCCTAACCCTTCCGAAAGTCGGAGAAGCTCAAGGATGGTACCGATCGATGCGCGCTACCCCATTTAGTGGGGGTAGAGCCTACTTGCAAGTCTCTCCGACCTTCACAAAAAATGTTATTCAAGAATATCTCTTTCTCCTATGTGCTTTCATCCCTAACCCTAACCCTAACCCTTCCAAAAGTCGGAGAAGCTCAAGGATGGTACCGATCGATGCGCGCAACCCCATTTAGTGGGGGTAGAGCCTACTTGCAAGTCTCTCCGACCTTCACAAAAAAAGTTATTCAAGAATATCTCCTCAGATTTGGGGGAATTTCGTCGGTCGACCTCTTCCGAAGGTCGTACAAGCTCGGGGATGGTACCAATCGATCTGCAGGACCCAAATTAGTCCAGATGCAACCACTTTCCAAGTCTCTCCGACCTTCACAAAAAAAGTTATTCAAGAATATCTCTTTCTCCTATGTGCTTTCATCCCTAACCCTAACCCTAACCCTTCCGAAAGTCGGAGAAGCTCAAGGATGGTACCGATCGATGCGCGCTACCCCATTTAGTGGGGGTAGAGCCTACTTGCAAGTCCCTCCGACCTTCACAAAAAAAGTTATTCAAGAATATCTCTTTCTCCTATGTGCTTTCATCCCTAACCCTAACCCTAACCCTTCCGAAAGTCGGAGAAGCTCAAGGATGGTACTGATCGATGCGCGCAACCCCATTTAGTGGGGGTAGAGCCTACTTGCAAGTCTCTCCGACCTTCACAAAAAAAGTTATTCAAGAATATCTCCTCAGATTTGGGGGAATTTCGTCGGTCGACCTCTTTCGAAGGTCGTACAAGCTCGGGGATGGTACCAATCGATCCGCAGGACCCAAATTAGTCCAGATGCAACCACTTTCCAAGTCTCTCCGACCTTCACAAAAAAAGTTATTCAAGAATATCTCTTTCTCCTATGTGCTTTCATCCCTAACCCTAACCCTAACCCTTCCGAAAGTCGGAGAAGCTCAAGGATGGTACCGATCGATGCGCGCTACCCCATTTAGTGGGGGTAGAGCCTACTTGCAAGTCTCTCCGACCTTCACAAAAAAAGTTATTCAAGAATATCTCTTTCTCCTATGTGCTTTCATCCCTAACCCTAACCCTTCCGAAAGTCGGAGAAGCTCAAGGATGGTACCGATCGATGCGCGCTACCCCATTTAGTGGGGGTAGAGCCTACTTGCAAGTCTCTCCGACCTTCACAAAAAAAGTTATTCAAGAATATCTCTTTCTCCTATGTGCTTTCATCCCTAACCCTAACCCTAACCCTTCCGAAAGTCGGAGAAGCTCAAGGATGGTACTGGTCGATGCGCGCAACCCCATTTAGTGGGGGTAGAGCCTACTTGCAAGTCTCTCTGACCTTCACAAAAAAAGTTATTCAAGAATATCTCCTCAGATTTGGGGGAATTTCGTCGGTCGACCTCTTCCGAAGGTCGTACAAGCTCGGGGATGGTACCAATCGATCCGCAGGACCCAAATTAGTCCAGATGCAACCACTTTCCAAGTCTCTCCGACCTTCACAAAAAAAGTTATTCAAGAATATCTCTTTCTCCTATGTGCTTTCATCCCTAACCCTAACCCTAACCCTTCCGAAAGTCGGAGAAGCTCAAGGATGGTACCGATCGATGTGCGCTACCCCATTTAGTGGGAGTAGAGCCTACTTGCAAGTCTCTCGGACCTTCACAAAAAAAGTTATTCAAGAATATCTCTTTCTCCTATGTGCTTTCATCCCTAACCCTAACCCTAACCCTTCCGAAAGTCGGAGAAGCTCAAGGATGGTACCGATCGATGCGCGCTACCCCATTTAGTGGGGGTAGAGCCTACTTGCAAGTCTCTCCGACCTTCACAAAAAAAGTTATTCAAGAATATCTCCTCAGATTTGGGGGAATTTCGTCGGTCGACCTCTTCCGAAGGTCGTACAAGCTCGGGGATGGTACCAATCGATCCGCAGGACCCAAATTAGTCCAGATGCAACCACTTTCCAAGTCTCTCCGACCTTCACAAAAAAAGTTATTCAAGAATATCTCTTTCTCCTATGTGCTTTCATCCCTAACCCTAACCCTAACCCTTCCGAAAGTCGGAGAAGCTCAAGGATGGTACCGATCGATGCGCGCTACCCCATTTAGTGGGGGTAGAGCCTACTTGCAAGTCTCTCCGACCTTCACAAAAAACGTTATTCAAGAATATCTCTTTCTCCTATGTGCTTTCATCCCTAACCCTAACCCTAACCCTTCCGAAAGTCGGAGAAGCTCAATGATGGTACCGATCGATGCGCGCTACCCCATTTAGTGGGGGTAGAGCCTACTTGCAAGTCTCTCCGACCTTCACAAAAAAAGTTATTCAAGAATATCTCCTCAGATTTGGGGGAATTTCGTCGGTCGACCTCTTCCGAAGGTCGTACAAGCTCGGGGATGGTACCAATCGATCCGCAGGACCCAAATTAGTCCAGATGCAACCACTTTTCAAGTCTCTCCGACCTTCACAAAAAAAGTTATTCAAGAATATCTCTTTCTCCTATGTGCTTTCATCCCTAACCCTAACCCTAACCCTTCCGAAAGTCGGAGAAGCTCAAGGATGGTACTGGTCGATGCGCGCAACCCCATTTAGTGGGGGTAGAGCCTACTTGCAAGTCTCTCTGACCTTCACAAAAAAAGTTATTCAAGAATATCTCCTCAGATTTGGGGGAATTTCGTCGGTCGACCTCTTCAGAAGGTCGTACAAGCTCGGGGATGGTACCAATCGATCCGCAGGACCCAAATTAGTCCAGATGCAACCACTTTCCAAGTCTCTCCGACCTTCACAAAAAAAGTTATTCAAGAATATCTCTTTCTCCTATGTGCTTTCATCCCTAACCCTAACCCTAACCCTTCCGAAAGTCGGAGAAGCTCAAGGATGGTACCGATCGATGTGCGCTACCCCATTTAGTGGGGGTAGAGCCTACTTGCAAGTCTCTCGGACCTTCACAAAAAAAGTTATTCAAGAATATCTCTTTCTCCTATGTGCTTTCATCCCTAACCCTAACCCTAACCCTTCCGAAAGTCGGAGAAGCTCAAGGATGGTACCGATCGATGCGCGCTACCCCATTTAGTGGGGGTAGAGCCTACTTGCAAGTCTCTCCGACCTTCACAAAAAACGTTATTCAAGAATATCTCTTTCTCCTATGTGCTTTCATCCCTAACCCTAACCCTAACCCTTCCGAAAGTCGGAGAAGCTCAAGGATGGTACCGATCGATGCGCGCTACCCCATTTAGTGGGGGTAGAGCCTACTTGCAAGTCTCTCCGACCTTCACAAAAAAAGTTATTCAAGAATATCTCCTCAGATTTGGGGGAATTTCGTCGGTCGACCTCTTCCGAAGGTCGTACAAGCTCGGGGATGGTACCAATCGATCCGCAGGACCCAAATTAGTCCAGATGCAACCACTTTCCAAGTCTCTCCGACCTTCACAAAAAAAGTTATTCAAGAATATCTCTTTCTCCTATGTGCTTTCATCCCTAACCCTAACCCTAACCCTTCCGAAAGTCGGAGAAGCTCAAGGATGGTACTGATCGATGCGCGCAACCCCATTTAGTGGGGGTAGAGCCTACTTGCAAGTCTCTCCGACCTTCACAAAAAAAGTTATTCAAGAATATCTCCTCAGATTTGGGGGAATTTCGTCGGTCGACCTCTTTCGAAGGTCGTACAAGCTCGGGGATGGTACCAATCGATCCGCAGGACCCAAATTAGTCCAGATGCAACCACTTTCCAAGTCTCTCCGACCTTCACAAAAAAAGTTATTCAAGAATATCTCTTTCTCCTATGTGCTTTCATCCCTAACCCTAACCCTAACCCTTCCGAAAGTCGGAGAAGCTCAAGGATGGTACCGATCGATGCGCGCTACCCCATTTAGTGGGGGTAGAGCCTACTTGCAAGTCTCTCCGACCTTCACAAAAAAAGTTATTCAAGAATATCTCTTTCTCCTATGTGCTTTCATCCCTAACCCTAACCCTAACCCTTCCGAAAGTCGGAGAAGCTCAAGGATGGTACCGATCGATGCGCGTTACCCCATTTAGTGGGGGTAGAGCCTACTTGCAAGTCTCTCCGACCTTCACAAAAAAAGTTATTCAAGAATATCTCTTTCTCCTATGTGCTTTCATCCCTAACCCTAACCCTAACCCTTCCGAAAGTCGGAGAAGCTCAAGGATGGTACTGGTCGATGCGCGCAACCCCATTTAGTGGGGGTAGAGCCTACTTGCAAGTCTCTCTGACCTTCACAAAAAAAGTTATTCAAGAATATCTCCTCAGATTTGGGGGAATTTCGTCGGTCGACCTCTTCCGAAGGTCGTACAAGCTCGGGGATAGTACCAATCGATCCGCAGGACCCAAATTAGTCCAGATGCAACCACTTTCCAAGTCTCTCCGACCTTCACAAAAAAAGTTATTCAAGAATATCTCTTTCTCCTATGTGCTTTCATCCCTAACCCTAACCCTTCCGAAAGTCGGAGAAGCTCAAGGATGGTACCGATCGATGTGCGCTACCCCATTTAGTGGGGGTAGAGCCTACTTGCAAGTCTCTCGGACCTTCACAAAAAAAGTTATTCAAGAATATCTCTTTCTCCTATGTGCTTTCATCCCTAACCCTAACCCTAACCCTTCCGAAAGTCGGAGAAGCTCAAGGATGGTACCGATCGATGTGCGCTACCCCATTTAGTGGGGGTAGAGCCTACTTGCAAGTCTCTCCGACCTTCACAAAAAAAGTTATTCAAGAATATCTCCTCAGATTTGGGGGAATTTCGTCGGTCGACCTCTTCCGAAGGTCGTACAAGCTCGGGGATGGTACCAATCGATCCGCAGGACCCAAATTAGTCCAGATGCAACCACTTTCCAAGTCTCTCCGACCTTCACAAAAAAAGTTATTCAAGAATATCTCTTTCTCCTATGTGCTTTCATCCCTAACCCTAACCCTAACCCTTCCGAAAGTCGGAGAAGCTCAAGGATGGTACCGATCGATGCGCGCTACCCCATTTAGTGGGGGTAGAGCCTACTTGCAAGTCTCTCGGACCTTCACAAAAAAAGTTATTCAAGAATATCTCTTTCTCCTATGTGCTTTCATCCCTAACCCTAACCCTAACCCTTCCGAAAGTCGGAGAAGCTCAAGGATGGTACCGATCGATGCGCGCTACCCCATTTAGTGGGGGTAGAGCCTACTTGCAAGTCTCTCCGACCTTCACAAAAAAAGTTATTCAAGAATATCTCCTCAGATTTGGGGGAATTTCGTCGGTCGACCTCTTCCGAAGGTCGTACAAGCTCGGGGATGGTACCAATCGATCCGCAGGACCCAAATTAGTCCAGATGCAACCACTTTCCAAGTCTCTCCGACCTTCACAAAAAAAGTTATTCAAGAATATCTCTTTCTCCTATGTGCTTTCATCCCTAACCCTAACCCTAACCCTTCCGAAAGTCGGAGAAGCTCAAGGATGGTACCGATCGATGCGCGCTACCCCATTTAGTGGGGGTAGAGCCTACTTGCAAGTCTCTCCGACCTTCACAAAAAACGTTATTCAAGAATATCTCTTTCTCCTATGTGCTTTCATCCCTAACCCTAACCCTAACCCTTCCGAAAGTCGGAGAAGCTCAAGGATGGTACCGATCGATGCGCGCTACCCCATTTAGTGGGGGTAGAGCCTACTTGCAAGTCTCTCCGACCTTCACAAAAAAAGTTATTCAAGAATATCTCCTCAGATTTGGGGGAATTTCGTCGGTCGACCTCTTCCGAAGGTCGTACAAGCTCGGGGATGGTACCAATCGATCCGCAGGACCCAAATTAGTCCAGATGCAACCACTTTCCAAGTCTCTCCGACCTTCACAAAAAAAGTTATTCAAGAATATCTCTTTCTCCTATGTGCTTTCATCCCTAACCCTAACCCTAACCCTTCCGAAAGTCGGAGAAGCTCAAGGATGGTACTGGTCGATGCGCGCAACCCCATTTAGTGGGGGTAGAGCCTACTTGCAAGTCTCTCTGACCTTCACAAAAAAAGTTATTCAAGAATATCTCCTCAGATTTGGGGGAATTTCGTCGGTCGACCTCTTCCGAAGGTCGTACAAGCTCGGGGATGGTACCAATCGATCCGCAGGACCCAAATTAGTCCAGATGCAACCACTTTCCAAGTCTCTCCGACCTTCACAAAAAAAGTTATTCAAGAATATCTCTTTCTCCTATGTGCTTTCATCCCTAACCCTAACCCTAACCCTTCCGAAAGTCGGAGAAGCTCAAGGATGGTACCGATCGATGTGCGCTACCCCATTTAGTGGGGGTAGAGCCTACTTGCAAGTCTCTCGGACCTTCACAAAAAAAGTTATTCAAGAATATCTCTTTCTCCTATGTGCTTTCATCCCTAACCCTAACCCTAACCCTTCCGAAAGTCGGAGAAGCTCAAGGATGGTACCGATCGATGCGCGCTACCCCATTTAGTGGGGGTAGAGCCTACTTGCAAGTCTCTCCGACCTTCACAAAAAAAGTTATTCAAGAATATCTCCTCAGATTTGGGGGAATTTCGTCGGTCGACCTCTTCCGAAGGTCGTACAAGCTCGGGGATGGTACCAATCGATCCGCAGGACCCAAATTAGTCCAGATGCAACCACTTTCCAAGTCTCTCCGACCTTCACAAAAAAAGTTATTCAAGAATATCTCTTTCTCCTATGTGCTTTCATCCCTAACCCTAACCCTAACCCTTCCGAAAGTCGGAGAAGCTCAAGGATGGTACCGATCGATGCGCGCTACCCCATTTAGTGGGGGTAGAGCCTACTTGCAAGTCTCTCCGACCTTCACAAAAAAAGTTATTCAAGAATATCTCTTTCTCCTATGTGCTTTCATCCCTAACCCTAACCCTTCCGAAAGTCGGAGAAGCTCAAGGATGGTACCGATCGATGCGCGCTACCCCATTTAGTGGGGGTAGAGCCTACTTGCAAGTCTCTCCGACCTTCACAAAAAAAGTTATTCAAGAATATCTCTTTCTCCTATGTGCTTTCATCCCTAACCCTAACCCTAACCCTTCCGAAAGTCGGAGAAGCTCAAGGATGGTACTGGTCGATGCGCGCAACCCCATTTAGTGGGGGTAGAGCCTACTTGCAAGTCTCTCTGACCTTCACAAAAAAAGTTATTCAAGAATATCTCCTCAGATTTGGGGGAATTTCGTCGGTCGACCTCTTCCGAAGGTCGTACAAGCTCGGGGATGGTACCAATCGATCCGCAGGACCCAAATTAGTCCAGATGCAACCACTTTCCAAGTCTCTCCGACCTTCACAAAAAAAGTTATTCAAGAATATCTCTTTCTCCTATGTGCTTTCATCCCTAACCCTAACCCTAACCCTTCCGAAAGTCGGAGAAGCTCAAGGATGGTACCGATCGATGTGCGCTACCCCATTTAGTGGGGGTAGAGCCTACTTGCAAGTCTCTCGGACCTTCACAAAAAAAGTTATTCAAGAATATCTCTTTCTCCTATGTGCTTTCATCCCTAACCCTAACCCTAACCCTTCCGAAAGTCGGAGAAGCTCAAGGATGGTACCGATCGATGCGCGCTACCCCATTTAGTGGGGGTAGAGCCTACTTGCAAGTCTCTCCGACCTTCACAAAAAAAGTTATTCAAGAATATCTCCTCAGATTTGGGGGAATTTCGTCGGTCGACCTCTTCCGAAGGTCGTACAAGCTCGGGGATGGTACCAATCGATCCGCAGGACCCAAATTAGTCCAGATGCAACCACTTTCCAAGTCTCTCCGACCTTCACAAAAAAAGTTATTCAAGAATATCTCTTTCTCCTATGTGCTTTCATCCCTAACCCTAACCCTAACCCTTCCAAAAGTCGGAGAAGCTCAAGGATGGTACCGATCGATGCGCGCTACCCCATTTAGTGGGGGTAGAGCCTACTTGCAAGTCTCTCCGACCTTCACAAAAAACGTTATTCAAGAATATCTCTTTCTCCTATGTGCTTTCATCCCTAACCCTAACCCTAACCCTTCCGAAAGTCGGAGAAGCTCAAGGATGGTACCGATCGATGCGCGCTACCCCATTTAGTGGGGGTAGAGCCTACTTGCAAGTCTCTCCGACCTTCACAAAAAAAGTTATTCAAGAATATCTCCTCAGATTTGGGGGAATTTCGTCGGTCGACCTCTTCCGAAGGTCGTACAAGCTCGGGGATGGTACCAATCGATCCGCAGGACCCAAATTAGTCCAGATGCAACCACTTTCCAAGTCTCTCCGACCTTCACAAAAAAAGTTATTCAAGAATATCTCTTTCTCCTATGTGCTTTCATCCCTAACCCTAACCCTAACCCTTCCGAAAGTCGGAGAAGCTCAATGATGGTACCGATCGATGCGCGCTACCCCATTTAGTGGGGGTACAGCCTACTTGCAAGTCTCTCCGACCTTCACAAAAAAAGTTATTCAAGAATATCTCTTTCTCCTATGTGCTTTCATCCCTAACCCTAACCCTAACCCTTCCGAAAGTCGGAGAAGCTCAAGGATGGTACCGATCGATGCGCGCTACCCCATTTAGTGGGGGTAGAGCCTACTTGCAAGTCTCTCCGACCTTCACAAAAAAAGTTATTCAAGAATATCTCTTTCTCCTATGTGCTTTCATCCCTAACCCTAACCCTAACCCTTCCGAAAGTCGGAGAAGCTCAAGGATGGTACCGATCGATGTGCGCTACCCCATTTAGTGGGGGTAGAGCCTACTTGCAAGTCTCTTGGACCTTCACAAAAAAAGTTATTCAAGAATATCTCTTTCTCCTATGTGCTTTCATCCCTAACCCTAACCCTAACCCTTCCGAAAGTCGGAGAAGCTCAAGGATGGTACCGATCGATGCGCGCTACCCCATTTAGTGGGGGTAGAGCCTACTTGCAAGTCTCTCCGACCTTCACAAAAAAAGTTATTCAAGAATATCTCCTCAGATTTGGGGGAATTTCGTCGGTCGACCTCTTCCGAAGGTCGTACAAGCTCGGGGATGGTACCAATCGATCCGCAGGACCCAAATTAGTCCAGATGCAACCACTTTCCAAGTCTCTCCGACCTTCACAAAAAAAGTTATTCAAGAATATCTCTTTCTCCTATGTGCTTTCATCCCTAACCCTAACCCTAACCCTTCCGAAAGTCGGAGAAGCTCAAGGATGGTACCGATCGATGCGCGCTACCCCATTTAGTGGGGGTAGAGCCTACTTGCAAGTCTCTCCGACCTTCACAAAAAACGTTATTCAAGAATATCTCTTTCTCCTATGTGCTTTCATCCCTAACCCTAACCCTAACCCTTCCGAAAGTCGGAGAAGCTCAAGGATGGTACCGATCGATGCGCGCTACCCCATTTAGTGGGGGTAGAGCCTACTTGCAAGTCTCTCCGACCTTCACAAAAAAAGTTATTCAAGAATATCTCCTCAGATTTGGGGGAATTTCGTCGGTCGACCTCTTCCGAAGGTCGTACAAGCTCGGGGATGGTACCAATCGATCCGCAGGACCCAAATTAGTCCAGATGCAACCACTTTCCAAGTCTCTCCGACCTTCACAAAAAAAGTTATTCAAGAATATCTCTTTCTCCTATGTGCTTTCATCCCTAACCCTAACCCTAACCCTTCCGAAAGTCGGAGAAGCTCAAGGATGGTACTGATCGATGCGCGCAACCCCATTTAGTGGGGGTAGAGCCTACTTGCAAGTCTCTCCGACCTTCACAAAAAAAGTTATTCAAGAATATCTCCTCAGATTTGGGGGAATTTCGTCGGTCGACCTCTTTCGAAGGTCGTACAAGCTCGGGGATGGTACCAATCGATCCGCAGGACCCAAATTAGTCCAGATGCAACCACTTTCCAAGTCTCTCCGACCTTCACAAAAAAAGTTATTCAAGAATATCTCTTTCTCCTATGTGCTTTCATCCCTAACCCTAACCCTAACCCTTCCGAAAGTCGGAGAAGCTCAAGGATGGTACCGATCGATGCGCGCTACCCCATTTAGTGGGGGTAGAGCCTACTTGCAAGTCTCTCCGACCTTCACAAAAAAAGTTATTCAAGAATATCTCTTTCTCCTATGTGCTTTCATCCCTAACCCTAACCCTAACCCTTCCGAAAGTCGGAGAAGCTCAAGGATGGTACCGATCGATGCGCGCTACCCCATTTAGTGGGGGTAGAGCCTACTTGCAAGTCTCTCCGACCTTCACAAAAAAAGTTATTCAAGAATATCTCTTTCTCCTATGTGCTTTCATCCCTAACCCTAACCCTAACCCTTCCGAAAGTCGGAGAAGCTCAAGGATGGTACTGGTCGATGCGCGCAACCCCATTTAGTGGGGGTAGAGCCTACTTGCAAGTCTCTCTGACCTTCACAAAAAAAGTTATTCAAGAATATCTCCTCAGATTTGGGGGAATTTCGTCGGTCGACCTCTTCCAAAGGTCGTACAAGCTCGGGGATGGTACCAATCGATCCGCAGGACCCAAATTAGTCCAGATGCAACCACTTTCCAAGTCTCTCCGACCTTCACAAAAAAAGTTATTCAAGAATATCTCTTTCTCCTATGTGCTTTCATCCCTAACCCTAACCCTAACCCTTCCGAAAGTCGGAGAAGCTCAAGGATGGTACCGATCGATGTGCGCTACCCCATTTAGTGGGGGTAGAGCCTACTTGCAAGTCTCTCGGACCTTCACAAAAAAAGTTATTCAAGAATATCTCTTTCTCCTATGTGCTTTCATCCCTAACCCTAACCCTAACCCTTCCGAAAGTCGGAGAAGCTCAAGGATGGTACCGATCGATGCGCGCTACCCCATTTAGTGGGGGTAGAGCCTACTTGCAAGTCTCTCCGACCTTCACAAAAAAAGTTATTCAAGAATATCTCCTCAGATTTGGGGGAATTTCGTCGGTCGACCTCTTCCGAAGGTCGTACAAGCTCGGGGATGGTACCAATCGATCCGCAGGACCCAAATTAGTCCAGATGCAACCACTTTCCAAGTCTCTCCGACCTTCACAAAAAAAGTTATTCAAGAATATCTCTTTCTCCTATGTGCTTTCATCCCTAACCCTAACCCTAACCCTTCCGAAAGTCGGAGAAGCTCAAGGATGGTACCGATCGATGCGCGCTACCCCATTTAGTGGGGGTAGAGCCTACTTGCAAGTCTCTCCGACCTTCACAAAAAACGTTATTCAAGAATATCTCTTTCTCCTATGTGCTTTCATCCCTAACCCTAACCCTAACCCTTCCGAAAGTCGGAGAAGCTCAAGGATGGTACCGATCGATGCGCGCTACCCCATTTAGTGGGGGTAGAGCCTACTTGCAAGTCTCTCCGACCTTCACAAAAAAAGTTATTCAAGAATATCTCCTCAGATTTGGGGGAATTTCGTCGGTCGACCTCTTCCGAAGGTCGTACAAGCTCGGGGATGGTACCAATCGATCCGCAGGACCCAAATTAGTCCAGATGCAACCACTTTCCAAGTCTCTCCGACCTTCACAAAAAAAGTTATTCAAGAATATCTCTTTCTCCTATGTGCTTTCATCCCTAACCCTAACCCTAACCCTTCCGAAAGTCGGAGAAGCTCAAGGATGGTACTGATCGATGCGCGCAACCCCATTTAGTGGGGGTAGAGCCTACTTGCAAGTCTCTCCGACCTTCACAAAAAAAGTTATTCAAGAATATCTCCTCAGATTTGGGGGAATTTCGTCGGTCGACCTCTTTCGAAGGTCGTACAAGCTCGGGGATGGTACCAATCGATCCGCAGGACCCAAATTAGTCCAGATGCAACCACTTTCCAAGTCTCTCCGACCTTCACAAAAAAAGTTATTCAAGAATATCTCTTTCTCCTATGTGCTTTCATCCCTAACCCTAACCCTAACCCTTCCGAAAGTCGGAGAAGCTCAAGGATGGTACCGATCGATGCGCGCTACCCCATTTAGTGGGGGTAGAGCCTACTTGCAAGTCTCTCCGACCTTCACAAAAAAAGTTATTCAAGAATATCTCTTTCTCCTATGTGCTTTCATCCCTAACCCTAACCCTAACCCTTCCGAAAGTCGGAGAAGCTCAAGGATGGTACCGATCGATGCGCGCTACCCCATTTAGTGGGGGTAGAGCCTACTTGCAAGTCTCTCCGACCTTCACAAAAAAAGTTATTCAAGAATATCTCTTTCTCCTATGTGCTTTCATCCCTAACCCTAACCCTAACCCTTCCGAAAGTCGGAGAAGCTCAAGGATGGTACTGGTCGATGCGCGCAACCCCATTTAGTGGGGGTAGAGCCTACTTGCAAGTCTCTCTGACCTTCACAAAAAAAGTTATTCAAGAATATCTCCTCAGATTTGGGGGAATTTCGTCGGTCGACCTCTTCCAAAGGTCGTACAAGCTCGGGGATGGTACCAATCGATCCGCAGGACCCAAATTAGTCCAGATGCAACCACTTTCCAAGTCTCTCCGACCTTCACAAAAAAAGTTATTCAAGAATATCTCTTTCTCCTATGTGCTTTCATCCCTAACCCTAACCCTAACCCTTCCGAAAGTCGGAGAAGCTCAAGGATGGTACCGATCGATGTGCGCTACCCCATTTAGTGGGGGTAGAGCCTACTTGCAAGTCTCTCGGACCTTCACAAAAAAAGTTATTCAAGAATATCTCTTTCTCCTATGTGCTTTCATCCCTAACCCTAACCCTAACCCTTCCGAAAGTCGGAGAAGCTCAAGGATGGTACCGATCGATGCGCGCTACCCCATTTAGTGGGGGTAGAGCCTACTTGCAAGTCTCTCCGACCTTCACAAAAAAAGTTATTCAAGAATATCTCCTCAGATTTGGGGGAATTTCGTCGGTCGACCTCTTCCGAAGGTCGTACAAGCTCGGGGATGGTACCAATCGATCCGCAGGACCCAAATTAGTCCAGATGCAACCACTTTCCAAGTCTCTCCGACCTTCACAAAAAAAGTTATTCAAGAATATCTCTTTCTCCTATGTGCTTTCATCCCTAACCCTAACCCTAACCCTTCCGAAAGTCGGAGAAGCTCAAGGATGGTACCGATCGATGCGCGCTACCCCATTTAGTGGGGGTAGAGCCTACTTGCAAGTCTCTCCGACCTTCACAAAAAACGTTATTCAAGAATATCTCTTTCTCCTATGTGCTTTCATCCCTAACCCTAACCCTTCCGAAAGTCGGAGAAGCTCAAGGATGGTACCGATCGATGCGCGCTACCCCATTTAGTGGGGGTAGAGCCTACTTGCAAGTCTCTCCGACCTTCACAAAAAAAGTTATTCAAGAATATCTCTTTCTCCTATGTGCTTTCATCCCTAACCCTAACCCTAACCCTTCCGAAAGTCGGAGAAGCTCAAGGATGGTACTGGTCGATGCGCGCAACCCCATTTAGTGGGGGTAGAGCCTACTTGCAAGTCTCTCTGACCTTCACAAAAAAAGTTATTCAAGAATATCTCCTCAGATTTGGGGGAATTTCGTCGGTCGACCCGTTCCGAAGGTCGTACAAGCTCGGGGATGGTACCAATCGATCCGCAGGACCCAAATTAGTCCAGATGCAACCACTTTCCAAGTCTCTCCGACCTTCACAAAAAAAGTTATTCAAGAATATCTCTTTCTCCTATGTGCTTTCATCCCTAACCCTAACCCTAACCCTTCCGAAAGTCGGAGAAGCTCAAGGATGGTACCGATCGATGTGCGCTACCCCATTTAGTGGGGGTAGAGCCTACTTGCAAGTCTCTCGGACCTTCACAAAAAAAGTTATTCAAGAATATCTCTTTCTCCTATGTGCTTTCATCCCTAACCCTAACCCTAACCCTTCCGAAAGTCGGAGAAGCTCAAGGATGGTACCGATCGATGCGCGCTACCCCATTTAGTGGGGGTAGAGCCTACTTGCAAGTCTCTCCGACCTTCACAAAAAAAGTTATTCAAGAATATCTCCTCAGATTTGGGGGAATTTCGTCGGTCGACCTCTTCCGAAGGTCGTACAAGCTCGGGGATGGTACCAATCGATCCGCAGGACCCAAATTAGTCCAGATGCAACCACTTTCCAAGTCTCTCCGACCTTCACAAAAAAAGTTATTCAAGAATATCTCTTTCTCCTATGTGCTTTCATCCCTAACCCTAACCCTAACCCTTCCGAAAGTCGGAGAAGCTCAAGGATGGTACCGATCGATGCGCGCTACCCCATTTAGTGGGGGTAGAGCCTACTTGCAAGTCTCTCCGACCTTCACAAAAAACGTTATTCAAGAATATCTCTTTCTCCTATGTGCTTTCATCCCTAACCCTAACCCTAACCCTTCCGAAAGTCGGAGAAGCTCAAGGATGGTACCGATCGATGCGCGCTACCCCATTTAGTGGGGGTAGAGCCTACTTGCAAGTCTCTCCGACCTTCACAAAAAAAGTTATTCAAGAATATCTCCTCAGATTTGGGGGAATTTCGTCGGTCGACCTCTTCCGAAGGTCGTACAAGCTCGGGGATGGTACCAATCGATCCGCAGGACCCAAATTAGTCCAGATGCAACCACTTTCCAAGTCTCTCCGACCTTCACAAAAAAAGTTATTCAAGAATATCTCTTTCTCCTATGTGCTTTCATCCCTAACCCTAACCCTAACCCTTCCGAAAGTCGGAGAAGCTCAATGATGGTACCGATCGATGCGCGCTACCCCATTTAGTGGGGGTACAGCCTACTTGCAAGTCTCTCCGACCTTCACAAAAAAAGTTATTCAAGAATATCTCTTTCTCCTATGTGCTTTCATCCCTAACCCTAACCCTAACCCTTCCGAAAGTCGGAGAAGCTCAAGGATGGTACCGATCGATGCGCGCTACCCCATTTAGTGGGGGTAGAGCCTACTTGCAAGTCTCTCCGACCTTCACAAAAAAAGTTATTCAAGAATATCTCTTTCTCCTATGTGCTTTCATCCCTAACCCTAACCCTTCCGAAAGTCGGAGAAGCTCAAGGATGGTACCGATCGATGTGCGCTACCCCATTTAGTGGGGGTAGAGCCTACTTGCAAGTCTCTCGGACCTTCACAAAAAAAGTTATTCAAGAATATCTCTTTCTCCTATGTGCTTTCATCCCTAACCCTAACCCTAACCCTTCCGAAAGTCGGAGAAGCTCAAGGATGGTACCGATCGATGCGCGCTACCCCATTTAGTGGGGGTAGAGCCTACTTGCAAGTCTCTCCGACCTTCACAAAAAAAGTTATTCAAGAATATCTCCTCAGATTTGGGGGAATTTCGTCGGTCGACCTCTTCCGAAGGTCGTACAAGCTCGGGGATGGTACCAATCGATCCGCAGGACCCAAATTAGTCCAGATGCAACCACTTTCCAAGTCTCTCCGACCTTCACAAAAAAAGTTATTCAAGAATATCTCTTTCTCCTATGTGCTTTCATCCCTAACCCTAACCCTTCCGAAAGTCGGAGAAGCTCAAGGATGGTACCGATCGATGCGCGCTACCCCATTTAGTGGGGGTAGAGCCTACTTGCAAGTCTCTCCGACCTTCACAAAAAACGTTATTCAAGAATATCTCTTTCTCCTATGTGCTTTCATCCCTAACCCTAACCCTAACCCTTCCGAAAGTCGGAGAAGCTCAAGGATGGTACCGATCGATGCGCGCTACCCCATTTAGTGGGGGTAGAGCCTACTTGCAAGTCTCTCCGACCTTCACAAAAAAAGTTATTCAAGAATATCTCCTCAGATTTGGGGGAATTTCGTCGGTCGACCTCTTCCGAAGGTCGTACAAGCTCGGGGATGGTACCAATCGATCCGCAGGACCCAAATTAGTCCAGATGCAACCACTTTCCAAGTCTCTCCGACCTTCACAAAAAAAGTTATTCAAGAATATCTCTTTCTCCTATGTGCTTTCATCCCTAACCCTAACCCTAACCCTTCCGAAAGTCGGAGAAGCTCAATGATGGTACCGATCGATGCGCGCTACCCCATTTAGTGGGGGTACAGCCTACTTGCAAGTCTCTCCGACCTTCACAAAAAAAGTTATTCAAGAATATCTCTTTCTCCTATGTGCTATCATCCCTAACCCTAACCCTAACCCTTCCGAAAGTCGGAGAAGCTCAAGGATGGTACCGATCGATGCGCGCTACCCCATTTAGTGGGGGTAGAGCCTACTTGCAAGTCTCTCCGACCTTCACAAAAAAAGTTATTCAAGAATATCTCTTTCTCCTATGTGCTTTCATCCCTAACCCTAACCCTTCCGAAAGTCGGAGAAGCTCAAGGATGGTACCGATCGATGTGCGCTACCCCATTTAGTGGGGGTAGAGCCTACTTGCAAGTCTCTCGGACCTTCACAAAAAAAGTTATTCAAGAATATCTCTTTCTCCTATGTGCTTTCATCCCTAACCCTAACCCTAACCCTTCCGAAAGTCGGAGAAGCTCAAGGATGGTACCGATCGATGCGCGCTACCCCATTTAGTGGGGGTAGAGCCTACTTGCAAGTCTCTCCGACCTTCACAAAAAAAGTTATTCAAGAATATCTCCTCAGATTTGGGGGAATTTCGTCGGTCGACCTCTTCCGAAGGTCGTACAAGCTCGGGGATGGTACCAATCGATCCGCAGGACCCAAATTAGTCCAGATGCAACCACTTTCCAAGTCTCTCCGACCTTCACAAAAAAAGTTATTCAAGAATATCTCTTTCTCCTATGTGCTTTCATCCCTAACCCTAACCCTAACCCTTCCGAAAGTCGGAGAAGCTCAAGGATGGTACCGATCGATGCGCGCTACCCCATTTAGTGGGGGTAGAGCCTACTTGCAAGTCTCTCCGACCTTCACAAAAAACGTTATTCAAGAATATCTCTTTCTCCTATGTGCTTTCATCCCTAACCCTAACCCTAACCCTTCCGAAAGTCGGAGAAGCTCAAGGATGGTACCGATCGATGCGCGCTACCCCATTTAGTGGGGGTAGAGCCTACTTGCAAGTCTCTCCGACCTTCACAAAAAAAGTTATTCAAGAATATCTCCTCAGATTTGGGGGAATTTCGTCGGTCGACCTCTTCCGAAGGTCGTACAAGCTCGGGGATGGTACCAATCGATCCGCAGGACCCAAATTAGTCCAGATGCAACCACTTTCCAAGTCTCTCCGACCTTCACAAAAAAAGTTATTCAAGAATATCTCTTTCTCCTATGTGCTTTCATCCCTAACCCTAACCCTAACCCTTCCGAAAGTCGGAGAAGCTCAAGGATGGTACTGATCGATGCGCGCAACCCCATTTAGTGGGGGTAGAGCCTACTTGCAAGTCTCTCCGACCTTCACAAAAAAAGTTATTCAAGAATATCTCCTCAGATTTGGGGGAATTTCGTCGGTCGACCTCTTTCGAAGGTCGTACAAGCTCGGGGATGGTACCAATCGATCCGCAGGACCCAAATTAGTCCAGATGCAACCACTTTCCAAGTCTCTCCGACCTTCACAAAAAAAGTTATTCAAGAATATCTCTTTCTCCTATGTGCTTTCATCCCTAACCCTAACCCTAACCCTTCCGAAAGTCGGAGAAGCTCAAGGATGGTACCGATCGATGCGCGCTACCCCATTTAGTGGGGGTAGAGCCTACTTGCAAGTCTCTCCGACCTTCACAAAAAAAGTTATTCAAGAATATCTCTTTCTCCTATGTGCTTTCATCCCTAACCCTAACCCTAACCCTTCCGAAAGTCGGAGAAGCTCAAGGATGGTACCGATCGATGCGCGCTACCCCATTTAGTGGGGGTAGAGCCTACTTGCAAGTCTCTCCGACCTTCACAAAAAAAGTTATTCAAGAATATCTCTTTCTCCTATGTGCTTTCATCCCTAACCCTAACCCTAACCCTTCCGAAAGTCGGAGAAGCTCAAGGATGGTACTGGTCGATGCGCGCAACCCCATTTAGTGGGGGTAGAGCCTACTTGCAAGTCTCTCTGACCTTCACAAAAAAAGTTATTCAAGAATATCTCCTCAGATTTGGGGGAATTTCGTCGGTCGACCTCTTCCGAAGGTCGTACAAGCTCGGGGATGGTACCAATCGATCCGCAGGACCCAAATTAGTCCAGATGCAACCACTTTCCAAGTCTCTCCGACCTTCACAAAAAAAGTTATTCAAGAATATCTCTTTCTCCTATGTGCTTTCATCCCTAACCCTAACCCTAACCCTTCCGAAAGTCGGAGAAGCTCAAGGATGGTACCGATCGATGTGCGCTACCCCATTTAGTGGGGGTAGAGCCTACTTGCAAGTCTCTCGGACCTTCACAAAAAAAGTTATTCAAGAATATCTCTTTCTCCTATGTGCTTTCATCCCTAACCCTAACCCTAACCCTTCCGAAAGTCGGAGAAGCTCAAGGATGGTACCGATCGATGCGCGCTACCCCATTTAGTGGGGGTAGAGCCTACTTGCAAGTCTCTCCGACCTTCACAAAAAAAGTTATTCAAGAATATCTCCTCAGATTTGGGGGAATTTCGTCGGTCGACCTCTTCCGAAGGTCGTACAAGCTCGGGGATGGTACCAATCGATCCGCAGGACCCAAATTAGTCCAGATGCAACCACTTTTCAAGTCTCTCCGACCTTCACAAAAAAAGTTATTCAAGAATATCTCTTTCTCCTATGTGCTTTCATCCCTAACCCTAACCCTAACCCTTCCGAAAGTCGGAGAAGCTCAAGGATGGTACCGATCGATGCGCGCTACCCCATTTAGTGGGGGTAGAGCCTACTTGCAAGTCTCTCCGACCTTCACAAAAAACGTTATTCAAGAATATCTCTTTCTCCTATGTGCTTTCATCCCTAACCCTAACCCTTCCGAAAGTCGGAGAAGCTCAAGGATGGTACCGATCGATGCGCGCTACCCCATTTAGTGGGGGTAGAGCCTACTTGCAAGTCTCTCCGACCTTCACAAAAAAAGTTATTCAAGAATATCTCTTTCTCCTATGTGCTTTCATCCCTAACCCTATCCCTAACCCTTCCGAAAGTCGGAGAAGCTCAAGGATGGTACTGGTCGATGCGCGCAACCCCATTTAGTGGGGGTAGAGCCTACTTGCAAGTCTCTCTGACCTTCACAAAAAAAGTTATTCAAGAATATCTCCTCAGATTTGGGGGAATTTCGTCGGTCGACCTCTTCCGAAGGTCGTACAAGCTCGGGGATGGTACCAATCGATCCGCAGGACCCAAATTAGTCCAGATGCAACCACTTTCCAAGTCTCTCCGACCTTCACAAAAAAAGTTATTCAAGAATATCTCTTTCTCCTATGTGCTTTCATCCCTAACCCTAACCCTAACCCTTCCGAAAGTCGGAGAAGCTCAAGGATGGTACCGATCGATGTGCGCTACCCCATTTAGTGGGGGTAGAGCCTACTTGCAAGTCTCTCGGACCTTCACAAAAAAAGTTATTCAAGAATATCTCTTTCTCCTATGTGCTTTCATCCCTAACCCTAACCCTAACCCTTCCGAAAGTCGGAGAAGCTCAAGGATGGTACCGATCGATGCGCGCTACCCCATTTAGTGGGGGTAGAGCCTACTTGCAAGTCTCTCCGACCTTCACAAAAAAAGTTATTCAAGAATATCTCCTCAGATTTGGGGGAATTTCGTCGGTCGACCTCTTCCGAAGGTCGTACAAGCTCGGGGATGGTACCAATCGATCCGCAGGACCCAAATTAGTCCAGATGCAACCACTTTCCAAGTCTCTCCGACCTTCACAAAAAAAGTTATTCAAGAATATCTCTTTCTCCTATGTGCTTTCATCCCTAACCCTAACCCTAACCCTTCCGAAAGTCGGAGAAGCTCAAGGATGGTACCGATCGATGCGCGCTACCCCATTTAGTGGGGGTAGAGCCTACTTGCAAGTCTCTCCGACCTTCACAAAAAACGTTATTCAAGAATATCTCTTTCTCCTATGTGCTTTCATCCCTAACCCTAACCCTAACCCTTCCGAAAGTCGGAGAAGCTCAAGGATGGTACCGATCGATGCGCGCTACCCCATTTAGTGGGGGTAGAGCCTACTTGCAAGTCTCTCCGACCTTCACAAAAAAAGTTATTCAAGAATATCTCCTCAGATTTGGGGGAATTTCGTCGGTCGACCTCTTCCGAAGGTCGTACAAGCTCGGGGATGGTACCAATCGATCCGCAGGACCCAAATTAGTCCAGATGCAACCACTTTCCAAGTCTCTCCGACCTTCACAAAAAAAGTTATTCAAGAATATCTCTTTCTCCTATGTGCTTTCATCCCTAACCCTAACCCTAACCCTTCCGAAAGTCGGAGAAGCTCAAGGATGGTACCGATCGATGCGCGCTACCCCATTTAGTGGGGGTAGAGCCTACTTGCAAGTCTCTCCGACCTTCACAAAAAAAGTTATTCAAGAATATCTCTTTCTCCTATGTGCTTTCATCCCTAACCCTAACCCTAACCCTTCCGAAAGTCGGAGAAGCTCAAGGATGGTACCGATCGATGCGCGCTACCCCATTTAGTGGGGGTAGAGCCTACTTGCAAGTCTCTCCGACCTTCACAAAAAAAGTTATTCAAGAATATCTCTTTCTCCTATGTGCTTTCATCCCTAACCCTAACCCTAACCCTTCCGAAAGTCGGAGAAGCTCAAGGATGGTACTGGTCGATGCGCGCAACCCCATTTAGTGGGGGTAGAGCCTACTTGCAAGTCTCTCTGACCTTCACAAAAAAAGTTATTCAAGAATATCTCCTCAGATTTGGGGGAATTTCGTCGGTCGACCTCTTCCGAAGGTCGTACAAGCTCGGGGATGGTACCAATCGATCCGCAGGACCCAAATTAGTCCAGATGCAACCACTTTCCAAGTCTCTCCGACCTTCACAAAAAAAGTTATTCAAGAATATCTCTTTCTCCTATGTGCTTTCATCCCTAACCCTAACCCTAACCCTTCCGAAAGTCGGAGAAGCTCAAGGATGGTACCGATCGATGTGCGCTACCCCATTTAGTGGGGGTAGAGCCTACTTGCAAGTCTCTCGGACCTTCACAAAAAAAGTTATTCAAGAATATCTCTTTCTCCTATGTGCTTTCATCCCTAACCCTAACCCTAACCCTTCCGAAAGTCGGAGAAGCTCAAGGATGGTACCGATCGATGCGCGCTACCCCATTTAGTGGGGGTAGAGCCTACTTGCAAGTCTCTCCGACCTTCACAAAAAAAGTTATTCAAGAATATCTCCTCAGATTTGGGGGAATTTCGTCGGTCGACCTCTTCCGAAGGTCGTACAAGCTCGGGGATGGTACCAATCGATCCGCAGGACCCAAATTAGTCCAGATGCAACCACTTTCCAAGTCTCTCCGACCTTCACAAAAAAAGTTATTCAAGAATATCTCTTTCTCCTATGTGCTTTCATCCCTAACCCTAACCCTAACCCTTCCGAAAGTCGGAGAAGCTCAAGGATGGTACCGATCGATGTGCGCTACCCCATTTAGTGGGGGTAGAGCCTACTTGCAAGTCTCTCCGACCTTCACAAAAAACGTTATTCAAGAATATCTCTTTCTCCTATGTGCTTTCATCCCTAACCCTAACCCTAACCCTTCCGAAAGTCGGAGAAGCTCAAGGATGGTACCGATCGATGCGCGCTACCCCATTTAGTGGGGGTAGAGCCTACTTGCAAGTCTCTCCGACCTTCACAAAAAAAGTTATTCAAGAATATCTCCTCAGATTTGGGGGAATTTCGTCGGTCGACCTCTTCCGAAGGTCGTACAAGCTCGGGGATGGTACCAATCGATCCGCAGGACCCAAATTAGTCCAGATGCAACCACTTTCCAAGTCTCTCCGACCTTCACAAAAAAAGTTATTCAAGAATATCTCTTTCTCCTATGTGCTTTCATCCCTAACCCTAACCCTAACCCTTCCGAAAGTCGGAGAAGCTCAAGGATGGTACTGATCGATGCGCGCAACCCCATTTAGTGGGGGTAGAGCCTACTTGCAAGTCTCTCCGACCTTCACAAAAAAATTATTCAAGAATATCTCCTCAGATTTGGGGGAATTTCGTCGGTCGACCTCTTTCGAAGGTCGTACAAGCTCGGGGATGGTACCAATCGATCCGCAGGACCCAAATTAGTCCAGATGCAACCACTTTCCAAGTCTCTCCGACCTTCACAAAAAAAGTTATTCAAGAATATCTCTTTCTCCTATGTGCTTTCATCCCTAACCCTAACCCTAACCCTTCCGAAAGTCGGAGAAGCTCAAGGATGGTACCGATCGATGCGCGCTACCCCATTTAGTGGGGGTAGAGCCTACTTGCAAGTCTCTCCGACCTTCACAAAAAAAGTTATTCAAGAATATCTCTTTCTCCTATGTGCTTTCATCCCTAACCCTAACCCTAACCCTTCCGAAAGTCGGAGAAGCTCAAGGATGGTACCGATCGATGCGCGCTACCCCATTTAGTGGGGGTAGAGCCTACTTGCAAGTCTCTCCGACCTTCACAAAAAAAGTTATTCAAGAATATCTCTTTCTCCTATGTGCTTTCATCCCTAACCCTAACCCTAACCCTTCCGAAAGTCGGAGAAGCTCAAGGATGGTACCGATCGATGCGCGCTACCCCATTTAGTGGGGGTAGAGCCTACTTGCAAGTCTCTCCGACCTTCACAAAAAAAGTTATTCAAGAATATCTCTTTCTCCTATGTGCTTTCATCCCTAACCCTAACCCTAACCCTTCCGAAAGTCGGAGAAGCTCAAGGATGGTACTGGTCGATGCGCGCAACCCCATTTAGTGGGGGTAGAGCCTACTTGCAAGTCTCTCTGACCTTCACAAAAAAAGTTATTCAAGAATATCTCCTCAGATTTGGGGGAATTTCGTCGGTCGACCTCTTCCGAAGGTCGTACAAGCTCGGGGATGGTACCAATCGATCCGCAGGACCCAAATTAGTCCAGATGCAACCACTTTCCAAGTCTCTCCGACCTTCACAAAAAAAGTTATTCAAGAATATCTCTTTCTCCTATGTGCTTTCATCCCTAACCCTAACCCTAACCCTTCCGAAAGTCGGAGAAGCTCAAGGATGGTACCGATCGATGTGCGCTACCCCATTTAGTGGGGGTAGAGCCTACTTGCAAGTCTCTCGGACCTTCACAAAAAAAGTTATTCAAGAATATCTCTTTCTCCTATGTGCTTTCATCCCTAACCCTAACCCTAACCCTTCCGAAAGTCGGAGAAGCTCAAGGATGGTACCGATCGATGCGCGCTACCCCATTTAGTGGGGGTAGAGCCTACTTGCAAGTCTCTCCGACCTTCACAAAAAAAGTTATTCAAGAATATCTCCTCAGATTTGGGGGAATTTCGTCGGTCGACCTCTTCCGAAGGTCGTACAAGCTCGGGGATGGTACCAATCGATCCGCAGGACCCAAATTAGTCCAGATGCAACCACTTTTCAAGTCTCTCCGACCTTCACAAAAAAAGTTATTCAAGAATATCTCTTTCTCCTATGTGCTTTCATCCCTAACCCTAACCCTAACCCTTCCGAAAGTCGGAGAAGCTCAAGGATGGTACCGATCGATGCGCGCTACCCCATTTAGTGGGGGTAGAGCCTACTTGCAAGTCTCTCCGACCTTCACAAAAAACGTTATTCAAGAATATCTCTTTCTCCTATGTGCTTTCATCCCTAACCCTAACCCTTCCGAAAGTCGGAGAAGCTCAAGGATGGTACCGATCGATGCGCGCTACCCCATTTAGTGGGGGTAGAGCCTACTTGCAAGTCTCTCCGACCTTCACAAAAAAAGTTATTCAAGAATATCTCTTTCTCCTATGTGCTTTCATCCCTAACCCTAACCCTAACCCTTCCGAAAGTCGGAGAAGCTCAAGGATGGTACTGGTCGATGCGCGCAACCCCATTTAGTGGGGGTAGAGCCTACTTGCAAGTCTCTCTGACCTTCACAAAAAAAGTTATTCAAGAATATCTCCTCAGATTTGGGGGAATTTCGTCGGTCGACCTCTTCCGAAGGTCGTACAAGCTCGGGGATGGTACCAATCGATCCGCAGGACCCAAATTAGTCCAGATGCAACCACTTTCCAAGTCTCTCCGACCTTCACAAAAAAAGTTATTCAAGAATATCTCTTTCTCCTATGTGCTTTCATCCCTAACCCTAACCCTAACCCTTCCGAAAGTCGGAGAAGCTCAAGGATGGTACCGATCGATGTGCGCTACCCCATTTAGTGGGGGTAGAGCCTACTTGCAAGTCTCTCGGACCTTCACAAAAAAAGTTATTCAAGAATATCTCTTTCTCCTATGTGCTTTCATCCCTAACCCTAACCCTAACCCTTCCGAAAGTCGGAGAAGCTCAAGGATGGTACCGATCGATGTGCGCTACCCCATTTAGTGGGGGTAGAGCCTACTTGCAAGTCTCTCCGACCTTCACAAAAAAAGTTATTCAAGAATATCTCCTCAGATTTGGGGGAATTTCGTCGGTCGACCTCTTCCGAAGGTCGTACAAGCTCGGGGATGGTACCAATCGATCCGCAGGACCCAAATTAGTCCAGATGCAACCACTTTCCAAGTCTCTCCGACCTTCACAAAAAAAGTTATTCAAGAATATCTCTTTCTCCTATGTGCTTTCATCCCTAACCCTAACCCTAACCCTTCCGAAAGTCGGAGAAGCTCAAGGATGGTACCGATCGATGCGCGCTACCCCATTTAGTGGGGGTAGAGCCTACTTGCAAGTCTCTCCGACCTTCACAAAAAACGTTATTCAAGAATATCTCTTTCTCCTATGTGCTTTCATCCCTAACCCTAACCCTAACCCTTCCGAAAGTCGGAGAAGCTCAAGGATGGTACCGATCGATGCGCGCTACCCCATTTAGTGGGGGTAGAGCCTACTTGCAAGTCTCTCCGACCTTCACAAAAAAAGTTATTCAAGAATATCTCCTCAGATTTGGGGGAATTTCGTCGGTCGACCTCTTCCGAAGGTCGTACAAGCTCGGGGATGGTACCAATCGATCCGCAGGACCCAAATTAGTCCAGATGCAACCACTTTCCAAGTCTCTCCGACCTTCACAAAAAAAGTTATTCAAGAATATCTCTTTCTCCTATGTGCTTTCATCCCTAACCCTAACCCTAACCCTTCCGAAAGTCGGAGAAGCTCAAGGATGGTACCGATCGATGCGCGCTACCCCATTTAGTGGGGGTAGAGCCTACTTGCAAGTCTCTCCGACCTTCACAAAAAAAGTTATTCAAGAATATCTCTTTCTCCTATGTGCTTTCATCCCTAACCCTAACCCTAACCCTTCCGAAAGTCGGAGAAGCTCAAGGATGGTACCGATCGATGCGCGCTACCCCATTTAGTGGGGGTAGAGCCTACTTGCAAGTCTCTCCGACCTTCACAAAAAAAGTTATTCAAGAATATCTCTTTCTCCTATGTGCTTTCATCCCTAACCCTAACCCTAACCCTTCCGAAAGTCGGAGAAGCTCAAGGATGGTACTGATCGATGCGCGCTACCCCATTTAGTGGGGGTAGAGCCTACTTGCAAGTCTCTCCGACCTTCACAAAAAACGTTATTCAAGAATATCTCTTTCTCCTATGTGCTTTCATCCCTAACCCTAACCCTAACCCTTCCGAAAGTCGGAGAAGCTCAAGGATGGTACCGATCGATGCGCGCTACCCCATTTAGTGGGGGTAGAGCCTACTTGCAAGTCTCTCCGACCTTCACAAAAAAAGTTATTCAAGAATATCTCCTCAGATTTGGGGGAATTTCGTCGGTCGACCTCTTCCGAAGGTCGTACAAGCTCGGGGATGGTACCAATCGATCCGCAGGACCCAAATTAGTCCAGATGCAACCACTTTCCAAGTCTCTCCGACCTTCACAAAAAAAGTTATTCAAGAATATCTCTTTCTCCTATGTGCTTTCATCCCTAACCCTAACCCTAACCCTTCCGAAAGTCGGAGAAGCTCAAGGATGGTACCGAGCGATGCGCGCTACCCCATTTAGTGGGGGTAGAGCCTACTTGCAAGTCTCTCCGACCTTCACAAAAAAAGTTATTCAAGAATATCTCTTTCTCCTATGTGCTTTCAGCCCTAACCCTAACCCTAACCCTTCCGAAAGTCGGAGAAGCTCAAGGATGGTACCGATCGATGCGCGCTACCCCATTTAGTGGGGGTAGAGCCTACTTGCAAGTCTCTCCGACCTTCACAAAAAAAGTTATTCAAGAATATCTCTTTCTCCTATGTGCTTTCATCCCTAACCCTAACCCTAACCCTTTCGAAAGTCGGAGAAGCTCAAGGATGGTACTGATCGATGCGCGCTACCCCATTTAGTGGGGGTAGAGCCTACTTGCAAGTCTCTCCGACCTTCACAAAAAAAGTTATTCAAGAATATCTCTTTCTCCTATGTGCTTTCATCCCTAACCCTAACCCTAACCCTTCCGAAAGTCGGAGAAGCTCAAGGATGGTACCGATCGATGTGCGCAACCCCATTTAGTGGGGGTAGAGCCTACTTGCAAGTCTCTCCGACCTTCACAAAAAAAGTTATTCAAGAATATCTCCTCAGATTTGGGGGAATTTCGTCGGTCGACCTCTTCCGAAGGTCGTACAAGCTCGGGGATGGTACCAATCGATCCGCAGGACCCAAATTAGTCCAGATGCAACCACTTTCCAAGTCTCTCCGACCTTCACAAAAAAAGTTATTCAAGAATATCTCTTTCTCCTATGTGCTTTCATCCCTAACCCTAACCCTTCCGAAAGTCGGAGAAGCTCAAGGATGGTACCGATCGATGCGCGCTACCCCATTTAGTGGGGGTAGAGCCTACTTGCAAGTCTCTCCGACCTTCACAAAAAAAGTTATTCAAGAATATCTCTTTCTCCTATGTGCTTTCATCCCTAACCCTAACCCTAACCCTTCCGAAAGTCGGAGAAGCTCAAGGATGGTACCGATCGATGCGCGCTACCCCATTTAGTGGGGGTAGAGCCTACTTGCAAGTCTCTCCGACCTTCACAAAAAAAGTTATTCAAGAATATCTCTTTCTCCTATGTGCTTTCATCCCTAACCCTAACCCTAACCCTTCCGAAAGTCGGAGAAGCTCAAGGATGGTACTGGTCGATGCGCGCAACCCCATTTAGTGGGGGTAGAGCCTACTTGCAAGTCTCTCTGACCTTCACAAAAAAAGTTATTCAAGAATATCTCCTCAGATTTGGGGGAATTTCGTCGGTCGACCTCTTCCAAAGGTCGTACAAGCTCGGGGATGGTACCAATCGATCCGCAGGACCCAAATTAGTCCAGATGCAACCACTTTCCAAGTCTCTCCGACCTTCACAAAAAAAGTTATTCAAGAATATCTCTTTCTCCTATGTGCTTTCATCCCTAACCCTAACCCTAACCCTTCCGAAAGTCGGAGAAGCTCAAGGATGGTACCGATCGATGTGCGCTACCCCATTTAGTGGGGGTAGAGCCTACTTGCAAGTCTCTCGGACCTTCACAAAAAAAGTTATTCAAGAATATCTCTTTCTCCTATGTGCTTTCATCCCTAACCCTAACCCTAACCCTTCCGAAAGTCGGAGAAGCTCAAGGATGGTACCGATCGATGCGCGCTACCCCATTTAGTGGGGGTAGAGCCTACTTGCAAGTCTCTCCGACCTTCACAAAAAAAGTTATTCAAGAATATCTCCTCAGATTTGGGGGAATTTCGTCGGTCGACCTCTTCCGAAGGTCGTACAAGCTCGGGGATGGTACCAATCGATCCGCAGGACCCAAATTAGTCCAGATGCAACCACTTTCCAAGTCTCTCCGACCTTCACAAAAAAAGTTATTCAAGAATATCTCTTTCTCCTATGTGCTTTCATCCCTAACCCTAACCCTAACCCTTCCGAAAGTCGGAGAAGCTCAAGGATGGTACCGATCGATGCGCGCTACCCCATTTAGTGGGGGTAGAGCCTACTTGCAAGTCTCTCCGACCTTCACAAAAAACGTTATTCAAGAATATCTCTTTCTCCTATGTGCTTTCATCCCTAACCCTAACCCTTCCGAAAGTCGGAGAAGCTCAAGGATGGTACCGATCGATGCGCGCTACCCCATTTAGTGGGGGTAGAGCCTACTTGCAAGTCTCTCCGACCTTCACAAAAAAAGTTATTCAAGAATATCTCTTTCTCCTATGTGCTTTCATCCCTAACCCTAACCCTAACCCTTCCGAAAGTCGGAGAAGCTCAAGGATGGTACTGGTCGATGCGCGCAACCCCATTTAGTGGGGGTAGAGCCTACTTGCAAGTCTCTCTGACCTTCACAAAAAAAGTTATTCAAGAATATCTCCTCAGATTTGGGGGAATTTCGTCGGTCGACCCGTTCCGAAGGTCGTACAAGCTCGGGGATGGTACCAATCGATCCGCAGGACCCAAATTAGTCCAGATGCAACCACTTTCCAAGTCTCTCCGACCTTCACAAAAAAAGTTATTCAAGAATATCTCTTTCTCCTATGTGCTTTCATCCCTAACCCTAACCCTAACCCTTCCGAAAGTCGGAGAAGCTCAAGGATGGTACCGATCGATGTGCGCTACCCCATTTAGTGGGGGTAGAGCCTACTTGCAAGTCTCTCGGACCTTCACAAAAAAAGTTATTCAAGAATATCTCTTTCTCCTATGTGCTTTCATCCCTAACCCTAACCCTAACCCTTCCGAAAGTCGGAGAAGCTCAAGGATGGTACCGATCGATGCGCGCTACCCCATTTAGTGGGGGTAGAGCCTACTTGCAAGTCTCTCCGACCTTCACAAAAAAAGTTATTCAAGAATATCTCTTTCTCCTATGTGCTTTCATCCCTAACCCTAACCCTAACCCTTCCGAAAGTCGGAGAAGCTCAAGGATGGTACCGATCGATGCGCGCTACCCCATTTAGTGGGGGTAGAGCCTACTTGCAAGTCTCTCCGACCTTCACAAAAAACGTTATTCAAGAATATCTCTTTCTCCTATGTGCTTTCATCCCTAACCCTAACCCTAACCCTTCCGAAAGTCGGAGAAGCTCAAGGATGGTACCGATCGATGCGCGCTACCCCATTTAGTGGGGGTAGAGCCTACTTGCAAGTCTCTCCGACCTTCACAAAAAAAGTTATTCAAGAATATCTCCTCAGATTTGGGGGAATTTCGTCGGTCGACCTCTTCCGAAGGTCGTACAAGCTCGGGGATGGTACCAATCGATCCGCAGGACCCAAATTAGTCCAGATGCAACCACTTTCCAAGTCTCTCCGACCTTCACAAAAAAAGTTATTCAAGAATATCTCTTTCTCCTATGTGCTTTCATCCCTAACCCTAACCCTAACCCTTCCGAAAGTCGGAGAAGCTCAATGATGGTACCGATCGATGCGCGCTACCCCATTTAGTGGGGGTACAGCCTACTTGCAAGTCTCTCCGACCTTCACAAAAAAAGTTATTCAAGAATATCTCTTTCTCCTATGTGCTTTCATCCCTAACCCTAACCCTAACCCTTCCGAAAGTCGGAGAAGCTCAAGGATGGTACCGATCGATGCGCGCTACCCCATTTAGTGGGGGTAGAGCCTACTTGCAAGTCTCTCCGACCTTCACAAAAAAAGTTATTCAAGAATATCTCTTTCTCCTATGTGCTTTCATCCCTAACCCTAACCCTAACCCTTCCGAAAGTCGGAGAAGCTCAAGGATGGTACCGATCGATGTGCGCTACCCCATTTAGTGGGGGTAGAGCCTACTTGCAAGTCTCTCGGACCTTCACAAAAAAAGTTATTCAAGAATATCTCTTTCTCCTATGTGCTTTCATCCCTAACCCTAACCCTAACCCTTCCGAAAGTCGGAGAAGCTCAAGGATGGTACCGATCGATGCGCGCTACCCCATTTAGTGGGTGTAGAGCCTACTTGCAAGTCTCTCCGACCTTCACAAAAAAAGTTATTCAAGAATATCTCCTCAGATTTGGGGGAATTTCGTCGGTCGACCTCTTCCGAAGGTCGTACAAGCTCGGGGATGGTACCAATCGATCCGCAGGACCCAAATTAGTCCAGATGCAACCACTTTCCAAGTCTCTCCGACCTTCACAAAAAAAGTTATTCAAGAATATCTCTTTCTCCTATGTGCTTTCATCCCTAACCCTAACCCTAACCCTTCCGAAAGTCGGAGAAGCTCAAGGATGGTACCGATCGATGCGCGCTACCCCATTTAGTGGGGGTAGAGCCTACTTGCAAGTCTCTCCGACCTTCACAAAAAACGTTATTCAAGAATATCTCTTTCTCCTATGTGCTTTCATCCCTAACCCTAACCCTAACCCTTCCGAAAGTCGGAGAAGCTCAAGGATGGTACCGATCGATGCGCGCTACCCCATTTAGTGGGGGTAGAGCCTACTTGCAAGTCTCTCCGACCTTCACAAAAAAAGTTATTCAAGAATATCTCCTCAGATTTGGGGGAATTTCGTCGGTCGACCTCTTCCGAAGGTCGTACAAGCTCGGGGATGGTACCAATCGATCCGCAGGACCCAAATTAGTCCAGATGCAACCACTTTCCAAGTCTCTCCGACCTTCACAAAAAAAGTTATTCAAGAATATCTCTTTCTCCTATGTGCTTTCATCCCTAACCCTAACCCTAACCCTTCCGAAAGTCGGAGAAGCTCAAGGATGGTACTGATCGATGCGCGCAACCCCATTTAGTGGGGGTAGAGCCTACTTGCAAGTCTCTCCGACCTTCACAAAAAAAGTTATTCAAGAATATCTCCTCAGATTTGGGGGAATTTCGTCGGTCGACCTCTTTCGAAGGTCGTACAAGCTCGGGGATGGTACCAATCGATCCGCAGGACCCAAATTAGTCCAGATGCAACCACTTTCCAAGTCTCTCCGACCTTCACAAAAAAAGTTATTCAAGAATATCTCTTTCTCCTATGTGCTTTCATCCCTAACCCTAACCCTAACCCTTCCGAAAGTCGGAGAAGCTCAAGGATGGTACCGATCGATGCGCGCTACCCCATTTAGTGGGGGTAGAGCCTACTTGCAAGTCTCTCCGACCTTCACAAAAAAAGTTATTCAAGAATATCTCTTTCTCCTATGTGCTTTCATCCCTAACCCTAACCCTAACCCTTCCGAAAGTCGGAGAAGCTCAAGGATGGTACCGATCGATGCGCGTTACCCCATTTAGTGGGGGTAGAGCCTACTTGCAAGTCTCTCCGACCTTCACAAAAAAAGTTATTCAAGAATATCTCTTTCTCCTATGTGCTTTCATCCCTAACCCTAACCCTAACCCTTCCGAAAGTCGGAGAAGCTCAAGGATGGTACTGGTCGATGCGCGCAACCCCATTTAGTGGGGGTAGAGCCTACTTGCAAGTCTCTCTGACCTTCACAAAAAAAGTTATTCAAGAATATCTCCTCAGATTTGGGGGAATTTCGTCGGTCGACCTCTTCCGAAGGTCGTACAAGCTCGGGGATGGTACCAATCGATCCGCAGGACCCAAATTAGTCCAGATGCAACCACTTTCCAAGTCTCTCCGACCTTCACAAAAAAAGTTATTCAAGAATATCTCTTTCTCCTATGTGCTTTCATCCCTAACCCTAACCCTAACCCTTCCGAAAGTCGGAGAAGCTCAAGGATGGTACCGATCGATGTGCGCTACCCCATTTAGTGGGGGTAGAGCCTACTTGCAAGTCTCTCGGACCTTCACAAAAAAAGTTATTCAAGAATATCTCTTTCTCCTATGTGCTTTCATCCCTAACCCTAACCCTAACCCTTTCGAAAGTCGGAGAAGCTCAAGGATGGTACCGATCGATGCGCGCTACCCCATTTAGTGGGGGTAGAGCCTACTTGCAAGTCTCTCCGACCTTCACAAAAAAAGTTATTCAAGAATATCTCCTCAGATTTGGGGGAATTTCGTCGGTCGACCTCTTCCGAAGGTCGTACAAGCTCGGGGATGGTACCAATCGATCCGCAGGACCCAAATTAGTCCAGATGCAACCACTTTCCAAGTCTCTCCGACCTTCACAAAAAAAGTTATTCAAGAATATCTCTTTCTCCTATGTGCTTTCATCCCTAACCCTAACCCTAACCCTTCCGAAAGTCGGAGAAGCTCAAGGATGGTACCGATCGATGCGCGCTACCCCATTTAGTGGGGGTAGAGCCTACTTGCAAGTCTCTCCGACCTTCACAAAAAACGTTATTCAAGAATATCTCTTTCTCCTATGTGCTTTCATCCCTAACCCTAACCCTTCCGAAAGTCGGAGAAGCTCAAGGATGGTACCGATCGATGCGCGCTACCCCATTTAGTGGGGGTAGAGCCTACTTGCAAGTCTCTCCGACCTTCACAAAAAAAGTTATTCAAGAATATCTCTTTCTCCTATGTGCTTTCATCCCTAACCCTAACCCTAACCCTTCTGAAAGTCGGAGAAGCTCAAGGATGGTACTGGTCGATGCGCGCAACCCCATTTAGTGGGGGTAGAGCCTACTTGCAAGTCTCTCTGACCTTCACAAAAAAAGTTATTCAAGAATATCTCCTCAGATTTGGGGGAATTTCGTCGGTCGACCTCTTCCGAAGGTCGTACAAGCTCGGGGATGGTACCAATCGATCCGCAGGACCCAAATTAGTCCAGATGCAACCACTTTCCAAGTCTCTCCGACCTTCACAAAAAAAGTTATTCAAGAATATCTCTTTCTCCTATGTGCTTTCATCCCTAACCCTAACCCTAACCCTAACCCTTCCGAAAGTCGGAGAAGCTCAAGGATGGTACCGATCGATGTGCGCTACCCCATTTAGTGGGGGTAGAGCCTACTTGCAAGTCTCTCGGACCTTCACAAAAAAAGTTATTCAAGAATATCTCTTTCTCCTATGTGCTTTCATCCCTAACCCTAACCCTAACCCTTCCGAAAGTCGGAGAAGCTCAAGGATGGTACCGATCGATGCGCGCTACCCCATTTAGTGGGGGTAGAGCCTACTTGCAAGTCTCTCCGACCTTCACAAAAAAAGTTATTCAAGAATATCTCCTCAGATTTGGGGGAATTTCGTCGGTCGACCTCTTCCGAAGGTCGTACAAGCTCGGGGATGGTACCAATCGATCCGCAGGACCCAAATTAGTCCAGATGCAACCACTTTCCAAGTCTCTCCGACCTTCACAAAAAAAGTTATTCAAGAATATCTCTTTCTCCTATGTGCTTTCATCCCTAACCCTAACCCTAACCCTTCCGAAAGTCGGAGAAGCTCAAGGATGGTACCGATCGATGCGCGCTACCCCATTTAGTGGGGGTAGAGCCTACTTGCAAGTCTCTCCGACCTTCACAAAAAACGTTATTCAAGAATATCTCTTTCTCCTATGTGCTTTCATCCCTAACCCTAACCCTAACCCTTCCGAAAGTCGGAGAAGCTCAAAGATGGTACCGATCGATGCGCGCTACCCCATTTAGTGGGGGTAGAGCCTACTTGCAAGTCTCTCCGACCTTCACAAAAAAAGTTATTCAAGAATATCTCCTCAGATTTGGGGGAATTTCGTCGGTCGACCTCTTCCGAAGGTCGTACAAGCTCGGGGATGGTACCAATCGATCCGCAGGACCCAAATTAGTCCAGATGCAACCACTTTCCAAGTCTCTCCGACCTTCACAAAAAAAGTTATTCAAGAATATCTCTTTCTCCTATGTGCTTTCATCCCTAACCCTAACCCTAACCCTTCCGAAAGTCGGAGAAGCTCAATGATGGTACCGATCGATGCGCGCTACCCCATTTAGTGGGGGTACAGCCTACTTGCAAGTCTCTCCGACCTTCACAAAAAAAGTTATTCAAGAATATCTCTTTCTCCTATGTGCTTTCATCCCTAACCCTAACCCTAACCCTTCCAAAAGTCGGAGAAGCTCAAGGATGGTACCGATCGATGCGCGCTACCCCATTTAGTGGGGGTAGAGCCTACTTGCAAGTCTCTCCGACCTTCACAAAAAAAGTTATTCAAGAATATCTCTTTCTCCTATGTGCTTTCATCCCTAACCCTAACCCTAACCCTTCCGAAAGTCGGAGAAGCTCAAGGATGGTACCGATCGATGCGCGCTACCCCATTTAGTGGGGGTAGAGCCTACTTGCAAGTCTCTCCGACCTTCACAAAAAAAGTTATTCAAGAATATCTCTTTCTCCTATGTGCTTTCATCCCTAACCCTAACCCTAACCCTTCCGAAAGTCGGAGAAGCTCAAGGATGGTACCGATCGATGCGCGCTACCCCATTTAGTGGGGGTAGAGCCTACTTGCAAGTCTCTCCGACCTTCACAAAAAAAGTTATTCAAGAATATCTCTTTCTCCTATGTGCTTTCATCCCTAACCCTAACCCTAACCCTTCCGAAAGTCGGAGAAGCTCAAGGATGGTACTGATCGATGCGCGCTACCCCATTTAGTGGGGGTAGAGCCTACTTGCAAGTCTCTCCGACCTTCACAAAAAACGTTATTCAAGAATATCTCCTCAGATTTGGGGGAATTTCGTCGGTCGACCTCTTCCGAAGGTCGTACAAGCTCGGGGATGGTACCAATCGATCCGCAGGACCCAAATTAGTCCAGATGCAACCACTTTCCAAGTCTCTCCGACCTTCACAAAAAAAGTTATTCAAGAATATCTCTTTCTCCTATGTGCTTTCATCCCTAACCCTAACCCTAACCCTTCCGAAAGTCGGAGAAGCTCAAGGATGGTACCGAGCGATGCGCGCTACCCCATTTAGTGGGGGTAGAGCCTACTTGCAAGTCTCTCCGACCTTCACAAAAAAAGTTATTCAAGAATATCTCTTTCTCCTATGTGCTTTCAGCCCTAACCCTAACCCTAACCCTTCCGAAAGTCGGAGAAGCTCAAGGATGGTACCGATCGATGCGCGCTACCCCATTTAGTGGGGGTAGAGCCTACTTGCAAGTCTCTCCGACCTTCACAAAAAAAGTTATTCAAGAATATCTCTTTCTCCTATGTGCTTTCATCCCTAACCCTAACCCTAACCCTTCCGAAAGTCGGAGAAGCTCAAGGATGGTACCGAGCGATGCGCGCTACCCCATTTAGTGGGGGTAGAGCCTACTTGCAAGTCTCTCCGACCTTCACAAAAAAAGTTATTCAAGAATATCTCTTTCTCCTATGTGCTTTCATCCCTAACCCTAACCCTAACCCTTCCGAAAGTCGGAGAAGCTCAAGGATGGTACCGAGCGATGCGCGCTACCCCATTTAGTGGGGGTAGAGCCTACTTGCAAGTCTCTCCGACCTTCACAAAAAAAGTTATTCAAGAATATCTCTTTCTCCTATGTGCTTTCATCCCTAACCCTAACCCTAACCCTTCCGAAAGTCGGAGAAGCTCAAGGATGGTACCGATCGATGTGCGCAACCCCATTTAGTGGGGGTAGAGCCTACTTGCAAGTCTCTCCGACCTTCACAAAAAAAGTTATTCAAGAATATCTCCTCAGATTTGGGGGAATTTCGTCGGTCGACCTCTTCCGAAGGTCGTACAAGCTCGGGGATGGTACCAATCGATCCGCAGGACCCAAATTAGTCCAGATGCAACCACTTTCCAAGTCTCTCCGACCTTCACAAAAAAAGTTATTCAAGAATATCTCTTTCTCCTATGTGCTTTCATCCCTAACCCTAACCCTAACCCTTCCGAAAGTCGGAGAAGCTCAAGGATGGTACCGATCGATGCGCGCTACCCCATTTAGTGGGGGTAGAGCCTACTTGCAAGTCTCTCCGACCTTCACAAAAAAAGTTATTCAAGAATATCTCTTTCTCCTATGTGCTTTCATCCCTAACCCTAACCCTAACCCTTCCGAAAGTCGGAGAAGCTCAAGGATGGTACCGATCGATGCGCGCAACCCCATTTAGTGGGGGTAGAGCCTACTTGCAAGTCTCTCCGACCTTCACAAAAAAAGTTATTCAAGAATATCTCCTCAGATTTGGGGGAATTTCGTCGGTCGACCTCTTCCGAAGGTCGTACAAGCTCGGGGATGGTACCAATCGATCCGCAGGACCCAAATTAGTCCAGATGCAACCACTTTCCAAGTCTCTCCGACCTTCACAAAAAAAGTTATTCAAGAATATCTCTTTCTCCTATGTGCTTTCATCCCTAACCCTAACCCTAACCCTTCCGAAAGTCGGAGAAGCTCAAGGATGGTACCGATCGATGCGCGCTACCCCATTTAGTGGGGGTAGAGCCTACTTGCAAGTCTCTCCGACCTTCACAAAAAAAGTTATTCAAGAATATCTCTTTCTCCTATGTGCTTTCATCCCTAACCCTAACCCTAACCCTTCCGAAAGTCGGAGAAGCTCAAGGATGGTACCGATCGATGCGCGCAACCCCATTTAGTGGGGGTAGAGCCTACTTGCAAGTCTCTCCGACCTTCACAAAAAAAGTTATTCAAGAATATCTCCTCAGATTTGGGGGAATTTCGTCGGTCGACCTCTTTCGAAGGTCGTACAAGCTCGGGGATGGTACCAATCGATCCGCAGGACCCAAATTAGTCCAGATGCAACCACTTTCCAAGTCTCTCCGACCTTCACAAAAAAAGTTATTCAAGAATATCTCTTTCTCCTATGTGCTTTCATCCCTAACCCTAACCCTAACCCTTCCGAAAGTCGGAGAAGCTCAAGGATGGTACCGATCGATGCGCGCTACCCCATTTAGTGGGGGTAGAGCCTACTTGCAAGTCTCTCCGACCTTCACAAAAAAAGTTATTCAAGAATATCTCTTTCTCCTATGTGCTTTCATCCCTAACCCTAACCCTAACCCTTCCGAAAGTCGGAGAAGCTCAAGGATGGTACCGATCGATGCGCGCTACCCCATTTAGTGGGGGTAGAGCCTACTTGCAAGTCTCTCCGACCTTCACAAAAAAAGTTATTCAAGAATATCTCCTCAGATTTGGGGGAATTTCGTCGGTCGACCTCTTCCGAAGGTTGTACAAGCTCGGGGATGGTACCAATCGATCCGCAGGACCCAAATTAGTCCAGATGCAACCACTTTCCAAGTCTCTCCGACCTTCACAAAAAAAGTTATTCAAGAATATCTCTTTCTCCTATGTGCTTTCATCCCTAATCCTAACCCTAATCCTTCCGAAAGTCGGAGAAGCTCAAGGATGGTACTGATCGATGCGCGCTACCCCATTTAGTGGGGGTAGAGCCTACTTGCAAGTCTCTCCGACCTTCACAAAAAAAGTTATTCAAGAATATCTCTTTCTCCTATGTGCTTTCATCCCTAACCCTAACCCTAACCCTTCCGAAAGTCGGAGAAGCTCAAAGATGGTACCGATCGATGCGCGCTACCCCATTTAGTGGGGGTAAAGCCTACTTGCAAGTCTCTCCGACCTTCACAAAAAAAGTTATTCAAGAATATCTCTTTCTCCTATGTGCTTTCATCCCTAACCCTAACCCTAACCCTTCCGAAAGTCGGAGAAGCTCAAGGATGGTACCGATCGATGTGCGCTACCCCATTTAGTGGGGGTAGAGCCTACTTGCAAGTCTCTCCGACCTTCACAAAAAAAGTTATTCAAGAATATCTCTTTCTCCTATGTGCTTTCATCCCTAACCCTAACCCTAACCCTTCCGAAAGTCGGAGAAGCTCAAGGATGGTACTGGTCGATGCGCGCAACCCCATTTAGTGGGGGTAAAGCCTACTTGCAAGTCTCTCCGACCTTCACAAAAAAAGTTATTCAAGAATATCTCCTCAGATTTGGGGGAATTTCGTCGGTCGACCTCTTCCGAAGGTCGTACAAGCTCGGGGATGGTACCAATCGATCCGCAGGACCCAAATTAGTCCACATGCAACCACTTTCCAAGTCTCTCCGACCTTCACAAAAAAAGTTATTCAAGAATATCTCTTTCTCCTATGTGCTTTCATCCCTAACCCTAACCCTAACCCTTCCGAAAGTCGGAGAAGCTCAAGGATGGTACCGATCGATGCGCGCTACCCCATTTAGTGGGGGTAAAGCCTACTTGCAAGTCTCTCCGACCTTCACAAAAAAAGTTATTCAAGAATATCTCTTTCTCCTATGTGCTTTCATCCCTAACCCTAACCCTAACCCTTCCGAAAGTCGGAGAAGCTCAAGGATGGTACCGATCGATGCGCGCTACCCCATTTAGTGGGAGTAGAGCCTACTTGCAAGTCTCTCCGACCTTCACAAAAAAAGTTATTCAAGAATATCTCCTCAGATTTGGGGGAATTTCGTCGGTCGACCTCTTCCGAAGGTCGTACAAGCTCGGGGATGGTACCAATCGATCTGCAGGACCCAAATTAGTCCAGATGCAACCACTTTCCAAGTCTCTCCGACCTTCACAAAAAAAGTTATTCAAGAATATCTCTTTCTCCTATGTGCTTTCATCCCTAACCCTAACCCTAACCCTTCCGAAAGTCGGAGAAGCTCAAGGATGGTACCGATCGATGCGCGCTACCCCATTTAGTGGGGGTAGAGCCTACTTGCAAGTCTCTCCGACCTTCACAAAAAAAGTTATTCAAGAATATCTCTTTCTCCTATGTGCTTTCATCCCTAACCCTAACCCTAACCCTTCCGAAAGTCGGAGAAGCTCAAGGATGGTACCGATCGATGCGCGCTACCCCATTTAGTGGGGGTAGAGCCTACTTGCAAGTCTCTCCGACCTTCACAAAAAAAGTTATTCAAGAATATCTCCTCAGATTTGGGGGAATTTCGTCGGTCGACCTCTTCCGAAGGTCGTACAAGCTCGGGGATGGTACCAATCGATCCGCAGGACCCAAATTAGTCCAGATGCAACCACTTTCCAAGTCTCTCCGACCTTCACAAAAAAAGTTATTCAAGAATATCTCTTTCTCCTATGTGCTTTCATCCCTAACCCTAACCCTAACCCTTCCGAAAGTCGGAGAAGCTCAAGGATGGTACTGATCGATGCGCGCAACCCCATTTAGTGGGGGTAGAGCCTACTTGCAAGTCTCTCCGACCTTCACAAAAAAAGTTATTCAAGAATATCTCCTCAGATTTGGGGGAATTTCGTCGGTCGACCTCTTTCGAAGGTCGTACAAGCTCGGGGATGGTACCAATCGATCCGCAGGACCCAAATTAGTCCAGATGCAACCACTTTCCAAGTCTCTCCGACCTTCACAAAAAAAGTTATTCAAGAATATCTCTTTCTCCTATGTGCTTTCATCCCTAACCCTAACCCTAACCCTTCCGAAAGTCGGAGAAGCTCAAGGATGGTACCGATCGATGCGCGCTACCCCATTTAGTGGGGGTAGAGCCTACTTGCAAGTCTCTCCGACCTTCACAAAAAAAGTTATTCAAGAATATCTCTTTCTCCTATGTGCTTTCATCCCTAACCCTAACCCTAACCCTTCCGAAAGTCGGAGAAGCTCAAGGATGGTACCGATCGATGCGCGCAACCCCATTTAGTGGGGGTAGAGCCTACTTGCAAGTCTCTCCGACCTTCACAAAAAAAGTTATTCAAGAATATCTCCTCAGATTTGGGGGAATTTCGTCGGTCGACCTCTTTCGAAGGTCGTACAAGCTCGGGGATGGTACCAATCGATCCGCAGGACCCAAATTAGTCCAGATGCAACCACTTTCCAAGTCTCTCCGACCTTCACAAAAAAAGTTATTCAAGAATATCTCTTTCTCCTATGTGCTTTCATCCCTAACCCTAACCCTAACCCTTCCGAAAGTCGGAGAAGCTCAAGGATGGTACCGATCGATGCGCGCTACCCCATTTAGTGGGGGTAGAGCCTACTTGCAAGTCTCTCCGACCTTCACAAAAAAAGTTATTCAAGAATATCTCTTTCTCCTATGTGCTTTCATCCCTAACCCTAACCCTAACCCTTCCGAAAGTCGGAGAAGCTCAAGGATGGTACCGATCGATGCGCGCTACCCCATTTAGTGGGGGTAGAGCCTACTTGCAAGTCTCTCCGACCTTCACAAAAAAAGTTATTCAAGAATATCTCCTCAGATTTGGGGGAATTTCGTCGGTCGACCTCTTCCGAAGGTTGTACAAGCTCGGGGATGGTACCAATCGATCTGCAGGACCCAAATTAGTCCAGATGCAACCACTTTCCAAGTCTCTCCGACCTTCACAAAAAAAGTTATTCAAGAATATCTCTTTCTCCTATGTGCTTTCATCCCTAACCCTAACCCTAATCCTTCCGAAAGTCGGAGAAGCTCAAGGATGGTACTGATCGATGCGCGCTACCCCATTTAGTGGGGGTAGAGCCTACTTGCAAGTCTCTCCGACCTTCACAAAAAAAGTTATTCAAGAATATCTCTTTCTCCTATGTGCTTTCATCCCTAACCCTAACCCTAACCCTTCCGAAAGTCGGAGAAGCTCAAAGATGGTACCGATCGATGCGCGCTACCCCATTTAGTGGGGGTAGAGCCTACTTGCAAGTCTCTCCGACCTTCACAAAAAAAGTTATTCAAGAATATCTCTTTCTCCTATGTGCTTTCATCCCTAACCCTAACCCTAACCCTTCCGAAAGTCGGAGAAGCTCAAGGATGGTACCGATCGATGTGCGCTACCCCATTTAGTGGGGGTAGAGCCTACTTGCAAGTCTCTCCGACCTTCACAAAAAAAGTTATTCAAGAATATCTCTTTCTCCTATGTGCTTTCATCCCTAACCCTAACCCTAACCCTTCCGAAAGTCGGAGAAGCTCAAGGATGGTACTGGTCGATGCGCGCAACCCCATTTAGTGGGGGTAAAGCCTACTTGCAAGTCTCTCCGACCTTCACAAAAAAAGTTATTCAAGAATATCTCCTCAGATTTGGGGGAATTTCGTCGGTCGACCTCTTCCGAAGGTCGTACAAGCTCGGGGATGGTACCAATCGATCCGCAGGACCCAAATTAGTCCACATGCAACCACTTTCCAAGTCTCTCCGACCTTCACAAAAAAAGTTATTCAAGAATATCTCTTTCTCCTATGTGCTTTCATCCCTAACCCTAACCCTAACCCTTCCGAAAGTCGGAGAAGCTCAAGGATGGTACCGATCGATGCGCGCTACCCCATTTAGTGGGGGTAAAGCCTACTTGCAAGTCTCTCCGACCTTCACAAAAAAAGTTATTCAAGAATATCTCTTTCTCCTATGTGCTTTCATCCCTAACCCTAACCCTAACCCTTCCGAAAGTCGGAGAAGCTCAAGGATGGTACCGATCGATGCGCGCTACCCCATTTAGTGGGAGTAGAGCCTACTTGCAAGTCTCTCCGACCTTCACAAAAAAAGTTATTCAAGAATATCTCCTCAGATTTGGGGGAATTTCGTCGGTCGACCTCTTCCGAAGGTCGTACAAGCTCGGGGATGGTACCAATCGATCTGCAGGACCCAAATTAGTCCAGATGCAACCACTTTCCAAGTCTCTCCGACCTTCACAAAAAAAGTTATTCAAGAATATCTCTTTCTCCTATGTGCTTTCATCCCTAACCCTAACCCTAACCCTTCCGAAAGTCGGAGAAGCTCAAGGATGGTACCGATCGATGCGCGCTACCCCATTTAGTGGGGGTAGAGCCTACTTGCAAGTCTCTCCGACCTTCACAAAAAAAGTTATTCAAGAATATCTCTTTCTCCTATGTGCTTTCATCCCTAACCCTAACCCTAACCCTTCCGAAAGTCGGAGAAGCTCAAGGATGGTACCGATCGATGCGCGCTACCCCATTTAGTGGGGGTAGAGCCTACTTGCAAGTCTCTCCGACCTTCACAAAAAAAGTTATTCAAGAATATCTCCTCAGATTTGGGGGAATTTCGTCGGTCGACCTCTTCCGAAGGTCGTACAAGCTCGGGGATGGTACCAATCGATCCGCAGGACCCAAATTAGTCCAGATGCAACCACTTTCCAAGTCTCTCCGACCTTCACAAAAAAAGTTATTCAAGAATATCTCTTTCTCCTATGTGCTTTCATCCCTAACCCTAACCCTAACCCTTCCGAAAGTCGGAGAAGCTCAAGGATGGTACTGATCGATGCGCGCAACCCCATTTAGTGGGGGTAGAGCCTACTTGCAAGTCTCTCCGACCTTCACAAAAAAAGTTATTCAAGAATATCTCCTCAGATTTGGGGGAATTTCGTCGGTCGACCTCTTTCGAAGGTCGTACAAGCTCGGGGATGGTACCAATCGATCCGCAGGACCCAAATTAGTCCAGATGCAACCACTTTCCAAGTCTCTCCGACCTTCACAAAAAAAGTTATTCAAGAATATCTCTTTCTCCTATGTGCTTTCATCCCTAACCCTAACCCTAACCCTTCCGAAAGTCGGAGAAGCTCAAGGATGGTACCGATCGATGCGCGCTACCCCATTTAGTGGGGGTAGAGCCTACTTGCAAGTCTCTCCGACCTTCACAAAAAAAGTTATTCAAGAATATCTCTTTCTCCTATGTGCTTTCATCCCTAACCCTAACCCTAACCCTTCCGAAAGTCGGAGAAGCTCAAGGATGGTACCGATCGATGCGCGCTACCCCATTTAGTGGGGGTAGAGCCTACTTGCAAGTCTCTCCGACCTTCACAAAAAAAGTTATTCAAGAATATCTCTTTCTCCTATGTGCTTTCATCCCTAACCCTAACCCTAACCCTTCCGAAAGTCGGAGAAGCTCAAGGATGGTACTGGTCGATGCGCGCAACCCCATTTAGTGGGGGTAGAGCCTACTTGCAAGTCTCTCTGACCTTCACAAAAAAGTTATTCAAGAATATCTCCTCAGATTTGGGGGAATTTCGTCGGTCGACCTCTTCCGAAGGTCGTACAAGCTCGGGGATGGTACCAATCGATCCGCAGGACCCAAATTAGTCCAGATGCAACCACTTTCCAAGTCTCTCCGACCTTCACAAAAAAAGTTATTCAAGAATATCTCTTTCTCCTATGTGCTTTCATCCCTAACCCTAACCCTAACCCTTCCGAAAGTCGGAGAAGCTCAAGGATGGTACCGATCGATGTGCGCTACCCCATTTAGTGGGGGTAGAGCCTACTTGCAAGTCTCTCCGACCTTCACAAAAAAAGTTATTCAAGAATATCTCTTTCTCCTATGTGCTTTCATCCCTAACCCTAACCCTTCCGAAAGTCGGAGAAGCTCAAGGATGGTACCGATCGATGCGCGCTACCCCATTTAGTGGGGGTAGAGCCTACTTGCAAGTCTCTCCGACCTTCACAAAAAAAGTTATTCAAGAATATCTCTTTCTCCTATGTGCTTTCATCCCTAACCCTAACCCTAACCCTTCCGAAAGTCGGAGAAGCTCAAGGATGGTACTGGTCGATGCGCGCAACCCCATTTAGTGGGGGTAGAGCCTACTTGCAAGTCTCTCTGACCTTCACAAAAAAAGTTATTCAAGAATATCTCCTCAGATTTGGGGGAATTTCGTCGGTCGACCTCTTCCGAAGGTCGTACAAGCTCGGGGATGGTACCAATCGATCCGCAGGACCCAAATTAGTCCAGATGCAACCACTTTCCAAGTCTCTCCGACCTTCACAAAAAAAGTTATTCAAGAATATCTCTTTCTCCTATGTGCTTTCATCCCTAACCCTAACCCTAACCCTTCCGAAAGTCGGAGAAGCTCAAGGATGGTACCGATCGATGTGCGCTACCCCATTTAGTGGGGGTAGAGCCTACTTGCAAGTCTCTCGGACCTTCACAAAAAAAGTTATTCAAGAATATCTCTTTCTCCTATGTGCTTTCATCCCTAACCCTAACCCTAACCCTTCCGAAAGTCGGAGAAGCTCAAGGATGGTACCGATCGATGCGCGCTACCCCATTTAGTGGGGGTAGAGCCTACTTGCAAGTCTCTCCGACCTTCACAAAAAAAGTTATTCAAGAATATCTCCTCAGATTTGGGGGAATTTCGTCGGTCGACCTCTTCCGAAGGTCGTACAAGCTCGGGGATGGTACCAATCGATCCGCAGGACCCAAATTAGTCCAGATGCAACCACTTTCCAAGTCTCTCCGACCTTCACAAAAAAAGTTATTCAAGAATATCTCTTTCTCCTATGTGCTTTCATCCCTAACCCTAACCCTAACCCTTCCGAAAGTCGGAGAAGCTCAAGGATGGTACCGATCGATGCGCGCTACCCCATTTAGTGGGGGTAGAGCCTACTTGCAAGTCTCTCCGACCTTCACAAAAAACGTTATTCAAGAATATCTCTTTCTCCTATGTGCTTTCATCCCTAACCCTAACCCTAACCCTTCCGAAAGTCGGAGAAGCTCAATGATGGTACCGATCGATGCGCGCTACCCCATTTAGTGGGGGTACAGCCTACTTGCAAGTCTCTCCGACCTTCACAAAAAAAGTTATTCAAGAATATCTCTTTCTCCTATGTGCTTTCATCCCTAACCCTAACCCTAACCCTTCCGAAAGTCGGAGAAGCTCAAGGATGGTACCGATCGATGCGCGCTACCCCATTTAGTGGGGGTAGAGCCTACTTGCAAGTCTCTCCGACCTTCACAAAAAAAGTTATTCAAGAATATCTCTTTCTCCTATGTGCTTTCATCCCTAACCCTAACCCTAACCCTTCCGAAAGTCGGAGAAGCTCAAGGATGGTACCGATCGATGCGCGCTACCCCATTTAGTGGGGGTAGAGCCTACTTGCAAGTCTCTCCGACCTTCACAAAAAAAGTTATTCAAGAATATCTCTTTCTCCTATGTGCTTTCATCCCTAACCCTAACCCTAACCCTTCCGAAAGTCGGAGAAGCTCAAGGATGGTACCGATCGATGCGCGCTACCCCATTTACTGGGGGTAGAGCCTACTTGCAAGTCTCTCCGACCTTCACAAAAAAAGTTATTCAAGAATATCTCTTTCTCCTATGTGCTTTCATCCCTAACCCTAACCCTAACCCTTCCGAAAGTCGGAGAAGCTCAAGGATGGTACTGATCGATGCGCGCTACCCCATTTAGTGGGGGTAGAGCCTACTTGCAAGTCTCTCCGACCTTCACAAAAAACGTTATTCAAGAATATCTCTTTCTCCTATGTGCTTTCATCCCTAACCCTAACCCTAACCCTTCCGAAAGTCGGAGAAGCTCAAGGATGGTACCGATCGATGCGCGCTACCCCATTTAGTGGGGGTAGAGCCTACTTGCAAGTCTCTCCGACCTTCACAAAAAAAGTTATTCAAGAATATCTCCTCAGATTTGGGGGAATTTCGTCGGTCGACCTCTTCCGAAGGTCGTACAAGCTCGGGGATGGTACCAATCGATCCGCAGGACCCAAATTAGTCCAGATGCAACCACTTTCCAAGTCTCTCCGACCTTCACAAAAAAAGTTATTCAAGAATATCTCTTTCTCCTATGTGCTTTCATCCCTAACCCTAACCCTAACCCTTCCGAAAGTCGGAGAAGCTCAAGGATGGTACCGAGCGATGCGCGCTACCCCATTTAGTGGGGGTAGAGCCTACTTGCAAGTCTCTCCGACCTTCACAAAAAAAGTTATTCAAGAATATCTCTTTCTCCTATGTGCTTTCAGCCCTAACCCTAACCCTAACCCTTCCGAAAGTCGGAGAAGCTCAAGGATGGTACCGATCGATGCGCGCTACCCCATTTAGTGGGGGTAGAGCCTACTTGCAAGTCTCTCCGACCTTCACAAAAAAAGTTATTCAAGAATATCTCTTTCTCCTATGTGCTTTCATCCCTAACCCTAACCCTAACCCTTTCGAAAGTCGGAGAAGCTCAAGGATGGTACCGATCGATGCGCGCTACCCCATTTAGTGGGGGTAGAGCCTACTTGCAAGTCTCTCCGACCTTCACAAAAAAAGTTATTCAAGAATATCTCTTTCTCCTATGTGCTTTCATCCCTAACCCTAACCCTAACCCTTCCGAAAGTCGGAGAAGCTCAAGGATGGTACCGATCGATGTGCGCAACCCCATTTAGTGGGGGTAGAGCCTACTTGCAAGTCTCTCCGACCTTCACAAAAAAAGTTATTCAAGAATATCTCCTCAGATTTGGGGGAATTTCGTCGGTCGACCTCTTCCGAAGGTCGTACAAGCTCGGGGATGGTACCAATCGATCCGCAGGACCCAAATTAGTCCAGATGCAACCACTTTCCAAGTCTCTCCGACCTTCACAAAAAAAGTTATTCAAGAATATCTCTTTCTCCTATGTGCTTTCATCCCTAACCCTAACCCTAACCCTTCCGAAAGTCGGAGAAGCTCAAGGATGGTACCGATCGATGCGCGCTACCCCATTTAGTGGGGGTAGAGCCTACTTGCAAGTCTCTCCGACCTTCACAAAAAAAGTTATTCAAGAATATCTCTTTCTCCTATGTGCTTTCATCCCTAACCCTAACCCTAACCCTTCCGAAAGTCGGAGAAGCTCAAGGATGGTACCGATCGATGCGCGCAACCCCATTTAGTGGGGGTAGAGCCTACTTGCAAGTCTCTCCGACCTTCACAAAAAAAGTTATTCAAGAATATCTCCTCAGATTTGGGGGAATTTCGTCGGTCGACCTCTTTCGAAGGTCGTACAAGCTCGGGGATGGTACCAATCGATCCGCAGGACCCAAATTAGTCCAGATGCAACCACTTTCCAAGTCTCTCCGACCTTCACAAAAAAAGTTATTCAAGAATATCTCTTTCTCCTATGTGCTTTCATCCCTAACCCTAACCCTAACCCTTCCGAAAGTCGGAGAAGCTCAAGGATGGTACCGATCGATGTGCGCTACCCCATTTAGTGGGGGTAGAGCCTACTTGCAAGTCTCTCCGACCTTCACAAAAAAAGTTATTCAAGAATATCTCTTTCTCCTATGTGCTTTCATCCCTAACCCTAACCCTAACCCTTCCGAAAGTCGGAGAAGCTCAAGGATGGTACCGATCGATGCGCGCTACCCCATTTAGTGGGGGTAGAGCCTACTTGCAAGTCTCTCCGACCTTCACAAAAAAAGTTATTCAAGAATATCTCCTCAGATTTGGGGGAATTTCGTCGGTCGACCTCTTCCGAAGGTTGTACAAGCTCGGGGATGGTACCAATCGATCCGCAGGACCCAAATTAGTCCAGATGCAACCACTTTCCAAGTCTCTCCGACCTTCACAAAAAAAGTTATTCAAGAATATCTCTTTCTCCTATGTGCTTTCATCCCTAACCCTAACCCTAATCCTTCCGAAAGTCGGAGAAGCTCAAGGATGGTACTGATCGATGCGCGCTACCCCATTTAGTGGGGGTAGAGCCTACTTGCAAGTCTCTCCGACCTTCACAAAAAAAGTTATTCAAGAATATCTCTTTCTCCTATGTGCTTTCATCCCTAACCCTAACCCTAACCCTTCCGAAAGTCGGAGAAGCTCAAAGATGGTACCGATCGATGCGCGCTACCCCATTTAGTGGGGGTAGAGCCTACTTGCAAGTCTCTCCGACCTTCACAAAAAAAGTTATTCAAGAATATCTCTTTCTCCTATGTGCTTTCATCCCTAACCCTAACCCTAACCCTTCCGAAAGTCGGAGAAGCTCAAGGATGGTACCGATCGATGTGCGCTACCCCATTTAGTGGGGGTAGAGCCTACTTGCAAGTCTCTCCGACCTTCACAAAAAAAGTTATTCAAGAATATCTCTTTCTCCTATGTGCTTTCATCCCTAACCCTAACCCTAACCCTTCCGAAAGTCGGAGAAGCTCAAGGATGGTACTGGTCGATGCGCGCAACCCCATTTAGTGGGGGTAGAGCCTACTTGCAAGTCTCTCCGACCTTCACAAAAAAAGTTATTCAAGAATATCTCCTCAGATTTGGGGGAATTTCGTCGGTCGACCTCTTCCGAAGGTCGTACAAGCTCGGGGATGGTACCAATCGATCCGCAGGACCCAAATTAGTCCACATGCAACCACTTTCCAAGTCTCTCCGACCTTCACAAAAAAAGTTATTCAAGAATATCTCTTTCTCCTATGTGCTTTCATCCCTAACCCTAACCCTAACCCTTCCGAAAGTCGGAGAAGCTCAAGGATGGTACCGATCGATGCGCGCTACCCCATTTAGTGGGGGTAAAGCCTACTTGCAAGTCTCTCCGACCTTCACAAAAAAAGTTATTCAAGAATATCTCTTTCTCCTATGTGCTTTCATCCCTAACCCTAACCCTAACCCTTCCGAAAGTCGGAGAAGCTCAAGGATGGTACCGATCGATGCGCGCGACCCCATTTAGTGGGAGTAGAGCCTACTTGCAAGTCTCTCCGACCTTCACAAAAAAAGTTATTCAAGAATATCTCCTCAGATTTGGGGGAATTTCGTCGGTCGACCTCTTCCGAAGGTCGTACAAGCTCGGGGATGGTACCAATCGATCTGCAGGACCCAAATTAGTCCAGATGCAACCACTTTCCAAGTCTCTCCGACCTTCACAAAAAAAGTTATTCAAGAATATCTCTTTCTCCTATGTGCTTTCATCCCTAACCCTAACCCTAACCCTTCCGAAAGTCGGAGAAGCTCAAGGATGGTACCGATCGATGCGCGCTACCCCATTTAGTGGGGGTAGAGCCTACTTGCAAGTCTCTCCGACCTTCACATAAAAGTTATTCAAGAATATCTCTTTCTCCTATGTGCTTTCATCCCTAACCCTAACCCTAACCCTTCCGAAAGTCGGAGAAGCTCAAGGATGGTACCGATCGATGCGCGCTACCCCATTTAGTGGGGGTAGAGCCTACTTGCAAGTCTCTCCGACCTTCACAAAAAAAGTTATTCAAGAATATCTCCTCAGATTTGGGGGAATTTCGTCGGTCGACCTCTTCCGAAGGTCGTACAAGCTCAAGGATGGTACCAATCGATCCGCAGGACCCAAATTAGTCCAGATGCAACCACTTTCCAAGTCTCTCCGACCTTCACAAAAAAAGTTATTCAAGAATATCTCTTTCTCCTATGTGCTTTCATCCCTAACCCTAACCCTTCCGAAAGTCGGAGAAGCTCAAGGATGGTACCGATCGATGCGCGCTACCCCATTTAGTGGGGGTAGAGCCTACTTGCAAGTCTCTCCGACCTTCACAAAAAACGTTATTCAAGAATATCTCTTTCTCCTATGTGCTTTCATCCCTAACCCTAACCCTAACCCTTCCGAAAGTCGGAGAAGCTCAAGGATGGTACCGATCGATGCGCGCTACCCCATTTAGTGGGGGTAGAGCCTACTTGCAAGTCTCTCCGACCTTCACAAAAAAAGTTATTCAAGAATATCTCTTTCTCCTATGTGCTTTCATCCCTAACCCTAACCCTAACCCTTCCGAAAGTCGGAGAAGCTCAAGGATGGTACCGATCGATGCGCGCAACCCCATTTAGTGGGGGTAGAGCCTACTTGCAAGTCTCTCCGACCTTCACAAAAAACGTTATTCAAGAATATCTCCTCAGATTTGGGGGAATTTCGTCGGTCGACCTCTTCCGAAGGTCGTACAAGCTCGGGGATGGTACCAATCGATCCGCAGGACCCAAATTAGTCCAGATGCAACCACTTTCCAAGTCTCTCCGACCTTCACAAAAAAAGTTATTCAAGAATATCTCTTTCTCCTATGTGCTTTCATCCCTAACCCTAACCCTAACCCTTCCGAAAGTCGGAGAAGCTCAAGGATGGTACCGATCGATGCGCGCTACCCCATTTAGTGGGGGTAGAGCCTACTTGCAAGTCTCTCCGACCTTCACAAAAAACGTTATTCAAGAATATCTCTTTCTCCTATGTGCTTTCATCCCTAACCCTAACCCTAACCCTTCCGAAAGTCGGAGAAGCTCAAGGATGGTACCGATCGATGCGCGCTACCCCATTTAGTGGGGGTAGAGCCTACTTGCAAGTCTCTCCGACCTTCACAAAAAAAGTTATTCAAGAATATCTCCTCAGATTTGGGGGAATTTCGTCGGTCGACCTCTTCCGAAGGTCGTACAAGCTCGGGGATAGTACCAATCGATCCGCAGGACCCAAATTAGTCCAGATGCAACCACTTTCCAAGTCTCTCCGACCTTCACAAAAAAAGTTATTCAAGAATATCTCTTTCTCCTATGTGCTTTCATCCCTAACCCTAACCCTAACCCTTCCGAAAGTCGGAGAAGCTCAAGGATGGTACCGATCGATGCGCGCTACCCCATTTAGTGGGGGTAGAGCCTACTTGCAAGTCTCTCCGACCTTCACAAAAAAAGTTATTCAAGAATATCTCTTTCTCCTATGTGCTTTCATCCCTAACCCTAACCCTAACCCTTCCGAAAGTCGGAGAAGCTCAAGGATGGTACCGATCGATGCGCGCTACCCCATTTAGTGGGGGTAGAGCCTACTTGCAAGTCTCTCCGACCTTCACAAAAAAAGTTATTCAAGAATATCTCTTTCTCCTATGTGCTTTCATCCCTAACCCTAACCCTAACCCTTCCGAAAGTCGGAGAAGCTCAAGGATGGTACCGATCGATGCGCGCTACCCCATTTAGTGGGGGTAGAGCCTACTTGCAAGTCTCTCCGACCTTCACAAAAAAAGTTATTCAAGAATATCTCTTTCTCCTATGTGCTTTCATCCCTAACCCTAACCCTAACCCTTCCGAAAGTCGGAGAAGCTCAAGGATGGTACCGATCGATGCGCGCAACCCCATTTAGTGGGGGTAGAGCCTACTTGCAAGTCTCTCCGACCTTCACAAAAAAAGTTATTCAAGAATATCTCCTCAGATTTGGGGGAATTTCGTCGGTCGACCTCTTCCGAAGGTCGTACAAGCTCGGGGATGGTACCAATCGATCCGCAGGACCCAAATTAGTCCAGATGCAACCACTTTCCAAGTCTCTCCGACCTTCACAAAAAAAGTTATTCAAGAATATCTCTTTCTCCTATGTGCTTTCATCCCTAACCCTAAACCTAACCCTTCCGAAAGTCGGAGAAGCTCAAGGATGGTACCGATCGATGCGCGCTACCCCATTTAGTGGGGGTAGAGCCTACTTGCAAGTCTCTCCGACCTTCACAAAAAACGTTATTCAAGAATATCTCTTTCTCCTATGTGCTTTCATCCCTAACCCTAACCCTAACCCTTCCGAAAGTCGGAAAAGCTCAAAGATGGTACCGATCGATGCGCGCTACCCCATTTAGTGGGGGTAGAGCCTACTTGCAAGTCTCTCCGACCTTCACAAAAAAAGTTATTCAAGAATATCTCTTTCTCCTATGTGCTTTCATCCCTAACCCTAACCCTAACCCTTCCGAAAGTCGGAGAAGCTCAAGGATGGTACCGATCGATGCGCGCTACCCCATTTAGTGGGGGTAGAGCCAACTTGCAAGTCTCTCCGACCTTCACAAAAAAAGTTATTCAAGAATATCTCTTTCTCCTATGTGCTTTCATCCCTAACCCTAACCCTAACCCTTCCGAAAGTCGGAGAAGCTCAAGGATGGTACCGATCGATGCGCGTTACCCCATTTAGTGGGGGTAGAGCCTACTTGCAAGTCTCTCCGACCTTCACAAAAAAAGTTATTCAAGAATATCTCTTTCTCCTATGTGCTTTCATCCCTAACCCTAACCCTAACCCTTCCGAAAGTCGGAGAAGCTCAAGGATGGTACCGATCGATGCGCGCAACCCCATTTAGTGGGGGTAGAGCCTACTTGCAAGTCTCTCCGACCTTCACAAAAAACGTTATTCAAGAATATCTCCTCAGATTTGGGGGAATTTCGTCGGTCGACCTCTTCCGAAGGTCGTACAAGCTCGGGGATGGTACCAATCGATCTGCAGGACCCAAATTAGTCCAGATGCAACCACTTTCCAAGTCTCTCCGACCTTCACAAAAAACGTTATTCAAGAATATCTCTTTCTCCTATGTGCTTTCATCCCTAACCCTAACCCTAACCCTTCCGAAAGTCGGAGAAGCTCAAGGATGGTACCGATCGATGCGCGCTACCCCATTTAGTGGGGGTAGAGCCTACTTGCAAGTCTCTCCGACCTTCACAAAAAAAGTTATTCAAGAATATCTCTTTCTCCTATGTGCTTTCATCCCTAACCCTAACCCTTCCGAAAGTCGGAGAAGCTCAAGGATGGTACCGATCGATGCGCGCTACCCCATTTAGTGGGGGTAGAGCCAACTTGCAAGTCTCTCCGACCTTCACAAAAAAAGTTATTCAAGAATATCTCTTTCTCCTATGTGCTTTCATCCCTAACCCTAACCCTAACCCTTCCGAAAGTCGGAGAAGCTCAAGGATGGTACCGATCGATGCGCGCAACCCCATTTAGTGGGGGTAGAGCCTACTTGCAAGTCTCTCCGACCTTCACAAAAAACGTTATTCAAGAATATCTCCTCAGATTTGGGGGAATTTCGTCGGTCGACCTCTTCCGAAGGTCGTACAAGCTCGGGGATGGTACCAATCGATCCGCAGGACCCAAATTAGTCCAGATGCAACCACTTTCCAAGTCTCTCCGACCTTCACAAAAAAAGTTATTCAAGAATATCTCTTTCTCCTATGTGCTTTCATCCCTAACCCTAACCCTAACCCTTCCGAAAGTCGGAGAAGCTCAAGGATGGTACCGATCGATGCGCGCTACCCCATTTAGTGGGGGTAGAGCCTACTTGCAAGTCTCTCCGACCTTCACAAAAAAAGTTATTCAAGAATATCTCTTTCTCCTATGTGCTTTCATCCCTAACCCTAACCCTAACCCTTCCGAAAGTCGGAGAAGCTCAAGGATGGTACCGATCGATGCGCGCTACCCCATTTAGTGGGGGTAGAGCCTACTTGCAAGTCTCTCCGACCTTCACAAAAAAAGTTATTCAAGAATATCTCTTTCTCCTATGTGCTTTCATCCCTAACCCTAACCCTAACCCTTCCGAAAGTCGGAGAAGCTCAAGGATGGTACCGATCGATGCGCGCTACCCCATTTAGTGGGGGTAGAGCCAACTTGCAAGTCTCTCCGACCTTCACAAAAAAAGTTATTCAAGAATATCTCTTTCTCCTATGTGCTTTCATCCCTAACCCTAACCCTAACCCTTCCGAAAGTCGGAGAAGCTCAAGGATGGTACCGATCGATGCGCGCAACCCCATTTAGTGGGGGTAGAGCCTACTTGCAAGTCTCTCCGACCTTCACAAAAAACGTTATTCAAGAATATCTCCTCAGATTTGGGGGAATTTCGTCGGTCGACCTCTTCCGAAGGTCGTACAAGCTCGGGGATGGTACCAATCGATCCGCAGGACCCAAATTAGTCCAGATGCAACCACTTTCCAAGTCTCTCCGACCTTCACAAAAAAAGTTATTCAAGAATATCTCTTTCTCCTATGTGCTTTCATCCCTAACCCTAACCCTAACCCTTCCGAAAGTCGGAGAAGCTCAAGGATGGTACCGATCGATGCGCGCTACCCCATTTAGTGGGGGTAGAGCCTACTTGCAAGTCTCTCCGACCTTCACAAAAAAAGTTATTCAAGAATATCTCTTTCTCCTATGTGCTTTCATCCCTAACCCTAACCCTTCCGAAAGTCGGAGAAGCTCAAGGATGGTACCGATCGATGCGCGCTACCCCATTTAGTGGGGGTAGAGCCTACTTGCAAGTCTCTCCGACCTTCACAAAAAAAGTTATTCAAGAATATCTCTTTCTCCTATGTGCTTTCATCCCTAACCCTAACCCTAACCCTTCCGAAAGTCGGAGAAGCTCAAGGATGGTACCGATCGATGCGCGCTACCCCATTTAGTGGGGGTAGAGCCTACTTGCAAGTCTCTCCGACCTTCACAAAAAAAGTTATTCAAGAATATCTCTTTCTCCTATGTGCTTTCATCCCTAACCCTAACCCTAACCCTTCCGAAAGTCGGAGAAGCTCAAGGATGGTACCGATCGATGCGCGCAACCCCATTTAGTGGGGGTAGAGCCTACTTGCAAGTCTCTCCGACCTTCACAAAAAACGTTATTCAAGAATATCTCCTCAGATTTGGGGGAATTTCGTCGGTCGACCTCTTCCGAAGGTCGTACAAGCTCGGGGATGGTACCAATCGATCCGCAGGACCCAAATTAGTCCAGATGCAACCACTTTCCAAGTCTCTCCGACCTTCACAAAAAAAGTTATTCAAGAATATCTCTTTCTCCTATGTGCTTTCATCCCTAACCCTAACCCTAACCCTTCCGAAAGTCGGAGAAGCTCAAGGATGGTACCGATCGATGCGCGCTACCCCATTTAGTGGGGGTAGAGCCTACTTGCAAGTCTCTCCGACCTTCACAAAAAACGTTATTCAAGAATATCTCTTTCTCCTATGTGCTTTCATCCCTAACCCTAACCCTAACCCTTCCGAAAGTCGGAGAAGCTCAAGGATGGTACCGATCGATGCGCGCTACCCCATTTAGTGGGGGTAGAGCCTACTTGCAAGTCTCTCCGACCTTCACAAAAAAAGTTATTCAAGAATATCTCCTCAGATTTGGGGGAATTTCGTCGGTCGACCTCTTCCGAAGGTCGTACAAGCTCAAGGATGGTACCAATCGATCCGCAGGACCCAAATTAGTCCAGATGCAACCACTTTCCAAGTCTCTCCGACCTTCACAAAAAAAGTTATTCAAGAATATCTCTTTCTCCTATGTGCTTTCATCCCTAACCCTAACCCTTCCGAAAGTCGGAGAAGCTCAAGGATGGTACCGATCGATGCGCGCTACCCCATTTAGTGGGGGTAGAGCCTACTTGCAAGTCTCTCCGACCTTCACAAAAAACGTTATTCAAGAATATCTCTTTCTCCTATGTGCTTTCATCCCTAACCCTAACCCTAACCCTTCCGAAAGTCGGAGAAGCTCAAGGATGGTACCGATCGATGCGCGCTACCCCATTTAGTGGGGGTAGAGCCTACTTGCAAGTCTCTCCGACCTTCACAAAAAAAGTTATTCAAGAATATCTCTTTCTCCTATGTGCTTTCATCCCTAACCCTAACCCTAACCCTTCCGAAAGTCGGAGAAGCTCAAGGATGGTACCGATCGATGCGCGCAACCCCATTTAGTGGGGGTAGAGCCTACTTGCAAGTCTCTCCGACCTTCACAAAAAACGTTATTCAAGAATATCTCCTCAGATTTGGGGGAATTTCGTCGGTCGACCTCTTCCGAAGGTCGTACAAGCTCGGGGATGGTACCAATCGATCCGCAGGACCCAAATTAGTCCAGATGCAACCACTTTCCAAGTCTCTCCGACCTTCACAAAAAAAGTTATTCAAGAATATCTCTTTCTCCTATGTGCTTTCATCCCTAACCCTAACCCTAACCCTTCCGAAAGTCGGAGAAGCTCAAGGATGGTACCGATCGATGCGCGCTACCCCATTTAGTGGGGGTAGAGCCTACTTGCAAGTCTCTCCGACCTTCACAAAAAACGTTATTCAAGAATATCTCTTTCTCCTATGTGCTTTCATCCCTAACCCTAACCCTAACCCTTCCGAAAGTCGGAGAAGCTCAAGGATGGTACCGATCGATGCGCGCTACCCCATTTAGTGGGGGTAGAGCCTACTTGCAAGTCTCTCCGACCTTCACAAAAAAAGTTATTCAAGAATATCTCCTCAGATTTGGGGGAATTTCGTCGGTCGACCTCTTCCGAAGGTCGTACAAGCTCGGGGATAGTACCAATCGATCCGCAGGACCCAAATTAGTCCAGATGCAACCACTTTCCAAGTCTCTCCGACCTTCACAAAAAAAGTTATTCAAGAATATCTCTTTCTCCTATGTGCTTTCATCCCTAACCCTAACCCTAACCCTTCCGAAAGTCGGAGAAGCTCAAGGATGGTACCGATCGATGCGCGCTACCCCATTTAGTGGGGGTAGAGCCTACTTGCAAGTCTCTCCGACCTTCACAAAAAAAGTTATTCAAGAATATCTCTTTCTCCTATGTGCTTTCATCCCTAACCCTAACCCTAACCCTTCCGAAAGTCGGAGAAGCTCAAGGATGGTACCGATCGATGCGCGCTACCCCATTTAGTGGGGGTAGAGCCTACTTGCAAGTCTCTCCGACCTTCACAAAAAAAGTTATTCAAGAATATCTCTTTCTCCTATGTGCTTTCATCCCTAACCCTAACCCTAACCCTTCCGAAAGTCGGAGAAGCTCAAGGATGGTACCGATCGATGCGCGCTACCCCATTTAGTGGGGGTAGAGCCTACTTGCAAGTCTCTCCGACCTTCACAAAAAAAGTTATTCAAGAATATCTCTTTCTCCTATGTGCTTTCATCCCTAACCCTAACCCTAACCCTTCCGAAAGTCGGAGAAGCTCAAGGATGGTACCGATCGATGCGCGCAACCCCATTTAGTGGGGGTAGAGCCTACTTGCAAGTCTCTCCGACCTTCACAAAAAACGTTATTCAAGAATATCTCCTCAGATTTGGGGGAATTTCGTCGGTCGACCTCTTCCGAAGGTCGTACAAGCTCGGGGATGGTACCAATCGATCCGCAGGACCCAAATTAGTCCAGATGCAACCACTTTCCAAGTCTCTCCGACCTTCACAAAAAAAGTTATTCAAGAATATCTCTTTCTCCTATGTGCTTTCATCCCTAACCCTAACCCTAACCCTTCCGAAAGTCGGAGAAGCTCAAGGATGGTACCGATCGATGCGCGCTACCCCATTTAGTGGGGGTAGAGCCTACTTGCAAGTCTCTCCGACCTTCACAAAAAACGTTATTCAAGAATATCTCTTTCTCCTATGTGCTTTCATCCCTAACCCTAACCCTAACCCTTCCGAAAGTCGGAGAAGCTCAAGGATGGTACCGATCGATGCGCGCTACCCCATTTAGTGGGGGTAGAGCCTACTTGCAAGTCTCTCCGACCTTCACAAAAAAAGTTATTCAAGAATATCTCCTCAGATTTGGGGGAATTTCGTCGGTCGACCTCTTCCGAAGGTCGTACAAGCTCAAGGATGGTACCAATCGATCCGCAGGACCCAAATTAGTCCAGATGCAACCACTTTCCAAGTCTCTCCGACCTTCACAAAAAAAGTTATTCAAGAATATCTCTTTCTCCTATGTGCTTTCATCCCTAACCCTAACCCTTCCGAAAGTCGGAGAAGCTCAAGGATGGTACCGATCGATGCGCGCTACCCCATTTAGTGGGGGTAGAGCCTACTTGCAAGTCTCTCCGACCTTCACAAAAAACGTTATTCAAGAATATCTCTTTCTCCTATGTGCTTTCATCCCTAACCCTAACCCTAACCCTTCCGAAAGTCGGAGAAGCTCAAGGATGGTACCGATCGATGCGCGCTACCCCATTTAGTGGGGGTAGAGCCTACTTGCAAGTCTCTCCGACCTTCACAAAAAAAGTTATTCAAGAATATCTCTTTCTCCTATGTGCTTTCATCCCTAACCCTAACCCTAACCCTTCCGAAAGTCGGAGAAGCTCAAGGATGGTACCGATCGATGCGCGCAACCCCATTTAGTGGGGGTAGAGCCTACTTGCAAGTCTCTCCGACCTTCACAAAAAACGTTATTCAAGAATATCTCCTCAGATTTGGGGGAATTTCGTCGGTCGACCTCTTCCGAAGGTCGTACAAGCTCGGGGATGGTACCAATCGATCCGCAGGACCCAAATTAGTCCAGATGCAACCACTTTCCAAGTCTCTCCGACCTTCACAAAAAAAGTTATTCAAGAATATCTCTTTCTCCTATGTGCTTTCATCCCTAACCCTAACCCTAACCCTTCCGAAAGTCGGAGAAGCTCAAGGATGGTACCGATCGATGCGCGCTACCCCATTTAGTGGGGGTAGAGCCTACTTGCAAGTCTCTCCGACCTTCACAAAAAACGTTATTCAAGAATATCTCTTTCTCCTATGTGCTTTCATCCCTAACCCTAACCCTAACCCTTCCGAAAGTCGGAGAAGCTCAAGGATGGTACCGATCGATGCGCGCTACCCCATTTAGTGGGGGTAGAGCCTACTTGCAAGTCTCTCCGACCTTCACAAAAAAAGTTATTCAAGAATATCTCCTCAGATTTGGGGGAATTTCGTCGGTCGACCTCTTCCGAAGGTCGTACAAGCTCGGGGATAGTACCAATCGATCCGCAGGACCCAAATTAGTCCAGATGCAACCACTTTCCAAGTCTCTCCGACCTTCACAAAAAAAGTTATTCAAGAATATCTCTTTCTCCTATGTGCTTTCATCCCTAACCCTAACCCTAACCCTTCCGAAAGTCGGAGAAGCTCAAGGATGGTACCGATCGATGCGCGCTACCCCATTTAGTGGGGGTAGAGCCTACTTGCAAGTCTCTCCGACCTTCACAAAAAAAGTTATTCAAGAATATCTCTTTCTCCTATGTGCTTTCATCCCTAACCCTAACCCTAACCCTTCCGAAAGTCGGAGAAGCTCAAGGATGGTACCGATCGATGCGCGCTACCCCATTTAGTGGGGGTAGAGCCTACTTGCAAGTCTCTCCGACCTTCACAAAAAAAGTTATTCAAGAATATCTCTTTCTCCTATGTGCTTTCATCCCTAACCCTAACCCTAACCCTTCCGAAAGTCGGAGAAGCTCAAGGATGGTACCGATCGATGCGCGCTACCCCATTTAGTGGGGGTAGAGCCTACTTGCAAGTCTCTCCGACCTTCACAAAAAAAGTTATTCAAGAATATCTCTTTCTCCTATGTGCTTTCATCCCTAACCCTAACCCTAACCCTTCCGAAAGTCGGAGAAGCTCAAGGATGGTACCGATCGATGCGCGCAACCCCATTTAGTGGGGGTAGAGCCTACTTGCAAGTCTCTCCGACCTTCACAAAAAAAGTTATTCAAGAATATCTCCTCAGATTTGGGGGAATTTCGTCGGTCGACCTCTTCCGAAGGTCGTACAAGCTCGGGGATGGTACCAATCGATCCGCAGGACCCAAATTAGTCCAGATGCAACCACTTTCCAAGTCTCTCCGACCTTCACAAAAAAAGTTATTCAAGAATATCTCTTTCTCCTATGTGCTTTCATCCCTAACCCTAAACCTAACCCTTCCGAAAGTCGGAGAAGCTCAAGGATGGTACCGATCGATGCGCGCTACCCCATTTAGTGGGGGTAGAGCCTACTTGCAAGTCTCTCCGACCTTCACAAAAAACGTTATTCAAGAATATCTCTTTCTCCTATGTGCTTTCATCCCTAACCCTAACCCTAACCCTTCCGAAAGTCGGAAAAGCTCAAAGATGGTACCGATCGATGCGCGCTACCCCATTTAGTGGGGGTAGAGCCTACTTGCAAGTCTCTCCGACCTTCACAAAAAAAGTTATTCAAGAATATCTCTTTCTCCTATGTGCTTTCATCCCTAACCCTAACCCTAACCCTTCCGAAAGTCGGAGAAGCTCAAGGATGGTACCGATCGATGCGCGCTACCCCATTTAGTGGGAGTAGAGCCAACTTGCAAGTCTCTCCGACCTTCACAAAAAAAGTTATTCAAGAATATCTCTTTCTCCTATGTGCTTTCATCCCTAACCCTAACCCTAACCCTTCCGAAAGTCGGAGAAGCTCAAGGATGGTACCGATCGATGCGCGTTACCCCATTTAGTGGGGGTAGAGCCTACTTGCAAGTCTCTCCGACCTTCACAAAAAAAGTTATTCAAGAATATCTCTTTCTCCTATGTGCTTTCATCCCTAACCCTAACCCTAACCCTTCCGAAAGTCGGAGAAGCTCAAGGATGGTACCGATCGATGCGCGCAACCCCATTTAGTGGGGGTAGAGCCTACTTGCAAGTCTCTCCGACCTTCACAAAAAACGTTATTCAAGAATATCTCCTCAGATTTGGGGGAATTTCGTCGGTCGACCTCTTCCGAAGGTCGTACAAGCTCGGGGATGGTACCAATCGATCTGCAGGACCCAAATTAGTCCAGATGCAACCACTTTCCAAGTCTCTCCGACCTTCACAAAAAACGTTATTCAAGAATATCTCTTTCTCCTATGTGCTTTCATCCCTAACCCTAACCCTAACCCTTCCGAAAGTCGGAGAAGCTCAAGGATGGTACCGATCGATGCGCGCTACCCCATTTAGTGGGGGTAGAGCCTACTTGCAAGTCTCTCCGACCTTCACAAAAAAAGTTATTCAAGAATATCTCTTTCTCCTATGTGCTTTCATCCCTAACCCTAACCCTTCCGAAAGTCGGAGAAGCTCAAGGATGGTACCGATCGATGCGCGCTACCCCATTTAGTGGGGGTAGAGCCAACTTGCAAGTCTCTCCGACCTTCACAAAAAAAGTTATTCAAGAATATCTCTTTCTCCTATGTGCTTTCATCCCTAACCCTAACCCTAACCCTTCCGAAAGTCGGAGAAGCTCAAGGATGGTACCGATCGATGCGCGCAACCCCATTTAGTGGGGGTAGAGCCTACTTGCAAGTCTCTCCGACCTTCACAAAAAACGTTATTCAAGAATATCTCCTCAGATTTGGGGGAATTTCGTCGGTCGACCTCTTCCGAAGGTCGTACAAGCTCGGGGATGGTACCAATCGATCCGCAGGACCCAAATTAGTCCAGATGCAACCACTTTCCAAGTCTCTCCGACCTTCACAAAAAAAGTTATTCAAGAATATCTCTTTCTCCTATGTGCTTTCATCCCTAACCCTAACCCTAACCCTTCCGAAAGTCGGAGAAGCTCAAGGATGGTACCGATCGATGCGCGCTACCCCATTTAGTGGGGGTAGAGCCTACTTGCAAGTCTCTCCGACCTTCACAAAAAAAGTTATTCAAGAATATCTCTTTCTCCTATGTGCTTTCATCCCTAACCCTAACCCTAACCCTTCCGAAAGTCGGAGAAGCTCAAGGATGGTACCGATCGATGCGCGCTACCCCATTTAGTGGGGGTAGAGCCTACTTGCAAGTCTCTCCGACCTTCACAAAAAAAGTTATTCAAGAATATCTCTTTCTCCTATGTGCTTTCATCCCTAACCCTAACCCTAACCCTTCCGAAAGTCGGAGAAGCTCAAGGATGGTACCGATCGATGCGCGCTACCCCATTTAGTGGGGGTAGAGCCAACTTGCAAGTCTCTCCGACCTTCACAAAAAAAGTTATTCAAGAATATCTCTTTCTCCTATGTGCTTTCATCCCTAACCCTAACCCTAACCCTTCCGAAAGTCGGAGAAGCTCAAGGATGGTACCGATCGATGCGCGCAACCCCATTTAGTGGGGGTAGAGCCTACTTGCAAGTCTCTCCGACCTTCACAAAAAACGTTATTCAAGAATATCTCCTCAGATTTGGGGGAATTTCGTCGGTCGACCTCTTCCGAAGGTCGTACAAGCTCGGGGATGGTACCAATCGATCCGCAGGACCCAAATTAGTCCAGATGCAACCACTTTCCAAGTCTCTCCGACCTTCACAAAAAAAGTTATTCAAGAATATCTCTTTCTCCTATGTGCTTTCATCCCTAACCCTAACCCTAACCCTTCCGAAAGTCGGAGAAGCTCAAGGATGGTACCGATCGATGCGCGCTACCCCATTTAGTGGGGGTAGAGCCTACTTGCAAGTCTCTCCGACCTTCACAAAAAAAGTTATTCAAGAATATCTCTTTCTCCTATGTGCTTTCATCCCTAACCCTAACCCTAACCCTTCCGAAAGTCGGAGAAGCTCAAGGATGGTACCGATCGATGCGCGCTACCCCATTTAGTGGGGGTAGAGCCTACTTGCAAGTCTCTCCGACCTTCACAAAAAAAGTTATTCAAGAATATCTCTTTCTCCTATGTGCTTTCATCCCTAACCCTAACCCTAACCCTTCCGAAAGTCGGAGAAGCTCAAGGATGGTACCGATCGATGCGCGCTACCCCATTTAGTGGGGGTAGAGCCTACTTGCAAGTCTCTCCGACCTTCACAAAAAAAGTTATTCAAGAATATCTCTTTCTCCTATGTGCTTTCATCCCTAACCCTAACCCTAACCCTTCCGAAAGTCGGAGAAGCTCAAGGATGGTACCGATCGATGCGCGCAACCCCATTTAGTGGGGGTAGAGCCTACTTGCAAGTCTCTCCGACCTTCACAAAAAAAGTTATTCAAGAATATCTCCTCAGATTTGGGGGAATTTCGTCGGTCGACCTCTTCCGAAGGTCGTACAAGCTCGGGGATGGTACCAATCGATCCGCAGGACCCAAATTAGTCCAGATGCAACCACTTTCCAAGTCTCTCCGACCTTCACAAAAAAAGTTATTCAAGAATATCTCTTTCTCCTATGTGCTTTCATCCCTAACCCTAACCCTAACCCTTCCGAAAGTCGGAGAAGCTCAAAGATGGTACCGATCGATGCGCGCTACCCCATTTAGTGGGGGTAGAGCCTACTTGCAAGTCTCTCCGACCTTCACAAAAAAAGTTATTCAAGAATATCTCCTCAGATTTGGGGGAATTTCGTCGGTCGACCTCTTCCGAAGGTCGTACAAGCTCGGGGATGGTACCAATCGATCCGCAGGACCCAAATTAGTCCAGATGCAACCACTTTCCAAGTCTCTCCGACCTTCACAAAAAAAGTTATTCAAGAATATCTCTTTCTCCTATGTGCTTTCATCCCTAACCCTAACCCTAACCCTTCCGAAAGTCGGAGAAGCTCAAAGATGGTACCGATCGATGCGCGCTACCCCATTTAGTGGGGGTAGAGCCTACTTGCAAGTCTCTCCGACCTTCACAAAAAAAGTTATTCAAGAATATCTCTTTCTCCTATGTGCTTTCATCCCTAACCCTAACCCTAACCCTTCCGAAAGTCGGAGAAGCTCAAGGATGGTACCGATCGATGCGCGCAACCCCATTTAGTGGGGGTAGAGCCTACTTGCAAGTCTCTCCGACCTTCACAAAAAAAGTTATTCAAGAATATCTCCTCAGATTTGGGGGAATTTCGTCGGTCGACCTCTTCCGAAGGTCGTACAAGCTCGGGGATGGTACCAATCGATCTGCAGGACCCAAATTAGTCCAGATGCAACCACTTTCCAAGTCTCTCCGACCTTCACAAAAAAAGTTATTCAAGAATATCTCTTTCTCCTATGTGCTTTCATCCCTAACCCTAACCCTAACCCTTCCGAAAGTCGGAGAAGCTCAAGGATGGTACCGATCGATGCGCGCTACCCCATTTAGTGGGGGTAGAGCCTACTTGCAAGTCTCTCCGACCTTCACAAAAAAAGTTATTCAAGAATATCTCTTTCTCCTATGTGCTTTCATCCCTAACCCTAACCCTAACCCTTCCGAAAGTCGGAGAAGCTCAAGGATGGTACCGATCGATGCGCGCTACCCCATTTAGTGGGGGTAAAGCCTACTTGCAAGTCTCTCCGACCTTCACAAAAAAAGTTATTCAAGAATATCTCTTTCTCCTATGTGCTTTCATCCCTAACCCTAACCCTAACCCTTCCGAAAGTCGGAGAAGCTCAAGGATGGTACCGATCGATGCGCGCTACCCCATTTAGTGTGGGTAGAGCCTACTTGCAAGTCTCTCGGACCTTCACAAAAAAAGTTATTCAAGAATATCTCTTTCTCCTATGTGCTTTCATCCCTATCCCTAACCCTAACCCTTCCGAAAGTCGGAGAAGCTCAAGGATGGTACCGATCGATGCGCGCTACCCCATTTAGTGGGGGTAGAGCCTACTTGCAAGTCTCTCCGACCTTCACAAAAAAAGTTATTCAAGAATATCTCCTCAGATTTGGGGGAATTTCGTCGGTCGACCTCTTCCGAAGGTCGTACAAGCTCGGGGATGGTACCAATCGATCCGCAGGACCCAAATTAGTCCAGATGCAACCACTTTCCAAGTCTCTCCGACCTTCACAAAAAACGTTATTCAAGAATATCTCTTTCTCCTATGTGCTTTCATCCCTAACCCTAACCCTAACCCTTCCGAAAGTCGGAGAAGCTCAAGGATGGTACCGATCGATGCGCGCTACCCCATTTAGTGGGGGTAGAGCCTACTTGCAAGTCTCTCCGACCTTCACAAAAAAAGTTATTCAAGAATATCTCCTCAGATTTGGGGGAATTTCGTCGGTCGACCTCTTCCGAAGGTCGTACAAGCTCGGGGATGGTACCAATCGATCCGCAGGACCCAAATTAGTCCAGATGCAACCACTTTCCAAGTCTCTCCGACCTTCACAAAAAAAGTTATTCAAGAATATCTCTTTCTCCTATGTGCTTTCATCCCTAACCCTAACCCTAACCCTTCCGAAAGTCGGAGAAGCTCAAGGATGGTACCGATCGATGCGCGCTACCCCATTTAGTGGGGGTAGAGCCTACTTGCAAGTCTCTCCGACCTTCACAAAAAAAGTTATTCAAGAATATCTCTTTCTCCTATGTGCTTTCATCCCTAACCCTAACCCTAACCCTTCCGAAAGTCGGAGAAGCTCAAGGATGGTACCGATCGATGCGCGCTACCCCATTTAGTGGGGGTAGAGCCTACTTGCAAGTCTCTCCGACCTTCACAAAAAAAGTTATTCAAGAATATCTCCTCAGATTTGGGGGAATTTCGTCGGTCGACCTCTTCCGAAGGTCGTACAAGCTCTAGGATGGTACCAATCGATCCGCAGGACCCAAATTAGTCCAGATGCAACCACTTTCCAAGTCTCTCCGACCTTCACAAAAAAAGTTATTCAAGAATATCTCTTTCTCCTATGTGCTTTCATCCCTAACCCTAACCCTAACCCTTCCGAAAGTCGGAGAAGCTCAAGGATGGTACCGATCGATGCGCGCAACCCCATTTAGTGGGGGTAGAGCCTACTTGCAAGTCTCTCCGACCTTCACAAAAAAAGTTATTCAAGAATATCTCTTTCTCCTATGTGCTTTCATCCCTAACCCTAACCCTTCCGAAAGTCGGAGAAGCTCAAGGATGGTACCGATCGATGCGCGCTACCCCATTTAGTGGGGGTAGAGCCTACTTGCAAGTCTCTCCGACCTTCACAAAAAAAGTTATTCAAGAATATCTCCTCAGATTTGGGGGAATTTCGTCGGTCGACCTCTTCCGAAGGTCGTACAAGCTCGGGGATGGTACCAATCGATCCGCAGGACCCAAATTAGTCCAGATGCAACCACTTTCCAAGTCTCTCCGACCTTCACAAAAAAAGTTATTCAAGAATATCTCTTTCTCCTATGTGCTTTCATCCCTAACCCTAACCCTAACCCTTCCGAAAGTCGGAGAAGCTCAAGGATGGTACCGATCGATGCGCGCAACCCCATTTAGTGGGGGTAGAGCCTACTTGCAAGTCTCTCCGACCTTCACAAAAAAAGTTATTCAAGAATATCTCTTTCTCCTATGTGCTTTCATCCCTAACCCTAACCCTAACCCTTCCGAAAGTCGGAGAAGCTCAAGGATGGTACCGATCGATGCGCGCTACCCCATTTAGTGGGGGTAGAGCCTACTTGCAAGTCTCTCCGACCTTCACAAAAAAAGTTATTCAAGAATATCTTTTTCTCCTATGTGCTTTCATCCCTAACCCTAACCCTAACCCTTCCGAAAGTCGGAGAAGCTCAAGGATGGTACCGATCGATGCGCGCTACCCCATTTAGTGGGGGTAGAGCCTACTTGCAAGTCTCTCCGACCTTCACAAAAAAAGTTATTCAAGAATATCTCCTCAGATTTGGGGGAATTTCGTTTGTCGACCTCTTCCGAAGGTCGTACAAGCTCGGGGATGGTACCAATCGATCCGCAGGACCCAAATTAGTCCAGATGCAACCACTTTCCAAGTCTCTCCGACCTTCACAAAAAAAGTTATTCAAGAATATCTCTTTCTCCTATGTGCTTTCATCCCTAACCCTAACCCTAACCCTTCCGAAAGTCGGAGAAGCTCAAAGATGGTACCGATCGATGCGCGCAACCCCATTTAGTGGGGGTAGAGCCTACTTGCAAGTCTCTCCGACCTTCACAAAAAAATTATTCAAGAATATCTCTTTCTCCTATGTGCTTTCATCCCTAACCCTAACCCTAACCCTTCCGAAAGTCGGAGAAGCTCAAGGATGGTACCGATCGATGCGCGCTACCCCATTTAGTGGGGGTAGAGCCTACTTGCAAGTCTCTCCGACCTTCACAAAAAAAGTTATTCAAGAATATCTTTTTCTCCTATGTGCTTTCATCCCTAACCCTAACCCTAACCCTTCCGAAAGTCGGAGAAGCTCAAGGATGGTACTGATCGATGCGCGCTACCCCATTTAGTGGGGGTAGAGCCTACTTGCAAGTCTCTCCGACCTTCACAAAAAAAGTTATTCAAGAATATCTCCTCAGATTTGGGGGAATTTCGTCGGTCGACCTCTTCCGAAGGTCGTACAAGCTCGGGGATGGTACCAATCGATCCGCAGGACCCAAATTAGTCCAGATGCAACCACTTTCCAAGTCTCTCCGACCTTCACAAAAAAAGTTATTCAAGAATATCTCTTTCTCCTATGTGCTTTCATCCCTAACCCTAACCCTAACCCTTCCGAAAGTCGGAGAAGCTCAAAGATGGTACCGATCGATGCGCGCAACCCCATTTAGTGGGGGTAGAGCCTACTTGCAAGTCTCTCCGACCTTCACAAAAAAAGTTATTCAAGAATATCTCTTTCTCCTATGTGCTTTCATCCCTAACCCTAACCCTAACCCTTCCGAAAGTCGGAGAAGCTCAAGGATGGTACCGATCGATGCGCGCTACCCCATTTAGTGGGGGTAGAGCCTACTTGCAAGTCTCTCCGACCTTCACAAAAAAAGTTATTCAAGAATATCTTTTTCTCCTATGTGCTTTCATCCCTAACCCTAACCCTAACCCTTCCGAAAGTCGGAGAAGCTCAAGGATGGTACCGATCGATGCGCGCTACCCCATTTAGTGGGGGTAGAGCCTACTTGCAAGTCTCTCCGACCTTCACAAAAAAAGTTATTCAAGAATATCTCCTCAGATTTGGGGGAATTTCGTCGGTCGACCTCTTCCGAAGGTCGTACAAGCTCGGGGATGGTACCAATCGATCCGCAGGACCCAAATTAGTCCAGATGCAACCACTTTCCAAGTCTCTCCGACCTTCACAAAAAAAGTTATTCAAGAATATCTCTTTCTCCTATGTGCTTTCATCCCTAACCCTAACCCTAACCCTTCCGAAAGTCGGAGAAGCTCAAGGATGGTACCGATCGATGTGCGCTACCCCATTTAGTGGGGGTAGAGCCTACTTGCAAGTCTCTCCGACCTTCACAAAAAAAGTTATTCAAGAATATCTCTTTCTCCTATGTGCTTTCATCCCTAACCCTAACCCTAACCCTTCCGAAAGTCGGAGAAGCTCAAGGATGGTACCGATCGATGCGCGCTACCCCATTTAGTGGGGGTAGAGCCTACTTGCAAGTCTCTCCGACCTTCACAAAAAAAGTTATTCAAGAATATCTCTTTCTCCTATGTGCTTTCATCCCTAACCCTAACCCTAACCCTTCCGAAAGTCGGAGAAGCTCAAGGATGGTACTGATCGATGCGCGCTACCCCATTTAGTGGGGGTAGAGCCTACTTGCAAGTCTCTCCGACCTTCACAAAAAAAGTTATTCAAGAATATCTCCTCAGATTTGGGGGAATTTCGTCGGTCGACCTCTTCCGAAGGTCGTACAAGCTCGGGGATGGTACCAATCGATCCGCAGGACCCAAATTAGTCCAGATGCAACCACTTTCCAAGTCTCTCCGACCTTCACAAAAAAAGTTATTCAAGAATATCTCTTTCTCCTATGTGCTTTCATCCCTAACCCTAACCCTAACCCTTCCGAAAGTCGGAGAAGCTCAAGGATGGTACCGATCGATGTGCGCTACCCCATTTAGTGGGGGTAGAGCCTACTTGCAAGTCTCTCCGACCTTCACAAAAAAAGTTATTCAAGAATATCTCTTTCTCCTATGTGCTTTCATCCCTAACCCTAACCCTAACCCTTCCGAAAGTCGGAGAAGCTCAAGGATGGTACCGATCGATGCGCGCTACCCCATTTAGTGGGGGTAGAGCCTACTTGCAAGTCTCTCCGACCTTCACAAAAAAAGTTATTCAAGAATATCTCTTTCTCCTATGTGCTTTCATCCCTAACCCTAACCCTAACCCTTCCGAAAGTCGGAGAAGCTCAAGGATGGTACTGATCGATGCGCGCTACCCCATTTAGTGGGGGTAGAGCCTACTTGCAAGTCTCTCCGACCTTCACAAAAAAAGTTATTCAAGAATATCTCCTCAGATTTGGGGGAATTTCGTCGGTCGACCTCTTCCGAAGGTCGTACAAGCTCGGGGATGGTACCAATCGATCCGCAGGACCCAAATTAGTCCAGATGCAACCACTTTCCAAGTCTCTCCGACCTTCACAAAAAAAGTTATTCAAGAATATCTCTTTCTCCTATGTGCTTTCATCCCTAACCCTAACCCTAACCCTTCCGAAAGTCGGAGAAGCTCAAGGATGGTACCGATCGATGCGCGCAACCCCATTTAGTGGGGGTAGAGCCTACTTGCAAGTCTCTCCGACCTTCACAAAAAAAGTTATTCAAGAATATCTCTTTCTCCTATGTGCTTTCATCCCTAACCCTAACCCTAACCCTTCCGAAAGTCGGAGAAGCTCAAGGATGGTACCGATCGATGCGCGCTACCCCATTTAGTGGGGGTAGAGCCTACTTGCAAGTCTCTCCGACCTTCACAAAAAAAGTTATTCAAGAATATCTCTTTCTCCTATGTGCTTTCATCCCTAACCCTAACCCTTCCGAAAGTCGGAGAAGCTCAAGGATGGTACCGATCGATGCGCGCTACCCCATTTAGTGGGGGTAGAGCCTACTTGCAAGTCTCTCCGACCTTCACAAAAAAAGTTATTCAAGAATATCTCTTTCTCCTATGTGCTTTCATCCCTAACCCTAACCCTAACCCTTCCGAAAGTCGGAGAAGCTCAAGGATGGTACTGGTCGATGCGCGCAACCCCATTTAGTGGGGGTAGAGCCTACTTGCAAGTCTCTCCGACCTTCACAAAAAAAGTTATTCAAGAATATCTCCTCAGATTTGGGGGAATTTCGTTGGTCGACCTCTTCCGAAGGTCGTACAAGCTCGGGGATGGTACCAATCGATCCGCAGGACCCAAATTAGTCCAGATGCAACCACTTTCCAAGTCTCTCCGACCTTCACAAAAAAAGTTATTCAAGAATATCTCTTTCTCCTATGTGCTTTCATCCCTAACCCTAACCCTAACCCTTCCGAAAGTCGGAGAAGCTCAAGGATGGTACCGATCGATGCGCGCTACCCCATTTAGTGGGGGTAGAGCCTACTTGCAAGTCTCTCCGACCTTCACAAAAAAAGTTATTCAAGAATATCTCCTCAGATTTGGGGGAATTTCGTCGGTCGACCTCTTCCGAAGGTCGTACAAGCTCGGGGATGGTACCAATCGATCCGCAGGACCCAAATTAGTCCAGATGCAACCACTTTCCAAGTCTCTCCGACCTTCACAAAAAAAGTTATTCAAGAATATCTCTTTCTCCTATGTGCTTTCATCCCTAACCCTAACCCTAACCCTTCCGAAAGTCGGAGAAGCTCAAGGATGGTACCGATCGATGCGCGCAACCCCATTTAGTGGGGGTAGAGCCTACTTGCAAGTCTCTCCGACCTTCACAAAAAAAGTTATTCAAGAATATCTCTTTCTCCTATGTGCTTTCATCCCTAACCCTAACCCTAACCCTTCCGAAAGTCGGAGAAGCTCAAGGATGGTACCGATCGATGCGCGCTACCCCATTTAGTGGGGGTAGAGCCTACTTGCAAGTCTCTCCGACCTTCACAAAAAAGGTTATTCAAGAATATCTCTTTCTCCTATGTGCTTTCATCCCTAACCCTAACCCTAACCCTTCCGAAAGTCGGAGAAGCTCAAGGATGGTACCGATCGATGCGCGCTACCCCATTTAGTGGGGGTAGAGCCTACTTGCAAGTCTCTCCGACCTTCACAAAAAAAGTTATTCAAGAATATCTCCTCAGATTTGGGGGAATTTCGTCGGTCGACCTCTTCCGAAGGTCGTACAAGCTCGGGGATGGTACCAATCGATCCGCAGGACCCAAATTAGTCCAGATGCAACCACTTTCCAAGTCTCTCCGACCTTCACAAAAAAAGTTATTCAAGAATATCTCTTTCTCCTATGTGCTTTCATCCCTAACCCTAACCCTAACCCTTCCGAAAGTCGGAGAAGCTCAAGGATGGTACCGATCGATGCGCGCTACCCCATTTAGTGGGGGTAGAGCCTACTTGCAAGTCTCTCCGACCTTCACAAAAAACGTTATTCAAGAATATCTCTTTCTCCTATGTGCTTTCATCCCTAACCCTAACCCTAACCCTTCCGAAAGTCGGAGAAGCTCAAGGATGGTACCGATCGATGCGCGCTACCCCATTTAGTGGGGGTAGAGCCTACTTGCAAGTCTCTCCGACCTTCACAAAAAAAGTTATTCAAGAATATCTCTTTCTCCTATGTGCTTTCATCCCTAACCCTAACCCTAACCCTTCCGAAAGTCGGAGAAGCTCAAGGATGGTACCGATCGATGTGCGCAACCCCATTTAGTGGGGGTAGAGCCTACTTGCAAGTCTCTCCGACCTTCACAAAAAAAGTTATTCAAGAATATCTCCTCAGATTTGGGGGAATTTCGTCGGTCGACCTCTTCCGAAGGTCGTACAAGCTCGGGGATGGTACCAATCGATCCGCAGGACCCAAATTAGTCCAGATGCAACCACTTTCCAAGTCTCTCCGACCTTCACAAAAAAAGTTATTCAAGAATATCTCTTTCTCCTATGTGCTTTCATCCCTAACCCTAACCCTAACCCTTCCGAAAGTCGGAGAAGCTCAAGGATGGTACCGATCGATGCGCGCTACCCCATTTAGTGGGGGTAGAGCCTACTTGCAAGTCTCTCCGACCTTCACAAAAAAAGTTATTCAAGAATATCTCTTTCTCCTATGTGCTTTCATCCCTAACCCTAACCCTAACCCTTCCGAAAGTCGGAGAAGCTCAAGGATGGTACCGATCGATGCGCGCAACCCCATTTAGTGGGGGTAGAGCCTACTTGCAAGTCTCTCCGACCTTCACAAAAAAAGTTATTCAAGAATATCTCCTCAGATTTGGGGGAATTTCGTCGGTCGACCTCTTTCGAAGGTCGTACAAGCTCGGGGATGGTACCAATCGATCCGCAGGACCCAAATTAGTCCAGATGCAACCACTTTCCAAGTCTCTCCGACCTTCACAAAAAAAGTTATTCAAGAATATCTCTTTCTCCTATGTGCTTTCATCCCTAACCCTAACCCTAACCCTTCCGAAAGTCGGAGAAGCTCAAGGATGGTACCGATCGATGCGCGCTACCCCATTTAGTGGGGGTAGAGCCTACTTGCAAGTCTCTCCGACCTTCACAAAAAAAGTTATTCAAGAATATCTCTTTCTCCTATGTGCTTTCATCCCTAACCCTAACCCTAACCCTTCCGAAAGTCGGAGAAGCTCAAGGATGGTACCGATCGATGCGCGCTACCCCATTTAGTGGGGGTAGAGCCTACTTGCAAGTCTCTCCGACCTTCACAAAAAAAGTTATTCAAGAATATCTCCTCAGATTTGGGGGAATTTCGTCGGTCGACCTCTTCCGAAGGTTGTACAAGCTCGGGGATGGTACCAATCGATCCGCAGGACCCAAATTAGTCCAGATGCAACCACTTTCCAAGTCTCTCCGACCTTCACAAAAAAAGTTATTCAAGAATATCTCTTTCTCCTATGTGCTTTCATCCCTAACCCTAACCCTAATCCTTCCGAAAGTCGGAGAAGCTCAAGGATGGTACTGATCGATGCGCGCTACCCCATTTAGTGGGGGTAGAGCCTACTTGCAAGTCTCTCCGACCTTCACAAAAAAAGTTATTCAAGAATATCTCTTTCTCCTATGTGCTTTCATCCCTAACCCTAACCCTAACCCTTCCGAAAGTCGGAGAAGCTCAAAGATGGTACCGATCGATGCGCGCTACCCCATTTAGTGGGGGTAGAGCCTACTTGCAAGTCTCTCCGACCTTCACAAAAAAAGTTATTCAAGAATATCTCTTTCTCCTATGTGCTTTCATCCCTAACCCTAACCCTAACCCTTCCGAAAGTCGGAGAAGCTCAAGGATGGTACCGATCGATGTGCGCTACCCCATTTAGTGGGGGTAGAGCCTACTTGCAAGTCTCTCCGACCTTCACAAAAAAAGTTATTCAAGAATATCTCTTTCTCCTATGTGCTTTCATCCCTAACCCTAACCCTAACCCTTCCGAAAGTCGGAGAAGCTCAAGGATGGTACTGGTCGATGCGCGCAACCCCATTTAGTGGGGGTAGAGCCTACTTGCAAGTCTCTCCGACCTTCACAAAAAAAGTTATTCAAGAATATCTCCTCAGATTTGGGGGAATTTCGTCGGTCGACCTCTTCCGAAGGTCGTACAAGCTCGGGGATGGTACCAATCGATCCGCAGGACCCAAATTAGTCCACATGCAACCACTTTCCAAGTCTCTCCGACCTTCACAAAAAAAGTTATTCAAGAATATCTCTTTCTCCTATGTGCTTTCATCCCTAACCCTAACCCTAACCCTTCCGAAAGTCGGAGAAGCTCAAGGATGGTACCGATCGATGCGCGCTACCCCATTTAGTGGGGGTAAAGCCTACTTGCAAGTCTCTCCGACCTTCACAAAAAAAGTTATTCAAGAATATCTCTTTCTCCTATGTGCTTTCATCCCTAACCCTAACCCTAACCCTTCCGAAAGTCGGAGAAGCTCAAGGATGGTACCGATCGATGCGCGCTACCCCATTTAGTGGGGGTAGAGCCTACTTGCAAGTCTCTCCGACCTTCACAAAAAAAGTTATTCAAGAATATCTCCTCAGATTTGGGGGAATTTCGTCGGTCGACCTCTTCCGAAGGTCGTACAAGCTCGGGGATGGTACCAATCGATCTGCAGGACCCAAATTAGTCCAGATGCAACCACTTTCCAAGTCTCTCCGACCTTCACAAAAAAAGTTATTCAAGAATATCTCTTTCTCCTATGTGCTTTCATCCCTAACCCTAACCCTAACCCTTCCGAAAGTCGGAGAAGCTCAAGGATGGTACCGATCGATGCGCGCTACCCCATTTAGTGGGGGTAGAGCCTACTTGCAAGTCTCTCCGACCTTCACAAAAAAAGTTATTCAAGAATATCTCTTTCTCCTATGTGCTTTCATCCCTAACCCTAACCCTAACCCTTCCGAAAGTCGGAGAAGCTCAAGGATGGTACTGATCGATGCGCGCTACCCCATTTAGTGGGGGTAGAGCCAACTTGCAAGTCTCTCCGACCTTCACAAAAAAAGTTATTCAAGAATATCTCTTTCTCCTATGTGCTTTCATCCCTAACCCTAACCCTAACCCTTCCGAAAGTCGGAGAAGCTCAAGGATGGTACCGATCGATGCGCGTTACCCCATTTAGTGGGGGTAGAGCCTACTTGCAAGTCTCTCCGACCTTCACAAAAAAAGTTATTCAAGAATATCTCTTTCTCCTATGTGCTTTCATCCCTAACCCTAACCCTAACCCTTCCGAAAGTCGGAGAAGCTCAAGGATGGTACCGATCGATGCGCGCAACCCCATTTAGTGGGGGTAGAGCCTACTTGCAAGTCTCTCCGACCTTCACAAAAAACGTTATTCAAGAATATCTCCTCAGATTTGGGGGAATTTCGTCGGTCGACCTCTTCCGAAGGTCGTACAAGCTCGGGGATGGTACCAATCGATCCGCAGGACCCAAATTAGTCCAGATGCAACCACTTTCCAAGTCTCTCCGACCTTCACAAAAAAAGTTATTCAAGAATATCTCTTTCTCCTATGTGCTTTCATCCCTAACCCTAACCCTAACCCTTCCGAAAGTCGGAGAAGCTCAAGGATGGTACTGATCGATGCGCGCTACCCCATTTAGTGGGGGTAGAGCCAACTTGCAAGTCTCTCCGACCTTCACAAAAAAAGTTATTCAAGAATATCTCTTTCTCCTATGTGCTTTCATCCCTAACCCTAACCCTAACCCTTCCGAAAGTCGGAGAAGCTCAAGGATGGTACCGATCGATGCGCGTTACCCCATTTAGTGGGGGTAGAGCCTACTTGCAAGTCTCTCCGACCTTCACAAAAAAAGTTATTCAAGAATATCTCTTTCTCCTATGTGCTTTCATCCCTAACCCTAACCCTAACCCTTCCGAAAGTCGGAGAAGCTCAAGGATGGTACTGATCGATGCGCGCTACCCCATTTAGTGGGGGTAGAGCCAACTTGCAAGTCTCTCCGACCTTCACAAAAAAAGTTATTCAAGAATATCTCTTTCTCCTATGTGCTTTCATCCCTAACCCTAACCCTAACCCTTCCGAAAGTCGGAGAAGCTCAAGGATGGTACCGATCGATGCGCGTTACCCCATTTAGTGGGGGTAGAGCCTACTTGCAAGTCTCTCCGACCTTCACAAAAAAAGTTATTCAAGAATATCTCTTTCTCCTATGTGCTTTCATCCCTAACCCTAACCCTAACCCTTCCGAAAGTCGGAGAAGCTCAAGGATGGTACCGATCGATGCGCGCAACCCCATTTAGTGGGGGTAGAGCCTACTTGCAAGTCTCTCCGACCTTCACAAAAAACGTTATTCAAGAATATCTCCTCAGATTTGGGGGAATTTCGTCGGTCGACCTCTTCCGAAGGTCGTACAAGCTCGGGGATGGTACCAATCGATCCGCAGGACCCAAATTAGTCCAGATGCAACCACTTTCCAAGTCTCTCCGACCTTCACAAAAAAAGTTATTCAAGAATATCTCTTTCTCCTATGTGCTTTCATCCCTAACCCTAACCCTAACCCTTCCGAAAGTCGGAGAAGCTCAAGGATGGTACCGATCGATGCGCGCTACCCCATTTAGTGGGGGTAGAGCCTACTTGCAAGTCTCTCCGACCTTCACAAAAAACGTTATTCAAGAATATCTCTTTCTCCTATGTGCTTTCATCCCTAACCCTAACCCTAACCCTTCCGAAAGTCGGAGAAGCTCAAGGATGGTACCGATCGATGCGCGCTACCCCATTTAGTGGGGGTAGAGCCTACTTGCAAGTCTCTCCGACCTTCACAAAAAAAGTTATTCAAGAATATCTCCTCAGATTTGGGGGAATTTCGTCGGTCGACCTCTTCCGAAGGTCGTACAAGCTCGGGGATGGTACCAATCGATCCGCAGGACCCAAATTAGTCCAGATGCAACCACTTTCCAAGTCTCTCCGACCTTCACAAAAAAAGTTATTCAAGAATATCTCTTTCTCCTATGTGCTTTCATCCCTAACCCTAACCCTAACCCTTCCGAAAGTCGGAGAAGCTCAAGGATGGTACCGATCGATGCGCGCTACCCCATTTAGTGGGGGTAGAGCCTACTTGCAAGTCTCTCCGACCTTCACAAAAAACGTTATTCAAGAATATCTCTTTCTCCTATGTGCTTTCATCCCTAACCCTAACCCTAACCCTTCCGAAAGTCGGAGAAGCTCAAGGATGGTACCGATCGATGCGCGCTACCCCATTTAGTGGGGGTAGAGCCTACTTGCAAGTCTCTCCGACCTTCACAAAAAAAGTTATTCAAGAATATCTCTTTCTCCTATGTGCTTTCATCCCTAACCCTAACCCTAACCCTTCCGAAAGTCGGAGAAGCTCAAGGATGGTACCGATCGATGCGCGCAACCCCATTTAGTGGGGGTAGAGCCTACTTGCAAGTCTCTCCGACCTTCACAAAAAACGTTATTCAAGAATATCTCCTCAGATTTGGGGGAATTTCGTCGGTCGACCTCTTTCGAAGGTCGTACAAGCTCGGGGATGGTACCAATCGATCCGCAGGACCCAAATTAGTCCAGATGCAACCACTTTCCAAGTCTCTCCGACCTTCACAAAAAAAGTTATTCAAGAATATCTCTTTCTCCTATGTGCTTTCATCCCTAACCCTAACCCTAACCCTTCCGAAAGTCGGAGAAGCTCAAGGATGGTACCGATCGATGCGCGCTACCCCATTTAGTGGGGGTAGAGCCTACTTGCAAGTCTCTCCGACCTTCACAAAAAACGTTATTCAAGAATATCTCTTTCTCCTATGTGCTTTCATCCCTAACCCTAACCCTAACCCTTCCGAAAGTCGGAGAAGCTCAAGGATGGTACCGATCGATGCGCGCTACCCCATTTAGTGGGGGTAGAGCCTACTTGCAAGTCTCTCCGACCTTCACAAAAAAAGTTATTCAAGAATATCTCCTCAGATTTGGGGGAATTTCGTCGGTCGACCTCTTCCGAAGGTCGTACAAGCTCGGGGATGGTACCAATCGATCCGCAGGACCCAAATTAGTCCAGATGCAACCACTTTCCAAGTCTCTCCGACCTTCACAAAAAAAGTTATTCAAGAATATCTCTTTCTCCTATGTGCTTTCATCCCTAACCCTAACCCTTCCGAAAGTCGGAGAAGCTCAAGGATGGTACCGATCGATGCGCGCTACCCCATTTAGTGGGGGTAGAGCCAACTTGCAAGTCTCTCCGACCTTCACAAAAAAAGTTATTCAAGAATATCTCTTTCTCCTATGTGCTTTCATCCCTAACCCTAACCCTAACCCTTCCGAAAGTCGGAGAAGCTCAAGGATGGTACCGATCGATGTGCGTTACCCCATTTAGTGGGGGTAGAGCCTACTTGCAAGTCTCTCCGACCTTCACAAAAAAAGTTATTCAAGAATATCTCTTTCTCCTATGTGCTTTCATCCCTAACCCTAACCCTAACCCTTCCGAAAGTCGGAGAAGCTCAAGGATGGTACCGATCGATGCGCGCAACCCCATTTAGTGGGGGTAGAGCCTACTTGCAAGTCTCTCCGACCTTCACAAAAAACGTTATTCAAGAATATCTCCTCAGATTTGGGGGAATTTCGTCGGTCGACCTCTTTCGAAGGTCGTACAAGCTCGGGGATGGTACCAATCGATCCGCAGGACCCAAATTAGTCCAGATGCAACCACTTTCCAAGTCTCTCCGACCTTCACAAAAAAAGTTATTCAAGAATATCTCTTTCTCCTATGTGCTTTCATCCCTAACCCTAACCCTAACCCTTCCGAAAGTCGGAGAAGCTCAAGGATGGTACCGATCGATGCGCGCTACCCCATTTAGTGGGGGTAGAGCCTACTTGCAAGTCTCTCCGACCTTCACAAAAAACGTTATTCAAGAATATCTCTTTCTCCTATGTGCTTTCATCCCTAACCCTAACCCTAACCCTTCCGAAAGTCGGAGAAGCTCAAGGATGGTACCGATCGATGCGCGCTACCCCATTTAGTGGGGGTAGAGCCTACTTGCAAGTCTCTCCGACCTTCACAAAAAAAGTTATTCAAGAATATCTCCTCAGATTTGGGGGAATTTCGTCGGTCGACCTCTTCCGAAGGTCGTACAAGCTCGGGGATGGTACCAATCGATCCGCAGGACCCAAATTAGTCCAGATGCAACCACTTTCCAAGTCTCTCCGACCTTCACAAAAAAAGTTATTCAAGAATATCTCTTTCTCCTATGTGCTTTCATCCCTAACCCTAACCCTTCCGAAAGTCGGAGAAGCTCAAGGATGGTACCGATCGATGCGCGCTACCCCATTTAGTGGGGGTAGAGCCTACTTGCAAGTCTCTCCGACCTTCACAAAAAAAGTTATTCAAGAATATCTCTTTCTCCTATGTGCTTTCATCCCTAACCCTAACCCTAACCCTTCCGAAAGTCGGAGAAGCTCAAGGATGGTACCGATCGATGCGCGCTACCCCATTTAGTGGGGGTAGAGCCTACTTGCAAGTCTCTCCGACCTTCACAAAAAAAGTTATTCAAGAATATCTCTTTCTCCTATGTGCTTTCATCCCTAACCCTAACCCTAACCCTTCCGAAAGTCGGAGAAGCTCAAGGATGGTACCGATCGATGCGCGCTACCCCATTTAGTGGGGGTAGAGCCTACTTGCAAGTCTCTCCGACCTTCACAAAAAAAGTTATTCAAGAATATCTCTTTCTCCTATGTGCTTTCATCCCTAACCCTAACCCTAACCCTTCCGAAAGTCGGAGAAGCTCAAGGATGGTACCGATCGATGCGCGCAACCCCATTTAGTGGGGGTAGAGCCTACTTGCAAGTCTCTCCGACCTTCACAAAAAAAGTTATTCAAGAATATCTCCTCAGATTTGGGGGAATTTCGTCGGTCGACCTCTTTCGAAGGTCGTACAAGCTCGGGGATGGTACCAATCGATCCGCAGGACCCAAATTAGTCCAGATGCAACCACTTTCCAAGTCTCTCCGACCTTCACAAAAAAAGTTATTCAAGAATATCTCTTTCTCCTATGTGCTTTCATCCCTAACCCTAACCCTAACCCTTCCGAAAGTCGGAGAAGCTCAAGGATGGTACCGATCGATGCGCGCTACCCCATTTAGTGGGGGTAGAGCCTACTTGCAAGTCTCTCCGACCTTCACAAAAAACGTTATTCAAGAATATCTCTTTCTCCTATGTGCTTTCATCCCTAACCCTAACCCTAACCCTTCCGAAAGTCGGAGAAGCTCAAGGATGGTACCGATCGATGCGCGCTACCCCATTTAGTGGGGGTAGAGCCTACTTGCAAGTCTCTCCGACCTTCACAAAAAAAGTTATTCAAGAATATCTCTTTCTCCTATGTGCTTTCATCCCTAACCCTAACCCTAACCCTTCCGAAAGTCGGAGAAGCTCAAGGATGGTACCGATCGATGCGCGCTACCCCATTTAGTGGGGGTAGAGCCAACTTGCAAGTCTCTCCGACCTTCACAAAAAAAGTTATTCAAGAATATCTCTTTCTCCTATGTGCTTTCATCCCTAACCCTAACCCTAACCCTTCCGAAAGTCGGAGAAGCTCAAGGATGGTACCGATCGATGCGCGTTACCCCATTTAGTGGGGGTAGAGCCTACTTGCAAGTCTCTCCGACCTTCACAAAAAAAGTTATTCAAGAATATCTCTTTCTCCTATGTGCTTTCATCCCTAACCCTAACCCTAACCCTTCCGAAAGTCGGAGAAGCTCAAGGATGGTACCGATCGATGCGCGCAACCCCATTTAGTGGGGGTAGAGCCTACTTGCAAGTCTCTCCGACCTTCACAAAAAACGTTATTCAAGAATATCTCCTCAGATTTGGGGGAATTTCGTCGGTCGACCTCTTCCGAAGGTCGTACAAGCTCGGGGATGGTACCAATCGATCCGCAGGACCCAAATTAGTCCAGATGCAACCACTTTCCAAGTCTCTCCGACCTTCACAAAAAACGTTATTCAAGAATATCTCTTTCTCCTATGTGCTTTCATCCCTAACCCTAACCCTAACCCTTCCGAAAGTCGGAGAAGCTCAAAGATGGTACCGATCGATGCGCGCTACCCCATTTAGTGGGGGTAGAGCCTACTTGCAAGTCTCTCCGACCTTCACAAAAAAAGTTATTCAAGAATATCTCTTTCTCCTATGTGCTTTCATCCCTAACCCTAACCCTAACCCTTCCGAAAGTCGGAGAAGCTCAAGGATGGTACCGATCGATGCGCGCTACCCCATTTAGTGGGGGTAGAGCCAACTTGCAAGTCTCTCCGACCTTCACAAAAAAAGTTATTCAAGAATATCTCTTTCTCCTATGTGCTTTCATCCCTAACCCTAACCCTAACCCTTCCGAAAGTCGGAGAAGCTCAAGGATGGTACCGATCGATGCGCGCAACCCCATTTAGTGGGGGTAGAGCCTACTTGCAAGTCTCTCCGACCTTCACAAAAAACGTTATTCAAGAATATCTCCTCAGATTTGGGGGAATTTCGTCGGTCGACCTCTTCCGAAGGTCTTACAAGCTCGGGGATGGTACCAATCGATCCGCAGGACCCAAATTAGTCCAGATGCAACCACTTTCCAAGTCTCTCCGACCTTCACAAAAAAAGTTATTCAAGAATATCTCTTTCTCCTATGTGCTTTCATCCCTAACCCTAACCCTAACCCTTCCGAAAGTCGGAGAAGCTCAAGGATGGTACCGATCGATGCGCGCTACCCCATTTAGTGGGGGTAGAGCCTACTTGCAAGTCTCTCCGACCTTCACAAAAAACGTTATTCAAGAATATCTCTTTCTCCTATGTGCTTTCATCCCTAACCCTAACCCTAACCCTTCCGAAAGTCGGAGAAGCTCAAGGATGGTACCGATCGATGCGCGCTACCCCATTTAGTGGGGGTAGAGCCTACTTGCAAGTCTCTCCGACCTTCACAAAAAAAGTTATTCAAGAATATCTCCTCAGATTTGGGGGAATTTCGTCGGTCGACCTCTTCCGAAGGTCGTACAAGCTCGGGGATGGTACCAATCGATCCGCAGGACCCAAATTAGTCCAGATGCAACCACTTTCCAAGTCTCTCCGACCTTCACAAAAAAAGTTATTCAAGAATATCTCTTTCTCCTATGTGCTTTCATCCCTAACCCTAACCCTAACCCTTCCGAAAGTCGGAGAAGCTCAAGGATGGTACCGATCGATGCGCGCTACCCCATTTAGTGGGGGTAGAGCCTACTTGCAAGTCTCTCCGACCTTCACAAAAAAAGTTATTCAAGAATATCTCTTTCTCCTATGTGCTTTCATCCCTAACCCTAACCCTAACCCTTCCGAAAGTCGGAGAAGCTCAAGGATGGTACCGATCGATGCGCGCTACCCCATTTAGTGGGGGTAGAGCCTACTTGCAAGTCTCTCCGACCTTCACAAAAAAAGTTATTCAAGAATATCTCTTTCTCCTATGTGCTTTCATCCCTAACCCTAACCCTAACCCTTCCGAAAGTCGGAGAAGCTCAAGGATGGTACCGATCGATGCGCGCAACCCCATTTAGTGGGGGTAGAGCCTACTTGCAAGTCTCTCCGACCTTCACAAAAAAAGTTATTCAAGAATATCTCTTTCTCCTATGTGCTTTCATCCCTAACCCTAACCCTAACCCTTCCGAAAGTCGGAGAAGCTCAAGGATGGTACCGATCGATGCGCGCAACCCCATTTAGTGGGGGTAGAGCCTACTTGCAAGTCTCTCCGACCTTCACAAAAAAAGTTATTCAAGAATATCTCCTCAGATTTGGGGGAATTTCGTCGGTCGACCTCTTCCGAAGGTCGTACAAGCTCGGGGATGGTACTAATCGATCCGCAGGACCCAAATTAGTCCAGATGCAACCACTTTCCAAGTCTCTCCGACCTTCACAAAAAAAGTTATTCAAGAATATCTCTTTCTCCTATGTGCTTTCATCCCTAACCCTAACCCTAACCCTTCCGAAAGTCGGAGAAGCTCAAGGATGGTACCGATCGATGCGCGCTACCCCATTTAGTGGGGGTAGAGCCTACTTGCAAGTCTCTCCGACCTTCACAAAAAAAGTTATTCAAGAATATCTCTTTCTCCTATGTGCTTTCATCCCTAACCCTAACCCTAACCCTTCCGAAAGTCGGAGAAGCTCAAGGATGGTACCGATCGATGCGCGCTACCCCATTTAGTGGGGGTAGAGCCTACTTGCAAGTCTCTCCGACCTTCACAAAAAACGTTATTCAAGAATATCTCTTTCTCCTATGTGCTTTCATCCCTAACCCTAACCCTAACCCTTCCGAAAGTCGGAGAAGCTCAAGGATGGTACCGATCGATGCGCGCTACCCCATTTAGTGGGGGTAGAGCCTACTTGCAAGTCTCTCCGACCTTCACAAAAAAAGTTATTCAAGAATATCTCTTTCTCCTATGTGCTTTCATCCCTAACCCTAACCCTAACCCTTCCGAAAGTCGGAGAAGCTCAAGGATGGTACCGATCGATGCGCGCAACCCCATTTAGTGGGGGTAGAGCCTACTTGCAAGTCTCTCCGACCTTCACAAAAAAAGTTATTCAAGAATATCTCCTCAGATTTGGGGGAATTTCGTCGGTCGACCTCTTCCGAAGGTCGTACAAGCTCGGGGATGGTACCAATCGATCTGCAGGACCCAAATTAGTCCAGATGCAACCACTTTCCAAGTCTCTCCGACCTTCACAAAAAAAGTTATTCAAGAATATCTCTTTCTCCTATGTGCTTTCATCCCTACCCCTAACCCTAACCCTTCCGAAAGTCGGAGAAGCTCAAGGATGGTACCGATCGATGCGCGCTACCCCATTTAGTGGGGGTAGAGCCTACTTGCAAGTCTCTCCGACCTTCACAAAAAAAGTTATTCAAGAATATCTCTTTCTCCTATGTGCTTTCATCCCTAACCCTAACCCTAACCCTTCCGAAAGTCGGAGAAGCTCAAGGATGGTACCGATCGATGCGCGCTACCCCATTTAGTGGGGGTAGAGCCAACTTGCAAGTCTCTCCGACCTTCACAAAAAAAGTTATTCAAGAATATCTCTTTCTCCTATGTGCTTTCATCCCTAACCCTAACCCTAACCCTTCCGAAAGTCGGAGAAGCTCAAGGATGGTACCGATCGATGCGCGCAACCCCATTTAGTGGGGGTAGAGCCTACTTGCAAGTCTCTCCGACCTTCACAAAAAACGTTATTCAAGAATATCTCCTCAGATTTGGGGGAATTTCGTCGGTCGACCTCTTCCGAAGGTCTTACAAGCTCGGGGATGGTACCAATCGATCCGCAGGACCCAAATTAGTCCAGATGCAACCACTTTCCAAGTCTCTCCGACCTTCACAAAAAAAGTTATTCAAGAATATCTCTTTCTCCTATGTGCTTTCATCCCTAACCCTAACCCTAACCCTTCCGAAAGTCGGAGAAGCTCAAGGATGGTACCGATCGATGCGCGCTACCCCATTTAGTGGGGGTAGAGCCTACTTGCAAGTCTCTCCGACCTTCACAAAAAACGTTATTCAAGAATATCTCTTTCTCCTATGTGCTTTCATCCCTAACCCTAACCCTAACCCTTCCGAAAGTCGGAGAAGCTCAAGGATGGTACCGATCGATGCGCGCTACCCCATTTAGTGGGGGTAGAGCCTACTTGCAAGTCTCTCCGACCTTCACAAAAAAAGTTATTCAAGAATATCTCCTCAGATTTGGGGGAATTTCGTCGGTCGACCTCTTCCGAAGGTCGTACAAGCTCGGGGATGGTACCAATCGATCCGCAGGACCCAAATTAGTCCAGATGCAACCACTTTCCAAGTCTCTCCGACCTTCACAAAAAAAGTTATTCAAGAATATCTCTTTCTCCTATGTGCTTTCATCCCTAACCCTAACCCTAACCCTTCCGAAAGTCGGAGAAGCTCAAGGATGGTACCGATCGATGCGCGCTACCCCATTTAGTGGGGGTAGAGCCTACTTGCAAGTCTCTCCGACCTTCACAAAAAAAGTTATTCAAGAATATCTCTTTCTCCTATGTGCTTTCATCCCTAACCCTAACCCTAACCCTTCCGAAAGTCGGAGAAGCTCAAGGATGGTACCGATCGATGCGCGCTACCCCATTTAGTGGGGGTAGAGCCTACTTGCAAGTCTCTCCGACCTTCACAAAAAAAGTTATTCAAGAATATCTCTTTCTCCTATGTGCTTTCATCCCTAACCCTAACCCTAACCCTTCCGAAAGTCGGAGAAGCTCAAGGATGGTACCGATCGATGCGCGCTACCCCATTTAGTGGGGGTAGAGCCAACTTGCAAGTCTCTCCGACCTTCACAAAAAAAGTTATTCAAGAATATCTCTTTCTCCTATGTGCTTTCATCCCTAACCCTAACCCTAACCCTTCCGAAAGTCGGAGAAGCTCAAGGATGGTACCGATCGATGCGCGCAACCCCATTTAGTGGGGGTAGAGCCTACTTGCAAGTCTCTCCGACCTTCACAAAAAACGTTATTCAAGAATATCTCCTCAGATTTGGGGGAATTTCGTCGGTCGACCTCTTCCGAAGGTCTTACAAGCTCGGGGATGGTACCAATCGATCCGCAGGACCCAAATTAGTCCAGATGCAACCACTTTCCAAGTCTCTCCGACCTTCACAAAAAAAGTTATTCAAGAATATCTCTTTCTCCTATGTGCTTTCATCCCTAACCCTAACCCTAACCCTTCCGAAAGTCGGAGAAGCTCAAGGATGGTACCGATCGATGCGCGCTACCCCATTTAGTGGGGGTAGAGCCTACTTGCAAGTCTCTCCGACCTTCACAAAAAACGTTATTCAAGAATATCTCTTTCTCCTATGTGCTTTCATCCCTAACCCTAACCCTAACCCTTCCGAAAGTCGGAGAAGCTCAAGGATGGTACCGATCGATGCGCGCTACCCCATTTAGTGGGGGTAGAGCCTACTTGCAAGTCTCTCCGACCTTCACAAAAAAAGTTATTCAAGAATATCTCCTCAGATTTGGGGGAATTTCGTCGGTCGACCTCTTCCGAAGGTCGTACAAGCTCGGGGATGGTACCAATCGATCCGCAGGACCCAAATTAGTCCAGATGCAACCACTTTCCAAGTCTCTCCGACCTTCACAAAAAAAGTTATTCAAGAATATCTCTTTCTCCTATGTGCTTTCATCCCTAACCCTAACCCTAACCCTTCCGAAAGTCGGAGAAGCTCAAGGATGGTACCGATCGATGCGCGCTACCCCATTTAGTGGGGGTAGAGCCTACTTGCAAGTCTCTCCGACCTTCACAAAAAAAGTTATTCAAGAATATCTCTTTCTCCTATGTGCTTTCATCCCTAACCCTAACCCTAACCCTTCCGAAAGTCGGAGAAGCTCAAGGATGGTACCGATCGATGCGCGCTACCCCATTTAGTGGGGGTAGAGCCTACTTGCAAGTCTCTCCGACCTTCACAAAAAAAGTTATTCAAGAATATCTCTTTCTCCTATGTGCTTTCATCCCTAACCCTAACCCTAACCCTTCCGAAAGTCGGAGAAGCTCAAGGATGGTACCGATCGATGCGCGCAACCCCATTTAGTGGGGGTAGAGCCTACTTGCAAGTCTCTCCGACCTTCACAAAAAAAGTTATTCAAGAATATCTCTTTCTCCTATGTGCTTTCATCCCTAACCCTAACCCTAACCCTTCCGAAAGTCGGAGAAGCTCAAGGATGGTACCGATCGATGCGCGCAACCCCATTTAGTGGGGGTAGAGCCTACTTGCAAGTCTCTCCGACCTTCACAAAAAAAGTTATTCAAGAATATCTCCTCAGATTTGGGGGAATTTCGTCGGTCGACCTCTTCCGAAGGTCGTACAAGCTCGGGGATGGTACTAATCGATCCGCAGGACCCAAATTAGTCCAGATGCAACCACTTTCCAAGTCTCTCCGACCTTCACAAAAAAAGTTATTCAAGAATATCTCTTTCTCCTATGTGCTTTCATCCCTAACCCTAACCCTAACCCTTCCGAAAGTCGGAGAAGCTCAAGGATGGTACCGATCGATGCGCGCTACCCCATTTAGTGGGGGTAGAGCCTACTTGCAAGTCTCTCCGACCTTCACAAAAAAAGTTATTCAAGAATATCTCTTTCTCCTATGTGCTTTCATCCCTAACCCTAACCCTAACCCTTCCGAAAGTCGGAGAAGCTCAAGGATGGTACCGATCGATGCGCGCTACCCCATTTAGTGGGGGTAGAGCCTACTTGCAAGTCTCTCCGACCTTCACAAAAAACGTTATTCAAGAATATCTCTTTCTCCTATGTGCTTTCATCCCTAACCCTAACCCTAACCCTTCCGAAAGTCGGAGAAGCTCAAGGATGGTACCGATCGATGCGCGCTACCCCATTTAGTGGGGGTAGAGCCTACTTGCAAGTCTCTCCGACCTTCACAAAAAAAGTTATTCAAGAATATCTCTTTCTCCTATGTGCTTTCATCCCTAACCCTAACCCTAACCCTTCCGAAAGTCGGAGAAGCTCAAGGATGGTACCGATCGATGCGCGCAACCCCATTTAGTGGGGGTAGAGCCTACTTGCAAGTCTCTCCGACCTTCACAAAAAAAGTTATTCAAGAATATCTCCTCAGATTTGGGGGAATTTCGTCGGTCGACCTCTTCCGAAGGTCGTACAAGCTCGGGGATGGTACCAATCGATCTGCAGGACCCAAATTAGTCCAGATGCAACCACTTTCCAAGTCTCTCCGACCTTCACAAAAAAAGTTATTCAAGAATATCTCTTTCTCCTATGTGCTTTCATCCCTACCCCTAACCCTAACCCTTCCGAAAGTCGGAGAAGCTCAAGGATGGTACCGATCGATGCGCGCTACCCCATTTAGTGGGGGTAGAGCCTACTTGCAAGTCTCTCCGACCTTCACAAAAAAAGTTATTCAAGAATATCTCTTTCTCCTATGTGCTTTCATCCCTAACCCTAACCCTAACCCTTCCGAAAGTCGGAGAAGCTCAAGGATGGTACCGATCGATGCGCGCTACCCCATTTAGTGGGGGTAGAGCCTACTTGCAAGTCTCTCCGACCTTCACAAAAAAAGTTATTCAAGAATATCTCTTTCTCCTATGTGCTTTCATCCCTAACCCTAACCCTAACCCTTCCGAAAGTCGGAGAAGCTCAAGGATGGTACCGATCGATGCGCGCTACCCCATTTAGTGGGGGTAGAGCCTACTTGCAAGTCTCTCGGACCTTCACAAAAAAAGTTATTCAAGAATATCTCTTTCTCCTATGTGCTTTCATCCCTAACCCTAACCCTAACCCTTCCGAAAGTCGGAGAAGCTCAAGGATGGTACCGATCGATGCGCGCTACCCCATTTAGTGGGGGTAGAGCCTACTTGCAAGTCTCTCCGACCTTCACAAAAAAAGTTATTCAAGAATATCTCCTCAGATTTGGGGGAATTTCGTCGGTCGACCTCTTCCGAAGGTCGTACAAGCTCGGGGATGGTACCAATCGATCCGCAGGACCCAAATTAGTCCAGATGCAACCACTTTCCAAGTCTCTCCGACCTTCACAAAAAACGTTATTCAAGAATATCTCTTTCTCCTATGTGCTTTCATCCCTAACCCTAACCCTAACCCTTCCGAAAGTCGGAGAAGCTCAAGGATGGTACCGATCGATGCGCGCTACCCCATTTAGTGGGGGTAGAGCCTACTTGCAAGTCTCTCCGACCTTCACAAAAAAAGTTATTCAAGAATATCTCCTCAGATTTGGGGGAATTTCGTCGGTCGACCTCTTCCGAAGGTCGTACAAGCTCGGGGATGGTACCAATCGATCCGCAGGACCCAAATTAGTCCAGATGCAACCACTTTCCAAGTCTCTCCGACCTTCACAAAAAAAGTTATTCAAGAATATCTCTTTCTCCTATGTGCTTTCATCCCTAACCCTAACCCTAACCCTTCCGAAAGTCGGAGAAGCTCAAGGATGGTACCGATCGATGCGCGCTACCCCATTTAGTGGGGGTAGAGCCTACTTGCAAGTCTCTCCGACCTTCACAAAAAAAGTTATTCAAGAATATCTCTTTCTCCTATGTGCTTTCATCCCTAACCCTAACCCTAACCCTTCCGAAAGTCGGAGAAGCTCAAGGATGGTACCGATCGATGCGCGCTACCCCATTTAGTGGGGGTAGAGCCTACTTGCAAGTCTCTCCGACCTTCACAAAAAAAGTTATTCAAGAATATCTCTTTCTCCTATGTGCTTTCATCCCTAACCCTAACCCTAACCCTTCCGAAAGTCGGAGAAGCTCAAGGATGGTACCGATCGATGCGCGCAACCCCATTTAGTGGGGGTAGAGCCTACTTGCAAGTCTCTCCGACCTTCACAAAAAAAGTTATTCAAGAATATCTCTTTCTCCTATGTGCTTTCATCCCTAACCCTAACCCTAACCCTTCCGAAAGTCGGAGAAGCTCAAGGATGGTACCGATCGATGCGCGCAACCCCATTTAGTGGGGGTAGAGCCTACTTGCAAGTCTCTCCGACCTTCACAAAAAAAGTTATTCAAGAATATCTCCTCAGATTTGGGGGAATTTCGTCGGTCGACCTCTTCCGAAGGTCGTACAAGCTCGGGGATGGTACCAATCGATCCGCAGGACCCAAATTAGTCCAGATGCAACCACTTTCCAAGTCTCTCCGACCTTCACAAAAAAAGTTATTCAAGAATATCTCTTTCTCCTATGTGCTTTCATCCCTAACCCTAACCCTAACCCTTCCGAAAGTCGGAGAAGCTCAAGGATGGTACCGATCGATGCGCGCTACCCCATTTAGTGGGGGTAGAGCCTACTTGCAAGTCTCTCCGACCTTCACAAAAAAAGTTATTCAAGAATATCTCTTTCTCCTATGTGCTTTCATCCCTAACCCTAACCCTAACCCTTCCGAAAGTCGGAGAAGCTCAAGGATGGTACCGATCGATGCGCGCTACCCCATTTAGTGGGGGTAGAGCCTACTTGCAAGTCTCTCCGACCTTCACAAAAAACGTTATTCAAGAATATCTCTTTCTCCTATGTGCTTTCATCCCTAACCCTAACCCTAACCCTTCCGAAAGTCGGAGAAGCTCAAGGATGGTACCGATCGATGCGCGCTACCCCATTTAGTGGGGGTAGAGCCTACTTGCAAGTCTCTCCGACCTTCACAAAAAAAGTTATTCAAGAATATCTCTTTCTCCTATGTTCTTTCATCCCTAACCCTAACCCTAACCCTTCCGAAAGTCGGAGAAGCTCAAGGATGGTACCGATCGATGCGCGCAACCCCATTTAGTGGGGGTAGAGCCTACTTGCAAGTCTCTCCGACCTTCACAAAAAAAGTTATTCAAGAATATCTCCTCAGATTTGGGGGAATTTCGTCGGTCGACCTCTTCCGAAGGTCGTACAAGCTCGGGGATGGTACCAATCGATCTGCAGGACCCAAATTAGTCCAGATGCAACCACTTTCCAAGTCTCTCCGACCTTCACAAAAAAAGTTATTCAAGAATATCTCTTTCTCCTATGTGCTTTCATCCCTACCCCTAACCCTAACCCTTCCGAAAGTCGGAGAAGCTCAAGGATGGTACCGATCGATGCGCGCTACCCCATTTAGTGGGGGTAGAGCCTACTTGCAAGTCTCTCCGACCTTCACAAAAAACGTTATTCAAGAATATCTCTTTCTCCTATGTGCTTTCATCCCTAACCCTAACCCTAACCCTTCCGAAAGTCGGAGAAGCTCAAGGATGGTACCGATCGATGCGCGCTACCCCATTTAGTGGGGGTAGAGCCTACTTGCAAGTCTCTCCGACCTTCACAAAAAAAGTTATTCAAGAATATCTCTTTCTCCTATGTGCTTTCATCCCTAACCCTAACCCTAACCCTTCCGAAAGTCGGAGAAGCTCAAGGATGGTACCGATCGATGCGCGCAACCCCATTTAGTGGGGGTAGAGCCTACTTGCAAGTCTCTCCGACCTTCACAAAAAAAGTTATTCAAGAATATCTCTTTCTCCTATGTGCTTTCATCCCTAACCCTAACCCTTCCGAAAGTCGGAGAAGCTCAAGGATGGTACCGATCGATGCGCGCAACCCCATTTAGTGGGGGTAGAGCCTACTTGCAAGTCTCTCCGACCTTCACAAAAAAAGTTATTCAAGAATATCTCCTCAGATTTGGGGGAATTTCGTCGGTCGACCTCTTCCGAAGGTCGTACAAGCTCGGGGATGGTACTAATCGATCCGCAGGACCCAAATTAGTCCAGATGCAACCACTTTCCAAGTCTCTCCGACCTTCACAAAAAAAGTTATTCAAGAATATCTCTTTCTCCTATGTGCTTTCATCCCTAACCCTAACCCTAACCCTTCCGAAAGTCGGAGAAGCTCAAGGATGGTACCGATCGATGCGCGCTACCCCATTTAGTGGGGGTAGAGCCTACTTGCAAGTCTCTCCGACCTTCACAAAAAAAGTTATTCAAGAATATCTCTTTCTCCTATGTGCTTTCATCCCTAACCCTAACCCTAACCCTTCCGAAAGTCGGAGAAGCTCAAGGATGGTACCGATCGATGCGCGCTACCCCATTTAGTGGGGGTAGAGCCTACTTGCAAGTCTCTCCGACCTTCACAAAAAACGTTATTCAAGAATATCTCTTTCTCCTATGTGCTTTCATCCCTAACCCTAACCCTAACCCTTCCGAAAGTCGGAGAAGCTCAAGGATGGTACCGATCGATGCGCGCTACCCCATTTAGTGGGGGTAGAGCCTACTTGCAAGTCTCTCCGACCTTCACAAAAAAAGTTATTCAAGAATATCTCTTTCTCCTATGTGCTTTCATCCCTAACCCTAACCCTAACCCTTCCGAAAGTCGGAGAAGCTCAAGGATGGTACCGATCGATGCGCGCAACCCCATTTAGTGGGGGTAGAGCCTACTTGCAAGTCTCTCCGACCTTCACAAAAAAAGTTATTCAAGAATATCTCCTCAGATTTGGGGGAATTTCGTCGGTCGACCTCTTCCGAAGGTCGTACAAGCTCGGGGATGGTACCAATCGATCTGCAGGACCCAAATTAGTCCAGATGCAACCACTTTCCAAGTCTCTCCGACCTTCACAAAAAAAGTTATTCAAGAATATCTCTTTCTCCTATGTGCTTTCATCCCTACCCCTAACCCTAACCCTTCCGAAAGTCGGAGAAGCTCAAGGATGGTACCGATCGATGCGCGCTACCCCATTTAGTGGGGGTAGAGCCTACTTGCAAGTCTCTCCGACCTTCACAAAAAAAGTTATTCAAGAATATCTCTTTCTCCTATGTGCTTTCATCCCTAACCCTAACCCTAACCCTTCCGAAAGTCGGAGAAGCTCAAGGATGGTACCGATCGATGCGCGCTACCCCATTTAGTGGGGGTAGAGCCAACTTGCAAGTCTCTCCGACCTTCACAAAAAAAGTTATTCAAGAATATCTCTTTCTCCTATGTGCTTTCATCCCTAACCCTAACCCTAACCCTTCCGAAAGTCGGAGAAGCTCAAGGATGGTACCGATCGATGCGCGCAACCCCATTTAGTGGGGGTAGAGCCTACTTGCAAGTCTCTCCGACCTTCACAAAAAACGTTATTCAAGAATATCTCCTCAGATTTGGGGGAATTTCGTCGGTCGACCTCTTCCGAAGGTCTTACAAGCTCGGGGATGGTACCAATCGATCCGCAGGACCCAAATTAGTCCAGATGCAACCACTTTCCAAGTCTCTCCGACCTTCACAAAAAAAGTTATTCAAGAATATCTCTTTCTCCTATGTGCTTTCATCCCTAACCCTAACCCTAACCCTTCCGAAAGTCGGAGAAGCTCAAGGATGGTACCGATCGATGCGCGCTACCCCATTTAGTGGGGGTAGAGCCTACTTGCAAGTCTCTCCGACCTTCACAAAAAACGTTATTCAAGAATATCTCTTTCTCCTATGTGCTTTCATCCCTAACCCTAACCCTAACCCTTCCGAAAGTCGGAGAAGCTCAAGGATGGTACCGATCGATGCGCGCTACCCCATTTAGTGGGGGTAGAGCCTACTTGCAAGTCTCTCCGACCTTCACAAAAAAAGTTATTCAAGAATATCTCCTCAGATTTGGGGGAATTTCGTCGGTCGACCTCTTCCGAAGGTCGTACAAGCTCGGGGATGGTACCAATCGATCCGCAGGACCCAAATTAGTCCAGATGCAACCACTTTCCAAGTCTCTCCGACCTTCACAAAAAAAGTTATTCAAGAATATCTCTTTCTCCTATGTGCTTTCATCCCTAACCCTAACCCTAACCCTTCCGAAAGTCGGAGAAGCTCAAGGATGGTACCGATCGATGCGCGCTACCCCATTTAGTGGGGGTAGAGCCTACTTGCAAGTCTCTCCGACCTTCACAAAAAAAGTTATTCAAGAATATCTCTTTCTCCTATGTGCTTTCATCCCTAACCCTAACCCTAACCCTTCCGAAAGTCGGAGAAGCTCAAGGATGGTACCGATCGATGCGCGCTACCCCATTTAGTGGGGGTAGAGCCTACTTGCAAGTCTCTCCGACCTTCACAAAAAAAGTTATTCAAGAATATCTCTTTCTCCTATGTGCTTTCATCCCTAACCCTAACCCTAACCCTTCCGAAAGTCGGAGAAGCTCAAGGATGGTACCGATCGATGCGCGCAACCCCATTTAGTGGGGGTAGAGCCTACTTGCAAGTCTCTCCGACCTTCACAAAAAAAGTTATTCAAGAATATCTCTTTCTCCTATGTGCTTTCATCCCTAACCCTAACCCTAACCCTTCCGAAAGTCGGAGAAGCTCAAGGATGGTACCGATCGATGCGCGCAACCCCATTTAGTGGGGGTAGAGCCTACTTGCAAGTCTCTCCGACCTTCACAAAAAAAGTTATTCAAGAATATCTCCTCAGATTTGGGGGAATTTCGTCGGTCGACCTCTTCCGAAGGTCGTACAAGCTCGGGGATGGTACTAATCGATCCGCAGGACCCAAATTAGTCCAGATGCAACCACTTTCCAAGTCTCTCCGACCTTCACAAAAAAAGTTATTCAAGAATATCTCTTTCTCCTATGTGCTTTCATCCCTAACCCTAACCCTAACCCTTCCGAAAGTCGGAGAAGCTCAAGGATGGTACCGATCGATGCGCGCTACCCCATTTAGTGGGGGTAGAGCCTACTTGCAAGTCTCTCCGACCTTCACAAAAAAAGTTATTCAAGAATATCTCTTTCTCCTATGTGCTTTCATCCCTAACCCTAACCCTAACCCTTCCGAAAGTCGGAGAAGCTCAAGGATGGTACCGATCGATGCGCGCTACCCCATTTAGTGGGGGTAGAGCCTACTTGCAAGTCTCTCCGACCTTCACAAAAAACGTTATTCAAGAATATCTCTTTCTCCTATGTGCTTTCATCCCTAACCCTAACCCTAACCCTTCCGAAAGTCGGAGAAGCTCAAGGATGGTACCGATCGATGCGCGCTACCCCATTTAGTGGGGGTAGAGCCTACTTGCAAGTCTCTCCGACCTTCACAAAAAAAGTTATTCAAGAATATCTCTTTCTCCTATGTGCTTTCATCCCTAACCCTAACCCTAACCCTTCCGAAAGTCGGAGAAGCTCAAGGATGGTACCGATCGATGCGCGCAACCCCATTTAGTGGGGGTAGAGCCTACTTGCAAGTCTCTCCGACCTTCACAAAAAAAGTTATTCAAGAATATCTCCTCAGATTTGGGGGAATTTCGTCGGTCGACCTCTTCCGAAGGTCGTACAAGCTCGGGGATGGTACCAATCGATCTGCAGGACCCAAATTAGTCCAGATGCAACCACTTTCCAAGTCTCTCCGACCTTCACAAAAAAAGTTATTCAAGAATATCTCTTTCTCCTATGTGCTTTCATCCCTACCCCTAACCCTAACCCTTCCGAAAGTCGGAGAAGCTCAAGGATGGTACCGATCGATGCGCGCTACCCCATTTAGTGGGGGTAGAGCCTACTTGCAAGTCTCTCCGACCTTCACAAAAAAAGTTATTCAAGAATATCTCTTTCTCCTATGTGCTTTCATCCCTAACCCTAACCCTAACCCTTCCGAAAGTCGGAGAAGCTCAAGGATGGTACCGATCGATGCGCGCTACCCCATTTAGTGGGGGTAGAGCCTACTTGCAAGTCTCTCCGACCTTCACAAAAAAAGTTATTCAAGAATATCTCTTTCTCCTATGTGCTTTCATCCCTAACCCTAACCCTAACCCTTCCGAAAGTCGGAGAAGCTCAAGGATGGTACCGATCGATGCGCGCTACCCCATTTAGTGGGGGTAGAGCCTACTTGCAAGTCTCTCGGACCTTCACAAAAAAAGTTATTCAAGAATATCTCTTTCTCCTATGTGCTTTCATCCCTAACCCTAACCCTAACCCTTCCGAAAGTCGGAGAAGCTCAAGGATGGTACCGATCGATGCGCGCTACCCCATTTAGTGGGGGTAGAGCCTACTTGCAAGTCTCTCCGACCTTCACAAAAAAAGTTATTCAAGAATATCTCCTCAGATTTGGGGGAATTTCGTCGGTCGACCTCTTCCGAAGGTCGTACAAGCTCGGGGATGGTACCAATCGATCCGCAGGACCCAAATTAGTCCAGATGCAACCACTTTCCAAGTCTCTCCGACCTTCACAAAAAACGTTATTCAAGAATATCTCTTTCTCCTATGTGCTTTCATCCCTAACCCTAACCCTAACCCTTCCGAAAGTCGGAGAAGCTCAAGGATGGTACCGATCGATGCGCGCTACCCCATTTAGTGGGGGTAGAGCCTACTTGCAAGTCTCTCCGACCTTCACAAAAAAAGTTATTCAAGAATATCTCTTTCTCCTATGTGCTTTCATCCCTAACCCTAACCCTAACCCTTCCGAAAGTCGGAGAAGCTCAAGGATGGTACCGATCGATGCGCGCAACCCCATTTAGTGGGGGTAGAGCCTACTTGCAAGTCTCTCCGACCTTCACAAAAAAAGTTATTCAAGAATATCTCCTCAGATTTGGGGGAATTTCGTCGGTCGACCTCTTCCGAAGGTCGTACAAGCTCGGGGATGGTACCAATCGATCTGCAGGACCCAAATTAGTCCAGATGCAACCACTTTCCAAGTCTCTCCGACCTTCACAAAAAAAGTTATTCAAGAATATCTCTTTCTCCTATGTGCTTTCATCCCTACCCCTAACCCTAACCCTTCCGAAAGTCGGAGAAGCTCAAGGATGGTACCGATCGATGCGCGCTACCCCATTTAGTGGGGGTAGAGCCTACTTGCAAGTCTCTCCGACCTTCACAAAAAAAGTTATTCAAGAATATCTCTTTCTCCTATGTGCTTTCATCCCTAACCCTAACCCTAACCCTTCCGAAAGTCGGAGAAGCTCAAGGATGGTACCGATCGATGCGCGCTACCCCATTTAGTGGGGGTAGAGCCTACTTGCAAGTCTCTCCGACCTTCACAAAAAAAGTTATTCAAGAATATCTCCTCAGATTTGGGGGAATTTCGTCGGTCGACCTCTTCCGAAGGTCGTACAAGCTCGGGGATGGTACCAATCGATCCGCAGGACCCAAATTAGTCCAGATGCAACCACTTTCCAAGTCTCTCCGACCTTCACAAAAAACGTTATTCAAGAATATCTCTTTCTCCTATGTGCTTTCATCCCTAACCCTAACCCTAACCCTTCCGAAAGTCGGAGAAGCTCAAGGATGGTACCGATCGATGCGCGCTACCCCATTTAGTGGGGGTAGAGCCTACTTGCAAGTCTCTCCGACCTTCACAAAAAAAGTTATTCAAGAATATCTCCTCAGATTTGGGGGAATTTCGTCGGTCGACCTCTTCCGAAGGTCGTACAAGCTCGGGGATGGTACCAATCGATCCGCAGGACCCAAATTAGTCCAGATGCAACCACTTTCCAAGTCTCTCCGACCTTCACAAAAAAAGTTATTCAAGAATATCTCTTTCTCCTATGTGCTTTCATCCCTAACCCTAACCCTAACCCTTCCGAAAGTCGGAGAAGCTCAAGGATGGTACCGATCGATGCGCGCTACCCCATTTAGTGGGGGTAGAGCCTACTTGCAAGTCTCTCCGACCTTCACAAAAAAAGTTATTCAAGAATATCTCTTTCTCCTATGTGCTTTCATCCCTAACCCTAACCCTAACCCTTCCGAAAGTCGGAGAAGCTCAAGGATGGTACCGATCGATGCGCGCTACCCCATTTAGTGGGGGTAGAGCCTACTTGCAAGTCTCTCCGACCTTCACAAAAAAAGTTATTCAAGAATATCTCTTTCTCCTATGTGCTTTCATCCCTAACCCTAACCCTAACCCTTCCGAAAGTCGGAGAAGCTCAAGGATGGTACCGATCGATGCGCGCAACCCCATTTAGTGGGGGTAGAGCCTACTTGCAAGTCTCTCCGACCTTCACAAAAAAAGTTATTCAAGAATATCTCTTTCTCCTATGTGCTTTCATCCCTAACCCTAACCCTAACCCTTCCGAAAGTCGGAGAAGCTCAAGGATGGTACCGATCGATGCGCGCAACCCCATTTAGTGGGGGTAGAGCCTACTTGCAAGTCTCTCCGACCTTCACAAAAAAAGTTATTCAAGAATATCTCCTCAGATTTGGGGGAATTTCGTCGGTCGACCTCTTCCGAAGGTCGTACAAGCTCGGGGATGGTACCAATCGATCCGCAGGACCCAAATTAGTCCAGATGCAACCACTTTCCAAGTCTCTCCGACCTTCACAAAAAAAGTTATTCAAGAATATCTCTTTCTCCTATGTGCTTTCATCCCTAACCCTAACCCTAACCCTTCCGAAAGTCGGAGAAGCTCAAGGATGGTACCGATCGATGCGCGCTACCCCATTTAGTGGGGGTAGAGCCTACTTGCAAGTCTCTCCGACCTTCACAAAAAAAGTTATTCAAGAATATCTCTTTCTCCTATGTGCTTTCATCCCTAACCCTAACCCTAACCCTTCCGAAAGTCGGAGAAGCTCAAGGATGGTACCGATCGATGCGCGCTACCCCATTTAGTGGGGGTAGAGCCTACTTGCAAGTCTCTCCGACCTTCACAAAAAACGTTATTCAAGAATATCTCTTTCTCCTATGTGCTTTCATCCCTAACCCTAACCCTAACCCTTCCGAAAGTCGGAGAAGCTCAAGGATGGTACCGATCGATGCGCGCTACCCCATTTAGTGGGGGTAGAGCCTACTTGCAAGTCTCTCCGACCTTCACAAAAAAAGTTATTCAAGAATATCTCTTTCTCCTATGTTCTTTCATCCCTAACCCTAACCCTAACCCTTCCGAAAGTCGGAGAAGCTCAAGGATGGTACCGATCGATGCGCGCAACCCCATTTAGTGGGGGTAGAGCCTACTTGCAAGTCTCTCCGACCTTCACAAAAAAAGTTATTCAAGAATATCTCCTCAGATTTGGGGGAATTTCGTCGGTCGACCTCTTCCGAAGGTCGTACAAGCTCGGGGATGGTACCAATCGATCTGCAGGACCCAAATTAGTCCAGATGCAACCACTTTCCAAGTCTCTCCGACCTTCACAAAAAAAGTTATTCAAGAATATCTCTTTCTCCTATGTGCTTTCATCCCTACCCCTAACCCTAACCCTTCCGAAAGTCGGAGAAGCTCAAGGATGGTACCGATCGATGCGCGCTACCCCATTTAGTGGGGGTAGAGCCTACTTGCAAGTCTCTCCGACCTTCACAAAAAAAGTTATTCAAGAATATCTCTTTCTCCTATGTGCTTTCATCCCTAACCCTAACCCTAACCCTTCCGAAAGTCGGAGAAGCTCAAGGATGGTACCGATCGATGCGCGCTACCCCATTTAGTGGGGGTAGAGCCTACTTACAAGTCTCTCCGACCTTCACAAAAAAAGTTATTCAAGAATATCTCTTTCTCCTATGTGCTTTCATCCCTAACCCTAACCCTAACCCTTCCGAAAGTCGGAGAAGCTCAAGGATGGTACCGATCGATGCGCGCTACCCCATTTAGTGGGGGTAGAGCCTACTTGCAAGTCTCTCGGACCTTCACAAAAAAAGTTATTCAAGAATATCTCTTTCTCCTATGTGCTTTCATCCCTAACCCTAACCCTAACCCTTCCGAAAGTCGGAGAAGCTCAAGGATGGTACCGATCGATGCGCGCTACCCCATTTAGTGGGGGTAGAGCCTACTTGCAAGTCTCTCCGACCTTCACAAAAAAAGTTATTCAAGAATATCTCTTTCTCCTATGTGCTTTCATCCCTAACCCTAACCCTTCCGAAAGTCGGAGAAGCTCAAGGATGGTACCGATCGATGCGCGCTACCCCATTTAGTGGGGGTAGAGCCTACTTGCAAGTCTCTCCGACCTTCACAAAAAAAGTTATTCAAGAATATCTCCTCAGATTTGGGGGAATTTCGTCGGTCGACCTCTTCCGAAGGTCGTACAAGCTCGGGGATGGTACCAATCGATCCGCAGGACCCAAATTAGTCCAGATGCAACCACTTTCCAAGTCTCTCCGACCTTCACAAAAAACGTTATTCAAGAATATCTCTTTCTCCTATGTGCTTTCATCCCTAACCCTAACCCTAACCCTTCCGAAAGTCGGAGAAGCTCAAGGATGGTACCGATCGATGCGCGCTACCCCATTTAGTGGGGGTAGAGCCTACTTGCAAGTCTCTCCGACCTTCACAAAAAAAGTTATTCAAGAATATCTCCTCAGATTTGGGGGAATTTCGTCGGTCGACCTCTTTCGAAGGTCGTACAAGCTCGGGGATGGTACCAATCGATCCGCAGGACCCAAATTAGTCCAGATGCAACCACTTTCCAAGTCTCTCCGACCTTCACAAAAAAAGTTATTCAAGAATATCTCTTTCTCCTATGTGCTTTCATCCCTAACCCTAACCCTAACCCTTCCGAAAGTCGGAGAAGCTCAAGGATGGTACCGATCGATGCGCGCTACCCCATTTAGTGGGGGTAGAGCCTACTTGCAAGTCTCTCCGACCTTCACAAAAAAAGTTATTCAAGAATATCTCTTTCTCCTATGTGCTTTCATCCCTAACCCTAACCCTAACCCTTCCGAAAGTCGGAGAAGCTCAAGGATGGTACCGATCGATGCGCGCTACCCCATTTAGTGGGGGTAGAGCCTACTTGCAAGTCTCTCCGACCTTCACAAAAAACGTTATTCAAGAATATCTCTTTCTCCTATGTGCTTTCATCCCTAACCCTAACCCTAACCCTTCCGAAAGTCGGAGAAGCTCAAGGATGGTACCGATCGATGCGCGCTACCCCATTTAGTGGGGGTAGAGCCTACTTGCAAGTCTCTCCGACCTTCACAAAAAAAGTTATTCAAGAATATCTCTTTCTCCTATGTGCTTTCATCCCTAACCCTAACCCTAACCCTTCCGAAAGTCGGAGAAGCTCAAGGATGGTACCGATCGATGCGCGCAACCCCATTTAGTGGGGGTAGAGCCTACTTGCAAGTCTCTCCGACCTTCACAAAAAAAGTTATTCAAGAATATCTCCTCAGATTTGGGGGAATTTCGTCGGTCGACCTCTTCCGAAGGTCGTACAAGCTCGGGGATGGTACCAATCGATCTGCAGGACCCAAATTAGTCCAGATGCAACCACTTTCCAAGTCTCTCCGACCTTCACAAAAAAAGTTATTCAAGAATATCTCTTTCTCCTATGTGCTTTCATCCCTACCCCTAACCCTAACCCTTCCGAAAGTCGGAGAAGCTCAAGGATGGTACCGATCGATGCGCGCTACCCCATTTAGTGGGGGTAGAGCCTACTTGCAAGTCTCTCCGACCTTCACAAAAAAAGTTATTCAAGAATATCTCTTTCTCCTATGTGCTTTCATCCCTAACCCTAACCCTAACCCTTCCGAAAGTCGGAGAAGCTCAAGGATGGTACCGATCGATGCGCGCTACCCCATTTAGTGGGGGTAGAGCCTACTTGCAAGTCTCTCCGACCTTCACAAAAAAAGTTATTCAAGAATATCTCTTTCTCCTATGTGCTTTCATCCCTAACCCTAACCCTAACCCTTCCGAAAGTCGGAGAAGCTCAAGGATGGTACCGATCGATGCGCGCTACCCCATTTAGTGGGGGTAGAGCCTACTTGCAAGTCTCTCGGACCTTCACAAAAAAAGTTATTCAAGAATATCTCTTTCTCCTATGTGCTTTCATCCCTAACCCTAACCCTAACCCTTCCGAAAGTCGGAGAAGCTCAAGGATGGTACCGATCGATGCGCGCTACCCCATTTAGTGGGGGTAGAGCCTACTTGCAAGTCTCTCCGACCTTCACAAAAAAAGTTATTCAAGAATATCTCCTCAGATTTGGGGGAATTTCGTCGGTCGACCTCTTCCGAAGGTCGTACAAGCTCGGGGATGGTACCAATCGATCCGCAGGACCCAAATTAGTCCAGATGCAACCACTTTCCAAGTCTCTCCGACCTTCACAAAAAAAGTTATTCAAGAATATCTCTTTCTCCTATGTGCTTTCATCCCTAACCCTAACCCTAACCCTTCCGAAAGTCGGAGAAGCTCAAGGATGGTACCGATCGATGCGCGCTACCCCATTTAGTGGGGGTAGAGCCTACTTGCAAGTCTCTCCGACCTTCACAAAAAAAGTTATTCAAGAATATCTCTTTCTCCTATGTGCTTTCATCCCTAACCCTAACCCTAACCCTTCCGAAAGTCGGAGAAGCTCAAGGATGGTACCGATCGATGCGCGCTACCCCATTTAGTGGGGGTAGAGCCTACTTGCAAGTCTCTCCGACCTTCACAAAAAACGTTATTCAAGAATATCTCTTTCTCCTATGTGCTTTCATCCCTAACCCTAACCCTAACCCTTCCGAAAGTCGGAGAAGCTCAAGGATGGTACCGATCGATGCGCGCTACCCCATTTAGTGGGGGTAGAGCCTACTTGCAAGTCTCTCCGACCTTCACAAAAAAAGTTATTCAAGAATATCTCTTTCTCCTATGTGCTTTCATCCCTAACCCTAACCCTAACCCTTCCGAAAGTCGGAGAAGCTCAAGGATGGTACCGATCGATGCGCGCAACCCCATTTAGTGGGGGTAGAGCCTACTTGCAAGTCTCTCCGACCTTCACAAAAAAAGTTATTCAAGAATATCTCCTCAGATTTGGGGGAATTTCGTCGGTCGACCTCTTCCGAAGGTCGTACAAGCTCGGGGATGGTACCAATCGATCTGCAGGACCCAAATTAGTCCAGATGCAACCACTTTCCAAGTCTCTCCGACCTTCACAAAAAAAGTTATTCAAGAATATCTCTTTCTCCTATGTGCTTTCATCCCTACCCCTAACCCTAACCCTTCCGAAAGTCGGAGAAGCTCAAGGATGGTACCGATCGATGCGCGCTACCCCATTTAGTGGGGGTAGAGCCTACTTGCAAGTCTCTCCGACCTTCACAAAAAAAGTTATTCAAGAATATCTCTTTCTCCTATGTGCTTTCATCCCTAACCCTAACCCTAACCCTTCCGAAAGTCGGAGAAGCTCAAGGATGGTACCGATCGATGCGCGCTACCCCATTTAGTGGGGGTAGAGCCTACTTGCAAGTCTCTCCGACCTTCACAAAAAAAGTTATTCAAGAATATCTCTTTCTCCTATGTGCTTTCATCCCTAACCCTAACCCTAACCCTTCCGAAAGTCGGAGAAGCTCAAGGATGGTACCGATCGATGCGCGCTACCCCATTTAGTGGGGGTAGAGCCTACTTGCAAGTCTCTCGGACCTTCACAAAAAAAGTTATTCAAGAATATCTCTTTCTCCTATGTGCTTTCATCCCTAACCCTAACCCTAACCCTTCCGAAAGTCGGAGAAGCTCAAGGATGGTACCGATCGATGCGCGCTACCCCATTTAGTGGGGGTAGAGCCTACTTGCAAGTCTCTCCGACCTTCACAAAAAAAGTTATTCAAGAATATCTCCTCAGATTTGGGGGAATTTCGTCGGTCGACCTCTTCCGAAGGTCGTACAAGCTCGGGGATGGTACCAATCGATCCGCAGGACCCAAATTAGTCCAGATGCAACCACTTTCCAAGTCTCTCCGACCTTCACAAAAAACGTTATTCAAGAATATCTCTTTCTCCTATGTGCTTTCATCCCTAACCCTAACCCTAACCCTTCCGAAAGTCGGAGAAGCTCAAGGATGGTACCGATCGATGCGCGCTACCCCATTTAGTGGGGGTAGAGCCTACTTGCAAGTCTCTCCGACCTTCACAAAAAAAGTTATTCAAGAATATCTCCTCAGATTTGGGGGAATTTCGTCGGTCGACCTCTTCCGAAGGTCGTACAAGCTCGGGGATGGTACCAATCGATCCGCAGGACCCAAATTAGTCCAGATGCAACCACTTTCCAAGTCTCTCCGACCTTCACAAAAAAAGTTATTCAAGAATATCTCTTTCTCCTATGTGCTTTCATCCCTAACCCTAACCCTAACCCTTCCGAAAGTCGGAGAAGCTCAAGGATGGTACCGATCGATGCGCGCTACCCCATTTAGTGGGGGTAGAGCCTACTTGCAAGTCTCTCCGACCTTCACAAAAAAAGTTATTCAAGAATATCTCTTTCTCCTATGTGCTTTCATCCCTAACCCTAACCCTAACCCTTCCGAAAGTCGGAGAAGCTCAAGGATGGTACCGATCGATGCGCGCTACCCCATTTAGTGGGGGTAGAGCCTACTTGCAAGTCTCTCCGACCTTCACAAAAAAAGTTATTCAAGAATATCTCCTCAGATTTGGGGGAATTTCGTCGGTCGACCTCTTCCAAAGGTCGTACAAGCTCGGGGATGGTACCAATCGATCCGCAGGACCCAAATTAGTCCAGATGCAACCACTTTCCAAGTCTCTCCGACCTTCACAAAAAAAGTTATTCAAGAATATCTCTTTCTCCTATGTGCTTTCATCCCTAACCCTAACCCTAACCCTTCCGAAAGTCGGAGAAGCTCAAGGATGGTACCGATCGATGCGCGCTACCCCATTTAGTGGGGGTAGAGCCTACTTGCAAGTCTCTCCGACCTTCACAAAAAAAGTTATTCAAGAATATCTCTTTCTCCTATGTGCTTTCATCCCTAACCCTAACCCTAACCCTTCCGAAAGTCGGAGAAGCTCAAGGATGGTACCGATCGATGCGCGCTACCCCATTTAGTGGGGGTAGAGCCTACTTGCAAGTCTCTCCGACCTTCACAAAAAAAGTTATTCAAGAATATCTCCTCAGATTTGGGGGAATTTCGTCGGTCGACCTCTTCCGAAGGTCGTACAAGCTCGGGGATGGTACCAATCGATCCGCAGGACCCAAATTAGTCCAGATGCAACCACTTTCCAAGTCTCTCCGACCTTCACAAAAAAAGTTATTCAAGAATATCTCTTTCTCCTATGTGCTTTCATCCCTAACCCTAACCCTAACCCTTCCGAAAGTCGGAGAAGCTCAAGGATGGTACCGATCGATGCGCGCAACCCCATTTAGTGGGGGTAGAGCCTACTTGCAAGTCTCTCCGACCTTCACAAAAAAAGTTATTCAAGAATATCTCTTTCTCCTATGTGCTTTCATCCCTAACCCTAACCCTAACCCTTCCGAAAGTCGGAGAAGCTCAAGGATGGTACCGATCGATGCGCGCTACCCCATTTAGTGGGGGTAGAGCCTACTTGCAAGTCTCTCCGACCTTCACAAAAAAAGTTATTCAAGAATATCTCTTTCTCCTATGTGCTTTCATCCCTAACCCTAACCCTAACCCTTCCGAAAGTCGGAGAAGCTCAAGGATGGTACCGATCGATGCGCGCTACCCCATTTAGTGGGGGTAGAGCCTACTTGCAAGTCTCTCCGACCTTCACAAAAAAAGTTATTCAAGAATATCTCCTCAGATTTGGGGGAATTTCGTCGGTCGACCTCTTCCGAAGGTCGTACAAGCTCGGGGATGGTACCAATCGATCCGCAGGACCCAAATTAGTCCAGATGCAACCACTTTCCAAGTCTCTCCGACCTTCACAAAAAAAGTTATTCAAGAATATCTCTTTCTCCTATGTGCTTTCATCCCTAACCCTAACCCTAACCCTTCCGAAAGTCGGAGAAGCTCAAGGATGGTACCGATCGATGCGCGCTACCCCATTTAGTGGGGGTAGAGCCTACTTGCAAGTCTCTCCGACCTTCACAAAAAAAGTTATTCAAGAATATCTCCTCAGATTTGGGGGAATTTCGTCGGTCGACCTCTTCCGAAGGTCGTACAAGCTCGGGGATGGTACCAATCGATCCGCAGGACCCAAATTAGTCCAGATGCAACCACTTTCCAAGTCTCTCCGACCTTCACAAAAAAAGTTATTCAAGAATATCTCTTTCTCCTATGTGCTTTCATCCCTAACCCTAACCCTAACCCTTCCGAAAGTCGGAGAAGCTCAAGGATGGTACCGATCGATGCGCGCTACCCCATTTAGTGGGGGTAGAGCCTACTTGCAAGTCTCTCCGACCTTCAAAAAAAAAGTTATTCAAGAATATCTCTTTCTCCTATGTGCTTTCATCCCTAACCCTAACCCTAACCCTTCCGAAAGTCGGAGAAGCTCAAGGATGGTACCGATCGATGCGCGCTACCCCATTTAGTGGGGGTAGAGCCTACTTGCAAGTCTCTCCGACCTTCACAAAAAAAGTTATTCAAGAATATCTCTTTCTCCTATGTGCTTTCATCCCTAACCCTAACCCTAACCCTTCCGAAAGTCGGAGAAGCTCAAGGATGGTACCGATCGATGCGCGCAACCCCATTTAGTGGGGGTAGAGCCTACTTGCAAGTCTCTCCGACCTTCACAAAAAAAGTTATTCAAGAATATCTCTTTCTCCTATGTGCTTTCATCCCTAACCCTAACCCTAACCCTTCCGAAAGTCGGAGAAGCTCAAGGATGGTACCGATCGATGCGCGCAACCCCATTTAGTGGGGGTAGAGCCTACTTGCAAGTCTCTCGGACCTTCACAAAAAAAGTTATTCAAGAATATCTCCTCAGATTTGGGGGAATTTCGTCGGTCGACCTCTTCCGAAGGTCGTACAAGCTCGGGGATGGTACCAATCGATCCGCAGGACCCAAATTAGTCCAGATGCAACCACTTTCCAAGTCTCTCCGACCTTCACAAAAAAAGTTATTCAAGAATATCTCTTTCTCCTATGTGCTTTCATCCCTAACCCTAACCCTAACCCTTCCGAAAGTCGGAGAAGCTCAAGGATGGTACCGATCGATGCGCGCTACCCCATTTAGTGGGGGTAGAGCCTACTTGCAAGTCTCTCCGACCTTCACAAAAAAAGTTATTCAAGAATATCTCCTCAGATTTGGGGGAATTTCGTCGGTCGACCTCTTCCGAAGGTCGTACAAGCTCGGGGATGGTACCAATCGATCCGCAGGACCCAAATTAGTCCAGATGCAACCACTTTCCAAGTCTCTCCGACCTTCACAAAAAAAGTTATTCAAGAATATCTCTTTCTCCTATGTGCTTTCATCCCTAACCCTAACCCTAACCCTTCCGAAAGTCGGAGAAGCTCAAGGATGGTACCGATCGATGCGCGCTACCCCATTTAGTGGGGGTAGAGCCTACTTGCAAGTCTCTCCGACCTTCACAAAAAAAGTTATTCAAGAATATCTCTTTCTCCTATGTGCTTTCATCCCTAACCCTAACCCTAACCCTTCCGAAAGTCGGAGAAGCTCAAGGATGGTACCGATCGATGCGCGCTACCCCATTTAGTGGGGGTAGAGCCTACTTGCAAGTCTCTCCGACCTTCACAAAAAAAGTTATTCAAGAATATCTCTTTCTCCTATGTGCTTTCATCCCTAACCCTAACCCTAACCCTTCCGAAAGTCGGAGAAGCTCAAGGATGGTACCGATCGATGCGCGCAACCCCATTTAGTGGGGGTAGAGCCTACTTGCAAGTCTCTCCGACCTTCACAAAAAAAGTTATTCAAGAATATCTCTTTCTCCTATGTGCTTTCAGCCCTAACCCTAACCCTAACCCTTCCGAAAGTCGGAGAAGCTCAAGGATGGTACCGATCGATGCGCGCAACCCCATTTAGTGGGGGTAGAGCCTACTTGCAAGTCTCTCCGACCTTCACAAAAAAAGTTATTCAAGAATATCTCCTCAGATTTGGGGGAATTTCGTCGGTCGACCTCTTCCGAAGGTCGTACAAGCTCGGGGATGGTACCAATCGATCCGCAGGACCCAAATTAGTCCAGATGCAACCACTTTCCAAGTCTCTCCGACCTTCACAAAAAAAGTTATTCAAGAATATCTCTTTCTCCTATGTGCTTTCATCCCTAACCCTAACCCTAACCCTTCCGAAAGTCGGAGAAGCTCAAGGATGGTACCGATCGATGCGCGCTACCCCATTTAGTGGGGGTACAGCCTACTTGCAAGTCTCTCCGACCTTCACAAAAAAAGTTATTCAAGAATATCTCTTTCTCCTATGTGCTTTCATCCCTAACCCTAACCCTAACCCTTCCGAAAGTCGGAGAAGCTCAAGGATGGTACCGATCGATGCGCGCTACCCCATTTAGTGGGGGTAGAGCCTACTTGCAAGTCTCTCCGACCTTCACAAAAAACGTTATTCAAGAATATCTCTTTCTCCTATGTGCTTTCATCCCTAACCCTAACCCTAACCCTTCCGAAAGTCGGAGAAGCTCAAGGATGGTACCGATCGATGCGCGCTACCCCATTTAGTGGGGGTAGAGCCTACTTGCAAGTCTCTCCGACCTTCACAAAAAAAGTTATTCAAGAATATCTCTTTCTCCTATGTGCTTTCATCCCTAACCCTAACCCTAACCCTTCCGAAAGTCGGAGAAGCTCAAGGATGGTACCGATCGATGCGCGCAACCCCATTTAGTGGGGGTAGAGCCTACTTGCAAGTCTCTCCGACCTTCACAAAAAAAGTTATTCAAGAATATCTCCTCAGATTTGGGGGAATTTCGTCGGTCGACCTCTTCCGAAGGTCGTACAAGCTCGGGGATGGTACCAATCGATCTGCAGGACCCAAATTAGTCCAGATGCAACCACTTTCCAAGTCTCTCCGACCTTCACAAAAAAAGTTATTCAAGAATATCTCTTTCTCCTATGTGCTTTCATCCCTACCCCTAACCCTAACCCTTCCGAAAGTCGGAGAAGCTCAAGGATGGTACCGATCGATGCGCGCTACCCCATTTAGTGGGGGTAGAGCCTACTTGCAAGTCTCTCCGACCTTCACAAAAAAAGTTATTCAAGAATATCTCTTTCTCCTATGTGCTTTCATCCCTAACCCTAACCCTAACCCTTCCGAAAGTCGGAGAAGCTCAAGGATGGTACCGATCGATGCGCGCTACCCCATTTAGTGGGGGTAGAGCCTACTTGCAAGTCTCTCCGACCTTCACAAAAAAAGTTATTCAAGAATATCTCTTTCTCCTATGTGCTTTCATCCCTAACCCTAACCCTAACCCTTCCGAAAGTCGGAGAAGCTCAAGGATGGTACCGATCGATGCGCGCTACCCCATTTAGTGGGGGTAGAGCCTACTTGCAAGTCTCTCGGACCTTCACAAAAAAAGTTATTCAAGAATATCTCTTTCTCCTATGTGCTTTCATCCCTAACCCTAACCCTAACCCTTCCGAAAGTCGGAGAAGCTCAAGGATGGTACCGATCGATGCGCGCTACCCCATTTAGTGGGGGTAGAGCCTACTTGCAAGTCTCTCCGACCTTCACAAAAAAAGTTATTCAAGAATATCTCCTCAGATTTGGGGGAATTTCGTCGGTCGACCTCTTCCGAAGGTCGTACAAGCTCGGGGATGGTACCAATCGATCTGCAGGACCCAAATTAGTCCAGATGCAACCACTTTCCAAGTCTCTCCGACCTTCACAAAAAACGTTATTCAAGAATATCTCTTTCTCCTATGTGCTTTCATCCCTAACCCTAACCCTAACCCTTCCGAAAGTCGGAGAAGCTCAAGGATGGTACCGATCGATGCGCGCTACCCCATTTAGTGGGGGTAGAGCCTACTTGCAAGTCTCTCCGACCTTCACAAAAAAAGTTATTCAAGAATATCTCCTCAGATTTGGGGGAATTTCGTCGGTCGACCTCTTCCGAAGGTCGTACAAGCTCGGGGATGGTACCAATCGATCCGCAGGACCCAAATTAGTCCAGATGCAACCACTTTCCAAGTCTCTCCGACCTTCACAAAAAAAGTTATTCAAGAATATCTCTTTCTCCTATGTGCTTTCATCCCTAACCCTAACCCTAACCCTTCCGAAAGTCGGAGAAGCTCAAGGATGGTACCGATCGATGCGCGCTACCCCATTTAGTGGGGGTAGAGCCTACTTGCAAGTCTCTCCGACCTTCACAAAAAAAGTTATTCAAGAATATCTCTTTCTCCTATGTGCTTTCATCCCTAACCCTAACCCTAACCCTTCCGAAAGTCGGAGAAGCTCAAGGATGGTACCGATCGATGCGCGCTACCCCATTTAGTGGGGGTAGAGCCTACTTGCAAGTCTCTCCGACCTTCACAAAAAAAGTTATTCAAGAATATCTCCTCAGATTTGGGGGAATTTCGTCGGTCGACCTCTTCCGAAGGTCGTACAAGCTCGGGGATGGTACCAATCGATCCGCAGGACCCAAATTAGTCCAGATGCAACCACTTTCCAAGTCTCTCCGACCTTCACAAAAAAAGTTATTCAAGAATATCTCTTTCTCCTATGTGCTTTCATCCCTAACCCTAACCCTAACCCTTCCGAAAGTCGGAGAAGCTCAAGGATGGTACCGATCGATGCGCTATACCCCATTTAGTGGGGGTAGAGCCTACTTGCAAGTCTCTCCGACCTTCACAAAAAAAGTTATTCAAGAATATCTCTTTCTCCTATGTGCTTTCATCCCTAACCCTAACCCTAACCCTTCCGAAAGTCGGAGAAGCTCAAGGATGGTACCGATCGATGCGCGCTACCCCATTTAGTGGGGGTAGAGCCTACTTGCAAGTCTCTCCGACCTTCACAAAAAAAGTTATTCAAGAATATCTCCTCAGATTTGGGGGAATTTCGTCGGTCGACCTCTTCCGAAGGTCGTACAAGCTCGGGGATGGTACCAATCGATCCGCAGGACCCAAATTAGTCCAGATGCAACCACTTTCCAAGTCTCTCCGACCTTCACAAAAAAAGTTATTCAAGAATATCTCTTTCTCCTATGTGCTTTCATCCCTAACCCTAACCCTAACCCTTCCGAAAGTCGGAGAAGCTCAAGGATGGTACCGATCGATGCGCGCAACCCCATTTAGTGGGGGTAGAGCCTACTTGCAAGTCTCTCCGACCTTCACAAAAAAAGTTATTCAAGAATATCTCTTTCTCCTATGTGCTTTCATCCCTAACCCTAACCCTAACCCTTCCGAAAGTCGGAGAAGCTCAAGGATGGTACCGATCGATGCGCGCTACCCCATTTAGTGGGGGTAGAGCCTACTTGCAAGTCTCTCCGACCTTCACAAAAAAAGTTATTCAAGAATATCTCTTTCTCCTATGTGCTTTCATCCCTAACCCTAACCCTAACCCTTCCGAAAGTCGGAGAAGCTCAAGGATGGTACCGATCGATGCGCGCTACCCCATTTAGTGGGGGTAGAGCCTACTTGCAAGTCTCTCCGACCTTCACAAAAAAAGTTATTCAAGAATATCTCCTCAGATTTGGGGGAATTTCGTCGGTCGACCTCTTCCGAAGGTCGTACAAGCTCGGGGATGGTACCAATCGATCCGCAGGACCCAAATTAGTCCAGATGCAACCACTTTCCAAGTCTCTCCGACCTTCACAAAAAAAGTTATTCAAGAATATCTCTTTCTCCTATGTGCTTTCATCCCTAACCCTAACCCTAACCCTTCCGAAAGTCGGAGAAGCTCAAGGATGGTACCGATCGATGCGCGCTACCCCATTTAGTGGGGGTAGAGCCTACTTGCAAGTCTCTCCGACCTTCACAAAAAAAGTTATTCAAGAATATCTCCTCAGATTTGGGGGAATTTCGTCGGTCGACCTCTTCCGAAGGTCGTACAAGCTCGGGGATGGTACCAATCGATCCGCAGGACCCAAATTAGTCCAGATGCAACCACTTTCCAAGTCTCTCCGACCTTCACAAAAAAAGTTATTCAAGAATATCTCTTTCTCCTATGTGCTTTCATCCCTAACCCTAACCCTAACCCTTCCGAAAGTCGGAGAAGCTCAAGGATGGTACCGATCGATGCGCGCTACCCCATTTAGTGGGGGTAGAGCCTACTTGCAAGTCTCTCCGACCTTCACAAAAAAAGTTATTCAAGAATATCTCCTCAGATTTGGGGGAATTTCGTCGGTCGACCTCTTCCGAAGGTCGTACAAGCTCGGGGATGGTACCAATCGATCCGCAGGACCCAAATTAGTCCAAATGCAACCACTTTCCAAGTCTCTCCGACCTTCACAAAAAAAGTTATTCAAGAATATCTCTTTCTCCTATGTGCTTTCATCCCTAACCCTAACCCTAACCCTTCCGAAAGTCGGAGAAGCTCAAGGATGGTACCGATCGATGTGCGCTACCCCATTTAGTGGGGGTAGAGCCTACTTGCAAGTCTCTCCGACCTTCACAAAAAAAGTTATTCAAGAATATCTCTTTCTCCTATGTGCTTTCATCCCTAACCCTAACCCTAACCCTTCCGAAAGTCGGAGAAGCTCAAGGATGGTACTGGTCGATGCGCGCAACCCCATTTAGTGGGGGTAGAGCCTACTTGCAAGTCTCTCCGACCTTCACAAAAAAAGTTATTCAAGAATATCTCCTCAGATTTGGGGGAATTTCGTCGGTCGACCTCTTCCGAAGGTCGTACAAGCTCGGGGATGGTACCAATCGATCCGCAGGACCCAAATTAGTCCAGATGCAACCACTTTCCAAGTCTCTCCGACCTTCACAAAAAAAGTTATTCAAGAATATCTCTTTCTCCTATGTGCTTTCATCCCTAACCCTAACCCTAACCCTTCCGAAAGTCGGAGAAGCTCAAGGATGGTACCGATCGATGCGCGCTACCCCATTTAGTGGGGGTAGAGCCTACTTGCAAGTCTCTCCGACCTTCACAAAAAAAGTTATTCAAGAATATCTCTTTCTCCTATGTGCTTTCATCCCTAACCCTAACCCTAACCCTTCCGAAAGTCGGAGAAGCTCAAGGATGGTACCGATCGATGCGCGCTACCCCATTTAGTGGGGGTAGAGCCTACTTGCAAGTCTCTCCGACCTTCACAAAAAAAGTTATTCAAGAATATCTCCTCAGATTTGGGGGAATTTCGTCGGTCGACCTCTTCCGAAGGTCGTACAAGCTCGGGGATGGTACCAATCGATCCGCAGGACCCAAATTAGTCCAGATGCAACCACTTTCCAAGTCTCTCCGACCTTCACAAAAAAAGTTATTCAAGAATATCTCTTTCTCCTATGTGCTTTCATCCCTAACCCTAACCCTAACCCTTCCGAAAGTCGGAGAAGCTCAAGGATGGTACCGATCGATGCGCGCAACCCCATTTAGTGGGGGTAGAGCCTACTTGCAAGTCTCTCCGACCTTCACAAAAAAAGTTATTCAAGAATATCTCTTTCTCCTATGTGCTTTCATCCCTAACCCTAACCCTAACCCTTCCGAAAGTCGGAGAAGCTCAAGGATGGTACCGATCGATGCGCGCTACCCCATTTAGTGGGGGTAGAGCCTACTTGCAAGTCTCTCCGACCTTCACAAAAAAAGTTATTCAAGAATATCTCTTTCTCCTATGTGCTTTCATCCCTAACCCTAACCCTAACCCTTCCGAAAGTCGGAGAAGCTCAAGGATGGTACCGATCGATGCGCGCTACCCCATTTAGTGGGGGTAGAGCCTACTTGCAAGTCTCTCCGACCTTCACAAAAAAAGTTATTCAAGAATATCTCCTCAGATTTGGGGGAATTTCGTCGGTCGACCTCTTCCGAAGGTCGTACAAGCTTGGGGATGGTACCAATCGATCCGCAGGACCCAAATTAGTCCAGATGCAACCACTTTCCAAGTCTCTCCGACCTTCACAAAAAAAGTTATTCAAGAATATCTCTTTCTCCTATGTGCTTTCATCCCTAACCCTAACCCTAACCCTTCCGAAAGTCGGAGAAGCTCAAGGATGGTACCGATCGATGCGCGCTACCCCATTTAGTGGGGGTAGAGCCTACTTGCAAGTCTCTCCGACCTTCACAAAAAAAGTTATTCAAGAATATCTCCTCAGATTTGGGGGAATTTCGTCGGTCGACCTCTTCCGAAGGTCGTACAAGCTCGGGGATGGTACCAATCGATCCGCAGGACCCAAATTAGTCCAGATGCAACCACTTTCCAAGTCTCTCCGACCTTCACAAAAAAAGTTATTCAAGAATATCTCTTTCTCCTATGTGCTTTCATCCCTAACCCTAACCCTAACCCTTCCGAAAGTCGGAGAAGCTCAAGGATGGTACCGATCGATGCGCGCTACCCCATTTAGTGGGGGTAGAGCCTACTTGCAAGTCTCTCCGACCTTCACAAAAAAAGTTATTCAAGAATATCTCTTTCTCCTATGTGCTTTCATCCCTAACCCTAACCCTAACCCTTCCGAAAGTCGGAGAAGCTCAAGGATGGTACCGATCGATGCGCGCTACCCCATTTAGTGGGGGTAGAGCCTACTTGCAAGTCTCTCCGACCTTCACAAAAAAAGTTATTCAAGAATATCTCCTCAGATTTGGGGGAATTTCGTCGGTCGACCTCTTCCGAAGGTCGTACAAGCTCGGGGATGGTACCAATCGATCTGCAGGACCCAAATTAGTCCAGATGCAACCACTTTCCAAGTCTCTCCGACCTTCACAAAAAAAGTTATTCAAGAATATCTCTTTCTCCTATGTGCTTTCATCCCTAACCCTAACCCTAACCCTTCCGAAAGTCGGAGAAGCTCAAGGATGGTACCGATCGATGCGCGCTACCCCATTTAGTGGGGGTAGAGCCTACTTGCAAGTCTCTCCGACCTTCACAAAAAAAGTTATTCAAGAATATCTCCTCAGATTTGGGGGAATTTCGTCGGTCGACCTCTTCCGAAGGTCGTACAAGCTCGGGGATGGTACCAATCGATCCGCAGGACCCAAATTAGTCCAGATGCAACCACTTTCCAAGTCTCTCCGACCTTCACAAAAAAAGTTATTCAAGAATATCTCTTTCTCCTATGTGCTTTCATCCCTAACCCTAACCCTAACCCTTCCGAAAGTCGGAGAAGCTCAAGGATGGTACCGATCGATGCGCGCTACCCCATTTAGTGGGGGTAGAGCCTACTTGCAAGTCTCTCCGACCTTCACAAAAAAAGTTATTCAAGAATATCTCCTCAGATTTGGGGGAATTTCGTCGGTCGACCTCTTCCGAAGGTCGTACAAGCTCGGGGATGGTACCAATCGATCCGCAGGACCCAAATTAGTCCAGATGCAACCACTTTCCAAGTCTCTCCGACCTTCACAAAAAAAGTTATTCAAGAATATCTCTTTCTCCTATGTGCTTTCATCCCTAACCCTAACCCTAACCCTTCCGAAAGTCGGAGAAGCTCAAGGATGGTACCGATCGATGCGCGCTACCCCATTTAGTGGGGGTAGAGCCTACTTGCAAGTCTCTCCGACCTTCACAAAAAAAGTTATTCAAGAATATCTCCTCAGATTTGGGGGAATTTCGTCGGTCGACCTCTTCCGAAGGTCGTACAAGCTCGGGGATGGTACCAATCGATCCGCAGGACCCAAATTAGTCCAGATGCAACCACTTTCCAAGTCTCTCCGACCTTCACAAAAAAAGTTATTCAAGAATATCTCTTTCTCCTATGTGCTTTCATCCCTAACCCTAACCCTAACCCTTCCGAAAGTCGGAGAAGCTCAAGGATGGTACCGATCGATGTGCGCTACCCCATTTAGTGGGGGTAGAGCCTACTTGCAAGTCTCTCCGACCTTCACAAAAAAAGTTATTCAAGAATATCTCTTTCTCCTATGTGCTTTCATCCCTAACCCTAACCCTAACCCTTCCGAAAGTCGGAGAAGCTCAAGGATGGTACTGGTCGATGCGCGCAACCCCATTTAGTGGGGGTAGAGCCTACTTGCAAGTCTCTCCGACCTTCACAAAAAAAGTTATTCAAGAATATCTCCTCAGATTTGGGGGAATTTCGTCGGTCGACCTCTTCCGAAGGTCGTACAAGCTCGGGGATGGTACCAATCGATCCGCAGGACCCAAATTAGTCCAGATGCAACCACTTTCCAAGTCTCTCCGACCTTCACAAAAAAAGTTATTCAAGAATATCTCTTTCTCCTATGTGCTTTCATCCCTAACCCTAACCCTAACCCTTCCGAAAGTCGGAGAAGCTCAAGGATGGTACCGATCGATGCGCGCTACCCCATTTAGTGGGGGTAGAGCCTACTTGCAAGTCTCTCCGACCTTCACAAAAAAAGTTATTCAAGAATATCTCTTTCTCCTATGTGCTTTCATCCCTAACCCTAACCCTAACCCTTCCGAAAGTCGGAGAAGCTCAAGGATGGTACCGATCGATGCGCGCTACCCCATTTAGTGGGGGTAGAGCCTACTTGCAAGTCTCTCCGACCTTCACAAAAAAAGTTATTCAAGAATATCTCCTCAGATTTGGGGGAATTTCGTCGGTCGACCTCTTCCGAAGGTCGTACAAGCTCGGGGATGGTACCAATCGATCCGCAGGACCCAAATTAGTCCAGATGCAACCACTTTCCAAGTCTCTCCGACCTTCACAAAAAAAGTTATTCAAGAATATCTCTTTCTCCTATGTGCTTTCATCCCTAACCCTAACCCTAACCCTTCCGAAAGTCGGAGAAGCTCAAGGATGGTACCGATCGATGCGCGCAACCCCATTTAGTGGGGGTAGAGCCTACTTGCAAGTCTCTCCGACCTTCACAAAAAAAGTTATTCAAGAATATCTCTTTCTCCTATGTGCTTTCATCCCTAACCCTAACCCTAACCCTTCCGAAAGTCGGAGAAGCTCAAGGATGGTACCGATCGATGCGCGCTACCCCATTTAGTGGGGGTAGAGCCTACTTGCAAGTCTCTCCGACCTTCACAAAAAAAGTTATTCAAGAATATCTCTTTCTCCTATGTGCTTTCATCCCTAACCCTAACCCTAACCCTTCCGAAAGTCGGAGAAGCTCAAGGATGGTACCGATCGATGCGCGCTACCCCATTTAGTGGGGGTAGAGCCTACTTGCAAGTCTCTCCGACCTTCACAAAAAAAGTTATTCAAGAATATCTCCTCAGATTTGGGGGAATTTCGTCGGTCGACCTCTTCCGAAGGTCGTACAAGCTTGGGGATGGTACCAATCGATCCGCAGGACCCAAATTAGTCCAGATGCAACCACTTTCCAAGTCTCTCCGACCTTCACAAAAAAAGTTATTCAAGAATATCTCTTTCTCCTATGTGCTTTCATCCCTAACCCTAACCCTAACCCTTCCGAAAGTCGGAGAAGCTCAAGGATGGTACCGATCGATGCGCGCTACCCCATTTAGTGGGGGTAGAGCCTACTTGCAAGTCTCTCCGACCTTCACAAAAAAAGTTATTCAAGAATATCTCCTCAGATTTGGGGGAATTTCGTCGGTCGACCTCTTCCGAAGGTCGTACAAGCTCGGGGATGGTACCAATCGATCCGCAGGACCCAAATTAGTCCAGATGCAACCACTTTCCAAGTCTCTCCGACCTTCACAAAAAAAGTTATTCAAGAATATCTCTTTCTCCTATGTGCTTTCATCCCTAACCCTAACCCTAACCCTTCCGAAAGTCGGAGAAGCTCAAGGATGGTACCGATCGATGCGCGCTACCCCATTTAGTGGGGGTAGAGCCTACTTGCAAGTCTCTCCGACCTTCACAAAAAAAGTTATTCAAGAATATCTCTTTCTCCTATGTGCTTTCATCCCTAACCCTAACCCTAACCCTTCCGAAAGTCGGAGAAGCTCAAGGATGGTACCGATCGATGCGCGCTACCCCATTTAGTGGGGGTAGAGCCTACTTGCAAGTCTCTCCGACCTTCACAAAAAAAGTTATTCAAGAATATCTCCTCAGATTTGGGGGAATTTCGTCGGTCGACCTCTTCCGAAGGTCGTACAAGCTCGGGGATGGTACCAATCGATCTGCAGGACCCAAATTAGTCCAGATGCAACCACTTTCCAAGTCTCTCCGACCTTCACAAAAAAAGTTATTCAAGAATATCTCTTTCTCCTATGTGCTTTCATCCCTAACCCTAACCCTAACCCTTCCGAAAGTCGGAGAAGCTCAAGGATGGTACCGATCGATGCGCGCTACCCCATTTAGTGGGGGTAGAGCCTACTTGCAAGTCTCTCCGACCTTCACAAAAAAAGTTATTCAAGAATATCTCCTCAGATTTGGGGGAATTTCGTCGGTCGACCTCTTCCGAAGGTCGTACAAGCTCGGGGATGGTACCAATCGATCCGCAGGACCCAAATTAGTCCAGATGCAACCACTTTCCAAGTCTCTCCGACCTTCACAAAAAAAGTTATTCAAGAATATCTCTTTCTCCTATGTGCTTTCATCCCTAACCCTAACCCTAACCCTTCCGAAAGTCGGAGAAGCTCAAGGATGGTACCGATCGATGCGCGCTACCCCATTTAGTGGGGGTAGAGCCTACTTGCAAGTCTCTCCGACCTTCACAAAAAAAGTTATTCAAGAATATCTCTTTCTCCTATGTGCTTTCATCCCTAACCCTAACCCTAACCCTTCCGAAAGTCGGAGAAGCTCAAGGATGGTACCGATCGATGCGCGCTACCCCATTTAGTGGGGGTAGAGCCTACTTGCAAGTCTCTCCGACCTTCACAAAAAAAGTTATTCAAGAATATCTCTTTCTCCTATGTGCTTTCATCCCTAACCCTAACCCTAACCCTTCCGAAAGTCGGAGAAGCTCAAGGATGGTACCGATCGATGCGCGCTACCCCATTTAGTGGGGGTAGAGCCTACTTGCAAGTCTCTCCGACCTTCACAAAAAAAGTTATTCAAGAATATCTCCTCAGATTTGGGGGAATTTCGTCGGTCGACCTCTTCCGAAGGTCGTACAAGCTCGGGGATGGTACCAATCGATCCGCAGGACCCAAATTAGTCCAGATGCAACCACTTTCCAAGTCTCTCCGACCTTCACAAAAAAAGTTATTCAAGAATATCTCTTTCTCCTATGTGCTTTCATCCCTAACCCTAACCCTAACCCTTCCGAAAGTCGGAGAAGCTCAAGGATGGTACCGATCGATGCGCGCTACCCCATTTAGTGGGGGTAGAGCCTACTTGCAAGTCTCTCCGACCTTCACAAAAAAAGTTATTCAAGAATATCTCTTTCTCCTATGTGCTTTCATCCCTAACCCTAACCCTAACCCTTCCGAAAGTCGGAGAAGCTCAAGGATGGTACCGATCGATGCGCGCTACCCCATTTAGTGGGGGTAGAGCCTACTTGCAAGTCTCTCCGACCTTCACAAAAAAAGTTATTCAAGAATATCTCCTCAGATTTGGGGGAATTTCGTCGGTCGACCTCTTCCGAAGGTCGTACAAGCTCGGGGATGGTACCAATCGATCCGCAGGACCCAAATTAGTCCAGATGCAACCACTTTCCAAGTCTCTCCGACCTTCACAAAAAAAGTTATTCAAGAATATCTCTTTCTCCTATGTGCTTTCATCCCTAACCCTAACCCTAACCCTTCCGAAAGTCGGAGAAGCTCAAGGATGGTACCGATCGATGCGCGCAACCCCATTTAGTGGGGGTAGAGCCTACTTGCAAGTCTCTCCGACCTTCACAAAAAAAGTTATTCAAGAATATCTCTTTCTCCTATGTGCTTTCATCCCTAACCCTAACCCTAACCCTTCCGAAAGTCGGAGAAGCTCAAGGATGGTACCGATCGATGCGCGCTACCCCATTTAGTGGGGGTAGAGCCTACTTGCAAGTCTCTCCGACCTTCACAAAAAAAGTTATTCAAGAATATCTCTTTCTCCTATGTGCTTTCATCCCTAACCCTAACCCTAACCCTTCCGAAAGTCGGAGAAGCTCAAGGATGGTACCGATCGATGCGCGCTACCCCATTTAGTGGGGGTAAAGCCTACTTGCAAGTCTCTCCGACCTTCACAAAAAAAGTTATTCAAGAATATCTCCTCAGATTTGGGGGAATTTCGTCGGTCGACCTCTTCCGAAGGTCGTACAAGCTCGGGGATGGTACCAATCGATCCGCAGGACCCAAATTAGTCCAGATGCAACCACTTTCCAAGTCTCTCCGACCTTCACAAAAAAAGTTATTCAAGAATATCTCTTTCTCCTATGTGCTTTCATCCCTAACCCTAACCCTAACCCTTCCGAAAGTCGGAGAAGCTCAAGGATGGTACCGATCGATGTGCGCTACCCCATTTAGTGGGGGTAGAGCCTACTTGCAAGTCTCTCCAACCTTCACAAAAAAAGTTATTCAAGAATATCTCTTTCTCCTATGTGCTTTCATCCCTAACCCTAACCCTAACCCTTCCGAAAGTCGGAGAAGCTCAAGGATGGTACCGATCGATGCGCGCTACCCCATTTAGTGGGGGTAGAGCCTACTTGCAAGTCTCTCCGACCTTCACAAAAAAAGTTATTCAAGAATATCTCTTTCTCCTATGTGCTTTCATCCCTAACCCTAACCCTAACCCTTCCGAAAGTCGGAGAAGCTCAAAGATGGTACCGATCGATGCGCGCTACCCCATTTAGTGGGGGTAGAGCCTACTTGCAAGTCTCTCCGACCTTCACAAAAAAAGTTATTCAAGAATATCTCTTTCTCCTATGTGCTTTCATCCCTAACCCTAACCCTAACCCTTCCGAAAGTCGGAGAAGCTCAAGGATGGTACCGATCGATGTGCGCTACCCCATTTAGTGGGGGTAGAGCCTACTTGCAAGTCTCTCCGACCTTCACAAAAAAAGTTATTCAAGAATATCTCTTTCTCCTATGTGCTTTCATCCCTAACCCTAACCCTAACCCTTCCGAAAGTCGGAGAAGCTCAAGGATGGTACTGGTCGATGCGCGCAACCCCATTTAGTGGGGGTAGAGCCTACTTGCAAGTCTCTCCGACCTTCACAAAAAAAGTTATTCAAGAATATCTCCTCAGATTTGGGGGAATTTCGTCGGTCGACCTCTTCCGAAGGTCGTACAAGCTCGGGGATGGTACCAATCGATCCGCAGGACCCAAATTAGTCCACATGCAACCACTTTCCAAGTCTCTCCGACCTTCACAAAAAAAGTTATTCAAGAATATCTCTTTCTCCTATGTGCTTTCATCCCTAACCCTAACCCTAACCCTTCCGAAAGTCGGAGAAGCTCAAGGATGGTACCGATCGATGCGCGCTACCCCATTTAGTGGGGGTAAAGCCTACTTGCAAGTCTCTCCGACCTTCACAAAAAAAGTTATTCAAGAATATCTCTTTCTCCTATGTGCTTTCATCCCTAACCCTAACCCTAACCCTTCCGAAAGTCGGAGAAGCTCAAGGATGGTACCGATCGATGCGCGCTACCCCATTTAGTGGGGGTAGAGCCTACTTGCAAGTCTCTCCGACCTTCACAAAAAAAGTTATTCAAGAATATCTCCTCAGATTTGGGGGAATTTCGTCGGTCGACCTCTTCCGAAGGTCGTACAAGCTCGGGGATGGTACCAATCGATCTGCAGGACCCAAATTAGTCCAGATGCAACCACTTTCCAAGTCTCTCCGACCTTCACAAAAAAAGTTATTCAAGAATATCTCTTTCTCCTATGTGCTTTCATCCCTAACCCTAACCCTAACCCTTCCGAAAGTCGGAGAAGCTCAAGGATGGTACCGATCGATGCGCGCTACCCCATTTAGTGGGGGTAGAGCCTACTTGCAAGTCTCTCCGACCTTCACAAAAAAAGTTATTCAAGAATATCTCTTTCTCCTATGTGCTTTCATCCCTAACCCTAACCCTAACCCTTCCGAAAGTCGGAGAAGCTCAACGATGGTACCGATCGATGCGCGCTACCCCATTTAGTGGGGGTAGAGCCAACTTGCAAGTCTCTCCGACCTTCACAAAAAAAGTTATTCAAGAATATCTCTTTCTCCTATGTGCTTTCATCCCTAACCCTAACCCTAACCCTTCCGAAAGTCGGAGAAGCTCAAGGATGGTACCGATCGATGCGCGTTACCCCATTTAGTGGGGGTAGAGCCTACTTGCAAGTCTCTCCGACCTTCACAAAAAAAGTTATTCAAGAATATCTCTTTCTCCTATGTGCTTTCATCCCTAACCCTAACCCTAACCCTTCCGAAAGTCGGAGAAGCTCAAGGATGGTACCGATCGATGCGCGCAACCCCATTTAGTGGGGGTAGAGCCTACTTGCAAGTCTCTCCGACCTTCACAAAAAACGTTATTCAAGAATATCTCCTCAGATTTGGGGGAATTTCGTCGGTCGACCTCTTCCGAAGGTCGTACAAGCTCGGAGATGGTACCAATCGATCCGCAGGACCCAAATTAGTCCAGATGCAACCACTTTCCAAGTCTCTCCGACCTTCACAAAAAAAGTTATTCAAGAATATCTCTTTCTCCTATGTGCTTTCATCCCTAACCCTAACCCTAACCCTTCCGAAAGTCGGAGAAGCTCAAGGATGGTACCGATCGATGCGCGCTACCCCATTTAGTGGGGGTAGAGCCTACTTGCAAGTCTCTCCGACCTTCACAAAAAACGTTATTCAAGAATATCTCTTTCTCCTATGTGCTTTCATCCCTAACCCTAACCCTAACCCTTCCGAAAGTCGGAGAAGCTCAAGGATGGTACCGATCGATGCGCGCTACCCCATTTAGTGGGGGTAGAGCCTACTTGCAAGTCTCTCCGACCTTCACAAAAAAAGTTATTCAAGAATATCTCCTCAGATTTGGGGGAATTTCGTCGGTCGACCTCTTCCGAAGGTCGTACAAGCTCGGGGATGGTACCAATCGATCCGCAGGACCCAAATTAGTCCAGATGCAACCACTTTCCAAGTCTCTCCGACCTTCACAAAAAAAGTTATTCAAGAATATCTCTTTCTCCTATGTGCTTTCATCCCTAACCCTAACCCTAACCCTTCCGAAAGTCGGAGAAGCTCAAGGATGGTACCGATCGATGCGCGCTACCCCATTTAGTGGGGGTAGAGCCTACTTGCAAGTCTCTCCGACCTTCACAAAAAACGTTATTCAAGAATATCTCTTTCTCCTATGTGCTTTCATCCCTAACCCTAACCCTAACCCTTCCGAAAGTCGGAGAAGCTCAAGGATGGTACCGATCGATGCGCGCTACCCCATTTAGTGGGGGTAGAGCCTACTTGCAAGTCTCTCCGACCTTCACAAAAAAAGTTATTCAAGAATATCTCTTTCTCCTATGTGCTTTCATCCCTAACCCTAACCCTAACCCTTCCGAAAGTCGGAGAAGCTCAAGGATGGTACCGATCGATGCGCGCAACCCCATTTAGTGGGGGTAGAGCCTACTTGCAAGTCTCTCCGACCTTCACAAAAAACGTTATTCAAGAATATCTCCTCAGATTTGGGGGAATTTCGTCGGTCGACCTCTTCCGAAGGTCGTACAAGCTCGGGGATGGTACCAATCGATCCGCAGGACCCAAATTAGTCCAGATGCAACCACTTTCCAAGTCTCTCCGACCTTCACAAAAAAAGTTATTCAAGAATATCTCTTTCTCCTATGTGCTTTCATCCCTAACCCTAACCCTAACCCTTCCGAAAGTCGGAGAAGCTCAAGGATGGTACCGATCGATGCGCGCTACCCCATTTAGTGGGGGTAGAGCCTACTTGCAAGTCTCTCCGACCTTCACAAAAAAAGTTATTCAAGAATATCTCTTTCTCCTATGTGCTTTCATCCCTAACCCTAACCCTAACCCTTCCGAAAGTCGGAGAAGCTCAAGGATGGTACCGATCGATGCGCGCTACCCCATTTAGTGGGGGTAGAGCCTACTTGCAAGTCTCTCCGACCTTCACAAAAAAAGTTATTCAAGAATATCTCCTCAGATTTGGGGGAATTTCGTCGGTCGACCTCTTCCGAAGGTCGTACAAGCTCGGGGATGGTACCAATCGATCCGCAGGACCCAAATTAGTCCAGATGCAACCACTTTCCAAGTCTCTCCGACCTTCACAAAAAAAGTTATTCAAGAATATCTCTTTCTCCTATGTGCTTTCATCCCTAACCCTAACCCTAACCCTTCCGAAAGTCGGAGAAGCTCAAGGATGGTACCGATCGATGCGCGCTACCCCATTTAGTGGGGGTAGAGCCTACTTGCAAGTCTCTCCGACCTTCACAAAAAAAGTTATTCAAGAATATCTCTTTCTCCTATGTGCTTTCATCCCTAACCCTAACCCTAACCCTTCCGAAAGTCGGAGAAGCTCAAGGATGGTACCGATCGATGCGCGCTACCCCATTTAGTGGGGGTAGAGCCTACTTGCAAGTCTCTCCGACCTTCACAAAAAAAGTTATTCAAGAATATCTCCTCAGATTTGGGGGAATTTCGTCGGTCGACCTCTTCCGAAGGTCGTACAAGCTCGGGGATGGTACCAATCGATCCGCAGGACCCAAATTAGTCCAGATGCAACCACTTTCCAAGTCTCTCCGACCTTCACAAAAAAAGTTATTCAAGAATATCTCTTTCTCCTATGTGCTTTCATCCCTAACCCTAACCCTAACCCTTCCGAAAGTCGGAGAAGCTCAAGGATGGTACCGATCGATGCGCGCAACCCCATTTAGTGGGGGTAGAGCCTACTTGCAAGTCTCTCCGACCTTCACAAAAAAAGTTATTCAAGAATATCTCTTTCTCCTATGTGCTTTCATCCCTAACCCTAACCCTAACCCTTCCGAAAGTCGGAGAAGCTCAAGGATGGTACCGATCGATGCGCGCTACCCCATTTAGTGGGGGTAGAGCCTACTTGCAAGTCTCTCCGACCTTCACAAAAAAAGTTATTCAAGAATATCTCTTTCTCCTATGTGCTTTCATCCCTAACCCTAACCCTAACCCTTCCGAAAGTCGGAGAAGCTCAAGGATGGTACCGATCGATGCGCGCTACCCCATTTAGTGGGGGTAAAGCCTACTTGCAAGTCTCTCCGACCTTCACAAAAAAAGTTATTCAAGAATATCTCCTCAGATTTGGGGGAATTTCGTCGGTCGACCTCTTCCGAAGGTCGTACAAGCTCGGGGATGGTACCAATCGATCCGCAGGACCCAAATTAGTCCAGATGCAACCACTTTCCAAGTCTCTCCGACCTTCACAAAAAAAGTTATTCAAGAATATCTCTTTCTCCTATGTGCTTTCATCCCTAACCCTAACCCTAACCCTTCCGAAAGTCGGAGAAGCTCAAGGATGGTACCGATCGATGTGCGCTACCCCATTTAGTGGGGGTAGAGCCTACTTGCAAGTCTCTCCAACCTTCACAAAAAAAGTTATTCAAGAATATCTCTTTCTCCTATGTGCTTTCATCCCTAACCCTAACCCTAACCCTTCCGAAAGTCGGAGAAGCTCAAGGATGGTACCGATCGATGCGCGCTACCCCATTTAGTGGGGGTAGAGCCTACTTGCAAGTCTCTCCGACCTTCACAAAAAAAGTTATTCAAGAATATCTCTTTCTCCTATGTGCTTTCATCCCTAACCCTAACCCTAACCCTTCCGAAAGTCGGAGAAGCTCAAAGATGGTACCGATCGATGCGCGTTACCCCATTTAGTGGGGGTAGAGCCTACTTGCAAGTCTCTCCGACCTTCACAAAAAAAGTTATTCAAGAATATCTCTTTCTCCTATGTGCTTTCATCCCTAACCCTAACCCTAACCCTTCCGAAAGTCGGAGAAGCTCAAGGATGGTACCGATCGATGCGCGCAACCCCATTTAGTGGGGGTAGAGCCTACTTGCAAGTCTCTCCGACCTTCACAAAAAACGTTATTCAAGAATATCTCCTCAGATTTGGGGGAATTTCGTCGGTCGACCTCTTCCGAAGGTCGTACAAGCTCGGAGATGGTACCAATCGATCCGCAGGACCCAAATTAGTCCAGATGCAACCACTTTCCAAGTCTCTCCGACCTTCACAAAAAAAGTTATTCAAGAATATCTCTTTCTCCTATGTGCTTTCATCCCTAACCCTAACCCTAACCCTTCCGAAAGTCGGAGAAGCTCAAGGATGGTACCGATCGATGCGCGCTACCCCATTTAGTGGGGGTAGAGCCTACTTGCAAGTCTCTCCGACCTTCACAAAAAACGTTATTCAAGAATATCTCTTTCTCCTATGTGCTTTCATCCCTAACCCTAACCCTAACCCTTCCGAAAGTCGGAGAAGCTCAAGGATGGTACCGATCGATGCGCGCTACCCCATTTAGTGGGGGTAGAGCCTACTTGCAAGTCTCTCCGACCTTCACAAAAAAAGTTATTCAAGAATATCTCCTCAGATTTGGGGGAATTTCGTCGGTCGACCTCTTCCGAAGGTCGTACAAGCTCGGGGATGGTACCAATCGATCCGCAGGACCCAAATTAGTCCAGATGCAACCACTTTCCAAGTCTCTCCGACCTTCACAAAAAAAGTTATTCAAGAATATCTCTTTCTCCTATGTGCTTTCATCCCTAACCCTAACCCTAACCCTTCCGAAAGTCGGAGAAGCTCAAGGATGGTACCGATCGATGCGCGCTACCCCATTTAGTGGGGGTAGAGCCTACTTGCAAGTCTCTCCGACCTTCACAAAAAACGTTATTCAAGAATATCTCTTTCTCCTATGTGCTTTCATCCCTAACCCTAACCCTAACCCTTCCGAAAGTCGGAGAAGCTCAAGGATGGTACCGATCGATGCGCGCTACCCCATTTAGTGGGGGTAGAGCCTACTTGCAAGTCTCTCCGACCTTCACAAAAAAAGTTATTCAAGAATATCTCTTTCTCCTATGTGCTTTCATCCCTAACCCTAACCCTAACCCTTCCGAAAGTCGGAGAAGCTCAAGGATGGTACCGATCGATGCGCGCAACCCCATTTAGTGGGGGTAGAGCCTACTTGCAAGTCTCTCCGACCTTCACAAAAAACGTTATTCAAGAATATCTCCTCAGATTTGGGGGAATTTCGTCGGTCGACCTCTTCCGAAGGTCGTACAAGCTCGGGGATGGTACCAATCGATCCGCAGGACCCAAATTAGTCCAGATGCAACCACTTTCCAAGTCTCTCCGACCTTCACAAAAAAAGTTATTCAAGAATATCTCTTTCTCCTATGTGCTTTCATCCCTAACCCTAACCCTAACCCTTCCGAAAGTCGGAGAAGCTCAAGGATGGTACCGATCGATGCGCGCTACCCCATTTAGTGGGGGTAGAGCCTACTTGCAAGTCTCTCCGACCTTCACAAAAAAAGTTATTCAAGAATATCTCTTTCTCCTATGTGCTTTCATCCCTAACCCTAACCCTAACCCTTCCGAAAGTCGGAGAAGCTCAAGGATGGTACCGATCGATGCGCGCTACCCCATTTAGTGGGGGTAGAGCCTACTTGCAAGTCTCTCCGACCTTCACAAAAAAAGTTATTCAAGAATATCTCCTCAGATTTGGGGGAATTTCGTCGGTCGACCTCTTCCGAAGGTCGTACAAGCTCGGGGATGGTACCAATCGATCCGCAGGACCCAAATTAGTCCAGATGCAACCACTTTCCAAGTCTCTCCGACCTTCACAAAAAAAGTTATTCAAGAATATCTCTTTCTCCTATGTGCTTTCATCCCTAACCCTAACCCTTCCGAAAGTCGGAGAAGCTCAAGGATGGTACCGATCGATGCGCGCTACCCCATTTAGTGGGGGTAGAGCCTACTTGCAAGTCTCTCCGACCTTCACAAAAAAAGTTATTCAAGAATATCTCTTTCTCCTATGTGCTTTCATCCCTAACCCTAACCCTAACCCTTCCGAAAGTCGGAGAAGCTCAAGGATGGTACCGATCGATGCGCGCTACCCCATTTAGTGGGGGTAGAGCCTACTTGCAAGTCTCTCCGACCTTCACAAAAAAAGTTATTCAAGAATATCTCCTCAGATTTGGGGGAATTTCGTCGGTCGACCTCTTCCGAAGGTCGTACAAGCTCGGGGATGGTACCAATCGATCCGCAGGACCCAAATTAGTCCAGATGCAACCACTTTCCAAGTCTCTCCGACCTTCACAAAAAAAGTTATTCAAGAATATCTCTTTCTCCTATGTGCTTTCATCCCTAACCCTAACCCTAACCCTTCCGAAAGTCGGAGAAGCTCAAGGATGGTACCGATCGATGCGCGCAACCCCATTTAGTGGGGGTAGAGCCTACTTGCAAGTCTCTCCGACCTTCACAAAAAAAGTTATTCAAGAATATCTCTTTCTCCTATGTGCTTTCATCCCTAACCCTAACCCTAACCCTTCCGAAAGTCGGAGAAGCTCAAGGATGGTACCGATCGATGCGCGCTACCCCATTTAGTGGGGGTAGAGCCTACTTGCAAGTCTCTCCGACCTTCACAAAAAAAGTTATTCAAGAATATCTCTTTCTCCTATGTGCTTTCATCCCTAACCCTAACCCTAACCCTTCCGAAAGTCGGAGAAGCTCAAGGATGGTACCGATCGATGCGCGCTACCCCATTTAGTGGGGGTAAAGCCTACTTGCAAGTCTCTCCGACCTTCACAAAAAAAGTTATTCAAGAATATCTCCTCAGATTTGGGGGAATTTCGTCGGTCGACCTCTTCCGAAGGTCGTACAAGCTCGGGGATGGTACCAATCGATCCGCAGGACCCAAATTAGTCCAGATGCAACCACTTTCCAAGTCTCTCCGACCTTCACAAAAAAAGTTATTCAAGAATATCTCTTTCTCCTATGTGCTTTCATCCCTAACCCTAACCCTAACCCTTCCGAAAGTCGGAGAAGCTCAAGGATGGTACCGATCGATGTGCGCTACCCCATTTAGTGGGGGTAGAGCCTACTTGCAAGTCTCTCCAACCTTCACAAAAAAAGTTATTCAAGAATATCTCTTTCTCCTATGTGCTTTCATCCCTAACCCTAACCCTAACCCTTCCGAAAGTCGGAGAAGCTCAAGGATGGTACCGATCGATGCGCGCTACCCCATTTAGTGGGGGTAGAGCCTACTTGCAAGTCTCTCCGACCTTCACAAAAAAAGTTATTCAAGAATATCTCTTTCTCCTATGTGCTTTCATCCCTAACCCTAACCCTAACCCTTCCGAAAGTCGGAGAAGCTCAAAGATGGTACCGATCGATGCGCGCTACCCCATTTAGTGGGGGTAGAGCCTACTTGCAAGTCTCTCCGACCTTCACAAAAAAAGTTATTCAAGAATATCTCTTTCTCCTATGTGCTTTCATCCCTAACCCTAACCCTAACCCTTCCGAAAGTCGGAGAAGCTCAAGGATGGTACCGATCGATGTGCGCTACCCCATTTAGTGGGGGTAGAGCCTACTTGCAAGTCTCTCCGACCTTCACAAAAAAAGTTATTCAAGAATATCTCTTTCTCCTATGTGCTTTCATCCCTAACCCTAACCCTAACCCTTCCGAAAGTCGGAGAAGCTCAAGGATGGTACTGGTCGATGCGCGCAACCCCATTTAGTGGGGGTAGAGCCTACTTGCAAGTCTCTCCGACCTTCACAAAAAAAGTTATTCAAGAATATCTCCTCAGATTTGGGGGAATTTCGTCGGTCGACCTCTTCCGAAGGTCGTACAAGCTCGGGGATGGTACCAATCGATCCGCAGGACCCAAATTAGTCCACATGCAACCACTTTCCAAGTCTCTCCGACCTTCACAAAAAAAGTTATTCAAGAATATCTCTTTCTCCTATGTGCTTTCATCCCTAACCCTAACCCTAACCCTTCCGAAAGTCGGAGAAGCTCAAGGATGGTACCGATCGATGCGCGCTACCCCATTTAGTGGGGGTAAAGCCTACTTGCAAGTCTCTCCGACCTTCACAAAAAAAGTTATTCAAGAATATCTCTTTCTCCTATGTGCTTTCATCCCTAACCCTAACCCTAACCCTTCCGAAAGTCGGAGAAGCTCAAGGATGGTACCGATCGATGCGCGCTACCCCATTTAGTGGGGGTAGAGCCTACTTGCAAGTCTCTCCGACCTTCACAAAAAAAGTTATTCAAGAATATCTCCTCAGATTTGGGGGAATTTCGTCGGTCGACCTCTTCCGAAGGTCGTACAAGCTCGGGGATGGTACCAATCGATCTGCAGGACCCAAATTAGTCCAGATGCAACCACTTTCCAAGTCTCTCCGACCTTCACAAAAAAAGTTATTCAAGAATATCTCTTTCTCCTATGTGCTTTCATCCCTAACCCTAACCCTAACCCTTCCGAAAGTCGGAGAAGCTCAAGGATGGTACCGATCGATGCGCGCTACCCCATTTAGTGGGGGTAGAGCCTACTTGCAAGTCTCTCCGACCTTCACAAAAAAAGTTATTCAAGAATATCTCTTTCTCCTATGTGCTTTCATCCCTAACCCTAACCCTAACCCTTCCGAAAGTCGGAGAAGCTCAACGATGGTACCGATCGATGCGCGCTACCCCATTTAGTGGGGGTAGAGCCAACTTGCAAGTCTCTCCGACCTTCACAAAAAAAGTTATTCAAGAATATCTCTTTCTCCTATGTGCTTTCATCCCTAACCCTAACCCTAACCCTTCCGAAAGTCGGAGAAGCTCAAGGATGGTACCGATCGATGCGCGTTACCCCATTTAGTGGGGGTAGAGCCTACTTGCAAGTCTCTCCGACCTTCACAAAAAAAGTTATTCAAGAATATCTCTTTCTCCTATGTGCTTTCATCCCTAACCCTAACCCTAACCCTTCCGAAAGTCGGAGAAGCTCAAGGATGGTACCGATCGATGCGCGCAACCCCATTTAGTGGGGGTAGAGCCTACTTGCAAGTCTCTCCGACCTTCACAAAAAACGTTATTCAAGAATATCTCCTCAGATTTGGGGGAATTTCGTCGGTCGACCTCTTCCGAAGGTCGTACAAGCTCGGAGATGGTACCAATCGATCCGCAGGACCCAAATTAGTCCAGATGCAACCACTTTCCAAGTCTCTCCGACCTTCACAAAAAAAGTTATTCAAGAATATCTCTTTCTCCTATGTGCTTTCATCCCTAACCCTAACCCTAACCCTTCCGAAAGTCGGAGAAGCTCAAGGATGGTACCGATCGATGCGCGCTACCCCATTTAGTGGGGGTAGAGCCTACTTGCAAGTCTCTCCGACCTTCACAAAAAACGTTATTCAAGAATATCTCTTTCTCCTATGTGCTTTCATCCCTAACCCTAACCCTAACCCTTCCGAAAGTCGGAGAAGCTCAAGGATGGTACCGATCGATGCGCGCTACCCCATTTAGTGGGGGTAGAGCCTACTTGCAAGTCTCTCCGACCTTCACAAAAAAAGTTATTCAAGAATATCTCCTCAGATTTGGGGGAATTTCGTCGGTCGACCTCTTCCGAAGGTCGTACAAGCTCGGGGATGGTACCAATCGATCCGCAGGACCCAAATTAGTCCAGATGCAACCACTTTCCAAGTCTCTCCGACCTTCACAAAAAAAGTTATTCAAGAATATCTCTTTCTCCTATGTGCTTTCATCCCTAACCCTAACCCTAACCCTTCCGAAAGTCGGAGAAGCTCAAGGATGGTACCGATCGATGCGCGCTACCCCATTTAGTGGGGGTAGAGCCTACTTGCAAGTCTCTCCGACCTTCACAAAAAACGTTATTCAAGAATATCTCTTTCTCCTATGTGCTTTCATCCCTAACCCTAACCCTAACCCTTCCGAAAGTCGGAGAAGCTCAAGGATGGTACCGATCGATGCGCGCTACCCCATTTAGTGGGGGTAGAGCCTACTTGCAAGTCTCTCCGACCTTCACAAAAAAAGTTATTCAAGAATATCTCTTTCTCCTATGTGCTTTCATCCCTAACCCTAACCCTAACCCTTCCGAAAGTCGGAGAAGCTCAAGGATGGTACCGATCGATGCGCGCAACCCCATTTAGTGGGGGTAGAGCCTACTTGCAAGTCTCTCCGACCTTCACAAAAAACGTTATTCAAGAATATCTCCTCAGATTTGGGGGAATTTCGTCGGTCGACCTCTTCCGAAGGTCGTACAAGCTCGGGGATGGTACCAATCGATCCGCAGGACCCAAATTAGTCCAGATGCAACCACTTTCCAAGTCTCTCCGACCTTCACAAAAAAAGTTATTCAAGAATATCTCTTTCTCCTATGTGCTTTCATCCCTAACCCTAACCCTAACCCTTCCGAAAGTCGGAGAAGCTCAAGGATGGTACCGATCGATGCGCGCTACCCCATTTAGTGGGGGTAGAGCCTACTTGCAAGTCTCTCCGACCTTCACAAAAAAAGTTATTCAAGAATATCTCTTTCTCCTATGTGCTTTCATCCCTAACCCTAACCCTAACCCTTCCGAAAGTCGGAGAAGCTCAAGGATGGTACCGATCGATGCGCGCTACCCCATTTAGTGGGGGTAGAGCCAACTTGCAAGTCTCTCCGACCTTCACAAAAAAAGTTATTCAAGAATATCTCTTTCTCCTATGTGCTTTCATCCCTAACCCTAACCCTAACCCTTCCGAAAGTCGGAGAAGCTCAAGGATGGTACCGATCGATGCGCGTTACCCCATTTAGTGGGGGTAGAGCCTACTTGCAAGTCTCTCCGACCTTCACAAAAAAAGTTATTCAAGAATATCTCTTTCTCCTATGTGCTTTCATCCCTAACCCTAACCCTAACCCTTCCGAAAGTCGGAGAAGCTCAAGGATGGTACCGATCGATGCGCGCAACCCCATTTAGTGGGGGTAGAGCCTACTTGCAAGTCTCTCCGACCTTCACAAAAAACGTTATTCAAGAATATCTCCTCAGATTTGGGGGAATTTCGTCGGTCGACCTCTTCCGAAGGTCGTACAAGCTCGGAGATGGTACCAATCGATCCGCAGGACCCAAATTAGTCCAGATGCAACCACTTTCCAAGTCTCTCCGACCTTCACAAAAAAAGTTATTCAAGAATATCTCTTTCTCCTATGTGCTTTCATCCCTAACCCTAACCCTAACCCTTCCGAAAGTCGGAGAAGCTCAAGGATGGTACCGATCGATGCGCGCTACCCCATTTAGTGGGGGTAGAGCCTACTTGCAAGTCTCTCCGACCTTCACAAAAAACGTTATTCAAGAATATCTCCTCAGATTTGGGGGAATTTCGTCGGTCGACCTCTTCCGAAGGTCGTACAAGCTCGGGGATGGTACCAATCGATCCGCAGGACCCAAATTAGTCCAGATGCAACCACTTTCCAAGTCTCTCCGACCTTCACAAAAAAAGTTATTCAAGAATATCTCTTTCTCCTATGTGCTTTCATCCCTAACCCTAACCCTAACCCTTCCGAAAGTCGGAGAAGCTCAAGGATGGTACCGATCGATGCGCGCTACCCCATTTAGTGGGGGTAGAGCCTACTTGCAAGTCTCTCCGACCTTCACAAAAAACGTTATTCAAGAATATCTCTTTCTCCTATGTGCTTTCATCCCTAACCCTAACCCTAACCCTTCCGAAAGTCGGAGAAGCTCAAGGATGGTACCGATCGATGCGCGCTACCCCATTTAGTGGGGGTAGAGCCTACTTGCAAGTCTCTCCGACCTTCACAAAAAAAGTTATTCAAGAATATCTCCTCAGATTTGGGGGAATTTCGTCGGTCGACCTCTTCCGAAGGTCGTACAAGCTCGGGGATGGTACCAATCGATCCGCAGGACCCAAATTAGTCCAGATGCAACCACTTTCCAAGTCTCTCCGACCTTCACAAAAAAAGTTATTCAAGAATATCTCTTTCTCCTATGTGCTTTCATCCCTAACCCTAACCCTAACCCTTCCGAAAGTCGGAGAAGCTCAAGGATGGTACCGATCGATGCGCGCTACCCCATTTAGTGGGGGTAGAGCCTACTTGCAAGTCTCTCCGACCTTCACAAAAAAAGTTATTCAAGAATATCTCTTTCTCCTATGTGCTTTCATCCCTAACCCTAACCCTAACCCTTCCGAAAGTCGGAGAAGCTCAAGGATGGTACCGATCGATGCGCGCTACCCCATTTAGTGGGGGTAGAGCCTACTTGCAAGTCTCTCCGACCTTCACAAAAAAAGTTATTCAAGAATATCTCTTTCTCCTATGTGCTTTCATCCCTAACCCTAACCCTAACCCTTCCGAAAGTCGGAGAAGCTCAAGGATGGTACCGATCGATGCGCGCTACCCCATTTAGTGGGGGTAGAGCCTACTTGCAAGTCTCTCCGACCTTCACAAAAAAAGTTATTCAAGAATATCTCTTTCTCCTATGTGCTTTCATCCCTAACCCTAACCCTAACCCTTCCGAAAGTCGGAGAAGCTCAAGGATGGTACCGATCGATGCGCGCAACCCCATTTAGTGGGGGTAGAGCCTACTTGCAAGTCTCTCCGACCTTCACAAAAAAAGTTATTCAAGAATATCTCCTCAGGTTTAGGGGGAATTTCGTCGGTCGACCTCTTTCGAAGGTCGTACAAGCTCGGGGATGGTACCAATCGATCCGCAGGACCCAAATTAGTCCAGATGCAACCACTTTCCAAGTCTCTCCGACCTTCACAAAAAAAGTTATTCAAGAATATCTCTTTCTCCTATGTGCTTTCATCCCTAACCCTAACCCTAACCCTTCCGAAAGTCGGAGAAGCTCAAGGATGGTACCGATCGATGCGCGCTACCCCATTTAGTGGGGGTAGAGCCTACTTGCAAGTCTCTCCGACCTTCACAAAAAACGTTATTCAAGAATATCTCTTTCTCCTATGTGCTTTCATCCCTAACCCTAACCCTTCCGAAAGTCGGAGAAGCTCAAGGATGGTACCGATCGATGCGCGCTACCCCATTTAGTGGGGGTAGAGCCTACTTGCAAGTCTCTCCGACCTTCACAAAAAAAGTTATTCAAGAATATCTCTTTCTCCTATGTGCTTTCATCCCTAACCCTAACCCTAACCCTTCCGAAAGTCGGAGAAGCTCAAGGATGGTACCGATCGATGCGCGCTACCCCATTTAGTGGGGGTAGAGCCAACTTGCAAGTCTCTCCGACCTTCACAAAAAAAGTTATTCAAGAATATCTCTTTCTCCTATGTGCTTTCATCCCTAACCCTAACCCTAACCCTTCCGAAAGTCGGAGAAGCTCAAGGATGGTACCGATCGATGCGCGTTACCCCATTTAGTGGGGGTAGAGCCTACTTGCAAGTCTCTCCGACCTTCACAAAAAAAGTTATTCAAGAATATCTCTTTCTCCTATGTGCTTTCATCCCTAACCCTAACCCTAACCCTTCCGAAAGTCGGAGAAGCTCAAGGATGGTACCGATCGATGCGCGCAACCCCATTTAGTGGGGGTAGAGCCTACTTGCAAGTCTCTCCGACCTTCACAAAAAACGTTATTCAAGAATATCTCCTCAGATTTGGGGGAATTTCGTCGGTCGACCTCTTCCGAAGGTCGTACAAGCTCGGGGATGGTACCAATCGATCCGCAGGACCCAAATTAGTCCAGATGCAACCACTTTCCAAGTCTCTCCGACCTTCACAAAAAACGTTATTCAAGAATATCTCTTTCTCCTATGTGCTTTCATCCCTAACCCTAACCCTAACCCTTCCGAAAGTCGGAGAAGCTCAAGGATGGTACCGATCGATGCGCGCTACCCCATTTAGTGGGGGTAGAGCCTACTTGCAAGTCTCTCCGACCTTCACAAAAAAAGTTATTCAAGAATATCTCTTTCTCCTATGTGCTTTCATCCCTAACCCTAACCCTAACCCTTCCGAAAGTCGGAGAAGCTCAAGGATGGTACCGATCGATGCGCGCTACCCCATTTAGTGGGGGTAGAGCCAACTTGCAAGTCTCTCCGACCTTCACAAAAAAAGTTATTCAAGAATATCTCTTTCTCCTATGTGCTTTCATCCCTAACCCTAACCCTAACCCTTCCGAAAGTCGGAGAAGCTCAAGGATGGTACCGATCGATGCGCGCAACCCCATTTAGTGGGGGTAGAGCCTACTTGCAAGTCTCTCCGACCTTCACAAAAAACGTTATTCAAGAATATCTCCTCAGATTTGGGGGAATTTCGTCGGTCGACCTCTTCCGAAGGTCTTACAAGCTCGGGGATGGTACCAATCGATCCGCAGGACCCAAATTAGTCCAGATGCAACCACTTTCCAAGTCTCTCCGACCTTCACAAAAAAAGTTATTCAAGAATATCTCTTTCTCCTATGTGCTTTCATCCCTAACCCTAACCCTAACCCTTCCGAAAGTCGGAGAAGCTCAAGGATGGTACCGATCGATGCGCGCTACCCCATTTAGTGGGGGTAGAGCCTACCTGCAAGTCTCTCCGACCTTCACAAAAAACGTTATTCAAGAATATCTCTTTCTCCTATGTGCTTTCATCCCTAACCCTAACCCTAACCCTTCCGAAAGTCGGAGAAGCTCAAGGATGGTACCGATCGATGCGCGCTACCCCATTTAGTGGGGGTAGAGCCTACTTGCAAGTCTCTCCGACCTTCACAAAAAAAGTTATTCAAGAATATCTCCTCAGATTTGGGGGAATTTCGTCGGTCGACCTCTTCCGAAGGTCGTACAAGCTCGGGGATGGTACCAATCGATCCGCAGGACCCAAATTAGTCCAGATGCAACCACTTTCCAAGTCTCTCCGACCTTCACAAAAAAAGTTATTCAAGAATATCTCTTTCTCCTATGTGCTTTCATCCCTAACCCTAACCCTAACCCTTCCGAAAGTCGGAGAAGCTCAAGGATGGTACCGATCGATGCGCGCTACCCCATTTAGTGGGGGTAGAGCCTACTTGCAAGTCTCTCCGACCTTCACAAAAAAAGTTATTCAAGAATATCTCTTTCTCCTATGTGCTTTCATCCCTAACCCTAACCCTAACCCTTCCGAAAGTCGGAGAAGCTCAAGGATGGTACCGATCGATGCGCGCTACCCCATTTAGTGGGGGTAGAGCCTACTTGCAAGTCTCTCCGACCTTCACAAAAAAAGTTATTCAAGAATATCTCTTTCTCCTATGTGCTTTCATCCCTAACCCTAACCCTAACCCTTCCGAAAGTCGGAGAAGCTCAAGGATGGTACCGATCGATGCGCGCTACCCCATTTAGTGGGGGTAGAGCCTACTTGCAAGTCTCTCCGACCTTCACAAAAAAAGTTATTCAAGAATATCTCTTTCTCCTATGTGCTTTCATCCCTAACCCTAACCCTAACCCTTCCGAAAGTCGGAGAAGCTCAAGGATGGTACCGATCGATGCGCGCAACCCCATTTAGTGGGGGTAGAGCCTACTTGCAAGTCTCTCCGACCTTCACAAAAAAAGTTATTCAAGAATATCTCCTCAGATTTGGGGGAATTTCGTCGGTCGACCTCTTCCGAAGGTCGTACAAGCTCGGGGATGGTACCAATCGATCCGCAGGACCCAAATTAGTCCAGATGCAACCACTTTCCAAGTCTCTCCGACCTTCACAAAAAAAGTTATTCAAGAATATCTCTTTCTCCTATGTGCTTTCATCCCTAACCCTAACCCTAACCCTTCCGAAAGTCGGAGAAGCTCAAGGATGGTACCGATCGATGCGCGCTACCCCATTTAGTGGGGGTAGAGCCTACTTGCAAGTCTCTCCGACCTTCACAAAAAACGTTATTCAAGAATATCTCTTTCTCCTATGTGCTTTCATCCCTAACCCTAACCCTAACCCTTCCGAAAGTCGGAGAAGCTCAAGGATGGTACCGATCGATGCGCGCTACCCCATTTAGTGGGGGTAGAGCCTACTTGCAAGTCTCTCCGACCTTCACAAAAAAAGTTATTCAAGAATATCTCTTTCTCCTATGTGCTTTCATCCCTAACCCTAACCCTAACCCTTCCGAAAGTCGGAGAAGCTCAAGGATGGTACCGATCGATGCGCGCTACCCCATTTAGTGGGGGTAGAGCCTACTTGCAAGTCTCTCCGACCTTCACAAAAAAAGTTATTCAAGAATATCTCTTTCTCCTATGTGCTTTCATCCCTAACCCTAACCCTAACCCTTCCGAAAGTCGGAGAAGCTCAAGGATGGTACCGATCGATGCGCGCAACCCCATTTAGTGGGGGTAGAGCCTACTTGCAAGTCTCTCCGACCTTCACAAAAAAAGTTATTCAAGAATATCTCCTCAGATTTGGGGGAATTTCGTCGGTCGACCTCTTCCGAAGGTCGTACAAGCTCGGGGATGGTACCAATCGATCCGCAGGACCCAAATTAGTCCAGATGCAACCACTTTCCAAGTCTCTCCGACCTTCACAAAAAAAGTTATTCAAGAATATCTCTTTCTCCTATGTGCTTTTATCCCTAACCCTAACCCTAACCCTTCCGAAAGTCGGAGAAGCTCAAGGATGGTACCGATCGATGCGCGCTACCCCATTTAGTGGGGGTAGAGCCTACTTGCAAGTCTCTCCGACCTTCACAAAAAACGTTATTCAAGAATATCTCTTTCTCCTATGTGCTTTCATCCCTAACCCTAACCCTAACCCTTCCGAAAGTCGGAGAAGCTCAAGGATGGTACCGATCGATGCGCGCTACCCCATTTAGTGGGGGTAGAGCCTACTTGCAAGTCTCTCCGACCTTCACAAAAAAAGTTATTCAAGAATATCTCTTTCTCCTATGTGCTTTCATCCCTAACCCTAACCCTAACCCTTCCGAAAGTCGGAGAAGCTCAAGGATGGTACCGATCGATGCGCGCAACCCCATTTAGTGGGGGTAGAGCCTACTTGCAAGTCTCTCCGACCTTCACAAAAAAAGTTATTCAAGAATATCTCCTCAGATTTGGGGGAATTTCGTCGGTCGACCTCTTCCGAAGGTCGTACAAGCTCGGGGATGGTACCAATCGATCTGCAGGACCCAAATTAGTCCAGATGCAACCACTTTACAAGTCTCTCCGACCTTCACAAAAAAAGTTATTCAAGAATATCTCTTTCTCCTATGTGCTTTCATCCCTACCCCTAACCCTAACCCTTCCGAAAGTCGGAGAAGCTCAAGGATGGTACCGATCGATGCGCGCTACCCCATTTAGTGGGGGTAGAGCCTACTTGCAAGTCTCTCCGACCTTCACAAAAAAAGTTATTCAAGAATATCTCTTTCTCCTATGTGCTTTCATCCCTAACCCTAACCCTAACCCTTCCGAAAGTCGGAGAAGCTCAAGGATGGTACCGATCGATGCGCGCTACCCCATTTAGTGGGGGTAGAGCCTACTTGCAAGTCTCTCCGACCTTCACAAAAAACGTTATTCAAGAATATCTCTTTCTCCTATGTGCTTTCATCCCTAACCCTAACCCTAACCCTTCCGAAAGTCGGAGAAGCTCAAGGATGGTACCGATCGATGCGCGCTACCCCATTTAGTGGGGGTAGAGCCTACTTGCAAGTCTCTCCGACCTTCACAAAAAAAGTTATTCAAGAATATCTCTTTCTCCTATGTGCTTTCATCCCTAACCCTAACCCTAACCCTTCCGAAAGTCGGAGAAGCTCAAGGATGGTACCGATCGATGCGCGCAACCCCATTTAGTGGGGGTAGAGCCTACTTGCAAGTCTCTCCGACCTTCACAAAAAACGTTATTCAAGAATATCTCCTCAGATTTGGGGGAATTTCGTCGGTCGACCTCTTCCGAAGGTCGTACAAGCTCGGGGATGGTACCAATCGATCCGCAGGACCCAAATTAGTCCAGATGCAACCACTTTCCAAGTCTCTCCGACCTTCACAAAAAAAGTTATTCAAGAATATCTCTTTCTCCTATGTGCTTTCATCCCTAACCCTAACCCTAACCCTTCCGAAAGTCGGAGAAGCTCAAGGATGGTACCGATCGATGCGCGCTACCCCATTTAGTGGGGGTAGAGCCTACTTGCAAGTCTCTCCGACCTTCACAAAAAAAGTTATTCAAGAATATCTCTTTCTCCTATGTGCTTTCATCCCTAACCCTAACCCTAACCCTTCCGAAAGTCGGAGAAGCTCAAGGATGGTACCGATCGATGCGCGCTACCCCATTTAGTGGGGGTAGAGCCAACTTGCAAGTCTCTCCGACCTTCACAAAAAAAGTTATTCAAGAATATCTCTTTCTCCTATGTGCTTTCATCCCTAACCCTAACCCTAACCCTTCCGAAAGTCGGAGAAGCTCAAGGATGGTACCGATCGATGCGCGTTACCCCATTTAGTGGGGGTAGAGCCTACTTGCAAGTCTCTCCGACCTTCACAAAAAAAGTTATTCAAGAATATCTCTTTCTCCTATGTGCTTTCATCCCTAACCCTAACCCTAACCCTTCCGAAAGTCGGAGAAGCTCAAGGATGGTACCGATCGATGCGCGCAACCCCATTTAGTGGGGGTAGAGCCTACTTGCAAGTCTCTCCGACCTTCACAAAAAACGTTATTCAAGAATATCTCCTCAGATTTGGGGGAATTTCGTCGGTCGACCTCTTCCGAAGGTCGTACAAGCTCGGAGATGGTACCAATCGATCCGCAGGACCCAAATTAGTCCAGATGCAACCACTTTCCAAGTCTCTCCGACCTTCACAAAAAAAGTTATTCAAGAATATCTCTTTCTCCTATGTGCTTTCATCCCTAACCCTAACCCTAACCCTTCCGAAAGTCGGAGAAGCTCAAGGATGGTACCGATCGATGCGCGCTACCCCATTTAGTGGGGGTAGAGCCTACTTGCAAGTCTCTCCGACCTTCACAAAAAACGTTATTCAAGAATATCTCCTCAGATTTGGGGGAATTTCGTCGGTCGACCTCTTCCGAAGGTCGTACAAGCTCGGGGATGGTACCAATCGATCCGCAGGACCCAAATTAGTCCAGATGCAACCACTTTCCAAGTCTCTCCGACCTTCACAAAAAAAGTTATTCAAGAATATCTCTTTCTCCTATGTGCTTTCATCCCTAACCCTAACCCTAACCCTTCCGAAAGTCGGAGAAGCTCAAGGATGGTACCGATCGATGCGCGCTACCCCATTTAGTGGGGGTAGAGCCTACTTGCAAGTCTCTCCGACCTTCACAAAAAACGTTATTCAAGAATATCTCTTTCTCCTATGTGCTTTCATCCCTAACCCTAACCCTAACCCTTCCGAAAGTCGGAGAAGCTCAAGGATGGTACCGATCGATGCGCGCTACCCCATTTAGTGGGGGTAGAGCCTACTTGCAAGTCTCTCCGACCTTCACAAAAAAAGTTATTCAAGAATATCTCCTCAGATTTGGGGGAATTTCGTCGGTCGACCTCTTCCGAAGGTCGTACAAGCTCGGGGATGGTACCAATCGATCCGCAGGACCCAAATTAGTCCAGATGCAACCACTTTCCAAGTCTCTCCGACCTTCACAAAAAAAGTTATTCAAGAATATCTCTTTCTCCTATGTGCTTTCATCCCTAACCCTAACCCTAACCCTTCCGAAAGTCGGAGAAGCTCAAGGATGGTACCGATCGATGCGCGCTACCCCATTTAGTGGGGGTAGAGCCTACTTGCAAGTCTCTCCGACCTTCACAAAAAAAGTTATTCAAGAATATCTCTTTCTCCTATGTGCTTTCATCCCTAACCCTAACCCTAACCCTTCCGAAAGTCGGAGAAGCTCAAGGATGGTACCGATCGATGCGCGCTACCCCATTTAGTGGGGGTAGAGCCTACTTGCAAGTCTCTCCGACCTTCACAAAAAAAGTTATTCAAGAATATCTCTTTCTCCTATGTGCTTTCATCCCTAACCCTAACCCTAACCCTTCCGAAAGTCGGAGAAGCTCAAGGATGGTACCGATCGATGCGCGCTACCCCATTTAGTGGGGGTAGAGCCTACTTGCAAGTCTCTCCGACCTTCACAAAAAAAGTTATTCAAGAATATCTCTTTCTCCTATGTGCTTTCATCCCTAACCCTAACCCTAACCCTTCCGAAAGTCGGAGAAGCTCAAGGATGGTACCGATCGATGCGCGCAACCCCATTTAGTGGGGGTAGAGCCTACTTGCAAGTCTCTCCGACCTTCACAAAAAAAGTTATTCAAGAATATCTCCTCAGGTTTAGGGGGAATTTCGTCGGTCGACCTCTTTCGAAGGTCGTACAAGCTCGGGGATGGTACCAATCGATCCGCAGGACCCAAATTAGTCCAGATGCAACCACTTTCCAAGTCTCTCCGACCTTCACAAAAAAAGTTATTCAAGAATATCTCTTTCTCCTATGTGCTTTCATCCCTAACCCTAACCCTAACCCTTCCGAAAGTCGGAGAAGCTCAAGGATGGTACCGATCGATGCGCGCTACCCCATTTAGTGGGGGTAGAGCCTACTTGCAAGTCTCTCCGACCTTCACAAAAAACGTTATTCAAGAATATCTCTTTCTCCTATGTGCTTTCATCCCTAACCCTAACCCTTCCGAAAGTCGGAGAAGCTCAAGGATGGTACCGATCGATGCGCGCTACCCCATTTAGTGGGGGTAGAGCCTACTTGCAAGTCTCTCCGACCTTCACAAAAAAAGTTATTCAAGAATATCTCTTTCTCCTATGTGCTTTCATCCCTAACCCTAACCCTAACCCTTCCGAAAGTCGGAGAAGCTCAAGGATGGTACCGATCGATGCGCGCTACCCCATTTAGTGGGGGTAGAGCCAACTTGCAAGTCTCTCCGACCTTCACAAAAAAAGTTATTCAAGAATATCTCTTTCTCCTATGTGCTTTCATCCCTAACCCTAACCCTAACCCTTCCGAAAGTCGGAGAAGCTCAAGGATGGTACCGATCGATGCGCGTTACCCCATTTAGTGGGGGTAGAGCCTACTTGCAAGTCTCTCCGACCTTCACAAAAAAAGTTATTCAAGAATATCTCTTTCTCCTATGTGCTTTCATCCCTAACCCTAACCCTAACCCTTCCGAAAGTCGGAGAAGCTCAAGGATGGTACCGATCGATGCGCGCAACCCCATTTAGTGGGGGTAGAGCCTACTTGCAAGTCTCTCCGACCTTCACAAAAAACGTTATTCAAGAATATCTCCTCAGATTTGGGGGAATTTCGTCGGTCGACCTCTTCCGAAGGTCGTACAAGCTCGGGGATGGTACCAATCGATCCGCAGGACCCAAATTAGTCCAGATGCAACCACTTTCCAAGTCTCTCCGACCTTCACAAAAAACGTTATTCAAGAATATCTCTTTCTCCTATGTGCTTTCATCCCTAACCCTAACCCTAACCCTTCCGAAAGTCGGAGAAGCTCAAGGATGGTACCGATCGATGCGCGCTACCCCATTTAGTGGGGGTAGAGCCTACTTGCAAGTCTCTCCGACCTTCACAAAAAAAGTTATTCAAGAATATCTCTTTCTCCTATGTGCTTTCATCCCTAACCCTAACCCTAACCCTTCCGAAAGTCGGAGAAGCTCAAGGATGGTACCGATCGATGCGCGCTACCCCATTTAGTGGGGGTAGAGCCAACTTGCAAGTCTCTCCGACCTTCACAAAAAAAGTTATTCAAGAATATCTCTTTCTCCTATGTGCTTTCATCCCTAACCCTAACCCTAACCCTTCCGAAAGTCGGAGAAGCTCAAGGATGGTACCGATCGATGCGCGCAACCCCATTTAGTGGGGGTAGAGCCTACTTGCAAGTCTCTCCGACCTTCACAAAAAACGTTATTCAAGAATATCTCCTCAGATTTGGGGGAATTTCGTCGGTCGACCTCTTCCGAAGGTCTTACAAGCTCGGGGATGGTACCAATCGATCCGCAGGACCCAAATTAGTCCAGATGCAACCACTTTCCAAGTCTCTCCGACCTTCACAAAAAAAGTTATTCAAGAATATCTCTTTCTCCTATGTGCTTTCATCCCTAACCCTAACCCTAACCCTTCCGAAAGTCGGAGAAGCTCAAGGATGGTACCGATCGATGCGCGCTACCCCATTTAGTGGGGGTAGAGCCTACCTGCAAGTCTCTCCGACCTTCACAAAAAACGTTATTCAAGAATATCTCTTTCTCCTATGTGCTTTCATCCCTAACCCTAACCCTAACCCTTCCGAAAGTCGGAGAAGCTCAAGGATGGTACCGATCGATGCGCGCTACCCCATTTAGTGGGGGTAGAGCCTACTTGCAAGTCTCTCCGACCTTCACAAAAAAAGTTATTCAAGAATATCTCCTCAGATTTGGGGGAATTTCGTCGGTCGACCTCTTCCGAAGGTCGTACAAGCTCGGGGATGGTACCAATCGATCCGCAGGACCCAAATTAGTCCAGATGCAACCACTTTCCAAGTCTCTCCGACCTTCACAAAAAAAGTTATTCAAGAATATCTCTTTCTCCTATGTGCTTTCATCCCTAACCCTAACCCTAACCCTTCCGAAAGTCGGAGAAGCTCAAGGATGGTACCGATCGATGCGCGCTACCCCATTTAGTGGGGGTAGAGCCTACTTGCAAGTCTCTCCGACCTTCACAAAAAAAGTTATTCAAGAATATCTCTTTCTCCTATGTGCTTTCATCCCTAACCCTAACCCTAACCCTTCCGAAAGTCGGAGAAGCTCAAGGATGGTACCGATCGATGCGCGCTACCCCATTTAGTGGGGGTAGAGCCTACTTGCAAGTCTCTCCGACCTTCACAAAAAAAGTTATTCAAGAATATCTCTTTCTCCTATGTGCTTTCATCCCTAACCCTAACCCTAACCCTTCCGAAAGTCGGAGAAGCTCAAGGATGGTACCGATCGATGCGCGCTACCCCATTTAGTGGGGGTAGAGCCTACTTGCAAGTCTCTCCGACCTTCACAAAAAAAGTTATTCAAGAATATCTCTTTCTCCTATGTGCTTTCATCCCTAACCCTAACCCTAACCCTTCCGAAAGTCGGAGAAGCTCAAGGATGGTACCGATCGATGCGCGCAACCCCATTTAGTGGGGGTAGAGCCTACTTGCAAGTCTCTCCGACCTTCACAAAAAAAGTTATTCAAGAATATCTCCTCAGATTTGGGGGAATTTCGTCGGTCGACCTCTTCCGAAGGTCGTACAAGCTCGGGGATGGTACCAATCGATCCGCAGGACCCAAATTAGTCCAGATGCAACCACTTTCCAAGTCTCTCCGACCTTCACAAAAAAAGTTATTCAAGAATATCTCTTTCTCCTATGTGCTTTCATCCCTAACCCTAACCCTAACCCTTCCGAAAGTCGGAGAAGCTCAAGGATGGTACCGATCGATGCGCGCTACCCCATTTAGTGGGGGTAGAGCCTACTTGCAAGTCTCTCCGACCTTCACAAAAAACGTTATTCAAGAATATCTCTTTCTCCTATGTGCTTTCATCCCTAACCCTAACCCTAACCCTTCCGAAAGTCGGAGAAGCTCAAGGATGGTACCGATCGATGCGCGCTACCCCATTTAGTGGGGGTAGAGCCTACTTGCAAGTCTCTCCGACCTTCACAAAAAAAGTTATTCAAGAATATCTCTTTCTCCTATGTGCTTTCATCCCTAACCCTAACCCTAACCCTTCCGAAAGTCGGAGAAGCTCAAGGATGGTACCGATCGATGCGCGCTACCCCATTTAGTGGGGGTAGAGCCTACTTGCAAGTCTCTCCGACCTTCACAAAAAAAGTTATTCAAGAATATCTCTTTCTCCTATGTGCTTTCATCCCTAACCCTAACCCTAACCCTTCCGAAAGTCGGAGAAGCTCAAGGATGGTACCGATCGATGCGCGCAACCCCATTTAGTGGGGGTAGAGCCTACTTGCAAGTCTCTCCGACCTTCACAAAAAAAGTTATTCAAGAATATCTCCTCAGATTTGGGGGAATTTCGTCGGTCGACCTCTTCCGAAGGTCGTACAAGCTCGGGGATGGTACCAATCGATCCGCAGGACCCAAATTAGTCCAGATGCAACCACTTTCCAAGTCTCTCCGACCTTCACAAAAAAAGTTATTCAAGAATATCTCTTTCTCCTATGTGCTTTTATCCCTAACCCTAACCCTAACCCTTCCGAAAGTCGGAGAAGCTCAAGGATGGTACCGATCGATGCGCGCTACCCCATTTAGTGGGGGTAGAGCCTACTTGCAAGTCTCTCCGACCTTCACAAAAAACGTTATTCAAGAATATCTCTTTCTCCTATGTGCTTTCATCCCTAACCCTAACCCTAACCCTTCCGAAAGTCGGAGAAGCTCAAGGATGGTACCGATCGATGCGCGCTACCCCATTTAGTGGGGGTAGAGCCTACTTGCAAGTCTCTCCGACCTTCACAAAAAAAGTTATTCAAGAATATCTCTTTCTCCTATGTGCTTTCATCCCTAACCCTAACCCTAACCCTTCCGAAAGTCGGAGAAGCTCAAGGATGGTACCGATCGATGCGCGCAACCCCATTTAGTGGGGGTAGAGCCTACTTGCAAGTCTCTCCGACCTTCACAAAAAAAGTTATTCAAGAATATCTCCTCAGATTTGGGGGAATTTCGTCGGTCGACCTCTTCCGAAGGTCGTACAAGCTCGGGGATGGTACCAATCGATCTGCAGGACCCAAATTAGTCCAGATGCAACCACTTTACAAGTCTCTCCGACCTTCACAAAAAAAGTTATTCAAGAATATCTCTTTCTCCTATGTGCTTTCATCCCTACCCCTAACCCTAACCCTTCCGAAAGTCGGAGAAGCTCAAGGATGGTACCGATCGATGCGCGCTACCCCATTTAGTGGGGGTAGAGCCTACTTGCAAGTCTCTCCGACCTTCACAAAAAAAGTTATTCAAGAATATCTCTTTCTCCTATGTGCTTTCATCCCTAACCCTAACCCTAACCCTTCCGAAAGTCGGAGAAGCTCAAGGATGGTACCGATCGATGCGCGCTACCCCATTTAGTGGGGGTAGAGCCTACTTGCAAGTCTCTCCGACCTTCACAAAAAACGTTATTCAAGAATATCTCTTTCTCCTATGTGCTTTCATCCCTAACCCTAACCCTAACCCTTCCGAAAGTCGGAGAAGCTCAAGGATGGTACCGATCGATGCGCGCTACCCCATTTAGTGGGGGTAGAGCCTACTTGCAAGTCTCTCCGACCTTCACAAAAAAAGTTATTCAAGAATATCTCCTCAGATTTGGGGGAATTTCGTCGGTCGACCTCTTCCGAAGGTCGTACAAGCTCGGGGATGGTACCAATCGATCCGCAGGACCCAAATTAGTCCAGATGCAACCACTTTCCAAGTCTCTCCGACCTTCACAAAAAAAGTTATTCAAGAATATCTCTTTCTCCTATGTGCTTTCATCCCTAACCCTAACCCTAACCCTTCCGAAAGTCGGAGAAGCTCAAGGATGGTACCGATCGATGCGCGCTACCCCATTTAGTGGGGGTAGAGCCTACTTGCAAGTCTCTCCGACCTTCACAAAAAAAGTTATTCAAGAATATCTCTTTCTCCTATGTGCTTTCATCCCTAACCCTAACCCTAACCCTTCCGAAAGTCGGAGAAGCTCAAGGATGGTACCGATCGATGCGCGCTACCCCATTTAGTGGGGGTAGAGCCTACTTGCAAGTCTCTCCGACCTTCACAAAAAAAGTTATTCAAGAATATCTCTTTCTCCTATGTGCTTTCATCCCTAACCCTAACCCTAACCCTTCCGAAAGTCGGAGAAGCTCAAGGATGGTACCGATCGATGCGCGCTACCCCATTTAGTGGGGGTAGAGCCTACTTGCAAGTCTCTCCGACCTTCACAAAAAAAGTTATTCAAGAATATCTCTTTCTCCTATGTGCTTTCATCCCTAACCCTAACCCTAACCCTTCCGAAAGTCGGAGAAGCTCAAGGATGGTACCGATCGATGCGCGCAACCCCATTTAGTGGGGGTAGAGCCTACTTGCAAGTCTCTCCGACCTTCACAAAAAAAGTTATTCAAGAATATCTCCTCAGGTTTAGGGGGAATTTCGTCGGTCGACCTCTTTCGAAGGTCGTACAAGCTCGGGGATGGTACCAATCGATCCGCAGGACCCAAATTAGTCCAGATGCAACCACTTTCCAAGTCTCTCCGACCTTCACAAAAAAAGTTATTCAAGAATATCTCTTTCTCCTATGTGCTTTCATCCCTAACCCTAACCCTAACCCTTCCGAAAGTCGGAGAAGCTCAAGGATGGTACCGATCGATGCGCGCTACCCCATTTAGTGGGGGTAGAGCCTACTTGCAAGTCTCTCCGACCTTCACAAAAAACGTTATTCAAGAATATCTCTTTCTCCTATGTGCTTTCATCCCTAACCCTAACCCTTCCGAAAGTCGGAGAAGCTCAAGGATGGTACCGATCGATGCGCGCTACCCCATTTAGTGGGGGTAGAGCCTACTTGCAAGTCTCTCCGACCTTCACAAAAAAAGTTATTCAAGAATATCTCTTTCTCCTATGTGCTTTCATCCCTAACCCTAACCCTAACCCTTCCGAAAGTCGGAGAAGCTCAAGGATGGTACCGATCGATGCGCGCTACCCCATTTAGTGGGGGTAGAGCCAACTTGCAAGTCTCTCCGACCTTCACAAAAAAAGTTATTCAAGAATATCTCTTTCTCCTATGTGCTTTCATCCCTAACCCTAACCCTAACCCTTCCGAAAGTCGGAGAAGCTCAAGGATGGTACCGATCGATGCGCGCTACCCCATTTAGTGGGGGTAGAGCCTACTTGCAAGTCTCTCCGACCTTCACAAAAAAAGTTATTCAAGAATATCTCTTTCTCCTATGTGCTTTCATCCCTAACCCTAACCCTAACCCTTCCGAAAGTCGGAGAAGCTCAAGGATGGTACCGATCGATGCGCGCTACCCCATTTAGTGGGGGTAGAGCCTACTTGCAAGTCTCTCCGACCTTCACAAAAAAAGTTATTCAAGAATATCTCTTTCTCCTATGTGCTTTCATCCCTAACCCTAACCCTAACCCTTCCGAAAGTCGGAGAAGCTCAAGGATGGTACCGATCGATGCGCGCAACCCCATTTAGTGGGGGTAGAGCCTACTTGCAAGTCTCTCCGACCTTCACAAAAAAAGTTATTCAAGAATATCTCCTCAGATTTGGGGGAATTTCGTCGGTCGACCTCTTCCGAAGGTCGTACAAGCTCGGGGATGGTACCAATCGATCCGCAGGACCCAAATTAGTCCAGATGCAACCACTTTCCAAGTCTCTCCGACCTTCACAAAAAAAGTTATTCAAGAATATCTCTTTCTCCTATGTGCTTTTATCCCTAACCCTAACCCTAACCCTTCCGAAAGTCGGAGAAGCTCAAGGATGGTACCGATCGATGCGCGCTACCCCATTTAGTGGGGGTAGAGCCTACTTGCAAGTCTCTCCGACCTTCACAAAAAACGTTATTCAAGAATATCTCTTTCTCCTATGTGCTTTCATCCCTAACCCTAACCCTAACCCTTCCGAAAGTCGGAGAAGCTCAAGGATGGTACCGATCGATGCGCGCTACCCCATTTAGTGGGGGTAGAGCCTACTTGCAAGTCTCTCCGACCTTCACAAAAAAAGTTATTCAAGAATATCTCTTTCTCCTATGTGCTTTCATCCCTAACCCTAACCCTAACCCTTCCGAAAGTCGGAGAAGCTCAAGGATGGTACCGATCGATGCGCGCAACCCCATTTAGTGGGGGTAGAGCCTACTTGCAAGTCTCTCCGACCTTCACAAAAAAAGTTATTCAAGAATATCTCCTCAGATTTGGGGGAATTTCGTCGGTCGACCTCTTCCGAAGGTCGTACAAGCTCGGGGATGGTACCAATCGATCTGCAGGACCCAAATTAGTCCAGATGCAACCACTTTACAAGTCTCTCCGACCTTCACAAAAAAAGTTATTCAAGAATATCTCTTTCTCCTATGTGCTTTCATCCCTACCCCTAACCCTAACCCTTCCGAAAGTCGGAGAAGCTCAAGGATGGTACCGATCGATGCGCGCTACCCCATTTAGTGGGGGTAGAGCCTACTTGCAAGTCTCTCCGACCTTCACAAAAAAAGTTATTCAAGAATATCTCTTTCTCCTATGTGCTTTCATCCCTAACCCTAACCCTAACCCTTCCGAAAGTCGGAGAAGCTCAAGGATGGTACCGATCGATGCGCGCTACCCCATTTAGTGGGGGTAGAGCCTACTTGCAAGTCTCTCCGACCTTCACAAAAAACGTTATTCAAGAATATCTCTTTCTCCTATGTGCTTTCATCCCTAACCCTAACCCTAACCCTTCCGAAAGTCGGAGAAGCTCAAGGATGGTACCGATCGATGCGCGCTACCCCATTTAGTGGGGGTAGAGCCTACTTGCAAGTCTCTCCGACCTTCACAAAAAAAGTTATTCAAGAATATCTCCTCAGATTTGGGGGAATTTCGTCGGTCGACCTCTTCCGAAGGTCGTACAAGCTCGGGGATGGTACCAATCGATCCGCAGGACCCAAATTAGTCCAGATGCAACCACTTTCCAAGTCTCTCCGACCTTCACAAAAAAAGTTATTCAAGAATATCTCTTTCTCCTATGTGCTTTCATCCCTAACCCTAACCCTAACCCTTCCGAAAGTCGGAGAAGCTCAAGGATGGTACCGATCGATGCGCGCTACCCCATTTAGTGGGGGTAGAGCCTACTTGCAAGTCTCTCCGACCTTCACAAAAAAAGTTATTCAAGAATATCTCTTTCTCCTATGTGCTTTCATCCCTAACCCTAACCCTAACCCTTCCGAAAGTCGGAGAAGCTCAAGGATGGTACCGATCGATGCGCGCTACCCCATTTAGTGGGGGTAGAGCCTACTTGCAAGTCTCTCCGACCTTCACAAAAAAAGTTATTCAAGAATATCTCTTTCTCCTATGTGCTTTCATCCCTAACCCTAACCCTAACCCTTCCGAAAGTCGGAGAAGCTCAAGGATGGTACCGATCGATGCGCGCTACCCCATTTAGTGGGGGTAGAGCCTACTTGCAAGTCTCTCCGACCTTCACAAAAAAAGTTATTCAAGAATATCTCTTTCTCCTATGTGCTTTCATCCCTAACCCTAACCCTAACCCTTCCGAAAGTCGGAGAAGCTCAAGGATGGTACCGATCGATGCGCGCAACCCCATTTAGTGGGGGTAGAGCCTACTTGCAAGTCTCTCCGACCTTCACAAAAAAAGTTATTCAAGAATATCTCCTCAGGTTTAGGGGGAATTTCGTCGGTCGACCTCTTTCGAAGGTCGTACAAGCTCGGGGATGGTACCAATCGATCCGCAGGACCCAAATTAGTCCAGATGCAACCACTTTCCAAGTCTCTCCGACCTTCACAAAAAAAGTTATTCAAGAATATCTCTTTCTCCTATGTGCTTTCATCCCTAACCCTAACCCTAACCCTTCCGAAAGTCGGAGAAGCTCAAGGATGGTACCGATCGATGCGCGCTACCCCATTTAGTGGGGGTAGAGCCTACTTGCAAGTCTCTCCGACCTTCACAAAAAACGTTATTCAAGAATATCTCTTTCTCCTATGTGCTTTCATCCCTAACCCTAACCCTTCCGAAAGTCGGAGAAGCTCAAGGATGGTACCGATCGATGCGCGCTACCCCATTTAGTGGGGGTAGAGCCTACTTGCAAGTCTCTCCGACCTTCACAAAAAAAGTTATTCAAGAATATCTCTTTCTCCTATGTGCTTTCATCCCTAACCCTAACCCTAACCCTTCCGAAAGTCGGAGAAGCTCAAGGATGGTACCGATCGATGCGCGCTACCCCATTTAGTGGGGGTAGAGCCAACTTGCAAGTCTCTCCGACCTTCACAAAAAAAGTTATTCAAGAATATCTCTTTCTCCTATGTGCTTTCATCCCTAACCCTAACCCTAACCCTTCCGAAAGTCGGAGAAGCTCAAGGATGGTACCGATCGATGCGCGTTACCCCATTTAGTGGGGGTAGAGCCTACTTGCAAGTCTCTCCGACCTTCACAAAAAAAGTTATTCAAGAATATCTCTTTCTCCTATGTGCTTTCATCCCTAACCCTAACCCTAACCCTTCCGAAAGTCGGAGAAGCTCAAGGATGGTACCGATCGATGCGCGCAACCCCATTTAGTGGGGGTAGAGCCTACTTGCAAGTCTCTCCGACCTTCACAAAAAACGTTATTCAAGAATATCTCCTCAGATTTGGGGGAATTTCGTCGGTCGACCTCTTCCGAAGGTCGTACAAGCTCGGGGATGGTACCAATCGATCCGCAGGACCCAAATTAGTCCAGATGCAACCACTTTCCAAGTCTCTCCGACCTTCACAAAAAACGTTATTCAAGAATATCTCTTTCTCCTATGTGCTTTCATCCCTAACCCTAACCCTAACCCTTCCGAAAGTCGGAGAAGCTCAAGGATGGTACCGATCGATGCGCGCTACCCCATTTAGTGGGGGTAGAGCCTACTTGCAAGTCTCTCCGACCTTCACAAAAAAAGTTATTCAAGAATATCTCTTTCTCCTATGTGCTTTCATCCCTAACCCTAACCCTAACCCTTCCGAAAGTCGGAGAAGCTCAAGGATGGTACCGATCGATGCGCGCTACCCCATTTAGTGGGGGTAGAGCCAACTTGCAAGTCTCTCCGACCTTCACAAAAAAAGTTATTCAAGAATATCTCTTTCTCCTATGTGCTTTCATCCCTAACCCTAACCCTAACCCTTCCGAAAGTCGGAGAAGCTCAAGGATGGTACCGATCGATGCGCGCAACCCCATTTAGTGGGGGTAGAGCCTACTTGCAAGTCTCTCCGACCTTCACAAAAAACGTTATTCAAGAATATCTCCTCAGATTTGGGGGAATTTCGTCGGTCGACCTCTTCCGAAGGTCTTACAAGCTCGGGGATGGTACCAATCGATCCGCAGGACCCAAATTAGTCCAGATGCAACCACTTTCCAAGTCTCTCCGACCTTCACAAAAAAAGTTATTCAAGAATATCTCTTTCTCCTATGTGCTTTCATCCCTAACCCTAACCCTAACCCTTCCGAAAGTCGGAGAAGCTCAAGGATGGTACCGATCGATGCGAGCTACCCCATTTAGTGGGGGTAGAGCCTACCTGCAAGTCTCTCCGACCTTCACAAAAAACGTTATTCAAGAATATCTCTTTCTCCTATGTGCTTTCATCCCTAACCCTAACCCTAACCCTTCCGAAAGTCGGAGAAGCTCAAGGATGGTACCGATCGATGCGCGCTACCCCATTTAGTGGGGGTAGAGCCTACTTGCAAGTCTCTCCGACCTTCACAAAAAAAGTTATTCAAGAATATCTCCTCAGATTTGGGGGAATTTCGTCGGTCGACCTCTTCCGAAGGTCGTACAAGCTCGGGGATGGTACCAATCGATCCGCAGGACCCAAATTAGTCCAGATGCAACCACTTTCCAAGTCTCTCCGACCTTCACAAAAAAAGTTATTCAAGAATATCTCTTTCTCCTATGTGCTTTCATCCCTAACCCTAACCCTAACCCTTCCGAAAGTCGGAGAAGCTCAAGGATGGTACCGATCGATGCGCGCTACCCCATTTAGTGGGGGTAGAGCCTACTTGCAAGTCTCTCCGACCTTCACAAAAAAAGTTATTCAAGAATATCTCTTTCTCCTATGTGCTTTCATCCCTAACCCTAACCCTAACCCTTCCGAAAGTCGGAGAAGCTCAAGGATGGTACCGATCGATGCGCGCTACCCCATTTAGTGGGGGTAGAGCCTACTTGCAAGTCTCTCCGACCTTCACAAAAAAAGTTATTCAAGAATATCTCTTTCTCCTATGTGCTTTCATCCCTAACCCTAACCCTAACCCTTCCGAAAGTCGGAGAAGCTCAAGGATGGTACCGATCGATGCGCGCTACCCCATTTAGTGGGGGTAGAGCCTACTTGCAAGTCTCTCCGACCTTCACAAAAAAAGTTATTCAAGAATATCTCTTTCTCCTATGTGCTTTCATCCCTAACCCTAACCCTAACCCTTCCGAAAGTCGGAGAAGCTCAAGGATGGTACCGATCGATGCGCGCAACCCCATTTAGTGGGGGTAGAGCCTACTTGCAAGTCTCTCCGACCTTCACAAAAAAAGTTATTCAAGAATATCTCCTCAGATTTGGGGGAATTTCGTCGGTCGACCTCTTCCGAAGGTCGTACAAGCTCGGGGATGGTACCAATCGATCCGCAGGACCCAAATTAGTCCAGATGCAACCACTTTCCAAGTCTCTCCGACCTTCACAAAAAAAGTTATTCAAGAATATCTCTTTCTCCTATGTGCTTTCATCCCTAACCCTAACCCTAACCCTTCCGAAAGTCGGAGAAGCTCAAGGATGGTACCGATCGATGCGCGCTACCCCATTTAGTGGGGGTAGAGCCTACTTGCAAGTCTCTCCGACCTTCACAAAAAACGTTATTCAAGAATATCTCTTTCTCCTATGTGCTTTCATCCCTAACCCTAACCCTAACCCTTCCGAAAGTCGGAGAAGCTCAAGGATGGTACCGATCGATGCGCGCTACCCCATTTAGTGGGGGTAGAGCCTACTTGCAAGTCTCTCCGACCTTCACAAAAAAAGTTATTCAAGAATATCTCTTTCTCCTATGTGCTTTCATCCCTAACCCTAACCCTAACCCTTCCGAAAGTCGGAGAAGCTCAAGGATGGTACCGATCGATGCGCGCTACCCCATTTAGTGGGGGTAGAGCCTACTTGCAAGTCTCTCCGACCTTCACAAAAAAAGTTATTCAAGAATATCTCTTTCTCCTATGTGCTTTCATCCCTAACCCTAACCCTAACCCTTCCGAAAGTCGGAGAAGCTCAAGGATGGTACCGATCGATGCGCGCAACCCCATTTAGTGGGGGTAGAGCCTACTTGCAAGTCTCTCCGACCTTCACAAAAAAAGTTATTCAAGAATATCTCCTCAGATTTGGGGGAATTTCGTCGGTCGACCTCTTCCGAAGGTCGTACAAGCTCGGGGATGGTACCAATCGATCCGCAGGACCCAAATTAGTCCAGATGCAACCACTTTCCAAGTCTCTCCGACCTTCACAAAAAAAGTTATTCAAGAATATCTCTTTCTCCTATGTGCTTTTATCCCTAACCCTAACCCTAACCCTTCCGAAAGTCGGAGAAGCTCAAGGATGGTACCGATCGATGCGCGCTACCCCATTTAGTGGGGGTAGAGCCTACTTGCAAGTCTCTCCGACCTTCACAAAAAACGTTATTCAAGAATATCTCTTTCTCCTATGTGCTTTCATCCCTAACCCTAACCCTAACCCTTCCGAAAGTCGGAGAAGCTCAAGGATGGTACCGATCGATGCGCGCTACCCCATTTAGTGGGGGTAGAGCCTACTTGCAAGTCTCTCCGACCTTCACAAAAAAAGTTATTCAAGAATATCTCTTTCTCCTATGTGCTTTCATCCCTAACCCTAACCCTAACCCTTCCGAAAGTCGGAGAAGCTCAAGGATGGTACCGATCGATGCGCGCAACCCCATTTAGTGGGGGTAGAGCCTACTTGCAAGTCTCTCCGACCTTCACAAAAAAAGTTATTCAAGAATATCTCCTCAGATTTGGGGGAATTTCGTCGGTCGACCTCTTCCGAAGGTCGTACAAGCTCGGGGATGGTACCAATCGATCTGCAGGACCCAAATTAGTCCAGATGCAACCACTTTACAAGTCTCTCCGACCTTCACAAAAAAAGTTATTCAAGAATATCTCTTTCTCCTATGTGCTTTCATCCCTACCCCTAACCCTAACCCTTCCGAAAGTCGGAGAAGCTCAAGGATGGTACCGATCGATGCGCGCTACCCCATTTAGTGGGGGTAGAGCCTACTTGCAAGTCTCTCCGACCTTCACAAAAAAAGTTATTCAAGAATATCTCTTTCTCCTATGTGCTTTCATCCCTAACCCTAACCCTAACCCTTCCGAAAGTCGGAGAAGCTCAAGGATGGTACCGATCGATGCGCGCTACCCCATTTAGTGGGGGTAGAGCCTACTTGCAAGTCTCTCCGACCTTCACAAAAAAAGTTATTCAAGAATATCTCTTTCTCCTATGTGCTTTCATCCCTAACCCTAACCCTAACCCTTCCGAAAGTCGGAGAAGCTCAAGGATGGTACCGATCGATGCGCGCTACCCCATTTAGTGGGGGTAGAGCCTACTTGCAAGTCTCTCGGACCTTCACAAAAAAAGTTATTCAAGAATATCTCTTTCTCCTATGTGCTTTCATCCCTAACCCTAACCCTAACCCTTCCGAAAGTCGGAGAAGCTCAAGGATGGTACCGATCGATGCGCGCTACCCCATTTAGTGGGGGTAGAGCCTACTTGCAAGTCTCTCCGACCTTCACAAAAAAAGTTATTCAAGAATATCTCCTCAGATTTGGGGGAATTTCGTCGGTCGACCTCTTCCGAAGGTCGTACAAGCTCGGGGATGGTACCAATCGATCCGCAGGACCCAAATTAGTCCAGATGCAACCACTTTCCAAGTCTCTCCGACCTTCACAAAAAACGTTATTCAAGAATATCTCTTTCTCCTATGTGCTTTCATCCCTAACCCTAACCCTAACCCTTCCGAAAGTCGGAGAAGCTCAAGGATGGTACCGATCGATGCGCGCTACCCCATTTAGTGGGGGTAGAGCCTACTTGCAAGTCTCTCCGACCTTCACAAAAAAAGTTATTCAAGAATATCTCCTCAGATTTGGGGGAATTTCGTCGGTCGACCTCTTCCGAAGGTCGTACAAGCTCGGGGATGGTACCAATCGATCCGCAGGACCCAAATTAGTCCAGATGCAACCACTTTCCAAGTCTCTCCGACCTTCACAAAAAAAGTTATTCAAGAATATCTCTTTCTCCTATGTGCTTTCATCCCTAACCCTAACCCTAACCCTTCCGAAAGTCGGAGAAGCTCAAGGATGGTACCGATCGATGCGCGCTACCCCATTTAGTGGGGGTAGAGCCTACTTGCAAGTCTCTCCGACCTTCACAAAAAAAGTTATTCAAGAATATCTCTTTCTCCTATGTGCTTTCATCCCTAACCCTAACCCTAACCCTTCCGAAAGTCGGAGAAGCTCAAGGATGGTACCGATCGATGCGCGCTACCCCATTTAGTGGGGGTAGAGCCTACTTGCAAGTCTCTCCGACCTTCACAAAAAAAGTTATTCAAGAATATCTCCTCAGATTTGGGGGAATTTCGTCGGTCGACCTCTTCCGAAGGTCGTACAAGCTCGGGGATGGTACCAATCGATCCGCAGGACCCAAATTAGTCCAGATGCAACCACTTTCCAAGTCTCTCCGACCTTCACAAAAAAAGTTATTCAAGAATATCTCTTTCTCCTATGTGCTTTCATCCCTAACCCTAACCCTAACCCTTCCGAAAGTCGGAGAAGCTCAAGGATGGTACCGATCGATGCGCGCTACCCCATTTAGTGGGGGTAGAGCCTACTTGCAAGTCTCTCCGACCTTCACAAAAAAAGTTATTCAAGAATATCTCTTTCTCCTATGTGCTTTCATCCCTAACCCTAACCCTTCCGAAAGTCGGAGAAGCTCAAGGATGGTACCGATCGATGCGCGCAACCCCATTTAGTGGGGGTAGAGCCTACTTGCAAGTCTCTCCGACCTTCACAAAAAACGTTATTCAAGAATATCTCCTCAGATTTGGGGGAATTTCGTCGGTCGACCTCTTCCGAAGGTCGTACAAGCTCGGGGATGGTACCAATCGATCCGCAGGACCCAAATTAGTCCAGATGCAACCACTTTCCAAGTCTCTCCGACCTTCACAAAAAACGTTATTCAAGAATATCTCTTTCTCCTATGTGCTTTCATCCCTAACCCTAACCCTAACCCTTCCGAAAGTCGGAGAAGCTCAAGGATGGTACCGATCGATGCGCGCTACCCCATTTAGTGGGGGTAGAGCCTACTTGCAAGTCTCTCCGACCTTCACAAAAAAAGTTATTCAAGAATATCTCTTTCTCCTATGTGCTTTCATCCCTAACCCTAACCCTAACCCTTCCGAAAGTCGGAGAAGCTCAAGGATGGTACCGATCGATGCGCGCTACCCCATTTAGTGGGGGTAGAGCCAACTTGCAAGTCTCTCCGACCTTCACAAAAAAAGTTATTCAAGAATATCTCTTTCTCCTATGTGCTTTCATCCCTAACCCTAACCCTAACCCTTCCGAAAGTCGGAGAAGCTCAAGGATGGTACCGATCGATGCGCGCAACCCCATTTAGTGGGGGTAGAGCCTACTTGCAAGTCTCTCCGACCTTCACAAAAAACGTTATTCAAGAATATCTCCTCAGATTTGGGGGAATTTCGTCGGTCGACCTCTTCCGAAGGTCTTACAAGCTCGGGGATGGTACCAATCGATCCGCAGGACCCAAATTAGTCCAGATGCAACCACTTTCCAAGTCTCTCCGACCTTCACAAAAAAAGTTATTCAAGAATATCTCTTTCTCCTATGTGCTTTCATCCCTAACCCTAACCCTAACCCTTCCGAAAGTCGGAGAAGCTCAAGGATGGTACCGATCGATGCGCGCTACCCCATTTAGTGGGGGTAGAGCCTACCTGCAAGTCTCTCCGACCTTCACAAAAAACGTTATTCAAGAATATCTCTTTCTCCTATGTGCTTTCATCCCTAACCCTAACCCTAACCCTTCCGAAAGTCGGAGAAGCTCAAGGATGGTACCGATCGATGCGCGCTACCCCATTTAGTGGGGGTAGAGCCTACTTGCAAGTCTCTCCGACCTTCACAAAAAAAGTTATTCAAGAATATCTCCTCAGATTTGGGGGAATTTCGTCGGTCGACCTCTTCCGAAGGTCGTACAAGCTCGGGGATGGTACCAATCGATCCGCAGGACCCAAATTAGTCCAGATGCAACCACTTTCCAAGTCTCTCCGACCTTCACAAAAAAAGTTATTCAAGAATATCTCTTTCTCCTATGTGCTTTCATCCCTAACCCTAACCCTAACCCTTCCGAAAGTCGGAGAAGCTCAAGGATGGTACCGATCGATGCGCGCTACCCCATTTAGTGGGGGTAGAGCCTACTTGCAAGTCTCTCCGACCTTCACAAAAAAAGTTATTCAAGAATATCTCTTTCTCCTATGTGCTTTCATCCCTAACCCTAACCCTAACCCTTCCGAAAGTCGGAGAAGCTCAAGGATGGTACCGATCGATGCGCGCTACCCCATTTAGTGGGGGTAGAGCCTACTTGCAAGTCTCTCCGACCTTCACAAAAAAAGTTATTCAAGAATATCTCTTTCTCCTATGTGCTTTCATCCCTAACCCTAACCCTAACCCTTCCGAAAGTCGGAGAAGCTCAAGGATGGTACCGATCGATGCGCGCTACCCCATTTAGTGGGGGTAGAGCCTACTTGCAAGTCTCTCCGACCTTCACAAAAAAAGTTATTCAAGAATATCTCTTTCTCCTATGTGCTTTCATCCCTAACCCTAACCCTAACCCTTCCGAAAGTCGGAGAAGCTCAAGGATGGTACCGATCGATGCGCGCAACCCCATTTAGTGGGGGTAGAGCCTACTTGCAAGTCTCTCCGACCTTCACAAAAAAAGTTATTCAAGAATATCTCCTCAGATTTGGGGGAATTTCGTCGGTCGACCTCTTCCGAAGGTCGTACAAGCTCGGGGATGGTACCAATCGATCCGCAGGACCCAAATTAGTCCAGATGCAACCACTTTCCAAGTCTCTCCGACCTTCACAAAAAAAGTTATTCAAGAATATCTCTTTCTCCTATGTGCTTTCATCCCTAACCCTAACCCTAACCCTTCCGAAAGTCGGAGAAGCTCAAGGATGGTACCGATCGATGCGCGCTACCCCATTTAGTGGGGGTAGAGCCTACTTGCAAGTCTCTCCGACCTTCACAAAAAACGTTATTCAAGAATATCTCTTTCTCCTATGTGCTTTCATCCCTAACCCTAACCCTAACCCTTCCGAAAGTCGGAGAAGCTCAAGGATGGTACCGATCGATGCGCGCTACCCCATTTAGTGGGGGTAGAGCCTACTTGCAAGTCTCTCCGACCTTCACAAAAAAAGTTATTCAAGAATATCTCTTTCTCCTATGTGCTTTCATCCCTAACCCTAACCCTAACCCTTCCGAAAGTCGGAGAAGCTCAAGGATGGTACCGATCGATGCGCGCTACCCCATTTAGTGGGGGTAGAGCCTACTTGCAAGTCTCTCCGACCTTCACAAAAAAAGTTATTCAAGAATATCTCTTTCTCCTATGTGCTTTCATCCCTAACCCTAACCCTAACCCTTCCGAAAGTCGGAGAAGCTCAAGGATGGTACCGATCGATGCGCGCAACCCCATTTAGTGGGGGTAGAGCCTACTTGCAAGTCTCTCCGACCTTCACAAAAAAAGTTATTCAAGAATATCTCCTCAGATTTGGGGGAATTTCGTCGGTCGACCTCTTCCGAAGGTCGTACAAGCTCGGGGATGGTACCAATCGATCCGCAGGACCCAAATTAGTCCAGATGCAACCACTTTCCAAGTCTCTCCGACCTTCACAAAAAAAGTTATTCAAGAATATCTCTTTCTCCTATGTGCTTTTATCCCTAACCCTAACCCTAACCCTTCCGAAAGTCGGAGAAGCTCAAGGATGGTACCGATCGATGCGCGCTACCCCATTTAGTGGGGGTAGAGCCTACTTGCAAGTCTCTCCGACCTTCACAAAAAACGTTATTCAAGAATATCTCTTTCTCCTATGTGCTTTCATCCCTAACCCTAACCCTAACCCTTCCGAAAGTCGGAGAAGCTCAAGGATGGTACCGATCGATGCGCGCTACCCCATTTAGTGGGGGTAGAGCCTACTTGCAAGTCTCTCCGACCTTCACAAAAAAAGTTATTCAAGAATATCTCTTTCTCCTATGTGCTTTCATCCCTAACCCTAACCCTAACCCTTCCGAAAGTCGGAGAAGCTCAAGGATGGTACCGATCGATGCGCGCAACCCCATTTAGTGGGGGTAGAGCCTACTTGCAAGTCTCTCCGACCTTCACAAAAAAAGTTATTCAAGAATATCTCCTCAGATTTGGGGGAATTTCGTCGGTCGACCTCTTCCGAAGGTCGTACAAGCTCGGGGATGGTACCAATCGATCTGCAGGACCCAAATTAGTCCAGATGCAACCACTTTACAAGTCTCTCCGACCTTCACAAAAAAAGTTATTCAAGAATATCTCTTTCTCCTATGTGCTTTCATCCCTACCCCTAACCCTAACCCTTCCGAAAGTCGGAGAAGCTCAAGGATGGTACCGATCGATGCGCGCTACCCCATTTAGTGGGGGTAGAGCCTACTTGCAAGTCTCTCCGACCTTCACAAAAAAAGTTATTCAAGAATATCTCTTTCTCCTATGTGCTTTCATCCCTAACCCTAACCCTAACCCTTCCGAAAGTCGGAGAAGCTCAAGGATGGTACCGATCGATGCGCGCTACCCCATTTAGTGGGGGTAGAGCCTACTTGCAAGTCTCTCCGACCTTCACAAAAAAAGTTATTCAAGAATATCTCTTTCTCCTATGTGCTTTCATCCCTAACCCTAACCCTAACCCTTCCGAAAGTCGGAGAAGCTCAAGGATGGTACCGATCGATGCGCGCTACCCCATTTAGTGGGGGTAGAGCCTACTTGCAAGTCTCTCGGACCTTCACAAAAAAAGTTATTCAAGAATATCTCTTTCTCCTATGTGCTTTCATCCCTAACCCTAACCCTAACCCTTCCGAAAGTCGGAGAAGCTCAAGGATGGTACCGATCGATGCGCGCTACCCCATTTAGTGGGGGTAGAGCCTACTTGCAAGTCTCTCCGACCTTCACAAAAAAAGTTATTCAAGAATATCTCCTCAGATTTGGGGGAATTTCGTCGGTCGACCTCTTCCGAAGGTCGTACAAGCTCGGGGATGGTACCAATCGATCCGCAGGACCAAAATTAGTCCAGATGCAACCACTTTCCAAGTCTCTCCGACCTTCACAAAAAACGTTATTCAAGAATATCTCTTTCTCCTATGTGCTTTCATCCCTAACCCTAACCCTAACCCTTCCGAAAGTCGGAGAAGCTCAAGGATGGTACCGATCGATGCGCGCTACCCCATTTAGTGGGGGTAGAGCCTACTTGCAAGTCTCTCCGACCTTCACAAAAAAAGTTATTCAAGAATATCTCCTCAGATTTGGGGGAATTTCGTCGGTCGACCTCTTCCGAAGGTCGTACAAGCTCGGGGATGGTACCAATCGATCCGCAGGACCCAAATTAGTCCAGATGCAACCACTTTCCAAGTCTCTCCGACCTTCACAAAAAAAGTTATTCAAGAATATCTCTTTCTCCTATGTGCTTTCATCCCTAACCCTAACCCTAACCCTTCCGAAAGTCGGAGAAGCTCAAGGATGGTACCGATCGATGCGCGCTACCCCATTTAGTGGGGGTAGAGCCTACTTGCAAGTCTCTCCGACCTTCACAAAAAAAGTTATTCAAGAATATCTCTTTCTCCTATGTGCTTTCATCCCTAACCCTAACCCTAACCCTTCCGAAAGTCGGAGAAGCTCAAGGATGGTACCGATCGATGCGCGCTACCCCATTTAGTGGGGGTAGAGCCTACTTGCAAGTCTCTCCGACCTTCACAAAAAAAGTTATTCAAGAATATCTCCTCAGATTTGGGGGAATTTCGTCGGTCGACCTCTTCCGAAGGTCGTACAAGCTCGGGGATGGTACCAATCGATCCGCAGGACCCAAATTAGTCCAGATGCAACCACTTTCCAAGTCTCTCCGACCTTCACAAAAAAAGTTATTCAAGAATATCTCTTTCTCCTATGTGCTTTCATCCCTAACCCTAACCCTAACCCTTCCGAAAGTCGGAGAAGCTCAAGGATGGTACCGATCGATGCGCGCTACCCCATTTAGTGGGGGTAGAGCCTACTTGCAAGTCTCTCCGACCTTCACAAAAAAAGTTATTCAAGAATATCTCTTTCTCCTATGTGCTTTCATCCCTAACCCTAACCCTAACCCTTCCGAAAGTCGGAGAAGCTCAAGGATGGTACCGATCGATGCGCGCTACCCCATTTAGTGGGGGTAGAGCCTACTTGCAAGTCTCTCCGACCTTCACAAAAAAAGTTATTCAAGAATATCTCCTCAGATTTGGGGGAATTTCGTCGGTCGACCTCTTCCGAAGGTCGTACAAGCTCGGGGATGGTACCAATCGATCCGCAGGACCCAAATTAGTCCAGATGCAACCACTTTCCAAGTCTCTCCGACCTTCACAAAAAAAGTTATTCAAGAATATCTCTTTCTCCTATGTGCTTTCATCCCTAACCCTAACCCTAACCCTTCCGAAAGTCGGAGAAGCTCAAGGATGGTACCGATCGATGCGCGCTACCCCATTTAGTGGGGGTAGAGCCTACTTGCAAGTCTCTCCGACCTTCACAAAAAAAGTTATTCAAGAATATCTCTTTCTCCTATGTGCTTTCATCCCTAACCCTAACCCTAACCCTTCCGAAAGTCGGAGAAGCTCAAGGATGGTACCGATCGATGCGCGCTACCCCATTTAGTGGGGGTAGAGCCTACTTGCAAGTCTCTCCGACCTTCACAAAAAAAGTTATTCAAGAATATCTCCTCAGATTTGGGGGAATTTCGTCGGTCGACCTCTTCCGAAGGTCGTACAAGCTCGGGGATGGTACCAATCGATCCGCAGGACCCAAATTAGTCCAGATGCAACCACTTTCCAAGTCTCTCCGACCTTCACAAAAAAAGTTATTCAAGAATATCTCTTTCTCCTATGTGCTTTCATCCCTAACCCTAACCCTAACCCTTCCGAAAGTCGGAGAAGCTCAAGGATGGTACCGATCGATGCGCGCAACCCCATTTAGTGGGGGTAGAGCCTACTTGCAAGTCTCTCCGACCTTCACAAAAAAAGTTATTCAAGAATATCTCTTTCTCCTATGTGCTTTCATCCCTAACCCTAACCCTAACCCTTCCGAAAGTCGGAGAAGCTCAAGGATGGTACCGATCGATGCGCGCTACCCCATTTAGTGGGGGTAGAGCCTACTTGCAAGTCTCTCCGACCTTCACAAAAAAAGTTATTCAAGAATATCTCCTCAGATTTGGGGGAATTTCGTCGGTCGACCTCTTCCAAAGGTCGTACAAGCTCGGGGATGGTACCAATCGATCCGCAGGACCCAAATTAGTCCAGATGCAACCACTTTCCAAGTCTCTCCGACCTTCACAAAAAAAGTTATTCAAGAATATCTCTTTCTCCTATGTGCTTTCATCCCTAACCCTAACCCTAACCCTTCCGAAAGTCGGAGAAGCTCAAGGATGGTACCGATCGATGCGCGCTACCCCATTTAGTGGGGGTAGAGCCTACTTGCAAGTCTCTCCGACCTTCACAAAAAAAGTTATTCAAGAATATCTCTTTCTCCTATGTGCTTTCATCCCTAACCCTAACCCTAACCCTTCCGAAAGTCGGAGAAGCTCAAGGATGGTACCGATCGATGCGCGCTACCCCATTTAGTGGGGGTAGAGCCTACTTGCAAGTCTCTCCGACCTTCACAAAAAAAGTTATTCAAGAATATCTCCTCAGATTTGGGGGAATTTCGTCGGTCGACCTCTTCCGAAGGTCGTACAAGCTCGGGGATGGTACCAATCGATCCGCAGGACCCAAATTAGTCCAGATGCAACCACTTTCCAAGTCTCTCCGACCTTCACAAAAAAAGTTATTCAAGAATATCTCTTTCTCCTATGTGCTTTCATCCCTAACCCTAACCCTAACCCTTCCGAAAGTCGGAGAAGCTCAAGGATGGTACCGATCGATGCGCGCAACCCCATTTAGTGGGGGTAGAGCCTACTTGCAAGTCTCTCCGACCTTCACAAAAAAAGTTATTCAAGAATATCTCTTTCTCCTATGTGCTTTCATCCCTAACCCTAACCCTAACCCTTCCGAAAGTCGGAGAAGCTCAAGGATGGTACCGATCGATGCGCGCAACCCCATTTAGTGGGGGTAGAGCCTACTTGCAAGTCTCTCCGACCTTCACAAAAAAAGTTATTCAAGAATATCTCTTTCTCCTATGTGCTTTCATCCCAAACCCTAACCCTAACCCTTCCGAAAGTCGGAGAAGCTCAAGGATGGTACCGATCGATGCGCGCAACCCCATTTAGTGGGGGTAGAGCCTACTTGCAAGTCTCTCCGACCTTCACAAAAAAAGTTATTCAAGAATATCTCCTCAGATTTGGGGGAATTTCGTCGGTCGACCTCTTCCGAAGGTCGTACAAGCTCGGGGATGGTACCAATCGATCCGCAGGACCCAAATTAGTCCAGATGCAACCACTTTCCAAGTCTCTCCGACCTTCACAAAAAAAGTTATTCAAGAATATCTCTTTCTCCTATGTGCTTTTATCCCTAACCCTAACCCTAACCCTTCCGAAAGTCGGAGAAGCTCAAGGATGGTACCGATCGATGCGCGCTACCCCATTTAGTGGGGGTAGAGCCTACTTGCAAGTCTCTCCGACCTTCACAAAAAACGTTATTCAAGAATATCTCTTTCTCCTATGTGCTTTCATCCCTAACCCTAACCCTAACCCTTCCGAAAGTCGGAGAAGCTCAAGGATGGTACCGATCGATGCGCGCTACCCCATTTAGTGGGGGTAGAGCCTACTTGCAAGTCTCTCCGACCTTCACAAAAAAAGTTATTCAAGAATATCTCTTTCTCCTATGTGCTTTCATCCCTAACCCTAACCCTAACCCTTCCGAAAGTCGGAGAAGCTCAAGGATGGTACCGATCGATGCGCGCAACCCCATTTAGTGGGGGTAGAGCCTACTTGCAAGTCTCTCCGACCTTCACAAAAAAAGTTATTCAAGAATATCTCCTCAGATTTGGGGGAATTTCGTCGGTCGACCTCTTCCGAAGGTCGTACAAGCTCGGGGATGGTACCAATCGATCTGCAGGACCCAAATTAGTCCAGATGCAACCACTTTACAAGTCTCTCCGACCTTCACAAAAAAAGTTATTCAAGAATATCTCTTTCTCCTATGTGCTTTCATCCCTACCCCTAACCCTAACCCTTCCGAAAGTCGGAGAAGCTCAAGGATGGTACCGATCGATGCGCGCTACCCCATTTAGTGGGGGTAGAGCCTACTTGCAAGTCTCTCCGACCTTCACAAAAAAAGTTATTCAAGAATATCTCTTTCTCCTATGTGCTTTCATCCCTAACCCTAACCCTAACCCTTCCGAAAGTCGGAGAAGCTCAAGGATGGTACCGATCGATGCGCGCTACCCCATTTAGTGGGGGTAGAGCCTACTTGCAAGTCTCTCCGACCTTCACAAAAAAAGTTATTCAAGAATATCTCTTTCTCCTATGTGCTTTCATCCCTAACCCTAACCCTAACCCTTCCGAAAGTCGGAGAAGCTCAAGGATGGTACCGATCGATGCGCGCTACCCCATTTAGTGGGGGTAGAGCCTACTTGCAAGTCTCTCGGACCTTCACAAAAAAAGTTATTCAAGAATATCTCTTTCTCCTATGTGCTTTCATCCCTAACCCTAACCCTAACCCTTCCGAAAGTCGGAGAAGCTCAAGGATGGTACCGATCGATGCGCGCTACCCCATTTAGTGGGGGTAGAGCCTACTTGCAAGTCTCTCCGACCTTCACAAAAAAAGTTATTCAAGAATATCTCCTCAGATTTGGGGGAATTTCGTCGGTCGACCTCTTCCGAAGGTCGTACAAGCTCGGGGATGGTACCAATCGATCCGCAGGACCCAAATTAGTCCAGATGCAACCACTTTCCAAGTCTCTCCGACCTTCACAAAAAACGTTATTCAAGAATATCTCTTTCTCCTATGTGCTTTCATCCCTAACCCTAACCCTAACCCTTCCGAAAGTCGGAGAAGCTCAAGGATGGTACCGATCGATGCGCGCTACCCCATTTAGTGGGGGTAGAGCCTACTTGCAAGTCTCTCCGACCTTCACAAAAAAAGTTATTCAAGAATATCTCCTCAGATTTGGGGGAATTTCGTCGGTCGACCTCTTCCGAAGGTCGTACAAGCTCGGGGATGGTACCAATCGATCCGCAGGACCCAAATTAGTCCAGATGCAACCACTTTCCAAGTCTCTCCGACCTTCACAAAAAAAGTTATTCAAGAATATCTCTTTCTCCTATGTGCTTTCATCCCTAACCCTAACCCTAACCCTTCCGAAAGTCGGAGAAGCTCAAGGATGGTACCGATCGATGCGCGCTACCCCATTTAGTGGGGGTAGAGCCTACTTGCAAGTCTCTCCGACCTTCACAAAAAAAGTTATTCAAGAATATCTCTTTCTCCTATGTGCTTTCATCCCTAACCCTAACCCTAACCCTTCCGAAAGTCGGAGAAGCTCAAGGATGGTACCGATCGATGCGCGCTACCCCATTTAGTGGGGGTAGAGCCTACTTGCAAGTCTCTCCGACCTTCACAAAAAAAGTTATTCAAGAATATCTCCTCAGATTTGGGGGAATTTCGTCGGTCGACCTCTTCCGAAGGTCGTACAAGCTCGGGGATGGTACCAATCGATCCGCAGGACCCAAATTAGTCCAGATGCAACCACTTTCCAAGTCTCTCCGACCTTCACAAAAAAAGTTATTCAAGAATATCTCTTTCTCCTATGTGCTTTCATCCCTAACCCTAACCCTAACCCTTCCGAAAGTCGGAGAAGCTCAAGGATGGTACCGATCGATGCGCGCTACCCCATTTAGTGGGGGTAGAGCCTACTTGCAAGTCTCTCCGACCTTCACAAAAAAAGTTATTCAAGAATATCTCTTTCTCCTATGTGCTTTCATCCCTAACCCTAACCCTAACCCTTCCGAAAGTCGGAGAAGCTCAAGGATGGTACCGATCGATGCGCGCTACCCCATTTAGTGGGGGTAGAGCCTACTTGCAAGTCTCTCCGACCTTCACAAAAAAAGTTATTCAAGAATATCTCCTCAGATTTGGGGGAATTTCGTCGGTCGACCTCTTCCGAAGGTCGTACAAGCTCGGGGATGGTACCAATCGATCCGCAGGACCCAAATTAGTCCAGATGCAACCACTTTCCAAGTCTCTCCGACCTTCACAAAAAAAGTTATTCAAGAATATCTCTTTCTCCTATGTGCTTTCATCCCTAACCCTAACCCTAACCCTTCCGAAAGTCGGAGAAGCTCAAGGATGGTACCGATCGATGCGCGCAACCCCATTTAGTGGGGGTAGAGCCTACTTGCAAGTCTCTCCGACCTTCACAAAAAAAGTTATTCAAGAATATCTCTTTCTCCTATGTGCTTTCATCCCTAACCCTAACCCTAACCCTTCCGAAAGTCGGAGAAGCTCAAGGATGGTACCGATCGATGCGCGCAACCCCATTTAGTGGGGGTAGAGCCTACTTGCAAGTCTCTCCGACCTTCACAAAAAAAGTTATTCAAGAATATCTCTTTCTCCTATGTGCTTTCATCCCTAACCCTAACCCTAACCCTTCCGAAAGTCGGAGAAGCTCAAGGATGGTACCGATCGATGCGCGCTACCCCATTTAGTGGGGGTAGAGCCTACTTGCAAGTCTCTCCGACCTTCACAAAAAAAGTTATTCAAGAATATCTCCTCAGATTTGGGGGAATTTCGTCGGTCGACCTCTTCCAAAGGTCGTACAAGCTCGGGGATGGTACCAATCGATCCGCAGGACCCAAATTAGTCCAGATGCAACCACTTTCCAAGTCTCTCCGACCTTCACAAAAAAAGTTATTCAAGAATATCTCTTTCTCCTATGTGCTTTCATCCCTAACCCTAACCCTAACCCTTCCGAAAGTCGGAGAAGCTCAAGGATGGTACCGATCGATGCGCGCTACCCCATTTAGTGGGGGTAGAGCCTACTTGCAAGTCTCTCCGACCTTCACAAAAAAAGTTATTCAAGAATATCTCCTCAGATTTGGGGGAATTTCGTCGGTCGACCTCTTCCGAAGGTCGTACAAGCTCGGGGATGGTACCAATCGATCTGCAGGACCCAAATTAGTCCAGATGCAACCACTTTCCAAGTCTCTCCGACCTTCACAAAAAAAGTTATTCAAGAATATCTCTTTCTCCTATGTGCTTTCATCCCTAACCCTAACCCTAACCCTTCCGAAAGTCGGAGAAGCTCAAGGATGGTACCGATCGATGCGCGCAACCCCATTTAGTGGGGGTAGAGCCTACTTGCAAGTCTCTCCGACCTTCACAAAAAAAGTTATTCAAGAATATCTCTTTCTCCTATGTGCTTTCATCCCTAACCCTAACCCTAACCCTTCCGAAAGTCGGAGAAGCTCAAAGATGGTAACGATCGATGCGCGCTACCCCATTTAGTGGGGGTAGAGCCTACTTGCAAGTCTCTCCGACCTTCAAAAAAAAAGTTATTCAAGAATATCTCTTTCTCCTATGTGCTTTCATCCCTAACCCTAACCCTAACCCTTCCGAAAGTCGGAGAAGCTCAAGGATGGTACCGATCGATGCGCGCTACCCCATTTAGTGGGGGTAGAGCCTACTTGCAAGTCTCTCCGACCTTCACAAAAAAAGTTATTCAAGAATATCTCCTCAGATTTGGGGGAATTTCGTCGGTCGACCTCTTCCGAAGGTCGTACAAGCTCGGGGATGGTACCAATCGATCCGCAGGACCCAAATTAGTCCAGATGCAACCACTTTCCAAGTCTCTCCGACCTTCACAAAAAAAGTTATTCAAGAATATCTCTTTCTCCTATGTGCTTTCATCCCTAACCCTAACCCTAACCCTTCCGAAAGTCGGAGAAGCTCAAGGATGGTACCGATCGATGCGCGCTACCCCATTTAGTGGGGGTAGAGCCTACTTGCAAGTCTCTCCGACCTTCACAAAAAACGTTATTCAAGAATATCTCTTTCTCCTATGTGCTTTCATCCCTAACCCTAACCCTAACCCTTCCGAAAGTCGGAGAAGCTCAAGGATGGTACCGATCGATGCGCGCTACCCCATTTAGTGGGGGTAGAGCCTACTTGCAAGTCTCTCCGACCTTCACAAAAAAAGTTATTCAAGAATATCTCCTCAGATTTGGGGGAATTTCGTCGGTCGACCTCTTCCGAAGGTCGTACAAGCTCAAGGATGGTACCAATCGATCCGCAGGACCCAAATTAGTCCAGATGCAACCACTTTCCAAGTCTCTCCGACCTTCACAAAAAAAGTTATTCAAGAATATCTCTTTCTCCTATGTGCTTTCATCCCTAACCCTAACCCTAACCCTTCCGAAAGTCGGAGAAGCTCAAGGATGGTACCGATCGATGCGCGCTACCCCATTTAGTGGGGGTAGAGCCTACTTGCAAGTCTCTCCGACCTTCACAAAAAAAGTTATTCAAGAATATCTCTTTCTCCTATGTGCTTTCATCCCTAACCCTAACCCTAACCCTTCCGAAAGTCGGAGAAGCTCAAGGATGGTACCGATCGATGCGCGCTACCCCATTTAGTGGGGGTAGAGCCTACTTGCAAGTCTCTCCGACCTTCACAAAAAAAGTTATTCAAGAATATCTCTTTCTCCTATGTGCTTTCATCCCTAACCCTAACCCTTCCGAAAGTCGGAGAAGCTCAAGGATGGTACCGATCGATGCGCGCTACCCCATTTAGTGGGGGTAGAGCCTACTTGCAAGTCTCTCCGACCTTCACAAAAAAAGTTATTCAAGAATATCTCTTTCTCCTATGTGCTTTCATCCCTAACCCTAACCCTAACCCTTCCGAAAGTCGGAGAAGCTCAAGGATGGTACCGATCGATGCGCGCAACCCCATTTAGTGGGGGTAGAGCCTACTTGCAAGTCTCTCCGACCTTCACAAAAAAAGTTATTCAAGAATATCTCCTCAGATTTGGGGGAATTTCGTCGGTCGACCTCTTCCGAAGGTCGTACAAGCTCGGGGATGGTACCAATCGATCTGCAGGACCCAAATTAGTCCAGATGCAACCACTTTCCAAGTCTCTCCGACCTTCACAAAAAAAGTTATTCAAGAATATCTCTTTCTCCTATGTGCTTTCATCCCTACCCCTAACCCTAACCCTTCCGAAAGTCGGAGAAGCTCAAGGATGGTACCGATCGATGCGCGCTACCCCATTTAGTGGGGGTAGAGCCTACTTGCAAGTCTCTCCGACCTTCACAAAAAAAGTTATTCAAGAATATCTCTTTCTCCTATGTGCTTTCATCCCTAACCCTAACCCTAACCCTTCCGAAAGTCGGAGAAGCTCAAGGATGGTACCGATCGATGCGCGCTACCCCATTTAGTGGGGGTAGAGCCTACTTGCAAGTCTCTCCGACCTTCACAAAAAAAGTTATTCAAGAATATCTCTTTCTCCTATGTGCTTTCATCCCTAACCCTAACCCTAACCCTTCCGAAAGTCGGAGAAGCTCAAGGATGGTACCGATCGATGCGCGCTACCCCATTTAGTGGGGGTAGAGCCTACTTGCAAGTCTCTCGGACCTTCACAAAAAAAGTTATTCAAGAATATCTCTTTCTCCTATGTGCTTTCATCCCTAACCCTAACCCTAACCCTTCCGAAAGTCGGAGAAGCTCAAGGATGGTACCGATCGATGCGCGCTACCCCATTTAGTGGGGGTAGAGCCTACTTGCAAGTCTCTCCGACCTTCACAAAAAAAGTTATTCAAGAATATCTCCTCAGATTTGGGGGAATTTCGTCGGTCGACCTCTTCCGAAGGTCGTACAAGCTCGGGGATGGTACCAATCGATCCGCAGGACCCAAATTAGTCCAGATGCAACCACTTTCCAAGTCTCTCCGACCTTCACAAAAAACGTTATTCAAGAATATCTCTTTCTCCTATGTGCTTTCATCCCTAACCCTAACCCTAACCCTTCCGAAAGTCGGAGAAGCTCAAGGATGGTACCGATCGATGCGCGCTACCCCATTTAGTGGGGGTAGAGCCTACTTGCAAGTCTCTCCGACCTTCACAAAAAAAGTTATTCAAGAATATCTCCTCAGATTTGGGGGAATTTCGTCGGTCGACCTCTTCCGAAGGTCGTACAAGCTCGGGGATGGTACCAATCGATCCGCAGGACCCAAATTAGTCCAGATGCAACCACTTTCCAAGTCTCTCCGACCTTCACAAAAAACGTTATTCAAGAATATCTCTTTCTCCTATGTGCTTTCATCCCTAACCCTAACCCTAACCCTTCCGAAAGTCGGAGAAGCTCAAGGATGGTACCGATCGATGCGCGCTACCCCATTTAGTGGGGGTAGAGCCTACTTGCAAGTCTCTCCGACCTTCACAAAAAAAGTTATTCAAGAATATCTCTTTCTCCTATGTGCTTTCATCCCTAACCCTAACCCTAACCCTTCCGAAAGTCGGAGAAGCTCAAGGATGGTACCGATCGATGCGCGCTACCCCATTTAGTGGGGGTAGAGCCTACTTGCAAGTCTCTCCGACCTTCACAAAAAAAGTTATTCAAGAATATCTCCTCAGATTTGGGGGAATTTCGTCGGTCGACCTCTTCCGAAGGTCGTACAAGCTCGGGGATGGTACCAATCGATCCGCAGGACCCAAATTAGTCCAGATGCAACCACTTTCCAAGTCTCTCCGACCTTCACAAAAAAAGTTATTCAAGAATATCTCTTTCTCCTATGTGCTTTCATCCCTAACCCTAACCCTAACCCTTCCGAAAGTCGGAGAAGCTCAAGGATGGTACCGATCGATGCGCGCTACCCCATTTAGTGGGGGTAGAGCCTACTTGCAAGTCTCTCCGACCTTCACAAAAAAAGTTATTCAAGAATATCTCTTTCTCCTATGTGCTTTCATCCCTAACCCTAACCCTAACCCTTCCGAAAGTCGGAGAAGCTCAAGGATGGTACCGATCGATGCGCGCTACCCCATTTAGTGGGGGTAGAGCCTACTTGCAAGTCTCTCCGACCTTCACAAAAAAAGTTATTCAAGAATATCTCCTCAGATTTGGGGGAATTTCGTCGGTCGACCTCTTCCGAAGGTCGTACAAGCTCGGGGATGGTACCAATCGATCCGCAGGACCCAAATTAGTCCAGATGCAACCACTTTCCAAGTCTCTCCGACCTTCACAAAAAAAGTTATTCAAGAATATCTCTTTCTCCTATGTGCTTTCATCCCTAACCCTAACCCTAACCCTTCCGAAAGTCGGAGAAGCTAAAGGATGGTACCGATCGATGCGCGCAACCCCATTTAGTGGGGGTAGAGCCTACTTGCAAGTCTCTCCGACCTTCACAAAAAAAGTTATTCAAGAATATCTCTTTCTCCTATGTGCTTTCATCCCTAACCCTAACCCTAACCCTTCCGAAAGTCGGAGAAGCTCAAGGATGGTACCGATCGATGCGCGCTACCCCATTTAGTGGGGGTAGAGCCTACTTGCAAGTCTCTCCGACCTTCACAAAAAAAGTTATTCAAGAATATCTCTTTCTCCTATGTGCTTTCATCCCTAACCCTAACCCTAACCCTTCCGAAAGTCGGAGAAGCTCAAGGATGGTACCGATCGATGCGCGCTACCCCATTTAGTGGGGGTAGAGCCTACTTGCAAGTCTCTCCGACCTTCACAAAAAAAGTTATTCAAGAATATCTCCTCAGATTTGGGGGAATTTCGTCGGTCGACCTCTTCCGAAGGTCGTACAAGCTCGGGGATGGTACCAATCGATCCGCAGGACCCAAATTAGTCCAGATGCAACCACTTTCCAAGTCTCTCCGACCTTCACAAAAAAAGTTATTCAAGAATATCTCTTTCTCCTATGTGCTTTCATCCCTAACCCTAACCCTAACCCTTCCGAAAGTCGGAGAAGCTCAAGGATGGTACCGATCGATGCGCGCTACCCCATTTAGTGGGGGTAGAGCCTACTTGCAAGTCTCTCCGACCTTCACAAAAAAAGTTATTCAAGAATATCTCCTCAGATTTGGGGGAATTTCGTCGGTCGACCTCTTCCGAAGGTCGTACAAGCTCGGGGATGGTACCAATCGATCTGCAGGACCCAAATTAGTCCAGATGCAACCACTTTCCAAGTCTCTCCGACCTTCACAAAAAAAGTTATTCAAGAATATCTCTTTCTCCTATGTGCTTTCATCCCTAACCCTAACCCTAACCCTTCCGAAAGTCGGAGAAGCTCAAGGATGGTACCGATCGATGCGCGCAACCCCATTTAGTGGGGGTAGAGCCTACTTGCAAGTCTCTCCGACCTTCACAAAAAAAGTTATTCAAGAATATCTCTTTCTCCTATGTGCTTTCATCCCTAACCCTAACCCTAACCCTTCCGAAAGTCGGAGAAGCTCAAAGATGGTAACGATCGATGCGCGCTACCCCATTTAGTGGGGGTAGAGCCTACTTGCAAGTCTCTCCGACCTTCACAAAAAAAGTTATTCAAGAATATCTCTTTCTCCTATGTGCTTTCATCCCTAACCCTAACCCTAACCCTTACGAAAGTCGGAGAAGCTCAAGGATGGTACCGATCGATGCGCGCTACCCCATTTAGTGGGGGTAGAGCCTACTTGCAAGTCTCTCCGACCTTCACAAAAAAAGTTATTCAAGAATATCTCCTCAGATTTGGGGGAATTTCGTCGGTCGACCTCTTCCGAAGGTCGTACAAGCTCGGGGATGGTACCAATCGATCCGCAGGACCCAAATTAGTCCAGATGCAACCACTTTCCAAGTCTCTCCGACCTTCACAAAAAAAGTTATTCAAGAATATCTCTTTCTCCTATGTGCTTTCATCCCTAACCCTAACCCTAACCCTTCCGAAAGTCGGAGAAGCTCAAGGATGGTACCGATCGATGCGCGCTACCCCATTTAGTGGGGGTAGAGCCTACTTGCAAGTCTCTCCGACCTTCACAAAAAACGTTATTCAAGAATATCTCTTTCTCCTATGTGCTTTCATCCCTAACCCTAACCCTAACCCTTCCGAAAGTCGGAGAAGCTCAAGGATGGTACCGATCGATGCGCGCTACCCCATTTAGTGGGGGTAGAGCCTACTTGCAAGTCTCTCCGACCTTCACAAAAAAAGTTATTCAAGAATATCTCCTCAGATTTGGGGGAATTTCGTCGGTCGACCTCTTCCGAAGGTCGTACAAGCTCGGGGATGGTACCAATCGATCCGCAGGACCCAAATTAGTCCAGATGCAACCACTTTCCAAGTCTCTCCGACCTTCACAAAAAAAGTTATTCAAGAATATCTCTTTCTCCTATGTGCTTTCATCCCTAACCCTAACCCTAACCCTTCCGAAAGTCGGAGAAGCTCAAGGATGGTACCGATCGATGCGCGCTACCCCATTTAGTGGGGGTAGAGCCTACTTGCAAGTCTCTCCGACCTTCACAAAAAAAGTTATTCAAGAATATCTCTTTCTCCTATGTGCTTTCATCCCTAACCCTAACCCTAACCCTTCCGAAAGTCGGAGAAGCTCAAGGATGGTACCGATCGATGCGCGCTACCCCATTTAGTGGGGGTAGAGCCTACTTGCAAGTCTCTCCGACCTTCACAAAAAAAGTTATTCAAGAATATCTCCTCAGATTTGGGGGAATTTCGTCGGTCGACCTCTTCCGAAGGTCGTACAAGCTCGGGGATGGTACCAATCGATCTGCAGGACCCAAATTAGTCCAGATGCAACCACTTTCCAAGTCTCTCCGACCTTCACAAAAAAAGTTATTCAAGAATATCTCTTTCTCCTATGTGCTTTCATCCCTAACCCTAACCCTAACCCTTCCGAAAGTCGGAGAAGCTCAAGGATGGTACCGATCGATGCGCGCTACCCCATTTAGTGGGGGTAGAGCCTACTTGCAAGTCTCTCCGACCTTCACAAAAAAAGTTATTCAAGAATATCTCCTCAGATTTGGGGGAATTTCGTCGGTCGACCTCTTCCAAAGGTCGTACAAGCTCGGGGATGGTACCAATCGATCCGCAGGACCCAAATTAGTCCAGATGCAACCACTTTCCAAGTCTCTCCGACCTTCACAAAAAAAGTTATTCAAGAATATCTCTTTCTCCTATGTGCTTTCATCCCTAACCCTAACCCTAACCCTTCCGAAAGTCGGAGAAGCTCAAGGATGGTACCGATCGATGCGCGCTACCCCATTTAGTGGGGGTAGAGCCTACTTGCAAGTCTCTCCGACCTTCACAAAAAAAGTTATTCAAGAATATCTCCTCAGATTTGGGGGAATTTCGTCGGTCGACCTCTTCCGAAGGTCGTACAAGCTCGGGGATGGTACCAATCGATCTGCAGGACCCAAATTAGTCCAGATGCAACCACTTTCCAAGTCTCTCCGACCTTCACAAAAAAAGTTATTCAAGAATATCTCTTTCTCCTATGTGCTTTCATCCCTAACCCTAACCCTAACCCTTCCGAAAGTCGGAGAAGCTCAAGGATGGTACCGATCGATGCGCGCAACCCCATTTAGTGGGGGTAGAGCCTACTTGCAAGTCTCTCCGACCTTCACAAAAAAAGTTATTCAAGAATATCTCTTTCTCCTATGTGCTTTCATCCCTAACCCTAACCCTAACCCTTCCGAAAGTCGGAGAAGCTCAAAGATGGTAACGATCGATGCGCGCTACCCCATTTAGTGGGGGTAGAGCCTACTTGCAAGTCTCTCCGACCTTCAAAAAAAAAGTTATTCAAGAATATCTCTTTCTCCTATGTGCTTTCATCCCTAACCCTAACCCTAACCCTTCCGAAAGTCGGAGAAGCTCAAGGATGGTACCGATCGATGCGCGCTACCCCATTTAGTGGGGGTAGAGCCTACTTGCAAGTCTCTCCGACCTTCACAAAAAAAGTTATTCAAGAATATCTCCTCAGATTTGGGGGAATTTCGTCGGTCGACCTCTTCCGAAGGTCGTACAAGCTCGGGGATGGTACCAATCGATCCGCAGGACCCAAATTAGTCCAGATGCAACCACTTTCCAAGTCTCTCCGACCTTCACAAAAAAAGTTATTCAAGAATATCTCTTTCTCCTATGTGCTTTCATCCCTAACCCTAACCCTAACCCTTCCGAAAGTCGGAGAAGCTCAAGGATGGTACCGATCGATGCGCGCTACCCCATTTAGTGGGGGTAGAGCCTACTTGCAAGTCTCTCCGACCTTCACAAAAAACGTTATTCAAGAATATCTCTTTCTCCTATGTGCTTTCATCCCTAACCCTAACCCTAACCCTTCCGAAAGTCGGAGAAGCTCAAGGATGGTACCGATCGATGCGCGCTACCCCATTTAGTGGGGGTAGAGCCTACTTGCAAGTCTCTCCGACCTTCACAAAAAAAGTTATTCAAGAATATCTCCTCAGATTTGGGGGAATTTCGTCGGTCGACCTCTTCCGAAGGTCGTACAAGCTCAAGGATGGTACCAATCGATCCGCAGGACCCAAATTAGTCCAGATGCAACCACTTTCCAAGTCTCTCCGACCTTCACAAAAAAAGTTATTCAAGAATATCTCTTTCTCCTATGTGCTTTCATCCCTAACCCTAACCCTAACCCTTCCGAAAGTCGGAGAAGCTCAAGGATGGTACCGATCGATGCGCGCTACCCCATTTAGTGGGGGTAGAGCCTACTTGCAAGTCTCTCCGACCTTCACAAAAAAAGTTATTCAAGAATATCTCTTTCTCCTATGTGCTTTCATCCCTAACCCTAACCCTAACCCTTCCGAAAGTCGGAGAAGCTCAAGGATGGTACCGATCGATGCGCGCTACCCCATTTAGTGGGGGTAGAGCCTACTTGCAAGTCTCTCCGACCTTCACAAAAAAAGTTATTCAAGAATATCTCTTTCTCCTATGTGCTTTCATCCCTAACCCTAACCCTTCCGAAAGTCGGAGAAGCTCAAGGATGGTACCGATCGATGCGCGCTACCCCATTTAGTGGGGGTAGAGCCTACTTGCAAGTCTCTCCGACCTTCACAAAAAAAGTTATTCAAGAATATCTCTTTCTCCTATGTGCTTTCATCCCTAACCCTAACCCTAACCCTTCCGAAAGTCGGAGAAGCTCAAGGATGGTACCGATCGATGCGCGCAACCCCATTTAGTGGGGGTAGAGCCTACTTGCAAGTCTCTCCGACCTTCACAAAAAAAGTTATTCAAGAATATCTCCTCAGATTTGGGGGAATTTCGTCGGTCGACCTCTTCCGAAGGTCGTACAAGCTCGGGGATGGTACCAATCGATCTGCAGGACCCAAATTAGTCCAGATGCAACCACTTTCCAAGTCTCTCCGACCTTCACAAAAAAAGTTATTCAAGAATATCTCTTTCTCCTATGTGCTTTCATCCCTACCCCTAACCCTAACCCTTCCGAAAGTCGGAGAAGCTCAAGGATGGTACCGATCGATGCGCGCTACCCCATTTAGTGGGGGTAGAGCCTACTTGCAAGTCTCTCCGACCTTCACAAAAAATGTTATTCAAGAATATCTCTTTCTCCTATGTGCTTTCATCCCTAACCCTAACCCTAACCCTTCCGAAAGTCGGAGAAGCTCAAGGATGGTACCGATCGATGCGCGCTACCCCATTTAGTGGGGGTAGAGCCTACTTGCAAGTCTCTCCGACCTTCACAAAAAAAGTTATTCAAGAATATCTCTTTCTCCTATGTGCTTTCATCCCTAACCCTAACCCTAACCCTTCCGAAAGTCGGAGAAGCTCAAGGATGGTACCGATCGATGCGCGCTACCCCATTTAGTGGGGGTAGAGCCTACTTGCAAGTCTCTCGGACCTTCACAAAAAAAGTTATTCAAGAATATCTCTTTCTCCTATGTGCTTTCATCCCTAACCCTAACCCTAACCCTTCCGAAAGTCGGAGAAGCTCAAGGATGGTACCGATCGATGCGCGCTACCCCATTTAGTGGGGGTAGAGCCTACTTGCAAGTCTCTCCGACCTTCACAAAAAAAGTTATTCAAGAATATCTCCTCAGATTTGGGGGAATTTCGTCGGTCGACCTCTTCCGAAGGTCGTACAAGCTCGGGGATGGTACCAATCGATCCGCAGGACCCAAATTAGTCCAGATGCAACCACTTTCCAAGTCTCTCCGACCTTCACAAAAAACGTTATTCAAGAATATCTCTTTCTCCTATGTGCTTTCATCCCTAACCCTAACCCTAACCCTTCCGAAAGTCGGAGAAGCTCAAGGATGGTACCGATCGATGCGCGCTACCCCATTTAGTGGGGGTAGAGCCTACTTGCAAGTCTCTCCGACCTTCACAAAAAAAGTTATTCAAGAATATCTCCTCAGATTTGGGGGAATTTCGTCGGTCGACCTCTTCCGAAGGTCGTACAAGCTCGGGGATGGTACCAATCGATCCGCAGGACCCAAATTAGTCCAGATGCAACCACTTTCCAAGTCTCTCCGACCTTCACAAAAAACGTTATTCAAGAATATCTCTTTCTCCTATGTGCTTTCATCCCTAACCCTAACCCTAACCCTTCCGAAAGTCGGAGAAGCTCAAGGATGGTACCGATCGATGCGCGCTACCCCATTTAGTGGGGGTAGAGCCTACTTGCAAGTCTCTCCGACCTTCACAAAAAAAGTTATTCAAGAATATCTCTTTCTCCTATGTGCTTTCATCCCTAACCCTAACCCTAACCCTTCCGAAAGTCGGAGAAGCTCAAGGATGGTACCGATCGATGCGCGCTACCCCATTTAGTGGGGGTAGAGCCTACTTGCAAGTCTCTCCGACCTTCACAAAAAAAGTTATTCAAGAATATCTCCTCAGATTTGGGGGAATTTCGTCGGTCGACCTCTTCCGAAGGTCGTACAAGCTCGGGGATGGTACCAATCGATCCGCAGGACCCAAATTAGTCCAGATGCAACCACTTTCCAAGTCTCTCCGACCTTCACAAAAAAAGTTATTCAAGAATATCTCTTTCTCCTATGTGCTTTCATCCCTAACCCTAACCCTAACCCTTCCGAAAGTCGGAGAAGCTCAAGGATGGTACCGATCGATGCGCGCTACCCCATTTAGTGGGGGTAGAGCCTACTTGCAAGTCTCTCCGACCTTCACAAAAAAAGTTATTCAAGAATATCTCTTTCTCCTATGTGCTTTCATCCCTAACCCTAACCCTAACCCTTCCGAAAGTCGGAGAAGCTCAAGGATGGTACCGATCGATGCGCGCTACCCCATTTAGTGGGGGTAGAGCCTACTTGCAAGTCTCTCCGACCTTCACAAAAAAAGTTATTCAAGAATATCTCCTCAGATTTGGGGGAATTTCGTCGGTCGACCTCTTCCGAAGGTCGTACAAGCTCGGGGATGGTACCAATCGATCCGCAGGACCCAAATTAGTCCAGATGCAACCACTTTCCAAGTCTCTCCGACCTTCACAAAAAAAGTTATTCAAGAATATCTCTTTCTCCTATGTGCTTTCATCCCTAACCCTAACCCTAACCCTTCCGAAAGTCGGAGAAGCTAAAGGATGGTACCGATCGATGCGCGCAACCCCATTTAGTGGGGGTAGAGCCTACTTGCAAGTCTCTCCGACCTTCACAAAAAAAGTTATTCAAGAATATCTCTTTCTCCTATGTGCTTTCATCCCTAACCCTAACCCTAACCCTTCCGAAAGTCGGAGAAGCTCAAGGATGGTACCGATCGATGCGCGCTACCCCATTTAGTGGGGGTAGAGCCTACTTGCAAGTCTCTCCGACCTTCACAAAAAAAGTTATTCAAGAATATCTCTTTCTCCTATGTGCTTTCATCCCTAACCCTAACCCTAACCCTTCCGAAAGTCGGAGAAGCTCAAGGATGGTACCGATCGATGCGCGCTACCCCATTTAGTGGGGGTAGAGCCTACTTGCAAGTCTCTCCGACCTTCACAAAAAAAGTTATTCAAGAATATCTCCTCAGATTTGGGGGAATTTCGTCGGTCGACCTCTTCCGAAGGTCGTACAAGCTCGGGGATGGTACCAATCGATCCGCAGGACCCAAATTAGTCCAGATGCAACCACTTTCCAAGTCTCTCCGACCTTCACAAAAAAAGTTATTCAAGAATATCTCTTTCTCCTATGTGCTTTCATCCCTAACCCTAACCCTAACCCTTCCGAAAGTCGGAGAAGCTCAAGGATGGTACCGATCGATGCGCGCTACCCCATTTAGTGGGGGTAGAGCCTACTTGCAAGTCTCTCCGACCTTCACAAAAAAAGTTATTCAAGAATATCTCCTCAGATTTGGGGGAATTTCGTCGGTCGACCTCTTCCGAAGGTCGTACAAGCTCGGGGATGGTACCAATCGATCTGCAGGACCCAAATTAGTCCAGATGCAACCACTTTCCAAGTCTCTCCGACCTTCACAAAAAAAGTTATTCAAGAATATCTCTTTCTCCTATGTGCTTTCATCCCTAACCCTAACCCTAACCCTTCCGAAAGTCGGAGAAGCTCAAGGATGGTACCGATCGATGCGCGCAACCCCATTTAGTGGGGGTAGAGCCTACTTGCAAGTCTCTCCGACCTTCACAAAAAAAGTTATTCAAGAATATCTCTTTCTCCTATGTGCTTTCATCCCTAACCCTAACCCTAACCCTTCCGAAAGTCGGAGAAGCTCAAAGATGGTAACGATCGATGCGCGCTACCCCATTTAGTGGGGGTAGAGCCTACTTGCAAGTCTCTCCGACCTTCACAAAAAAAGTTATTCAAGAATATCTCTTTCTCCTATGTGCTTTCATCCCTAACCCTAACCCTAACCCTTACGAAAGTCGGAGAAGCTCAAGGATGGTACCGATCGATGCGCGCTACCCCATTTAGTGGGGGTAGAGCCTACTTGCAAGTCTCTCCGACCTTCACAAAAAAAGTTATTCAAGAATATCTCCTCAGATTTGGGGGAATTTCGTCGGTCGACCTCTTCCGAAGGTCGTACAAGCTCGGGGATGGTACCAATCGATCCGCAGGACCCAAATTAGTCCAGATGCAACCACTTTCCAAGTCTCTCCGACCTTCACAAAAAAAGTTATTCAAGAATATCTCTTTCTCCTATGTGCTTTCATCCCTAACCCTAACCCTAACCCTTCCGAAAGTCGGAGAAGCTCAAGGATGGTACCGATCGATGCGCGCTACCCCATTTAGTGGGGGTAGAGCCTACTTGCAAGTCTCTCCGACCTTCACAAAAAACGTTATTCAAGAATATCTCTTTCTCCTATGTGCTTTCATCCCTAACCCTAACCCTAACCCTTCCGAAAGTCGGAGAAGCTCAAGGATGGTACCGATCGATGCGCGCTACCCCATTTAGTGGGGGTAGAGCCTACTTGCAAGTCTCTCCGACCTTCACAAAAAAAGTTATTCAAGAATATCTCCTCAGATTTGGGGGAATTTCGTCGGTCGACCTCTTCCGAAGGTCGTACAAGCTCGGGGATGGTACCAATCGATCCGCAGGACCCAAATTAGTCCAGATGCAACCACTTTCCAAGTCTCTCCGACCTTCACAAAAAAAGTTATTCAAGAATATCTCTTTCTCCTATGTGCTTTCATCCCTAACCCTAACCCTAACCCTTCCGAAAGTCGGAGAAGCTCAAGGATGGTACCGATCGATGCGCGCTACCCCATTTAGTGGGGGTAGAGCCTACTTGCAAGTCTCTCCGACCTTCACAAAAAAAGTTATTCAAGAATATCTCTTTCTCCTATGTGCTTTCATCCCTAACCCTAACCCTAACCCTTCCGAAAGTCGGAGAAGCTCAAGGATGGTACCGATCGATGCGCGCTACCCCATTTAGTGGGGGTAGAGCCTACTTGCAAGTCTCTCCGACCTTCACAAAAAAAGTTATTCAAGAATATCTCCTCAGATTTGGGGGAATTTCGTCGGTCGACCTCTTCCGAAGGTCGTACAAGCTCGGGGATGGTACCAATCGATCTGCAGGACCCAAATTAGTCCAGATGCAACCACTTTCCAAGTCTCTCCGACCTTCACAAAAAAAGTTATTCAAGAATATCTCTTTCTCCTATGTGCTTTCATCCCTAACCCTAACCCTAACCCTTCCGAAAGTCGGAGAAGCTCAAGGATGGTACCGATCGATGCGCGCTACCCCATTTAGTGGGGGTAGAGCCTACTTGCAAGTCTCTCCGACCTTCACAAAAAAAGTTATTCAAGAATATCTCCTCAGATTTGGGGGAATTTCGTCGGTCGACCTCTTCCGAAGGTCGTACAAGCTCGGGGATGGTACCAATCGATCCGCAGGACCCAAATTAGTCCAGATGCAACCACTTTCCAAGTCTCTCCGACCTTCACAAAAAAAGTTATTCAAGAATATCTCTTTCTCCTATGTGCTTTCATCCCTAACCCTAACCCTAACCCTTCCGAAAGTCGGAGAAGCTCAAGGATGGTACCGATCGATGCGCGCTACCCCATTTAGTGGGGGTAGAGCCTACTTGCAAGTCTCTCCGACCTTCACAAAAAAAGTTATTCAAGAATATCTCCTCAGATTTGGGGGAATTTCGTCGGTCGACCTCTTCCGAAGGTCGTACAAGCTCGGGGATGGTACCAATCGATCCGCAGGACCCAAATTAGTCCAGATGCAACCACTTTCCAAGTCTCTCCGACCTTCACAAAAAAAGTTATTCAAGAATATCTCTTTCTCCTATGTGCTTTCATCCCTAACCCTAACCCTAACCCTTCCGAAAGTCGGAGAAGCTCAAGGATGGTACCGATCGATGCGCGCTACCCCATTTAGTGGGGGTAGAGCCTACTTGCAAGTCTCTCCGACCTTCACAAAAAAAGTTATTCAAGAATATCTCCTCAGATTTGGGGGAATTTCGTCGGTCGACCTCTTCCGAAGGTCGTACAAGCTCGGGGATGGTACCAATCGATCCGCAGGACCCAAATTAGTCCAGATGCAACCACTTTCCAAGTCTCTCCGACCTTCACAAAAAAAGTTATTCAAGAATATCTCTTTCTCCTATGTGCTTTCATCCCTAACCCTAACCCTAACCCTTCCGAAAGTCGGAGAAGCTCAAGGATGGTACCAATCGATGTGCGCTACCCCATTTAGTGGGGGTAGAGCCTACTTGCAAGTCTCTCCGACCTTCACAAAAAAAGTTATTCAAGAATATCTCTTTCTCCTATGTGCTTTCATCCCTAACCCTAACCCTAACCCTTCCGAAAGTCGGAGAAGCTCAAGGATGGTACTGGTCGATGCGCGCAACCCCATTTAGTGGGGGTAGAGCCTACTTGCAAGTCTCTCCGACCTTCACAAAAAAAGTTATTCAAGAATATCTCCTCAGATTTGGGGGAATTTCGTCGGTCGACCTCTTCCGAAGGTCGTACAAGCTCGGGGATGGTACCAATCGATCCGCAGGACCCAAATTAGTCCAGATGCAACCACTTTCCAAGTCTCTCCGACCTTCACAAAAAAAGTTATTCAAGAATATCTCTTTCTCCTATGTGCTTTCATCCCTAACCCTAACCCTAACCCTTCCGAAAGTCGGAGAAGCTCAAGGATGGTACCGATCGATGCGCGCTACCCCATTTAGTGGGGGTAGAGCCTACTTGCAAGTCTCTCCGACCTTCACAAAAAAAGTTATTCAAGAATATCTCTTTCTCCTATGTGCTTTCATCCCTAACCCTAACCCTAACCCTTCCGAAAGTCGGAGAAGCTCAAGGATGGTACCGATCGATGCGCGCTACCCCATTTAGTGGGGGTAGAGCCTACTTGCAAGTCTCTCCGACCTTCACAAAAAACGTTATTCAAGAATATCTCCTCAGATTTGGGGGAATTTCGTCGGTCGACCTCTTCCGAAGGTCGTACAAGCTCGGGGATGGTACCAATCGATCCGCAGGACCCAAATTAGTCCAGATGCAACCACTTTCCAAGTCTCTCCGACCTTCACAAAAAAAGTTATTCAAGAATATCTCTTTCTCCTATGTGCTTTCATCCCTAACCCTAACCCTAACCCTTCCGAAAGTCGGAGAAGCTCAAGGATGGTACCGATCGATGCGCGCAACCCCATTTAGTGGGGGTAGAGCCTACTTGCAAGTCTCTCCGACCTTCACAAAAAAAGTTATTCAAGAATATCTCTTTCTCCTATGTGCTTTCATCCCTAACCCTAACCCTAACCCTTCCGAAAGTCGGAGAAGCTCAAGGATGGTACCGATCGATGCGCGCTACCCCATTTAGTGGGGGTAGAGCCTACTTGCAAGTCTCTCCGACCTTCACAAAAAAAGTTATTCAAGAATATCTCTTTCTCCTATGTGCTTTCATCCCTAACCCTAACCCTAACCCTTCCGAAAGTCGGAGAAGCTCAAGGATGGTACCGATCGATGCGCGCTACCCCATTTAGTGGGGGTAGAGCCTACTTGCAAGTCTCTCCGACCTTCACAAAAAAAGTTATTCAAGAATATCTCCTCAGATTTGGGGGAATTTCGTCGGTCGACCTCTTCCGAAGGTCGTACAAGCTTGGGGATGGTACCAATCGATCCGCAGGACCCAAATTAGTCCAGATGCAACCACTTTCCAAGTCTCTCCGACCTTCACAAAAAAAGTTATTCAAGAATATCTCTTTCTCCTATGTGCTTTCATCCCTAACCCTAACCCTAACCCTTCCGAAAGTCGGAGAAGCTCAAGGATGGTACCGATCGATGCGCGCTACCCCATTTAGTGGGGGTAGAGCCTACTTGCAAGTCTCTCCGACCTTCACAAAAAAAGTTATTCAAGAATATCTCCTCAGATTTGGGGGAATTTCGTCGGTCGACCTCTTCCGAAGGTCGTACAAGCTCGGGGATGGTACCAATCGATCCGCAGGACCCAAATTAGTCCAGATGCAACCACTTTCCAAGTCTCTCCGACCTTCACAAAAAAAGTTATTCAAGAATATCTCTTTCTCCTATGTGCTTTCATCCCTAACCCTAACCCTAACCCTTCCGAAAGTCGGAGAAGCTCAAGGATGGTACCGATCGATGCGCGCTACCCCATTTAGTGGGGGTAGAGCCTACTTGCAAGTCTCTCCGACCTTCACAAAAAAAGTTATTCAAGAATATCTCTTTCTCCTATGTGCTTTCATCCCTAACCCTAACCCTAACCCTTCCGAAAGTCGGAGAAGCTCAAGGATGGTACCGATCGATGCGCGCTACCCCATTTAGTGGGGGTAGAGCCTACTTGCAAGTCTCTCCGACCTTCACAAAAAAAGTTATTCAAGAATATCTCCTCAGATTTGGGGGAATTTCGTCGGTCGACCTCTTCCGAAGGTCGTACAAGCTCGGGGATGGTACCAATCGATCTGCAGGACCCAAATTAGTCCAGATGCAACCACTTTCCAAGTCTCTCCGACCTTCACAAAAAAAGTTATTCAAGAATATCTCTTTCTCCTATGTGCTTTCATCCCTAACCCTAACCCTAACCCTTCCGAAAGTCGGAGAAGCTCAAGGATGGTACCGATCGATGCGCGCTACCCCATTTAGTGGGGGTAGAGCCTACTTGCAAGTCTCTCCGACCTTCACAAAAAAAGTTATTCAAGAATATCTCCTCAGATTTGGGGGAATTTCGTCGGTCGACCTCTTCCGAAGGTCGTACAAGCTCGGGGATGGTACCAATCGATCCGCAGGACCCAAATTAGTCCAGATGCAACCACTTTCCAAGTCTCTCCGACCTTCACAAAAAAAGTTATTCAAGAATATCTCTTTCTCCTATGTGCTTTCATCCCTAACCCTAACCCTAACCCTTCCGAAAGTCGGAGAAGCTCAAGGATGGTACCGATCGATGCGCGCTACCCCATTTAGTGGGGGTAGAGCCTACTTGCAAGTCTCTCCGACCTTCACAAAAAAAGTTATTCAAGAATATCTCCTCAGATTTGGGGGAATTTCGTCGGTCGACCTCTTCCGAAGGTCGTACAAGCTCGGGGATGGTACCAATCGATCCGCAGGACCCAAATTAGTCCAGATGCAACCACTTTCCAAGTCTCTCCGACCTTCACAAAAAAAGTTATTCAAGAATATCTCTTTCTCCTATGTGCTTTCATCCCTAACCCTAACCCTAACCCTTCCGAAAGTCGGAGAAGCTCAAGGATGGTACCGATCGATGCGCGCTACCCCATTTAGTGGGGGTAGAGCCTACTTGCAAGTCTCTCCGACCTTCACAAAAAAAGTTATTCAAGAATATCTCCTCAGATTTGGGGGAATTTCGTCGGTCGACCTCTTCCGAAGGTCGTACAAGCTCGGGGATGGTACCAATCGATCCGCAGGACCCAAATTAGTCCAGATGCAACCACTTTCCAAGTCTCTCCGACCTTCACAAAAAAAGTTATTCAAGAATATCTCTTTCTCCTATGTGCTTTCATCCCTAACCCTAACCCTAACCCTTCCGAAAGTCGGAGAAGCTCAAGGATGGTACCGATCGATGTGCGCTACCCCATTTAGTGGGGGTAGAGCCTACTTGCAAGTCTCTCCGACCTTCACAAAAAAAGTTATTCAAGAATATCTCTTTCTCCTATGTGCTTTCATCCCTAACCCTAACCCTAACCCTTCCGAAAGTCGGAGAAGCTCAAGGATGGTACTGGTCGATGCGCGCAACCCCATTTAGTGGGGGTAGAGCCTACTTGCAAGTCTCTCCGACCTTCACAAAAAAAGTTATTCAAGAATATCTCCTCAGATTTGGGGGAATTTCGTCGGTCGACCTCTTCCGAAGGTCGTACAAGCTCGGGGATGGTACCAATCGATCCGCAGGACCCAAATTAGTCCAGATGCAACCACTTTCCAAGTCTCTCCGACCTTCACAAAAAAAGTTATTCAAGAATATCTCTTTCTCCTATGTGCTTTCATCCCTAACCCTAACCCTAACCCTTCCGAAAGTCGGAGAAGCTCAAGGATGGTACCGATCGATGCGCGCTACCCCATTTAGTGGGGGTAGAGCCTACTTGCAAGTCTCTCCGACCTTCACAAAAAAAGTTATTCAAGAATATCTCTTTCTCCTATGTGCTTTCATCCCTAACCCTAACCCTAACCCTTCCGAAAGTCGGAGAAGCTCAAGGATGGTACCGATCGATGCGCGCTACCCCATTTAGTGGGGGTAGAGCCTACTTGCAAGTCTCTCCGACCTTCACAAAAAAAGTTATTCAAGAATATCTCTTTCTCCTATGTGCTTTCATCCCTAACCCTAACCCTAACCCTTCCGAAAGTCGGAGAAGCTCAAGGATGGTACCGATCGATGCGCGCTACCCCATTTAGTGGGGGTAGAGCCTACTTGCAAGTCTCTCCGACCTTCACAAAAAAAGTTATTCAAGAATATCTCCTCAGATTTGGGGGAATTTCGTCGGTCGACCTCTTCCGAAGGTCGTACAAGCTTGGGGATGGTACCAATCGATCCGCAGGACCCAAATTAGTCCAGATGCAACCACTTTCCAAGTCTCTCCGACCTTCACAAAAAAAGTTATTCAAGAATATCTCTTTCTCCTATGTGCTTTCATCCCTAACCCTAACCCTAACCCTTCCGAAAGTCGGAGAAGCTCAAGGATGGTACCGATCGATGCGCGCTACCCCATTTAGTGGGGGTAGAGCCTACTTGCAAGTCTCTCCGACCTTCACAAAAAAAGTTATTCAAGAATATCTCCTCAGATTTGGGGGAATTTCGTCGGTCGACCTCTTCCGAAGGTCGTACAAGCTCGGGGATGGTACCAATCGATCCGCAGGACCCAAATTAGTCCAGATGCAACCACTTTCCAAGTCTCTCCGACCTTCACAAAAAAAGTTATTCAAGAATATCTCTTTCTCCTATGTGCTTTCATCCCTAACCCTAACCCTAACCCTTCCGAAAGTCGGAGAAGCTCAAGGATGGTACCGATCGATGCGCGCTACCCCATTTAGTGGGGGTAGAGCCTACTTGCAAGTCTCTCCGACCTTCACAAAAAAAGTTATTCAAGAATATCTCTTTCTCCTATGTGCTTTCATCCCTAACCCTAACCCTAACCCTTCCGAAAGTCGGAGAAGCTCAAGGATGGTACCGATCGATGCGCGCTACCCCATTTAGTGGGGGTAGAGCCTACTTGCAAGTCTCTCCGACCTTCACAAAAAAAGTTATTCAAGAATATCTCCTCAGATTTGGGGGAATTTCGTCGGTCGACCTCTTCCGAAGGTCGTACAAGCTCGGGGATGGTACCAATCGATCTGCAGGACCCAAATTAGTCCAGATGCAACCACTTTCCAAGTCTCTCCGACCTTCACAAAAAAAGTTATTCAAGAATATCTCTTTCTCCTATGTGCTTTCATCCCTAACCCTAACCCTAACCCTTCCGAAAGTCGGAGAAGCTCAAGGATGGTACCGATCGATGCGCGCTACCCCATTTAGTGGGGGTAGAGCCTACTTGCAAGTCTCTCCGACCTTCACAAAAAAAGTTATTCAAGAATATCTCCTCAGATTTGGGGGAATTTCGTCGGTCGACCTCTTCCGAAGGTCGTACAAGCTCGGGGATGGTACCAATCGATCCGCAGGACCCAAATTAGTCCAGATGCAACCACTTTCCAAGTCTCTCCGACCTTCACAAAAAAAGTTATTCAAGAATATCTCTTTCTCCTATGTGCTTTCATCCCTAACCCTAACCCTAACCCTTCCGAAAGTCGGAGAAGCTCAAGGATGGTACCGATCGATGCGCGCTACCCCATTTAGTGGGGGTAGAGCCTACTTGCAAGTCTCTCCGACCTTCACAAAAAAAGTTATTCAAGAATATCTCTTTCTCCTATGTGCTTTCATCCCTAACCCTAACCCTAACCCTTCCGAAAGTCGGAGAAGCTCAAGGATGGTACCGATCGATGCGCGCTACCCCATTTAGTGGGGGTAGAGCCTACTTGCAAGTCTCTCCGACCTTCACAAAAAAAGTTATTCAAGAATATCTCTTTCTCCTATGTGCTTTCATCCCTAACCCTAACCCTAACCCTTCCGAAAGTCGGAGAAGCTCAAGGATGGTACCGATCGATGCGCGCTACCCCATTTAGTGGGGGTAGAGCCTACTTGCAAGTCTCTCCGACCTTCACAAAAAAAGTTATTCAAGAATATCTCCTCAGATTTGGGGGAATTTCGTCGGTCGACCTCTTCCGAAGGTCGTACAAGCTCGGGGATGGTACCAATCGATCCGCAGGACCCAAATTAGTCCAGATGCAACCACTTTCCAAGTCTCTCCGACCTTCACAAAAAAAGTTATTCAAGAATATCTCTTTCTCCTATGTGCTTTCATCCCTAACCCTAACCCTAACCCTTCCGAAAGTCGGAGAAGCTCAAGGATGGTACCGATCGATGCGCGCTACCCCATTTAGTGGGGGTAGAGCCTACTTGCAAGTCTCTCCGACCTTCACAAAAAAAGTTATTCAAGAATATCTCTTTCTCCTATGTGCTTTCATCCCTAACCCTAACCCTAACCCTTCCGAAAGTCGGAGAAGCTCAAGGATGGTACCGATCGATGCGCGCTACCCCATTTAGTGGGGGTAGAGCCTACTTGCAAGTCTCTCCGACCTTCACAAAAAAAGTTATTCAAGAATATCTCCTCAGATTTGGGGGAATTTCGTCGGTCGACCTCTTCCGAAGGTCGTACAAGCTCGGGGATGGTACCAATCGATCCGCAGGACCCAAATTAGTCCAGATGCAACCACTTTCCAAGTCTCTCCGACCTTCACAAAAAAAGTTATTCAAGAATATCTCTTTCTCCTATGTGCTTTCATCCCTAACCCTAACCCTATCCCTTCCGAAAGTCGGAGAAGCTCAAGGATGGTACCGATCGATGCGCGCAACCCCATTTAGTGGGGGTAGAGCCTACTTGCAAGTCTCTCCGACCTTCACAAAAAAAGTTATTCAAGAATATCTCTTTCTCCTATGTGCTTTCATCCCTAACCCTAACCCTAACCCTTCCGAAAGTCGGAGAAGCTCAAGGATGGTACCGATCGATGCGCGCTACCCCATTTAGTGGGGGTAGAGCCTACTTGCAAGTCTCTCCGACCTTCACAAAAAAAGTTATTCAAGAATATCTCTTTCTCCTATGTGCTTTCATCCCTAACCCTAACCCTAACCCTTCCGAAAGTCGGAGAAGCTCAAGGATGGTACCGATCGATGCGCGCTACCCCATTTAGTGGGGGTAAAGCCTACTTGCAAGTCTCTCCGACCTTCACAAAAAAAGTTATTCAAGAATATCTCCTCAGATTTGGGGGAATTTCGTCGGTCGACCTCTTCCGAAGGTCGTACAAGCTCGGGGATGGTACCAATCGATCCGCAGGACCCAAATTAGTCCAGATGCAACCACTTTCCAAGTCTCTCCGACCTTCACAAAAAAAGTTATTCAAGAATATCTCTTTCTCCTATGTGCTTTCATCCCTAACCCTAACCCTAACCCTTCCGAAAGTCGGAGAAGCTCAAGGATGGTACCGATCGATGTGCGCTACCCCATTTAGTGGGGGTAGAGCCTACTTGCAAGTCTCTCCAACCTTCACAAAAAAAGTTATTCAAGAATATCTCTTTCTCCTATGTGCTTTCATCCCTAACCCTAACCCTAACCCTTCCGAAAGTCGGAGAAGCTCAAGGATGGTACCGATCGATGCGCGCTACCCCATTTAGTGGGGGTAGAGCCTACTTGCAAGTCTCTCCGACCTTCACAAAAAAAGTTATTCAAGAATATCTCTTTCTCCTATGTGCTTTCATCCCTAACCCTAACCCTAACCCTTCCGAAAGTCGGAGAAGCTCAAAGATGGTACCGATCGATGCGCGCTACCCCATTTAGTGGGGGTAGAGCCTACTTGCAAGTCTCTCCGACCTTCACAAAAAAAGTTATTCAAGAATATCTCTTTCTCCTATGTGCTTTCATCCCTAACCCTAACCCTAACCCTTCCGAAAGTCGGAGAAGCTCAAAGATGGTACCGATCGATGTGCGCTACCCCATTTAGTGGGGGTAGAGCCTACTTGCAAGTCTCTCCGACCTTCACAAAAAAAGTTATTCAAGAATATCTCTTTCTCCTATGTGCTTTCATCCCTAACCCTAACCCTAACCCTTCCGAAAGTCGGAGAAGCTCAAGGATGGTACTGGTCGATGCGCGCAACCCCATTTAGTGGGGGTAGAGCCTACTTGCAAGTCTCTCCGACCTTCACAAAAAAAGTTATTCAAGAATATCTCCTCAGATTTGGGGGAATTTCGTCGGTCGACCTCTTCCGAAGGTCGTACAAGCTCGGGGATGGTACCAATCGATCCGCAGGACCCAAATTAGTCCACATGCAACCACTTTCCAAGTCTCTCCGACCTTCACAAAAAAAGTTATTCAAGAATATCTCTTTCTCCTATGTGCTTTCATCCCTAACCCTAACCCTAACCCTTCCGAAAGTCGGAGAAGCTCAAGGATGGTACCGATCGATGCGCGCTACCCCATTTAGTGGGGGTAAAGCCTACTTGCAAGTCTCTCCGACCTTCACAAAAAAAGTTATTCAAGAATATCTCTTTCTCCTATGTGCTTTCATCCCTAACCCTAACCCTAACCCTTCCGAAAGTCGGAGAAGCTCAAGGATGGTACCGATCGATGCGCGCTACCCCATTTAGTGGGGGTAGAGCCTACTTGCAAGTCTCTCCGACCTTCACAAAAAAAGTTATTCAAGAATATCTCCTCAGATTTGGGGGAATTTCGTCGGTCGACCTCTTCCGAAGGTCGTACAAGCTCGGGGATGGTACCAATCGATCTGCAGGACCCAAATTAGTCCAGATGCAACCACTTTCCAAGTCTCTCCGACCTTCACAAAAAAAGTTATTCAAGAATATCTCTTTCTCCTATGTGCTTTCATCCCTAACCCTAACCCTAACCCTTCCGAAAGTCGGAGAAGCTCAAGGATGGTACCGATCGATGCGCGCTACCCCATTTAGTGGGGGTAGAGCCTACTTGCAAGTCTCTCCGACCTTCACAAAAAAAGTTATTCAAGAATATCTCTTTCTCCTATGTGCTTTCATCCCTAACCCTAACCCTAACCCTTCCGAAAGTCGGAGAAGCTCAACGATGGTACCGATCGATGCGCGCTACCCCATTTAGTGGGGGTAGAGCCAACTTGCAAGTCTCTCCGACCTTCACAAAAAAAGTTATTCAAGAATATCTCTTTCTCCTATGTGCTTTCATCCCTAACCCTAACCCTAACCCTTCCGAAAGTCGGAGAAGCTCAAGGATGGTACCGATCGATGCGCGTTACCCCATTTAGTGGGGGTAGAGCCTACTTGCAAGTCTCTCCGACCTTCACAAAAAAAGTTATTCAAGAATATCTCTTTCTCCTATGTGCTTTCATCCCTAACCCTAACCCTAACCCTTCCGAAAGTCGGAGAAGCTCAAGGATGGTACCGATCGATGCGCGCAACCCCATTTAGTGGGGGTAGAGCCTACTTGCAAGTCTCTCCGACCTTCACAAAAAACGTTATTCAAGAATATCTCCTCAGATTTGGGGGAATTTCGTCGGTCGACCTCTTCCGAAGGTCGTACAAGCTCGGAGATGGTACCAATCGATCCGCAGGACCCAAATTAGTCCAGATGCAACCACTTTCCAAGTCTCTCCGACCTTCACAAAAAAAGTTATTCAAGAATATCTCTTTCTCCTATGTGCTTTCATCCCTAACCCTAACCCTAACCCTTCCGAAAGTCGGAGAAGCTCAAGGATGGTACCGATCGATGCGCGCTACCCCATTTAGTGGGGGTAGAGCCTACTTGCAAGTCTCTCCGACCTTCACAAAAAACGTTATTCAAGAATATCTCTTTCTCCTATGTGCTTTCATCCCTAACCCTAACCCTAACCCTTCCGAAAGTCGGAGAAGCTCAAGGATGGTACCGATCGATGCGCGCTACCCCATTTAGTGGGGGTAGAGCCTACTTGCAAGTCTCTCCGACCTTCACAAAAAAAGTTATTCAAGAATATCTCCTCAGATTTGGGGGAATTTCGTCGGTCGACCTCTTCCGAAGGTCGTACAAGCTCGGGGATGGTACCAATCGATCCGCAGGACCCAAATTAGTCCAGATGCAACCACTTTCCAAGTCTCTCCGACCTTCACAAAAAAAGTTATTCAAGAATATCTCTTTCTCCTATGTGCTTTCATCCCTAACCCTAACCCTAACCCTTCCGAAAGTCGGAGAAGCTCAAGGATGGTACCGATCGATGCGCGCTACCCCATTTAGTGGGGGTAGAGCCTACTTGCAAGTCTCTCCGACCTTCACAAAAAACGTTATTCAAGAATATCTCTTTCTCCTATGTGCTTTCATCCCTAACCCTAACCCTAACCCTTCCGAAAGTCGGAGAAGCTCAAGGATGGTACCGATCGATGCGCGCTACCCCATTTAGTGGGGGTAGAGCCTACTTGCAAGTCTCTCCGACCTTCACAAAAAAAGTTATTCAAGAATATCTCTTTCTCCTATGTGCTTTCATCCCTAACCCTAACCCTAACCCTTCCGAAAGTCGGAGAAGCTCAAGGATGGTACCGATCGATGCGCGCAACCCCATTTAGTGGGGGTAGAGCCTACTTGCAAGTCTCTCCGACCTTCACAAAAAACGTTATTCAAGAATATCTCCTCAGATTTGGGGGAATTTCGTCGGTCGACCTCTTCCGAAGGTCGTACAAGCTCGGGGATGGTACCAATCGATCCGCAGGACCCAAATTAGTCCAGATGCAACCACTTTCCAAGTCTCTCCGACCTTCACAAAAAAAGTTATTCAAGAATATCTCTTTCTCCTATGTGCTTTCATCCCTAACCCTAACCCTAACCCTTCCGAAAGTCGGAGAAGCTCAAGGATGGTACCGATCGATGCGCGCTACCCCATTTAGTGGGGGTAGAGCCTACTTGCAAGTCTCTCCGACCTTCACAAAAAAAGTTATTCAAGAATATCTCTTTCTCCTATGTGCTTTCATCCCTAACCCTAACCCTAACCCTTCCGAAAGTCGGAGAAGCTCAAGGATGGTACCGATCGATGCGCGCTACCCCATTTAGTGGGGGTAGAGCCAACTTGCAAGTCTCTCCGACCTTCACAAAAAAAGTTATTCAAGAATATCTCTTTCTCCTATGTGCTTTCATCCCTAACCCTAACCCTAACCCTTCCGAAAGTCGGAGAAGCTCAAGGATGGTACCGATCGATGCGCGTTACCCCATTTAGTGGGGGTAGAGCCTACTTGCAAGTCTCTCCGACCTTCACAAAAAAAGTTATTCAAGAATATCTCTTTCTCCTATGTGCTTTCATCCCTAACCCTAACCCTAACCCTTCCGAAAGTCGGAGAAGCTCAAGGATGGTACCGATCGATGCGCGCAACCCCATTTAGTGGGGGTAGAGCCTACTTGCAAGTCTCTCCGACCTTCACAAAAAACGTTATTCAAGAATATCTCCTCAGATTTGGGGGAATTTCGTCGGTCGACCTCTTCCGAAGGTCGTACAAGCTCGGAGATGGTACCAATCGATCCACAGGACCCAAATTAGTCCAGATGCAACCACTTTCCAAGTCTCTCCGACCTTCACAAAAAAAGTTATTCAAGAATATCTCTTTCTCCTATGTGCTTTCATCCCTAACCCTAACCCTAACCCTTCCGAAAGTCGGAGAAGCTCAAGGATGGTACCGATCGATGCGCGCTACCCCATTTAGTGGGGGTAGAGCCTACTTGCAAGTCTCTCCGACCTTCACAAAAAACGTTATTCAAGAATATCTCCTCAGATTTGGGGGAATTTCGTCGGTCGACCTCTTCCGAAGGTCGTACAAGCTCGGGGATGGTACCAATCGATCCGCAGGACCCAAATTAGTCCAGATGCAACCACTTTCCAAGTCTCTCCGACCTTCACAAAAAAAGTTATTCAAGAATATCTCTTTCTCCTATGTGCTTTCATCCCTAACCCTAACCCTAACCCTTCCGAAAGTCGGAGAAGCTCAAGGATGGTACCGATCGATGCGCGCTACCCCATTTAGTGGGGGTAGAGCCTACTTGCAAGTCTCTCCGACCTTCACAAAAAACGTTATTCAAGAATATCTCTTTCTCCTATGTGCTTTCATCCCTAACCCTAACCCTAACCCTTCCGAAAGTCGGAGAAGCTCAAGGATGGTACCGATCGATGCGCGCTACCCCATTTAGTGGGGGTAGAGCCTACTTGCAAGTCTCTCCGACCTTCACAAAAAAAGTTATTCAAGAATATCTCCTCAGATTTGGGGGAATTTCGTCGGTCGACCTCTTCCGAAGGTCGTACAAGCTCGGGGATGGTACCAATCGATCCGCAGGACCCAAATTAGTCCAGATGCAACCACTTTCCAAGTCTCTCCGACCTTCACAAAAAAAGTTATTCAAGAATATCTCTTTCTCCTATGTGCTTTCATCCCTAACCCTAACCCTAACCCTTCCGAAAGTCGGAGAAGCTCAAGGATGGTACCGATCGATGCGCGCTACCCCATTTAGTGGGGGTAGAGCCTACTTGCAAGTCTCTCCGACCTTCACAAAAAAAGTTATTCAAGAATATCTCTTTCTCCTATGTGCTTTCATCCCTAACCCTAACCCTAACCCTTCCGAAAGTCGGAGAAGCTCAAGGATGGTACCGATCGATGCGCGCTACCCCATTTAGTGGGGGTAGAGCCTACTTGCAAGTCTCTCCGACCTTCACAAAAAAAGTTATTCAAGAATATCTCTTTCTCCTATGTGCTTTCATCCCTAACCCTAACCCTAACCCTTCCGAAAGTCGGAGAAGCTCAAGGATGGTACCGATCGATGCGCGCTACCCCATTTAGTGGGGGTAGAGCCTACTTGCAAGTCTCTCCGACCTTCACAAAAAAAGTTATTCAAGAATATCTCTTTCTCCTATGTGCTTTCATCCCTAACCCTAACCCTAACCCTTCCGAAAGTCGGAGAAGCTCAAGGATGGTACCGATCGATGCGCGCAACCCCATTTAGTGGGGGTAGAGCCTACTTGCAAGTCTCTCCGACCTTCACAAAAAAAGTTATTCAAGAATATCTCCTCAGGTTTAGGGGGAATTTCGTCGGTCGACCTCTTTCGAAGGTCGTACAAGCTCGGGGATGGTACCAATCGATCCGCAGGACCCAAATTAGTCCAGATGCAACCACTTTCCAAGTCTCTCCGACCTTCACAAAAAAAGTTATTCAAGAATATCTCTTTCTCCTATGTGCTTTCATCCCTAACCCTAACCCTAACCCTTCCGAAAGTCGGAGAAGCTCAAGGATGGTACCGATCGATGCGCGCTACCCCATTTAGTGGGGGTAGAGCCTACTTGCAAGTCTCTCCGACCTTCACAAAAAACGTTATTCAAGAATATCTCTTTCTCCTATGTGCTTTCATCCCTAACCCTAACCCTTCCGAAAGTCGGAGAAGCTCAAGGATGGTACCGATCGATGCGCGCTACCCCATTTAGTGGGGGTAGAGCCTACTTGCAAGTCTCTCCGACCTTCACAAAAAAAGTTATTCAAGAATATCTCTTTCTCCTATGTGCTTTCATCCCTAACCCTAACCCTAACCCTTCCGAAAGTCGGAGAAGCTCAAAGATGGTACCGATCGATGCGCGCTACCCCATTTAGTGGGGGTAGAGCCAACTTGCAAGTCTCTCCGACCTTCACAAAAAAAGTTATTCAAGAATATCTCTTTCTCCTATGTGCTTTCATCCCTAACCCTAACCCTAACCCTTCCGAAAGTCGGAGAAGCTCAAGGATGGTACCGATCGATGCGCGTTACCCCATTTAGTGGGGGTAGAGCCTACTTGCAAGTCTCTCCGACCTTCACAAAAAAAGTTATTCAAGAATATCTCTTTCTCCTATGTGCTTTCATCCCTAACCCTAACCCTAACCCTTCCGAAAGTCGGAGAAGCTCAAGGATGGTACCGATCGATGCGCGCAACCCCATTTAGTGGGGGTAGAGCCTACTTGCAAGTCTCTCCGACCTTCACAAAAAACGTTATTCAAGAATATCTCCTCAGATTTGGGGGAATTTCGTCGGTCGACCTCTTCCGAAGGTCGTACAAGCTCGGGGATGGTACCAATCGATCCGCAGGACCCAAATTAGTCCAGATGCAACCACTTTCCAAGTCTCTCCGACCTTCACAAAAAACGTTATTCAAGAATATCTCTTTCTCCTATGTGCTTTCATCCCTAACCCTAACCCTAACCCTTCCGAAAGTCGGAGAAGCTCAAGGATGGTACCGATCGATGCGCGCTACCCCATTTAGTGGGGGTAGAGCCTACTTGCAAGTCTCTCCGACCTTCACAAAAAAAGTTATTCAAGAATATCTCTTTCTCCTATGTGCTTTCATCCCTAACCCTAACCCTAACCCTTCCGAAAGTCGGAGAAGCTCAAGGATGGTACCGATCGATGCGCGCTACCCCATTTAGTGGGGGTAGAGCCAACTTGCAAGTCTCTCCGACCTTCACAAAAAAAGTTATTCAAGAATATCTCTTTCTCCTATGTGCTTTCATCCCTAACCCTAACCCTAACCCTTCCGAAAGTCGGAGAAGCTCAAGGATGGTACCGATCGATGCGCGCAACCCCATTTAGTGGGGGTAGAGCCTACTTGCAAGTCTCTCCGACCTTCACAAAAAACGTTATTCAAGAATATCTCCTCAGATTTGGGGGAATTTCGTCGGTCGACCTCTTCCGAAGGTCTTACAAGCTCGGGGATGGTACCAATCGATCCGCAGGACCCAAATTAGTCCAGATGCAACCACTTTCCAAGTCTCTCCGACCTTCACAAAAAAAGTTATTCAAGAATATCTCTTTCTCCTATGTGCTTTCATCCCTAACCCTAACCCTAACCCTTCCGAAAGTCGGAGAAGCTCAAGGATGGTACCGATCGATGCGCGCTACCCCATTTAGTGGGGGTAGAGCCTACCTGCAAGTCTCTCCGACCTTCACAAAAAACGTTATTCAAGAATATCTCTTTCTCCTATGTGCTTTCATCCCTAACCCTAACCCTAACCCTTCCGAAAGTCGGAGAAGCTCAAGGATGGTACCGATCGATGCGCGCTACCCCATTTAGTGGGGGTAGAGCCTACTTGCAAGTCTCTCCGACCTTCACAAAAAAAGTTATTCAAGAATATCTCCTCAGATTTGGGGGAATTTCGTCGGTCGACCTCTTCCGAAGGTCGTACAAGCTCGGGGATGGTACCAATCGATCCGCAGGACCCAAATTAGTCCAGATGCAACCACTTTCCAAGTCTCTCCGACCTTCACAAAAAAAGTTATTCAAGAATATCTCTTTCTCCTATGTGCTTTCATCCCTAACCCTAACCCTAACCCTTCCGAAAGTCGGAGAAGCTCAAGGATGGTACCGATCGATGCGCGCTACCCCATTTAGTGGGGGTAGAGCCTACTTGCAAGTCTCTCCGACCTTCACAAAAAAAGTTATTCAAGAATATCTCTTTCTCCTATGTGCTTTCATCCCTAACCCTAACCCTAACCCTTCCGAAAGTCGGAGAAGCTCAAGGATGGTACCGATCGATGCGCGCTACCCCATTTAGTGGGGGTAGAGCCTACTTGCAAGTCTCTCCGACCTTCACAAAAAAAGTTATTCAAGAATATCTCTTTCTCCTATGTGCTTTCATCCCTAACCCTAACCCTAACCCTTCCGAAAGTCGGAGAAACTCAAGGATGGTACCGATCGATGCGCGCTACCCCATTTAGTGGGGGTAGAGCCTACTTGCAAGTCTCTCCGACCTTCACAAAAAAAGTTATTCAAGAATATCTCTTTCTCCTATGTGCTTTCATCCCTAACCCTAACCCTAACCCTTCCGAAAGTCGGAGAAGCTCAAGGATGGTACCGATCGATGCGCGCAACCCCATTTAGTGGGGGTAGAGCCTACTTGCAAGTCTCTCCGACCTTCACAAAAAAAGTTATTCAAGAATATCTCCTCAGATTTGGGGGAATTTCGTCGGTCGACCTCTTCCGAAGGTCGTACAAGCTCGGGGATGGTACCAATCGATCCGCAGGACCCAAATTAGTCCAGATGCAACCACTTTCCAAGTCTCTCCGACCTTCACAAAAAAAGTTATTCAAGAATATCTCTTTCTCCTATGTGCTTTCATCCCTAACCCTAACCCTAACCCTTCCGAAAGTCGGAGAAGCTCAAGGATGGTACCGATCGATGCGCGCTACCCCATTTAGTGGGGGTAGAGCCTACTTGCAAGTCTCTCCGACCTTCACAAAAAACGTTATTCAAGAATATCTCTTTCTCCTATGTGCTTTCATCCCTAACCCTAACCCTAACCCTTCCGAAAGTCGGAGAAGCTCAAGGATGGTACCGATCGATGCGCGCTACCCCATTTAGTGGGGGTAGAGCCTACTTGCAAGTCTCTCCGACCTTCACAAAAAAAGTTATTCAAGAATATCTCTTTCTCCTATGTGCTTTCATCCCTAACCCTAACCCTAACCCTTCCGAAAGTCGGAGAAGCTCAAGGATGGTACCGATCGATGCGCGCTACCCCATTTAGTGGGGGTAGAGCCTACTTGCAAGTCTCTCCGACCTTCACAAAAAAAGTTATTCAAGAATATCTCTTTCTCCTATGTGCTTTCATCCCTAACCCTAACCCTAACCCTTCCGAAAGTCGGAGAAGCTCAAGGATGGTACCGATCGATGCGCGCAACCCCATTTAGTGGGGGTAGAGCCTACTTGCAAGTCTCTCCGACCTTCACAAAAAAAGTTATTCAAGAATATCTCCTCAGATTTGGGGGAATTTCGTCGGTCGACCTCTTCCGAAGGTCGTACAAGCTCGGGGATGGTACCAATCGATCCGCAGGACCCAAATTAGTCCAGATGCAACCACTTTCCAAGTCTCTCCGACCTTCACAAAAAAAGTTATTCAAGAATATCTCTTTCTCCTATGTGCTTTTATCCCTAACCCTAACCCTAACCCTTCCGAAAGTCGGAGAAGCTCAAGGATGGTACCGATCGATGCGCGCTACCCCATTTAGTGGGGGTAGAGCCTACTTGCAAGTCTCTCCGACCTTCACAAAAAAAGTTATTCAAGAATATCTCCTCAGATTTGGGGGAATTTCGTCGGTCGACCTCTTCCGAAGGTCGTACAAGCTCGGGGATGGTACCAATCGATCCGCAGGACCCAAATTAGTCCAGATGCAACCACTTTCCAAGTCTCTCCGACCTTCACAAAAAAAGTTATTCAAGAATATCTCTTTCTCCTATGTGCTTTCATCCCTAACCCTAACCCTAACCCTTCCGAAAGTCGGAGAAGCTCAAGGATGGTACCGATCGATGCGCGCTACCCCATTTAGTGGGGGTAGAGCCTACTTGCAAGTCTCTCCGACCTTCACAAAAAACGTTATTCAAGAATATCTCTTTCTCCTATGTGCTTTCATCCCTAACCCTAACCCTAACCCTTCCGAAAGTCGGAGAAGCTCAAGGATGGTACCGATCGATGCGCGCTACCCCATTTAGTGGGGGTAGAGCCTACTTGCAAGTCTCTCCGACCTTCACAAAAAAAGTTATTCAAGAATATCTCTTTCTCCTATGTGCTTTCATCCCTAACCCTAACCCTAACCCTTCCGAAAGTCGGAGAAGCTCAAGGATGGTACCGATCGATGCGCGCTACCCCATTTAGTGGGGGTAGAGCCTACTTGCAAGTCTCTCCGACCTTCACAAAAAAAGTTATTCAAGAATATCTCTTTCTCCTATGTGCTTTCATCCCTAACCCTAACCCTAACCCTTCCGAAAGTCGGAGAAGCTCAAGGATGGTACCGATCGATGCGCGCAACCCCATTTAGTGGGGGTAGAGCCTACTTGCAAGTCTCTCCGACCTTCACAAAAAAAGTTATTCAAGAATATCTCCTCAGATTTGGGGGAATTTCGTCGGTCGACCTCTTCCGAAGGTCGTACAAGCTCGGGGATGGTACCAATCGATCCGCAGGACCCAAATTAGTCCAGATGCAACCACTTTCCAAGTCTCTCCGACCTTCACAAAAAAAGTTATTCAAGAATATCTCTTTCTCCTATGTGCTTTTATCCCTAACCCTAACCCTAACCCTTCCGAAAGTCGGAGAAGCTCAAGGATGGTACCGATCGATGCGCGCTACCCCATTTAGTGGGGGTAGAGCCTACTTGCAAGTCTCTCCGACCTTCACAAAAAACGTTATTCAAGAATATCTCTTTCTCCTATGTGCTTTCATCCCTAACCCTAACCCTAACCCTTCCGAAAGTCGGAGAAGCTCAAGGATGGTACCGATCGATGCGCGCTACCCCATTTAGTGGGGGTAGAGCCTACTTGCAAGTCTCTCCGACCTTCACAAAAAAAGTTATTCAAGAATATCTCTTTCTCCTATGTGCTTTCATCCCTAACCCTAACCCTAACCCTTCCGAAAGTCGGAGAAGCTCAAGGATGGTACCGATCGATGCGCGCAACCCCATTTAGTGGGGGTAGAGCCTACTTGCAAGTCTCTCCGACCTTCACAAAAAAAGTTATTCAAGAATATCTCCTCAGATTTGGGGGAATTTCGTCGGTCGACCTCTTCCGAAGGTCGTACAAGCTCGGGGATGGTACCAATCGATCTGCAGGACCCAAATTAGTCCAGATGCAACCACTTTACAAGTCTCTCCGACCTTCACAAAAAAAGTTATTCAAGAATATCTCTTTCTCCTATGTGCTTTCATCCCTACCCCTAACCCTAACCCTTCCGAAAGTCGGAGAAGCTCAAGGATGGTACCGATCGATGCGCGCTACCCCATTTAGTGGGGGTAGAGCCTACTTGCAAGTCTCTCCGACCTTCACAAAAAAAGTTATTCAAGAATATCTCTTTCTCCTATGTGCTTTCATCCCTAACCCTAACCCTAACCCTTCCGAAAGTCGGAGAAGCTCAAGGATGGTACCGATCGATGCGCGCTACCCCATTTAGTGGGGGTAGAGCCTACTTGCAAGTCTCTCCGACCTTCACAAAAAAAGTTATTCAAGAATATCTCTTTCTCCTATGTGCTTTCATCCCTAACCCTAACCCTAACCCTTCCGAAAGTCGGAGAAGCTCAAGGATGGTACCGATCGATGCGCGCTACCCCATTTAGTGGGGGTAGAGCCTACTTGCAAGTCTCTCGGACCTTCACAAAAAAAGTTATTCAAGAATATCTCTTTCTCCTATGTGCTTTCATCCCTAACCCTAACCCTAACCCTTCCGAAAGTCGGAGAAGCTCAAGGATGGTACCGATCGATGCGCGCTACCCCATTTAGTGGGGGTAGAGCCTACTTGCAAGTCTCTCCGACCTTCACAAAAAAAGTTATTCAAGAATATCTCCTCAGATTTGGGGGAATTTCGTCGGTCGACCTCTTCCGAAGGTCGTACAAGCTCGGGGATGGTACCAATCGATCCGCAGGACCCAAATTAGTCCAGATGCAACCACTTTCCAAGTCTCTCCGACCTTCACAAAAAACGTTATTCAAGAATATCTCTTTCTCCTATGTGCTTTCATCCCTAACCCTAACCCTAACCCTTCCGAAAGTCGGAGAAGCTCAAGGATGGTACCGATCGATGCGCGCTACCCCATTTAGTGGGGGTAGAGCCTACTTGCAAGTCTCTCCGACCTTCACAAAAAAAGTTATTCAAGAATATCTCTTTCTCCTATGTGCTTTCATCCCTAACCCTAACCCTAACCCTTCCGAAAGTCGGAGAAGCTCAAGGATGGTACCGATCGATGCGCGCTACCCCATTTAGTGGGGGTAGAGCCAACTTGCAAGTCTCTCCGACCTTCACAAAAAAAGTTATTCAAGAATATCTCTTTCTCCTATGTGCTTTCATCCCTAACCCTAACCCTAACCCTTCCGAAAGTCGGAGAAGCTCAAGGATGGTACCGATCGATGCGCGCAACCCCATTTAGTGGGGGTAGAGCCTACTTGCAAGTCTCTCCGACCTTCACAAAAAACGTTATTCAAGAATATCTCCTCAGATTTGGGGGAATTTCGTCGGTCGACCTCTTCCGAAGGTCTTACAAGCTCGGGGATGGTACCAATCGATCCGCAGGACCCAAATTAGTCCAGATGCAACCACTTTCCAAGTCTCTCCGACCTTCACAAAAAAAGTTATTCAAGAATATCTCTTTCTCCTATGTGCTTTCATCCCTAACCCTAACCCTAACCCTTCCGAAAGTCGGAGAAGCTCAAGGATGGTACCGATCGATGCGCGCTACCCCATTTAGTGGGGGTAGAGCCTACCTGCAAGTCTCTCCGACCTTCACAAAAAACGTTATTCAAGAATATCTCTTTCTCCTATGTGCTTTCATCCCTAACCCTAACCCTAACCCTTCCGAAAGTCGGAGAAGCTCAAGGATGGTACCGATCGATGCGCGCTACCCCATTTAGTGGGGGTAGAGCCTACTTGCAAGTCTCTCCGACCTTCACAAAAAAAGTTATTCAAGAATATCTCCTCAGATTTGGGGGAATTTCGTCGGTCGACCTCTTCCGAAGGTCGTACAAGCTCGGGGATGGTACCAATCGATCCGCAGGACCCAAATTAGTCCAGATGCAACCACTTTCCAAGTCTCTCCGACCTTCACAAAAAAAGTTATTCAAGAATATCTCTTTCTCCTATGTGCTTTCATCCCTAACCCTAACCCTAACCCTTCCGAAAGTCGGAGAAGCTCAAGGATGGTACCGATCGATGCGCGCTACCCCATTTAGTGGGGGTAGAGCCTACTTGCAAGTCTCTCCGACCTTCACAAAAAAAGTTATTCAAGAATATCTCTTTCTCCTATGTGCTTTCATCCCTAACCCTAACCCTAACCCTTCCGAAAGTCGGAGAAGCTCAAGGATGGTACCGATCGATGCGCGCTACCCCATTTAGTGGGGGTAGAGCCTACTTGCAAGTCTCTCCGACCTTCACAAAAAAAGTTATTCAAGAATATCTCTTTCTCCTATGTGCTTTCATCCCTAACCCTAACCCTAACCCTTCCGAAAGTCGGAGAAGCTCAAGGATGGTACCGATCGATGCGCGCTACCCCATTTAGTGGGGGTAGAGCCTACTTGCAAGTCTCTCCGACCTTCACAAAAAAAGTTATTCAAGAATATCTCTTTCTCCTATGTGCTTTCATCCCTAACCCTAACCCTAACCCTTCCGAAAGTCGGAGAAGCTCAAGGATGGTACCGATCGATGCGCGCAACCCCATTTAGTGGGGGTAGAGCCTACTTGCAAGTCTCTCCGACCTTCACAAAAAAAGTTATTCAAGAATATCTCCTCAGATTTGGGGGAATTTCGTCGGTCGACCTCTTCCGAAGGTCGTACAAGCTCGGGGATGGTACCAATCGATCCGCAGGACCCAAATTAGTCCAGATGCAACCACTTTCCAAGTCTCTCCGACCTTCACAAAAAAAGTTATTCAAGAATATCTCTTTCTCCTATGTGCTTTCATCCCTAACCCTAACCCTAACCCTTCCGAAAGTCGGAGAAGCTCAAGGATGGTACCGATCGATGCGCGCTACCCCATTTAGTGGGGGTAGAGCCTACTTGCAAGTCTCTCCGACCTTCACAAAAAACGTTATTCAAGAATATCTCTTTCTCCTATGTGCTTTCATCCCTAACCCTAACCCTAACCCTTCCGAAAGTCGGAGAAGCTCAAGGATGGTACCGATCGATGCGCGCTACCCCATTTAGTGGGGGTAGAGCCTACTTGCAAGTCTCTCCGACCTTCACAAAAAAAGTTATTCAAGAATATCTCTTTCTCCTATGTGCTTTCATCCCTAACCCTAACCCTAACCCTTCCGAAAGTCGGAGAAGCTCAAGGATGGTACCGATCGATGCGCGCTACCCCATTTAGTGGGGGTAGAGCCTACTTGCAAGTCTCTCCGACCTTCACAAAAAAAGTTATTCAAGAATATCTCTTTCTCCTATGTGCTTTCATCCCTAACCCTAACCCTAACCCTTCCGAAAGTCGGAGAAGCTCAAGGATGGTACCGATCGATGCGCGCAACCCCATTTAGTGGGGGTAGAGCCTACTTGCAAGTCTCTCCGACCTTCACAAAAAAAGTTATTCAAGAATATCTCCTCAGATTTGGGGGAATTTCGTCGGTCGACCTCTTCCGAAGGTCGTACAAGCTCGGGGATGGTACCAATCGATCCGCAGGACCCAAATTAGTCCAGATGCAACCACTTTCCAAGTCTCTCCGACCTTCACAAAAAAAGTTATTCAAGAATATCTCTTTCTCCTATGTGCTTTTATCCCTAACCCTAACCCTAACCCTTCCGAAAGTCGGAGAAGCTCAAGGATGGTACCGATCGATGCGCGCTACCCCATTTAGTGGGGGTAGAGCCTACTTGCAAGTCTCTCCGACCTTCACAAAAAACGTTATTCAAGAATATCTCTTTCTCCTATGTGCTTTCATCCCTAACCCTAACCCTAACCCTTCCGAAAGTCGGAGAAGCTCAAGGATGGTACCGATCGATGCGCGCTACCCCATTTAGTGGGGGTAGAGCCTACTTGCAAGTCTCTCCGACCTTCACAAAAAAAGTTATTCAAGAATATCTCTTTCTCCTATGTGCTTTCATCCCTAACCCTAACCCTAACCCTTCCGAAAGTCGGAGAAGCTCAAGGATGGTACCGATCGATGCGCGCAACCCCATTTAGTGGGGGTAGAGCCTACTTGCAAGTCTCTCCGACCTTCACAAAAAAAGTTATTCAAGAATATCTCCTCAGATTTGGGGGAATTTCGTCGGTCGACCTCTTCCGAAGGTCGTACAAGCTCGGGGATGGTACCAATCGATCTGCAGGACCCAAATTAGTCCAGATGCAACCACTTTACAAGTCTCTCCGACCTTCACAAAAAAAGTTATTCAAGAATATCTCTTTCTCCTATGTGCTTTCATCCCTACCCCTAACCCTAACCCTTCCGAAAGTCGGAGAAGCTCAAGGATGGTACCGATCGATGCGCGCTACCCCATTTAGTGGGGGTAGAGCCTACTTGCAAGTCTCTCCGACCTTCACAAAAAAAGTTATTCAAGAATATCTCTTTCTCCTATGTGCTTTCATCCCTAACCCTAACCCTAACCCTTCCGAAAGTCGGAGAAGCTCAAGGATGGTACCGATCGATGCGCGCTACCCCATTTAGTGGGGGTAGAGCCTACTTGCAAGTCTCTCCGACCTTCACAAAAAAAGTTATTCAAGAATATCTCTTTCTCCTATGTGCTTTCATCCCTAACCCTAACCCTAACCCTTCCGAAAGTCGGAGAAGCTCAAGGATGGTACCGATCGATGCGCGCTACCCCATTTAGTGGGGGTAGAGCCTACTTGCAAGTCTCTCGGACCTTCACAAAAAAAGTTATTCAAGAATATCTCTTTCTCCTATGTGCTTTCATCCCTAACCCTAACCCTAACCCTTCCGAAAGTCGGAGAAGCTCAAGGATGGTACCGATCGATGCGCGCTACCCCATTTAGTGGGGGTAGAGCCTACTTGCAAGTCTCTCCGACCTTCACAAAAAAAGTTATTCAAGAATATCTCCTCAGATTTGGGGGAATTTCGTCGGTCGACCTCTTCCGAAGGTCGTACAAGCTCGGGGATGGTACCAATCGATCCGCAGGACCCAAATTAGTCCAGATGCAACCACTTTCCAAGTCTCTCCGACCTTCACAAAAAACGTTATTCAAGAATATCTCTTTCTCCTATGTGCTTTCATCCCTAACCCTAACCCTAACCCTTCCGAAAGTCGGAGAAGCTCAAGGATGGTACCGATCGATGCGCGCTACCCCATTTAGTGGGGGTAGAGCCTACTTGCAAGTCTCTCCGACCTTCACAAAAAAAGTTATTCAAGAATATCTCCTCAGATTTGGGGGAATTTCGTCGGTCGACCTCTTCCGAAGGTCGTACAAGCTCGGGGATGGTACCAATCGATCCGCAGGACCCAAATTAGTCCAGATGCAACCACTTTCCAAGTCTCTCCGACCTTCACAAAAAAAGTTATTCAAGAATATCTCTTTCTCCTATGTGCTTTCATCCCTAACCCTAACCCTAACCCTTCCGAAAGTCGGAGAAGCTCAAGGATGGTACCGATCGATGCGCGCTACCCCATTTAGTGGGGGTAGAGCCTACTTGCAAGTCTCTCCGACCTTCACAAAAAAAGTTATTCAAGAATATCTCTTTCTCCTATGTGCTTTCATCCCTAACCCTAACCCTAACCCTTCCGAAAGTCGGAGAAGCTCAAGGATGGTACCGATCGATGCGCGCTACCCCATTTAGTGGGGGTAGAGCCTACTTGCAAGTCTCTCCGACCTTCACAAAAAAAGTTATTCAAGAATATCTCCTCAGATTTGGGGGAATTTCGTCGGTCGACCTCTTCCGAAGGTCGTACAAGCTCGGGGATGGTACCAATCGATCCGCAGGACCCAAATTAGTCCAGATGCAACCACTTTCCAAGTCTCTCCGACCTTCACAAAAAAAGTTATTCAAGAATATCTCTTTCTCCTATGTGCTTTCATCCCTAACCCTAACCCTAACCCTTCCGAAAGTCGGAGAAGCTCAAGGATGGTACCGATCGATGCGCGCTACCCCATTTAGTGGGGGTAGAGCCTACTTGCAAGTCTCTCCGACCTTCACAAAAAAAGTTATTCAAGAATATCTCTTTCTCCTATGTGCTTTCATCCCTAACCCTAACCCTAACCCTTCCGAAAGTCGGAGAAGCTCAAGGATGGTACCGATCGATGCGCGCTACCCCATTTAGTGGGGGTAGAGCCTACTTGCAAGTCTCTCCGACCTTCACAAAAAAAGTTATTCAAGAATATCTCCTCAGATTTGGGGGAATTTCGTCGGTCGACCTCTTCCGAAGGTCGTACAAGCTCGGGGATGGTACCAATCGATCCGCAGGACCCAAATTAGTCCAGATGCAACCACTTTCCAAGTCTCTCCGACCTTCACAAAAAAAGTTATTCAAGAATATCTCTTTCTCCTATGTGCTTTCATCCCTAACCCTAACCCTAACCCTTCCGAAAGTCGGAGAAGCTCAAGGATGGTACCGATCGATGCGCGCAACCCCATTTAGTGGGGGTAGAGCCTACTTGCAAGTCTCTCCGACCTTCACAAAAAAAGTTATTCAAGAATATCTCTTTCTCCTATGTGCTTTCATCCCTAACCCTAACCCTAACCCTTCCGAAAGTCGGAGAAGCTCAAGGATGGTACCGATCGATGCGCGCAACCCCATTTAGTGGGGGTAGAGCCTACTTGCAAGTCTCTCCGACCTTCACAAAAAAAGTTATTCAAGAATATCTCTTTCTCCTATGTGCTTTCATCCCTAACCCTAACCCTAACCCTTCCGAAAGTCGGAGAAGCTCAAGGATGGTACCGATCGATGCGCGCTACCCCATTTAGTGGGGGTAGAGCCTACTTGCAAGTCTCTCCGACCTTCACAAAAAAAGTTATTCAAGAATATCTCCTCAGATTTGGGGGAATTTCGTCGGTCGACCTCTTCCAAAGGTCGTACAAGCTCGGGGATGGTACCAATCGATCCGCAGGACCCAAATTAGTCCAGATGCAACCACTTTCCAAGTCTCTCCGACCTTCACAAAAAAAGTTATTCAAGAATATCTCTTTCTCCTATGTGCTTTCATCCCTAACCCTAACCCTAACCCTTCCGAAAGTCGGAGAAGCTCAAGGATGGTACCGATCGATGCGCGCTACCCCATTTAGTGGGGGTAGAGCCTACTTGCAAGTCTCTCCGACCTTCACAAAAAAAGTTATTCAAGAATATCTCCTCAGATTTGGGGGAATTTCGTCGGTCGACCTCTTCCGAAGGTCGTACAAGCTCGGGGATGGTACCAATCGATCTGCAGGACCCAAATTAGTCCAGATGCAACCACTTTCCAAGTCTCTCCGACCTTCACAAAAAAAGTTATTCAAGAATATCTCTTTCTCCTATGTGCTTTCATCCCTAACCCTAACCCTAACCCTTCCGAAAGTCGGAGAAGCTCAAGGATGGTACCGATCGATGCGCGCAACCCCATTTAGTGGGGGTAGAGCCTACTTGCAAGTCTCTCCGACCTTCACAAAAAAAGTTATTCAAGAATATCTCTTTCTCCTATGTGCTTTCATCCCTAACCCTAACCCTAACCCTTCCGAAAGTCGGAGAAGCTCAAAGATGGTAACGATCGATGCGCGCTACCCCATTTAGTGGGGGTAGAGCCTACTTGCAAGTCTCTCCGACCTTCAAAAAAAAAGTTATTCAAGAATATCTCTTTCTCCTATGTGCTTTCATCCCTAACCCTAACCCTAACCCTTCCGAAAGTCGGAGAAGCTCAAGGATGGTACCGATCGATGCGCGCTACCCCATTTAGTGGGGGTAGAGCCTACTTGCAAGTCTCTCCGACCTTCACAAAAAAAGTTATTCAAGAATATCTCCTCAGATTTGGGGGAATTTCGTCGGTCGACCTCTTCCGAAGGTCGTACAAGCTCGGGGATGGTACCAATCGATCCGCAGGACCCAAATTAGTCCAGATGCAACCACTTTCCAAGTCTCTCCGACCTTCACAAAAAAAGTTATTCAAGAATATCTCTTTCTCCTATGTGCTTTCATCCCTAACCCTAACCCTAACCCTTCCGAAAGTCGGAGAAGCTCAAGGATGGTACCGATCGATGCGCGCTACCCCATTTAGTGGGGGTAGAGCCTACTTGCAAGTCTCTCCGACCTTCACAAAAAACGTTATTCAAGAATATCTCTTTCTCCTATGTGCTTTCATCCCTAACCCTAACCCTAACCCTTCCGAAAGTCGGAGAAGCTCAAGGATGGTACCGATCGATGCGCGCTACCCCATTTAGTGGGGGTAGAGCCTACTTGCAAGTCTCTCCGACCTTCACAAAAAAAGTTATTCAAGAATATCTCCTCAGATTTGGGGGAATTTCGTCGGTCGACCTCTTCCGAAGGTCGTACAAGCTCAAGGATGGTACCAATCGATCCGCAGGACCCAAATTAGTCCAGATGCAACCACTTTCCAAGTCTCTCCGACCTTCACAAAAAAAGTTATTCAAGAATATCTCTTTCTCCTATGTGCTTTCATCCCTAACCCTAACCCTAACCCTTCCGAAAGTCGGAGAAGCTCAAGGATGGTACCGATCGATGCGCGCTACCCCATTTAGTGGGGGTAGAGCCTACTTGCAAGTCTCTCCGACCTTCACAAAAAAAGTTATTCAAGAATATCTCTTTCTCCTATGTGCTTTCATCCCTAACCCTAACCCTAACCCTTCCGAAAGTCGGAGAAGCTCAAGGATGGTACCGATCGATGCGCGCTACCCCATTTAGTGGGGGTAGAGCCTACTTGCAAGTCTCTCCGACCTTCACAAAAAAAGTTATTCAAGAATATCTCTTTCTCCTATGTGCTTTCATCCCTAACCCTAACCCTTCCGAAAGTCGGAGAAGCTCAAGGATGGTACCGATCGATGCGCGCTACCCCATTTAGTGGGGGTAGAGCCTACTTGCAAGTCTCTCCGACCTTCACAAAAAAAGTTATTCAAGAATATCTCTTTCTCCTATGTGCTTTCATCCCTAACCCTAACCCTAACCCTTCCGAAAGTCGGAGAAGCTCAAGGATGGTACCGATCGATGCGCGCAACCCCATTTAGTGGGGGTAGAGCCTACTTGCAAGTCTCTCCGACCTTCACAAAAAAAGTTATTCAAGAATATCTCCTCAGATTTGGGGGAATTTCGTCGGTCGACCTCTTCCGAAGGTCGTACAAGCTCGGGGATGGTACCAATCGATCTGCAGGACCCAAATTAGTCCAGATGCAACCACTTTCCAAGTCTCTCCGACCTTCACAAAAAAAGTTATTCAAGAATATCTCTTTCTCCTATGTGCTTTCATCCCTACCCCTAACCCTAACCCTTCCGAAAGTCGGAGAAGCTCAAGGATGGTACCGATCGATGCGCGCTACCCCATTTAGTGGGGGTAGAGCCTACTTGCAAGTCTCTCCGACCTTCACAAAAAAAGTTATTCAAGAATATCTCTTTCTCCTATGTGCTTTCATCCCTAACCCTAACCCTAACCCTTCCGAAAGTCGGAGAAGCTCAAGGATGGTACCGATCGATGCGCGCTACCCCATTTAGTGGGGGTAGAGCCTACTTGCAAGTCTCTCCGACCTTCACAAAAAAAGTTATTCAAGAATATCTCTTTCTCCTATGTGCTTTCATCCCTAACCCTAACCCTAACCCTTCCGAAAGTCGGAGAAGCTCAAGGATGGTACCGATCGATGCGCGCTACCCCATTTAGTGGGGGTAGAGCCTACTTGCAAGTCTCTCGGACCTTCACAAAAAAAGTTATTCAAGAATATCTCTTTCTCCTATGTGCTTTCATCCCTAACCCTAACCCTAACCCTTCCGAAAGTCGGAGAAGCTCAAGGATGGTACCGATCGATGCGCGCTACCCCATTTAGTGGGGGTAGAGCCTACTTGCAAGTCTCTCCGACCTTCACAAAAAAAGTTATTCAAGAATATCTCCTCAGATTTGGGGGAATTTCGTCGGTCGACCTCTTCCGAAGGTCGTACAAGCTCGGGGATGGTACCAATCGATCCGCAGGACCCAAATTAGTCCAGATGCAACCACTTTCCAAGTCTCTCCGACCTTCACAAAAAACGTTATTCAAGAATATCTCTTTCTCCTATGTGCTTTCATCCCTAACCCTAACCCTAACCCTTCCGAAAGTCGGAGAAGCTCAAGGATGGTACCGATCGATGCGCGCTACCCCATTTAGTGGGGGTAGAGCCTACTTGCAAGTCTCTCCGACCTTCACAAAAAAAGTTATTCAAGAATATCTCCTCAGATTTGGGGGAATTTCGTCGGTCGACCTCTTCCGAAGGTCGTACAAGCTCGGGGATGGTACCAATCGATCCGCAGGACCCAAATTAGTCCAGATGCAACCACTTTCCAAGTCTCTCCGACCTTCACAAAAAACGTTATTCAAGAATATCTCTTTCTCCTATGTGCTTTCATCCCTAACCCTAACCCTAACCCTTCCGAAAGTCGGAGAAGCTCAAGGATGGTACCGATCGATGCGCGCTACCCCATTTAGTGGGGGTAGAGCCTACTTGCAAGTCTCTCCGACCTTCACAAAAAAAGTTATTCAAGAATATCTCTTTCTCCTATGTGCTTTCATCCCTAACCCTAACCCTAACCCTTCCGAAAGTCGGAGAAGCTCAAGGATGGTACCGATCGATGCGCGCTACCCCATTTAGTGGGGGTAGAGCCTACTTGCAAGTCTCTCCGACCTTCACAAAAAAAGTTATTCAAGAATATCTCCTCAGATTTGGGGGAATTTCGTCGGTCGACCTCTTCCGAAGGTCGTACAAGCTCGGGGATGGTACCAATCGATCCGCAGGACCCAAATTAGTCCAGATGCAACCACTTTCCAAGTCTCTCCGACCTTCACAAAAAAAGTTATTCAAGAATATCTCTTTCTCCTATGTGCTTTCATCCCTAACCCTAACCCTAACCCTTCCGAAAGTCGGAGAAGCTCAAGGATGGTACCGATCGATGCGCGCTACCCCATTTAGTGGGGGTAGAGCCTACTTGCAAGTCTCTCCGACCTTCACAAAAAAAGTTATTCAAGAATATCTCTTTCTCCTATGTGCTTTCATCCCTAACCCTAACCCTAACCCTTCCGAAAGTCGGAGAAGCTCAAGGATGGTACCGATCGATGCGCGCTACCCCATTTAGTGGGGGTAGAGCCTACTTGCAAGTCTCTCCGACCTTCACAAAAAAAGTTATTCAAGAATATCTCCTCAGATTTGGGGGAATTTCGTCGGTCGACCTCTTCCGAAGGTCGTACAAGCTCGGGGATGGTACCAATCGATCCGCAGGACCCAAATTAGTCCAGATGCAACCACTTTCCAAGTCTCTCCGACCTTCACAAAAAAAGTTATTCAAGAATATCTCTTTCTCCTATGTGCTTTCATCCCTAACCCTAACCCTAACCCTTCCGAAAGTCGGAGAAGCTCAAGGATGGTACCGATCGATGCGCGCAACCCCATTTAGTGGGGGTAGAGCCTACTTGCAAGTCTCTCCGACCTTCACAAAAAAAGTTATTCAAGAATATCTCTTTCTCCTATGTGCTTTCATCCCTAACCCTAACCCTAACCCTTCCGAAAGTCGGAGAAGCTCAAGGATGGTACCGATCGATGCGCGCTACCCCATTTAGTGGGGGTAGAGCCTACTTGCAAGTCTCTCCGACCTTCACAAAAAAAGTTATTCAAGAATATCTCTTTCTCCTATGTGCTTTCATCCCTAACCCTAACCCTAACCCTTCCGAAAGTCGGAGAAGCTCAAGGATGGTACCGATCGATGCGCGCTACCCCATTTAGTGGGGGTAGAGCCTACTTGCAAGTCTCTCCGACCTTCACAAAAAAAGTTATTCAAGAATATCTCCTCAGATTTGGGGGAATTTCGTCGGTCGACCTCTTCCGAAGGTCGTACAAGCTCGGGGATGGTACCAATCGATCCGCAGGACCCAAATTAGTCCAGATGCAACCACTTTCCAAGTCTCTCCGACCTTCACAAAAAAAGTTATTCAAGAATATCTCTTTCTCCTATGTGCTTTCATCCCTAACCCTAACCCTAACCCTTCCGAAAGTCGGAGAAGCTCAAGGATGGTACCGATCGATGCGCGCTACCCCATTTAGTGGGGGTAGAGCCTACTTGCAAGTCTCTCCGACCTTCACAAAAAAAGTTATTCAAGAATATCTCCTCAGATTTGGGGGAATTTCGTCGGTCGACCTCTTCCGAAGGTCGTACAAGCTCGGGGATGGTACCAATCGATCTGCAGGACCCAAATTAGTCCAGATGCAACCACTTTCCAAGTCTCTCCGACCTTCACAAAAAAAGTTATTCAAGAATATCTCTTTCTCCTATGTGCTTTCATCCCTAACCCTAACCCTAACCCTTCCGAAAGTCGGAGAAGCTCAAGGATGGTACCGATCGATGCGCGCAACCCCATTTAGTGGGGGTAGAGCCTACTTGCAAGTCTCTCCGACCTTCACAAAAAAAGTTATTCAAGAATATCTCTTTCTCCTATGTGCTTTCATCCCTAACCCTAACCCTAACCCTTCCGAAAGTCGGAGAAGCTCAAAGATGGTAACGATCGATGCGCGCTACCCCATTTAGTGGGGGTAGAGCCTACTTGCAAGTCTCTCCGACCTTCACAAAAAAAGTTATTCAAGAATATCTCTTTCTCCTATGTGCTTTCATCCCTAACCCTAACCCTAACCCTTACGAAAGTCGGAGAAGCTCAAGGATGGTACCGATCGATGCGCGCTACCCCATTTAGTGGGGGTAGAGCCTACTTGCAAGTCTCTCCGACCTTCACAAAAAAAGTTATTCAAGAATATCTCCTCAGATTTGGGGGAATTTCGTCGGTCGACCTCTTCCGAAGGTCGTACAAGCTCGGGGATGGTACCAATCGATCCGCAGGACCCAAATTAGTCCAGATGCAACCACTTTCCAAGTCTCTCCGACCTTCACAAAAAAAGTTATTCAAGAATATCTCTTTCTCCTATGTGCTTTCATCCCTAACCCTAACCCTAACCCTTCCGAAAGTCGGAGAAGCTCAAGGATGGTACCGATCGATGCGCGCTACCCCATTTAGTGGGGGTAGAGCCTACTTGCAAGTCTCTCCGACCTTCACAAAAAACGTTATTCAAGAATATCTCTTTCTCCTATGTGCTTTCATCCCTAACCCTAACCCTAACCCTTCCGAAAGTCGGAGAAGCTCAAGGATGGTACCGATCGATGCGTGCTACCCCATTTAGTGGGGGTAGAGCCTACTTGCAAGTCTCTCCGACCTTCACAAAAAAAGTTATTCAAGAATATCTCCTCAGATTTGGGGGAATTTCGTCGGTCGACCTCTTCCGAAGGTCGTACAAGCTCAAGGATGGTACCAATCGATCCGCAGGACCCAAATTAGTCCAGATGCAACCACTTTCCAAGTCTCTCCGACCTTCACAAAAAAAGTTATTCAAGAATATCTCTTTCTCCTATGTGCTTTCATCCCTAACCCTAACCCTAACCCTTCCGAAAGTCGGAGAAGCTCAAGGATGGTACCGATCGATGCGCGCTACCCCATTTAGTGGGGGTAGAGCCTACTTGCAAGTCTCTCCGACCTTCACAAAAAAAGTTATTCAAGAATATCTCTTTCTCCTATGTGCTTTCATCCCTAACCCTAACCCTAACCCTTCCGAAAGTCGGAGAAGCTCAAGGATGGTACCGATCGATGCGCGCTACCCCATTTAGTGGGGGTAGAGCCTACTTGCAAGTCTCTCCGACCTTCACAAAAAAAGTTATTCAAGAATATCTCTTTCTCCTATGTGCTTTCATCCCTAACCCTAACCCTTCCGAAAGTCGGAGAAGCTCAAAGATGGTACCGATCGATGCGCGCTACCCCATTTAGTGGGGGTAGAGCCTACTTGCAAGTCTCTCCGACCTTCACAAAAAAAGTTATTCAAGAATATCTCTTTCTCCTATGTGCTTTCATCCCTAACCCTAACCCTAACCCTTCCGAAAGTCGGAGAAGCTCAAGGATGGTACTGATCGATGCGCGCAACCCCATTTAGTGGGGGTAGAGCCTACTTGCAAGTCTCTCCGACCTTCACAAAAAAAGTTATTCAAGAATATCTCCTCAGATTTGGGGGAATTTCGTCGGTCGACCTCTTCCGAAGGTCGTACAAGCTCGGGGATGGTACCAATCGATCTGCAGGACCCAAATTAGTCCAGATGCAACCACTTTCCAAGTCTCTCCGACCTTCACAAAAAAAGTTATTCAAGAATATCTCTTTCTCCTATGTGCTTTCATCCCTAACCCTAACCCTAACCCTTCCGAAAGTCGGAGAAGCTCAAGGATGGTACCGATCGATGCGCGCTACCCCATTTAGTGGGGGTAGAGCCTACTTGCAAGTCTCTCCGACCTTCACAAAAAAAGTTATTCAAGAATATCTCTTTCTCCTATGTGCTTTCATCCCTAACCCTAACCCTAACCCTTCCGAAAGTCGGAGAAGCTCAAGGATGGTACCGATCGATGCGCGCTACCCCATTTAGTGGGGGTAGAGCCTACTTGCAAGTCTCTCCGACCTTCACAAAAAAAGTTATTCAAGAATATCTCTTTCTCCTATGTGCTTTCATCCCTAACCCTAACCCTAACCCTTCCGAAAGTCGGAGAAGCTCAAGGATGGTACCGATCGATGCGCGCTACCCCATTTAGTGGGGGTAGAGCCTACTTGCAAGTCTCTCGGACCTTCACAAAAAAAGTTATTCAAGAATATCTCTTTCTCCTATGTGCTTTCATCCCTAACCCTAACCCTAACCCTTCCGAAAGTCGGAGAAGCTCAAGGATGGTACCGATCGATGCGCGCTACCCCATTTAGTGGGGGTAGAGCCTACTTGCAAGTCTCTCCGACCTTCACAAAAAAAGTTATTCAAGAATATCTCCTCAGATTTGGGGGAATTTCGTCGGTCGACCTCTTCCGAAGGTCGTACAAGCTCGGGGATGGTACCAATCGATCCGCAGGACCCAAATTAGTCCAGATGCAACCACTTTCCAAGTCTCTCCGACCTTCACAAAAAACGTTATTCAAGAATATCTCTTTCTCCTATGTGCTTTCATCCCTAACCCTAACCCTAACCCTTCCGAAAGTCGGAGAAGCTCAAGGATGGTACCGATCGATGCGCGCTACCCCATTTAGTGGGGGTAGAGCCTACTTGCAAGTCTCTCCGACCTTCACAAAAAAAGTTATTCAAGAATATCTCCTCAGATTTGGGGGAATTTCGTCGGTCGACCTCTTCCGAAGGTCGTACAAGCTCGGGGATGGTACCAATCGATCCGCAGGACCCAAATTAGTCCAGATGCAACCACTTTCCAAGTCTCTCCGACCTTCACAAAAAACGTTATTCAAGAATATCTCTTTCTCCTATGTGCTTTCATCCCTAACCCTAACCCTAACCCTTCCGAAAGTCGGAGAAGCTCAAGGATGGTACCGATCGATGCGCGCTACCCCATTTAGTGGGGGTAGAGCCTACTTGCAAGTCTCTCCGACCTTCACAAAAAAAGTTATTCAAGAATATCTCTTTCTCCTATGTGCTTTCATCCCTAACCCTAACCCTAACCCTTCCGAAAGTCGGAGAAGCTCAAGGATGGTACCGATCGATGCGCGCTACCCCATTTAGTGGGGGTAGAGCCTACTTGCAAGTCTCTCCGACCTTCACAAAAAAAGTTATTCAAGAATATCTCCTCAGATTTGGGGGAATTTCGTCGGTCGACCTCTTCCGAAGGTCGTACAAGCTCGGGGATGGTACCAATCGATCCGCAGGACCCAAATTAGTCCAGATGCAACCACTTTCCAAGTCTCTCCGACCTTCACAAAAAAAGTTATTCAAGAATATCTCTTTCTCCTATGTGCTTTCATCCCTAACCCTAACCCTAACCCTTCCGAAAGTCGGAGAAGCTCAAGGATGGTACCGATCGATGCGCGCTACCCCATTTAGTGGGGGTAGAGCCTACTTGCAAGTCTCTCCGACCTTCACAAAAAAAGTTATTCAAGAATATCTCTTTCTCCTATGTGCTTTCATCCCTAACCCTAACCCTAACCCTTCCGAAAGTCGGAGAAGCTCAAGGATGGTACCGATCGATGCGCGCTACCCCATTTAGTGGGGGTAGAGCCTACTTGCAAGTCTCTCCGACCTTCACAAAAAAAGTTATTCAAGAATATCTCTTTCTCCTATGTGCTTTCATCCCTAACCCTAACCCTTCCGAAAGTCGGAGAAGCTCAAAGATGGTACCGATCGATGCGCGCTACCCCATTTAGTGGGGGTAGAGCCTACTTGCAAGTCTCTCCGACCTTCACAAAAAAAGTTATTCAAGAATATCTCTTTCTCCTATGTGCTTTCATCCCTAACCCTAACCCTAACCCTTCCGAAAGTCGGAGAAGCTCAAGGATGGTACTGATCGATGCGCGCAACCCCATTTAGTGGGGGTAGAGCCTACTTGCAAGTCTCTCCGACCTTCACAAAAAAAGTTATTCAAGAATATCTCCTCAGATTTGGGGGAATTTCGTCGGTCGACCTCTTCCGAAGGTCGTACAAGCTCGGGGATGGTACCAATCGATCTGCAGGACCCAAATTAGTCCAGATGCAACCACTTTCCAAGTCTCTCCGACCTTCACAAAAAAAGTTATTCAAGAATATCTCTTTCTCCTATGTGCTTTCATCCCTAACCCTAACCCTAACCCTTCCGAAAGTCGGAGAAGCTCAAGGATGGTACCGATCGATGCGCGCTACCCCATTTAGTGGGGGTAGAGCCTACTTGCAAGTCTCTCCGACCTTCACAAAAAAAGTTATTCAAGAATATCTCTTTCTCCTATGTGCTTTCATCCCTAACCCTAACCCTAACCCTTCCGAAAGTCGGAGAAGCTCAAGGATGGTACCGATCGATGCGCGCTACCCCATTTAGTGGGGGTAGAGCCTACTTGCAAGTCTCTCCGACCTTCACAAAAAAAGTTATTCAAGAATATCTCTTTCTCCTATGTGCTTTCATCCCTAACCCTAACCCTAACCCTTCCGAAAGTCGGAGAAGCTCAAGGATGGTACCGATCGATGTGCGCTACCCCATTTAGTGGGGGTAGAGCCTACTTGCAAGTCTCTCGGACCTTCACAAAAAAAGTTATTCAAGAATATCTCTTTCTCCTATGTGCTTTCATCCCTAACCCTAACCCTAACCCTTCCGAAAGTCGGAGAAGCTCAAGGATGGTACCGATCGATGCGCGCTACCCCATTTAGTGGGGGTAGAGCCTACTTGCAAGTCTCTCCGACCTTCACAAAAAAAGTTATTCAAGAATATCTCCTCAGATTTGGGGGAATTTCGTCGGTCGACCTCTTCCGAAGGTCGTACAAGCTCGGGGATGGTACCAATCGATCCGCAGGACCCAAATTAGTCCAGATGCAACCACTTTCCAAGTCTCTCCGACCTTCACAAAAAACGTTATTCAAGAATATCTCTTTCTCCTATGTGCTTTCATCCCTAACCCTAACCCTAACCCTTCCGAAAGTCGGAGAAGCTCAAGGATGGTACCGATCGATGCGCGCTACCCCATTTAGTGGGGGTAGAGCCTACTTGCAAGTCTCTCCGACCTTCACAAAAAAAGTTATTCAAGAATATCTCCTCAGATTTGGGGGAATTTCGTCGGTCGACCTCTTCCGAAGGTCGTACAAGCTCGGGGATGGTACCAATCGATCCGCAGGACCCAAATTAGTCCAGATGCAACCACTTTCCAAGTCTCTCCGACCTTCACAAAAAACGTTATTCAAGAATATCTCTTTCTCCTATGTGCTTTCATCCCTAACCCTAACCCTAACCCTTCCGAAAGTCGGAGAAGCTCAAGGATGGTACCGATCGATGCGCGCTACCCCATTTAGTGGGGGTAGAGCCTACTTGCAAGTCTCTCCGACCTTCACAAAAAAAGTTATTCAAGAATATCTCTTTCTCCTATGTGCTTTCATCCCTAACCCTAACCCTAACCCTTCCGAAAGTCGGAGAAGCTCAAGGATGGTACCGATCGATGCGCGCTACCCCATTTAGTGGGGGTAGAGCCTACTTGCAAGTCTCTCCGACCTTCACAAAAAAAGTTATTCAAGAATATCTCCTCAGATTTGGGGGAATTTCGTCGGTCGACCTCTTCCGAAGGTCGTACAAGCTCGGGGATGGTACCAATCGATCCGCAGGACCCAAATTAGTCCAGATGCAACCACTTTCCAAGTCTCTCCGACCTTCACAAAAAAAGTTATTCAAGAATATCTCTTTCTCCTATGTGCTTTCATCCCTAACCCTAACCCTAACCCTTCCGAAAGTCGGAGAAGCTCAAGGATGTTACCGATCGATGCGCGCAACCCCATTTAGTGGGGGTAGAGCCTACTTGCAAGTCTCTCCGACCTTCACAAAAAAAGTTATTCAAGAATATCTCTTTCTCCTATGTGCTTTCAGCCCTAACCCTAACCCTAACCCTTCCGAAAGTCGGAGAAGCTCAAGGATGGTACCGATCGATGCGCGCTACCCCATTTAGTGGGGGTAGAGCCTACTTGCAAGTCTCTCCGACCTTCACAAAAAAAGTTATTCAAGAATATCTCTTTCTCCTATGTGCTTTCATCCCTAACCCTAACCCTAACCCTTCCGAAAGTCGGAGAAGCTCAAAGATGGTACCGATCGATGCGCGCTACCCCATTTAGTGGGGGTAGAGCCTACTTGCAAGTCTCTCCGACCTTCACAAAAAAAGTTATTCAAGAATATCTCCTCAGATTTGGGGGAATTTCGTCGGTCGACCTCTTCCGAAGGTCGTACAAGCTCGGGGATGGTACCAATCGATCCGCAGGACCCAAATTAGTCCAGATGCAACCACTTTCCAAGTCTCTCCGACCTTCACAAAAAAAGTTATTCAAGAATATCTCTTTCTCCTATGTGCTTTCATCCCTAACCCTAACCCTAACCCTTCCGAAAGTCGGAGAAGCTCAAGGATGGTACCGATCGATGCGCGCTACCCCATTTAGTGGGGGTAGAGCCTACTTGCAAGTCTCTCCGACCTTCACAAAAAAAGTTATTCAAGAATATCTCTTTCTCCTATGTGCTTTCATCCCTAACCCTAACCCTAACCCTTCCGAAAGTCGGAGAAGCTCAAGGATGGTACCGATCGATGCGCGCTACCCCATTTAGTGGGGGTAGAGCCTACTTGCAAGTCTCTCCGACCTTCACAAAAAAAGTTATTCAAGAATATCTCTTTCTCCTATGTGCTTTCAGCCCTAACCCTAACCCTAACCCTTCCGAAAGTCGGAGAAGCTCAAGGATGGTACCGATCGATGCGCGCTACCCCATTTAGTGGGGGTAGAGCCTACTTGCAAGTCTCTCCGACCTTCACAAAAAAAGTTATTCAAGAATATCTCTTTCTCCTATGTGCTTTCATCCCTAACCCTAACCCTAACCCTTCCGAAAGTCGGAGAAGCTCAAAGATGGTACCGATCGATGCGCGCTACCCCATTTAGTGGGGGTAGAGCCTACTTGCAAGTCTCTCCGACCTTCACAAAAAAAGTTATTCAAGAATATCTCCTCAGATTTGGGGGAATTTCGTCGGTCGACCTCTTCCGAAGGTCGTACAAGCTCGGGGATGGTACCAATCGATCCGCAGGACCCAAATTAGTCCAGATGCAACCACTTTCCAAGTCTCTCCGACCTTCACAAAAAAAGTTATTCAAGAATATCTCTTTCTCCTATGTGCTTTCATCCCTAACCCTAACCCTAACCCTTCCGAAAGTCGGAGAAGCTCAAGGATGGTACCGATCGATGCGCGCTACCCCATTTAGTGGGGGTAGAGCCTACTTGCAAGTCTCTCCGACCTTCACAAAAAAAGTTATTCAAGAATATCTCTTTCTCCTATGTGCTTTCATCCCTAACCCTAACCCTAACCCTTCCGAAAGTCGGAGAAGCTCAAGGATGGTACCGATCGATGCGCGCTACCCCATTTAGTGGGGGTAGAGCCTACTTGCAAGTCTCTCCGACCTTCACAAAAAAAGTTATTCAAGAATATCTCTTTCTCCTATGTGCTTTCATCCCTAACCCTAACCCTAACCCTTCCGAAAGTCGGAGAAGCTCAAAGATGGTACCGATCGATGCGCGCTACCCCATTTAGTGGGGGTAGAGCCTACTTGCAAGTCTCTCCGACCTTCACAAAAAAAGTTATTCAAGAATATCTCCTCAGATTTGGGGGAATTTCGTCGGTCGACCTCTTCCGAAGGTCGTACAAGCTCGGGGATGGTACCAATCGATCCGCAGGACCCAAATTAGTCCAGATGCAACCACTTTCCAAGTCTCTCCGACCTTCACAAAAAAAGTTATTCAAGAATATCTCTTTCTCCTATGTGCTTTCATCCCTAACCCTAACCCTAACCCTTCCGAAAGTCGGAGAAGCTCAAGGATGGTACCGATCGATGCGCGCAACCCCATTTAGTGGGGGTAGAGCCTACTTGCAAGTCTCTCCGACCTTCACAAAAAAAGTTATTCTAGAATATCTCTTTCTCCTATGTGCTTTCATCCCTAACCCTAACCCTAACCCTTCCGAAAGTCGGAGAAGCTCAAGGATGGTACCGATCGATGCGCGCTACCCCATTTAGTGGGAGTAGAGCCTACTTGCAAGTCTCTCCGACCTTCACAAAAAAAGTTATTCAAGAATATCTCTTTCTCCTATGTGCTTTCATCCCTAACCCTAACCCTAACCCTTCCGAAAGTCGGAGAAGCTCAAGGATGGTACCGATCGATGCGCGCTACCCCATTTAGTGGGGGTAGAGCCTACTTGCAAGTCTCTCCGACCTTCACAAAAAAAGTTATTCAAGAATATCTCCTCAGATTTGGGGGAATTTCGTCGGTCGACCTCTTCCGAAGGTCGTACAAGCTCGGGGATGGTACCAATCGATCCGCAGGACCCAAATTAGTCCAGATGCAACCACTTTCCAAGTCTCTCCGACCTTCACAAAAAAAGTTATTCAAGAATATCTCTTTCTCCTATGTGCTTTCATCCCTAACCCTAACCCTAACCCTTCCGAAAGTCGGAGAAGCTCAAGGATGGTACCGATCGATGCGCGCTACCCCATTTAGTGGGGGTAGAGCCTACTTGCAAGTCTCTCCGACCTTCACAAAAAAAGTTATTCAAGAATATCTCCTCAGATTTGGGGGAATTTCGTCGGTCGACCTCTTCCGAAGGTCGTACAAGCTCGGGGATGGTACCAATCGATCCGCAGGACCCAAATTAGTCCAGATGCAACCACTTTCCAAGTCTCTCCGACCTTCACAAAAAAAGTTATTCAAGAATATCTCTTTCTCCTATGTGCTTTCATCCCTAACCCTAACCCTAACCCTTCCGAAAGTCGGAGAAGCTCAAGGATGGTACCGATCGATGCGCGCAACCCCATTTAGTGGGGGTAGAGCCTACTTGCAAGTCTCTCCGACCTTCACAAAAAATGTTATTCAAGAATATCTCTTTCTCCTATGTGCTTTCATCCCTAACCCTAACCCTTCCGAAAGTCGGAGAAGCTCAAGGATGGTACCGATCGATGCGCGCTACCCCATTTAGTGGGGGTAGAGCCTACTTGCAAGTCTCTCCGACCTTCACAAAAAAAGTTATTCAAGAATATCTCCTCAGATTTGGGGGAATTTCGTCGGTCGACCTCTTCCGAAGGTCGTACAAGCTCGGGGATGGTACCAATCGATCAGCAGGACCCAAATTAGTCCAGATGCAACCACTTTCCAAGTCTCTCCGACCTTCACAAAAAAAGTTATTCAAGAATATCTCTTTCTCCTATGTGCTTTCATCCCTAACCCTAACCCTAACCCTTCCGAAAGTCGGAGAAGCTCAAGGATGGTACCGATCGATGCGCGCTACCCCATTTAGTGGGGGTAGAGCCTACTTGCAAGTCTCTCCGACCTTCACAAAAAAAGTTATTCAAGAATATCTCCTCAGATTTGGGGGAATTTCGTCGGTCGACCTCTTCCGAAGGTCGTACAAGCTCGGGGATGGTACCAATCGATCCGCAGGACCCAAATTAGTCCAGATGCAACCACTTTCCAAGTCTCTCCGACCTTCACAAAAAAAGTTATTCAAGAATATCTCTTTCTCCTATGTGCTTTCATCCCTAACCCTAACCCTAACCCTTCCGAAAGTCGGAGAAGCTCAAGGATGTTACCGATCGATGCGCGCAACCCCATTTAGTGGGGGTAGAGCCTACTTGCAAGTCTCTCCGACCTTCACAAAAAAAGTTATTCAAGAATATCTCTTTCTCCTATGTGCTTTCAGCCCTAACCCTAACCCTAACCCTTCCGAAAGTCGGAGAAGCTCAAGGATGGTACCGATCGATGCGCGCTACCCCATTTAGTGGGGGTAGAGCCTACTTGCAAGTCTCTCCGACCTTCACAAAAAAAGTTATTCAAGAATATCTCTTTCTCCTATGTGCTTTCATCCCTAACCCTAACCCTAACCCTTCCGAAAGTCGGAGAAGCTCAAAGATGGTACCGATCGATGCGCGCTACCCCATTTAGTGGGGGTAGAGCCTACTTGCAAGTCTCTCCGACCTTCACAAAAAAAGTTATTCAAGAATATCTCCTCAGATTTGGGGGAATTTCGTCGGTCGACCTCTTCCGAAGGTCGTACAAGCTCGGGGATGGTACCAATCGATCCGCAGGACCCAAATTAGTCCAGATGCAACCACTTTCCAAGTCTCTCCGACCTTCACAAAAAAAGTTATTCAAGAATATCTCTTTCTCCTATGTGCTTTCATCCCTAACCCTAACCCTAACCCTTCCGAAAGTCGGAGAAGCTCAAGGATGGTACCGATCGATGCGCGCTACCCCATTTAGTGGGGGTAGAGCCTACTTGCAAGTCTCTCCGACCTTCACAAAAAAAGTTATTCAAGAATATCTCTTTCTCCTATGTGCTTTCATCCCTAACCCTAACCCTAACCCTTCCGAAAGTCGGAGAAGCTCAAGGATGGTACCGATCGATGCGCGCTACCCCATTTAGTGGGGGTAGAGCCTACTTGCAAGTCTCTCCGACCTTCACAAAAAAAGTTATTCAAGAATATCTCTTTCTCCTATGTGCTTTCAGCCCTAACCCTAACCCTAACCCTTCCGAAAGTCGGAGAAGCTCAAGGATGGTACCGATCGATGCGCGCTACCCCATTTAGTGGGGGTAGAGCCTACTTGCAAGTCTCTCCGACCTTCACAAAAAAAGTTATTCAAGAATATCTCTTTCTCCTATGTGCTTTCATCCCTAACCCTAACCCTAACCCTTCCGAAAGTCGGAGAAGCTCAAAGATGGTACCGATCGATGCGCGCTACCCCATTTAGTGGGGGTAGAGCCTACTTGCAAGTCTCTCCGACCTTCACAAAAAAAGTTATTCAAGAATATCTCCTCAGATTTGGGGGAATTTCGTCGGTCGACCTCTTCCGAAGGTCGTACAAGCTCGGGGATGGTACCAATCGATCCGCAGGACCCAAATTAGTCCAGATGCAACCACTTTCCAAGTCTCTCCGACCTTCACAAAAAAAGTTATTCAAGAATATCTCTTTCTCCTATGTGCTTTCATCCCTAACCCTAACCCTAACCCTTCCGAAAGTCGGAGAAGCTCAAGGATGGTACCGATCGATGCGCGCTACCCCATTTAGTGGGGGTAGAGCCTACTTGCAAGTCTCTCCGACCTTCACAAAAAAAGTTATTCAAGAATATCTCTTTCTCCTATGTGCTTTCATCCCTAACCCTAACCCTTCCGAAAGTCGGAGAAGCTCAAGGATGGTACCGATCGATGCGCGCTACCCCATTTAGTGGGGGTAGAGCCTACTTGCAAGTCTCTCCGACCTTCACAAAAAAAGTTATTCAAGAATATCTCTTTCTCCTATGTGCTTTCATCCCTAACCCTAACCCTAACCCTTCCGAAAGTCGGAGAAGCTCAAAGATGGTACCGATCGATGCGCGCTACCCCATTTAGTGGGGGTAGAGCCTACTTGCAAGTCTCTCCGACCTTCACAAAAAAAGTTATTCAAGAATATCTCCTCAGATTTGGGGGAATTTCGTCGGTCGACCTCTTCCGAAGGTCGTACAAGCTCGGGGATGGTACCAATCGATCCGCAGGACCCAAATTAGTCCAGATGCAACCACTTTCCAAGTCTCTCCGACCTTCACAAAAAAAGTTATTCAAGAATATCTCTTTCTCCTATGTGCTTTCATCCCTAACCCTAACCCTAACCCTTCCGAAAGTCGGAGAAGCTCAAAGATGGTACCGATCGATGCGCGCAACCCCATTTAGTGGGGGTAGAGCCTACTTGCAAGTCTCTCCGACCTTCACAAAAAAAGTTATTCTAGAATATCTCTTTCTCCTATGTGCTTTCATCCCTAACCCTAACCCTAACCCTTCCGAAAGTCGGAGAAGCTCAAGGATGGTACCGATCGATGCGCGCTACCCCATTTAGTGGGAGTAGAGCCTACTTGCAAGTCTCTCCGACCTTCACAAAAAAAGTTATTCAAGAATATCTCTTTCTCCTATGTGCTTTCATCCCTAACCCTAACCCTAACCCTTCCGAAAGTCGGAGAAGCTCAAGGATGGTACCGATCGATGCGCGCTACCCCATTTAGTGGGGGTAGAGCCTACTTGCAAGTCTCTCCGACCTTCACAAAAAAAGTTATTCAAGAATATCTCCTCAGATTTGGGGGAATTTCGTCGGTCGACCTCTTCCGAAGGTCGTACAAGCTCGGGGATGGTACCAATCGATCCGCAGGACCCAAATTAGTCCAGATGCAACCACTTTCCAAGTCTCTCCGACCTTCACAAAAAAAGTTATTCAAGAATATCTCTTTCTCCTATGTGCTTTCATCCCTAACCCTAACCCTAACCCTTCCGAAAGTCGGAGAAGCTCAAGGATGGTACCGATCGATGCGCGCTACCCCATTTAGTGGGGGTAGAGCCTACTTGCAAGTCTCTCCGACCTTCACAAAAAAAGTTATTCAAGAATATCTCCTCAGATTTGGGGGAATTTCGTCGGTCGACCTCTTCCGAAGGTCGTACAAGCTCGGGGATGGTACCAATCGATCCGCAGGACCCAAATTAGTCCAGATGCAACCACTTTCCAAGTCTCTCCGACCTTCACAAAAAAAGTTATTCAAGAATATCTCTTTCTCCTATGTGCTTTCATCCCTAACCCTAACCCTAACCCTTCCGAAAGTCGGAGAAGCTCAAGGATGGTACCGATCGATGCGCGCAACCCCATTTAGTGGGGGTAGAGCCTACTTGCAAGTCTCTCCGACCTTCACAAAAAATGTTATTCAAGAATATCTCTTTCTCCTATGTGCTTTCATCCCTAACCCTAACCCTTCCGAAAGTCGGAGAAGCTCAAGGATGGTACCGATCGATGCGCGCTACCCCATTTAGTGGGGGTAGAGCCTACTTGCAAGTCTCTCCGACCTTCACAAAAAAAGTTATTCAAGAATATCTCCTCAGATTTGGGGGAATTTCGTCGGTCGACCTCTTCCGAAGGTCGTACAAGCTCGGGGATGGTACCAATCGATCCGCAGGACCCAAATTAGTCCAGATGCAACCACTTTCCAAGTCTCTCCGACCTTCACAAAAAAAGTTATTCAAGAATATCTCTTTCTCCTATGTGCTTTCATCCCTAACCCTAACCCTAACCCTTCCGAAAGTCGGAGAAGCTCAAGGATGGTACCGATCGATGCGCGCTACCCCATTTAGTGGGGGTAGAGCCTACTTGCAAGTCTCTCCGACCTTCACAAAAAAAGTTATTCAAGAATATCTCCTCAGATTTGGGGGAATTTCGTCGGTCGACCTCTTCCGAAGGTCGTACAAGCTCGGGGATGGTACCAATCGATCCGCAGGACCCAAATTAGTCCAGATGCAACCACTTTCCAAGTCTCTCCGACCTTCACAAAAAAAGTTATTCAAGAATATCTCTTTCTCCTATGTGCTTTCATCCCTAACCCTAACCCTAACCCTTCCGAAAGTCGGAGAAGCTCAAGGATGGTACCGATCGATGCGCGCAACCCCATTTAGTGGGGGTAGAGCCTACTTGCAAGTCTCTCCGACCTTCACAAAAAAAGTTATTCAAGAATATCTCTTTCTCCTATGTGCTTTCATCCCTAACCCTAACCCTTCCGAAAGTCGGAGAAGCTCAAGGATGGTACCGATCGATGCGCGCTACCCCATTTAGTGGGGGTAGAGCCTACTTGCAAGTCTCTCCGACCTTCACAAAAAAAGTTATTCAAGAATATCTCCTCAGATTTGGGGGAATTTCGTCGGTCGACCTCTTCCGAAGGTCGTACAAGCTCGGGGATGGTACCAATCGATCCGCAGGACCCAAATTAGTCCAGATGCAACCACTTTCCAAGTCTCTCCGACCTTCACAAAAAAAGTTATTCAAGAATATCTCTTTCTCCTATGTGCTTTCATCCCTAACCCTAACCCTAACCCTTCCGAAAGTCGGAGAAGCTCAAGGATGGTACCGATCGATGCGCGCAACCCCATTTAGTGGGGGTAGAGCCTACTTGCAAGTCTCTCCGACCTTCACAAAAAAAGTTATTCAAGAATATCTCTTTCTCCTATGTGCTTTCATCCCTAACCCTAACCCTAACCCTTCCGAAAGTCGGAGAAGCTCAAGTATGGTACCGATCGATGCGCGCTACCCCATTTAGTGGGGGTAGAGCCTACTTGCAAGTCTCTCCGACCTTCACAAAAAAAGTTATTCAAGAATATCTTTTTCTCCTATGTGCTTTCATCCCTAACCCTAACCCTAACCCTTCCGAAAGTCGGAGAAGCTCAAGGATGGTACCGATCGATGCGCGCTACCCCATTTAGTGGGGGTAGAGCCTACTTGCAAGTCTCTCCGACCTTCACAAAAAAAGTTATTCAAGAATATCTCCTCAGATTTGGGGGAATTTCGTTTGTCGACCTCTTCCGAAGGTCGTACAAGCTCGGGGATGGTACCAATCGATCCGCAGGACCCAAATTAGTCCAGATGCAACCACTTTCCAAGTCTCTCCGACCTTCACAAAAAAAGTTATTCAAGAATATCTCTTTCTCCTATGTGCTTTCATCCCTAACCCTAACCCTAACCCTTCCGAAAGTCGGAGAAGCTCAAGGATGGTACCGATCGATGCGCGCAACCCCATTTAGTGGGGGTAGAGCCTACTTGCAAGTCTCTCCGACCTTCACAAAAAAAGTTATTCAAGAATATCTCTTTCTCCTATGTGCTTTCATCCCTAACCCTAACCCTAACCCTTCCGAAAGTCGGAGAAGCTCAAGGATGGTACCGATCGATGCGCGCTACCCCATTTAGTGGGGGTAGAGCCTACTTGCAAGTCTCTCCGACCTTCACAAAAAAAGTTATTCAAGAATATCTCCTCAGATTTGGGGGAATTTCGTCGGTCGACCTCTTCCGAAGGTCGTACAAGCTCGGGGATGGTACCAATCGATCCGCAGGACCCAAATTAGTCCAGATGCAACCACTTTCCAAGTCTCTCCGACCTTCACAAAAAAAGTTATTCAAGAATATCTCTTTCTCCTATGTGCTTTCAACCCTAACCCTAACCCTAACCCTTCCGAAAGTCGGAGAAGCTCAAGGATGGTACCGATCGATGCGCGCAACCCCATTTAGTGGGGGTAGAGCCTACTTGCAAGTCTCTCCGACCTTCACAAAAAAAGTTATTCAAGAATATCTCTTTCTCCTATGTGCTTTCATCCCTAACCCTAACCCTTCCGAAAGTCGGAGAAGCTCAAGGATGGTACCGATCGATGCGCGCTACCCCATTTAGTGGGGGTAGAGCCTACTTGCAAGTCTCTCCGACCTTCACAAAAAAAGTTATTCAAGAATATCTCCTCAGATTTGGGGGAATTTCGTCGGTCGACCTCTTCCGAAGGTCGTACAAGCTCGGGGATGGTACCAATCGATCCGCAGGACCCAAATTAGTCCAGATGCAACCACTTTCCAAGTCTCTCCGACCTTCACAAAAAAAGTTATTCAAGAATATCTCTTTCTCCTATGTGCTTTCATCCCTAACCCTAACCCTAACCCTTCCGAAAGTCGGAGAAGCTCAAGGATGGTACCGATCGATGCGCGCAACCCCATTTAGTGGGGGTAGAGCCTACTTGCAAGTCTCTCCGACCTTCACAAAAAAAGTTATTCAAGAATATCTCTTTCTCCTATGTGCTTTCATCCCTAACCCTAACCCTTCCGAAAGTCGGAGAAGCTCAAGTATGGTACCGATCGATGCGCGCTACCCCATTTAGTGGGGGTAGAGCCTACTTGCAAGTCTCTCCGACCTTCACAAAAAAAGTTATTCAAGAATATCTTTTTCTCCTATGTGCTTTCATCCCTAACCCTAACCCTAACCCTTCCGAAAGTCGGAGAAGCTCAAGGATGGTACCGATCGATGCGCGCTACCCCATTTAGTGGGGGTAGAGCCTACTTGCAAGTCTCTCCGACCTTCACAAAAAAAGTTATTCAAGAATATCTCCTCAGATTTGGGGGAATTTCGTTTGTCGACCTCTTCCGAAGGTCGTACAAGCTCGGGGATGGTACCAATCGATCCGCAGGACCCAAATTAGTCCAGATGCAACCACTTTCCAAGTCTCTCCGACCTTCACAAAAAAAGTTATTCAAGAATATCTCTTTCTCCTATGTGCTTTCATCCCTAACCCTAACCCTAACCCTTCCGAAAGTCGGAGAAGCTCAAGGATGGTACCGATCGATGCGCGCAACCCCATTTAGTGGGGGTAGAGCCTACTTGCAAGTCTCTCCGACCTTCACAAAAAAAGTTATTCAAGAATATCTCTTTCTCCTATGTGCTTTCATCCCTAACCCTAACCCTAACCCTTCCGAAAGTCGGAGAAGCTCAAGGATGGTACCGATCGATGCGCGCTACCCCATTTAGTGGGGGTAGAGCCTACTTGCAAGTCTCTCCGACCTTCACAAAAAAAGTTATTCAAGAATATCTTTTTCTCCTATGTGCTTTCATCCCTAACCCTAACCCTAACCCTTCCGAAAGTCGGAGAAGCTCAAGGATGGTACCGATCGATGCGCGCTACCCCATTTAGTGGGGGTAGAGCCTACTTGCAAGTCTCTCCGACCTTCACAAAAAAAGTTATTCAAGAATATCTCCTCAGATTTGGGGGAATTTCGTCGGTCGACCTCTTCCGAAGGTCGTACAAGCTCGGGGATGGTACCAATCGATCCGCAGGACCCAAATTAGTCCAGATGCAACCACTTTCCAAGTCTCTCCGACCTTCACAAAAAAAGTTATTCAAGAATATCTCTTTCTCCTATGTGCTTTCATCCCTAACCCTAACCCTAACCCTTCCGAAAGTCGGAGAAGCTCAAGTATGGTACCGATCGATGCGCGCTACCCCATTTAGTGGGGGTAGAGCCTACTTGCAAGTCTCTCCGACCTTCACAAAAAAAGTTATTCAAGAATATCTTTTTCTCCTATGTGCTTTCATCCCTAACCCTAACCCTAACCCTTCCGAAAGTCGGAGAAGCTCAAGGATGGTACCGATCGATGCGCGCTACCCCATTTAGTGGGGGTAGAGCCTACTTGCAAGTCTCTCCGACCTTCACAAAAAAAGTTATTCAAGAATATCTCCTCAGATTTGGGGGAATTTCGTTTGTCGACCTCTTCCGAAGGTCGTACAAGCTCGGGGATGGTACCAATCGATCCGCAGGACCCAAATTAGTCCAGATGCAACCACTTTCCAAGTCTCTCCGACCTTCACAAAAAAAGTTATTCAAGAATATCTCTTTCTCCTATGTGCTTTCATCCCTAACCCTAACCCTAACCCTTCCGAAAGTCGGAGAAGCTCAAGGATGGTACCGATCGATGCGCGCAACCCCATTTAGTGGGGGTAGAGCCTACTTGCAAGTCTCTCCGACCTTCACAAAAAAAGTTATTCAAGAATATCTCTTTCTCCTATGTGCTTTCATCCCTAACCCTAACCCTAACCCTTCCGAAAGTCGGAGAAGCTCAAGGATGGTACCGATCGATGCGCGCTACCCCATTTAGTGGGGGTAGAGCCTACTTGCAAGTCTCTCCGACCTTCACAAAAAAAGTTATTCAAGAATATCTCCTCAGATTTGGGGGAATTTCGTCGGTCGACCTCTTCCGAAGGTCGTACAAGCTCGGGGATGGTACCAATCGATCCGCAGGACCCAAATTAGTCCAGATGCAACCACTTTCCAAGTCTCTCCGACCTTCACAAAAAAAGTTATTCAAGAATATCTCTTTCTCCTATGTGCTTTCATCCCTAACCCTAACCCTAACCCTTCCGAAAGTCGGAGAAGCTCAAGGATGGTACCGATCGATGCGCGCAACCCCATTTAGTGGGGGTAGAGCCTACTTGCAAGTCTCTCCGACCTTCACAAAAAAAGTTATTCAAGAATATCTCTTTCTCCTATGTGCTTTCATCCCTAACCCTAACCCTTCCGAAAGTCGGAGAAGCTCAAGGATGGTACCGATCGATGCGCGCTACCCCATTTAGTGGGGGTAGAGCCTACTTGCAAGTCTCTCCGACCTTCACAAAAAAAGTTATTCAAGAATATCTCCTCAGATTTGGGGGAATTTCGTCGGTCGACCTCTTCCGAAGGTCGTACAAGCTCGGGGATGGTACCAATCGATCCGCAGGACCCAAATTAGTCCAGATGCAACCACTTTCCAAGTCTCTCCGACCTTCACAAAAAAAGTTATTCAAGAATATCTCTTTCTCCTATGTGCTTTCATCCCTAACCCTAACCCTAACCCTTCCGAAAGTCGGAGAAGCTCAAGGATGGTACCGATCGATGCGCGCAACCCCATTTAGTGGGGGTAGAGCCTACTTGCAAGTCTCTCCGACCTTCACAAAAAAAGTTATTCAAGAATATCTCTTTCTCCTATGTGCTTTCATCCCTAACCCTAACCCTAACCCTTCCGAAAGTCGGAGAAGCTCAAGTATGGTACCGATCGATGCGCGCTACCCCATTTAGTGGGGGTAGAGCCTACTTGCAAGTCTCTCCGACCTTCACAAAAAAAGTTATTCAAGAATATCTTTTTCTCCTATGTGCTTTCATCCCTAACCCTAACCCTAACCCTTCCGAAAGTCGGAGAAGCTCAAGGATGGTACCGATCGATGCGCGCTACCCCATTTAGTGGGGGTAGAGCCTACTTGCAAGTCTCTCCGACCTTCACAAAAAAAGTTATTCAAGAATATCTCCTCAGATTTGGGGGAATTTCGTTTGTCGACCTCTTCCGAAGGTCGTACAAGCTCGGGGATGGTACCAATCGATCCGCAGGACCCAAATTAGTCCAGATGCAACCACTTTCCAAGTCTCTCCGACCTTCACAAAAAAAGTTATTCAAGAATATCTCTTTCTCCTATGTGCTTTCATCCCTAACCCTAACCCTAACCCTTCCGAAAGTCGGAGAAGCTCAAGGATGGTACCGATCGATGCGCGCAACCCCATTTAGTGGGGGTAGAGCCTACTTGCAAGTCTCTCCGACCTTCACAAAAAAAGTTATTCAAGAATATCTCTTTCTCCTATGTGCTTTCATCCCTAACCCTAACCCTAACCCTTCCGAAAGTCGGAGAAGCTCAAGGATGGTACCGATCGATGCGCGCTACCCCATTTAGTGGGGGTAGAGCCTACTTGCAAGTCTCTCCGACCTTCACAAAAAAAGTTATTCAAGAATATCTTTTTCTCCTATGTGCTTTCATCCCTAACCCTAACCCTAACCCTTCCGAAAGTCGGAGAAGCTCAAGGATGGTACCGATCGATGCGCGCTACCCCATTTAGTGGGGGTAGAGCCTACTTGCAAGTCTCTCCGACCTTCACAAAAAAAGTTATTCAAGAATATCTCCTCAGATTTGGGGGAATTTCGTCGGTCGACCTCTTCCGAAGGTCGTACAAGCTCGGGGATGGTACCAATCGATCCGCAGGACCCAAATTAGTCCAGATGCAACCACTTTCCAAGTCTCTCCGACCTTCACAAAAAAAGTTATTCAAGAATATCTCTTTCTCCTATGTGCTTTCATCCCTAACCCTAACCCTAACCCTTCCGAAAGTCGGAGAAGCTCAAGGATGGTACCGATCGATGCGCGCAACCCCATTTAGTGGGGGTAGAGCCTACTTGCAAGTCTCTCCGACCTTCACAAAAAAAGTTATTCAAGAATATCTCTTTCTCCTATGTGCTTTCATCCCTAACCCTAACCCTTCCGAAAGTCGGAGAAGCTCAAGGATGGTACCGATCGATGCGCGCTACCCCATTTAGTGGGGGTAGAGCCTACTTGCAAGTCTCTCCGACCTTCACAAAAAAAGTTATTCAAGAATATCTCCTCAGATTTGGGGGAATTTCGTCGGTCGACCTCTTCCGAAGGTCGTACAAGCTCGGGGATGGTACCAATCGATCCGCAGGACCCAAATTAGTCCAGATGCAACCACTTTCCAAGTCTCTCCGACCTTCACAAAAAAAGTTATTCAAGAATATCTCTTTCTCCTATGTGCTTTCATCCCTAACCCTAACCCTAACCCTTCCGAAAGTCGGAGAAGCTCAAGGATGGTACCGATCGATGCGCGCAACCCCATTTAGTGGGGGTAGAGCCTACTTGCAAGTCTCTCCGACCTTCACAAAAAAAGTTATTCAAGAATATCTCTTTCTCCTATGTGCTTTCATCCCTAACCCTAACCCTAACCCTTCCGAAAGTCGGAGAAGCTCAAGGATGGTACCGATCGATGCGCGCTACCCCATTTAGTGGGGGTAGAGCCTACTTGCAAGTCTCTCCGACCTTCACAAAAAAAGTTATTCAAGAATATCTCTTTCTCCTATGTGCTTTCATCCCTAACCCTAACCCTAACCCTTCCGAAAGTCGGAGAAGCTCAAAGATGGTACCGATCGATGCGCGCTACCCCATTTAGTGGGGGTAGAGCCTACTTGCAAGTCTCTCCGACCTTCACAAAAAAAGTTATTCAAGAATATCTCCTCAGATTTGGGGGAATTTCGTCGGTCGACCTCTTCCGAAGGTCGTACAAGCTCGGGGATGGTACCAATCGATCCGCAGGACCCAAATTAGTCCAGATGCAACCACTTTCCAAGTCTCTCCGACCTTCACAAAAAAAGTTATTCAAGAATATCTCTTTCTCCTATGTGCTTTCATCCCTAACCCTAACCCTAACCCTTCCGAAAGTCGGAGAAGCTCAAGGATGGTACCGATCGATGTGCGCTACCCCATTTAGTGGGGGTAGAGCCTACTTGCAAGTCTCTCCGACCTTCACAAAAAAAGTTATTCAAGAATATCTCTTTCTCCTATGTGCTTTCATCCCTAACCCTAACCCTAACCCTTCCGAAAGTCGGAGAAGCTCAAGGATGGTACCGATCGATGCGCGCTACCCCATTTAGTGGGGGTAGAGCCTACTTGCAAGTCTCTCCGACCTTCACAAAAAAAGTTATTCAAGAATATCTCTTTCTCCTATGTGCTTTCATCCCTAACCCTAACCCTAACCCTTCCGAAAGTCGGAAAAGCTCAAGGATGGTACCGATCGATGCGCGCTACCCCATTTAGTGGGGGTAGAGCCTACTTGCAAGTCTCTCCGGCCTTCACAAAAAAAGTTATTCAAGAATATCTCCTCAGATTTGGGGGAATTTCGTCGGTCGACCTCTTCCGAAGGTCGTACAAGCTCGGGGATGGTACCAATCGATCCGCAGGACCCAAAATAGTCCAGATGCAACCACTTTTCAAGTCTCTCCGACCTTCACAAAAAAAGTTATTCAAGAATATCTCTTTCTCCTATGTGCTTTCATCCCTAACCCTAACCCTTCCGAAAGTCGGAGAAGCTCAAGGATGGTACCGATCGATGTGCGCAACCCCATTTAGTGGGGGTAGAGCCTACTTGCAAGTCTCTCCGACCTTCACAAAAAAAGTTATTCAAGAATATCTCTTTCTCCTATGTGCTTTCATCCCTAACCCTAACCCTAACCCTTCCGAAAGTCGGAGAAGCTCAAAGATGGTACCGATCGATGCGCGCAACCCCATTTAGTGGGGGTAGAGCCTACTTGCAAGTCTCTCCGACCTTCACAAAAAAAGTTATTCAAGAATATCTCTTTCTCCTATGTGCTTTCATCCCTAACCCTAACCCTAACCCTTCCGAAAGTCGGAGAAGCTCAAGGATGGTACCGATCGATGCGCGCTACCCCATTTAGTGGGGGTAGAGCCTACTTGCAAGTCTCTCCGACCTTCACAAAAAAAGTTATTCAAGAATATCTCTTTCTCCTATGTGCTTTCATCCCTAACCCTAACCCTAACCCTTCCGAAAGTCGGAGAAGCTCAAGGATGGTACCGATCGATGCGCGCTACCCCATTTAGTGGGGGTAGAGCCTACTTGCAAGTCTCTCCGACCTTCACAAAAAAAGTTATTCAAGAATATCTCCTCAGATTTGGGGGAATTTCGTCGGTCGACCTCTTCCGAAGGTCGTACAAGCTCGGGGATGGTACCAATCGATCCGCAGGACCCAAATTAGTCCAGATGCAACCACTTTCCAAGTCTCTCCGACCTTCACAAAAAAAGTTATTCAAGAATATCTCTTTCTCCTATGTGCTTTCATCCCTAACCCTAACCCTAACCCTTCCGAAAGTCGGAGAAGCTCAAGGATGGTACCGATCGATGTGCGCTACCCCATTTAGTGGGGGTAGAGCCTACTTGCAAGTCTCTCCGACCTTCACAAAAAAAGTTATTCAAGAATATCTCTTTCTCCTATGTGCTTTCATCCCTAACCCTAACCCTAACCCTTCCGAAAGTCGGAGAAGCTCAAGGATGGTACCGATCGATGCGCGCTACCCCATTTAGTGGGGGTAGAGCCTACTTGCAAGTCTCTCCGACCTTCACAAAAAAAGTTATTCAAGAATATCTCTTTCTCCTATGTGCTTTCATCCCTAACCCTAACCCTAACCCTTCCGAAAGTCGGAAAAGCTCAAGGATGGTACCGATCGATGCGCGCTACCCCATTTAGTGGGGGTAGAGCCTACTTGCAAGTCTCTCCGACCTTCACAAAAAAAGTTATTCAAGAATATCTCCTCAGATTTGGGGGAATTTCGTCGGTCGACCTCTTCCGAAGGTCGTACAAGCTCGGGGATGGTACCAATCGATCCGCAGGACCCAAAATAGTCCAGATGCAACCACTTTTCAAGTCTCTCCGACCTTCACAAAAAAAGTTATTCAAGAATATCTCTTTCTCCTATGTGCTTTCATCCCTAACCCTAACCCTAACCCTTCCGAAAGTCGGAGAAGCTCAAGGATGGTACCGATCGATGTGCGCAACCCCATTTAGTGGGGGTAGAGCCTACTTGCAAGTCTCTCCGACCTTCACAAAAAAAGTTATTCAAGAATATCTCTTTCTCCTATGTGCTTTCATCCCTAACCCTAACCCTAACCCTTCCGAAAGTCGGAGAAGCTCAAGGATGGTACCGATCGATGCGCGCTACCCCATTTAGTGGGGGTAAAGCCTACTTGCAAGTCTCTCCGACCTTCACAAAAAAAGTTATTCAAGAATATCTCTTTCTCCTATGTGCTTTCATCCCTAACCCTAACCCTTCCGAAAGTCGGAGAAGCTCAAGGATGGTACCGATCGATGCGCGCTACCCCATTTAGTGGGGGTAGAGCCTACTTGCAAGTCTCTCCGACCTTCACAAAAAAAGTTATTCAAGAATATCTCTTTCTCCTATGTGCTTTCATCCCTAACCCTAACCCTAACCCTTCCGAAAGTCGGAGAAGCTCAAGGATGGTACTGGTCGATGCGTGCAACCCCATTTAGTGGGGGTAGAGCCTACTTGCAAGTCTCTCCGACCTTCACAAAAAAAGTTATTCAAGAATATCTCCTCAGATTTGGGGGAATTTCGTCGGTCGACCTCTTCCGAAGGTCGTACAAGCTCGGGGATGGTACCAATCGATCCGCAGGACCCAAATTAGTCCAGATGCAACCACTTTCCAAGTCTCTCCGACCTTCACAAAAAAAGTTATTCAAGAATATCTCTTTCTCCTATGTGCTTTCATCCCTAACCCTAACCCTAACCCTTCCGAAAGTCGGAGAAGCTCAAGGATGGTACCGATCGATGCGCGCTACCCCATTTAGTGGGGGTAGAGCCTACTTGCAAGTCTCTCCGACCTTCACAAAAAAAGTTATTCAAGAATATCTCCTCAGATTTGGGGGAATTTCGTCGGTCGACCTCTTCCGAAGGTCGTACAAGCTCGGGGATGGTACCAATCGATCCGCAGGACCCAAATTAGTCCAGATGCAACCACTTTCCAAGTCTCTCCGACCTTCACAAAAAAAGTTATTCAAGAATATCTCTTTCTCCTATGTGCTTTCATCCCTAACCCTAACCCTAACCCTTCCGAAAGTCGGAGAAGCTCAAGGATGGTACCGATCGATGCGCGCAACCCCATTTAGTGGGGGTAGAGCCTACTTGCAAGTCTCTCCGACCTTCACAAAAAAAGTTATTCAAGAATATCTCTTTCTCCTATGTGCTTTCATCCCTAACCCTAACCCTAACCCTTCCGAAAGTCGGAGAAGCTCAAGGATGGTACCGATCGATGCGCGCTACCCCATTTAGTGGGGGTAGAGCCTACTTGCAAGTCTCTCCGACCTTCACAAAAAAAGTTATTCAAGAATATCTCTTTCTCCTATGTGCTTTCATCCCTAACCCTAACCCTAACCCTTCCGAAAGTCGGAGAAGCTCAAGGATGGTACCGATCGATGCGCGCTACCCCATTTAGTGGGGGTAGAGCCTACTTGCAAGTCTCTCCGACCTTCACAAAAAAAGTTATTCAAGAATATCTCCTCAGATTTGGGGGAATTTCGTCGGTCGACCTCTTCCGAAGGTCGTACAAGCTCGGGGATGGTACCAATCGATCCGCAGGACCCAAATTAGTCCAGATGCAACCACTTTCCAAGTCTCTCCGACCTTCACAAAAAAAGTTATTCAAGAATATCTCTTTCTCCTATGTGCTTTCATCCCTAACCCTAACCCTAACCCTTCCGAAAGTCGGAGAAGCTCAAGGATGGTACCGATCGATGCGCGCTACCCCATTTAGTGGGGGTAGAGCCTACTTGCAAGTCTCTCCGACCTTCACAAAAAACGTTATCCAAGAATATCTCTTTCTCCTATGTGCTTTCATCCCTAACCCTAACCCTAACCCTTCCGAAAGTCGGAGAAGCTCAAGGATGGTACCGATCGATGCGCGCTACCCCATTTAGTGGGGGTAGAGCCTACTTGCAAGTCTCTCCGACCTTCACAAAAAAAGTTATTCAAGAATATCTCCTCAGATTTGGGGGAATTTCGTCGGTCGACCTCTTCCGAAGGTCGTACAAGCTCAAGGATGGTACCAATCGATCTGCAGGACCCAAATTAGTCCAGATGCAACCACTTTCCAAGTCTCTCCGACCTTCACAAAAAAAGTTATTCAAGAATATCTCTTTCTCCTATGTGCTTTCATCCCTAACCCTAACCCTAACCCTTCCGAAAGTCGGAGAAGCTCAAGGATGGTACCGATCGATGCGCGCTACCCCATTTAGTGGGGGTAGAGCCTACTTGCAAGTCTCTCCGACCTTCACAAAAAAAGTTATTCAAGAATATCTCTTTCTCCTATGTGCTTTCATCCCTAACCCTAACCCTAACCCTTCCGAAAGTCGGAGAAGCTCAAGGATGGTACCGATCGATGCGCGCTACCCCATTTAGTGGGGGTAGAGCCTACTTGCAAGTCTCTCCGACCTTCACAAAAAAAGTTATTCAAGAATATCTCTTTCTCCTATGTGCTTTCATCCCTAACCCTAACCCTTCCGAAAGTCGGAGAAGCTCAAGGATGGTACCGATCGATGCGCGCTACCCCATTTAGTGGGGGTAGAGCCTACTTGCAAGTCTCTCCGACCTTCACAAAAAAAGTTATTCAAGAATATCTCTTTCTCCTATGTGCTTTCATCCCTAACCCTAACCCTAACCCTTCCGAAAGTCGGAGAAGCTCAAGGATGGTACCGATCGATGCGCGCTACCCCATTTAGTGGGGGTAGAGCCTACTTGCAAGTCTCTCCGACCTTCACAAAAAAAGTTATTCAAGAATATCTTTTTCTCCTATGTGCTTTCATCCCTAACCCTAACCCTAACCCTTCCGAAAGTCGGAGAAGCTCAAGGATGGTACCGATCGATGCGCGCTACCCCATTTAGTGGGGGTAGAGCCTACTTGCAAGTCTCTCCGACCTTCACAAAAAAAGTTATTCAAGAATATCTCCTCAGATTTGGGGGAATTTCGTCGGTCGACCTCTTCCGAAGGTCGTACAAGCTCGGGGATGGTACCAATCGATCCGCAGGACCCAAATTAGTCCAGATGCAACCACTTTCCAAGTCTCTCCGACCTTCACAAAAAAAGTTATTCAAGAATATCTCTTTCTCCTATGTGCTTTCATCCCTAACCCTAACCCTAACCCTTCCGAAAGTCGGAGAAGCTCAAGGATGGTACCGATCGATGCGCGCAACCCCATTTAGTGGGGGTAGAGCCTACTTGCAAGTCTCTCCGACCTTCACAAAAAAAGTTATTCAAGAATATCTCTTTCTCCTATGTGCTTTCATCCCTAACCCTAACCCTTCCGAAAGTCGGAGAAGCTCAAGGATGGTACCGATCGATGCGCGCTACCCCATTTAGTGGGGGTAGAGCCTACTTGCAAGTCTCTCCGACCTTCACAAAAAAAGTTATTCAAGAATATCTCCTCAGATTTGGGGGAATTTCGTCGGTCGACCTCTTCCGAAGGTCGTACAAGCTCGGGGATGGTACCAATCGATCCGCAGGACCCAAATTAGTCCAGATGCAACCACTTTCCAAGTCTCTCCGACCTTCACAAAAAAAGTTATTCAAGAATATCTCTTTCTCCTATGTGCTTTCATCCCTAACCCTAACCCTAACCCTTCCGAAAGTCGGAGAAGCTCAAGGATGGTACCGATCGATGCGCGCAACCCCATTTAGTGGGGGTAGAGCCTACTTGCAAGTCTCTCCGACCTTCACAAAAAAAGTTATTCAAGAATATCTCTTTCTCCTATGTGCTTTCATCCCTAACCCTAACCCTAACCCTTCCGAAAGTCGGAGAAGCTCAAGGATGGTACCGATCGATGCGCGCTACCCCATTTAGTGGGGGTAGAGCCTACTTGCAAGTCTCTCCGACCTTCACAAAAAAAGTTATTCAAGAATATCTCTTTCTCCTATGTGCTTTCATCCCTAACCCTAACCCTAACCCTTCCGAAAGTCGGAGAAGCTCAAGGATGGTACCGATCGATGCGCGCTACCCCATTTAGTGGGGGTAGAGCCTACTTGCAAGTCTCTCCGACCTTCACAAAAAAAGTTATTCAAGAATATCTCCTCAGATTTGGGGGAATTTCGTCGGTCGACCTCTTCCGAAGGTCGTACAAGCTCGGGGATGGTACCAATCGATCCGCAGGACCCAAATTAGTCCAGATGCAACCACTTTCCAAGTCTCTCCGACCTTCACAAAAAAAGTTATTCAAGAATATCTCTTTCTCCTATGTGCTTTCATCCCTAACCCTAACCCTAACCCTTCCGAAAGTCGGAGAAGCTCAAGGATGGTACCGATCGATGTGCGCTACCCCATTTAGTGGGGGTAGAGCCTACTTGCAAGTCTCTCCGACCTTCACAAAAAAAGTTATTCAAGAATATCTCTTTCTCCTATGTGCTTTCATCCCTAACCCTAACCCTAACCCTTCCGAAAGTCGGAGAAGCTCAAGGATGGTACCGATCGATGCGCGCTACCCCATTTAGTGGGGGTAGAGCCTACTTGCAAGTCTCTCCGACCTTCACAAAAAAAGTTATTCAAGAATATCTCTTTCTCCTATGTGCTTTCATCCCTAACCCTAACCCTAACCCTTCCGAAAGTCGGAGAAGCTCAAGGATGGTACCGATCGATGCGCGCTACCCCATTTAGTGGGGGTAGAGCCTACTTGCAAGTCTCTCCGACCTTCACAAAAAAAGTTATTCAAGAATATCTCCTCAGATTTGGGGGAATTTCGTCGGTCGACCTCTTCCGAAGGTCGTACAAGCTCGGGGATGGTACCAATCGATCCGCAGGACCCAAATTAGTCCAGATGCAACCACTTTCCAAGTCTCTCCGACCTTCACAAAAAAAGTTATTCAAGAATATCTCTTTCTCCTATGTGCTTTCATCCCTAACCCTAACCCTAACCCTTCCGAAAGTCGGAGAAGCTCAAGGATGGTACCGATCGATGCGCGCAACCCCATTTAGTGGGGGTAGAGCCTACTTGCAAGTCTCTCCGACCTTCACAAAAAAAGTTATTCAAGAATATCTCTTTCTCCTATGTGCTTTCATCCCTAACCCTAACCCTAACCCTTCCGAAAGTCGGAGAAGCTCAAGGATGGTACCGATCGATGCGCGCTACCCCATTTAGTGGGGGTAGAGCGTACTTGCAAGTCTCTCCGACCTTCACAAAAAAAGTTATTCAAGAATATCTCTTTCTCCTATGTGCTTTCATCCCTAACCCTAACCCTAACCCTTCCGAAAGTCGGAGAAGCTCAAGGATGGTACCGATCGATGCGCGCTACCCCATTTAGTGGGGGTAGAGCCTACTTGCAAGTCTCTCCGACCTTCACAAAAAAAGTTATTCAAGAATATCTCCTCAGATTTGGGGGAATTTCGTCGGTCGACCTCTTCCGAAGGTCGTACAAGCTCGGGGATGGTACCAATCGATCCGCAGGACCCAAATTAGTCCAGATGCAACCACTTTCCAAGTCTCTCCGACCTTCACAAAAAAAGTTATTCAAGAATATCTCTTTCTCCTATGTGCTTTCATCCCTAACCCTAACCCTAACCCTTCCGAAAGTCGGAGAAGCTCAAGGATGGTACCGATCGATGCGCGCAACCCCATTTAGTGGGGGTAGAGCCTACTTGCAAGTCTCTCCGACCTTCACAAAAAAAGTTATTCAAGAATATCTCTTTCTCCTATGTGCTTTCATCCCTAACCCTAACCCTAACCCTTCCGAAAGTCGGAGAAGCTCAAGGATGGTACCGATCGATGCGCGCTACCCCATTTAGTGGGGGTAGAGCCTACTTGCAAGTCTCTCCGACCTTCACAAAAAAAGTTATTCAAGAATATCTCTTTCTCCTATGTGCTTTCATCCCTAACCCTAACCCTAACCCTTCCGAAAGTCGGAGAAGCTCAAGGATGGTACCGATCGATGCGCGCTACCCCATTTAGTGGGGGTAGAGCCTACTTGCAAGTCTCTCCGACCTTCACAAAAAAAGTTATTCAAGAATATCTCCTCAGATTTGGGGGAATTTCGTCGGTCGACCTCTTCCGAAGGTCGTACAAGCTCGGGGATGGTACCAATCGATCCGCAGGACCCAAATTAGTCCAGATGCAACCACTTTCCAAGTCTCTCCGACCTTCACAAAAAAAGTTATTCAAGAATATCTCTTTCTCCTATGTGCTTTCATCCCTAACCCTAACCCTAACCCTTCCGAAAGTCGGAGAAGCTCAAGGATGGTACCGATCGATGTGCGCTACCCCATTTAGTGGGGGTAGAGCCTACTTGCAAGTCTCTCCGACCTTCACAAAAAAAGTTATTCAAGAATATCTCTTTCTCCTATGTGCTTTCATCCCTAACCCTAACCCTAACCCTTCCGAAAGTCGGAGAAGCTCAAGGATGGTACCGATCGATGCGCGCTACCCCATTTAGTGGGGGTAGAGCCTACTTGCAAGTCTCTCCGACCTTCACAAAAAAAGTTATTCAAGAATATCTCTTTCTCCTATGTGCTTTCATCCCTAACCCTAACCCTAACCCTTCCGAAAGTCGGAGAAGCTCAAGGATGGTACCGATCGATGCGCGCTACCCCATTTAGTGGGGGTAGAGCCTACTTGCAAGTCTCTCCGACATTCACAAAAAAAGTTATTCAAGAATATCTCCTCAGATTTGGGGGAATTTCGTCGGTCGACCTCTTCCGAAGGTCGTACAAGCTCGGGGATGGTACCAATCGATCCGCAGGACCCAAATTAGTCCAGATGCAACCACTTTCCAAGTCTCTCCGACCTTCACAAAAAAAGTTATTCAAGAATATCTCTTTCTCCTATGTGCTTTCATCCCTAACCCTAACCCTAACCCTTCCGAAAGTCGGAGAAGCTCAAGGATGGTACCGATCGATGCGCGCAACCCCATTTAGTGGGGGTAGAGCCTACTTGCAAGTCTCTCCGACCTTCACAAAAAAAGTTATTCAAGAATATCTCTTTCTCCTATGTGCTTTCATCCCTAACCCTAACCCTAACCCTTCCGAAAGTCGGAGAAGCTCAAGGATGGTACCGATCGATGTGCGCTACCCCATTTAGTGGGGGTAGAGCCTACTTGCAAGTCTCTCCGACCTTCACAAAAAAAGTTATTCAAGAATATCTCTTTCTCCTATGTGCTTTCATCCCTAACCCTAACCCTAACCCTTCCGAAAGTCGGAGAAGCTCAAGGATGGTACCGATCGATGCGCGCTACCCCATTTAGTGGGGGTAGAGCCTACTTGCAAGTCTCTCCGACCTTCACAAAAAAAGTTATTCAAGAATATCTCTTTCTCCTATGTGCTTTCATCCCTAACCCTAACCCTAACCCTTCCGAAAGTCGGAGAAGCTCAAGGATGGTACCGATCGATGCGCGCTACCCCATTTAGTGGGGGTAGAGCCTACTTGCAAGTCTCTCCGACCTTCACAAAAAAAGTTATTCAAGAATATCTCCTCAGATTTGGGGGAATTTCGTCGGTCGACCTCTTCCGAAGGTCGTACAAGCTCGGGGATGGTACCAATCGATCCGCAGGACCCAAATTAGTCCAGATGCAACCACTTTCCAAGTCTCTCCGACCTTCACAAAAAAAGTTATTCAAGAATATCTCTTTCTCCTATGTGCTTTCATCCCTAACCCTAACCCTAACCCTTCCGAAAGTCGGAGAAGCTCAAGGATGGTACCGATCGATGCGCGCAACCCCATTTAGTGGGGGTAGAGCCTACTTGCAAGTCTCTCCGACCTTCACAAAAAAAGTTATTCAAGAATATCTCTTTCTCCTATGTGCTTTCATCCCTAACCCTAACCCTAACCCTTCCGAAAGTCGGAGAAGCTCAAGGATGGTACCGATCGATGCGCGCTACCCCATTTAGTGGGGGTAGAGCCTACTTGCAAGTCTCTCCGACCTTCACAAAAAAAGTTATTCAAGAATATCTCTTTCTCCTATGTGCTTTCATCCCTAACCCTAACCCTTCCGAAAGTCGGAGAAGCTCAAGGATGGTACTGATCGATGCGCGCTACCCCATTTAGTGGGGGTAGAGCCTACTTGCAAGTCTCTCCGACCTTCACAAAAAAAGTTATTCAAGAATATCTCTTTCTCCTATGTGCTTTCATCCCTAACCCTAACCCTAACCCTTCCGAAAGTCGGAGAAGCTCAAGGATGGTACTGGTCGATGCGCGCAACCCCATTTAGTGGGGGTAGAGCCTACTTGCAAGTCTCTCCGACCTTCACAAAAAAAGTTATTCAAGAATATCTCCTCAGATTTGGGGGAATTTCGTCGGTCGACCTCTTCCGAAGGTCGTACAAGCTCGGGGATGGTACCAATCGATCCGCAGGACCCAAATTAGTCCAGATGCAACCACTTTCCAAGTCTCTCCGACCTTCACAAAAAAAGTTATTCAAGAATATCTCTTTCTCCTATGTGCTTTCATCCCTAACCCTAACCCTAACCCTTCCGAAAGTCGGAGAAGCTCAAGGATGGTACCGATCGATGCGCGCTACCCCATTTAGTGGGGGTAGAGCCTACTTGCAAGTCTCTCCGACCTTCACAAAAAAAGTTATTCAAGAATATCTCCTCAGATTTGGGGGAATTTCGTCGGTCGACCTCTTTCGAAGGTCGTACAAGCTCGGGGATGGTACCAATCGATCCGCAGGACCCAAATTAGTCCAGATGCAACCACTTTCCAAGTCTCTCCGACCTTCACAAAAAAAGTTATTCAAGAATATCTCTTTCTCCTATGTGCTTTCATCCCTAACCCTAACCCTAACCCTTCCGAAAGTCGGAGAAGCTCAAGGATGGTACCGATCGATGCGCGCTACCCCATTTAGTGGGGGTAGAGCCTACTTGCAAGTCTCTCCGACCTTCACAAAAAAAGTTATTCAAGAATATCTCCTCAGATTTGGGGGAATTTCGTCGGTCGACCTCTTCCGAAGGTCGTACAAGCTCGGGGATGGTACCAATCGATCCGCAGGACCCAAATTAGTCCAGATGCAACCACTTTCCAAGTCTCTCCGACCTTCACAAAAAAAGTTATTCAAGAATATCTCTTTCTCCTATGTGCTTTCATCCCTAACCCTAACCCTAACCCTTCCGAAAGTCGGAGAAGCTCAAGGATGGTACCGATCGATGCGCGCAACCCCATTTAGTGGGGGTAGAGCCTACTTGCAAGTCTCTCCGACCTTCACAAAAAAAGTTATTCAAGAATATCTCTTTCTCCTATGTGCTTTCATCCCTAACCCTAACCCTAACCCTTCCGAAAGTCGGAGAAGCTCAAGGATGGTACCGATCGATGCGCGCTACCCCATTTAGTGGGGGTAGAGCCTACTTGCAAATCTCTCCGACCTTCACAAAAAAAGTTATTCAAGAATATCTCTTTCTCCTATGTGCTTTCATCCCTAACCCTAACCCTAACCCTTCCGAAAGTCGGAGAAGCTCAAGGATGGTACTGATCGATGTGCGCTACCCCATTTAGTGGGGGTAGAGCCTACTTGCAAGTCTCTCCGACCTTCACAAAAAAAGTTATTCAAGAATATCTCCTCAGATTTGGGGGAATTTCGTCGGTCGACCTCTTCCGAAAGTCGTACAAGCTCGGGGATGGTACCAATCGATCCGCAGGACCCAAATTAGTCCAGATGCAACCACTTTCCAAGTCTCTCCGACCTTCACAAAAAAAGTTATTCAAGAATATCTCTTTCTCCTATGTGCTTTCATCCCTAACCCTAACCCTAACCCTTCCGAAAGTCGGAGAAGCTCAAGGATGGTACCGATCGATGTGCGCTACCCCATTTAGTGGGGGTAGAGCCTACTTGCAAGTCTCTCCGACCTTCACAAAAAAAGTTATTCAAGAATATCTCTTTCTCCTATGTGCTTTCATCCCTAACCCTAACCCTAACCCTTCCGAAAGTCGGAGAAGCTCAAGGATGGTACCGATCGATGCGCGCTACCCCATTTAGTGGGGGTAGAGCCTACTTGCAAGTCTCTCCGACCTTCACAAAAAAAGTTATTCAAGAATATCTCTTTCTCCTATGTGCTTTCATCCCTAACCCTAACCCTAACCCTTCCGAAAGTCGGAGAAGCTCAAGGATGGTACCGATCGATGCGCGCTACCCCATTTAGTGGGGGTAGAGCCTACTTGCAAGTCTCTCCGACCTTCACAAAAAAAGTTATTCAAGAATATCTCCTCAGATTTGGGGGAATTTCGTCGGTCGACCTCTTCCGAAGGTCGTACAAGCTCGGGGATGGTACCAATCGATCCGCAGGACCCAAATTAGTCCAGATGCAACCACTTTCCAAGTCTCTCCGACCTTCACAAAAAAAGTTATTCAAGAATATCTCTTTCTCCTATGTGCTTTCATCCCTAACCCTAACCCTAACCCTTCCGAAAGTCGGAGAAGCTCAAGGATGGTACCGATCGATGCGCGCAACCCCATTTAGTGGGGGTAGAGCCTACTTGCAAGTCTCTCCGACCTTCACAAAAAAAGTTATTCAAGAATATCTCTTTCTCCTATGTGCTTTCATCCCTAACCCTAACCCTAACCCTTCCGAAAGTCGGAGAAGCTCAAGGATGGTACCGATCGATGCGCGCTACCCCATTTAGTGGGGGTAGAGCCTACTTGCAAGTCTCTCCGACCTTCACAAAAAAAGTTATTCAAGAATATCTCCTCAGATTTGGGGGAATTTCGTCGGTCGACCTCTTCCGAAGGTCGTACAAGCTCGGGGATGGTACCAATCGATCCGCAGGACCCAAATTAGTCCAGATGCAACCACTTTCCAAGTCTCTCCGACCTTCACAAAAAAAGTTATTCAAGAATATCTCTTTCTCCTATGTGCTTTCATCCCTAACCCTAACCCTAACCCTTCCGAAAGTCGGAGAAGCTCAAGGATGGTACCGATCGATGTGCGCTACCCCATTTAGTGGGGGTAGAGCCTACTTGCAAGTCTCTCCGACCTTCACAAAAAAAGTTATTCAAGAATATCTCTTTCTCCTATGTGCTTTCATCCCTAACCCTAACCCTAACCCTTCCGAAAGTCGGAGAAGCTCAAGGATGGTACCGATCGATGCGCGCTACCCCATTTAGTGGGGGTAGAGCCTACTTGCAAGTCTCTCCGACCTTCACAAAAAAAGTTATTCAAGAATATCTCTTTCTCCTATGTGCTTTCATCCCTAACCCTAACCCTAACCCTTCCGAAAGTCGGAGAAGCTCAAGGATGGTACCGATCGATGCGCGCTACCCCATTTAGTGGGGGTAGAGCCTACTTGCAAGTCTCTCCGACCTTCACAAAAAAAGTTATTCAAGAATATCTCCTCAGATTTGGGGGAATTTCGTCGGTCGACCTCTTCCGAAGGTCGTACAAGCTCGGGGATGGTACCAATCGATCCGCAGGACCCAAATTAGTCCAGATGCAACCACTTTCCAAGTCTCTCCGACCTTCACAAAAAAAGTTATTCAAGAATATCTCTTTCTCCTATGTGCTTTCATCCCTAACCCTAACCCTAACCCTTCCGAAAGTCGGAGAAGCTCAAGGATGGTACCGATCGATGCGCGCAACCCCATTTAGTGGGGGTAGAGCCTACTTGCAAGTCTCTCCGACCTTCACAAAAAAAGTTATTCAAGAATATCTCTTTCTCCTATGTGCTTTCATCCCTAACCCTAACCCTTCCGAAAGTCGGAGAAGCTCAAGGATGGTACCGATCGATGCGCGCTACCCCATTTAGTGGGGGTAGAGCCTACTTGCAAGTCTCTCCGACCTTCACAAAAAAAGTTATTCAAGAATATCTCTTTCTCCTATGTGCTTTCATCCCTAACCCTAACCCTAACCCTTCCGAAAGTCGGAGAAGCTCAAGGATGGTACTGGTCGATGCGCGCAACCCCATTTAGTGGGGGTAGAGCCTACTTGCAAGTCTCTCCGACCTTCACAAAAAAAGTTATTCAAGAATATCTCCTCAGATTTGGGGGAATTTCGTCGGTCGACCTCTTCCGAAGGTCGTACAAGCTCGGGGATGGTACCAATCGATCCGCAGGACCCAAATTAGTCCAGATGCAACCACTTTCCAAGTCTCTCCGACCTTCACAAAAAAAGTTATTCAAGAATATCTCTTTCTCCTATGTGCTTTCATCCCTAACCCTAACCCTAACCCTTCCGAAAGTCGGAGAAGCTCAAGGATGGTACCGATCGATGCGCGCTACCCCATTTAGTGGGGGTAGAGCCTACTTGCAAGTCTCTCCGACCTTCACAAAAAAAGTTATTCAAGAATATCTCCTCAGATTTGGGGGAATTTCGTCGGTCGACCTCTTCCGAAGGTCGTACAAGCTCGGGGATGGTACCAATCGATCCGCAGGACCCAAATTAGTCCAGATGCAACCACTTTCCAAGTCTCTCCGACCTTCACAAAAAAAGTTATTCAAGAATATCTCTTTCTCCTATGTGCTTTCATCCCTAACCCTAACCCTAACCCTTCCGAAAGTCGGAGAAGCTCAAGGATGGTACCGATCGATGCGCGCAACCCCATTTAGTGGGGGTAGAGCCTACTTGCAAGTCTCTCCGACCTTCACAAAAAAAGTTATTCAAGAATATCTCTTTCTCCTATGTGCTTTCATCCCTAACCCTAACCCTAACCCTTCCGAAAGTCGGAGAAGCTCAAGGATGGTACCGATCGATGCGCGCTACCCCATTTAGTGGGGGTAGAGCCTACTTGCAAGTCTCTCCGACCTTCACAAAAAAAGTTATTCAAGAATATCTCTTTCTCCTATGTGCTTTCATCCCTAACCCTAACCCTAACCCTTCCGAAAGTCGGAGAAGCTCAAGGATGGTACCGATCGATGCGCGCTACCCCATTTAGTGGGGGTAGAGCCTACTTGCAAGTCTCTCCGACCTTCACAAAAAAAGTTATTCAAGAATATCTCCTCAGATTTGGGGGAATTTCGTCGGTCGACCTCTTCCGAAGGTCGTACAAGCTCGGGGATGGTACCAATCGATCCGCAGGACCCAAATTAGTCCAGATGCAACCACTTTCCAAGTCTCTCCGACCTTCACAAAAAAAGTTATTCAAGAATATCTCTTTCTCCTATGTGCTTTCATCCCTAACCCTAACCCTAACCCTTCCGAAAGTCGGAGAAGCTCAAGGATGGTACCGATCGATGCGCGCTACCCCATTTAGTGGGGGTAGAGCCTACTTGCAAGTCTCTCCGACCTTCACAAAAAACGTTATTCAAGAATATCTCTTTCTCCTATGTGCTTTCATCCCTAACCCTAACCCTAACCCTTCCGAAAGTCGGAGAAGCTCAAGGATGGTACCGATCGATGCGCGCTACCCCATTTAGTGGGGGTAGAGCCTACTTGCAAGTCTCTCCGACCTTCACAAAAAAAGTTATTCAAGAATATCTCCTCAGATTTGGGGGAATTTCGTCGGTCGACCTCTTCCGAAGGTCGTACAAGCTCAAGGATGGTACCAATCGATCCGCAGGACCCAAATTAGTCCAGATGCAACCACTTTCCAAGTCTCTCCGACCTTCACAAAAAAAGTTATTCAAGAATATCTCTTTCTCCTATGTGCTTTCATCCCTAACCCTAACCCTAACCCTTCCGAAAGTCGGAGAAGCTCAAGGATGGTACCGATCGATGCGCGCTACCCCATTTAGTGGGGGTAGAGCCTACTTGCAAGTCTCTCCGACCTTCACAAAAAAAGTTATTCAAGAATATCTCTTTCTCCTATGTGCTTTCATCCCTAACCCTAACCCTAACCCTTCCGAAAGTCGGAGAAGCTCAAGGATGGTACCGATCGATGCGCGCTACCCCATTTAGTGGGGGTAGAGCCTACTTGCAAGTCTCTCCGACCTTCACAAAAAAAGTTATTCAAGAATATCTCCTCAGATTTGGGGGAATTTCGTCGGTCGACCTCTTCCGAAGGTCGTACAAGCTCGGGGATGGTACCAATCGATCTGCAGGACCCAAATTAGTCCAGATGCAACCACTTTCCAAGTCTCTCCGACCTTCACAAAAAAAGTTATTCAAGAATATCTCTTTCTCCTATGTGCTTTCATCCCTAACCCTAACCCTAACCCTTCCGAAAGTCGGAGAAGCTCAAGGATGGTACCGATCGATGCGCGCTACCCCATTTAGTGGGGGTAGAGCCTACTTGCAAGTCTCTCCGACCTTCACAAAAAAAGTTATTCAAGAATATCTCTTTCTCCTATGTGCTTTCATCCCTAACCCTAACCCTAACCCTTCCGAAAGTCGGAGAAGCTCAAGGATGGTACTGATCGATGCGCGCTACCCCATTTAGTGGGGGTAGAGCCTACTTGCAAGTCTCTCCGACCTTCACAAAAAAAGTTATTCAAGAATATCTCTTTCTCCTATGTGCTTTCATCCCTAACCCTAACCCTAACCCTTTCGAAAGTCGGAGAAGCTCAAGGATGGTACCGATCGATGCGCGCTACCCCATTTAGTGGGGGTAGAGCCTACTTGCAAGTCTCTCGGACCTTCACAAAAAAAGTTATTCAAGAATATCTCTTTCTCCTATGTGCTTTCATCCCTAACCCTAACCCTAACCCTTCCGAAAGTCGGAGAAGCTCAAGGATGGTACCGATCGATGCGCACTACCCCATTTAGTGGGGGTAGAGCCTACTTGCAAGTCTCTCCGACCTTCACAAAAAAAGTTATTCAAGAATATCTCCTCAGATTTGGGGGAATTTCGTCGGTCGACCTCTTCCGAAGGTCGTACAAGCTCGGGGATGGTACCAATCGATCCGCAGGACCCAAATTAGTCCAGATGCAACCACTTTCCAAGTCTCTCCGACCTTCACAAAAAAAGTTATTCAAGAATATCTCTTTCTCCTATGTGCTTTCATCCCTAACCCTAACCCTTCCGAAAGTCGGAGAAGCTCACGGATGGTACCGATCGATGCGCGCTACCCCATTTAGTGGGGGTAGAGCCTACTTGCAAGTCTCTCCGACCTTCACAAAAAAAGTTATTCAAGAATATCTCCTCAGATTTGGGGGAATTTCGTCGGTCGACCTCTTCCGAAGGTCGTACAAGCTCGGGGATGGTACCAATCGATCTGCAGGACCCAAATTAGTCCAGATGCAACCACTTTCCAAGTCTCTCCGACCTTCACAAAAAAAGTTATTCAAGAATATCTCTTTCTCCTATGTGCTTTCATCCCTAACCCTAACCCTAACCCTTCCGAAAGTCGGAGAAGCTCAAGGATGGTACCGATCGATGCGCGCTACCCCATTTAGTGGGGGTAGAGCCTACTTGCAAGTCTCTCCGACCTTCACAAAAAAAGTTATTCAAGAATATCTCTTTCTCCTATGTGCTTTCATCCCTAACCCTAACCCTAACCCTTCCGAAAGTCGGAGAAGCTCAAGGATGGTACCGATCGATGCGCGCTACCCCATTTAGTGGGGGTAGAGCCTACTTGCAAGTCTCTCCGACCTTCACAAAAAAAGTTATTCAAGAATATCTCCTCAGATTTGGGGGAATTTCGTCGGTCGACCTCTTCCGAAGGTCGTACAAGCTCGGGGATGGTACCAATCGATCCGCAGGACCCAAATTAGTCCAGATGCAACCACTTTCCAAGTCTCTCCGACCTTCACAAAAAAAGTTATTCAAGAATATCTCTTTCTCCTATGTGCTTTCATCCCTAACCCTAACCCTAACCCTTCCGAAAGTCGGAGAAGCTCAAGGATGGTACCGATCGATGCGCGCTACCCCATTTAGTGGGGGTAGAGCCTACTTGCAAGTCTCTCCGACCTTCACAAAAAACGTTATTCAAGAATATCTCTTTCTCCTATGTGCTTTCATCCCAAACCCTAACCCTAACCCTTCCGAAAGTCGGAGAAGCTCAAGGATGGTACCGATCGATGCGCGCTACCCCATTTAGTGGGGGTAGAGCCTACTTGCAAGTCTCTCCGACCTTCACAAAAAAAGTTATTCAAGAATATCTCCTCAGATTTGGGGGAATTTCGTCGGTCGACCTCTTCCGAAGGTCGTACAAGCTCAAGGATGGTACCAATCGATCCGCAGGACCCAAATTAGTCCAGATGCAACCACTTTCCAAGTCTCTCCGACCTTCACAAAAAAAGTTATTCAAGAATATCTCTTTCTCCTATGTGCTTTCATCCCTAACCCTAACCCTAACCCTTCCGAAAGTCGGAGAAGCTCAAGGATGGTACCGATCGATGCGCGCTACCCCATTTAGTGGGGGTAGAGCCTACTTGCAAGTCTCTCCGACCTTCACAAAAAAAGTTATTCAAGAATATCTCTTTCTCCTATGTGCTTTCATCCCTAACCCTAACCCTAACCCTTCCGAAAGTCGGAGAAGCTCAAGGATGGTACCGATCGATGCGCGCTACCCCATTTAGTGGGGGTAGAGCCTACTTGCAAGTCTCTCCGACCTTCACAAAAAAAGTTATTCAAGAATATCTCTTTCTCCTATGTGCTTTCATCCCTAACCCTAACCCTTCCGAAAGTCGGAGAAGCTCAAGGATGGTACCGATCGATGCGCGCTACCCCATTTAGTGGGGGTAGAGCCTACTTGCAAGTCTCTCTGACCTTCACAAAAAAAGTTATTCAAGAATATCTCTTTCTCCTATGTGCTTTCATCCCTAACCCTAACCCTAACCCTTCCGAAAGTCGGAGAAGCTCAAGGATGGTACCGATCGATGCGCGCAACCCCATTTAGTGGGGGTAGAGCCTACTTGCAAGTCTCTCCGACCTTCACAAAAAAAGTTATTCAAGAATATCTCCTCAGATTTGGGGGAATTTCGTCGGTCGACCTCTTCCGAAGGTCGTACAAGCTCGGGGATGGTACCAATCGATCTGCAGGACCCAAATTAGTCCAGATGCAACCACTTTCCAAGTCTCTCCGACCTTCACAAAAAAAGTTATTCAAGAATATCTCTTTCTCCTATGTGCTTTCATCCCTAACCCTAACCCTAACCCTTCCGAAAGTCGGAGAAGCTCAAGGATGGTACCGATCGATGCGCGCTACCCCATTTAGTGGGGGTAGAGCCTACTTGCAAGTCTCTCCGACCTTCACAAAAAAAGTTATTCAAGAATATCTCTTTCTCCTATGTGCTTTCATCCCTAACCCTAACCCTAACCCTTCCGAAAGTCGGAGAAGCTCAAGGATGGTACTGATCGATGCGCGCTACCCCATTTAGTGGGGGTAGAGCCTACTTGCAAGTCTCTCCGACCTTCACAAAAAAAGTTATTCAAGAATATCTCTTTCTCCTATGTGCTTTCATCCCTAACCCTAACCCTAACCCTTTCGAAAGTCGGAGAAGCTCAAGGATGGTACCGATCGATGCGCGCTACCCCATTTAGTGGGGGTAGAGCCTACTTGCAAGTCTCTCGGACCTTCACAAAAAAAGTTATTCAAGAATATCTCTTTCTCCTATGTGCTTTCATCCCTAACCCTAACCCTAACCCTTCCGAAAGTCGGAGAAGCTCAAGGATGGTACCGATCGATGCGCACTACCCCATTTAGTGGGGGTAGAGCCTACTTGCAAGTCTCTCCGACCTTCACAAAAAAAGTTATTCAAGAATATCTCCTCAGATTTGGGGGAATTTCGTCGGTCGACCTCTTCCGAAGGTCGTACAAGCTCGGGGATGGTACCAATCGATCCGCAGGACCCAAATTAGTCCAGATGCAACCACTTTCCAAGTCTCTCCGACCTTCACAAAAAAAGTTATTCAAGAATATCTCTTTCTCCTATGTGCTTTCATCCCTAACCCTAACCCTTCCGAAAGTCGGAGAAGCTCAAGGATGGTACCGATCGATGCGCGCTACCCCATTTAGTGGGGGTAGAGCCTACTTGCAAGTCTCTCCGACCTTCACAAAAAAAGTTATTCAAGAATATCTCCTCAGATTTGGGGGAATTTCGTCGGTCGACCTCTTCCGAAGGTCGTACAAGCTCGGGGATGGTACCAATCGATCTGCAGGACCCAAATTAGTCCAGATGCAACCACTTTCCAAGTCTCTCCGACCTTCACAAAAAAAGTTATTCAAGAATATCTCTTTCTCCTATGTGCTTTCATCCCTAACCCTAACCCTAACCCTTCCGAAAGTCGGAGAAGCTCAAGGATGGTACCGATCGATGCGCGCTACCCCATTTAGTGGGGGTAGAGCCTACTTGCAAGTCTCTCCGACCTTCACAAAAAAAGTTATTCAAGAATATCTCTTTCTCCTATGTGCTTTCATCCCTAACCCTAACCCTAACCCTTCCGAAAGTCGGAGAAGCTCAAGGATGGTACCGATCGATGCGCGCAACCCCATTTAGTGGGGGTAGAGCCTACTTGCAAGTCTCTCCGACCTTCACAAAAAAAGTTATTCAAGAATATCTCCTCAGATTTGGGGGAATTTCGTCGGTCGACCTCTTTCGAAGGTCGTACAAGCTCGGGGATGGTACCAATCGATCCGCAGGACCCAAATTAGTCCAGATGCAACCACTTTCCAAGTCTCTCCAACCTTCACAAAAAAAGTTATTCAAGAATATCTCTTTCTCCTATGTGCTTTCATCCCTAACCCTAACCCTAACCCTTCCGAAAGTCGGAGAAGCTCAAGGATGGTACCGATCGATGCGCGCTACCCCATTTAGTGGGGGTAGAGCCTACTTGCAAGTCTCTCCGACCTTCACAAAAAAAGTTATTCAAGAATATCTCTTTCTCCTATGTGCTTTCATCCCTAACCCTAACCCTAACCCTTCCGAAAGTCGGAGAAGCTCAAGGATGGTACCGATCGATGCGCGCTACCCCATTTAGTGGGGGTAGAGCCTACTTGCAAGTCTCTCCGACCTTCACAAAAAATGTTATTCAAGAATATCTCTTTCTCCTATGTGCTTTCATCCCTAACCCTAACCCTAACCCTTCCGAAAGTCGGAGAAGCTCAAGGATGGTACCGATCGATGCGCGCAACCCCATTTAGTGGGGGTAGAGCCTACTTGCAAGTCTCTCCGACCTTCACAAAAAAAGTTATTCAAGAATATCTCCTCAGATTTGGGGGAATTTCGTCGGTCGACCTCTTCCGAAGGTCGTACAAGCTCGGGGATGGTACCAATCGATCCGCAGGACCCAAATTAGTCCAGATGCAACCACTTTCCAAGTCTCTCCGACCTTCACAAAAAAAGTTATTCAAGAATATCTCTTTCTCCTATGTGCTTTCATCCCTAACCCTAACCCTAACCCTTCCGAAAGTCGGAGAAGCTCAAGGATGGTACCGATCGATGCGCGCTACCCCATTTAGTGGGGGTAGAGCCTACTTGCAAGTCTCTCCGACCTTCACAAAAAAAGTTATTCAAGAATATCTCTTTCTCCTATGTGCTTTCATCCCTAACCCTAACCCTAACCCTTCCGAAAGTCGGAGAAGCTCAAGGATGGTACCGATCGATGCGCGCTACCCCATTTAGTGGGGGTAGAGCCTACTTGCAAGTCTCTCCGACCTTCACAAAAAAAGTTATTCAAGAATATCTCTTTCTCCTATGTGCTTTCATCCCTAACCCTAACCCTAACCCTTCCGAAAGTCGGAGAAGCTCAAGGATGGTACCGATCGATGCGCGCTACCCCATTTAGTGGGGGTAGAGCCTACTTGCAAGTCTCTCCGACCTTCACAAAAAAAGTTATTCAAGAATATCTCCTCAGATTTGGGGGAATTTCGTCGGTCGACCTCTTCCGAAGGTCGTACAAGCTCGGGGATGGTACCAATCAATCAGCAGGACCCAAATTAGTCCAGATGCAACCACTTTCCAAGTCTCTCCGACCTTCACAAAAAAAGTTATTCAAGAATATCTCTTTCTCCTATGTGCTTTCATCCCTAACCCTAACCCTAACCCTTCCGAAAGTCGGAGAAGCTCAAGGATGGTACCGATCGATGCGCGCTACCACATTTAGTGGGGGTAGAGCCTACTTGCAAGTCTCTCCGACCTTCACAAAAAACGTTATTCAAGAATATCTCTTTCTCCTATGTGCTTTCATCCCTAACCCTAACCCTAACCCTTCCGAAAGTCGGAGAAGCTCAAGGATGGTACCGATCGATGCGTGCTACCCCATTTAGTGGGGGTAGAGCCTACTTGCAAGTCTCTCTGACCTTCACAAAAAAAGTTATTCAAGAATATCTCCTCAGATTTGGGGGAATTTCGTCGGTCGACCTCTTCCGAAGGTCGTACAAGCTCGGGGATGGTACCAATCGATCTGCAGGACCCAAATTAGTCCAGATGCAACCACTTTCCAAGTCTCTCCGACCTTCACAAAAAAAGTTATTCAAGAATATCTCTTTCTCCTATGTGCTTTCATCCCTAACCCTAACCCTAACCCTTCCGAAAGTCGGAGAAGCTCAAGGATGGTACCTATCGATGCGCGCTACCCCATTTAGTGGGGGTAGAGCCTACTTGCAAGTCTCTCCGACCTTCACAAAAAAAGTTATTCAAGAATATCTCTTTCTCCTATGTGCTTTCATCCCTAACCCTAACCCTAACCCTTCCGAAAGTCGGAGAAGCTCAAGGATGGTACCGATCGATGCGCGCTACCCCATTTAGTGGGGGTAGAGCCTACTTGCAAGTCTCTCCGACCTTCACAAAAAAAGTTATTCAAGAATATCTCTTTCTCCTATGTGCTTTCATCCCTAACCCTAACCCTAACCCTTCCGAAAGTCGGAGAAGCTCAAGGATGGTACCGATCGATGCGCGCTACCCCATTTAGTGGGGGTAAAGCCTACTTGCAAGTCTCTCCGACCTTCACAAAAAAAGTTATTCAAGAATATCTCCTCAGATTTGGGGGAATTTCGTCGGTCGACCTCTTCCGAAGGTCGTACAAGCTCGGGGATGGTACCAATCGATCTGCAGGACCCAAATTAGTCCAGATGCAACCACTTTCCAAGTCTCTCCGACCTTCACAAAAAAAGTTATTCAAGAATATCTCTTTCTCCTATGTGCTTTCATCCCTAACCCTAACCCTAACCCTTCCGAAAGTCGGAGAAGCTCAAGGATGGTACCGATCGATGCGCGCAACCCCATTTAGTGGGGGTAGAGCCTACTTGCAAGTCTCTCCGACCTTCACAAAAAAAGTTATTCAAGAATATCTCTTTCTCCTATGTGCTTTCATCCCTAACCCTAACCCTAACCCTTCCGAAAGTCGGAGAAGCTCAAGGATGGTACTGATCGATGCGCGCTACCCCATTTAGTGGGGGTAGAGCCTACTTGCAAGTCTCTCCAACCTTCACAAAAAAAGTTATTCAAGAATATGTCTTTCTCCTATGTGCTTTCATCCCTAACCCTAACCCTAACCCTTCCGAAAGTCGGAGAAGCTCAAGGATGGTACCGATCGATGCGCGCTACCCCATTTAGTGGGGGTAGAGCCTACTTGCAAGTCTCTCCGACCTTCACAAAAAAAGTTATTCAAGAATATCTCCTCAGATTTGGGGGAATTTCGTCGGTCGACCTCTTCCGAAGGTCGTACAAGCTCGGGGATGGTACCAATCGATCCGCAGGACCCAAATTAGTCCAGATGCAACCACTTTTCAAGTCTCTCCGACCTTCACAAAAAAAGTTATTCAAGAATATCTCTTTCTCCTATGTGCTTTCATCCCTAACCCTAACCCTAACCCTTCCGAAAGTCGGAGAAGCTCAAGGATGGTACCGATCGATGCGCGCTACCCCATTTAGTGGGGGTAGAGCCTACTTGCAAGTCTCTCCGACCTTCACAAAAAAAGTTATTCAAGAATATCTCTTTCTCCTATGTGCTTTCATCCCTAACCCTAACCCTAACCCTTCCGAAAGTCGGAGAAGCTCAAGGATGGTACCGATCGATGCGCGCTACCCCATTTAGTGGGGGTAGAGCCTACTTGCAAGTCTCTCGGACCTTCACAAAAAAAGTTATTCAAGAATATCTCTTTCTCCTATGTGCTTTCATCCCTAACCCTAACCCTAACCCTTCCGAAAGTCGGAGAAGCTCAAGGATGGTACCGATCGATGCGCGCTACCCCATTTAGTGGGGGTAGAGCCTACTTGCAAGTCTCTCCGACCTTCACAAAAAAAGTTATTCAAGAATATCTCCTCAGATTTGGGGGAATTTCGTCGGTCGACCTCTTCCGAAGGTCGTACAAGCTCGGGGATGGTACCAATCGATCCGCAGGACCCAAATTAGTCCAGATGCAACCACTTTCCAAGTCTCTCCGACCTTCACAAAAAAAGTTATTCAAGAATATCTCTTTCTCCTATGTGCTTTCATCCCTAACCCTAACCCTAACCCTTCCGAAAGTCGGAGAAGCTCAAGGATGGTACCGATCGATGCGCGCTACCCCATTTAGTGGGGGTAGAGCCTACTTGCAAGTCTCTCCGACCTTCACAAAAAACGTTATTCAAGAATATCTCTTTCTCCTATGTGCTTTCATCCCTAACCCTAACCCTTCCGAAAGTCGGAGAAGCTCAAGGATGGTACCGATCGATGCGCACTACCCCATTTAGTGGGGGTAGAGCCTACTTGCAAGTCTCTCCGACCTTCACAAAAAAAGTTATTCAAGAATATCTCCTCAGATTTGGGGGAATTTCGTCGGTCGACCTCTTCCGAAGGTCGTACAAGCTCAAGGATGGTACCAATCGATCCGCAGGACCCAAATTAGTCCAGATGCAACCACTTTCCAAGTCTCTCCGACCTTCACAAAAAAAGTTATTCAAGAATATCTCTTTCTCCTATGTGCTTTCATCCCTAACCCTAACCCTAACCCTTCCGAAAGTCGGAGAAGCTCAGGGATGGTACCGATCGATGCGCGCTACCCCATTTAGTGGGGGTAGAGCCTACTTGCAAGTCTCTCCGACCTTCACAAAAAAAGTTATTCAAGAATATGTCTTTCTCCTATGTGCTTTCATCCCTAACCCTAACCCTAACCCTTCCGAAAGTCGGAGAAGCTCAAGGATGGTACCGATCGATGCGCGCTACCCCATTTAGTGGGGGTAGAGCCTACTTGCAAGTCTCTCCGACCTTCACAAAAAAAGTTATTCAAGAATATCTCCTCAGATTTGGGGGAATTTCGTCGGTCGACCTCTTCCGAAGGTCGTACAAGCTCGGGGATGGTACCAATCGATCCGCAGGACCCAAATTAGTCCAGATGCAACCACTTTTCAAGTCTCTCCGACCTTCACAAAAAAAGTTATTCAAGAATATCTCTTTCTCCTATGTGCTTTCATCCCTAACCCTAACCCTAACCCTTCCGAAAGTCGGAGAAGCTCAAGGATGGTACCGATCGATGCGCGCTACCCCATTTAGTGGGGGTAGAGCCTACTTGCAAGTCTCTCCGACCTTCACAAAAAAAGTTATTCAAGAATATCTCTTTCTCCTATGTGCTTTCATCCCTAACCCTAACCCTAACCCTTCCGAAAGTCGGAGAAGCTCAAGGATGGTACCGATCGATGCGCGCTACCCCATTTAGTGGGGGTAGAGCCTACTTGCAAGTCTCTCGGACCTTCACAAAAAAAGTTATTCAAGAATATCTCTTTCTCCTATGTGCTTTCATCCCTAACCCTAACCCTAACCCTTCCGAAAGTCGGAGAAGCTCAAGGATGGTACCGATCGATGTGCGCTACCCCATTTAGTGGGGGTAGAGCCTACTTGCAAGTCTCTCCGACCTTCACAAAAAAAGTTATTCAAGAATATCTCCTCAGATTTGGGGGAATTTCGTCGTTCGACCTCTTCCGAAGGTCGTACAAGCTCGGGGATGGTACCAATCGATCCGCAGGACCCAAATTAGTCCAGATGCAACCACTTTCCAAGTCTCTCCGACCTTCACAAAAAAAGTTATTCAAGAATATCTCTTTCTCCTATGTGCTTTCATCCCTAACCCTAACCCTAACCCTTCCGAAAGTCGGAGAAGCTCAAGAATGGTACCGATCGATGCGCGCTACCCCATTTAGTGGGGGTAGAGCCTACTTGCAAGTCTCTCCGACCTTCACAAAAAACGTTATTCAAGAATATCTCTTTCTCCTATGTGCTTTCATCCCTAACCCTAACCCTAACCCTTCCGAAAGTCGGAGAAGCTCAAGGATGGTACCGATCGATGCGCACTACCCCATTTAGTGGGGGTAGAGCCTACTTGCAAGTCTCTCCGACCTTCACAAAAAAAGTTATTCAAGAATATCTCCTCAGATTTGGGGGAATTTCGTCGGTCGACCTCTTCCGAAGGTCGTACAAGCTCAAGGATGGTACCAATCGATCCGCAGGACCCAAATTAGTCCAGATGCAACCACTTTCCAAGTCTCTCCGACCTTCACAAAAAAAGTTATTCAAGAATATCTCTTTCTCCTATGTGCTTTCATCCCTAACCCTAACCCTAACCCTTCCGAAAGTCGGAGAAGCTCAAGGATGGTACCGATCGATGAGCGCTACCCCATTTAGTGGGGGTAGAGCCTACTTGCAAGTCTCTCCGACCTTCACAAAAAAAGTTATTCAAGAATATCTCTTTCTCCTATGTGCTTTCATCCCTAACCCTAACCCTAACCCTTCCGAAAGTCGGAGAAGCTCAAGGATGGTACCGATCGATGCGCGCTACCCCATTTAGTGGGGGTAGAGCCTACTTGCAAGTCTCTCCGACCTTCACAAAAAAAGTTATTCAAGAATATCTCTTTCTCCTATGTGCTTTCATCCCTAACCCTAACCCTTCCGAAAGTCGGAGAAGCTCAAGGATGGTACCGATCGATGCGCGCTACCCCATTTAGTGGGGGTAGAGCCTACTTGCAAGTCTCTCCGACCTTCACAAAAAAAGTTATTCAAGAATATCTCTTTCTCCTATGTGCTTTCATCCCTAACCCTAACCCTTCCGAAAGTCGGAGAAGCTCAAGGATGGTACCGATCGATGCGCGCAACCCCATTTAGTGGGGGTAGAGCCTACTTGCAAGTCTCTCCGACCTTCACAAAAAAAGTTATTCAAGAATATCTCCTCAGATTTGGGGGAATTTCGTCGGTCGACCTCTTTCGAAGGTCGTACAAGCTCGGGGATGGTACCAATCGATCCGCAGGACCCAAATTAGTCCAGATGCAACCACTTTCCAAGTCTCTCCGACCTTCACAAAAAAAGTTATTCAAGAATATCTCTTTCTCCTATGTGCTTTCATCCCTAACCCTAACCCTAACCCTTCCGAAAGTCGGAGAAGCTCAAGGATGGTACCGATCGATGCGCGCTACCCCATTTAGTGGGGGTAGAGCCTACTTGCAAGTCTCTCCGACCTTCACAAAAAACGTTATTCAAGAATATCTCTTTCTCCTATGTGCTTTCATCCCTAACCCTAACCCTAACCCTTCCGAAAGTCGGAGAAGCTCAAGGATGGTACCGATCGATGCGCACTACCCCATTTAGTGGGGGTAGAGCCTACTTGCAAGTCTCTCCGACCTTCACAAAAAAAGTTATTCAAGAATATCTCCTCAGATTTGGGGGAATTTCGTCGGTCGACCTCTTCCGAAGGTCGTACAAGCTCAAGGATGGTACCAATCGATCCGCAGGACCCAAATTAGTCCAGATGCAACCACTTTCCAAGTCTCTCCGACCTTCACAAAAAAAGTTATTCAAGAATATCTCTTTCTCCTATGTGCTTTCATCCCTAACCCTAACCCTAACCCTTCCGAAAGTCGGAGAAGCTCAAGGATGGTACCGATCGATGCGCGCTACCCCATTTAGTGGGGGTAGAGCCTACTTGCAAGTCTCTCCGACCTTCACAAAAAAAGTTATTCAAGAATATCTCTTTCTCCTATGTGCTTTCATCCCTAACCCTAACCCTAACCCTTCCGAAAGTCGGAGAAGCTCAAGGATGGTACCGATCGATGCGCGCAACCCCATTTAGTGGGGGTAGAGCCTACTTGCAAGTCTCTCCGACCTTCACAAAAAAAGTTATTCAAGAATATCTCCTCAGATTTGGGGGAATTTCGTCGGTCGACCTCTTTCGAAGGTCGTACAAGCTCGGGGATGGTACCAATCGATCTGCAGGACCCAAATTAGTCCAGATGCAACCACTTTCCAAGTCTCTCCGACCTTCACAAAAAAAGTTATTCAAGAATATCTCTTTCTCCTATGTGCTTTCATCCCTAACCCTAACCCTAACCCTTCCGAAAGTCGGAGAAGCTCAAGGATGGTACCGATCGATGCGCGCTACCCCATTTAGTGGGGGTAGAGCCTACTTGCAAGTCTCTCCGACCTTCACAAAAAACGTTATTCAAGAATATCTCTTTCTCCTATGTGCTTTCATCCCTAACCCTAACCCTAACCCTTCCGAAAGTCGGAGAAGCTCAAGGATGGTACCGATCGATGCGCGCTACCCCATTTAGTGGGGGTAGAGCCTACTGGCAAGTCTCTCCGACCTTCACAAAAAAAGTTATTCAAGAATATCTCTTTCTCCTATGTGCTTTCATCCCTAACCCTAACCCTAACCCTTCCGAAAGTCGGAGAAGCTCAAGGATGGTACCGATCGATGCGCGCTACCCCATTTAGTGGGGGTAGAGCCTACTTGCAAGTCTCTCGGACCTTCACAAAAAAAGTTATTCAAGAATATCTCTTTCTCCTATGTGCTTTCATCCCTAACCCTAACCCTAACCCTTCCGAAAGTCGGAGAAGCTCAAGGATGGTACCGATCGATGCGTGCTACCCCATTTAGTGGGGGTAGAGCCTACTTGCAAGTCTCTCTGACCTTCACAAAAAAAGTTATTCAAGAATATCTCCTCAGATTTGGGGGAATTTCGTCGGTCGACCTCTTCCGAAGGTCGTACAAGCTCGGGGATGGTACCAATCGATCCGCAGGACCCAAATTAGTCCAGATGCAACCACTTTCCAAGTCTCTCCGACCTTCACAAAAAAAGTTATTCAAGAATATCTCTTTCTCCTATGTGCTTTCATCCCTAACCCTAACCCTAACCCTTCCGAAAGTCGGAGAAGCTCAAGGATGGTACCGATCGATGCGCGCTACCCCATTTAGTGGGGGTAGAGCCTACTTGCAAGTCTCTCCGACCTTCACAAAAAAAGTTATTCAAGAATATCTCCTCAGATTTGGGGGAATTTCGTCGGTCGACCTCTTCCGAAGGTCGTACAAGCTCGGGGATGGTACCAATCGATCTGCAGGACCCAAATTAGTCCAGATGCAACCACTTTCCAAGTCTCTCCGACCTTCACAAAAAAAGTTATTCAAGAATATCTCTTTCTCCTATGTGCTTTCATCCCTAACCCTAACCCTTCCGAAAGTCGGAGAAGCTCAAGGATGGTACCGATCGATGCGCGCTACCCCATTTAGTGGGGGTAGAGCCTACTTGCAAGTCTCTCCGACCTTCACAAAAAAAGTTATTCAAGAATATCTCTTTCTCCTATGTGCTTTCATCCCTAACCCTAACCCTAACCCTTCCGAAAGTCGGAGAAGCTCAAGGATGGTACCGATCGATGCGCGCAACCCCATTTAGTGGGGGTAGAGCCTACTTGCAAGTCTCTCCGACCTTCACAAAAAAAGTTATTCAAGAATATCTCCTCAGATTTGGGGGAATTTCGTCGGTAGACCTCTTTCGAAGGTCGTACAAGCTCGGGGATGGTACCAATCGATCCGCAGGACCCAAATTAGTCCAGATGCAACCACTTTCCAAGTCTCTCCGACCTTCACAAAAAAAGTTATTCAAGAATATCTCTTTCTCCTATGTGCTTTCATCCCTAACCCTAACCCTAACCCTTCCGAAAGTCGGAGAAGCTCAAGGATGGTACTGATCGATGCGCGCTACCCCATTTAGTGGGGGTAGAGCCTACTTGCAAGTCTCTCCGACCTTCACAAAAAAAGTTATTCAAGAATATCTCTTTCTCCTATGTGCTTTCATCCCTAACCCTAACCCTAACCCTTCCGAAAGTCGGAGAAGCTCAAGGATGGTACCGATCGATGCGCGCAACCCCATTTAGTGGGGGTAGAGCCTACTTGCAAGTCTCTCCGACCTTCACAAAAAAAGTTATTCAAGAATATCTCCTCAGATTTGGGGGAATTTCGTCGGTCGACCTCTTCCGAAGGTCGTACAAGCTCGGGGATGGTACCAATCGATCTGCAGGACCCAAATTAGTCCAGATGCAACCACTTTCCAAGTCTCTCCGACCTTCACAAAAAAAGTTATTCAAGAATATCTCTTTCTCCTATGTGCTTTCATCCCTAACCCTAACCCTAACCCTTCCGAAAGTCGGAGAAGCTCAAGGATGGTACCGATCGATGCGCGCTACCCCATTTAGTGGGGGTAGAGCCTACTTGCAAGTCTCTCCGACCTTCACAAAAAAAGTTATTCAAGAATATCTCTTTCTCCTATGTGCTTTCATCCCTAACCCTAACCCTTCCGAAAGTCGGAGAAGCTCAAGGATGGTACCGATCGATGCGCGCTACCCCATTTAGTGGGGGTAGAGCCTACTTGCAAGTCTCTCCGACCTTCACAAAAAAAGTTATTCAAGAATATCTCTTTCTCCTATGTGCTTTCATCCCTAACCCTAACCCTAACCCTTCCGAAAGTCGGAGAAGCTCAAGGATGGTACCGATCGATGCGCGCTACCCCATTTAGTGGGGGTAGAGCCTACTTGCAAGTCTCTCCGACCTTCACAAAAAAAGTTATTCAAGAATATCTCTTTCTCCTATGTGCTTTCATCCCTAACCCTAACCCTAACCCTTCCGAAAGTCGGAGAAGCTCAAGGATGGTACCGATCGATGCGCGCAACCCCATTTAGTGGGGGTAGAGCCTACTTGCAAGTCTCTCCGACCTTCACAAAAAAAGTTATTCAAGAATATCTCCTCAGATTTGGGGGAATTTCGTCGGTCGACCTCTTCCGAAGGTCGTACAAGCTCGGGGATGGTACCAATCGATCTGCAGGACCCAAATTAGTCCAGATGCAACCACTTTCCAAGTCTCTCCGACCTTCACAAAAAAAGTTATTCAAGAATATCTCTTTCTCCTATGTGCTTTCATCCCTAACCCTAACCCTAACCCTTCCGAAAGTCGGAGAAGCTCAAGGATGGTACCGATCGATGCGCGCAACCCCATTTAGTGGGGGTAGAGCCTACTTGCAAGTCTCTCCGACCTTCACAAAAAAAGTTATTCAAGAATATCTCTTTCTCCTATGTGCTTTCATCCCTAACCCTAACCCTAACCCTTCCGAAAGTCGGAGAAGCTCAAGGATGGTACCGATCGATGCGCGCTACCCCATTTAGTGGGGGTAGAGCCTACTTGCAAGTCTCTCGGACCTTCACAAAAAAAGTTATTCAAGAATATCTCTTTCTCCTATGTGCTTTCATCCCTAACCCTAACCCTAACCCTTCCGAAAGTCGGAGAAGCTCAAGGATGGTACTGATCGATGCGCGCTACCCCATTTAGTGGGGGTAGAGCCTACTTGCAAGTCTCTCGGACCTTCACAAAAAAAGTTATTCAAGAATATCTCTTTCTCCTATGTGCTTTCATCCCTAACCCTAACCCTAACCCTTCCGAAAGTCGGAGAAGCTCAAGGATGGTACCGATCGATGCGCGCTACCCCATTTAGTGGGGGTAGAGCCTACTTGCAAGTCTCTCCGACCTTCACAAAAAAAGTTATTCAAGAATATCTCCTCAGATTTGGGGGAATTTCGTCGGTCGACCTCTTCCGAAGGTCGTACAAGCTCGGGGATGGTACCAATCGATCCGCAGGACGCAAATTAGTCCAGATGCAACCACTTTCCAAGTCTCTCCGACCTTCACAAAAAAAGTTATTCAAGAATATCTCTTTCTCCTATGTGCTTTCATCCCTAACCCTAACCCTAACCCTTCCGAAAGTCGGAGAAGCTCAAGGATGGTACCGATCGATGCGCGCTACCCCATTTAGTGGGGGTAGAGCCTACTTGCAAGTCTCTCCGACCTTCACAAAAAACGTTATTCAAGAATATCTCTTTCTCCTATGTGCTTTCATCCCTAACCCTAACCCTAACCCTTCCGAAAGTCGGAGAAGCTCAAGGATGGTACCGATCGATGCGCACTACCCCATTTAGTGGGGGTAGAGCCTACTTGCAAGTCTCTCCGACCTTCACAAAAAACGTTATTCAAGAATATCTCTTTCTCCTATGTGCTTTCATCCCTAACCCTAACCCTAACCCTTCCGAAAGTCGGAGAAGCTCAAGGATGGTACCGATCGATGCGCGCTACCCCATTTAGTGGGGGTAGAGCCTACTTGCAAGTCTCTCCGACCTTCACAAAAAAAGTTATTCAAGAATATCTCCTCAGATTTGGGGGAATTTCGTCGGTCGACCTCTTCCGAAGGTCGTACAAGCTCGGGGATTGTACCAATCGATCCGCAGGACCCAAATTAGTCCAGATGCAACCACTTTTCAAGTCTCTCCGACCTTCACAAAAAAAGTTATTCAAGAATATCTCTTTCTCCTATGTGCTTTCATCCCTAACCCTAACCCTAACCCTTCCGAAAGTCGGAGAAGCTCAAGGATGGTACCGATCGATGCGCGCTACCCCATTTAGTGGGGGTAGAGCCTACTTGCAAGTCTCTCCGACCTTCACAAAAAAAGTTATTCAAGAATATCTCTTTCTCCTATGTGCTTTCATCCCTAACCCTAACCCTAACCCTTCCGAAAGTCGGAGAAGCTCAAGGATGGTACCGATCGATGCGCGCTACCCCATTTAGTGGGGGTAGAGCCTACTTGCAAGTCTCTCGGACCTTCACAAAAAAAGTTATTCAAGAATATCTCTTTCTCCTATGTGCTTTCATCCCTAACCCTAACCCTAACCCTTCCGAAAGTCGGAGAAGCTCAAGGATGGTACCGATCGATGCGCGCTACCCCATTTAGTGGGGGTAGAGCCTACTTGCAAGTCTCTCCGACCTTCACAAAAAAAGTTATTCAAGAATATCTCCTCAGATTTGGGGGAATTTCGTCGGTCGACCTCTTCCGAAGGTCGTACAAGCTCGGGGATGGTACCAATCGATCCGCAGGACCCAAATTAGTCCAGATGCAACCACTTTCCAAGTCTCTCCGACCTTCACAAAAAAAGTTATTCAAGAATATCTCTTTCTCCTATGTGCTTTCATCCCTAACCCTAACCCTAACCCTTCCGAAAGTCGGAGAAGCTCAAGGATGGTACCGATCGATGCGCGCTACCCCATTTAGTGGGGGTAGAGCCTACTTGCAAGTCTCTCCGACCTTCACAAAAAACGTTATTCAAGAATATCTCTTTCTCCTATGTGCTTTCATCCCTAACCCTAACCCTAACCCTTCCGAAAGTCGGAGAAGCTCAAGGATGGTACCGATCGATGCGCACTACCCCATTTAGTGGGGGTAGAGCCTACTTGCAAGTCTCTCCGACCTTCACAAAAAAAGTTATTCAAGAATATCTCCTCAGATTTGGGGGAATTTCGTCGGTCGACCTCTTCCGAAGGTCGTACAAGCTCAAGGATGGTACCAATCGATCCGCAGGACCCAAATTAGTCCAGATGCAACCACTTTCCAAGTCTCTCCGACCTTCACAAAAAAAGTTATTCAAGAATATCTCTTTCTCCTATGTGCTTTCATCCCTAACCCTAACCCTAACCCTTCCGAAAGTCGGAGAAGCTCAAGGATGGTACCGATCGATGCGCGCTACCCCATTTAGTGGGGGTAGAGCCTACTTGCAAGTCTCTCCGACCTTCACAAAAAAAGTTATTCAAGAATATCTCTTTCTCCTATGTGCTTTCATCCCTAACCCTAACCCTAACCCTTCCGAAAGTCGGAGAAGCTCAAGGATGGTACCGATCGATGCGCGCTACCCCATTTAGTGGGGGTAGAGCCTACTTGCAAGTCTCTCCGACCTTCACAAAAAAAGTTATTCAAGAATATCTCTTTCTCCTATGTGCTTTCATCCCTAACCCTAACCCTTCCGAAAGTCGGAGAAGCTCAAGGATGGTACCGATCGATGCGCGCTACCCCATTTAGTGGGGGTAGAGCCTACTTGCAAGTCTCTCCGACCTTCACAAAAAAAGTTATTCAAGAATATCTCTTTCTCCTATGTGCTTTTATCCCTAACCCTAACCCTAACCCTTCCGAAAGTCGGAGAAGCTCAAGGATGGTACCGATCGATGCGCGCAACCCCATTTAGTGGGGGTAGAGCCTACTTGCAAGTCTCTCCGACCTTCACAAAAAAAGTTATTCAAGAATATCTCCTCAGATTTGGGGGAATTTCGTCGGTCGACCTCTTTCGAAGGTCGTACAAGCTCGGGGATGGTACCAATCGATCCGCAGGACCCAAATTAGTCCAGATGCAACCACTTTCCAAGTCTCTCCGACCTTCACAAAAAAAGTTATTCAAGAATATCTCTTTCTCCTATGTGCTTTCATCCCTAACCCTAACCCTAACCCTTCCGAAAGTCGGAGAAGCTCAAGGATGGTACCGATCGATGCGCGCTACCCCATTTAGTGGGGGTAGAGCCTACTTGCAAGTCTCTCCGACCTTCACAAAAAAAGTTATTCAAGAATATCTCTTTCTCCTATGTGCTTTCATCCCTAACCCTAACCCTAACCCTTCCGAAAGTCGGAGAAGCTCAAAGATGGTACCGATCGATGCGCGCTACCCCATTTAGTGGGGGTAGAGCCTACTGGCAAGTCTCTCCGACCTTCACAAAAAAAGTTATTCAAGAATATCTCTTTCTCCTATGTGCTTTCATCCCTAACCCTAACCCTAACCCTTCCGAAAGTCGGAGAAGCTCAAGGATGGTACCGATCGATGCGCGCTACCCCATTTAGTGGGGGTAGAGCCTACTTGCAAGTCTCTCGGACCTTCACAAAAAAAGTTATTCAAGAATATCTCTTTCTCCTATGTGCTTTCATCCCTAACCCTAACCCTAACCCTTCCGAAAGTCGGAGAAGCTCAAGGATGGTACCGATCGATGCGCGCTACCCCATTTAGTGGGGGTAGAGCCTACTTGCAAGTCTCTCTGACCTTCACAAAAAAAGTTATTCAAGAATATCTCCTCAGATTTGGGGGAATTTCGTCGGTCGACCTCTTCCGAAGGTCGTACAAGCTCGGGGATGGTACCAATCGATCCGCAGGACCCAAATTAGTCCAGATGCAACCACTTTCCAAGTCTCTCCGACCTTCACAAAAAAAGTTATTCAAGAATATCTCTTTCTCCTATGTGCTTTCATCCCTAACCCTAACCCTAACCCTTCCGAAAGTCGGAGAAGCTCAAGGATGGTACCGATCGATGCGCGCTACCCCATTTAGTGGGGGTAGAGCCTACTTGCAAGTCTCTCCGACCTTCACAAAAAAAGTTATTCAAGAATATCTCCTCAGATTTGGGGGAATTTCGTCGGTCGACCTCTTCCGAAGGTCGTACAAGCTCGGGGATGGTACCAATCGATCTGCAGGACCCAAATTAGTCCAGATGCAACCACTTTCCAAGTCTCTCCGACCTTCACAAAAAAAGTTATTCAAGAATATCTCTTTCTCCTATGTGCTTTCATCCCTAACCCTAACCCTTCCGAAAGTCGGAGAAGCTCAAGGATGGTACCGATCGATGCGCGCTGCCCCATTTAGTGGGGGTAGAGCCTACTTGCAAGTCTCTCCGACCTTCACAAAAAAAGTTATTCAAGAATATCTCTTTCTCCTATGTGCTTTCATCCCTAACCCTAACCCTAACCCTTCCGAAAGTCGGAGTAGCTCAAGGATGGTACCGATCGATGCGCGCAACCCCATTTAGTGGGGGTAGAGCCTACTTGCAAGTCTCTCCGACCTTCACAAAAAAAGTTATTCAAGAATATCTCCTCAGATTTGGGGGAATTTCGTCGGTCGACCTCTTTCGAAGGTCGTACAAGCTCGGGGATGGTACCAATCGATCCGCAGGACCCAAATTAGTCCAGATGCAACCACTTTCCAAGTCTCTCCGACCTTCACAAAAAAAGTTATTCAAGAATATCTCCTTCTCCTATGTGCTTTCATCCCTAACCCTAACCCTAACCCTTCCGAAAGTCGGAGAAGCTCAAGGATGGTACTGATCGATGCGCGCTACCCCATTTAGTGGGGGTAGAGCCTACTTGCAAGTCTCTCCGACCTTCACAAAAAAAGTTATTCAAGAATATCTCTTTCTCCTATGTGCTTTCATCCCTAACCCTAACCCTAACCCTTCCGAAAGTCGGAGAAGCTCAAGGATGGTACCGATCGATGCGCGCTACCCCATTTAGTGGGGGTAGAGCCTACTGGCAAGTCTCTCCGACCTTCACAAAAAAAGTTATTCAAGAATATCTCTTTCTCCTATGTGCTTTCATCCCTAACCCTAACCCTAACCCTTCCGAAAGTCGGAGAAGCTCAAGGATGGTACCGATCGATGCGCGCTACCCCATTTAGTGGGGGTAGAGCCTACTTGCAAGTCTCTCGGACCTTCACAAAAAAAGTTATTCAAGAATATCTCTTTCTCCTATGTGCTTTCATCCCTAACCCTAACCCTAACCCTTCCGAAAGTCGGAGAAGCTCAAGGATGGTACCGATCGATGCGCGCTACCCCATTTAGTGGGGGTAGAGCCTACTTGCAAGTCTCTCCGACCTTCACAAAAAAAGTTATTCAAGAATATCTCCTCAGATTTGGGGGAATTTCGTCGGTCGACCTCTTCCAAAGGTCGTACAAGCTCGGGGATGGTACCAATCGATCTGCAGGACCCAAATTAGTCCAGATGCAACCACTTTCCAAGTCTCTCCGACCTTCACAAAAAAAGTTATTCAAGAATATCTCTTTCTCCTATGTGCTTTCATCCCTAACCCTAACCCTTCCGAAAGTCGGAGAAGCTCAAGGATGGTACCGATCGATGCGCGCTACCCCATTTAGTGGGGGTAGAGCCTACTTGCAAGTCTCTCCGACCTTCACAAAAAAAGTTATTCAAGAATATCTCTTTCTCCTATGTGCTTTCATCCCTAACCCTAACCCTAACCCTTCCGAAAGTCGGAGAAGCTCAAGGATGGTACCGATCGATGCGCGCAACCCCATTTAGTGGGGGTAGAGCCTACTTGCAAGTCTCTCCGACCTTCACAAAAAAAGTTATTCAAGAATATCTCCTCAGATTTGGGGGAATTTCGTCGGTCGACCTCTTTCGAAGGTCGTACAAGCTCGGGGATGGTACCAATCGATCCGCAGGACCCAAATTAGTCCAGATGCAACCACTTTCCAAGTCTCTCCGACCTTCACAAAAAAAGTTATTCAAGAATATCTCTTTCTCCTATGTGCTTTCATCCCTAACCCTAACCCTAACCCTTCCGAAAGTCGGAGAAGCTCAAGGATGGTACCGATCGATGCGCGCTACCCCATTTAGTGGGGGTAGAGCCTACTTGCAAGTCTCTCCGACCTTCACAAAAAAAGTTATTCAAGAATATCTCTTTCTCCTATGTGCTTTCATCCCTAACCCTAACCCTAACCCTTCCGAAAGTCGGAGAAGCTCAAGGATGGTACCGATCGATGCGCGCAACCCCATTTAGTGGGGGTAGAGCCTACTTGCAAGTCTCTCCGACCTTCACAAAAAAAGTTATTCAAGAATATCTCCTCAGATTTGGGGGAATTTTGTCGGTCGACCTCTTCCGAAGGTCGTACAAGCTCGGGGATGGTACCAATCGATCTGCAGGACCCAAATTAGTCCAGATGCAACCACTTTCCAAGTCTCTCCGACCTTCACAAAAAAAGTTATTCAAGAATATCTCTTTCTCCTATGTGCTTTCATCCCTAACCCTAACCCTAACCCTTCCGAAAGTCGGAGAAGCTCAAGGATGGTACCGATCGATGCGAGCTACCCCATTTAGTGGGGGTAGAGCCTACTTGCAAGTCTCTCCGACCTTCACAAAAAAAGTTATTCAAGAATATCTCTTTCTCCTATGTGCTTTCATCCCTAACCCTAACCCTAACCCTTCCGAAAGTCGGAGAAGCTCAAGGATGGTACCGATCGATGCGCGCTACCCCATTTAGTGGGGGTAGAGCCTACTTGCAAGTCTCTCCGACCTTCACAAAAAAAGTTATTCAAGAATATCTCTTTCTCCTATGTGCTTTCATCCCTAACCCTAACCCTAACCCTTCCGAAAGTCGGAGAAGCTCAAGGATGGTACCGATCGATGCGCGCTACCCCATTTAGTGGGGGTAGAGCCTACTTGCAAGTCTCTCCGACCTTCACAAAAAAAGTTATTCAAGAATATCTCTTTCTCCTATGTGCTTTCATCCCTAACCCTAACCCTAACCCTTCCGAAAGTCGGAGAAGCTCAAGGATGGTACTGATCGATGCGCGCAACCCCATTTAGTGGGGGTAGAGCCTACTTGCAAGTCTCTCCGACCTTCACAAAAAAAGTTATTCAAGAATATCTCCTCAGATTTGGGGGAATTTCGTCGGTCGACCTCTTCCGAAGGTCGTACAAGCTCGGGGATGGTACCAATCGATCTGCAGGACCCAAATTAGTCCAGATGCAACCACTTTCCAAGTCTCTCCGACCTTCACAAAAAAAGTTATTCAAGAATATCTCTTTCTCCTATGTGCTTTCATCCCTAACCCTAACCCTAACCCTTCCGAAAGTCGGAGAAGCTCAAGGATGGTACCGATCGATGCGCGCAACCCCATTTAGTGGGGGTAGAGCCTACTTGCAAGTCTCTCCGACCTTCACAAAAAAAGTTATTCAAGAATATCTCTTTCTCCTATGTGCTTTCATCCCTAACCCTAACCCTAACCCTTCCGAAAGTCGGAGAAGCTCAAGGATGGTACCGATCGATGCGCGCTACCCCATTTAGTGGGGGTAGAGCCTACTTGCAAGTCTCTCGGACCTTCACAAAAAAAGTTATTCAAGAATATCTCTTTCTCCTATGTGCTTTCATCCCTAACCCTAACCCTAACCCTTCCGAAAGTCGGAGAAGCTCAAGGATGGTACCGATCGATGCGCGCTACCCCATTTAGTGGGGGTAGAGCCTACTTGCAAGTCTCTCGGACCTTCACAAAAAAAGTTATTCAAGAATATCTCTTTCTCCTATGTGCTTTCATCCCTAACCCTAACCCTAACCCTTCCGAAAGTCGGAGAAGCTCAAGGATGGTACCGATCGATGCGCGCTACCCCATTTAGTGGGGGTAGAGCCTACTTGCAAGTCTCTCCGACCTTCACAAAAAAAGTTATTCAAGAATATCTCCTCAGATTTGGGGGAATTTCGTCGGTCGACCTCTTCCGAAGGTCGTACAAGCTCGGGGATGGTACCAATCGATCCGCAGGACCCAAATTAGTCCAGATGCAACCACTTTCCAAGTCTCTCCGACCTTCACAAAAAAAGTTATTCAAGAATATCTCTTTCTCCTATGTGCTTTCATCCCTAACCCTAACCCTAACCCTTCCGAAAGTCGGAGAAGCTCAAGGATGGTACCGATCGATGCGCGCTACCCCATTTAGTGGGGGTAGAGCCTACTTGCAAGTCTCTCCGACCTTCACAAAAAACGTTATTCAAGAATATCTCTTTCTCCTATGTGCTTTCATCCCTAACCCTAACCCTAACCCTTCCGAAAGTCGGAGAAGCTCAAGGATGGTACCGATCGATGCGCACTACCCCATTTAGTGGGGGTAAAGCCTACTTGCAAGTCTCTCCGACCTTCACAAAAAAAGTTATTCAAGAATATCTCCTCAGATTTGGGGGAATTTCGTCGGTCGACCTCTTCCGAAGGTCGTACAAGCTCAAGGATGGTACCAATCGATCCGCAGGACCCAAATTAGTCCAGATGCAACCACTTTCCAAGTCTCTCCGACCTTCACAAAAAAAGTTATTCAAGAATATCTCTTTCTCCTATGTGCTTTCATCCCTAACCCTAACCCTAACCCTTCCGAAAGTCGGAGAAGCTCAAGGATGGTACCGATCGATGCGCGCTACCCCATTTAGTGGGGGTAGAGCCTACTTGCAAGTCTCTTCGACCTTCACAAAAAAAGTTATTCAAGAATATCTCTTTCTCCTATGTGCTTTCATCCCTAACCCTAACCCTAACCCTTCCGAAAGTCGGAGAAGCTCAAGGATGGTACCGATCGATGCGCGCTACCCCATTTAGTGGGGGTAGAGCCTACTTGCAAGTCTCTCCGACCTTCACAAAAAAAGTTATTCAAGAATATCTCTTTCTCCAATGTGCTTTCATCCCTAACCCTAACCCTTCCGAAAGTCGGAGAAGCTCAAGGATGGTACCGATCGATGCGCGCTACCCCATTTAGTGGGGGTAGAGCCTACTTGCAAGTCTCTCCGACCTTCACAAAAAAAGTTATTCAAGAATATCTCTTTCTCCTATGTGCTTTCATCCCTAACCCTAACCCTAACCCTTCCGAAAGTCGGAGAAGCTCAAGGATGGTACCGATCGATGCGCGCAACCCCATTTAGTGGGGGTAGAGCCTACTTGCAAGTCTCTCCGACCTTCACAAAAAAAGTTATTCAAGAATATCTCCTCAGATTTGGGGGAATTTCGTCGGTCGACCTCTTCCGAAGGTCGTACAAGCTCGGGGATGGTACCAATCGATCTGCAGGACCCAAATTAGTCCAGATGCAACCACTTTCCAAGTCTCTCCGACCTTCACAAAAAAAGTTATTCAAGAATATCTCTTTCTCCTATGTGCTTTCATCCCTAACCCTAACCCTAACCCTTCCGAAAGTCGGAGAAGCTCAAGGATGGTACCGATCGATGCGCGCTACCCCATTTAGTGGGGGTAGAGCCTACTTGCAAGTCTCTCCGACCTTCACAAAAAAAGTTATTCAAGAATATCTCTTTCTCCTATGTGCTTTCATCCCTAACCCTAACCCTAACCCTTCCGAAAGTCGGAGAAGCTCAAGGATGGTACCGATCGATGCGCGCTACCCCATTTAGTGGGGGTAGAGCCTACTGGCAAGTCTCTCCGACCTTCACAAAAAAAGTTATTCAAGAATATCTCTTTCTCCTATGTGCTTTCATCCCTAACCCTAACCCTAACCCTTCCGAAAGTCGGAGAAGCTCAAGGATGGTACCGATCGATGCGCGCTACCCCATTTAGTGGGGGTAGAGCCTACTTGCAAGTCTCTCGGACCTTCACAAAAAAAGTTATTCAAGAATATCTCTTTCTCCTATGTGCTTTCATCCCTAACCCTAACCCTAACCCTTCCGAAAGTCGGAGAAGCTCAAGGATGGTACCGATCGATGCGCGCTACCCCATTTAGTGGGGGTAGAGCCTACTTGCAAGTCTCTCCGACCTTCACAAAAAAAGTTATTCAAGAATATCTCCTCAGATTTGGGGGAATTTCGTCGGTCGACCTCTTCCGAAGGTCGTACAAGCTCGGGGATGGTACCAATCGATCCGCAGGACCCAAATTAGTCCAGATGCAACCACTTTCCAAGTCTCTCCGACCTTCACAAAAAAAGTTATTCAAGAATATCTCTTTCTCCTATGTGCTTTCATCCCTAACCCTAACCCTAACCCTTCCGAAAGTCGGAGAAGCTCAAGGATGGTACCGATCGATGCGCGCAACCCCATTTAGTGGGGGTAGAGCCTACTTGCAAGTCTCTCCGACCTTCACAAAAAAAGTTATTCAAGAATATCTCCTCAGATTTGGGGGAATTTCGTCGGTCGACCTCTTCCGAAGGTCGTACAAGCTCGGGGATGGTACCAATCGATCTGCAGGACCCAAATTAGTCCAGATGCAACCACTTTCCAAGTCTCTCCGACCTTCACAAAAAAAGTTATTCAAGAATATCTCTTTCTCCTATGTGCTTTCATCCCTAACCCTAACCCTAACCCTTCCGAAAGTCGGAGAAGCTCAAGGATGGTACCGATCGATGCGCGCTACCCCATTTAGTGGGGGTAGAGCCTACTTGCAAGTCTCTCCGACCTTCACAAAAAAAGTTATTCAAGAATATCTCTTTCTCCTATGTGCTTTCATCCCTAACCCTAACCCTAACCCTTCCGAAAGTCGGAGAAGCTCAAGGATGGTACCGATCGATGCGCGCTACCCCATTTAGTGGGGGTAGAGCCTACTGGCAAGTCTCTCCGACCTTCACAAAAAAAGTTATTCAAGAATATCTCTTTCTCCTATGTGCTTTCATCCCTAACCCTAACCCTAACCCTTCCGAAAGTCGGAGAAGCTCAAGGATGGTACCGATCGATGCGCGCTACCCCATTTAGTGGGGGTAGAGCCTACTTGCAAGTCTCTCGGACCTTCACAAAAAAAGTTATTCAAGAATATCTCTTTCTCCTATGTGCTTTCATCCCTAACCCTAACCCTAACCCTTCCGAAAGTCGGAGAAGCTCAAGGATGGTACCGATCGATGCGCGCTACCCCATTTAGTGGGGGTAGAGCCTACTTGCAAGTCTCTCCGACCTTCACAAAAAAAGTTATTCAAGAATATCTCCTCAGATTTGGGGGAATTTCGTCGGTCGACCTCTTCCGAAGGTCGTACAAGCTCGGGGATGGTACCAATCGATCTGCAGGACCCAAGTTAGTCCAGATGCAACCACTTTCCAAGTCTCTCCGACCTTCACAAAAAAAGTTATTCAAGAATATCTCTTTCTCCTATGTGCTTTCATCCCTAACCCTAACCCTAACCCTTCCGAAAGTCGGAGAAGCTCAAGGATGGTACCGATCGATGCGCGCTACCCCATTTAGTGGGGGTAGAGCCTACTTGCAAGTCTCTCCGACCTTCACAAAAAAAGTTATTCAAGAATATCTCTTTCTCCTATGTGCTTTCATCCCTAACCCTAACCCTAACCCTTCCGAAAGTCGGAGAAGCTCAAGGATGGTACCGATCGATGCGCGCAACCCCATTTAGTGGGGGTAGAGCCTACTTGCAAGTCTCTCCGACCTTCACAAAAAAAGTTATTCAAGAATATCTCCTCAGATTTGGGGGAATTTCGTCGGTCGACCTCTTTCGAAGGTCGTACAAGCTCGGGGATGGTACCAATCGATCCGCAGGACCCAAATTAGTCCAGATGCAACCACTTTCCAAGTCTCTCCGACCTTCACAAAAAAAGTTATTCAAGAATATCTCTTTCTCCTATGTGCTTTCATCCCTAACCCTAACCCTAACCCTTCCGAAAGTCGGAGAAGCTCAAGGATGGTACCGATCGATGCGCGCTACCCCATTTAGTGGGGGTAGAGCCTACTTGCAAGTCTCTCCGACCTTCACAAAAAAAGTTATTCAAGAATATCTCTTTCTCCTATGTGCTTTCATCCCTAACCCTAACCCTAACCCTTCCGAAAGTCGGAGAAGCTCAAGGATGGTACCGATCGATGCGCGCTACCCCATTTAGTGGGGGTAGAGCCTACTGGCAAGTCTCTCCGACCTTCACAAAAAAAGTTATTCAAGAATATCTCTTTCTCCTATGTGCTTTCATCCCTAACCCTAACCCTAACCCTTCCGAAAGTCGGAGAAGCTCAAGGATGGTACCGATCGATGCGCGCTACCCCATTTAGTGGGGGTAGAGCCTACTTGCAAGTCTCTCGGACCTTCACAAAAAAAGTTATTCAAGAATATCTCTTTCTCCTATGTGCTTTCATCCCTAACCCTAACCCTAACCCTTCCGAAAGTCGGAGAAGCTCAAGGATGGTACCGATCGATGCGCGCTACCCCATTTAGTGGGGGTAGAGCCTACTTGCAAGTCTCTCTGACCTTCACAAAAAAAGTTATTCAAGAATATCTCCTCAGATTTGGGGGAATTTCGTCGGTCGACCTCTTCCGAAGGTCGTACAAGCTCGGGGATGGTACCAATCGATCCGCAGGACCCAAATTAGTCCAGATGCAACCACTTTCCAAGTCTCTCCGACCTTCACAAAAAAAGTTATTCAAGAATATCTCTTTCTCCTATGTGCTTTCATCCCTAACCCTAACCCTAACCCTTCCGAAAGTCGGAGAAGCTCAAGGATGGTACCGATCGATGCGCGCTACCCCATTTAGTGGGGGTAGAGCCTACTTGCAAGTCTCTCCGACCTTCACAAAAAAAGTTATTCAAGAATATCTCCTCAGATTTGGGGGAATTTCGTCGGTCGACCTCTTCCGAAGGTCGTACAAGCTCGGGGATGGTACCAATCGATCTGCAGGACCCAAATTAGTCCAGATGCAACCACTTTCCAAGTCTCTCCGACCTTCACAAAAAAAGTTATTCAAGAATATCTCTTTCTCCTATGTGCTTTCATCCCTAACCCTAACCCTTCCGAAAGTCGGAGAAGCTCAAGGATGGTACCGATCGATGCGCGCTACCCCATTTAGTGGGGGTAGAGCCTACTTGCAAGTCTCTCCGACCTTCACAAAAAAAGTTATTCAAGAATATCTCTTTCTCCTATGTGCTTTCATCCCTAACCCTAACCCTAACCCTTCCGAAAGTCGGAGAAGCTCAAGGATGGTACCGATCGATGCGCGCAACCCCATTTAGTGGGGGTAGAGCCTACTTGCAAGTCTCTCCGACCTTCACAAAAAAAGTTATTCAAGAATATCTCCTCAGATTTGGGGGAATTTCGTCGGTCGACCTCTTTCGAAGGTCGTACAAGCTCGGGGATGGTACCAATCGATCCGCAGGACCCAAATTAGTCCAGATGCAACCACTTTCCAAGTCTCTCCGACCTTCACAAAAAAAGTTATTCAAGAATATCTCTTTCTCCTATGTGCTTTCATCCCTAACCCTAACCCTAACCCTTCCGAAAGTCGGAGAAGCTCAAGGATGGTACTGATCGATGCGCGCTACCCCATTTAGTGGGGGTAGAGCCTACTTGCAAGTCTCTCCGACCTTCACAAAAAAAGTTATTCAAGAATATCTCTTTCTCCTATGTGCTTTCATCCCTAACCCTAACCCTAACCCTTCCGAAAGTCGGAGAAGCTCAAGGATGGTACCGATCGATGCGCGCAACCCCATTTAGTGGGGGTAGAGCCTACTTGCAAGTCTCTCCGACCTTCACAAAAAAAGTTATTCAAGAATATCTCCTCAGATTTGGGGGAATTTCGTCGGTCGACCTCTTCCGAAGGTCGTACAAGCTCGGGGATGGTACCAATCGATCTGCAGGACCCAAATTAGTCCAGATGCAACCACTTTCCAAGTCTCTCCGACCTTCACAAAAAAAGTTATTCAAGAATATCTCTTTCTCCTATGTGCTTTCATCCCTAACCCTAACCCTAACCCTTCCGAAAGTCGGAGAAGCTCAAGGATGGTACCGATCGATGTGCGCTACCCCATTTAGTGGGGGTAGAGCCTGCTTGCAAGTCTCTCCGACCTTCACAATAAAAGTTATTCAAGAATATCTCTTTCTCCTATGTGCTTTCATCCCTAACCCTAACCCTAACCCTTCCGAAAGTCGGAGAAGCTCAAGGATGGTACCGATCGATGTGCGCTACCCCATTTAGTGGGGGTAGAGCCTACTTGCAAGTCTCTCCGACCTTCACAAAAAAAGTTATTCAAGAATATCTCTTTCTCCTATGTGCTTTCATCCCTAACCCTAACCCTAACCCTTCCGAAAGTCGGAGAAGCTCAAGGATGGTACCGATCGATGCGCGCTACCCCATTTAGTGGGGGTAGAGCCTACTTGCAAGTCTCTCCGACCTTCACAAAAAAAGTTATTCAAGAATATCTCTTTCTCCTATGTGCTTTCATCCCTAACCCTAACCCTAACCCTTCCGAAAGTCGGAGAAGCTCAAGGATGGTACCGATCGATGCGCGCAACCCCATTTAGTGGGGGTAGAGCCTACTTGCAAGTCTCTCCGACCTTCACAAAAAAAGTTATTCAAGAATATCTCTTTCTCCTATGTGCTTTCATCCCTAACCCTAACCCTAACCCTTCCGAAAGTCGGAGAAGCTCAAGGATGGTACCGATCGATGTGCGCTACCCCATTTAGTGGGGGTAGAGCCTACTTGCAAGTCTCTCCGACTTTCACAAAAAAAGTTATTCAAGAATATCTCCTCAGATTTGGGGGAATTTCGTCGGTCGACCTCTTCCGAAGGTCGTACAAGCTCGGGGATGGTACCAATCGATCTGCAGGACCCAAATTAGTCCAGATGCAACCACTTTCCAAGTCTCTCCGACCTTCACAAAAAAAGTTATTCAAGAATATCTCTTTCTCCTATGTGCTTTCATCCCTAACCCTAACCCTAACCCTTCCGAAAGTCGGAGAAGCTCAAGGATGGTACCGATCGATGCGCGCTACCCCATTTAGTGGGGGTAGAGCCTACTTGCAAGTCTCTCCGACCTTCACAAAAAAAGTTATTCAAGAATATCTCCTCAGATTTGGGGGAATTTCGTCGGTCGACCTCTTCCGAAGGTCGTACAAGCTCGGGGATGGTACCAATCGATCTGCAGGACCCAAATTAGTCCAGATGCAACCACTTTCCAAGTCTCTCCGACCTTCACAAAAAAAGTTATTCAAGAATATCTCTTTCTCCTATGTGCTTTCATCCCTAACCCTAACCCTAACCCTTCCGAAAGTCGGAGAAGCTCAAGGATGGTACCGATCGATGCGCGCTACCCCATTTAGTGGGGGTAGAGCCTACTTGCAAGTCTCTCCGACCTTCACAAAAAAAGTTATTCAAGAATATCTCTTTCTCCTATGTGCTTTCATCCCTAACCCTAACCCTAACCCTTCCGAAAGTCGGAGAAGCTCAAGGATGGTACCGATCGATGCGCGCTACCCCATTTAGTGGGGGTAGAGCCTACTTGCAAGTCTCTCCGACCTTCACAAAAAAAGTTATTCAAGAATATCTCTTTCTCCTATGTGCTTTCATCCCTAACCCTAACCCTAACCCTTCCGAAAGTCGGAGAAGCTCAAGGATGGTACCGATCGATGCGCGCTACCCCATTTAGTGGGGGTAGAGCCTACTTGCAAGTCTCTCCGACCTTCACAAAAAAAGTTATTCAAGAATATCTCTTTCTCCTATGTGCTTTCATCCCTAACCCTAACCCTAACCCTTCCGAAAGTCGGAGAAGCTCAAGGATGGTACCGATCGATGCGCGCAACCCCATTTAGTGGGGGTAGAGCCTACTTGCAAGTCTCTCCGACCTTCACAAAAAAAGTTATTCAAGAATATCTCTTTCTCCTATGTGCTTTCATCCCTAACCCTAACCCTAACCCTTCCGAAAGTCGGAGAAGCTCAAGGATGGTACCGATCGATGCGCGCAACCCCATTTAGTGGGGGTAGAGCCTACTTGCAAGTCTCTCCGACCTTCACAAAAAAAGTTATTCAAGAATATCTCCTCAGATTTGGGGGAATTTCGTCGGTCGACCTCTTCCGAAGGTCGTACAAGCTCGGGGATGGTACCAATCGATCTGCAGGACCCAAATTAGTCCAGATGCAACCACTTTCCAAGTCTCTCCGACCTTCACAAAAAAAGTTATTCAAGAATATCTCTTTCTCCTATGTGCTTTCATCCCTAACCCTAACCCTAACCCTTCCGAAAGTCGGAGAAGCTCAAGGATGGTACCGATCGATGCGCGCTACCCCATTTAGTGGGGGTAGAGCCTACTTGCAAGTCTCTCCGACCTTCACAAAAAAAGTTATTCAAGAATATCTCTTTCTCCTATGTGCTTTCATCCCTAACCCTAACCCTAACCCTTCCGAAAGTCGGAGAAGCTCAAGGATGGTACCGATCGATGCGCGCTACCCCATTTAGTGGGGGTAGAGCCTACTTGCAAGTCTCTCCGACCTTCACAAAAAAAGTTATTCAAGAATATCTCTTTCTCCTATGTGCTTTCATCCCTAACCCTAACCCTAACCCTTCCGAAAGTCGGAGAAGCTCAAGGATGGTACCGATCGATGCGAGCTACCCCATTTAGTGGGGGTAGAGCCTACTTGCAAGTCTCTCCGACCTTCACAAAAAAAGTTATTCAAGAATATCTCTTTCTCCTATGTGCTTTCATCCCTAACCCTAACCCTAACCCTTCCGAAAGTCGGAGAAGCTCAAGGATGGTACCGATCGATGCGCGCTACCCCATTTAGTGGGGGTAGAGCCTACTTGCAAGTCTCTCCGACCTTCACAAAAAAAGTTATTCAAGAATATCTCTTTCTCCTATGTGCTTTCATCCCTAACCCTAACCCTAACCCTTCCGAAAGTCGGAGAAGCTCAAGGATGGTACCGATCGATGCGCGCTACCCCATTTAGTGGGGGTAGAGCCTACTTGCAAGTCTCTCCGACCTTCACAAAAAAAGTTATTCAAGAATATCTCTTTCTCCTATGTGCTTTCATCCCTAACCCTAACCCTAACCCTTCCGAAAGTCGGAGAAGCTCAAGGATGGTACTGATCGATGCGCGCAACCCCATTTAGTGGGGGTAGAGCCTACTTGCAAGTCTCTCCGACCTTCACAAAAAAAGTTATTCAAGAATATCTCCTCAGATTTGGGGGAATTTCGTCGGTCGACCTCTTCCGAAGGTCGTACAAGCTCGGGGATGGTACCAATCGATCTGCAGGACCCAAATTAGTCCAGATGCAACCACTTTCCAAGTCTCTCCGACCTTCACAAAAAAAGTTATTCAAGAATATCTCTTTCTCCTATGTGCTTTCATCCCTAACCCTAACCCTAACCCTTCCGAAAGTCGGAGAAGCTCAAGGATGGTACCGATCGATGCGCGCAACCCCATTTAGTGGGGGTAGAGCCTACTTGCAAGTCTCTCCGACCTTCACAAAAAAAGTTATTCAAGAATATCTCTTTCTCCTATGTGCTTTCATCCCTAACCCTAACCCTAACCCTTCCGAAAGTCGGAGAAGCTCAAGGATGGTACCGATCGATGCGCGCTACCCCATTTAGTGGGGGTAGAGCCTACTTGCAAGTCTCTCGGACCTTCACAAAAAAAGTTATTCAAGAATATCTCTTTCTCCTATGTGCTTTCATCCCTAACCCTAACCCTAACCCTTCCGAAAGTCGGAGAAGCTCAAGGATGGTACCGATCGATGCGCGCTACCCCATTTAGTGGGGGTAGAGCCTACTTGCAAGTCTCTCGGACCTTCACAAAAAAAGTTATTCAAGAATATCTCTTTCTCCTATGTGCTTTCATCCCTAACCCTAACCCTAACCCTTCCGAAAGTCGGAGAAGCTCAAGGATGGTACCGATCGATGCGCGCTACCCCATTTAGTGGGGGTAGAGCCTACTTGCAAGTCTCTCCGACCTTCACAAAAAAAGTTATTCAAGAATATCTCCTCAGATTTGGGGGAATTTCGTCGGTCGACCTCTTCCGAAGGTCGTACAAGCTCGGGGATGGTACCAATCGATCCGCAGGACCCAAATTAGTCCAGATGCAACCACTTTCCAAGTCTCTCCGACCTTCACAAAAAAAGTTATTCAAGAATATCTCTTTCTCCTATGTGCTTTCATCCCTAACCCTAACCCTTCCGAAAGTCGGAGAAGCTCAAGGATGGTACCGATCGATGCGCGCTACCCCATTTAGTGGGGGTAGAGCCTACTTGCAAGTCTCTCCGACCTTCACAAAAAACGTTATTCAAGAATATCTCTTTCTCCTATGTGCTTTCATCCCTAACCCTAACCCTAACCCTTCCGAAAGTCGGAGAAGCTCAAGGATGGTACCGATCGATGCGCACTACCCCATTTAGTGGGGGTAAAGCCTACTTGCAAGTCTCTCCGACCTTCACAAAAAAAGTTATTCAAGAATATCTCCTCAGATTTGGGGGAATTTCGTCGGTCGACCTCTTCCGAAGGTCGTACAAGCTCAAGGATGGTACCAATCGATCCGCAGGACCCAAATTAGTCCAGATGCAACCACTTTCCAAGTCTCTCCGACCTTCACAAAAAAAGTTATTCAAGAATATCTCTTTCTCCTATGTGCTTTCATCCCTAACCCTAACCCTAACCCTTCCGAAAGTCGGAGAAGCTCAAGGATGGTACCGATCGATGCGCGCTACCCCATTTAGTGGGGGTAGAGCCTACTTGCAAGTCTCTCCGACCTTCACAAAAAAAGTTATTCAAGAATATCTCTTTCTCCTATGTGCTTTCATCCCTAACCCTAACCCTAACCCTTCCGAAAGTCGGAGAAGCTCAAGGATGGTACCGATCGATGCGCGCTACCCCATTTAGTGGGGGTAGAGCCTACTTGCAAGTCTCTCCGACCTTCACAAAAAAAGTTATTCAAGAATATCTCTTTCTCCAATGTGCTTTCATCCCTAACCCTAACCCTTCCGAAAGTCGGAGAAGCTCAAGGATGGTACCGATCGATGCGCGCTACCCCATTTAGTGGGGGTAGAGCCTACTTGCAAGTCTCTCCGACCTTCACAAAAAAAGTTATTCAAGAATATCTCTTTCTCCTGTGTGCTTTCATCCCTAACCCTAACCCTAACCCTTCCGAAAGTCGGAGAAGCTCAAGGATGGTACCGATCGATGCGCGCAACCCCATTTAGTGGGGGTAGAGCCTACTTGCAAGTCTCTCCGACCTTCACAAAAAAAGTTATTCAAGAATATCTCCTCAGATTTGGGGGAATTTCGTCGGTCGACCTCTTCCGAAGGTCGTACAAGCTCGGGGATGGTACCAATCGATCTGCAGGACCCAAATTAGTCCAGATGCAACCACTTTCCAAGTCTCTCCGACCTTCACAAAAAAAGTTATTCAAGAATATCTCTTTCTCCTATGTGCTTTCATCCCTAACCCTAACCCTAACCCTTCCGAAAGTCGGAGAAGCTCAAGGATGGTACCGATCGATGCGCGCTACCCCATTTAGTGGGGGTAGAGCCTACTTGCAAGTCTCTCCGACCTTCACAAAAAAAGTTATTCAAGAATATCTCTTTCTCCTATGTGCTTTCATCCCTAACCCTAACCCTAACCCTTCCGAAAGTCGGAGAAGCTCAAGGATGGTACCGATCGATGCGCGCTACCCCATTTAGTGGGGGTAGAGCCTACTGGCAAGTCTCTCCGACCTTCACAAAAAAAGTTATTCAAGAATATCTCTTTCTCCTATGTGCTTTCATCCCTAACCCTAACCCTAACCCTTCCGAAAGTCGGAGAAGCTCAAGGATGGTACCGATCGATGCGCGCTACCCCATTTAGTGGGGGTAGAGCCTACTTGCAAGTCTCTCCGACCTTCACAAAAAAAGTTATTCAAGAATATCTCTTTCTCCAATGTGCTTTCATCCCTAACCCTAACCCTTCCGAAAGTCGGAGAAGCTCAAGGATGGTACCGATCGATGCGCGCTACCCCATTTAGTGGGGGTAGAGCCTACTTGCAAGTCTCTCCGACCTTCACAAAAAAAGTTATTCAAGAATATCTCTTTCTCCTGTGTGCTTTCATCCCTAACCCTAACCCTAACCCTTCCGAAAGTCGGAGAAGCTCAAGGATGGTACCGATCGATGCGCGCAACCCCATTTAGTGGGGGTAGAGCCTACTTGCAAGTCTCTCCGACCTTCACAAAAAAAGTTATTCAAGAATATCTCCTCAGATTTGGGGGAATTTCGTCGGTCGACCTCTTCCGAAGGTCGTACAAGCTCGGGGATGGTACCAATCGATCTGCAGGACCCAAATTAGTCCAGATGCAACCACTTTCCAAGTCTCTCCGACCTTCACAAAAAAAGTTATTCAAGAATATCTCTTTCTCCTATGTGCTTTCATCCCTAACCCTAACCCTAACCCTTCCGAAAGTCGGAGAAGCTCAAGGATGGTACCGATCGATGCGCGCTACCCCATTTAGTGGGGGTAGAGCCTACTTGCAAGTCTCTCCGACCTTCACAAAAAAAGTTATTCAAGAATATCTCTTTCTCCTATGTGCTTTCATCCCTAACCCTAACCCTAACCCTTCCGAAAGTCGGAGAAGCTCAAGGATGGTACCGATCGATGCGCGCTACCCCATTTAGTGGGGGTAGAGCCTACTGGCAAGTCTCTCCGACCTTCACAAAAAAAGTTATTCAAGAATATCTCTTTCTCCTATGTGCTTTCATCCCTAACCCTAACCCTAACCCTTCCGAAAGTCGGAGAAGCTCAAGGATGGTACCGATCGATGCGCGCTACCCCATTTAGTGGGGGTAGAGCCTACTTGCAAGTCTCTCGGACCTTCACAAAAAAAGTTATTCAAGAATATCTCTTTCTCCTATGTGCTTTCATCCCTAACCCTAACCCTAACCCTTCCGAAAGTCGGAGAAGCTCAAGGATGGTACCGATCGATGCGCGCTACCCCATTTAGTGGGGGTAGAGCCTACTTGCAAGTCTCTCCGACCTTCACAAAAAAAGTTATTCAAGAATATCTCCTCAGATTTGGGGGAATTTCGTCGGTCGACCTCTTCCGAAGGTCGTACAAGCTCGGGGATGGTACCAATCGATCCGCAGGACCCAAATTAGTCCAGATGCAACCACTTTCCAAGTCTCTCCGACCTTCACAAAAAAAGTTATTCAAGAATATCTCTTTCTCCTATGTGCTTTCATCCCTAACCCTAACCCTAACCCTTCCGAAAGTCGGAGAAGCTCAAGGATGGTACCGATCGATGCGCGCAACCCCATTTAGTGGGGGTAGAGCCTACTTGCAAGTCTCTCCGACCTTCACAAAAAAAGTTATTCAAGAATATCTCCTCAGATTTGGGGGAATTTCGTCGGTCGACCTCTTCCGAAGGTCGTACAAGCTCGGGGATGGTACCAATCGATCTGCAGGACCCAAATTAGTCCAGATGCAACCACTTTCCAAGTCTCTCCGACCTTCACAAAAAAAGTTATTCAAGAATATCTCTTTCTCCTATGTGCTTTCATCCCTAACCCTAACCCTAACCCTTCCGAAAGTCGGAGAAGCTCAAGGATGGTACCGATCGATGCGCGCTACCCCATTTAGTGGGGGTAGAGCCTACTTGCAAGTCTCTCCGACCTTCACAAAAAAAGTTATTCAAGAATATCTCTTTCTCCTATGTGCTTTCATCCCTAACCCTAACCCTAACCCTTCCGAAAGTCGGAGAAGCTCAAGGATGGTACCGATCGATGCGCGCTACCCCATTTAGTGGGGGTAGAGCCTACTGGCAAGTCTCTCCGACCTTCACAAAAAAAGTTATTCAAGAATATCTCTTTCTCCTATGTGCTTTCATCCCTAACCCTAACCCTAACCCTTCCGAAAGTCGGAGAAGCTCAAGGATGGTACCGATCGATGCGCGCTACCCCATTTAGTGGGGGTAGAGCCTACTTGCAAGTCTCTCGGACCTTCACAAAAAAAGTTATTCAAGAATATCTCTTTCTCCTATGTGCTTTCATCCCTAACCCTAACCCTAACCCTTCCGAAAGTCGGAGAAGCTCAAGGATGGTACCGATCGATGCGCGCTACCCCATTTAGTGGGGGTAGAGCCTACTTGCAAGTCTCTCCGACCTTCACAAAAAAAGTTATTCAAGAATATCTCCTCAGATTTGGGGGAATTTCGTCGGTCGACCTCTTCCGAAGGTCGTACAAGCTCGGGGATGGTACCAATCGATCCGCAGGACCCAAATTAGTCCAGATGCAACCACTTTCCAAGTCTCTCCGACCTTCACAAAAAAAGTTATTCAAGAATATCTCTTTCTCCTATGTGCTTTCATCCCTAACCCTAACCCTAACCCTTCCGAAAGTCGGAGAAGCTCAAGGATGGTACCGATCGATGCGCGCTACCCCATTTAGTGGGGGTAGAGCCTACTTGCAAGTCTCTCCGACCTTCACAAAAAAAGTTATTCAAGAATATCTCCTCAGATTTGGGGGAATTTCGTCGGTCGACCTCTTCCGAAGGTCGTACAAGCTCGGGGATGGTACCAATCGATCTGCAGGACCCAAGTTAGTCCAGATGCAACCACTTTCCAAGTCTCTCCGACCTTCACAAAAAAAGTTATTCAAGAATATCTCTTTCTCCTATGTGCTTTCATCCCTAACCCTAACCCTAACCCTTCCGAAAGTCGGAGAAGCTCAAGGATGGTACCGATCGATGCGCGCTACCCCATTTAGTGGGGGTAGAGCCTACTTGCAAGTCTCTCCGACCTTCACAAAAAAAGTTATTCAAGAATATCTCTTTCTCCTATGTGCTTTCATCCCTAACCCTAACCCTAACCCTTCCGAAAGTCGGAGAAGCTCAAGGATGGTACCGATCGATGCGCGCAACCCCATTTAGTGGGGGTAGAGCCTACTTGCAAGTCTCTCCGACCTTCACAAAAAAAGTTATTCAAGAATATCTCCTCAGATTTGGGGGAATTTCGTCGGTCGACCTCTTTCGAAGGTCGTACAAGCTCGGGGATGGTACCAATCGATCCGCAGGACCCAAATTAGTCCAGATGCAACCACTTTCCAAGTCTCTCCGACCTTCACAAAAAAAGTTATTCAAGAATATCTCTTTCTCCTATGTGCTTTCATCCCTAACCCTAACCCTAACCCTTCCGAAAGTCGGAGAAGCTCAAGGATGGTACCGATCGATGCGCGCTACCCCATTTAGTGGGGGTAGAGCCTACTTGCAAGTCTCTCCGACCTTCACAAAAAAAGTTATTCAAGAATATCTCTTTCTCCTATGTGCTTTCATCCCTAACCCTAACCCTTCCGAAAGTCGGAGAAGCTCAAGGATGGTACCGATCGATGCGCGCTACCCCATTTAGTGGGGGTAGAGCCTACTGGCAAGTCTCTCCGACCTTCACAAAAAAAGTTATTCAAGAATATCTCTTTCTCCTATGTGCTTTCATCCCTAACCCTAACCCTAACCCTTCCGAAAGTCGGAGAAGCTCAAGGATGGTACCGATCGATGCGCGCTACCCCATTTAGTGGGGGTAGAGCCTACTTGCAAGTCTCTCGGACCTTCACAAAAAAAGTTATTCAAGAATATCTCTTTCTCCTATGTGCTTTCATCCCTAACCCTAACCCTAACCCTTCCGAAAGTCGGAGAAGCTCAAGGATGGTACCGATCGATGCGCGCTACCCCATTTAGTGGGGGTAGAGCCTACTTGCAAGTCTCTCTGACCTTCACAAAAAAAGTTATTCAAGAATATCTCCTCAGATTTGGGGGAATTTCGTCGGTCGACCTCTTCCGAAGGTCGTACAAGCTCGGGGATGGTACCAATCGATCCGCAGGACCCAAATTAGTCCAGATGCAACCACTTTCCAAGTCTCTCCGACCTTCACAAAAAAAGTTATTCAAGAATATCTCTTTCTCCTATGTGCTTTCATCCCTAACCCTAACCCTAACCCTTCCGAAAGTCGGAGAAGCTCAAGGATGGTACCGATCGATGCGCGCTACCCCATTTAGTGGGGGTAGAGCCTACTTGCAAGTCTCTCCGACCTTCACAAAAAAAGTTATTCAAGAATATCTCCTCAGATTTGGGGGAATTTCGTCGGTCGACCTCTTCCGAAGGTCGTACAAGCTCGGGGATGGTACCAATCGATCTGCAGGACCCAAATTAGTCCAGATGCAACCACTTTCCAAGTCTCTCCGACCTTCACAAAAAAAGTTATTCAAGAATATCTCTTTCTCCTATGTGCTTTCATCCCTAACCCTAACCCTTCCGAAAGTCGGAGAAGCTCAAGGATGGTACCGATCGATGCGCGCTACCCCATTTAGTGGGGGTAGAGCCTACTTGCAAGTCTCTCCGACCTTCACAAAAAAAGTTATTCAAGAATATCTCTTTCTCCTATGTGCTTTCATCCCTAACCCTAACCCTAACCCTTCCGAAAGTCGGAGAAGCTCAAGGATGGTACCGATCGATGCGCGCAACCCCATTTAGTGGGGGTAGAGCCTACTTGCAAGTCTCTCCGACCTTCACAAAAAAAGTTATTCAAGAATATCTCCTCAGATTTGGGGGAATTTCGTCGGTCGACCTCTTTCGAAGGTCGTACAAGCTCGGGGATGGTACCAATCGATCCGCAGGACCCAAATTAGTCCAGATGCAACCACTTTCCAAGTCTCTCCGACCTTCACAAAAAAAGTTATTCAAGAATATCTCTTTCTCCTATGTGCTTTCATCCCTAACCCTAACCCTAACCCTTCCGAAAGTCGGAGAAGCTCAAGGATGGTACTGATCGATGCGCGCTACCCCATTTAGTGGGGGTAGAGCCTACTTGCAAGTCTCTCCGACCTTCACAAAAAAAGTTATTCAAGAATATCTCTTTCTCCTATGTGCTTTCATCCCTAACCCTAACCCTAACCCTTCCGAAAGTCGGAGAAGCTCAAGGATGGTACCGATCGATGCGCGCAACCCCATTTAGTGGGGGTAGAGCCTACTTGCAAGTCTCTCCGACCTTCACAAAAAAAGTTATTCAAGAATATCTCCTCAGATTTGGGGGAATTTCGTCGGTCGACCTCTTCCGAAGGTCGTACAAGCTCGGGGATGGTACCAATCGATCTGCAGGACCCAAATTAGTCCAGATGCAACCACTTTCCAAGTCTCTCCGACCTTCACAAAAAAAGTTATTCAAGAATATCTCTTTCTCCTATGTGCTTTCATCCCTAACCCTAACCCTTCCGAAAGTCGGAGAAGCTCAAGGATGGTACCGATCGATGCGCGCTACCCCATTTAGTGGGGGTAGAGCCTACTTGCAAGTCTCTCCGACCTTCACAAAAAAAGTTATTCAAGAATATCTCTTTCTCCTATGTGCTTTCATCCCTAACCCTAACCCTAACCCTTCCGAAAGTCGGAGAAGCTCAAGGATGGTACCGATCGATGCGCGCAACCCCATTTAGTGGGGGTAGAGCCTACTTGCAAGTCTCTCCGACCTTCACAAAAAAAGTTATTCAAGAATATCTCCTCAGATTTGGGGGAATTTCGTCGGTCGACCTCTTTCGAAGGTCGTACAAGCTCGGGGATGGTACCAATCGATCCGCAGGACCCAAATTAGTCCAGATGCAACCACTTTCCAAGTCTCTCCGACCTTCACAAAAAAAGTTATTCAAGAATATCTCTTTCTCCTATGTGCTTTCATCCCTAACCCTAACCCTAACCCTTCCGAAAGTCGGAGAAGCTCAAGGATGGTACTGATCGATGCGCGCTACCCCATTTAGTGGGGGTAGAGCCTACTTGCAAGTCTCTCCGACCTTCACAAAAAAAGTTATTCAAGAATATCTCTTTCTCCTATGTGCTTTCATCCCTAACCCTAACCCTAACCCTTCCGAAAGTCGGAGAAGCTCAAGGATGGTACCGATCGATGCGCGCAACCCCATTTAGTGGGGGTAGAGCCTACTTGCAAGTCTCTCCGACCTTCACAAAAAAAGTTATTCAAGAATATCTCCTCAGATTTGGGGGAATTTCGTCGGTCGACCTCTTCCGAAGGTCGTACAAGCTCGGGGATGGTACCAATCGATCTGCAGGACCCAAATTAGTCCAGATGCAACCACTTTCCAAGTCTCTCCGACCTTCACAAAAAAAGTTATTCAAGAATATCTCTTTCTCCTATGTGCTTTCATCCCTAACCCTAACCCTAACCCTTCCGAAAGTCGGAGAAGCTCAAGGATGGTACCGATCGATGTGCGCTACCCCATTTAGTGGGGGTAGAGCCTGCTTGCAAGTCTCTCCGACCTTCACAATAAAAGTTATTCAAGAATATCTCTTTCTCCTATGTGCTTTCATCCCTAACCCTAACCCTAACCCTTCCGAAAGTCGGAGAAGCTCAAGGATGGTACCGATCGATGTGCGCTACCCCATTTAGTGGGGGTAGAGCCTACTTGCAAGTCTCTCCGACCTTCACAAAAAAAGTTATTCAAGAATATCTCTTTCTCCTATGTGCTTTCATCCCTAACCCTAACCCTAACCCTTCCGAAAGTCGGAGAAGCTCAAGGATGGTACCGATCGATGCGCGCTACCCCATTTAGTGGGGGTAGAGCCTACTTGCAAGTCTCTCCGACCTTCACAAAAAAAGTTATTCAAGAATATCTCTTTCTCCTATGTGCTTTCATCCCTAACCCTAACCCTAACCCTTCCGAAAGTCGGAGAAGCTCAAGGATGGTACCGATCGATGCGCGCAACCCCATTTAGTGGGGGTAGAGCCTACTTGCAAGTCTCTCCGACCTTCACAAAAAAAGTTATTCAAGAATATCTCTTTCTCCTATATGCTTTCATCCCTAACCCTAACCCTAACCCTTCCGAAAGTCGGAGAAGCTCAAGGATGGTACCGATCGATGTGCGCTACCCCATTTAGTGGGGGTAGAGCCTACTTGCAAGTCTCTCCGACTTTCACAAAAAAAGTTATTCAAGAATATCTCCTCAGATTTGGGGGAATTTCGTCGGTCGACCTCTTCCGAAGGTCGTACAAGCTCGGGGATGGTACCAATCGATCTGCAGGACCCAAATTAGTCCAGATGCAACCACTTTCCAAGTCTCTCCGACCTTCACAAAAAAAGTTATTCAAGAATATCTCTTTCTCCTATGTGCTTTCATCCCTAACCCTAACCCTAACCCTTCCGAAAGTCGGAGAAGCTCAAGGATGGTACCGATCGATGCGCGCTACCCCATTTAGTGGGGGTAGAGCCTACTTGCAAGTCTCTCCGACCTTCACAAAAAAAGTTATTCAAGAATATCTCCTCAGATTTGGGGGAATTTCGTCGGTCGACCTCTTCCGAAGGTCGTACAAGCTCGGGGATGGTACCAATCGATCTGCAGGACCCAAATTAGTCCAGATGCAACCACTTTCCAAGTCTCTCCGACCTTCACAAAAAAAGTTATTCAAGAATATCTCTTTCTCCTATGTGCTTTCATCCCTAACCCTAACCCTAACCCTTCCGAAAGTCGGAGAAGCTCAAGGATGGTACCGATCGATGCGCGCTACCCCATTTAGTGGGGGTAGAGCCTACTTGCAAGTCTCTCCGACCTTCACAAAAAAAGTTATTCAAGAATATCTCTTTCTCCTATGTGCTTTCATCCCTAACCCTAACCCTAACCCTTCCGAAAGTCGGAGAAGCTCAAGGATGGTACCGATCGATGCGCGCTACCCCATTTAGTGGGGGTAGAGCCTACTTGCAAGTCTCTCCGACCTTCACAAAAAAAGTTATTCAAGAATATCTCTTTCTCCTATGTGCTTTCATCCCTAACCCTAACCCTAACCCTTCCGAAAGTCGGAGAAGCTCAAGGATGGTACCGATCGATGCGCGCTACCCCATTTAGTGGGGGTAGAGCCTACTTGCAAGTCTCTCCGACCTTCACAAAAAAAGTTATTCAAGAATATCTCTTTCTCCTATGTGCTTTCATCCCTAACCCTAACCCTAACCCTTCCGAAAGTCGGAGAAGCTCAAGGATGGTACCGATCGATGCGCGCAACCCCATTTAGTGGGGGTAGAGCCTACTTGCAAGTCTCTCCGACCTTCACAAAAAAAGTTATTCAAGAATATCTCTTTCTCCTATGTGCTTTCATCCCTAACCCTAACCCTAACCCTTCCGAAAGTCGGAGAAGCTCAAGGATGGTACCGATCGATGCGCGCAACCCCATTTAGTGGGGGTAGAGCCTACTTGCAAGTCTCTCCGACCTTCACAAAAAAAGTTATTCAAGAATATCTCCTCAGATTTGGGGGAATTTCGTCGGTCGACCTCTTCCGAAGGTCGTACAAGCTACGGGATGGTACCAATCGATCTGCAGGACCCAAATTAGTCCAGATGCAACCACTTTCCAAGTCTCTCCGACCTTCACAAAAAAAGTTATTCAAGAATATCTCTTTCTCCTATGTGCTTTCATCCCTAACCCTAACCCTAACCCTTCCGAAAGTCGGAGAAGCTCAAGGATGGTACCGATCGATGCGCGCTACCCCATTTAGTGGGGGTAGAGCCTACTTGCAAGTCTCTCCGACCTTCACAAAAAAAGTTATTCAAGAATATCTCTTTCTCCTATGTGCTTTCATCCCTAACCCTAACCCTAACCCTTCCGAAAGTCGGAGAAGCTCAAGGATGGTACCGATCGATGCGCGCTACCCCATTTAGTGGGGGTAGAGCCTACTTGCAAGTCTCTCCGACCTTCACAAAAAAAGTTATTCAAGAATATCTCTTTCTCCTATGTGCTTTCATCCCTAACCCTAACCCTAACCCTTCCGAAAGTCGGAGAAGCTCAAGGATGGTACCGATCGATGCGCGCTACCCCATTTAGTGGGGGTAGAGCCTACTTGCAAGTCTCTCCGACCTTCACAAAAAAAGTTATTCAAGAATATCTCTTTCTCCTATGTGCTTTCATCCCTAACCCTAACCCTAACCCTTCCGAAAGTCGGAGAAGCTCAAGGATGGTACCGATCGATGCGCGCAACCCCATTTAGTGGGGGTAGAGCCTACTTGCAAGTCTCTCCGACCTTCACAAAAAAAGTTATTCAAGAATATCTCCTCAGATTTGGGGGAATTTCGTCGGTCGACCTCTTCCGAAGGTCGTACAAGCTCGGGGATGGTACCAATCGATCTGCAGGACCCAAATTAGTCCAGATGCAACCACTTTCCAAGTCTCTCCGACCTTCACAAAAAAAGTTATTCAAGAATATCTCTTTCTCCTATGTGCTTTCATCCCTAACCCTAACCCTAACCCTTCCGAAAGTCGGAGAAGCTCAAGGATGGTACCGATCGATGCGCGCTACCCCATTTAGTGGGGGTAGAGCCTACTTGCAAGTCTCTCCGACCTTCACAAAAAAAGTTATTCAAGAATATCTCCTCAGATTTGGGGGAATTTCGTCGGTCGACCTCTTCCGAAGGTCGTACAAGCTCGGGGATGGTACCAATCGATCTGCAGGACCCAAATTAGTCCAGATGCAACCACTTTCCAAGTCTCTCCGACCTTCACAAAAAAAGTTATTCAAGAATATCTCTTTCTCCTATGTGCTTTCATCCCTAACCCTAACCCTAACCCTTCCGAAAGTCGGAGAAGCTCAAGGATGGTACCGATCGATGCGCGCTACCCCATTTAGTGGGGGTAGAGCCTACTTGCAAGTCTCTCCGACCTTCACAAAAAAAGTTATTCAAGAATATCTCTTTCTCCTATGTGCTTTCATCCCTAACCCTAACCCTAACCCTTCCGAAAGTCGGAGAAGCTCAAGGATGGTACCGATCGATGCGCGCTACCCCATTTAGTGGGGGTAGAGCCTACTTGCAAGTCTCTCCGACCTTCACAAAAAAAGTTATTCAAGAATATCTCTTTCTCCTATGTGCTTTCATCCCTAACCCTAACCCTAACCCTTCCGAAAGTCGGAGAAGCTCAAGGATGGTACCGATCGATGCGCGCTACCCCATTTAGTGGGGGTAGAGCCTACTTGCAAGTCTCTCCGACCTTCACAAAAAAAGTTATTCAAGAATATCTCTTTCTCCTATGTGCTTTCATCCCTAACCCTAACCCTAACCCTTCCGAAAGTCGGAGAAGCTCAAGGATGGTACCGATCGATGCGCGCAACCCCATTTAGTGGGGGTAGAGCCTACTTGCAAGTCTCTCCGACCTTCACAAAAAAAGTTATTCAAGAATATCTCTTTCTCCTATGTGCTTTCATCCCTAACCCTAACCCTAACCCTTCCGAAAGTCGGAGAAGCTCAAGGATGGTACCGATCGATGCGCGCAACCCCATTTAGTGGGGGTAGAGCCTACTTGCAAGTCTCTCCGACCTTCACAAAAAAAGTTATTCAAGAATATCTCCTCAGATTTGGGGGAATTTCGTCGGTCGACCTCTTCCGAAGGTCGTACAAGCTCGGGGATGGTACCAATCGATCTGCAGGACCCAAATTAGTCCAGATGCAACCACTTTCCAAGTCTCTCCGACCTTCACAAAAAAAGTTATTCAAGAATATCTCTTTCTCCTATGTGCTTTCATCCCTAACCCTAACCCTAACCCTTCCGAAAGTCGGAGAAGCTCAAGGATGGTACCGATCGATGCGCGCTACCCCATTTAGTGGGGGTAGAGCCTACTTGCAAGTCTCTCCGACCTTCACAAAAAAAGTTATTCAAGAATATGTCTTTCTCCTATGTGCTTTCATCCCTAACCCTAACCCTAACCCTTCCGAAAGTCGGAGAAGCTCAAGGATGGTACCGATCGATGCGCGCTACCCCATTTAGTGGGGGTAGAGCCTACTTGCAAGTCTCTCCGACCTTCACAAAAAAAGTTATTCAAGAATATCTCTTTCTCCTATGTGCTTTCATCCCTAACCCTAACCCTAACCCTTCCGAAAGTCGGAGAAGCTCAAGGATGGTACCGATCGATGCGCGCTACCCCATTTAGTGGGGGTAGAGCCTACTTGCAAGTCTCTCCGACCTTTACAAAAAAAGTTATTCAAGAATATCTCTTTCTCCTATGTGCTTTCATCCCTAACCCTAACCCTAACCCTTCCGAAAGTCGGAGAAGCTCAAGGATGGTACCGATCGATGCGCGCAACCCCATTTAGTGGGGGTAGAGCCTACTTGCAAGTCTCTCCGACCTTCACAAAAAAAGTTATTCAAGAATATCTCCTCAGATTTGGGGGAATTTCGTCGGTCGACCTCTTCCGAAGGTCGTACAAGCTCGGGGATGGTACCAATCGATCTGCAGGACCCAAATTAGTCCAGATGCAACCACTTTCCAAGTCTCTCCGACCTTCACAAAAAAAGTTATTCAAGAATATCTCTTTCTCCTATGTGCTTTCATCCCTAACCCTAACCCTAACCCTTCCGAAAGTCGGAGAAGCTCAAGGATGGTACCGATCGATGCGCGCTACCCCATTTAGTGGGGGTAGAGCCTACTTGCAAGTCTCTCCGACCTTCACAAAAAAAGTTATTCAAGAATATCTCTTTCTCCTATGTGCTTTCATCCCTAACCCTAACCCTAACCCTTCCGAAAGTCGGAGAAGCTCAAGGATGGTACCGATCGATGCGCGCTACCCCATTTAGTGGGGGTAGAGCCTACTTGCAAGTCTCTCCGACCTTCACAAAAAAAGTTATTCAAGAATATCTCTTTCTCCTATGTGCTTTCATCCCTAACCCTAACCCTAACCCTTCCGAAAGTCGGAGAAGCTCAAGGATGGTACCGATCGATGCGCGCTACCCCATTTAGTGGGGGTAGAGCCTACATGCAAGTCTCTCGGACCTTCACAAAAAAAGTTATTCAAGAATATCTCTTTCTCCTATGTGCTTTCATCCCTAACCCTAACCCTAACCCTTCCGAAAGTCGGAGAAGCTCAAGGATGGTACCGATCGATGCGCGCTACCCCATTTAGTGGGGGTAGAGCCTACTTGCAAGTCTCTCCGACCTTCACAAAAAAAGTTATTCAAGAATATCTCCTCAGATTTGGGGGAATTTCGTCGGTCGACCTCTTCCGAAGGTCGTACAAGCTCGGGGATGGTACCAATCGATCCGCAGGACCCAAATTAGTCCAGATGCAACCACTTTTCAAGTCTCTCCGACCTTCACAAAAAAAGTTATTCAAGAATATCTCTTTCTCCTATGTGCTTTCATCCCTAACCCTAACCCTAACCCTTCCGAAAGTCGGAGAAGCTCAAGGATGGTACCGATCGATGCGCGCTACCCCATTTAGTGGGGGTAGAGCCTACTTGCAAGTCTCTCCGACCTTCACAAAAAAAGTTATTCAAGAATATCTCCTCAGATTTGGGGGAATTTCGTCGGTCGACCTCTTCCGAAGGTCGTACAAGCTCGGGGATGGTACCAATCGATCTGCAGGACCCAAATTAGTCCAGATGCAACCACTTTCCAAGTCTCTCCGACCTTCACAAAAAAAGTTATTCAAGAATATCTCTTTCTCCTATGTGCTTTCATCCCTAACCCTAACCCTAACCCTTCCGAAAGTCGGAGAAGCTCAAGGATGGTACCGATCGATGCGCGCTACCCCATTTAGTGGGGGTAGAGCCTACTTGCAAGTCTCTCCGACCTTCACAAAAAAAGTTATTCAAGAATATCTCTTTCTCCTATGTGCTTTCATCCCTAACCCTAACCCTAACCCTTCCGAAAGTCGGAGAAGCTCAAGGATGGTACCGATCGATGCGCGCTACCCCATTTAGTGGGGGTAGAGCCTACTTGCAAGTCTCTCCGACCTTCACAAAAAATGTTATTCAAGAATATCTCTTTCTCCTATGTGCTTTCATCCCTAACCCTAACCCTAACCCTTCCAAAAGTCGGAGAAGCTCAAGGATGGTACCGATCGATGCGCGCAACCCCATTTAGTGGGGGTAGAGCCTACTTGCAAGTCTCTCCGACCTTCACAAAAAAAGTTATTCAAGAATATCTCCTCAGATTTGGGGGAATTTCGTCGGTCGACCTCTTCCGAAGGTCGTACAAGCTCGGGGATGGTACCAATCGATCTGCAGGACCCAAATTAGTCCAGATGCAACCACTTTCCAAGTCTCTCCGACCTTCACAAAAAAAGTTATTCAAGAATATCTCTTTCTCCTATGTGCTTTCATCCCTAACCCTAACCCTAACCCTTCCGAAAGTCGGAGAAGCTCAAGGATGGTACCGATCGATGCGCGCTACCCCATTTAGTGGGGGTAGAGCCTACTTGCAAGTCTCTCCGACCTTCACAAAAAAAGTTATTCAAGAATATCTCTTTCTCCTATGTGCTTTCATCCCTAACCCTAACCCTAACCCTTCCGAAAGTCGGAGAAGCTCAAGGATGGTACTGATCGATGCGCGCAACCCCATTTAGTGGGGGTAGAGCCTACTTGCAAGTCTCTCCGACCTTCACAAAAAAAGTTATTCAAGAATATCTCCTCAGATTTGGGGGAATTTCGTCGGTCGACCTCTTTCGAAGGTCGTACAAGCTCGGGGATGGTACCAATCGATCCGCAGGACCCAAATTAGTCCAGATGCAACCACTTTCCAAGTCTCTCCGACCTTCACAAAAAAAGTTATTCAAGAATATCTCTTTCTCCTATGTGCTTTCATCCCTAACCCTAACCCTAACCCTTCCGAAAGTCGGAGAAGCTCAAGGATGGTACCGATCGATGCGCGCTACCCCATTTAGTGGGGGTAGAGCCTACTTGCAAGTCTCTCCGACCTTCACAAAAAAAGTTATTCAAGAATATCTCTTTCTCCTATGTGCTTTCATCCCTAACCCTAACCCTAACCCTTCCGAAATTCGGAGAAGCTCAAGGATGGTACCGATCGATGCGCGCTACCCCATTTAGTGGGGGTAGAGCCTACTTGCAAGTCTCTCCGACCTTCACAAAAAAAGTTATTCAAGAATATCTCTTTCTCCTATGTGCTTTCATCCCTAACCCTAACCCTTCCGAAAGTCGGAGAAGCTCAAGGATGGTACTGGTCGATGCGCGCAACCCCATTTAGTGGGGGTAGAGCCTACTTGCAAGTCTCTCTGACCTTCACAAAAAAAGTTATTCAAGAATATCTCCTCAGATTTGGGGGAATTTCGTCGGTCGACCTCTTCCGAAGGTCGTACAAGCTCGGGGATGGTACCAATCGATCCGCAGGACCCAAATTAGTCCAGATGCAACCACTTTCCAAGTCTCTCCGACCTTCACAAAAAAAGTTATTCAAGAATATCTCTTTCTCCTATGTGCTTTCATCCCTAACCCTAACCCTAACCCTTCCGAAAGTCGGAGAAGCTCAAGGATGGTACCGATCGATGCGCGCTACCCCATTTAGTGGGGGTAGAGCCTACTTGCAAGTCTCTCCGACCTTCACAAAAAAAGTTATTCAAGAATATCTCTTTCTCCTATGTGCTTTCATCCCTAACCCTAACCCTAACCCTTCCGAAAGTCGGAGAAGCTCAAGGATGGTACCGATCGATGCGCGCTACCCCATTTAGTGGGGGTAGAGCCTACTTGCAAGTCTCTCCGACCTTCACAAAAAAAGTTATTCAAGAATATCTCTTTCTCCTATGTGCTTTCATCCCTAACCCTAACCCTAACCCTTCCGAAAGTCGGAGAAGCTCAAGGATGGTACCGATCGATGCGCGCAACCCCATTTAGTGGGGGTAGAGCCTACTTGCAAGTCTCTCCGACCTTCACAAAAAAAGTTATTCAAGAATATCTCCTCAGATTTGGGGGAATTTCGTCGGTCGACCTCTTCCGAAGGTCGTACAAGCTCGGGGATGGTACCAATCGATCTGCAGGACCCAAATTAGTCCAGATGCAACCACTTTCCAAGTCTCTCCGACCTTCACAAAAAAAGTTATTCAAGAATATCTCTTTCTCCTATGTGCTTTCATCCCTAACCCTAACCCTAACCCTTCCGAAAGTCGGAGAAGCTCAAGGATGGTACCGATCGATGCGCGCTACCCCATTTAGTGGGGGTAGAGCCTACTTGCAAGTCTCTCCGACCTTCACAAAAAAAGTTATTCAAGAATATCTCCTCAGATTTGGGGGAATTTCGTCGGTCGACCTCTTCCGAAGGTCGTACAAGCTCGGGGATGGTACCAATCGATCTGCAGGACCCAAATTAGTCCAGATGCAACCACTTTCCAAGTCTCTCCGACCTTCACAAAAAAAGTTATTCAAGAATATCTCTTTCTCCTATGTGCTTTCATCCCTAACCCTAACCCTAACCCTTCCGAAAGTCGGAGAAGCTCAAGGATGGTACCGATCGATGCGCGCTACCCCATTTAGTGGGGGTAGAGCCTACTTGCAAGTCTCTCCGACCTTCACAAAAAAAGTTATTCAAGAATATCTCTTTCTCCTATGTGCTTTCATCCCTAACCCTAACCCTAACCCTTCCGAAAGTCGGAGAAGCTCAAGGATGGTACCGATCGATGCGCGCTACCCCATTTAGTGGGGGTAGAGCCTACTTGCAAGTCTCTCCGACCTTCACAAAAAAAGTTATTCAAGAATATCTCTTTCTCCTATGTGCTTTCATCCCTAACCCTAACCCTAACCCTTCCGAAAGTCGGAGAAGCTCAAGGATGGTACCGATCGATGCGCGCTACCCCATTTAGTGGGGGTAGAGCCTACTTGCAAGTCTCTCCGACCTTCACAAAAAAAGTTATTCAAGAATATCTCTTTCTCCTATGTGCTTTCATCCCTAACCCTAACCCTAACCCTTCCGAAAGTCGGAGAAGCTCAAGGATGGTACCGATCGATGCGCGCAACCCCATTTAGTGGGGGTAGAGCCTACTTGCAAGTCTCTCCGACCTTCACAAAAAAAGTTATTCAAGAATATCTCTTTCTCCTATGTGCTTTCATCCCTAACCCTAACCCTAACCCTTCCGAAAGTCGGAGAAGCTCAAGGATGGTACCGATCGATGCGCGCAACCCCATTTAGTGGGGGTAGAGCCTACTTGCAAGTCTCTCCGACCTTCACAAAAAAAGTTATTCAAGAATATCTCCTCAGATTTGGGGGAATTTCGTCGGTCGACCTCTTCCGAAGGTCGTACAAGCTCGGGGATGGTACCAATCGATCTGCAGGACCCAAATTAGTCCAGATGCAACCACTTTCCAAGTCTCTCCGACCTTCACAAAAAAAGTTATTCAAGAATATCTCTTTCTCCTATGTGCTTTCATCCCTAACCCTAACCCTAACCCTTCCGAAAGTCGGAGAAGCTCAAGGATGGTACCGATCGATGCGCGCTACCCCATTTAGTGGGGGTAGAGCCTACTTGCAAGTCTCTCCGACCTTCACAAAAAAAGTTATTCAAGAATATGTCTTTCTCCTATGTGCTTTCATCCCTAACCCTAACCCTAACCCTTCCGAAAGTCGGAGAAGCTCAAGGATGGTACCGATCGATGCGCGCTACCCCATTTAGTGGGGGTAGAGCCTACTTGCAAGTCTCTCCGACCTTCACAAAAAAAGTTATTCAAGAATATCTCTTTCTCCTATGTGCTTTCATCCCTAACCCTAACCCTAACCCTTCCGAAAGTCGGAGAAGCTCAAGGATGGTACCGATCGATGCGCGCTACCCCATTTAGTGGGGGTAGAGCCTACTTGCAAGTCTCTCCGACCTTTACAAAAAAAGTTATTCAAGAATATCTCTTTCTCCTATGTGCTTTCATCCCTAACCCTAACCCTAACCCTTCCGAAAGTCGGAGAAGCTCAAGGATGGTACCGATCGATGCGCGCAACCCCATTTAGTGGGGGTAGAGCCTACTTGCAAGTCTCTCCGACCTTCACAAAAAAAGTTATTCAAGAATATCTCCTCAGATTTGGGGGAATTTCGTCGGTCGACCTCTTCCGAAGGTCGTACAAGCTCGGGGATGGTACCAATCGATCTGCAGGACCCAAATTAGTCCAGATGCAACCACTTTCCAAGTCTCTCCGACCTTCACAAAAAAAGTTATTCAAGAATATCTCTTTCTCCTATGTGCTTTCATCCCTAACCCTAACCCTAACCCTTCCGAAAGTCGGAGAAGCTCAAGGATGGTACCGATCGATGCGCGCTACCCCATTTAGTGGGGGTAGAGCCTACTTGCAAGTCTCTCCGACCTTCACAAAAAAAGTTATTCAAGAATATCTCTTTCTCCTATGTGCTTTCATCCCTAACCCTAACCCTAACCCTTCCGAAAGTCGGAGAAGCTCAAGGATGGTACCGATCGATGCGCGCTACCCCATTTAGTGGGGGTAGAGCCTACTTGCAAGTCTCTCCGACCTTCACAAAAAAAGTTATTCAAGAATATCTCTTTCTCCTATGTGCTTTCATCCCTAACCCTAACCCTAACCCTTCCGAAAGTCGGAGAAGCTCAAGGATGGTACCGATCGATGCGCGCTACCCCATTTAGTGGGGGTAGAGCCTACATGCAAGTCTCTCGGACCTTCACAAAAAAAGTTATTCAAGAATATCTCTTTCTCCTATGTGCTTTCATCCCTAACCCTAACCCTAACCCTTCCGAAAGTCGGAGAAGCTCAAGGATGGTACCGATCGATGCGCGCTACCCCATTTAGTGGGGGTAGAGCCTACTTGCAAGTCTCTCCGACCTTCACAAAAAAAGTTATTCAAGAATATCTCCTCAGATTTGGGGGAATTTCGTCGGTCGACCTCTTCCGAAGGTCGTACAAGCTCGGGGATGGTACCAATCGATCCGCAGGACCCAAATTAGTCCAGATGCAACCACTTTTCAAGTCTCTCCGACCTTCACAAAAAAAGTTATTCAAGAATATCTCTTTCTCCTATGTGCTTTCATCCCTAACCCTAACCCTAACCCTTCCGAAAGTCGGAGAAGCTCAAGGATGGTACCGATCGATGCGCGCTACCCCATTTAGTGGGGGTAGAGCCTACTTGCAAGTCTCTCCGACCTTCACAAAAAAAGTTATTCAAGAATATCTCCTCAGATTTGGGGGAATTTCGTCGGTCGACCTCTTCCGAAGGTCGTACAAGCTCGGGGATGGTACCAATCGATCTGCAGGACCCAAATTAGTCCAGATGCAACCACTTTCCAAGTCTCTCCGACCTTCACAAAAAAAGTTATTCAAGAATATCTCTTTCTCCTATGTGCTTTCATCCCTAACCCTAACCCTAACCCTTCCGAAAGTCGGAGAAGCTCAAGGATGGTACCGATCGATGCGCGCTACCCCATTTAGTGGGGGTAGAGCCTACTTGCAAGTCTCTCCGACCTTCACAAAAAAAGTTATTCAAGAATATCTCTTTCTCCTATGTGCTTTCATCCCTAACCCTAACCCTAACCCTTCCGAAAGTCGGAGAAGCTCAAGGATGGTACCGATCGATGCGCGCTACCCCATTTAGTGGGGGTAGAGCCTACTTGCAAGTCTCTCCGACCTTCACAAAAAATGTTATTCAAGAATATCTCTTTCTCCTATGTGCTTTCATCCCTAACCCTAACCCTAACCCTTCCAAAAGTCGGAGAAGCTCAAGGATGGTACCGATCGATGCGCGCAACCCCATTTAGTGGGGGTAGAGCCTACTTGCAAGTCTCTCCGACCTTCACAAAAAAAGTTATTCAAGAATATCTCCTCAGATTTGGGGGAATTTCGTCGGTCGACCTCTTCCGAAGGTCGTACAAGCTCGGGGATGGTACCAATCGATCTGCAGGACCCAAATTAGTCCAGATGCAACCACTTTCCAAGTCTCTCCGACCTTCACAAAAAAAGTTATTCAAGAATATCTCTTTCTCCTATGTGCTTTCATCCCTAACCCTAACCCTAACCCTTCCGAAAGTCGGAGAAGCTCAAGGATGGTACCGATCGATGCGCGCTACCCCATTTAGTGGGGGTAGAGCCTACTTGCAAGTCTCTCCGACCTTCACAAAAAAAGTTATTCAAGAATATCTCTTTCTCCTATGTGCTTTCATCCCTAACCCTAACCCTAACCCTTCCGAAAGTCGGAGAAGCTCAAGGATGGTACTGATCGATGCGCGCAACCCCATTTAGTGGGGGTAGAGCCTACTTGCAAGTCTCTCCGACCTTCACAAAAAAAGTTATTCAAGAATATCTCCTCAGATTTGGGGGAATTTCGTCGGTCGACCTCTTTCGAAGGTCGTACAAGCTCGGGGATGGTACCAATCGATCCGCAGGACCCAAATTAGTCCAGATGCAACCACTTTCCAAGTCTCTCCGACCTTCACAAAAAAAGTTATTCAAGAATATCTCTTTCTCCTATGTGCTTTCATCCCTAACCCTAACCCTAACCCTTCCGAAAGTCGGAGAAGCTCAAGGATGGTACCGATCGATGCGCGCTACCCCATTTAGTGGGGGTAGAGCCTACTTGCAAGTCTCTCCGACCTTCACAAAAAAAGTTATTCAAGAATATCTCTTTCTCCTATGTGCTTTCATCCCTAACCCTAACCCTAACCCTTCCGAAAGTCGGAGAAGCTCAAGGATGGTACCGATCGATGCGCGCTACCCCATTTAGTGGGGGTAGAGCCTACTTGCAAGTCTCTCCGACCTTCACAAAAAAAGTTATTCAAGAATATCTCTTTCTCCTATGTGCTTTCATCCCTAACCCTAACCCTTCCGAAAGTCGGAGAAGCTCAAGGATGGTACTGGTCGATGCGCGCAACCCCATTTAGTGGGGGTAGAGCCTACTTGCAAGTCTCTCTGACCTTCACAAAAAAAGTTATTCAAGAATATCTCCTCAGATTTGGGGGAATTTCGTCGGTCGACCTCTTCCGAAGGTCGTACAAGCTCGGGGATGGTACCAATCGATCCGCAGGACCCAAATTAGTCCAGATGCAACCACTTTCCAAGTCTCTCCGACCTTCACAAAAAAAGTTATTCAAGAATATCTCTTTCTCCTATGTGCTTTCATCCCTAACCCTAACCCTAACCCTTCCGAAAGTCGGAGAAGCTCAAGGATGGTACCGATCGATGTGCGCTACCCCATTTAGTGGGGGTAGAGCCTACTTGCAAGTCTCTCGGACCTTCACAAAAAAAGTTATTCAAGAATATCTCTTTCTCCTATGTGCTTTCATCCCTAACCCTAACCCTAACCCTTCCGAAAGTCGGAGAAGCTCAAGGATGGTACCGATCGATGCGCGCTACCCCATTTAGTGGGGGTAGAGCCTACTTGCAAGTCTCTCCGACCTTCACAAAAAAAGTTATTCAAGAATATCTCCTCAGATTTGGGGGAATTTCGTCGGTCGACCTCTTCCGAAGGTCGTACAAGCTCGGGGATGGTACCAATCGATCCGCAGGACCCAAATTAGTCCAGATGCAACCACTTTCCAAGTCTCTCCGACCTTCACAAAAAAAGTTATTCAAGAATATCTCTTTCTCCTATGTGCTTTCATCCCTAACCCTAACCCTAACCCTTCCGAAAGTCGGAGAAGCTCAAGGATGGTACCGATCGATGCGCGCTACCCCATTTAGTGGGGGTAGAGCCTACTTGCAAGTCTCTCCGACCTTCACAAAAAACGTTATTCAAGAATATCTCTTTCTCCTATGTGCTTTCATCCCTAACCCTAACCCTAACCCTTCCGAAAGTCGGAGAAGCTCAAGGATGGTACCGATCGATGCGCGCTACCCCATTTAGTGGGGGTAGAGCCTACTTGCAAGTCTCTCCGACCTTCACAAAAAAAGTTATTCAAGAATATCTCCTCAGATTTGGGGGAATTTCGTCGGTCGACCTCTTCCGAAGGTCGTACAAGCTCGGGGATGGTACCAATCGATCCGCAGGACCCAAATTAGTCCAGATGCAACCACTTTCCAAGTCTCTCCGACCTTCACAAAAAAAGTTATTCAAGAATATCTCTTTCTCCTATGTGCTTTCATCCCTAACCCTAACCCTAACCCTTCCGAAAGTCGGAGAAGCTCAAGGATGGTACTGATCGATGCGCGCAACCCCATTTAGTGGGGGTAGAGCCTACTTGCAAGTCTCTCCGACCTTCACAAAAAAAGTTATTCAAGAATATCTCCTCAGATTTGGGGGAATTTCGTCGGTCGACCTCTTTCGAAGGTCGTACAAGCTCGGGGATGCTACCAATCGATCTGCAGGACCCAAATTAGTCCAGATGCAACCACTTTCCAAGTCTCTCCGACCTTCACAAAAAAAGTTATTCAAGAATATCTCTTTCTCCTATGTGCTTTCATCCCTAACCCTAACCCTTCCGAAAGTCGGAGAAGCTCAAGGATGGTACTGATCGATGCGCGCTACCCCATTTAGTGGGGGTAGAGCCTACTTGCAAGTCTCTCCGACCTTCACAAAAAAAGTTATTCAAGAATATCTCTTTCTCCTATGTGCTTTCATCCCTAACCCTAACCCTAACCCTTCCGAAAGTCGGAGAAGCTCAAGGATGGTACCGATCGATGCGCGCTACCCCATTTAGTGGGGGTAGAGCCTACTTGCAAGTCTCTCCGACCTTCACAAAAAAAGTTATTCAAGAATATCTCTTTCTCCTATGTGCTTTCATCCCTAACCCTAACCCTAACCCTTCCGAAAGTCGGAGAAGCTCAAGGATGGTACTGGTCGATGCGCGCAACCCCATTTAGTGGGGGTAGAGCCTACTTGCAAGTCTCTCTGACCTTCACAAAAAAAGTTATTCAAGAATATCTCCTCAGATTTGGGGGAATTTCGTCGGTCGACCTCTTCCGAAGGTCGTACAAGCTCGGGGATGGTACCAATCGATCCGCAGGACCCAAATTAGTCCAGATGCAACCACTTTCCAAGTCTCTCCGACCTTCACAAAAAAAGTTATTCAAGAATATCTCTTTCTCCTATGTGCTTTCATCCCTAACCCTAACCCTAACCCTTCCGAAAGTCGGAGAAGCTCAAGGATGGTACCGATCGATGTGCGCTACCCCATTTAGTGGGGGTAGAGCCTACTTGCAAGTCTCTCGGACCTTCACAAAAAAAGTTATTCAAGAATATCTCTTTCTCCTATGTGCTTTCATCCCTAACCCTAACCCTAACCCTTCCGAAAGTCGGAGAAGCTCAAGGATGGTACTGATCGATGCGCGCTACCCCATTTAGTGGGGGTAGAGCCTACTTGCAAGTCTCTCCGACCTTCACAAAAAAAGTTATTCAAGAATATCTCTTTCTCCTATGTGCTTTCATCCCTAACCCTAACCCTAACCCTTCCGAAAGTCGGAGAAGCTCAAGGATGGTACTGGTCGATGCGCGCAACCCCATTTAGTGGGGGTAGAGCCTACTTGCAAGTCTCTCTGACCTTCACAAAAAAAGTTATTCAAGAATATCTCCTCAGATTTGGGGGAATTTCGTCGGTCGACCTCTTCCGAAGGTCGTACAAGCTCGGGGATGGTACCAATCGATCCGCAGGACCCAAATTAGTCCAGATGCAACCACTTTCCAAGTCTCTCCGACCTTCACAAAAAAAGTTATTCAAGAATATCTCTTTCTCCTATGTGCTTTCATCCCTAACCCTAACCCTAACCCTTCCGAAAGTCGGAGAAGCTCAAGGATGGTACCGATCGATGTGCGCTACCCCATTTAGTGGGGGTAGAGCCTACTTGCAAGTCTCTCGGACCTTCACAAAAAAAGTTATTCAAGAATATCTCTTTCTCCTATGTGCTTTCATCCCTAACCCTAACCCTAACCCTTCCGAAAGTCGGAGAAGCTCAAGGATGGTACCGATCGATGCGCGCTACCCCATTTAGTGGGGGTAGAGCCTACTTGCAAGTCTCTCCGACCTTCACAAAAAAAGTTATTCAAGAATATCTCCTCAGATTTGGGGGAATTTCGTCGGTCGACCTCTTCCGAAGGTCGTACAAGCTCGGGGATGGTACCAATCGATCCGCAGGACCCAAATTAGTCCAGATGCAACCACTTTCCAAGTCTCTCCGACCTTCACAAAAAAAGTTATTCAAGAATATCTCTTTCTCCTATGTGCTTTCATCCCTAACCCTAACCCTAACCCTTCCGAAAGTCGGAGAAGCTCAAGGATGGTACCGATCGATGCGCGCTACCCCATTTAGTGGGGGTAGAGCCTACTTGCAAGTCTCTCCGACCTTCACAAAAAACGTTATTCAAGAATATCTCTTTCTCCTATGTGCTTTCATCCCTAACCCTAACCCTAACCCTTCCGAAAGTCGGAGAAGCTCAAGGATGGTACCGATCGATGCGCGCTACCCCATTTAGTGGGGGTAGAGCCTACTTGCAAGTCTCTCCGACCTTCACAAAAAAAGTTATTCAAGAATATCTCCTCAGATTTGGGGGAATTTCGTCGGTCGACCTCTTCCGAAGGTCGTACAAGCTCGGGGATGGTACCAATCGATCCGCAGGACCCAAATTAGTCCAGATGCAACCACTTTCCAAGTCTCTCCGACCTTCACAAAAAAAGTTATTCAAGAATATCTCTTTCTCCTATGTGCTTTCATCCCTAACCCTAACCCTAACCCTTCCGAAAGTCGGAGAAGCTCAATGATGGTACCGATCGATGCGCGCTACCCCATTTAGTGGGGGTACAGCCTACTTGCAAGTCTCTCCGACCTTCACAAAAAAAGTTATTCAAGAATATCTCTTTCTCCTATGTGCTTTCATCCCTAACCCTAACCCTAACCCTTCCGAAAGTCGGAGAAGCTCAAGGATGGTACCGATCGATGTGCGCTACCCCATTTAGTGGGGGTAGAGCCTACTTGCAAGTCTCTCCGACCTTCACAAAAAAAGTTATTCAAGAATATCTCTTTCTCCTATGTGCTTTCATCCCTAACCCTAACCCTAACCCTTCCGAAAGTCGGAGAAGCTCAAGGATGGTACCGATCGATGCGCGCTACCCCATTTAGTGGGGGTAGAGCCTACTTGCAAGTCTCTCCGACCTTCACAAAAAAAGTTATTCAAGAATATCTCTTTCTCCTATGTGCTTTCATCCCTAACCCTAACCCTAACCCTTCCGAAAGTCGGAGAAGCTCAAGGATGGTACCGATCGATGCGCGCTACCCCATTTAGTGGGGGTAGAGCCTACTTGCAAGTCTCTCCGACCTTCACAAAAAAAGTTATTCAAGAATATCTCTTTCTCCTATGTGCTTTCATCCCTAACCCTAACCCTAACCCTTCCGAAAGTCGGAGAAGCTCAAGGATGGTACTGATCGATGCGCGCTACCCCATTTAGTGGGGGTAGAGCCTACTTGCAAGTCTCTCCGACCTTCACAAAAAACGTTATTCAAGAATATCTCTTTCTCCTATGTGCTTTCATCCCTAACCCTAACCCTAACCCTTCCGAAAGTCGGAGAATCTCAAGGATGGTACCGATCGATGCGCGCTACCCCATTTAGTGGGGGTAGAGCCTACTTGCAAGTCTCTCCGACCTTCACAAAAAAAGTTATTCAAGAATATCTCCTCAGATTTGGGGGAATTTCGTCGGTCGACCTCTTCCGAAGGTCGTACAAGCTCGGGGATGGTACCAATCGATCCGCAGGACCCAAATTAGTCCAGATGCAACCACTTTCCAAGTCTCTCCGACCTTCACAAAAAAAGTTATTCAAGAATATCTCTTTCTCCTATGTGCTTTCATCCCTAACCCTAACCCTAACCCTTCCGAAAGTCGGAGAAGCTCAAGGATGGTACCGATCGATGCGCGCTACCCCATTTAGTGGGGGTAGAGCCTACTTGCAAGTCTCTCCGACCTTCACAAAAAAAGTTATTCAAGAATATCTCTTTCTCCTATGTGCTTTCATCCCTAACCCTAACCCTAACCCTTCCGAAAGTCGGAGAAGCTCAAGGATGGTACCGATCGATGCGCGCTACCCCATTTAGTGGGGGTAGAGCCTACTTGCAAGTCTCTCCGACCTTCACAAAAAAAGTTATTCAAGAATATCTCTTTCTCCTATGTGCTTTCATCCCTAACCCTAACCCTAACCCTTCCGAAAGTCGGAGAAGCTCAAGGATGGTACCGATCGATGCGCGCTACCCCATTTAGTGGGGGTAGAGCCTACTTGCAAGTCTCTCCGACCTTCACAAAAAAAGTTATTCAAGAATATCTCTTTCTCCTATGTGCTTTCATCCCTAACCCTAACCCTAACCCTTCCGAAAGTCGGAGAAGCTCAAGGATGGTACCGATCGATGTGCGCAACCCCATTTAGTGGGGGTAGAGCCTACTTGCAAGTCTCTCCGACCTTCACAAAAAAAGTTATTCAAGAATATCTCCTCAGATTTGGGGGAATTTCGTCGGTCGACCTCTTCCGAAGGTCGTACAAGCTCGGGGATGGTACCAATCGATCCGCAGGACCCAAATTAGTCCAGATGCAACCACTTTCCAAGTCTCTCCGACCTTCACAAAAAAAGTTATTCAAGAATATCTCTTTCTCCTATGTGCTTTCATCCCTAACCCTAACCCTAACCCTTCCGAAAGTCGGAGAAGCTCAAGGATGGTACCGATCGATGCGCGCTACCCCATTTAGTGGGGGTAGAGCCTACTTGCAAGTCTCTCCGACCTTCACAAAAAAAGTTATTCAAGAATATCTCTTTCTCCTATGTGCTTTCATCCCTAACCCTAACCCTAACCCTTCCGAAAGTCGGAGAAGCTCAAGGATGGTACCGATCGATGCGCGCAACCCCATTTAGTGGGGGTAGAGCCTACTTGCAAGTCTCTCCGACCTTCACAAAAAAAGTTATTCAAGAATATCTCCTCAGATTTGGGGGAATTTCGTCGGTCGACCTCTTTCGAAGGTCGTACAAGCTCGGGGATGGTACCAATCGATCCGCAGGACCCAAATTAGTCCAGATGCAACCACTTTCCAAGTCTCTCCGACCTTCACAAAAAAAGTTATTCAAGAATATCTCTTTCTCCTATGTGCTTTCATCCCTAACCCTAACCCTAACCCTTCCGAAAGTCGGAGAAGCTCAAGGATGGTACCGATCGATGCGCGCTACCCCATTTAGTGGGGGTAGAGCCTACTTGCAAGTCTCTCCGACCTTCACAAAAAAAGTTATTCAAGAATATCTCTTTCTCCTATGTGCTTTCATCCCTAACCCTAACCCTAACCCTTCCGAAAGTCGGAGAAGCTCAAGGATGGTACCGATCGATGCGCGCTACCCCATTTAGTGGGGGTAGAGCCTACTTGCAAGTCTCTCCGACCTTCACAAAAAAAGTTATTCAAGAATATCTCCTCAGATTTGGGGGAATTTCGTCGGTCGACCTCTTCCGAAGGTTGTACAAGCTCGGGGATGGTACCAATCGATCCGCAGGACCCAAATTAGTCCAGATGCAACCACTTTCCAAGTCTCTCCGACCTTCACAAAAAAAGTTATTCAAGAATATCTCTTTCTCCTATGTGCTTTCATCCCTAACCCTAACCCTAACCCTTCCGAAAGTCGGAGAAGCTCAAGGATGGTACCGATCGATGTGCGCTACCCCATTTAGTGGGGGTAGAGCCTACTTGCAAGTCTCTCGGACCTTCACAAAAAAAGTTATTCAAGAATATCTCTTTCTCCTATGTGCTTTCATCCCTAACCCTAACCCTAACCCTTCCGAAAGTCGGAGAAGCTCAAGGATGGTACCGATCGATGCGCGCTACCCCATTTAGTGGGGGTAGAGCCTACTTGCAAGTCTCTCGGACCTTCACAAAAAAAGTTATTCAAGAATATCTCTTTCTCCTATGTGCTTTCATCCCTAACCCTAACCCTAACCCTTCCGAAAGTCGGAGAAGCTCAAGGATGGTACCGATCGATGCGCGCTACCCCATTTAGTGGGGGTAGAGCCTACTTGCAAGTCTCTCCGACCTTCACAAAAAAAGTTATTCAAGAATATCTCCTCAGATTTGGGGGAATTTCGTCGGTCGACCTCTTCCGAAGGTCGTACAAGCTCGGGGATGGTACCAATCGATCCGCAGGACCCAAATTAGTCCAGATGCAACCACTTTCCAAGTCTCTCCGACCTTCACAAAAAAAGTTATTCAAGAATATCTCTTTCTCCTATGTGCTTTCATCCCTAACCCTAACCCTAACCCTTCCGAAAGTCGGAGAAGCTCAAGGATGGTACCGATCGATGCGCGCTACCCCATTTAGTGGGGGTAGAGCCTACTTGCAAGTCTCTCCGACCTTCACAAAAAACGTTATTCAAGAATATCTCTTTCTCCTATGTGCTTTCATCCCTAACCCTAACCCTAACCCTTCCGAAAGTCGGAGAAGCTCAAGGATGGTACTGATCGATGCGCGCTACCCCATTTAGTGGGGGTAGAGCCTACTTGCAAGTCTCTCCGACCTTCACAAAAAAAGTTATTCAAGAATATCTCCTCAGATTTGGGGGAATTTCGTCGGTCGACCTCTTCCGAAGGTCGTACAAGCTCGGGGATGGTACCAATCGATCCGCAGGACCCAAATTAGTCCAGATGCAACCACTTTCCAAGTCTCTCCGACCTTCACAAAAAAAGTTATTCAAGAATATCTCTTTCTCCTATGTGCTTTCATCCCTAACCCTAACCCTAACCCTTCCGAAAGTCGGAGAAGCTCAATGATGGTACCGATCGATGCGCGCTACCCCATTTAGTGGGGGTACAGCCTACTTGCAAGTCTCTCCGACCTTCACAAAAAAAGTTATTCAAGAATATCTCTTTCTCCTATGTGCTTTCATCCCTAACCCTAACCCTAACCCTTCCGAAAGTCGGAGAAGCTCAAGGATGGTACCGATCGATGTGCGCTACCCCATTTAGTGGGGGTAGAGCCTACTTGCAAGTCTCTCCGACCTTCACAAAAAAAGTTATTCAAGAATATCTCTTTCTCCTATGTGCTTTCATCCCTAACCCTAACCCTAACCCTTCCGAAAGTCGGAGAAGCTCAAGGATGGTACCGATCGATGCGCGCTACCCCATTTAGTGGGGGTAGAGCCTACTTGCAAGTCTCTCCGACCTTCACAAAAAAAGTTATTCAAGAATATCTCTTTCTCCTATGTGCTTTCATCCCTAACCCTAACCCTAACCCTTCCGAAAGTCGGAGAAGCTCAAGGATGGTACCGATCGATGCGCGCTACCCCATTTAGTGGGGGTAGAGCCTACTTGCAAGTCTCTCCGACCTTCACAAAAAAAGTTATTCAAGAATATCTCTTTCTCCTATGTGCTTTCATCCCTAACCCTAACCCTAACCCTTCCGAAAGTCGGAGAAGCTCAAGGATGGTACTGATCGATGCGCGCTACCCCATTTAGTGGGGGTAGAGCCTACTTGCAAGTCTCTCCGACCTTCACAAAAAACGTTATTCAAGAATATCTCTTTCTCCTATGTGCTTTCATCCCTAACCCTAACCCTAACCCTTCCGAAAGTCGGAGAATCTCAAGGATGGTACCGATCGATGCGCGCTACCCCATTTAGTGGGGGTAGAGCCTACTTGCAAGTCTCTCCGACCTTCACAAAAAAAGTTATTCAAGAATATCTCCTCAGATTTGGGGGAATTTCGTCGGTCGACCTCTTCCGAAGGTCGTACAAGCTCGGGGATGGTACCAATCGATCCGCAGGACCCAAATTAGTCCAGATGCAACCACTTTCCAAGTCTCTCCGACCTTCACAAAAAAAGTTATTCAAGAATATCTCTTTCTCCTATGTGCTTTCATCCCTAACCCTAACCCTAACCCTTCCGAAAGTCGGAGAAGCTCAAGGATGGTACCGATCGATGCGCGCTACCCCATTTAGTGGGGGTAGAGCCTACTTGCAAGTCTCTCCGACCTTCACAAAAAAAGTTATTCAAGAATATCTCTTTCTCCTATGTGCTTTCATCCCTAACCCTAACCCTAACCCTTCCGAAAGTCGGAGAAGCTCAAGGATGGTACCGATCGATGCGCGCTACCCCATTTAGTGGGGGTAGAGCCTACTTGCAAGTCTCTCCGACCTTCACAAAAAAAGTTATTCAAGAATATCTCTTTCTCCTATGTGCTTTCATCCCTAACCCTAACCCTAACCCTTCCGAAAGTCGGAGAAGCTCAAGGATGGTACCGATCGATGCGCGCTACCCCATTTAGTGGGGGTAGAGCCTACTTGCAAGTCTCTCCGACCTTCACAAAAAAAGTTATTCAAGAATATCTCTTTCTCCTATGTGCTTTCATCCCTAACCCTAACCCTAACCCTTCCGAAAGTCGGAGAAGCTCAAGGATGGTACCGATCGATGTGCGCAACCCCATTTAGTGGGGGTAGAGCCTACTTGCAAGTCTCTCCGACCTTCACAAAAAAAGTTATTCAAGAATATCTCCTCAGATTTGGGGGAATTTCGTCGGTCGACCTCTTCCGAAGGTCGTACAAGCTCGGGGATGGTACCAATCGATCCGCAGGACCCAAATTAGTCCAGATGCAACCACTTTCCAAGTCTCTCCGACCTTCACAAAAAAAGTTATTCAAGAATATCTCTTTCTCCTATGTGCTTTCATCCCTAACCCTAACCCTAACCCTTCCGAAAGTCGGAGAAGCTCAAGGATGGTACCGATCGATGCGCGCTACCCCATTTAGTGGGGGTAGAGCCTACTTGCAAGTCTCTCCGACCTTCACAAAAAAAGTTATTCAAGAATATCTCTTTCTCCTATGTGCTTTCATCCCTAACCCTAACCCTAACCCTTCCGAAAGTCGGAGAAGCTCAAGGATGGTACCGATCGATGCGCGCAACCCCATTTAGTGGGGGTAGAGCCTACTTGCAAGTCTCTCCGACCTTCACAAAAAAAGTTATTCAAGAATATCTCCTCAGATTTGGGGGAATTTCGTCGGTCGACCTCTTTCGAAGGTCGTACAAGCTCGGGGATGGTACCAATCGATCCGCAGGACCCAAATTAGTCCAGATGCAACCACTTTCCAAGTCTCTCCGACCTTCACAAAAAAAGTTATTCAAGAATATCTCTTTCTCCTATGTGCTTTCATCCCTAACCCTAACCCTAACCCTTCCGAAAGTCGGAGAAGCTCAAGGATGGTACCGATCGATGCGCGCTACCCCATTTAGTGGGGGTAGAGCCTACTTGCAAGTCTCTCCGACCTTCACAAAAAAAGTTATTCAAGAATATCTCTTTCTCCTATGTGCTTTCATCCCTAACCCTAACCCTAACCCTTCCGAAAGTCGGAGAAGCTCAAGGATGGTACCGATCGATGCGCGCTACCCCATTTAGTGGGGGTAGAGCCTACTTGCAAGTCTCTCCGACCTTCACAAAAAAAGTTATTCAAGAATATCTCCTCAGATTTGGGGGAATTTCGTCGGTCGACCTCTTCCGAAGGTTGTACAAGCTCGGGGATGGTACCAATCGATCCGCAGGACCCAAATTAGTCCAGATGCAACCACTTTCCAAGTCTCTCCGACCTTCACAAAAAAAGTTATTCAAGAATATCTCTTTCTCCTATGTGCTTTCATCCCTAACCCTAACCCTAATCCTTCCGAAAGTCGGAGAAGCTCAAGGATGGTACTGATCGATGCGCGCTACCCCATTTAGTGGGGGTAGAGCCTACTTGCAAGTCTCTCCGACCTTCACAAAAAAAGTTATTCAAGAATATCTCTTTCTCCTATGTGCTTTCATCCCTAACCCTAACCCTAACCCTTCCGAAAGTCGGAGAAGCTCAAAGATGGTACCGATCGATGCGCGCTACCCCATTTAGTGGGGGTAGAGCCTACTTGCAAGTCTCTCCGACCTTCACAAAAAAAGTTATTCAAGAATATCTCTTTCTCCTATGTGCTTTCATCCCTAACCCTAACCCTAACCCTTCCGAAAGTCGGAGAAGCTCAAGGATGGTACCGATCGATGTGCGCTACCCCATTTAGTGGGGGTAGAGCCTACTTGCAAGTCTCTCCGACCTTCACAAAAAAAGTTATTCAAGAATATCTCTTTCTCCTATGTGCTTTCATCCCTAACCCTAACCCTAACCCTTCCGAAAGTCGGAGAAGCTCAAGGATGGTACTGGTCGATGCGCGCAACCCCATTTAGTGGGGGTAGAGCCTACTTGCAAGTCTCTCCGACCTTCACAAAAAAAGTTATTCAAGAATATCTCCTCAGATTTGGGGGAATTTCGTCGGTCGACCTCTTCCGAAGGTCGTACAAGCTCGGGGATGGTACCAATCGATCCGCAGGACCCAAATTAGTCCAGATGCAACCACTTTCCAAGTCTCTCCGACCTTCACAAAAAAAGTTATTCAAGAATATCTCTTTCTCCTAAGTGCTTTCATCCCTAACCCTAACCCTAACCCTTCCGAAAGTCGGAGAAGCTCAAGGATGGTACCGATCGATGCGCGCTACCCCATTTAGTGGGGGTAAAGCCTACTTGCAAGTCTCTCCGACCTTCACAAAAAAAGTTATTCAAGAATATCTCTTTCTCCTATGTGCTTTCATCCCTAACCCTAACCCTAACCCTTCCGAAAGTCGGAGAAGCTCAAGGATGGTACCGATCGATGCGCGCTACCCCATTTAGTGGGGGTAGAGCCTACTTGCAAGTCTCTCCGACCTTCACAAAAAAAGTTATTCAAGAATATCTCCTCAGATTTGGGGGAATTTCGTCGGTCGACCTCTTCCGAAGGTCGTACAAGCTCGGGGATGGTACCAATCGATCTGCAGGACCCAAATTAGTCCAGATGCAACCACTTTCCAAGTCTCTCCGACCTTCACAAAAAAAGTTATTCAAGAATATCTCTTTCTCCTATGTGCTTTCATCCCTAACCCTAACCCTAACCCTTCCGAAAGTCGGAGAAGCTCAAGGATGGTACCGATCGATGCGCGCTACCCCATTTAGTGGGGGTAGAGCCTACTTGCAAGTCTCTCCGACCTTCACAAAAAAAGTTATTCAAGAATATCTCTTTCTCCTATGTGCTTTCATCCCTAACCCTAACCCTAACCCTTCCGAAAGTCGGAGAAGCTCAAGGATGGTACCGATCGATGCGCGCTACCCCATTTAGTGGGGGTAGAGCCAACTTGCAAGTCTCTCCGACCTTCACAAAAAAAGTTATTCAAGAATATCTCTTTCTCCTATGTGCTTTCATCCCTAACCCTAACCCTAACCCTTCCGAAAGTCGGAGAAGCTCAAGGATGGTACCGATCGATGCGCGTTACCCCATTTAGTGGGGGTAGAGCCTACTTGCAAGTCTCTCCGACCTTCACAAAAAAAGTTATTCAAGAATATCTCTTTCTCCTATGTGCTTTCATCCCTAACCCTAACCCTAACCCTTCCGAAAGTCGGAGAAGCTCAAGGATGGTACCGATCGATGCGCGCAACCCCATTTAGTGGGGGTAGAGCCTACTTGCAAGTCTCTCCGACCTTCACAAAAAACGTTATTCAAGAATATCTCCTCAGATTTGGGGGAATTTCGTCGGTCGACCTCTTCCGAAGGTCGTACAAGCTCGGGGATGGTACCAATCGATCCGCAGGACCCAAATTAGTCCAGATGCAACCACTTTCCAAGTCTCTCCGACCTTCACAAAAAAAGGTATTCAAGAATATCTCTTTCTCCTATGTGCTTTCATCCCTAACCCTAACCCTAACCCTTCCGAAAGTCGGAGAAGCTCAAGGATGGTACCGATCGATGCGCGCTACCCCATTTAGTGGGGGTAGAGCCTACTTGCAAGTCTCTCCGACCTTCACAAAAAACGTTATTCAAGAATATCTCTTTCTCCTATGTGCTTTCATCCCTAACCCTAACCCTAACCCTTCCGAAAGTCGGAGAAGCTCAAGGATGGTACCGATCGATGCGCGCTACCCCATTTAGTGGGGGTAGAGCCTACTTGCAAGTCTCTCCGACCTTCACAAAAAAAGTTATTCAAGAATATCTCCTCAGATTTGGTGGAATTTCGTCGGTCGACCTCTTCCGAAGGTCGTACAAGCTCGGGGATGGTACCAATCGATCTGCAGGACCCAAATTAGTCCAGATGCAACCACTTTCCAAGTCTCTCCGACCTTCACAAAAAAAGTTATTCAAGAATATCTCTTTCTCCTATGTGCTTTCATCCCTAACCCTAACCCTAACCCTTCCGAAAGTCGGAGAAGCTCAAGGATGGTACCGATCGATGCGCGCTACCCCATTTAGTGGGGGTAGAGCCTACTTGCAAGTCTCTCCGACCTTCACAAAAAACGTTATTCAAGAATATCTCTTTCTCCTATGTGCTTTCATCCCTAACCCTAACCCTAACCCTTCCGAAAGTCGGAGAAGCTCAAGGATGGTACCGATCGATGCGCGCTACCCCATTTAGTGGGGGTAGAGCCTACTTGCAAGTCTCTCCGACCTTCACAAAAAAAGTTATCAAGAATATCTCTTTCTCCTATGTGCTTTCATCCCTAACCCTAACCCTAACCCTTCCGAAAGTCGGAGAAGCTCAAGGATGGTACCGATCGATGCGCGCAACCCCATTTAGTGGGGGTAGAGCCTACTTGCAAGTCTCTCCGACCTTCACAAAAAACGTTATTCAAGAATATCTCCTCAGATTTGGGGGAATTTCGTCGGTCGACCTCTTCCGAAGGTCGTACAAGCTCGGGGATGGTACCAATCGATCCGCAGGACCCAAATTAGTCCAGATGCAACCACTTTCCAAGTCTCTCCGACCTTCACAAAAAAAGTTATTCAAGAATATCTCTTTCTCCTATGTGCTTTCATCCCTAACCCTAACCCTAACCCTTCCGAAAGTCGGAGAAGCTCAAGGATGGTACCGATCGATGCGCGCTACCCCATTTAGTGGGGGTAGAGCCTACTTGCAAGTCTCTCCGACCTTCACAAAAAACGTTATTCAAGAATATCTCTTTCTCCTATGTGCTTTCATCCCTAACCCTAACCCTAACCCTTCCGAAAGTCGGAGAAGCTCAAGGATGGTACCGATCGATGCGCGCTACCCCATTTAGTGGGGGTAGAGCCTACTTGCAAGTCTCTCCGACCTTCACAAAAAAAGTTATTCAAGAATATCTCCTCAGATTTGGGGGAATTTCGTCGGTCGACCTCTTCCGAAGGTCGTACAAGCTCGGGGATGGTACCAATCGATCCGCAGGACCCAAATTAGTCCAGATGCAACCACTTTCCAAGTCTCTCCGACCTTCACAAAAAAAGTTATTCAAGAATATCTCTTTCTCCTATGTGCTTTCATCCCTAACCCTAACCCTAACCCTTCCGAAAGTCGGAGAAGCTCAAGGATGGTACCGATCGATGCGCGCTACCCCATTTAGTGGGGGTAGAGCCTACTTGCAAGTCTCTCCGACCTTCACAAAAAAAGTTATTCAAGAATATCTCTTTCTCCTATGTGCTTTCATCCCTAACCCTAACCCTAACCCTTCCGAAAGTCGGAGAAGCTCAAGGATGGTACCGATCGATGCGCACTACCCCATTTAGTGGGGGTAGAGCCTACTTGCAAGTCTCTCCGACCTTCACAAAAAAAGTTATTCAAGAATATCTCTTTCTCCTATGTGCTTTCATCCCTAACCCTAACCCTAACCCTTCCGAAAGTCGGAGAAGCTCAAGGATGGTACCGATCGATGCGCGCTACCCCATTTAGTGGGGGTAGAGCCTACTTGCAAGTCTCTCCGACCTTCACAAAAAAAGTTATTCAAGAATATCTCTTTCTCCTATGTGCTTTCATCCCTAACCCTAACCCTAACCCTTCCGAAAGTCGGAGAAGCTCAAGGATGGTACCGATCGATGCGCGCAACCCCATTTAGTGGGGGTAGAGCCTACTTGCAAGTCTCTCCAACCTTCACAAAAAAAGTTATTCAAGAATATCTCCTCAGATTTGGGGGAATTTCGTCGGTCGACCTCTTCCGAAGGTCGTACAAGCTCGGGGATGGTACCAATCGATCCGCAGGACCCAAATTAGTCCAGATGCAACCACTTTCCAAGTCTCTCCGACCTTCACAAAAAAAGTTATTCAAGAATATCTCTTTCTCCTATGTGCTTTCATCCCTAACCCTAACCCTTCCGAAAGTCGGAGAAGCTCAAGGATGGTACCGATCGATGCGCGATACCCCATTTAGTGGGTGTAGAGCCTACTTGCAAGTCTCTCCGACCTTCACAAAAAAAGTTATTCAAGAATATCTCTTTCTCCTATGTGCTTTCATCCCTAACCCTAACCCTAACCCTTCCGAAAGTCGGAGAAGCTCAAGGATGGTACCGATCGATGCGCGCAACCCCATTTAGTGGGGGTAGAGCCTACTTGCAAGTCTCTCCGACCTTCACAAAAAAAGTTATTCAAGAATATCTCCTCAGATTTGGGGGAATTTCGTCGGTCGACCTCTTCCGAAGGTCGTACAAGCTCGGGGATGGTACCAATCGATCCGCAGGACCCAAATTAGTCCAGATGCAACCACTTTCCAAGTCTCTCCGACCTTCACAAAAAAAGTTATTCAAGAATATCTCTTTCTCCTATGTGCTTTCATCCCTAACCCTAACCCTAACCCTTCCGAAAGTCGGAGAAGCTCAAGGATGGTACCGATCGATGCGCGCTACCCCATTTAGTGGGGGTAGAGCCTACTTGCAAGTCTCTCCGACCTTCACAAAAAACGTTATTCAAGAATATCTCTTTCTCCTATGTGCTTTCATCCCTAACCCTAACCCTAACCCTTCCGAAAGTCGGAGAAGCTCAAGGATGGTACCGATCGATGCGCGCTACCCCATTTAGTGGGGGTAGAGCCTACTTGCAAGTCTCTCCGACCTTCACAAAAAAAGTTATTCAAGAATATCTCTTTCTCCTATGTGCTTTCATCCCTAACCCTAACCCTAACCCTTCCGAAAGTCGGAGAAGCTCAAGGATGGTACCGATCGATGCGCGCAACCCCATTTAGTGGGGGTAGAGCCTACTTGCAAGTCTCTCCGACCTTCACAAAAAACGTTATTCAAGAATATCTCCTCAGATTTGGGGGAATTTCGTCGGTCGACCTCTTCCGAAGGTCGTACAAGCTCGGGGATGGTACCAATCGATCCGCAGGACCCAAATTAGTCCAGATGCAACCACTTTCCAAGTCTCTCCGACCTTCACAAAAAAAGTTATTCAAGAATATCTCTTTCTCCTATGTGCTTTCATCCCTAACCCTAACCCTAACCCTTCCGAAAGTCGGAGAAGCTCAAAGATGGTACCGATCGATGCGCGCTACCCCATTTAGTGGGGGTAGAGCCTACTTGCAAGTCTCTCCGACCTTCACAAAAAACGTTATTCAAGAATATCTCTTTCTCCTATGTGCTTTCATCCCTAACCCTAACCCTAACCCTTCCGAAAGTCGGAAAAGCTCAAGGATGGTACCGATCGATGCGCGCTACCCCATTTAGTGGGGGTAGAGCCTACTTGCAAGTCTCTCCGACCTTCACAAAAAAAGTTATTCAAGAATATCTCCTCAGATTTGGGGGAATTTCGTCGGTCGACCTCTTCCGAAGGTCGTACAAGCTCGGGGATGGTACCAATCGATCCGCAGGACCCAAATTAGTCCAGATGCAACCACTTTCCAAGTCTCTCCGACCTTCACAAAAAAAGTTATTCAAGAATATCTCTTTCTCCTATGTGCTTTCATCCCTAACCCTAACCCTAACCCTTCCGAAAGTCGGAGAAGCTCAAGGATGGTACCGATCGATGCGCGCTACCCCATTTAGTGGGGGTAGAGCCTACTTGCAAGTCTCTCCGACCTTCACAAAAAAAGTTATTCAAGAATATCTCTTTCTCCTATGTGCTTTCATCCCTAACCCTAACCCTAACCCTTCCGAAAGTCGGAGAAGCTCAAGGATGGTACCGATCGATGCGCGCTACCCCATTTAGTGGGGGTAGAGCCTACTTGCAAGTCTCTCCGACCTTCACAAAAAAAGTTATTCAAGAATATCTCTTTCTCCTATGTGCTTTCATCCCTAACCCTAACCCTAACCCTTCCGAAAGTCGGAGAAGCTCAAGGATGGTACCGATCGATGCGCGCTACCCCATTTAGTGGGGGTAGAGCCTACTTGCAAGTCTCTCCGACCTTCACAAAAAAAGTTATTCAAGAATATCTCTTTCTCCTATGTGCTTTCATCCCTAACCCTAACCCTAACCCTTCCGAAAGTCGGAGAAGCTCAAGGATGGTACCGATCGATGCGCGCAACCCCATTTAGTGGGGGTAGAGCCTACTTGCAAGTCTCTCCGACCTTCACAAAAAAAGTTATTCAAGAATATCTCCTCAGATTTGGGGGAATTTCGTCGGTCGACCTCTTTCGAAGGTCGTACAAGCTCGGGGATGGTACCAATCGATCCGCAGGACCCAAATTAGTCCAGATGCAACCACTTTCCAAGTCTCTCCGACCTTCGCAAAAAAAGTTATTCAAGAATATCTCTTTCTCCTATGTGCTTTCATCCCTAACCCTAACCCTAACCCTTCCGAAAGTCGGAGAAGCTCAAGGATGGTACCGATCGATGCGCGCTACCCCATTTAGTGGGGGTAGAGCCTACTTGCAAGTCTCTCCGACCTTCACAAAAAAAGTTATTCAAGAATATCTCTTTCTCCTATGTGCTTTCATCCCTAACCCTAACCCTAACCCTTCCGAAAGTCGGAGAAGCTCAAGGATGGTACCGATCGATGCGCGCTACCCCATTTAGTGGGGGTAGAGCCTACTTGCAAGTCTCTCCGACCTTCACAAAAAAAGTTATTCAAGAATATCTCTTTCTCCTATGTGCTTTCATCCCTAACCCTAACCCTAACCCTTCCGAAAGTCGGAGAAGCTCAAGGATGGTACCGATCGATGCGCGCAACCCCATTTAGTGGGGGTAGAGCCTACTTGCAAGTCTCTCCGACCTTCACAAAAAAAGTTATTCAAGAATATCTCCTCAGATTTGGGGGAATTTCGTCGGTCGACCTCTTCCGAAGGTCGTACAAGCTCGGGGATGGTACCAATCGATCTGCAGGACCCAAATTAGTCCAGATGCAACCACTTTCCAAGTCTCTCCGACCTTCACAAAAAAAGTTATTCAAGAATATCTCTTTCTCCTATGTGCTTTCATCCCTAACCCTAACCCTAACCCTTCCGAAAGTCGGAGAAGCTCAAGGATGGTACCGATCGATGCGCGCTACCCCATTTAGTGGGGGTAGAGCCTACTTGCAAGTCTCTCTGACCTTCACAAAAAAAGTTATTCAAGAATATCTCTTTCTCCTATGTGCTTTCATCCCTAACCCTAACCCTAACCCTTCCGAAAGTCGGAGAAGCTCAAGGATGGTACCGATCGATGCGCGCAACCCCATTTAGTGGGGGTAGAGCCTACTTGCAAGTCTCTCCGACCTTCACAAAAAAAGTTATTCAAGAATATCTCCTCAGATTTGGGGGAATTTCGTCGGTCGACCTCTTTCGAAGGTCGTACAAGCTCGGGGATGGTACCAATCGATCCGCAGGACCCAAATTAGTCCAGATGCAACCACTTTCCAAGTCTCTCCGACCTTCACAAAAAAAGTTATTCAAGAATATCTCTTTCTCCTATGTGCTTTCATCCCTAACCCTAACCCTAACCCTTCCGAAAGTCGGAGAAGCTCAAGGATGGTACCGATCGATGTGCGCTACCCCATTTAGTGGGGGTAGAGCCTACTTGCAAGTCTCTCCGACCTTCACAAAAAAAGTTATTCAAGAATATCTCTTTCTCCTATGTGCTTTCATCCCTAACCCTAACCCTAACCCTTCCGAAAGTCGGAGAAGCTCAAGGATGGTACCGATCGATGCGCGCTACCCCATTTAGTGGGGGTAGAGCCTACTTGCAAGTCTCTCCGACCTTCACAAAAAAAGTTATTCAAGAATATCTCTTTCTCCTATGTGCTTTCATCCCTAACCCTAACCCTAACCCTTCCGAAAGTCGGAGAAGCTCAAGGATGGTACTGGTCGATGCGCGCAACCCCATTTAGTGGGGGTAGAGCCTACTTGCAAGTCTCTCCGACCTTCACAAAAAAAGTTATTCAAGAATATCTCCTCAGATTTGGGGGAATTTCGTCGGTCGACCTCTTCCGAAGGTCGTACAAGCTCGGGGATGGTACCAATCGATCCGCAGGACCCAAATTAGTCCAGATGCAACCACTTTCCAAGTCTCTCCGACCTTCACAAAAAAAGTTATTCAAGAATATCTCTTTCTCCTATGTGCTTTCATCCCTAACCCTAACCCTAACCCTTCCGAAAGTCGGAGAAGCTCAAGGATGGTACCGATCGATGCGCGCTACCCCATTTAGTGGGGGTAAAGCCTACTTGCAAGTCTCTCGGACCTTCACAAAAAAATTTATTCAAGAATATCTCTTTCTCCTATGTGCTTTCATCCCTAACCCTAACCCTAACCCTTCCGAAAGTCAGAGAAGCTCAAGGATGGTACCGATCGATGCGCGCTACCCCATTTAGTGGGGGTAGAGCCTACTTGCAAGTCTCTCCGACCTTCACAAAAAAAGTTATTCAAGAATATCTCCTCAGATTTGGGGGAATTTCGTCGGTCGACCTCTTCCGAAGGTCGTACAAGCTCGGGGATGGTACCAATCGATCCGCAGGACCCAAATTAGTCCAGATGCAACCACTTTCCAAGTCTCTCCGACCTTCACAAAAAAAGTTATTCAAGAATATCTCTTTCTCCTATGTGCTTTCATCCCTAACCCTAACCCTAACCCTTCCGAAAGTCGGAGAAGCTCAAGGATGGTACCGATCGATGCGCGCTACCCCATTTAGTGGGGGTAGAGCCTACTTGCAAGTCTCTCCGACCTTCACAAAAAAAGTTATTCAAGAATATCTCTTTCTCCTATGTGCTTTCATCCCTAACCCTAACCCTAACCCTTCCGAAAGTCGGAGAAGCTCAAGGATGGTACCGATCGATGCGCGCTACCCCATTTAGTGGGGGTAGAGCCTACTTGCAAGTCTCTCCGACCTTCACAAAAAAAGTTATTCAAGAATATCTCTTTCTCCTATGTGCTTTCATCCCTAACCCTAACCCTAACCCTTCCGAAAGTCGGAGAAGCTCAAGGATGGTACCGATCGATGCGCGCAACCCCATTTAGTGGGGGTAGAGCCTACTTGCAAGTCTCTCCGACCTTCACAAAAAAAGTTATTCAAGAATATCTCCTCAGATTTGGGGGAATTTCGTCGGTCGACCTCTTCCGAAGGTCGTAAAAGCTCGGGGATGGTACCAATCGATCCGCAGGACCCAAATTAGTCCAGATGCAACCACTTTCCAAGTCTCTCCGACCTTCACAAAAAAAGTTATTCAAGAATATCTCTTTCTCCTATGTGCTTTCATCCCTAACCCTAACCCTAACCCTTCCGAAAGTCGGAGAAGCTCAAGGATGGTACCGATCGATGCGCGCTACCCCATTTAGTGGGGGTAGAGCCTACTTGCAAGTCTCTCCGACCTTCACAAAAAAAGTTATTCAAGAATATCTCTTTCTCCTATGTGCTTTCATCCCTAACCCTAACCCTAACCCTTCCGAAAGTCGGAGAAGCTCAAGGATGGTACCGATCGATGCGCGCAACCCCATTTAGTGGGGGTAGAGCCTACTTGCAAGTCTCTCCGACCTTCACAAAAAAAGTTATTCAAGAATATCTCCTCAGATTTGGGGGAATTTCGTCGGTCGACCTCTTTCGAAGGTCGTACAAGCTCGGGGATGGTACCAATCGATCCGCAGGACCCAAATTAGTCCAGATGCAACCACCATCCAAGTCTCTCCGACCTTCACAAAAAAAGTTATTCAAGAATATCTCTTTCTCCTATGTGCTTTCATCCCTAACCCTAACCCTAACCCTTCCGAAAGTCGGAGAAGCTCAAGGATGGTACCGATCGATGCGCGCTACCCCATTTAGTGGGGGTAGAGCCTACTTGCAAGTCTCTCCGACCTTCACAAAAAAAGTTATTCAAGAATATCTCTTTCTCCTATGTGCTTTCATCCCTAACCCTAACCCTAACCCTTCCGAAAGTCGGAGAAGCTCAAGGATGGTACCGATCGATGCGCGCTACCCCATTTAGTGGGGGTAGAGCCTACTTGCAAGTCTCTCCGACCTTCACAAAAAAAGTTATTCAAGAATATCTCTTTCTCCTATGTGCTTTCATCCCTAACCCTAACCCTTCCGAAAGTCGGAGAAGCTCAAGGATGGTACTGGTCGATGCGCGCAACCCCATTTAGTGGGGGTAGAGCCTACTTGCAAGTCTCTCCGACCTTCACAAAAAAAGTTATTCAAGAATATCTCCTCAGATTTGGGGGAATTTCGTCGGTCGACCTCTTCCGAAGGTCGTACAAGCTCGGGGATGGTACCAATCGATCCGCAGGACCCAAATTAGTCCAGATGCAACCACTTTCCAAGTCTCTCCGACCTTCACAAAAAAAGTTATTCAAGAATATCTCTTTCTCCTATGTGCTTTCATCCCTAACCCTAACCCTAACCCTTCCGAAAGTCGGAGAAGCTCAAGGATGGTACCGATCGATGCGCGCTACCCCTTTAGTGGGGGTAGAGCCTACTTGCAAGTCTCTCGGACCTTCACAAAAAAAGTTATTCAAGAATATCTCTTTCTCCTATGTGCTTTCATCCCTAACCCTAACCCTAACCCTTCCGAAAGTCAGAGAAGCTCAAGGATGGTACCGATCGATGCGCGCTACCCCATTTAGTGGGGGTAGAGCCTACTTGCAAGTCTCTCCGACCTTCACAAAAAAAGTTATTCAAGAATATCTCCTCAGATTTGGGGGAATTTCGTCGGTCGACCTCTTCCGAAGGTCGTACAAGCTCGGGGATGGTACCAATCGATCCGCAGGACCCAAATTAGTCCAGATGCAACCACTTTCCAAGTCTCTCCGACCTTCACAAAAAAAGTTATTCAAGAATATCTCTTTCTCCTATGTGCTTTCATCCCTAACCCTAACCCTTCCGAAAGTCGGAGAAGCTCAAGGATGGTACCGATCGATGCGCGCTACCCCATTTAGTGGGGGTAGAGCCTACTTGCAAGTCTCTCCGACCTTCACAAAAAACGTTATTCAAGAATATCTCTTTCTCCTATGTGCTTTCATCCCTAACCCTAACCCTAACCCTTCCGAAAGTCGGAGAAGCTCAAGGATGGTACCGATCGATGCGCGCTACCCCATTTAGTGGGGGTAGAGCCTACTTGCAAGTCTCTCCGACCTTCACAAAAAAAGTTATTCAAGAATATCTCCTCAGATTTGGGGGAATTTCGTCGGTCGACCTCTTCCGAAGGTCGTACAAGCTCGGGGATGGTACCAATCGATCCGCAGGACCCAAATTAGTCCAGATGCAACCACTTTCCAAGTCTCTCCGACCTTCACAAAAAAAGTTATTCAAGAATATCTCTTTCTCCTATGTGCTTTCATCCCTAACCCTAACCCTAACCCTTCCGAAAGTCGGAGAAGCTCAAGGATGGTACCGATCGATGCGCGCTACCCCATTTAGTGGGGGTAAAGCCTACTTGCAAGTCTCTCGGACCTTCACAAAAAAATTTATTCAAGAATATCTCTTTCTCCTATGTGCTTTCATCCCTAACCCTAACCCTAACCCTTCCGAAAGTCAGAGAAGCTCAAGGATGGTACCGATCGATGCGCGCTACCCCATTTAGTGGGGGTAGAGCCTACTTGCAAGTCTCTCCGACCTTCACAAAAAAAGTTATTCAAGAATATCTCCTCAGATTTGGGGGAATTTCGTCGGTCGACCTCTTCCGAAGGTCGTACAAGCTCGGGGATGGTACCAATCGATCCGCAGGACCCAAATTAGTCCAGATGCAACCACTTTCCAAGTCTCTCCGACCTTCACAAAAAAAGTTATTCAAGAATATCTCTTTCTCCTATGTGCTTTCATCCCTAACCCTAACCCTAACCCTTCCGAAAGTCGGAGAAGCTCAAGGATGGTACCGATCGATGCGCGCTACCCCATTTAGTGGGGGTAGAGCCTACTTGCAAGTCTCTCCGACCTTCACAAAAAAAGTTATTCAAGAATATCTCTTTCTCCTATGTGCTTTCATCCCTAACCCTAACCCTAACCCTTCCGAAAGTCGGAGAAGCTCAAGGATGGTACCGATCGATGCGCGCTACCCCATTTAGTGGGGGTAGAGCCTACTTGCAAGTCTCTCCGACCTTCACAAAAAAAGTTATTCAAGAATATCTCTTTCTCCTATGTGCTTTCATCCCTAACCCTAACCCTAACCCTTCCGAAAGTCGGAGAAGCTCAAGGATGGTACCGATCGATGCGCGCAACCCCATTTAGTGGGGGTAGAGCCTACTTGCAAGTCTCTCCGACCTTCACAAAAAAAGTTATTCAAGAATATCTCCTCAGATTTGGGGGAATTTCGTCGGTCGACCTCTTCCGAAGGTCGTAAAAGCTCGGGGATGGTACCAATCGATCCGCAGGACCCAAATTAGTCCAGATGCAACCACTTTCCAAGTCTCTCCGACCTTCACAAAAAAAGTTATTCAAGAATATCTCTTTCTCCTATGTGCTTTCATCCCTAACCCTAACCCTAACCCTTCCGAAAGTCGGAGAAGCTCAAGGATGGTACCGATCGATGCGCGCTACCCCATTTAGTGGGGGTAGAGCCTACTTGCAAGTCTCTCCGACCTTCACAAAAAAAGTTATTCAAGAATATCTCTTTCTCCTATGTGCTTTCATCCCTAACCCTAACCCTAACCCTTCCGAAAGTCGGAGAAGCTCAAGGATGGTACCGATCGATGCGCGCAACCCCATTTAGTGGGGGTAGAGCCTACTTGCAAGTCTCTCCGACCTTCACAAAAAAAGTTATTCAAGAATATCTCCTCAGATTTGGGGGAATTTCGTCGGTCGACCTCTTTCGAAGGTCGTACAAGCTCGGGGATGGTACCAATCGATCCGCAGGACCCAAATTAGTCCAGATGCAACCACCATCCAAGTCTCTCCGACCTTCACAAAAAAAGTTATTCAAGAATATCTCTTTCTCCTATGTGCTTTCATCCCTAACCCTAACCCTAACCCTTCCGAAAGTCGGAGAAGCTCAAGGATGGTACCGATCGATGCGCGCTACCCCATTTAGTGGGGGTAGAGCCTACTTGCAAGTCTCTCCGACCTTCACAAAAAAAGTTATTCAAGAATATCTCTTTCTCCTATGTGCTTTCATCCCTAACCCTAACCCTAACCCTTCCGAAAGTCGGAGAAGCTCAAGGATGGTACCGATCGATGCGCGCTACCCCATTTAGTGGGGGTAGAGCCTACTTGCAAGTCTCTCCGACCTTCACAAAAAAAGTTATTCAAGAATATCTCTTTCTCCTATGTGCTTTCATCCCTAACCCTAAACCTAACCCTTCCGAAAGTCGGAGAAGCTCAAGGATGGTACTGGTCGATGCGCGCAACCCCATTTAGTGGGGGTAGAGCCTACTTGCAAGTCTCTCCGACCTTCACAAAAAAAGTTATTCAAGAATATCTCCTCAGATTTGGGGGAATTTCGTCGGTCGACCTCTTCCGAAGGTCGTACAAGCTCGGGGATGGTACCAATCGATCCGCAGGACCCAAATTAGTCCAGATGCAACCACTTTCCAAGTCTCTCCGACCTTCACAAAAAAAGTTATTCAAGAATATCTCTTTCTCCTATGTGCTTTCATCCCTAACCCTAACCCTAACCCTTCCGAAAGTCGGAGAAGCTCAAGGATGGTACCGATCGATGCGCGCTACCCCATTTAGTGGGGGTAGAGCCTACTTGCAAGTCTCTCGGACCTTCACAAAAAAAGTTATTCAAGAATATCTCTTTCTCCTATGTGCTTTCATCCCTAACCCTAACCCTAACCCTTCCGAAAGTCAGAGAAGCTCAAGGATGGTACCGATCGATGCGCGCTACCCCATTTAGTGGGGGTAGAGCCTACTTGCAAGTCTCTCCGACCTTCACAAAAAAAGTTATTCAAGAATATCTCCTCAGATTTGGGGGAATTTCGTCGGTCGACCTCTTCCGAAGGTCGTACAAGCTCGGGGATGGTACCAATCGATCCGCAGGACCCAAATTAGTCCAGATGCAACCACTTTCCAAGTCTCTCCGACCTTCACAAAAAAAGTTATTCAAGAATATCTCTTTCTCCTATGTGCTTTCATCCCTAACCCTAACCCTTCCGAAAGTCGGAGAAGCTCAAGGATGGTACCGATCGATGCGCGCTACCCCATTTAGTGGGGGTAGAGCCTACTTGCAAGTCTCTCCGACCTTCACAAAAAACGTTATTCAAGAATATCTCTTTCTCCTATGTGCTTTCATCCCTAACACTAACCCTAACCCTTCCGAAAGTCGGAGAAGCTCAAGGATGGTACCGATCGATGCGCGCTACCCCATTTAGTGGGGGTAGAGCCTACTTGCAAGTCTCTCCGACCTTCACAAAAAAAGTTATTCAAGAATATCTCCTCAGATTTGGGGGAATTTCGTCGGTCGACCTCTTCCGAAGGTCGTACAAGCTCGGGGATGGTACCAATCGATCCGCAGGACCCAAATTAGTCCAGATGCAACCACTTTCCAAGTCTCTCCGACCTTCACAAAAAAAGTTATTCAAGAATATCTCTTTCTCCTATGTGCTTTCATCCCTAGCCCTAACCCTAACCCTTCCGAAAGTCGGAGAAGCTCAAGGATGGTACCGATCGATGCGCGCTACCCCATTTAGTGGGGGTAGAGCCTACTTGCAAGTCTCTCCGACCTTCACAAAAAAAGTTATTCAAGAATATCTCCTCAGATTTGGGGGAATTTCGTCGGTCGACCTCTTTCGAAGGTCGTACAAGCTCGGGGATGGTACCAATCGATCCGCAGGACCCAAATTAGTCCAGATGCAACCACTTTCCAAGTCTCTCCGACCTTCACAAAAAAAGTTATTCAAGAATATCTCTTTCTCCTATGTGCTTTCATCCCTAACCCTAACCCTTCCGAAAGTCGGAGAAGCTCAAGGATGGTACCGATCGATGCGCGCAACCCCATTTAGTGGGGGTAAAGCCTACTTGCAAGTCTCTCCGACCTTCACAAAAAAAGTTATTCAAGAATATCTCCTCAGATTTGGGGGAATTTCGTCGGTCGACCTCTTTCGAAGGTCGTACAAGCTCGGGGATGGTACCAATCGATCCGCAGGACCCAAATTAGTCCAGATGCAACCACTTTCCAAGTCTCTCCGACCTTCACAAAAAAAGTTATTCAAGAATATCTCTTTCTCCTATGTGCTTTCATCCCTAACCCTAACCCTAACCCTTCCGAAAGTCGGAGAAGCTCAAGGATGGTACCGATCGATGCGCGCTACCCCATTTAGTGGGGGTAGAGCCTACTTGCAAGTCTCTCGGACCTTCACAAAAAAAGTTATTCAAGAATATCTCTTTCTCCTATGTGCTTTCATCCCTAACCCTAACCCTAACCCTTCCGAAAGTCGGAGAAGCTCAAGGATGGTACCGATCGATGCGCGCTACCCCATTTAGTGGGGGTAGAGCCTACTTGCAAGTCTCTCCGACCTTCACAAAAAAAGTTATTCAAGAATATCTCCTCAGATTTGGGGGAATTTCGTCGGTCGACCTCTTCCGAAGGTCGTACAAGCTCGGGGATGGTACCAATCGATCCGCAGGACCCAAATTAGTCCAGATGCAACCACTTTCCAAGTCTCTCCGACCTTCACAAAAAAAGTTATTCAAGAATATCTCTTTCTCCTATGTGCTTTCATCCCTAACCCTAACCCTAACCCTTCCGAAAGTCGGAGAAGCTCAAGGATGGTACCGATCGATGCGCGCAACCCCATTTAGTGGGGGTAGAGCCTACTTGCAAGTCTCTCCGACCTTCACAAAAAAAGTTATTCAAGAATATCTCCTCAGATTTGGGGGAATTTCGTCGGTCGACCTCTTTCGAAGGTCGTACAAGCTCGGGGATGGTACCAATCGATCCGCAGGACCCAAATTAGTCCAGATGCAACCACTTTCCAAGTCTCTCCGACCTTCACAAAAAAAGTTATTCAAGAATATCTCTTTCTCCTATGTGCTTTCATCCCTAACCCTAACCCTAACCCTTCCGAAAGTCGGAGAAGCTCAAGGATGGTACCGATCGATGCGCGCTACCCCATTTAGTGGGGGTAGAGCCTACTTGCAAGTCTCTCCGACCTTCACAAAAAAAGTTATTCAAGAATATCTCTTTCTCCTATGTGCTTTCATCCCTAACCCTAACCCTAACCCTTCCGAAAGTCGGAGAAGCTCAAGGATGGTACCGATCGATGCGCGCTACCCCATTTAGTGGGGGTAGAGCCTACTTGCAAGTCTCTCCGACCTTCACAAAAAAAGTTATTCAAGAATATCTCTTTCTCCTATGTGCTTTCATCCCTAACCCTAACCCTAACCCTTCCGAAAGTCGGAGAAGCTCAAGGATGGTACTGGTCGATGCGCGCAACCCCATTTAGTGGGGGTAGAGCCTACTTGCAAGTCTCTCCGACCTTCACAAAAAAAGTTATTCAAGAATATCTCCTCAGATTTGGGGGAATTTCGTCGGTCGACCTCTTCCGAAGGTCGTACAAGCTCGGGGATGGTACCAATCGATCCGCAGGACCCAAATTAGTCCAGATGCAACCACTTTCCAAGTCTCTCCGACCTTCACAAAAAAAGTTATTCAAGAATATCTCTTTCTCCTATGTGCTTTCATCCCTAACCCTAACCCTAACCCTTCCGAAAGTCGGAGAAGCTCAAGGATGGTACCGATCGATGCGCGCTACCCCATTTAGTGGGGGTAGAGCCTACTTGCAAGTCTCTCGGACCTTCACAAAAAAAGTTATTCAAGAATATCTCTTTCTCCTATGTGCTTTCATCCCTAACCCTAACCCTAACCCTTCCGAAAGTCAGAGAAGCTCAAGGATGGTACCGATCGATGCGCGCTACCCCATTTAGTGGGGGTAGAGCCTACTTGCAAGTCTCTCCGACCTTCACAAAAAAAGTTATTCAAGAATATCTCCTCAGATTTGGGGGAATTTCGTCGGTCGACCTCTTCCGAAGGTCGTACAAGCTCGGGGATGGTACCAATCGATCCGCAGGACCCAAATTAGTCCAGATGCAACCACTTTCCAAGTCTCTCCGACCTTCACAAAAAAAGTTATTCAAGAATATCTCTTTCTCCTATGTGCTTTCATCCCTAACCCTAACCCTTCCGAAAGTCGGAGAAGCTCAAGGATGGTACCGATCGATGCGCGCTACCCCATTTAGTGGGGGTAGAGCCTACTTGCAAGTCTCTCCGACCTTCACAAAAAACGTTATTCAAGAATATCTCTTTCTCCTATGTGCTTTCATCCCTAACCCTAACCCTAACCCTTCCGAAAGTCGGAGAAGCTCAAGGATGGTACCGATCGATGCGCGCTACCCCATTTAGTGGGGGTAGAGCCTACTTGCAAGTCTCTCCGACCTTCACAAAAAAAGTTATTCAAGAATATCTCCTCAGATTTGGGGGAATTTCGTCGGTCGACCTCTTCCGAAGGTCGTACAAGCTCGGGGATGGTACCAATCGATCCGCAGGACCCAAATTAGTCCAGATGCAACCACTTTCCAAGTCTCTCCGACCTTCACAAAAAAAGTTATTCAAGAATATCTCTTTCTCCTATGTGCTTTCATCCCTAGCCCTAACCCTAACCCTTCCGAAAGTCGGAGAAGCTCAAGGATAGTACCGATCGATGCGCGCTACCCCATTTAGTGGGGGTAGAGCCTACTTGCAAGTCTCTCCGACCTTCACAAAAAAAGTTATTCAAGAATATCTCTTTCTCCTATGTGCTTTCATCCCTAACCCTAACCCTTCCGAAAGTCGGAGAAGCTCAAGGATGGTACCGATCGATGCGCGCAACCCCATTTAGTGGGGGTAAAGCCTACTTGCAAGTCTCTCCGACCTTCACAAAAAAAGTTATTCAAGAATATCTCCTCAGATTTGGGGGAATTTCGTCGGTCGACCTCTTTCGAAGGTCGTACAAGCTCGGGGATGGTACCAATCGATCCGCAGGACCCAAATTAGTCCAGATGCAACCACTTTCCAAGTCTCTCCGACCTTCACAAAAAAAGTTATTCAAGAATATCTCTTTCTCCTATGTGCTTTCATCCCTAACCCTAACCCTAACCCTTCCGAAAGTCGGAGAAGCTCAAGGATGGTACCGATCGATGCGCGCTACCCCATTTAGTGGGGGTAGAGCCTACTTGCAAGTCTCTCGGACCTTCACAAAAAAAGTTATTCAAGAATATCTCTTTCTCCTATGTGCTTTCATCCCTAACCCTAACCCTAACCCTTCCGAAAGTCGGAGAAGCTCAAGGATGGTACCGATCGATGCGCGCTACCCCATTTAGTGGGGGTAGAGCCTACTTGCAAGTCTCTCCGACCTTCACAAAAAAAGTTATTCAAGAATATCTCCTCAGATTTGGGGGAATTTCGTCGGTCGACCTCTTCCGAAGGTCGTACAAGCTCGGGGATGGTACCAATCGATCCGCAGGACCCAAATTAGTCCAGATGCAACCACTTTCCAAGTCTCTCCGACCTTCACAAAAAAAGTTATTCAAGAATATCTCTTTCTCCTATGTGCTTTCATCCCTAACCCTAACCCTAACCCTTCCGAAAGTCGGAGAAGCTCAAGGATGGTACCGATCGATGCGCGCTACCCCATTTAGTGGGGGTAGAGCCTACTTGCAAGTCTCTCCGACCTTCACAAAAAACGTTATTCAAGAATATCTCTTTCTCCTATGTGCTTTCATCCCTAACCCTAACCCTAACCCTTCCGAAAGTCGGAGAAGCTCAAGGATGGTACCGATCGATGCGCGCTACCCCATTTAGTGGGGGTAGAGCCTACTTGCAAGTCTCTCCGACCTTCACAAAAAAAGTTATTCAAGAATATCTCCTCAGATTTGGGGGAATTTCGTCGGTCGACCTCTTCCGAAGGTCGTACAAGCTCGGGGATGGTACCAATCGATCCGCAGGACCCAAATTAGTCCAGATGCAACCACTTTCCAAGTCTCTCCGACCTTCACAAAAAAAGTTATTCAAGAATATCTCTTTCTCCTATGTGCTTTCATCCCTAACCCTAACCCTAACCCTTCCGAAAGTCGGAGAAGCTCAAGGATGGTACCGATCGATGCGCGCTACCCCATTTAGTGGGGGTAAAGCCTACTTGCAAGTCTCTCGGACCTTCACAAAAAAATTTATTCAAGAATATCTCTTTCTCCTATGTGCTTTCATCCCTAACCCTAACCCTAACCCTTCCGAAAGTCAGAGAAGCTCAAGGATGGTACCGATCGATGCGCGCTACCCCATTTAGTGGGGGTAGAGCCTACTTGCAAGTCTCTCCGACCTTCACAAAAAAAGTTATTCAAGAATATCTCCTCAGATTTGGGGGAATTTCGTCGGTCGACCTCTTCCGAAGGTCGTACAAGCTCGGGGATGGTACCAATCGATCCGCAGGACCCAAATTAGTCCAGATGCAACCACTTTCCAAGTCTCTCCGACCTTCACAAAAAAAGTTATTCAAGAATATCTCTTTCTCCTATGTGCTTTCATCCCTAACCCTAACCCTAACCCTTCCGAAAGTCGGAGAAGCTCAAGGATGGTACCGATCGATGCGCGCTACCCCATTTAGTGGGGGTAGAGCCTACTTGCAAGTCTCTCCGACCTTCACAAAAAAAGTTATTCAAGAATATCTCTTTCTCCTATGTGCTTTCATCCCTAACCCTAACCCTAACCCTTCCGAAAGTCGGAGAAGCTCAAGGATGGTACCGATCGATGCGCGTTACCCCATTTAGTGGGGGTAGAGCCTACTTGCAAGTCTCTCCGACCTTCACAAAAAAAGTTATTCAAGAATATCTCTTTCTCCTATGTGCTTTCATCCCTAACCCTAACCCTAACCCTTCCGAAAGTCGGAGAAGCTCAAGGATGGTACCGATCGATGCGCGCAACCCCATTTAGTGGGGGTAGAGCCTACTTGCAAGTCTCTCCGACCTTCACAAAAAAAGTTATTCAAGAATATCTCCTCAGATTTGGGGGAATTTCGTCGGTCGACCTCTTCCGAAGGTCGTAAAAGCTCGGGGATGGTACCAATCGATCCGCAGGACCCAAATTAGTCCAGATGCAACCACTTTCCAAGTCTCTCCGACCTTCACAAAAAAAGTTATTCAAGAATATCTCTTTCTCCTATGTGCTTTCATCCCTAACCCTAACCCTAACCCTTCCGAAAGTCGGAGAAGCTCAAGGATGGTACCGATCGATGCGCGCTACCCCATTTAGTGGGGGTAGAGCCTACTTGCAAGTCTCTCCGACCTTCACAAAAAAAGTTATTCAAGAATATCTCTTTCTCCTATGTGCTTTCATCCCTAACCCTAACCCTAACCCTTCCGAAAGTCGGAGAAGCTCAAGGATGGTACCGATCGATGCGCGCAACCCCATTTAGTGGGGGTAGAGCCTACTTGCAAGTCTCTCCGACCTTCACAAAAAAAGTTATTCAAGAATATCTCCTCAGATTTGGGGGAATTTCGTCGGTCGACCTCTTTCGAAGGTCGTACAAGCTCGGGGATGGTACCAATCGATCCGCAGGACCCAAATTAGTCCAGATGCAACCACTTTCCAAGTCTCTCCGACCTTCACAAAAAAAGTTATTCAAGAATATCTCTTTCTCCTATGTGCTTTCATCCCTAACCCTAACCCTAACCCTTCCGAAAGTCGGAGAAGCTCAAGGATGGTACCGATCGATGCGCGCTACCCCATTTAGTGGGGGTAGAGCCTACTTGCAAGTCTCTCCGACCTTCACAAAAAAAGTTATTCAAGAATATCTCTTTCTCCTATGTGCTTTCATCCCTAACCCTAACCCTAACCCTTCCGAAAGTCGGAGAAGCTCAAGGATGGTACCGATCGATGCGCGCTACCCCATTTAGTGGGGGTAGAGCCTACTTGCAAGTCTCTCCGACCTTCACAAAAAAAGTTATTCAAGAATATCTCTTTCTCCTATGTGCTTTCATCCCTAACCCTAACCCTAACCCTTCCGAAAGTCGGAGAAGCTCAAGGATGGTACTGGTCGATGCGCGCAACCCCATTTAGTGGGGGTAGAGCCTACTTGCAAGTCTCTCCGACCTTCACAAAAAAAGTTATTCAAGAATATCTCCTCAGATTTGGGGGAATTTCGTCGGTCGACCTCTTCCGAAGGTCGTACAAGCTCGGGGATGGTACCAATCGATCCGCAGGACCCAAATTAGTCCAGATGCAACCACTTTCCAAGTCTCTCCGACCTTCACAAAAAAAGTTATTCAAGAATATCTCTTTCTCCTATGTGCTTTCATCCCTAACCCTAACCCTTCCGAAAGTCGGAGAAGCTCAAGGATGGTACCGATCGATGCGCGCTACCCCATTTAGTGGGGGTAGAGCCTACTTGCAAGTCTCTCCGACCTTCACAAAAAACGTTATTCAAGAATATCTCTTTCTCCTATGTGCTTTCATCCCTAACCCTAACCCTAACCCTTCCGAAAGTCGGAGAAGCTCAAGGATGGTACCGATCGATGCGCGCTACCCCATTTAGTGGGGGTAGAGCCTACTTGCAAGTCTCTCCGACCTTCACAAAAAAAGTTATTCAAGAATATCTCCTCAGATTTGGGGGAATTTCGTCGGTCGACCTCTTCCGAAGGTCGTACAAGCTCGGGGATGGTACCAATCGATCCGCAGGACCCAAATTAGTCCAGATGCAACCACTTTCCAAGTCTCTCCGACCTTCACAAAAAAAGTTATTCAAGAATATCTCTTTCTCCTATGTGCTTTCATCCCTAGCCCTAACCCTAACCCTTCCGAAAGTCGGAGAAGCTCAAGGATGGTACCGATCGATGCGCGCTACCCCATTTAGTGGGGGTAGAGCCTACTTGCAAGTCTCTCCGACCTTCACAAAAAAAGTTATTCAAGAATATCTCTTTCTCCTATGTGCTTTCATCCCTAACCCTAACCCTTCCGAAAGTCGGAGAAGCTCAAGGATGGTACCGATCGATGCGCGCAACCCCATTTAGTGGGGGTAAAGCCTACTTGCAAGTCTCTCCGACCTTCACAAAAAAAGTTATTCAAGAATATCTCCTCAGATTTGGGGGAATTTCGTCGGTCGACCTCTTTCGAAGGTCGTACAAGCTCGGGGATGGTACCAATCGATCCGCAGGACCCAAATTAGTCCAGATGCAACCACTTTCCAAGTCTCTCCGACCTTCACAAAAAAAGTTATTCAAGAATATCTCTTTCTCCTATGTGCTTTCATCCCTAACCCTAACCCTTCCGAAAGTCGGAGAAGCTCAAGGATGGTACCGATCGATGCGCGCTACCCCATTTAGTGGGGGTAGAGCCTACTTGCAAGTCTCTCGGACCTTCACAAAAAAAGTTATTCAAGAATATCTCTTTCTCCTATGTGCTTTCATCCCTAACCCTAACCCTTCCGAAAGTCGGAGAAGCTCAAGGATGGTACCGATCGATGCGCGCTACCCCATTTAGTGGGGGTAGAGCCTACTTGCAAGTCTCTCCGACCTTCACAAAAAAAGTTATTCAAGAATATCTCCTCAGATTTGGGGGAATTTCGTCGGTCGACCTCTTCCGAAGGTCGTACAAGCTCGGGGATGGTACCAATCGATCCGCAGGACCCAAATTAGTCCAGATGCAACCACTTTCCAAGTCTCTCCGACCTTCACAAAAAAAGTTATTCAAGAATATCTCTTTCTCCTATGTGCTTTCATCCCTAACCCTAACCCTAACCCTTCCGAAAGTCGGAGAAGCTCAAGGATGGTACCGATCGATGCGCGCTACCCCATTTAGTGGGGGTAGAGCCTACTTGCAAGTCTCTCCGACCTTCACAAAAAACGTTATTCAAGAATATCTCTTTCTCCTATGTGCTTTCATCCCTAACCCTAACCCTAACCCTTCCGAAAGTCGGAGAAGCTCAAGGATGGTACCGATCGATGCGCGCTACCCCATTTAGTGGGGGTAGAGCCTACTTGCAAGTCTCTCCGACCTTCACAAAAAAAGTTATTCAAGAATATCTCCTCAGATTTGGGGGAATTTCGTCGGTCGACCTCTTCCGAAGGTCGTACAAGCTCGGGGATGGTACCAATCGATCCGCAGGACCCAAATTAGTCCAGATGCAACCACTTTCCAAGTCTCTCCGACCTTCACAAAAAAAGTTATTCAAGAATATCTCTTTCTCCTATGTGCTTTCATCCCTAACCCTAACCCTAACCCTTCCGAAAGTCGGAGAAGCTCAAGGATGGTACCGATCGATGCGCGCTACCCCATTTAGTGGGGGTAAAGCCTACTTGCAAGTCTCTCCGACCTTCACAAAAAAAGTTATTCAAGAATATCTCTTTCTCCTATGTGCTTTCATCCCTAACCCTAACCCTAACCCTTCCGAAAGTCGGAGAAGCTCAAGGATGGTACCGATCGATGCGCGCTACCCCATTTAGTGGGGGTAGAGCCTACTTGCAAGTCTCTCCGACCTTCACAAAAAAAGTTATTCAAGAATATCTCTTTCTCCTATGTGCTTTCATCCCTAACCCTAACCCTAACCCTTCCGAAAGTCGGAGAAGCTCAAGGATGGTACCGATCGATGCGCGCTACCCCATTTAGTGGGGGTAGAGCCTACTTGCAAGTCTCTCCGACCTTCACAAAAAAAGTTATTCAAGAATATCTCTTTCTCCTATGTGCTTTCATCCCTAACCCTAACCCTAACCCTTCCGAAAGTCGGAGAAGCTCAAGGATGGTACCGATCGATGCGCGCAACCCCATTTAGTGGGGGTAGAGCCTACTTGCAAGTCTCTCCGACCTTCACAAAAAAAGTTATTCAAGAATATCTCCTCAGATTTGGGGGAATTTCGTCGGTCGACCTCTTTCGAAGGTCGTACAAGCTCGGGGATGGTACCAATCGATCCGCAGGACCCAAATTAGTCCAGATGCAACCACTTTCCAAGTCTCTCCGACCTTCACAAAAAAAGTTATTCAAGAATATCTCTTTCTCCTATGTGCTTTCATCCCTAACCCTAACCCTAACCCTTCCGAAAGTCGGAGAAGCTCAAGGATGGTACCGATCGATGCGCGCAACCCCATTTAGTGGGGGTAGAGCCTACTTGCAAGTCTCTCCGACCTTCACAAAAAAAGTTATTCAAGAATATCTCTTTCTCCTATGTGCTTTCATCCCTAACCCTAACCCTAACCCTTCCGAAAGTCGGAGAAGCTCAAGGATGGTACCGATCGATGCGCGCAACCCCATTTAGTGGGGGTAGAGCCTACTTGCAAGTCTCTCCGACCTTCACAAAAAAAGTTATTCAAGAATATCTCCTCAGATTTGGGGGAATTTCGTCGGTGGACCTCTTCCGAAGGTCGTACAAGCTCGGGGATGGTACCAATCGATCCGCAGGACCCAAATTAGTCCAGATGCAACCACTTTCCAAGTCTCTCCGACCTTCACAAAAAAAGTTATTCAAGAATATCTCTTTCTCCTATGTGCTTTCATCCCTAACCCTAACCCTAACCCTTCCGAAAGTCGGAGAAGCTCAAGGATGGTACCGATCGATGCGCGCTACCCCATTTAGTGGGGGTAGAGCCTACTTGCAAGTCTCTCCGACCTTCACAAAAAAAGTTATTCAAGAATATCTCTTTCTCCTATGTGCTTTCATCCCTAACCCTAACCCTAACCCTTCCAAAAGTCGGAGAAGCTCAAGGATGGTACCGATCGATGCGCGCAACCCCATTTAGTGGGGGTAGAGCCTACTTGCAAGTCTCTCCGACCTTCACAAAAAAAGTTATTCAAGAATATCTCCTCAGATTTGGGGGAATTTCGTCGGTCGACCTCTTTCGAAGGTCGTACAAGCTCGGGGATGGTACCAATCGATCCGCAGGACCCAAATTAGTCCAGATGCAACCACTTTCCAAGTCTCTCCGACCTTCACAAAAAAAGTTATTCAAGAATATCTCTTTCTCCTATGTGCTTTCATCCCTAACCCTAACCCTAACCCTTCCGAAAGTCGGAGAAGCTCAAGGATGGTACCGATCGATGTGCGCTACCCCATTTAGTGGGGGTAGAGCCTACTTGCAAGTCTCTCCGACCTTCACAAAAAAAGTTATTCAAGAATATCTCCTCAGATTTGGGGGAATTTCGTCGGTCGACCTCTTCCGAAGGTCGTACAAGCTCGGGGATGGTACCAATCGATCCGCAGGACCCAAATTAGTCCAGATGCAACCACTTTCCAAGTCTCTCCGACCTTCACAAAAAAAGTTATTCAAGAATATCTCTTTCTCCTATGTGCTTTCATCCCTAACCCTAACCCTAACCCTTCCGAAAGTCGGAGAAGCTCAAGGATGGTACCGATCGATGCGCGCTACCCCATTTAGTGGGGGTAGAGCCTACTTGCAAGTCTCTCCGACCTTCACAAAAAACGTTATTCAAGAATATCTCTTTCTCCTATGTGCTTTCATCCCTAACCCTAACCCTTCCGAAAGTCGGAGAAGCTCAAGGATGGTACCGATCGATGCGCGCTACCCCATTTAGTGGGGGTAGAGCCTACTTGCAAGTCTCTCCGACCTTCACAAAAAAAGTTATTCAAGAATATCTCCTCAGATTTGGGGGAATTTCGTCGGTCGACCTCTTCCGAAGGTCGTACAAGCTCGGGGATGGTACCAATCGATCCGCAGGACCCAAATTAGTCCAGATGCAACCACTTTCCAAGTCTCTCCGACCTTGACAAAAAAAGTTATTCAAGAATATCTCTTTCTCCTATGTGCTTTCATCCCTAACCCTAACCCTAACCCTTCCGAAAGTCGGAGAAGCTCAAGGATGGTACCGATCGATGCGCGCTACCCCATTTAGTGGGGGTAGAGCCTACTTGCAAGTCTCTCCGACCTTCACAAAAAAAGTTATTCAAGAATATCTCTTTCTCCTATGTGCTTTCATCCCTAACCCTAACCCTAACCCTTCCGAAAGTCGGAGAAGCTCAAGGATGGTACCGATCGATGCGCGCTACCCCATTTAGTGGGGGTAGAGCCTACTTGCAAGTCTCTCCGACCTTCACAAAAAAAGTTATTCAAGAATATCTCTTTCTCCTATGTGCTTTCATCCCTAACCCTAACCCTAACCCTAACCCTTCCGAAAGCCGGAGAAGCTCAAGGATGGTACCGATCGATGCGCGCTACCCCATTTAGTGGGGGTAGAGCCTACTTGCAAGTCTCTCCGACCTTCACAAAAAAAGTTATTCAAGAATATCTCCTCAGATTTGGGGGAATTTCGTCGGTCGACCTCTTCCGAAGGTCGTACAAGCTCGGGGATGGTACCAATCGATCTGCAGGACCCAAATTAGTCCAGATGCAACCACTTTCCAAGTCTCTCCGACCTTCACAAAAAAAGTTTTTCAAGAATATCTCTTTCTCCTATGTGCTTTCATCCCTAACCCTAACCCTAACCCTTCCGAAAGTCGGAGAAGCTCAAGGATGGTACCGATCGATGCGCGCTACCCCATTTAGTGGGGGTAGAGCCTACTTGCAAGTCTCTCCGACCTTCACAAAAAAAGTTATTCAAGAATATCTCTTTCTCCTATGTGCTTTCATCCCTAACCCTAACCCTAACCCTTCCGAAAGTCGGAGAAGCTCAAGGATGGTACCGATCGATGCGCGCTACCCCATTTAGTGGGGGTAGAGCCTACTTGCAAGTCTCTCCGACCTTCACAAAAAAAGTTATTCAAGAATATCTCTTTCTCCTATGTGCTTTCATCCCTAACCCTAACCCTACCCTTCCGAAAGTCGGAGAAGCTCAAGGATGGTACCGATCGATGCGTGCTACCCCATTTAGTGGGGGTAGAGCCTACTTGCAAGTCTCTCCGACCTTCACAAAAAAAGTTATTCAAGAATATCTCCTCAGATTTGGGGGAATTTCGTCGGTCGACCTCTTCCGAAGGTCGTACAAGCTCGGAGATGGTACCAATCGATCCGCAGGACCCAAATTAGTCCAGATGCAACCACTTTCCAAGTCTCTCCGACCTTCACAAAAAAAGTTATTCAAGAATATCTCTTTCTCCTATGTGCTTTCATCCCTAACCCTAACCCTAACCCTTCCGAAAGTCGGAGAAGCTCAAGGATGGTACCGATCGATGCGCGCTACCCCATTTAGTGGGGGTAGAGCCTACTTGCAAGTCTCTCCGACCTTCACAAAAAAAGTTATTCAAGAATATCTCTTTCTCCTATGTGCTTTCATCCCTAACCCTAACCCTAACCCTTCCGAAAGTCGGAGAAGCTCAAGGATGGTACCGATCGATGCGCGCTACCCCATTTAGTGGGGGTAGAGCCTACTTGCAAGTCTCTCCGACCTTCACAAAAAAAGTTATTCAAGAATATCTCTTTCTCCTATGTGCTTTCATCCCTAACCCTAACCCTAACCCTTCCGAAAGTCGGAGAAGCTCAAGGATGGTACCGATCGATGCGCGCTACCCCATTTAGTGGGGGTAGAGCCTACTTGCAAGTCTCTCCGACCTTCACAAAAAAAGTTATTCAAGAATATCTCCTCAGATTTGGGGGAATTTCGTCGGTCGACCTCTTCCGAAGGTCGTACAAGCTCGGGGATGGTACCAATCAATCCGCAGGACCCAAATTAGTCCAGATGCAACCACTTTCCAAGTCTCTCCGACCTTCACAAAAAAAGTTATTCAAGAATATCTCTTTCTCCTATGTGCTTTCATCCCTAACCCTAACCCTAACCCTTCCGAAAGTCGGAGAAGCTCAAGGATGGTACCGATCGATGCGCGCAACCCCATTTAGTGGGGGTAGAGCCTACTTGCAAGTCTCTCCGACCTTCACAAAAAAAGTTATTCAAGAATATCTCTTTCTCCTATGTGCTTTCATCCCTAACCCTAACCCTAACCCTTCCGAAAGTCGGAGAAGCTCAAGGATGGTACCGATCGATGCGCGCTACCCCATTTAGTGGGGGTACAGCCTACTTGCAAGTCTCTCCGACCTTCACAAAAAAAGTTATTCAAGAATATCTCTTTCTCCTATGTGCTTTCATCCCTAACCCTAACCCTAACCCTTCCGAAAGTCGGAGAAGCTCAAGGATGGTACCGATCGATGCGCGCTACCCCATTTAGTGGGGGTAGAGCCTACTTGCAAGTCTCTCCGACCTTCACAAAAAAAGTTATTCAAGAATATCTCTTTCTCCTATGTGCTTTCATCCCTAACCCTAACCCTAACCCTTCCGAAAGTCGGAGAAGCTCAAGGATGGTACCGATCGATGCGCGCTACCCCATTTAGTGGGGGTAGAGCCTACTTGCAAGTCTCTCCGACCTTCACAAAAAAAGTTATTCAAGAATATCTCTTTCTCCTATGTGCTTTCATCCCTAACCCTAACCCTAACCCTTCCGAAAGTCGGAGAAGCTCAAGGATGGTACCGATCGATGCGCGCTACCCCATTTAGTGGGGGTAGAGCCTACTTGCAAGTCTCTCCGACCTTCACAAAAAAAGTTATTCAAGAATATCTCTTTCTCCTCTGTGCTTTCATCCCTAACCCTAACCCTAACCCTAACCCTTCCGAAAGCCGGAGAAGCTCAAGGATGGTACCGATCGATGCGCGCTACCCCATTTAGTGGGGGTAGAGCCTACTTGCAAGTCTCTCCGACCTTCACAAAAAAAGTTATTCAAGAATATCTCCTCAGATTTGGGGGAATTTCGTCGGTCGACCTCTTCCGAAGGTCGTACAAGCTCGGGGATGGTACCAATCGATCTGCAGGACCCAAATTAGTCCAGATGCAACCACTTTCCAAGTCTCTCCGACCTTCACAAAAAAAGTTATTCAAGAATATCTCTTTCTCCTATGTGCTTTCATCCCTAACCCTAACCCTAACCCTTCCGAAAGTCGGAGAAGCTCAAGAATGGTACCGATCGATGCGCGCTACCCCATTTAGTGGGGGTAGAGCCTACTTGCAAGTCTCTCCGACCTTCACAAAAAAAGTTATTCAAGAATATCTCTTTCTCCTATGTGCTTTCATCCCTAACCCTAACCCTAACCCTTCCGAAAGTCGGAGAAGCTCAAGGATGGTACCGATCGATGCGCGCTACCCCATTTAGTGGGGGTAGAGCCTACTTGCAAGTCTCTCCGACCTTCACAAAAAAAGTTATTCAAGAATATCTCTTTCTCCTATGTGCTTTCATCCCTAACCCTAACCCTACCCTTCCGAAAGTCGGAGAAGCTCAAGGATGGTACCGATCGATGCGCGCTACCCCATTTAGTGGGGGTAGAGCCTACTTGCAAGTCTCTCCGACCTTCACAAAAAAAGTTATTCAAGAATATCTCCTCAGATTTGGGGGAATTTCGTCGGTCGACCTCTTCCGAAGGTCGTACAAGCTCGGGGATGGTACCAATCGATCCGCAGGACCCAAATTAGTCCAGATGCAACCACTTTCCAAGTCTCTCCGACCTTCACAAAAAAAGTTATTCAAGAATATCTCTTTCTCCTATGTGCTTTCATCCCTAACCCTAACCCTAACCCTTCCGAAAGTCGGAGAAGCTCAAGGATGGTACCGATCGATGCGCGCTACCCCATTTAGTGGGGGTAGAGCCTACTTGCAAGTCTCTCCGACCTTCACAAAAAAAGTTATTCAAGAATATCTCTTTCTCCTATGTGCTTTCATCCCTAACCCTAACCCTACCCTTCCGAAAGTCGGAGAAGCTCAAGGATGGTACCGATCGATGCGTGCTACCCCATTTAGTGGGGGTAGAGCCTACTTGCAAGTCTCTCCGACCTTCACAAAAAAAGTTATTCAAGAATATCTCCTCAGATTTGGGGGAATTTCGTCGGTCGACCTCTTCCGAAGGTCGTACAAGCTCGGGGATGGTACCAATCGATCCGCAGGACCCAAATTAGTCCAGATGCAACCACTTTCCAAGTCTCTCCGACCTTCACAAAAAAAGTTATTCAAGAATATCTCTTTCTCCTATGTGCTTTCATCCCTAACCCTAACCCTAACCCTTCCGAAAGTCGGAGAAGCTCAAGGATGGTACCGATCGATGCGCGCTACCCCATTTAGTGGGGGTAGAGCCTACTTGCAAGTCTCTCCGACCTTCACAAAAAAAGTTATTCAAGAATATCTCTTTCTCCTATGTGCTTTCATCCCTAACCCTAACCCTAACCCTTCCGAAAGTCGGAGAAGCTCAAGGATGGTACCGATCGATGCGCGCTACCCCATTTAGTGGGGGTAGAGCCTACTTGCAAGTCTCTCCGACCTTCACAAAAAAAGTTATTCAAGAATATCTCTTTCTCCTATGTGCTTTCATCCCTAACCCTAACCCTAACCCTTCCGAAAGTCGGAGAAGCTCAAGGATGGTACCGATCGATGCGCGCTACCCCATTTAGTGGGGGTAGAGCCTACTTGCAAGTCTCTCCGACCTTCACAAAAAAAGTTATTCAAGAATATCTCCTCAGATTTGGGGGAATTTCGTCGGTCGACCTCTTCCGAAGGTCGTACAAGCTCGGGGATGGTACCAATCAATCCGCAGGACCCAAATTAGTCCAGATGCAACCACTTTCCAAGTCTCTCCGACCTTCACAAAAAAAGTTATTCAAGAATATCTCTTTCTCCTATGTGCTTTCATCCCTAACCCTAACCCTAACCCTTCCGAAAGTCGGAGAAGCTCAAGGATGGTACCGATCGATGCGCGCAACCCCATTTAGTGGGGGTAGAGCCTACTTGCAAGTCTCTCCGACCTTCACAAAAAAAGTTATTCAAGAATATCTCTTTCTCCTATGTGCTTTCATCCCTAACCCTAACCCTAACCCTTCCGAAAGTCGGAGAAGCTCAAGGATGGTACCGATCGATGCGCGCTACCCCATTTAGTGGGGGTACAGCCTACTTGCAAGTCTCTCCGACCTTCACAAAAAAAGTTATTCAAGAATATCTCTTTCTCCTATGTGCTTTCATCCCTAACCCTAACCCTAACCCTTCCGAAAGTCGGAGAAGCTCAAGGATGGTACCGATCGATGCGCGCTACCCCATTTAGTGGGGGTAGAGCCTACTTGCAAGTCTCTCCGACCTTCACAAAAAAAGTTATTCAAGAATATCTCTTTCTCCTATGTGCTTTCATCCCTAACCCTAACCCTAACCCTTCCGAAAGTCGGAGAAGCTCAAGGATGGTACCGATCGATGCGCGCTACCCCATTTAGTGGGGGTAGAGCCTACTTGCAAGTCTCTCCGACCTTCACAAAAAAAGTTATTCAAGAATATCTCTTTCTCCTATGTGCTTTCATCCCTAACCCTAACCCTAACCCTTCCGAAAGTCGGAGAAGCTCAAGGATGGTACCGATCGATGCGCGCTACCCCATTTAGTGGGGGTAGAGCCTACTTGCAAGTCTCTCCGACCTTCACAAAAAAAGTTATTCAAGAATATCTCTTTCTCCTATGTGCTTTCATCCCTAACCCTAACCCTAACCCTAACCCTTCCGAAAGCCGGAGAAGCTCAAGGATGGTACCGATCGATGCGCGCTACCCCATTTAGTGGGGGTAGAGCCTACTTGCAAGTCTCTCCGACCTTCACAAAAAAAGTTATTCAAGAATATCTCCTCAGATTTGGGGGAATTTCGTCGGTCGACCTCTTCCGAAGGTCGTACAAGCTCGGGGATGGTACCAATCGATCTGCAGGACCCAAATTAGTCCAGATGCAACCACTTTCCAAGTCTCTCCGACCTTCACAAAAAAAGTTATTCAAGAATATCTCTTTCTCCTATGTGCTTTCATCCCTAACCCTAACCCTAACCCTTCCGAAAGTCGGAGAAGCTCAAGAATGGTACCGATCGATGCGCGCTACCCCATTTAGTGGGGGTAGAGCCTACTTGCAAGTCTCTCCGACCTTCACAAAAAAAGTTATTCAAGAATATCTCTTTCTCCTATGTGCTTTCATCCCTAACCCTAACCCTAACCCTTCCGAAAGTCGGAGAAGCTCAAGGATGGTACCGATCGATGCGCGCTACCCCATTTAGTGGGGGTAGAGCCTACTTGCAAGTCTCTCCGACCTTCACAAAAAAAGTTATTCAAGAATATCTCTTTCTCCTATGTGCTTTCATCCCTAACCCTAACCCTACCCTTCCGAAAGTCGGAGAAGCTCAAGGATGGTACCGATCGATGCGCGCTACCCCATTTAGTGGGGGTAGAGCCTACTTGCAAGTCTCTCCGACCTTCACAAAAAAAGTTATTCAAGAATATCTCCTCAGATTTGGGGGAATTTCGTCGGTCGACCTCTTCCGAAGGTCGTACAAGCTCGGGGATGGTACCAATCGATCCGCAGGACCCAAATTAGTCCAGATGCAACCACTTTCCAAGTCTCTCCGACCTTCACAAAAAAAGTTATTCAAGAATATCTCTTTCTCCTATGTGCTTTCATCCCTAACCCTAACCCTAACCCTTCCGAAAGTCGGAGAAGCTCAAGGATGGTACCGATCGATGCGCGCTACCCCATTTAGTGGGGGTAGAGCCTACTTGCAAGTCTCTCCGACCTTCACAAAAAAAGTTATTCAAGAATATCTCTTTCTCCTATGTGCTTTCATCCCTAACCCTAACCCTAACCCTTCCGAAAGTCGGAGAAGCTCAAGGATGGTACCGATCGATGTGCGCTACCCCATTTAGTGGGGGTAGAGCCTACTTGCAAGTCTCTCCGACCTTCACAAAAAAAGTTATTCAAGAATATCTCTTTCTCCTATGTGCTTTCATCCCTAACCCTAACCCTAACCCTTCCGAAAGTCGGAGAAGCTCAAGGATGGTACCGATCGATGCGCGCTACCCCATTTAGTGGGGGTAGAGCCTACTTGCAAGTCTCTCCGACCTTCACAAAAAAAGTTATTCAAGAATATCTCCTCAGATTTGGGGGAATTTCGTCGGTCGACCTCTTCCGAAGGTCGTACAAGCTCGGGGATGGTACCAATCAATCCGCAGGACCCAAATTAGTCCAGATGCAACCACTTTCCAAGTCTCTCCGACCTTCACAAAAAAAGTTATTCAAGAATATCTCTTTCTCCTATGTGCTTTCATCCCTAACCCTAACCCTAACCCTTCCGAAAGTCGGAGAAGCTCAAGGATGGTACCGATCGATGCGCGCAACCCCATTTAGTGGGGGTAGAGCCTACTTGCAAGTCTCTCCGACCTTCACAAAAAAAGTTATTCAAGAATATCTCTTTCTCCTATGTGCTTTCATCCCTAACCCTAACCCTAACCCTTCCGAAAGTCGGAGAAGCTCAAGGATGGTACCGATCGATGCGCGCTACCCCATTTAGTGGGGGTAGAGCCTACTTGCAAGTCTCTCCGACCTTCACAAAAAAAGTTATTCAAGAATATCTCTTTCTCCTATGTGCTTTCATCCCTAACCCTAACCCTAACCCTTCCGAAAGTCGGAGAAGCTCAAGGATGGTACCGATCGATGCGCGCTACCCCATTTAGTGGGGGTAGAGCCTACTTGCAAGTCTCTCCGACCTTCACAAAAAAAGTTATTCAAGAATATCTCTTTCTCCTATGTGCTTTCATCCCTAACCCTAACCCTAACCCTTCCGAAAGTCGGAGAAGCTCAAGGATGGTAACGATCGATGCGCGCTACCCCATTTAGTGGGGGTAGAGCCTACTTGCAAGTCTCTCCGACCTTCACAAAAAAAGTTATTCAAGAATATCTCTTTCTCCTATGTGCTTTCATCCCTAACCCTAACCCTTCCGAAAGTCGGAGAAGCTCAAGGATGGTACCGATCGATGCGCGCTACCCCATTTAGTGGGGGTAGAGCCTACTTGCAAGTCTCTCCGACCTTCACAAAAAAAGTTATTCAAGAATATCTCCTCAGATTTGGGGGAATTTCGTCGGTCGACCTCTTCCGAAGGTCGTACAAGCTCGGGGATGGTACCAATCGATCCGCAGGACCCAAATTAGTCCAGATGCAACCACTTTCCAAGTCTCTCCGACCTTCACAAAAAAAGTTATTCAAGAATATCTCTTTCTCCTATGTGCTTTCATCCCTAACCCTAACCCTTCCGAAAGTCGGAGAAGCTCAAGGATGGTACCGATCGATGCGCGCTACCCCATTTAGTGGGGGTAGAGCCTACTTGCAAGTCTCTCCGACCTTCACAAAAAACGTTATTCAAGAATATCTCTTTCTCCTATGTGCTTTCATCCCTAACCCTAACCCTAACCCTTCCGAAAGTCGGAGAAGCTCAAGGATGGTACCGATCGATGCGCGCTACCCCATTTAGTGGGGGTAGAGCCTACTTGCAAGTCTCTCCGACCTTCACAAAAAAAGTTATTCAAGAATATCTCTTTCTCCTATGTGCTTTCATCCCTAACCCTAACCCTAACCCTTCCGAAAGTCGGAGAAGCTCAAGGATGGTAACGATCGATGCGCGCTACCCCATTTAGTGGGGGTAGAGCCTACTTGCAAGTCTCTCCGACCTTCACAAAAAAAGTTATTCAAGAATATCTCTTTCTCCTATGTGCTTTCATCCCTAACCCTAACCCTTCCGAAAGTCGGAGAAGCTCAAGGATGGTACCGATCGATGCGCGCTACCCCATTTAGTGGGGGTAGAGCCTACTTGCAAGTCTCTCCGACCTTCACAAAAAAAGTTATTCAAGAATATCTCCTCAGATTTGGGGGAATTTCGTCGGTCGACCTCTTCCGAAGGTCGTACAAGCTCGGGGATGGTACCAATCGATCCGCAGGACCCAAATTAGTCCAGATGCAACCACTTTCCAAGTCTCTCCGACCTTCACAAAAAAAGTTATTCAAGAATATCTCTTTCTCCTATGTGCTTTCATCCCTAACCCTAACCCTAACCCTTCCGAAAGTCGGAGAAGCTCAAGGATGGTACCGATCGATGCGCGCTACCCCATTTAGTGGGGGTAGAGCCTACTTGCAAGTCTCTCCGACCTTCACAAAAAACGTTATTCAAGAATATCTCTTTCTCCTATGTGCTTTCATCCCTAACCCTAACCCTAACCCTTCCGAAAGTCGGAGAAGCTCAAGGATGGTACCGATCGATGCGCGCTACCCCATTTAGTGGGGGTAGAGCCTACTTGCAAGTCTCTCCGACCTTCACAAAAAAAGTTATTCAAGAATATCTCTTTCTCCTATGTGCTTTCATCCCTAACCCTAACCCTAACCCTTCCGAAAGTCGGAGAAGCTCAAGGATGGTACCGATCGATGCGCGCTACCCCATTTAGTGGGGGTAGAGCCTACTTGCAAGTCTCTCCGACCTTCACAAAAAAAGTTATTCAAGAATATCTCTTTCTCCTATGTGCTTTCATCCCTAACCCTAACCCTAACCCTTCCGAAAGTCGGAGAAGCTCAAGGATGGTACCGATCGATGCGCGCTACCCCATTTAGTGGGGGTAGAGCCTACTTGCAAGTCTCTCCGACCTTCACAAAAAAAGTTATTCAAGAATATCTCTTTCTCCTATGTGCTTTCATCCCTAACCCTAACCCTAACCCTTCCGAAAGTCGGAGAAGCTCAAGGATGGTACCGATCGATGCGCGCTACCCCATTTAGTGGGGGTAGAGCCTACTTGCAAGTCTCTCCGACCTTCACAAAAAAAGTTATTCAAGAATATCTCTTTCTCCTATGTGCTTTCATCCCTAACCCTAACCCTAACCCTTCCGAAAGTCGGAGAAGCTCAAGGATGGTACCGATCGATGCGCGCTACCCCATTTAGTGGGGGTAGAGCCTACTTGCAAGTCTCTCCGACCTTCACAAAAAACGTTATTCAAGAATATCTCTTTCTCCTATGTGCTTTCATCCCTAACCCTAACCCTAACCCTTCCGAAAGTCTGAGAAGCTCAAGAATGGTACCGATCGATGCGCGCTACCCCATTTAGTGGGGGTAGAGCCTACTTGCAAGTCTCTCCGACCTTCACAAAAAAAGTTATTCAAGAATATCTCTTTCTCCTATGTGCTTTCATCCCTAACCCTAACCCTAACCCTTCCGAAAGTCGGAGAAGCTCAAGGATGGTACCGATCGATGCGCGCTACCCCATTTAGTGGGGGTAGAGCCTACTTGCAAGTCTCTCCGACCTTCACAAAAAAAGTTATTCAAGAATATCTCTTTCTCCTATGTGCTTTCATCCCTAACCCTAACCCTACCCTTCCGAAAGTCGGAGAAGCTCAAGGATGGTACCGATCGATGCGCGCTACCCCATTTAGTGGGGGTAGAGCCTACTTGCAAGTCTCTCCGACCTTCACAAAAAAAGTTATTCAAGAATATCTCCTCAGATTTGGGGGAATTTCGTCGGTCGACCTCTTCCGAAGGTCGTACAAGCTCGGGGATGGTACCAATCGATCCGCAGGACCCAAATTAGTCCAGATGCAACCACTTTCCAAGTCTCTCCGACCTTCACAAAAAAAGTTATTCAAGAATATCTCTTTCTCCTATGTGCTTTCATCCCTAACCCTAACCCTAACCCTTCCGAAAGTCGGAGAAGCTCAAGGATGGTACCGATCGATGCGCGCTACCCCATTTAGTGGGGGTAGAGCCTACTTGCAAGTCTCTCCGACCTTCACAAAAAAAGTTATTCAAGAATATCTCTTTCTCCTATGTGCTTTCATCCCTAACCCTAACCCTAACCCTTCCGAAAGTCGGAGAAGCTCAAGGATGGTACCGATCGATGCGCGCTACCCCATTTAGTGGGGGTAGAGCCTACTTGCAAGTCTCTCGGACCTTCACAAAAAAAGTTATTCAAGAATATCTCTTTCTCCTATGTGCTTTCATCCCTAACCCTAACCCTAACCCTTCCGAAAGTCAGAGAAGCTCAAGGATGGTACCGATCGATGCGCGCTACCCCATTTAGTGGGGGTAGAGCCTACTTGCAAGTCTCTCCGACCTTCACAAAAAAAGTTATTCAAGAATATCTCCTCAGATTTGGGGGAATTTCGTCGGTCGACCTCTTCCGAAGGTCGTACAAGCTCGGGGATGGTACCAATCGATCCGCAGGACCCAAATTAGTCCAGATGCAACCACTTTCCAAGTCTCTCCGACCTTCACAAAAAAAGTTATTCAAGAATATCTCTTTCTCCTATGTGCTTTCATCCCTAACCCTAACCCTTCCGAAAGTCGGAGAAGCTCAAGGATGGTACCGATCGATGCGCGCTACCCCATTTAGTGGGGGTAGAGCCTACTTGCAAGTCTCTCCGACCTTCACAAAAAACGTTATTCAAGAATATCTCTTTCTCCTATGTGCTTTCATCCCTAACCCTAACCCTAACCCTTCCGAAAGTCGGAGAAGCTCAAGGATGGTACCGATCGATGCGCGCTACCCCATTTAGTGGGGGTAGAGCCTACTTGCAAGTCTCTCCGACCTTCACAAAAAAAGTTATTCAAGAATATCTCCTCAGATTTGGGGGAATTTCGTCGGTCGACCTCTTCCGAAGGTCGTACAAGCTCGGGGATGGTACCAATCGATCCGCAGGACCCAAATTAGTCCAGATGCAACCACTTTCCAAGTCTCTCCGACCTTCACAAAAAAAGTTATTCAAGAATATCTCTTTCTCCTATGTGCTTTCATCCCTAGCCCTAACCCTAACCCTTCCGAAAGTCGGAGAAGCTCAAGGATGGTACCGATCGATGCGCGCTACCCCATTTAGTGGGGGTAGAGCCTACTTGCAAGTCTCTCCGACCTTCACAAAAAAAGTTATTCAAGAATATCTCTTTCTCCTATGTGCTTTCATCCCTAACCCTAACCCTAACCCTTCCGAAAGTCGGAGAAGCTCAAGGATGGTACCGATCGATGCGCGCAACCCCATTTAGTGGGGGTAAAGCCTACTTGCAAGTCTCTCCGACCTTCACAAAAAAAGTTATTCAAGAATATCTCCTCAGATTTGGGGGAATTTCGTCGGTCGACCTCTTTCGAAGGTCGTACAAGCTCGGGGATGGTACCAATCGATCCGCAGGACCCAAATTAGTCCAGATGCAACCACTTTCCAAGTCTCTCCGACCTTCACAAAAAAAGTTATTCAAGAATATCTCTTTCTCCTATGTGCTTTCATCCCTAACCCTAACCCTAACCCTTCCGAAAGTCGGAGAAGCTCAAGGATGGTACCGATCGATGCGCGCTACCCCATTTAGTGGGGGTAGAGCCTACTTGCAAGTCTCTCGGACCTTCACAAAAAAAGTTATTCAAGAATATCTCTTTCTCCTATGTGCTTTCATCCCTAACCCTAACCCTAACCCTTCCGAAAGTCGGAGAAGCTCAAGGATGGTACCGATCGATGCGCGCTACCCCATTTAGTGGGGGTAGAGCCTACTTGCAAGTCTCTCCGACCTTCACAAAAAAAGTTATTCAAGAATATCTCCTCAGATTTGGGGGAATTTCGTCGGTCGACCTCTTCCGAAGGTCGTACAAGCTCGGGGATGGTACCAATCGATCCGCAGGACCCAAATTAGTCCAGATGCAACCACTTTCCAAGTCTCTCCGACCTTCACAAAAAAAGTTATTCAAGAATATCTCTTTCTCCTATGTGCTTTCATCCCTAACCCTAACCCTAACCCTTCCGAAAGTCGGAGAAGCTCAAGGATGGTACCGATCGATGCGCGCTACCCCATTTAGTGGGGGTAGAGCCTACTTGCAAGTCTCTCCGACCTTCACAAAAAACGTTATTCAAGAATATCTCTTTCTCCTATGTGCTTTCATCCCTAACCCTAACCCTAACCCTTCCGAAAGTCGGAGAAGCTCAAGGATGGTACCGATCGATGCGCGCTACCCCATTTAGTGGGGGTAGAGCCTACTTGCAAGTCTCTCCGACCTTCACAAAAAAAGTTATTCAAGAATATCTCCTCAGATTTGGGGGAATTTCGTCGGTCGACCTCTTCCGAAGGTCGTACAAGCTCGGGGATGGTACCAATCGATCCGCAGGACCCAAATTAGTCCAGATGCAACCACTTTCCAAGTCTCTCCGACCTTCACAAAAAAAGTTATTCAAGAATATCTCTTTCTCCTATGTGCTTTCATCCCTAACCCTAACCCTAACCCTTCCGAAAGTCGGAGAAGCTCAAGGATGGTACCGATCGATGCGCGCTACCCCATTTAGTGGGGGTAAAGCCTACTTGCAAGTCTCTCCGACCTTCACAAAAAAAGTTATTCAAGAATATCTCTTTCTCCTATGTGCTTTCATCCCTAACCCTAACCCTAACCCTTCCGAAAGTCGGAGAAGCTCAAGGATGGTACCGATCGATGCGCGCTACCCCATTTAGTGGGGGTAGAGCCTACTTGCAAGTCTCTCCGACCTTCACAAAAAAAGTTATTCAAGAATATCTCTTTCTCCTATGTGCTTTCATCCCTAACCCTAACCCTAACCCTTCCGAAAGTCGGAGAAGCTCAAGGATGGTACCGATCGATGCGCGCTACCCCATTTAGTGGGGGTAGAGCCTACTTGCAAGTCTCTCCGACCTTCACAAAAAAAGTTATTCAAGAATATCTCTTTCTCCTATGTGCTTTCATCCCTAACCCTAACCCTAACCCTTCCGAAAGTCGGAGAAGCTCAAGGATGGTACCGATCGATGCGCGCTACCCCATTTAGTGGGGGTAGAGCCTACTTGCAAGTCTCTCCGACCTTCACAAAAAAAGTTATTCAAGAATATCTCCTCAGATTTGGGGGAATTTCGTCGGTCGACCTCTTTCGAAGGTCGTACAAGCTCGGGGATGGTACCAATCGATCCGCAGGACCCAAATTAGTCCAGATGCAACCACTTTCCAAGTCTCTCCGACCTTCACAAAAAAAGTTATTCAAGAATATCTCTTTCTCCTATGTGCTTTCATCCCTAACCCTAACCCTAACCCTTCCGAAAGTCGGAGAAGCTCAAGGATGGTACCGATCGATGCGCGCTACCCCATTTAGTGGGGGTAGAGCCTACTTGCAAGTCTCTCGGACCTTCACAAAAAAAGTTATTCAAGAATATCTCTTTCTCCTATGTGCTTTCATCCCTAACCCTAACCCTAACCCTTCCGAAAGTCGGAGAAGCTCAAGGATGGTACCGATCGATGCGCGCTACCCCATTTAGTGGGGGTAGAGCCTACTTGCAAGTCTCTCCGACCTTCACAAAAAAAGTTATTCAAGAATATCTCCTCAGATTTGGGGGAATTTCGTCGGTCGACCTCTTCCGAAGGTCGTACAAGCTCGGGGATGGTACCAATCGATCCGCAGGACCCAAATTAGTCCAGATGCAACCACTTTCCAAGTCTCTCCGACCTTCACAAAAAAAGTTATTCAAGAATATCTCTTTCTCCTATGTGCTTTCATCCCTAACCCTAACCCTAACCCTTCCGAAAGTCGGAGAAGCTCAAGGATGGTACCGATCGATGCGCGCTACCCCATTTAGTGGGGGTAGAGCCTACTTGCAAGTCTCTCCGACCTTCACAAAAAACGTTATTCAAGAATATCTCTTTCTCCTATGTGCTTTCATCCCTAACCCTAACCCTAACCCTTCCGAAATTCGGAGAAGCTCAAGGATGGTACCGATCGATGCGCGCTACCCCATTTAGTGGGGGTAGAGCCTACTTGCAAGTCTCTCCGACCTTCACAAAAAAAGTTATTCAAGAATATCTCCTCAGATTTGGGGGAATTTCGTCGGTCGACCTCTTCCGAAGGTCGTACAAGCTCGGGGATGGTACCAATCGATCCGCAGGTCCCAAATTAGTCCAGATGCAACCACTTTCCAAGTCTCTCCGACCTTCACAAAAAAAGTTATTCAAGAATATCTCTTTCTCCTATGTGCTTTCATCCCTAACCCTAACCCTAACCCTTCCGAAAGTCGGAGAAGCTCAAGGATGGTACCGATCGATGCGCGTTACCCCATTTAGTGGGGGTAAAGCCTACTTGCAAGTCTCTCCGACCTTCACAAAAAAAGTTATTCAAGAATATCTCTTTCTCCTATGTGCTTTCATCCCTAACCCTAACCCTAACCCTTCCGAAAGTCGGAGAAGCTCAAGGATGGTACCGATCGATGCGCGCTACCCCATTTAGTGGGGGTAGAGCCTACTTGCAAGTCTCTCCGACCTTCACAAAAAAAGTTATTCAAGAATATCTCTTTCTCCTATGTGCTTTCATCCCTAACCCTAACCCTAACCCTTCCGAAAGTCGGAGAAGCTCAAGGATGGTACCGATCGATGCGCGCTACCCCATTTAGTGGGGGTAGAGCCTACTTGCAAGTCTCTCCGACCTTCACAAAAAAAGTTATTCAAGAATATCTCTTTCTCCTATGTGCTTTCATCCCTAACCCTAACCCTAACCCTTCCGAAAGTCGGAGAAGCTCAAGGATGGTACCGATCGATGCGCGCAACCCCATTTAGTGGGGGTAGAGCCTACTTGCAAGTCTCTCCGACCTTCACAAAAAAAGTTATTCAAGAATATCTCCTCAGATTTGGGGGAATTTCGTCGGTCGACCTCTTTCGAAGGTCGTACAAGCTCGGGGATGGTACCAATCGATCCGCAGGACCCAAATTAGTCCAGATGCAACCACTTTCCAAGTCTCTCCGACCTTCACAAAAAAAGTTATTCAAGAATATCTCTTTCTCCTATGTGCTTTCATCCCTAACCCTAACCCTAACCCTTCCGAAAGTCGGAGAAGCTCAAGGATGGTACCGATCGATGCGCGCTACCCCATTTAGTGGGGGTAGAGCCTACTTGCAAGTCTCTCCGACCTTCACAAAAAAAGTTATTCAAGAATATCTCTTTCTCCTATGTGCTTTCATCCCTAACCCTAACCCTAACCCTTCCGAAAGTCGGAGAAGCTCAAGGATGGTACCGATCGATGCGCGCTACCCCATTTAGTGGGGGTAGAGCCTACTTGCAAGTCTCTCCGACCTTCACAAAAAAAGTTATTCAAGAATATCTCCTCAGATTTGGGGGAATTTCGTCGGTCGACCTCTTCCGAAGGTCGTACAAGCTCGGGGATGGTACCAATCGATCCGCAGGACCCAAATTAGTCCAGATGCAACCACTTTCCAAGTCTCTCCGACCTTCACAAAAAAAGTTATTCAAGAATATCTCTTTCTCCTCTGTGCTTTCATCCCTAACCCTAACCCTAACCCTTCCGAAAGTCGGAGAAGCTCAAGGATGGTACCGATCGATGCGCGCTACCCCATTTAGTGGGGGTAGAGCCTACTTGCAAGTCTCTCCGACCTTCACAAAAAACGTTATTCAAGAATATCTCTTTCTCCTATGTGCTTTCATCCCTAACCCTAACCCTAACCCTTCCGAAAGTCGGAGAAGCTCAAGGATGGTACCGATCGATGCGCGCTACCCCATTTAGTGGGGGTAGAGCCTACTTGCAAGTCTCTCCGACCTTCACAAAAAAAGTTATTCAAGAATATCTCCTCAGATTTGGGGGAATTTCGTCGGTCGACCTCTTCCGAAGGTCGTACAAGCTCGGGGATGGTACCAATCGATCCGCAGGACCCAAATTAGTCCAGATGCAACCACTTTCCAAGTCTCTCCGACCTTCACAAAAAAAGTTATTCAAGAATATCTCTTTCTCCTATGTGCTTTCATCCCTAACCCTAACCCTTCCGAAAGTCGGAGAAGCTCAAGGATGGTACCGATCGATGCGCGCTACCCCATTTAGTGGGGGTAAAGCCTACTTGCAAGTCTCTCCGACCTTCACAAAAAAAGTTATTCAAGAATATCTCTTTCTCCTATGTGCTTTCATCCCTAACCCTAACCCTAACCCTTCCGAAAGTCGGAGAAGCTCAAGGATGGTACCGATCGATGCGCGCTACCCCATTTAGTGGGGGTAGAGCCTACTTGCAAGTCTCTCCGACCTTCACAAAAAAAGTTATTCAAGAATATCTCTTTCTCCTATGTGCTTTCATCCCTAACCCTAACCCTAACCCTTCCGAAAGTCGGAGAAGCTCAAGGATGGTACCGATCGATGCGCGCTACCCCATTTAGTGGGGGTAGAGCCTACTTGCAAGTCTCTCCGACCTTCACAAAAAAAGTTATTCAAGAATATCTCTTTCTCCTATGTGCTTTCATCCCTAACCCTAACCCTAACCCTTCCGAAAGTCGGAGAAGCTCAAGGATGGTACCGATCGATGCGCGCAACCCCATTTAGTGGGGGTAGAGCCTACTTGCAAGTCTCTCCGACCTTCACAAAAAAAGTTATTCAAGAATATCTCCTCAGATTTGGGGGAATTTCGTCGGTCGACCTCTTTCGAAGGTCGTACAAGCTCGGGGATGGTACCAATCGATCCGCAGGACCCAAATTAGTCCAGATGCAACCACTTTCCAAGTCTCTCCGACCTTCACAAAAAAAGTTATTCAAGAATATCTCTTTCTCCTATGTGCTTTCATCCCTAACCCTAACCCTAACCCTTCCGAAAGTCGGAGAAGCTCAAGGATGGTACCGATCGATGCGCGCTACCCCATTTAGTGGGGGTAGAGCCTACTTGCAAGTCTCTCCGACCTTCACAAAAAAAGTTATTCAAGAATATCTCCTCAGATTTGGGGGAATTTCGTCGGTCGACCTCTTCCGAAGGTCGTACAAGCTCGGGGATGGTACCAATCGATCCGCAGGACCCAAATTAGTCCAGATGCAACCACTTTCCAAGTCTCTCCGACCTTCACAAAAAAAGTTATTCAAGAATATCTCTTTCTCCTATGTGCTTTCATCCCTAACCCTAACCCTAACCCTTCCGAAAGTCGGAGAAGCTCAAGGATGGTACCGATCGATGCGCGCTACCCCATTTAGTGGGGGTAGAGCCTACTTGCAAGTCTCTCCGACCTTCACAAAAAACGTTATTCAAGAATATCTCTTTCTCCTATGTGCTTTCATCCCTAACCCTAACCCTAACCCTTCCGAAAGTCGGAGAAGCTCAAGGATGGTACCGATCGATGCGCGCTACCCCATTTAGTGGGGGTAGAGCCTACTTGCAAGTCTCTCCGACCTTCACAAAAAAAGTTATTCAAGAATATCTCCTCAGATTTGGGGGAATTTCGTCGGTCGACCTCTTCCGAAGGTCGTACAAGCTCGGGGATGGTACCAATCGATCCGCAGGACCCAAATTAGTCCAGATGCAACCACTTTCCAAGTCTCTCCGACCTTCACAAAAAAAGTTATTCAAGAATATCTCTTTCTCCTATGTGCTTTCATCCCTAACCCTAACCCTAACCCTTCCGAAAGTCGGAGAAGCTCAAGGATGGTACCGATCGATGCGCGCTACCCCATTTAGTGGGGGTAAAGCCTACTTGCAAGTCTCTCCGACCTTCACAAAAAAAGTTATTCAAGAATATCTCTTTCTCCTATGTGCTTTCATCCCTAACCCTAACCCTAACCCTTCCGAAAGTCGGAGAAGCTCAAGGATGGTACCGATCGATGCGCGCTACCCCATTTAGTGGGGGTAGAGCCTACTTGCAAGTCTCTCCGACCTTCACAAAAAAAGTTATTCAAGAATATCTCTTTCTCCTATGTGCTTTCATCCCTAACCCTAACCCTAACCCTTCCGAAAGTCGGAGAAGCTCAAGGATGGTACCGATCGATGCGCGCTACCCCATTTAGTGGGGGTAGAGCCTACTTGCAAGTCTCTCCGACCTTCACAAAAAAAGTTATTCAAGAATATCTCTTTCTCCTATGTGCTTTCATCCCTAACCCTAACCCTAACCCTTCCGAAAGTCGGAGAAGCTCAAGGATGGTACCGATCGATGCGCGCAACCCCATTTAGTGGGGGTAGAGCCTACTTGCAAGTCTCTCCGACCTTCACAAAAAAAGTTATTCAAGAATATCTCCTCAGATTTGGGGGAATTTCGTCGGTCGACCTCTTTCGAAGGTCGTACAAGCTCGGGGATGGTACCAATCGATCCGCAGGACCCAAATTAGTCCAGATGCAACCACTTTCCAAGTCTCTCCGACCTTCACAAAAAAAGTTATTCAAGAATATCTCTTTCTCCTATGTGCTTTCATCCCTAACCCTAACCCTAACCCTTCCGAAAGTCGGAGAAGCTCAAGGATGGTACCGATCGATGCGCGCTACCCCATTTAGTGGGGGTAGAGCCTACTTGCAAGTCTCTCCGACCTTCACAAAAAAAGTTATTCAAGAATATCTCTTTCTCCTATGTGCTTTCATCCCTAACCCTAACCCTAACCCTTCCGAAAGTCGGAGAAGCTCAAGGATGGTACCGATCGATGCGCGCAACCCCATTTAGTGGGGGTAGAGCCTACTTGCAAGTCTCTCCGACCTTCACAAAAAAAGTTATTCAAGAATATCTCCTCAGATTTGGGGGAATTTCGTCGGTCGACCTCTTCCGAAGGTCGTACAAGCTCGGGGATGGTACCAATCGATCCGCAGGACCCAAATTAGTCCAGATGCAACCACTTTCCAAGTCTCTCCGACCTTCACAAAAAAAGTTATTCAAGAATATCTCTTTCTCCTATGTGCTTTCATCCCTAACCCTAACCCTAACCCTTCCGAAAGTCGGAGAAGCTCAAGGATGGTACCGATCGATGCGCACTACCCCATTTAGTGGGGGTAGAGCCTACTTGCAAGTCTCTCCGACCTTCACAAAAAAAGTTATTCAAGAATATCTCTTTCTCCTATGTGCTTTCATCCCTAACCCTAACCCTAACCCTTCCGAAAGTCGGAGAAGCTCAAGGATGGTAACGATCGATGCGCGCTACCCCATTTAGTGGGGGTAGAGCCTACTTGCAAGTCTCTCCGACTTTCACAAAAAAAGTTATTCAAGAATATCTCTTTCTCCTATGTGCTTTCATCCCTAACCCTAACCCTTCCGAAAGTCGGAGAAGCTCAAGGATGGTACCGATCGATGCGCGCTACCCCATTTAGTGGGGGTAGAGCCTACTTGCAAGTCTCTCCGACCTTCACAAAAAAAGTTATTCAAGAATATCTCCTCAGATTTGGGGGAATTTCGTCGGTCGACCTCTTCCGAAGGTCGTACAAGCTCGGGGATGGTACCAATCGATCCGCAGGACCCAAATTAGTCCAGATGCAACCACTTTCCAAGTCTCTCCGACCTTCACAAAAAAAGTTATTCAAGAATATCTCTTTCTCCTATGTGCTTTCATCCCTAACCCTAACCCTAACCCTTCCGAAAGTCGGAGAAGCTCAAGGATGGTACCGATCGATGCGCGCTACCCCATTTAGTGGGGGTAGAGCCTACTTGCAAGTCTCTCCGACCTTCACAAAAAACGTTATTCAAGAATATCTCTTTCTCCTATGTGCTTTCATCCCTAACCCTAACCCTAACCCTTCCGAAAGTCGGAGAAGCTCAAGGATGGTACCGATCGATGCGCGCAACCCCATTTAGTGGGGGTAGAGCCTACTTGCAAGTCTCTCCGACCTTCACAAAAAAAGTTATTCAAGAATATCTCCTCAGATTTGGGGGAATTTCGTCGGTCGACCTCTTCCGAAGGTCGTACAAGCTCGGGGATGGTACCAATCGATCCGCAGGACCCAAATTAGTCCAGATGCAACCACTTTCCAAGTCTCTCCGACCTTCACAAAAAAAGTTATTCAAGAATATCTCTTTCTCCTATGTGCTTTCATCCCTAACCCTAACCCTAACCCTTCCGAAAGTCGGAGAAGCTCAAGGATGGTACCGATCGATGCGCACTACCCCATTTAGTGGGGGTAGAGCCTACTTGCAAGTCTCTCCGACCTTCACAAAAAAAGTTATTCAAGAATATCTCTTTCTCCTATGTGCTTTCATCCCTAACCCTAACCCTAACCCTTCCGAAAGTCGGAGAAGCTCAAGGATGGTAACGATCGATGCGCGCTACCCCATTTAGTGGGGGTAGAGCCTACTTGCAAGTCTCTCCGACTTTCACAAAAAAAGTTATTCAAGAATATCTCTTTCTCCTATGTGCTTTCATCCCTAACCCTAACCCTTCCGAAAGTCGGAGAAGCTCAAGGATGGTACCGATCGATGCGCGCTACCCCATTTAGTGGGGGTAGAGCCTACTTGCAAGTCTCTCCGACCTTCACAAAAAAAGTTATTCAAGAATATCTCCTCAGATTTGGGGGAATTTCGTCGGTCGACCTCTTCCGAAGGTCGTACAAGCTCGGGGATGGTACCAATCGATCCGCAGGACCCAAATTAGTCCAGATGCAACCACTTTCCAAGTCTCTCCGACCTTCACAAAAAAAGTTATTCAAGAATATCTCTTTCTCCTATGTGCTTTCATCCCTAACCCTAACCCTAACCCTTCCGAAAGTCGGAGAAGCTCAAGGATGGTACCGATCGATGCGCGCTACCCCATTTAGTGGGGGTAGAGCCTACTTGCAAGTCTCTCCGACCTTCACAAAAAACGTTATTCAAGAATATCTCTTTCTCCTATGTGCTTTCATCCCTAACCCTAACCCTAACCCTTCCGAAAGTCGGAGAAGCTCAAGGATGGTACCGATCGATGCGCGCTACCCCATTTAGTGGGGGTAGAGCCTACTTGCAAGTCTCTCCGACCTTCACAAAAAAAGTTATTCAAGAATATCTCTTTCTCCTATGTGCTTTCATCCCTAACCCTAACCCTAACCCTTCCGAAAGTCGGAGAAGCTCAAGGATGGTACCGATCGATGCGCGCTACCCCATTTAGTGGGGGTAGAGCCTACTTGCAAGTCTCTCCGACCTTCACAAAAAAAGTTATTCAAGAATATCTCTTTCTCCTATGTGCTTTCATCCCTAACCCTAACCCTAACCCTTCCGAAAGTCGGAGAAGCTCAAGGATGGTACCGATCGATGCGCGCTACCCCATTTAGTGGGGGTAGAGCCTACTTGCAAGTCTCTCCGACCTTCACAAAAAAAGTTATTCAAGAATATCTCTTTCTCCTATGTGCTTTCATCCCTAACCCTAACCCTAACCCTTCCGAAAGTCGGAGAAGCTCAAGGATGGTACCGATCGATGCGCGCTACCCCATTTAGTGGGGGTAGAGCCTACTTGCAAGTCTCTCCGACCTTCACAAAAAAAGTTATTCAAGAATATCTCTTTCTCCTATGTGCTTTCATCCCTAACCCTAACCCTAACCCTTCCGAAAGTCGGAGAAGCTCAAGGATGGTACCGATCGATGCGCGCTACCCCATTTAGTGGGGGTAGAGCCTACTTGCAAGTCTCTCCGACCTTCACAAAAAACGTTATTCAAGAATATCTCTTTCTCCTATGTGCTTTCATCCCTAACCCTAACCCTAACCCTTCCGAAAGTCTGAGAAGCTCAAGAATGGTACCGATCGATGCGCGCTACCCCATTTAGTGGGGGTAGAGCCTACTTGCAAGTCTCTCCGACCTTCACAAAAAAAGTTATTCAAGAATATCTCTTTCTCCTATGTGCTTTCATCCCTAACCCTAACCCTAACCCTTCCGAAAGTCGGAGAAGCTCAAGGATGGTACCGATCGATGCGCGCTACCCCATTTAGTGGGGGTAGAGCCTACTTGCAAGTCTCTCCGACCTTCACAAAAAAAGTTATTCAAGAATATCTCTTTCTCCTATGTGCTTTCATCCCTAACCCTAACCCTACCCTTCCGAAAGTCGGAGAAGCTCAAGGATGGTACCGATCGATGCGCGCTACCCCATTTAGTGGGGGTAGAGCCTACTTGCAAGTCTCTCCAACCTTCACAAAAAAAGTTATTCAAGAATATCTCCTCAGATTTGGGGGAATTTCGTCGGTCGACCTCTTCCGAAGGTCGTACAAGCTCGGGGATGGTACCAATCGATCCGCAGGACCCAAATTAGTCCAGATGCAACCACTTTCCAAGTCTCTCCGACCTTCACAAAAAAAGTTATTCAAGAATATCTCTTTCTCCTATGTGCTTTCATCCCTAACCCTAACCCTAACCCTTCCGAAAGTCGGAGAAGCTCAAGGATGGTACCGATCGATGCGCGCTACCCCATTTAGTGGGGGTAGAGCCTACTTGCAAGTCTCTCCGACCTTCACAAAAAAAGTTATTCAAGAATATCTCTTTCTCCTATGTGCTTTCATCCCTAACCCTAACCCTAACCCTTCCGAAAGTCGGAGAAGCTCAAGGATGGTACCGATCGATGCGCGCTACCCCATTTAGTGGGGGTAGAGCCTACTTGCAAGTCTCTCGGACCTTCACAAAAAAAGTTATTCAAGAATATCTCTTTCTCCTATGTGCTTTCATCCCTAACCCTAACCCTTCCGAAAGTCAGAGAAGCTCAAGGATGGTACCGATCGATGCGCGCTACCCCATTTAGTGGGGGTAGAGCCTACTTGCAAGTCTCTCCGACCTTCACAAAAAAAGTTATTCAAGAATATCTCCTCAGATTTGGGGGAATTTCGTCGGTCGACCTCTTCCGAAGGTCGTACAAGCTCGGGGATGGTACCAATCGATCCGCAGGACCCAAATTAGTCCAGATGCAACCACTTTCCAAGTCTCTCCGACCTTCACAAAAAAAGTTATTCAAGAATATCTCTTTCTCCTATGTGCTTTCATCCCTAACCCTAACCCTTCCGAAAGTCGGAGAAGCTCAAGGATGGTACCGATCGATGCGCGCTACCCCATTTAGTGGGGGTAGAGCCTACTTGCAAGTCTCTCCGACCTTCACAAAAAACGTTATTCAAGAATATCTCTTTCTCCTATGTGCTTTCATCCCTAACCCTAACCCTAACCCTTCCGAAAGTCGGAGAAGCTCAAGGATGGTACCGATCGATGCGCGCTACCCCATTTAGTGGGGGTAGAGCCTACTTGCAAGTCTCTCCGACCTTCACAAAAAAAGTTATTCAAGAATATCTCCTCAGATTTGGGGGAATTTCGTCGGTCGACCTCTTCCGAAGGTCGTACAAGCTCGGGGATGGTACCAATCGATCCGCAGGACCCAAATTAGTCCAGATGCAACCACTTTCCAAGTCTCTCCGACCTTCACAAAAAAAGTTATTCAAGAATATCTCTTTCTCCTATGTGCTTTCATCCCTAACCCTAACCCTAACCCTTCCGAAAGTCGGAGAAGCTCAAGGATGGTACCGATCGATGCGCGCTACCCCATTTAGTGGGGGTAGAGCCTACTTGCAAGTCTCTCCGACCTTCACAAAAAACGTTATTCAAGAATATCTCTTTCTCCTATGTGCTTTCATCCCTAACCCTAACCCTAACCCTTCCGAAAGTCGGAGAAGCTCAAGGATGGTACCGATCGATGCGCGCTACCCCATTTAGTGGGGGTAGAGCCTACTTGCAAGTCTCTCCGACCTTCACAAAAAAAGTTATTCAAGAATATCTCCTCAGATTTGGGGGAATTTCGTCGGTCGACCTCTTCCGAAGGTCGTACAAGCTCGGGGATGGTACCAATCGATCCGCAGGACCCAAATTAGTCCAGATGCAACCACTTTCCAAGTCTCTCCGACCTTGACAAAAAAAGTTATTCAAGAATATCTCTTTCTCCTATGTGCTTTCATCCCTAACCCTAACCCTAACCCTTCCGAAAGTCGGAGAAGCTCAAGGATGGTACCGATCGATGCGCGCTACCCCATTTAGTGGGGGTAGAGCCTACTTGCAAGTCTCTCCGACCTTCACAAAAAAAGTTATTCAAGAATATCTCTTTCTCCTATGTGCTTTCATCCCTAACCCTAACCCTAACCCTTCCGAAAGTCGGAGAAGCTCAAGGATGGTACCGATCGATGCGCGCTACCCCATTTAGTGGGGGTAGAGCCTACTTGCAAGTCTCTCCGACCTTCACAAAAAAAGTTATTCAAGAATATCTCTTTCTCCTATGTGCTTTCATCCCTAACCCTAACCCTAACCCTTCCGAAAGTCGGAGAAGCTCAAGGATGGTACCGATCGATGCGCGCAACCCCATTTAGTGGGGGTAAAGCCTACTTGCAAGTCTCTCCGACCTTCACAAAAAAAGTTATTCAAGAATATCTCCTCAGATTTGGGGGAATTTCGTCGGTCGACCTCTTTCGAAGGTCGTACAAGCTCGGGGATGGTACCAATCGATCCGCAGGACCCAAATTAGTCCAGATGCAACCACTTTCCAAGTCTCTCCGACCTTCACAAAAAAAGTTATTCAAGAATATCTCTTTCTCCTATGTGCTTTCATCCCTAACCCTAACCCTAACCCTTCCGAAAGTCGGAGAAGCTCAAGGATGGTACCGATCGATGCGCGCTACCCCATTTAGTGGGGGTAGAGCCTACTTGCAAGTCTCTCGGACCTTCACAAAAAAAGTTATTCAAGAATATCTCTTTCTCCTATGTGCTTTCATCCCTAACCCTAACCCTAACCCTTCCGAAAGTCGGAGAAGCTCAAGGATGGTACCGATCGATGCGCGCTACCCCATTTAGTGGGGGTAGAGCCTACTTGCAAGTCTCTCCGACCTTCACAAAAAAAGTTATTCAAGAATATCTCCTCAGATTTGGGGGAATTTCGTCGGTCGACCTCTTCCGAAGGTCGTACAAGCTCGGGGATGGTACCAATCGATCCGCAGGACCCAAATTAGTCCAGATGCAACCACTTTCCAAGTCTCTCCGACCTTCACAAAAAAAGTTATTCAAGAATATCTCTTTCTCCTATGTGCTTTCATCCCTAACCCTAACCCTAACCCTTCCGAAAGTCGGAGAAGCTCAAGGATGGTACCGATCGATGCGCGCTACCCCATTTAGTGGGGGTAGAGCCTACTTGCAAGTCTCTCCGACCTTCACAAAAAACGTTATTCAAGAATATCTCTTTCTCCTATGTGCTTTCATCCCTAACCCTAACCCTAACCCTTCCGAAAGTCGGAGAAGCTCAAGGATGGTACCGATCGATGCGCGCTACCCCATTTAGTGGGGGTAGAGCCTACTTGCAAGTCTCTCCGACCTTCACAAAAAAAGTTATTCAAGAATATCTCCTCAGATTTGGGGGAATTTCGTCGGTCGACCTCTTCCGAAGGTCGTACAAGCTCGGGGATGGTACCAATCGATCCGCAGGACCCAAATTAGTCCAGATGCAACCACTTTCCAAGTCTCTCCGACCTTCACAAAAAAAGTTATTCAAGAATATCTCTTTCTCCTATGTGCTTTCATCCCTAACCCTAACCCTAACCCTAACCCTTCCGAAAGTCGGAGAAGCTCAAGGATGGTACCGATCGATGCGCGTTACCCCATTTAGTGGGGGTAAAGCCTACTTGCAAGTCTCTCCGACCTTCACAAAAAAAGTTATTCAAGAATATCTCTTTCTCCTATGTGCTTTCATCCCTAACCCTAACCCTAACCCTTCCGAAAGTCGGAGAAGCTCAAGGATGGTACCGATCGATGCGCGCTACCCCATTTAGTGGGGGTAGAGCCTACTTGCAAGTCTCTCCGACCTTCACAAAAAAAGTTATTCAAGAATATCTCTTTCTCCTATGTGCTTTCATCCCTAACCCTAACCCTAACCCTTCCGAAAGTCGGAGAAGCTCAAGGATGGTACCGATCGATGCGCGCTACCCCATTTAGTGGGGGTAGAGCCTACTTGCAAGTCTCTCCGACCTTCACAAAAAAAGTTATTCAAGAATATCTCTTTCTCCTATGTGCTTTCATCCCTAACCCTAACCCTAACCCTTCCGAAAGTCGGAGAAGCTCAAGGATGGTACCGATCGATGCGCGCAACCCCATTTAGTGGGGGTAGAGCCTACTTGCAAGTCTCTCCGACCTTCACAAAAAAAGTTATTCAAGAATATCTCCTCAGATTTGGGGGAATTTCGTCGGTCGACCTCTTTCGAAGGTCGTACAAGCTCGGGGATGGTACCAATCGATCCGCAGGACCCAAATTAGTCCAGATGCAACCACTTTCCAAGTCTCTCCGACCTTCACAAAAAAAGTTATTCAAGAATATCTCTTTCTCCTATGTGCTTTCATCCCTAACCCTAACCCTAACCCTTCCGAAAGTCGGAGAAGCTCAAGGATGGTACCGATCGATGCGCGCTACCCCATTTAGTGGGGGTAGAGCCTACTTGCAAGTCTCTCCGACCTTCACAAAAAAAGTTATTCAAGAATATCTCTTTCTCCTATGTGCTTTCATCCCTAACCCTAACCCTAACCCTTCCGAAAGTCGGAGAAGCTCAAGGATGGTACCGATCGATGCGCGCAACCCCATTTAGTGGGGGTAGAGCCTACTTGCAAGTCTCTCCGACCTTCACAAAAAAAGTTATTCAAGAATATCTCCTCAGATTTGGGGGAATTTCGTCGGTCGACCTCTTCCGAAGGTCGTACAAGCTCGGGGATGGTACCAATCGATCCGCAGGACCCAAATTAGTCCAGATGCAACCACTTTCCAAGTCTCTCCGACCTTCACAAAAAAAGTTATTCAAGAATATCTCTTTCTCCTATGTGCTTTCATCCCTAACCCTAACCCTAACCCTTCCGAAAGTCGGAGAAGCTCAAGGATGGTACCGATCGATGCGCGCTACCCCATTTAGTGGGGGTAGAGCCTACTTGCAAGTCTCTCCGACCTTCACAAAAAAAGTTATTCAAGAATATCTCTTTCTCCTATGTGCTTTCATCCCTAACCCTAACCCTAACCCTTCCAAAAGTCGGAGAAGCTCAAGGATGGTACCGATCGATGCGCGCAACCCCATTTAGTGGGGGTAGAGCCTACTTGCAAGTCTCTCCGACCTTCACAAAAAAAGTTATTCAAGAATATCTCCTCAGATTTGGGGGAATTTCGTCGGTCGACCTCTTCCGAAGGTCGTACAAGCTCGGGGATGGTACCAATCGATCCGCAGGACCCAAATTAGTCCAGATGCAACCACTTTCCAAGTCTCTCCGACCTTCACAAAAAAAGTTATTCAAGAATATCTCTTTCTCCTATGTGCTTTCATCCCTAACCCTAACCCTAACCCTTCCGAAAGTCGGAGAAGCTCAAGGATGGTACCGATCGATGCGCGCTACCCCATTTAGTGGGGGTAGAGCCTACTTGCAAGTCTCTCCGACCTTCACAAAAAACGTTATTCAAGAATATCTCTTTCTCCTATGTGCTTTCATCCCTAACCCTAACCCTAACCCTTCCGAAAGTCGGAGAAGCTCAAGGATGGTACCGATCGATGCGCGCTACCCCATTTAGTGGGGGTAGAGCCTACTTGCAAGTCTCTCCGACCTTCACAAAAAAAGTTATTCAAGAATATCTCCTCAGATTTGGGGGAATTTCGTCGGTCGACCTCTTCCGAAGGTCGTACAAGCTCGGGGATGGTACCAATCGATCCGCAGGACCCAAATTAGTCCAGATGCAACCACTTTCCAAGTCTCTCCGACCTTGACAAAAAAAGTTATTCAAGAATATCTCTTTCTCCTATGTGCTTTCATCCCTAACCCTAACCCTAACCCTTCCGAAAGTCGGAGAAGCTCAAGGATGGTACCGATCGATGCGCGCTACCCCATTTAGTGGGGGTAGAGCCTACTTGCAAGTCTCTCCGACCTTCACAAAAAAAGTTATTCAAGAATATCTCTTTCTCCTATGTGCTTTCATCCCTAACCCTAACCCTAACCCTTCCGAAAGTCGGAGAAGCTCAAGGATGGTACCGATCGATGCGCGCTACCCCATTTAGTGGGGGTAGAGCCTACTTGCAAGTCTCTCCGACCTTCACAAAAAAAGTTATTCAAGAATATCTCTTTCTCCTATGTGCTTTCATCCCTAACCCTAACCCTAACCCTAACCCTTCCGAAAGCCGGAGAAGCTCAAGGATGGTACCGATCGATGCGCGCTACCCCATTTAGTGGGGGTAGAGCCTACTTGCAAGTCTCTCCGACCTTCACAAAAAAAGTTATTCAAGAATATCTCCTCAGATTTGGGGGAATTTCGTCGGTCGACCTCTTCCGAAGGTCGTACAAGCTCGGGGATGGTACCAATCGATCTGCAGGACCCAAATTAGTCCAGATGCAACCACTTTCCAAGTCTCTCCGACCTTCACAAAAAAAGTTATTCAAGAATATCTCTTTCTCCTATGTGCTTTCATCCCTAACCCTAACCCTAACCCTTCCGAAAGTCGGAGAAGCTCAAGGATGGTACCGATCGATGCGCGCTACCCCATTTAGTGGGGGTAGAGCCTACTTGCAAGTCTCTCCGACCTTCACAAAAAAAGTTATTCAAGAATATCTCTTTCTCCTATGTGCTTTCATCCCTAACCCTAACCCTAACCCTTCCGAAAGTCGGAGAAGCTCAAGGATGGTACCGATCGATGCGCGCTACCCCATTTAGTGGGGGTAGAGCCTACTTGCAAGTCTCTCCGACCTTCACAAAAAAAGTTATTCAAGAATATCTCTTTCTCCTATGTGCTTTCATCCCTAACCCTAACCCTACCCTTCCGAAAGTCGGAGAAGCTCAAGGATGGTACCGATCGATGCGCGCTACCCCATTTAGTGGGGGTAGAGCCTACTTGCAAGTCTCTCCGACCTTCACAAAAAAAGTTATTCAAGAATATCTCCTCAGATTTGGGGGAATTTCGTCGGTCGACCTCTTCCGAAGGTCGTACAAGCTCGGGGATGGTACCAATCGATCCGCAGGACCCACATTAGTCCAGATGCAACCACTTTCCAAGTCTCTCCGACCTTCACAAAAAAAGTTATTCAAGAATATCTCTTTCTCCTATGTGCTTTCATCCCTAACCCTAACCCTAACCCTTCCGAAAGTCGGAGAAGCTCAAGGATGGTACCGATCGATGCGCGCTACCCCATTTAGTGGGGGTAGAGCCTACTTGCAAGTCTCTCCGACCTTCACAAAAAAAGTTATTCAAGAATATCTCTTTCTCCTATGTGCTTTCATCCCTAACCCTAACCCTAACCCTTCCGAAAGTCGGAGAAGCTCAAGGATGGTACCGATCGATGCGCGCTACCCCATTTAGTGGGGGTAGAGCCTACTTGCAAGTCTCTCCGACCTTCACAAAAAAAGTTATTCAAGAATATCTCTTTCTCCTATGTGCTTTCATCCCTAACCCTAACCCTAACCCTTCCGAAAGTCGGAGAAGCTCAAGGATGGTACCGATCGATGCGCGCTACCCCATTTAGTGGGGGTAGAGCCTACTTGCAAGTCTCTCCGACCTTCACAAAAAAAGTTATTCAAGAATATCTCCTCAGATTTGGGGGAATTCCGTCGGTCGACCTCTTCCGAAGGTCGTACAAGCTCGGGGATGGTACCAATCAATCCGCAGGACCCAAATTAGTCCAGATGCAACCACTTTCCAAGTCTCTCCGACCTTCACAAAAAAAGTTATTCAAGAATATCTCTTTCTCCTATGTGCTTTCATCCCTAACCCTAACCCTAACCCTTCCGAAAGTCGGAGAAGCTCAAGGATGGTACCGATCGATGCGCGCAACCCCATTTAGTGGGGGTAGAGCCTACTTGCAAGTCTCTCCGACCTTCACAAAAAAAGTTATTCAAGAATATCTCTTTCTCCTATGTGCTTTCATCCCTAACCCTAACCCTAACCCTTCCGAAAGTCGGAGAAGCTCAAGGATGGTACCGATCGATGCGCGCTACCCCATTTAGTGGGGGTAGAGCCTACTTGCAAGTCTCTCCGACCTTCACAAAAAAAGTTATTCAAGAATATCTCTTTCTCCTATGTGCTTTCATCCCTAACCCTAACCCTAACCCTTCCGAAAGTCGGAGAAGCTCAAGGATGGTACCGATCGATGCGCGCTACCCCATTTAGTGGGGGTAGAGCCTACTTGCAAGTCTCTCCGACCTTCACAAAAAAAGTTATTCAAGAATATCTCTTTCTCCTATGTGCTTTCATCCCTAACCCTAACCCTAACCCTTCCGAAAGTCGGAGAAGCTCAAGGATGGTACCGATCGATGCGCGCTACCCCATTTAGTGGGGGTAGAGCCTACTTGCAAGTCTCTCCGACCTTCACAAAAAAAGTTATTCAAGAATATCTATTTCTCCTATGTGCTTTCATCCCTAACCCTAACCCTAACCCTTCCGAAAGTCGGAGAAGCTCAAGGATGGTACCGATCGATGCGCGCTACCCCATTTAGTGGGGGTAGAGCCTACTTGCAAGTCTCTCCGACCTTCACAAAAAAAGTTATTCAAGAATATCTCTTTCTCCTATGTGCTTTCATCCCTAACCCTAACCCTAACCCTAACCCTTCCGAAAGCCGGAGAAGCTCAAGGATGGTACCGATCGATGCGCGCTACCCCATTTAGTGGGGGTAGAGCCTACTTGCAAGTCTCTCCGACCTTCACAAAAAAAGTTATTCAAGAATATCTCTTTCTCCTATGTGCTTTCATCCCTAACCCTAACCCTACCCTTCCGAAAGTCGGAGAAGCTCAAAGATGGTACCGATCGATGCGCGCTACCCCATTTAGTGGGGGTAGAGCCTACTTGCAAGTCTCTCCGACCTTCACAAAAAAAGTTATTCAAGAATATCTCCTCAGATTTGGGGGAATTTCGTCGGTCGACCTCTTCCGAAGGTCGTACAAGCTCGGGGATGGTACCAATCGATCCGCAGGACCCAAATTAGTCCAGATGCAACCACTTTCCAAGTCTCTCCGACCTTCACAAAAAAAGTTATTCAAGAATATCTCTTTCTCCTATGTGCTTTCATCCCTAACCCTAACCCTAACCCTTCCGAAAGTCGGAGAAGCTCAAGGATGGTACCGATCGATGCGCGCTACCCCATTTAGTGGGGGTAGAGCCTACTTGCAAGTCTCTCCGACCTTCACAAAAAAAGTTATTCAAGAATATCTCTTTCTCCTATGTGCTTTCATCCCTAACCCTAACCCTAACCCTTCCGAAAGTCGGAGAAGCTCAAGGATGGTACCGATCGATGTGCGCTACCCCATTTAGTGGGGGTAGAGCCTACTTGCAAGTCTCTCCGACCTTCACAAAAAAAGTTATTCAAGAATATCTCTTTCTCCTATGTGCTTTCATCCCTAACCCTAACCCTAACCCTTCCGAAAGTCGGAGAAGCTCAAGGATGGTACCGATCGATGCGCGCTACCCCATTTAGTGGGGGTAGAGCCTACTTGCAAGTCTCTCCGACCTTCACAAAAAAAGTTATTCAAGAATATCTCTTTCTCCTATGTGCTTTCATCCCTAACCCTAACCCTAACCCTTCCGAAAGTCGGAGAAGCTCAAGGATGGTACCGATCGATGCGCGCTACCCCATTTAGTGGGGGTAGAGCCTACTTGCAAGTCTCTCCGACCTTCACAAAAAAAGTTATTCAAGAATATCTCCTCAGATTTGGGGGAATTCCGTCGGTCGACCTCTTCCGAAGGTCGTACAAGCTCGGGGATGGTACCAATCAATCCGCAGGACCCAAATTAGTCCAGATGCAACCACTTTCCAAGTCTCTCCGACCTTCACAAAAAAAGTTATTCAAGAATATCTCTTTCTCCTATGTGCTTTCATCCCTAACCCTAACCCTAACCCTTCCGAAAGTCGGAGAAGCTCAAGGATGGTACCGATCGATGCGCGCAACCTCATTTAGTGGGGGTAGAGCCTACTTGCAAGTCTCTCCGACCTTCACAAAAAAAGTTATTCAAGAATATCTCTTTCTCCTATGTGCTTTCATCCCTAACCCTAACCCTAACCCTTCCGAAAGTCGGAGAAGCTCAAGGATGGTACCGATCGATGCGCGCTACCCCATTTAGTGGGGGTAGAGCCTACTTGCAAGTCTCTCCGACCTTCACAAAAAAAGTTATTCAAGAATATCTCTTTCTCCTATGTGCTTTCATCCCTAACCCTAACCCTAACCCTTCCGAAAGTCGGAGAAGCTCAAGGATGGTACCGATCGATGCGCGCTACCCCATTTAGTGGGGGTAGAGCCTACTTGCAAGTCTCTCCGACCTTCACAAAAAAAGTTATTCAAGAATATCTCTTTCTCCTATGTGCTTTCATCCCTAACCCTAACCCTAACCCTTCCGAAAGTCGGAGAAGCTCAAGGATGGTACCGATCGATGCGCGCTACCCCATTTAGTGGGGGTAGAGCCTACTTGCAAGTCTCTCCGACCTTCACAAAAAAAGTTATTCAAGAATATCTCTTTCTCCTATGTGCTTTCATCCCTAACCCTAACCCTAACCCTTCCGAAAGTCGGAGAAGCTCAAGGATGGTACCGATCGATGCGCGCTACCCCATTTAGTGGGGGTAGAGCCTACTTGCAAGTCTCTCCGACCTTCACAAAAAAAGTTATTCAAGAATATCTCTTTCTCCTATGTGCTTTCATCCCTAACCCTAACCCTAACCCTAACCCTTCCGAAAGCCGGAGAAGCTCAAGGATGGTACCGATCGATGCGCGCTACCCCATTTAGTGGGGGTAGAGCCTACTTGCAAGTCTCTCCGACCTTCACAAAAAAAGTTATTCAAGAATATCTCTTTCTCCTATGTGCTTTCATCCCTAACCCTAACCCTACCCTTCCGAAAGTCGGAGAAGCTCAAGGATGGTACCGATCGATGCGCGCTACCCCATTTAGTGGGGGTAGAGCCTACTTGCAAGTCTCTCCGACCTTCACAAAAAAAGTTATTCAAGAATATCTCCTCAGATTTGGGGGAATTTCGTCGGTCGACCTCTTCCGAAGGTCGTACAAGCTCGGGGATGGTACCAATCGATCCGCAGGACCCAAATTAGTCCAGATGCAACCACTTTCCAAGTCTCTCCGACCTTCACAAAAAAAGTTATTCAAGAATATCTCTTTCTCCTATGTGCTTTCATCCCTAACCCTAACCCTTCCGAAAGTCGGAGAAGCTCAAGGATGGTACCGATCGATGCGCGCTACCCCATTTAGTGGGGGTAGAGCCTACTTGCAAGTCTCTCCGACCTTCACAAAAAAAGTTATTCAAGAATATCTCTTTCTCCTATGTGCTTTCATCCCTAACCCTAACCCTAACCCTTCCGAAAGTCGGAGAAGCTCAAGGATGGTACCGATCGATGTGCGCTACCCCATTTAGTGGGGGTAGAGCCTACTTGCAAGTCTCTCCGACCTTCACAAAAAAAGTTATTCAAGAATATCTCTTTCTCCTATGTGCTTTCATCCCTAACCCTAACCCTAACCCTTCCGAAAGTCGGAGAAGCTCAAGGATGGTACCGATCGATGCGCGCTGCCCCATTTAGTGGGGGTAGAGCCTACTTGCAAGTCTCTCCGACCTTCACAAAAAAAGTTATTCAAGAATATCTCTTTCTCCTATGTGCTTTCATCCCTAACCCTAACCCTAACCCTTCCGAAAGTCGGAGAAGCTCAAGGATGGTACCGATCGATGCGCGCTACCCCATTTAGTGGGGGTAGAGCCTACTTGCAAGTCTCTCCGACCTTCACAAAAAAAGTTATTCAAGAATATCTCCTCAGATTTGGGGGAATTCCGTCGGTCGACCTCTTCCGAAGGTCGTACAAGCTCGGGGATGGTACCAATCAATCCGCAGGACCCAAATTAGTCCAGATGCAACCACTTTCCAAGTCTCTCCGACCTTCACAAAAAAAGTTATTCAAGAATATCTCTTTCTCCTATGTGCTTTCATCCCTAACCCTAACCCTAACCCTTCCGAAAGTCGGAGAAGCTCAAGGATGGTACCGATCGATGCGCGCAACCCCATTTAGTGGGGGTAGAGCCTACTTGCAAGTCTCTCCGACCTTCACAAAAAAAGTTATTCAAGAATATCTCTTTCTCCTATGTGCTTTCATCCCTAACCCTAACCCTAACCCTTCCGAAAGTCGGAGAAGCTCAAGGATGGTACCGATCGATGCGCGCTACCCCATTTAGTGGGGGTAGAGCCTACTTGCAAGTCTCTCCGACCTTCACAAAAAAAGTTATTCAAGAATATCTCTTTCTCCTATGTGCTTTCATCCCTAACCCTAACCCTAACCCTTCCGAAAGTCGGAGAAGCTCAAGGATGGTACCGATCGATGCGCGCTACCCCATTTAGTGGGGGTAGAGCCTACTTGCAAGTCTCTCCGACCTTCACAAAAAAAGTTATTCAAGAATATCTCTTTCTCCTATGTGCTTTCATCCCTAACCCTAACCCTAACCCTTCCGAAAGTCGGAGAAGCTCAAGGATGGTACCGATCGATGCGCGCTACCCCATTTAGTGGGGGTAGAGCCTACTTGCAAGTCTCTCCGACCTTCACAAAAAAAGTTATTCAAGAATATCTCTTTCTCCTATGTGCTTTCATCCCTAACCCTAACCCTAACCCTTCCGAAAGTCGGAGAAGCTCAAGGATGGTACCGATCGATGCGCGCTACCCCATTTAGTGGGGGTAGAGCCTACTTGCAAGTCTCTCCGACCTTCACAAAAAAAGTTATTCAAGAATATCTCTTTCTCCTATGTGCTTTCATCCCTAACCCTAACCCTAACCCTAACCCTTCCGAAAGCCGGAGAAGCTCAAGGATGGTACCGATCGATGCGCGCTACCCCATTTAGTGGGGGTAGAGCCTACTTGCAAGTCTCTCCGACCTTCACAAAAAAAGTTATTCAAGAATATCTCTTTCTCCTATGTGCTTTCATCCCTAACCCTAACCCTACCCTTCCGAAAGTCGGAGAAGCTCAAGGATGGTACCGATCGATGCGCGCTACCCCATTTAGTGGGGGTAGAGCCTACTTGCAAGTCTCTCCGACCTTCACAAAAAAAGTTATTCAAGAATATCTCCTCAGATTTGGGGGAATTTCGTCGGTCGACCTCTTCCGAAGGTCGTACAAGCTCGGGGATGGTACCAATCGATCCGCAGGACCCAAATTAGTCCATATGCAACCACTTTCCAAGTCTCTCCGACCTTCACAAAAAAAGTTATTCAAGAATATCTCTTTCTCCTATGTGCTTTCATCCCTAACCCTAACCCTAACCCTTCCGAAAGTCGGAGAAGCTCAAGGATGGTACCGATCGATGCGCGCTACCCCATTTAGTGGGGGTAGAGCCTACTTGCAAGTCTCTCCGACCTTCACAAAAAAAGTTATTCAAGAATATCTCTTTCTCCTATGTGCTTTCATCCCTAACCCTAACCCTAACCCTTCCGAAAGTCGGAGAAGCTCAAGGATGGTACCGATCGATGTGCGCTACCCCATTTAGTGGGGGTAGAGCCTACTTGCAAGTCTCTCCGACCTTCACAAAAAAAGTTATTCAAGAATATCTCTTTCTCCTATGTGCTTTCATCCCTAACCCTAACCCTAACCCTTCCGAAAGTCGGAGAAGCTCAAGGATGGTACCGATCGATGCGCGCTACCCCATTTAGTGGGGGTAGAGCCTACTTGCAAGTCTCTCCGACCTTCACAAAAAAAGTTATTCAAGAATATCTCCTCAGATTTGGGGGAATTTCGTCGGTCGACCTCTTCCGAAGGTCGTACAAGCTCGGGGATGGTACCAATCAATCCGCAGGACCCAAATTAGTCCAGATGCAACCACTTTCCAAGTCTCTCCGACCTTCACAAAAAAAGTTATTCAAGAATATCTCTTTCTCCTATGTGCTTTCATCCCTAACCCTAACCCTAACCCTTCCGAAAGTCGGAGAAGCTCAAGGATGGTACCGATCGATGCGCGCAACCCCATTTAGTGGGGGTAGAGCCTACTTGCAAGTCTCTCCGACCTTCACAAAAAAAGTTATTCAAGAATATCTCTTTCTCCTATGTGCTTTCATCCCTAACCCTAACCCTAACCCTTCCGAAAGTCGGAGAAGCTCAAGGATGGTACCGATCGATGCGCGCTACCCCATTTAGTGGGGGTAGAGCCTACTTGCAAGTCTCTCCGACCTTCACAAAAAAAGTTATTCAAGAATATCTCTTTCTCCTATGTGCTTTCATCCCTAACCCTAACCCTAACCCTTCCGAAAGTCGGAGAAGCTCAAGGATGGTAACGATCGATGCGCGCTACCCCATTTAGTGGGGGTAGAGCCTACTTGCAAGTCTCTCCGACCTTCACAAAAAAAGTTATTCAAGAATATCTCTTTCTCCTATGTGCTTTCATCCCTAACCCTAACCCTTCCGAAAGTCGGAGAAGCTCAAGGATGGTACCGATCGATGCGCGCTACCCCATTTAGTGGGGGTAGAGCCTACTTGCAAGTCTCTCCGACCTTCACAAAAAAAGTTATTCAAGAATATCTCCTCAGATTTGGGGGAATTTCGTCGGTCGACCTCTTCCGAAGGTCGTACAAGCTCGGGGATGGTACCAATCGATCCGCAGGACCCAAATTAGTCCAGATGCAACCACTTTCCAAGTCTCTCCGACCTTCACAAAAAAAGTTATTCAAGAATATCTCTTTCTCCTATGTGCTTTCATCCCTAACCCTAACCCTAACCCTTCCGAAAGTCGGAGAAGCTCAAGGATGGTACCGATCGATGCGCGCTACCCCATTTAGTGGGGGTAGAGCCTACTTGCAAGTCTCTCCGACCTTCACAAAAAACGTTATTCAAGAATATCTCTTTCTCCTATGTGCTTTCATCCCTAACCCTAACCCTAACCCTTCCGAAAGTCGGAGAAGCTCAAGGATGGTACCGATCGATGCGCGCTACCCCATTTAGTGGGGGTAGAGCCTACTTGCAAGTCTCTCCGACCTTCACAAAAAAAGTTATTCAAGAATATCTCTTTCTCCTATGTGCTTTCATCCCTAACCCTAACCCTAACCCTTCCGAAAGTCGGAGAAGCTCAAGGATGGTAACGATCGATGCGCGCTACCCCATTTAGTGGGGGTAGAGCCTACTTGCAAGTCTCTCCGACCTTCACAAAAAAAGTTATTCAAGAATATCTCTTTCTCCTATGTGCTTTCATCCCTAACCCTAACCCTTCCGAAAGTCGGAGAAGCTCAAAGATGGTACCGATCGATGCGCGCTACCCCATTTAGTGGGGGTAGAGCCTACTTGCAAGTCTCTCCGACCTTCACAAAAAAAGTTATTCAAGAATATCTCCTCAGATTTGGGGGAATTTCGTCGGTCGACCTCTTCCGAAGGTCGTACAAGCTCGGGGATGGTACCAATCGATCTGCAGGACCCAAATTAGTCCAGATGCAACCACTTTCCAAGTCTCTCCGACCTTCACAAAAAAAGTTATTCAAGAATATCTCTTTCTCCTATGTGCTTTCATCCCTAACCCTAACCCTAACCCTTCCGAAAGTCGGAGAAGCTCAAGGATGGTACCGATCGATGCGCGCTACCCCATTTAGTGGGGGTAGAGCCTACTTGCAAGTCTCTCCGACCTTCACAAAAAACGTTATTCAAGAATATCTCTTTCTCCTATGTGCTTTCATCCCTAACCCTAACCCTAACCCTTCCGAAAGTCGGAGAAGCTCAAGGATGGTACCGATCGATGCGCGCTACCCCATTTAGTGGGGGTAGAGCCTACTTGCAAGTCTCTCCGACCTTCACAAAAAAAGTTATTCAAGAATATCTCTTTCTCCTATGTGCTTTCATCCCTAACCCTAACCCTAACCCTTCCGAAAGTCGGAGAAGCTCAAGGATGGTACCGATCGATGCGCGCTACCCCATTTAGTGGGGGTAGAGCCTACTTGCAAGTCTCTCCGACCTTCACAAAAAAAGTTATTCAAGAATATCTCTTTCTCCTATGTGCTTTCATCCCTAACCCTAACCCTAACCCTTCCGAAAGTCGGAGAAGCTCAAGGATGGTACCGATCGATGCGCGCTACCCCATTTAGTGGGGGTAGAGCCTACTTGCAAGTCTCTCCGACCTTCACAAAAAAAGTTATTCAAGAATATCTCTTTCTCCTATGTGCTTTCATCCCTAACCCTAACCCTAACCCTTCCGAAAGTCGGAGAAGCTCAAGGATGGTACCGATCGATGCGCGCTACCCCATTTAGTGGGGGTAGAGCCTACTTGCAAGTCTCTCCGACCTTCACAAAAAAAGTTATTCAAGAATATCTCTTTCTCCTATGTGCTTTCATCCCTAACCCTAACCCTAACCCTTCCGAAAGTCGGAGAAGCTCAAGGATGGTAACGATCGATGCGCGCTACCCCATTTAGTGGGGGTAGAGCCTACTTGCAAGTCTCTCCGACCTTCACAAAAAAAGTTATTCAAGAATATCTCTTTCTCCTATGTGCTTTCATCCCTAACCCTAACCCTTCCGAAAGTCGGAGAAGCTCAAGGATGGTACCGATCGATGCGCGCTACCCCATTTAGTGGGGGTAGAGCCTACTTGCAAGTCTCTCCGACCTTCACAAAAAAAGTTATTCAAGAATATCTCCTCAGATTTGGGGGAATTTCGTCGGTCGACCTCTTCCGAAGGTCGTACAAGCTCGGGGATGGTACCAATCGATCTGCAGGACCCAAATTAGTCCAGATGCAACCACTTTCCAAGTCTCTCCGACCTTCACAAAAAAAGTTATTCAAGAATATCTCTTTCTCCTATGTGCTTTCATCCCTAACCCTAACCCTAACCCTTCCGAAAGTCGGAGAAGCTCAAGGATGGTACCGATCGATGCGCGCTACCCCATTTAGTGGGGGTAGAGCCTACTTGCAAGTCTCTCCGACCTTCACAAAAAAAGTTATTCAAGAATATCTCTTTCTCCTATGTGCTTTCATCCCTAACCCTAACCCTAACCCTTCCGAAAGTCGGAGAAGCTCAAGGATGGTACCGATCGATGCGCGCTACCCCATTTAGTGGGGGTAGAGCCTACTTGCAAGTCTCTCCGACCTTCACAAAAAAAGTTATTCAAGAATATCTCTTTCTCCTATGTGCTTTCATCCCTAACCCTAACCCTAACCCTTCCGAAAGTCGGAGAAGCTCAAGGATGGTACCGATCGATGCGCGCTACCCCATTTAGTGGGGGTAGAGCCTACTTGCAAGTCTCTCCGACCTTCACAAAAAAAGTTATTCAAGAATATCTCTTTCTCCTATGTGCTTTCATCCCTAACCCTAACCCTAACCCTTCCGAAAGTCGGAGAAGCTCAAGGATGGTACCGATCGATGCGCGCTACCCCATTTAGTGGGGGTAGAGCCTACTTGCAAGTCTCTCCGACCTTCACAAAAAAAGTTATTCAAGAATATCTCTTTCTCCTATGTGCTTTCATCCCTAACCCTAACCCTAACCCTTCCGAAAGTCGGAGAAGCTCAAGGATGGTACCGATCGATGCGCGCTACCCCATTTAGTGGGGGTAGAGCCTACTTGCAAGTCTCTCCGACCTTCACAAAAAAAGTTATTCAAGAATATCTCTTTCTCCTATGTGCTTTCATCCCTAACCCTAACCCTAACCCTTCCGAAAGTCGGAGAAGCTCAAGGATGGTACCGATCGATGCGCGCTACCCCATTTAGTGGGGGTAGAGCCTACTTGCAAGTCTCTCCGACCTTCACAAAAAACGTTATTCAAGAATATCTCTTTCTCCTATGTGCTTTCATCCCTAACCCTAACCCTAACCCTTCCGAAAGTCGGAGAAGCTCAAGAATGGTACCGATCGATGCGCGCTACCCCATTTAGTGGGGGTAGAGCCTACTTGCAAGTCTCTCCGACCTTCACAAAAAAAGTTATTCAAGAATATCTCTTTCTCCTATGTGCTTTCATCCCTAACCCTAACCCTAACCCTTCCGAAAGTCGGAGAAGCTCAAGGATGGTACCGATCGATGCGCGCTACCCCATTTAGTGGGGGTAGAGCCTACTTGCAAGTCTCTCCGACCTTCACAAAAAAAGTTATTCAAGAATATCTCTTTCTCCTATGTGCTTTCATCCCTAACCCTAACCCTACCCTTCCGAAAGTCGGAGAAGCTCAAGGATGGTACCGATCGATGCGCGCTACCCCATTTAGTGGGGGTAGAGCCTACTTGCAAGTCTCTCCGACCTTCACAAAAAAAGTTATTCAAGAATATCTCCTCAGATTTGGGGGAATTTCGTCGGTCGACCTCTTCCGAAGGTCGTACAAGCTCGGGGATGGTACCAATCGATCCGAAGGACCCAAATTAGTCCAGATGCAACCACTTTCCAAGTCTCTCCGACCTTCACAAAAAAAGTTATTCAAGAATATCTCTTTCTCCTATGTGCTTTCATCCCTAACCCTAACCCTAACCCTTCCGAAAGTCGGAGAAGCTCAAGGATGGTACCGATCGATGCGCGCTACCCCATTTAGTGGGGGTAGAGCCTACTTGCAAGTCTCTCCGACCTTCACAAAAAAAGTTATTCAAGAATATCTCTTTCTCCTATGTGCTTTCATCCCTAACCCTAACCCTAACCCTTCCGAAAGTCGGAGAAGCTCAAGGATGGTACCGATCGATGTGCGCTACCCCATTTAGTGGGGGTAGAGCCTACTTGCAAGTCTCTCCGACCTTCACAAAAAACGTTATTCAAGAATATCTCTTTCTCCTATGTGCTTTCATCCCTAACCCTAACCCTAACCCTTCCGAAAGTCTGAGAAGCTCAAGGATGGTACCGATCGATGCGCGCTACCCCATTTAGTGGGGGTAGAGCCTACTTGCAAGTCTCTCCGACCTTCACAAAAAAAGTTATTCAAGAATATCTCCTCAGATTTGGGGGAATTTCGTCGGTCGACCTCTTCCGAAGGTCGTACAAGCTCGGGGATGGTACCAATCAATCCGCAGGACCCAAATTAGTCCAGATGCAACCACTTTCCAAGTCTCTCCGACCTTCACAAAAAAAGTTATTCAAGAATATCTCTTTCTCCTATGTGCTTTCATCCCTAACCCTAACCCTAACCCTTCCGAAAGTCGGAGAAGCTCAAGGATGGTACCGATCGATGCGCGCAACCCCATTTAGTGGGGGTAGAGCCTACTTGCAAGTCTCTCCGACCTTCACAAAAAAAGTTATTCAAGAATATCTCTTTCTCCTATGTGCTTTCATCCCTAACCCTAACCCTAACCCTTCCGAAAGTCGGAGAAGCTCAAGGATGGTACCGATCGATGCGCGCTACCCCATTTAGTGGGGGTAGAGCCTACTTGCAAGTCTCTCCGACCTTCACAAAAAAAGTTATTCAAGAATATCTCTTTCTCCTATGTGCTTTCATCCCTAACCCTAACCCTAACCCTTCCGAAAGTCGGAGAAGCTCAAGGATGGTACCGATCGATGCGCGCTACCCCATTTAGTGGGGGTAGAGCCTACTTGCAAGTCTCTCCGACCTTCACAAAAAAAGTTATTCAAGAATATCTCTTTCTCCTATGTGCTTTCATCCCTAACCCTAACCCTAACCCTTCCGAAAGTCGGAGAAGCTCAAGGATGGTAACGATCGATGCGCGCTACCCCATTTAGTGGGGGTAGAGCCTACTTGCAAGTCTCTCCGACCTTCACAAAAAAAGTTATTCAAGAATATCTCTTTCTCCTATGTGCTTTCATCCCTAACCCTAACCCTTCCGAAAGTCGGAGAAGCTCAAGGATGGTACCGATCGATGCGCGCTACCCCATTTAGTGGGGGTAGAGCCTACTTGCAAGTCTCTCCGACCTTCACAAAAAAAGTTATTCAAGAATATCTCCTCAGATTTGGGGGAATTTCGTCGGTCGACCTCTTCCGAAGGTCGTACAAGCTCGGGGATGGTACCAATCGATCCGCAGGACCCAAATTAGTCCAGATGCAACCACTTTCCAAGTCTCTCCGACCTTCACAAAAAAAGTTATTCAAGAATATCTCTTTCTCCTATGTGCTTTCATCCCTAACCCTAACCCTAACCCTTCCGAAAGTCGGAGAAGCTCAAGGATGGTACCGATCGATGCGCGCTACCCCATTTAGTGGGGGTAGAGCCTACTTGCAAGTCTCTCCGACCTTCACAAAAAACGTTATTCAAGAATATCTCTTTCTCCTATGTGCTTTCATCCCTAACCCTAACCCTAACCCTTCCGAAAGTCGGAGAAGCTCAAGGATGGTACCGATCGATGCGCGCTACCCCATTTAGTGGGGGTAGAGCCTACTTGCAAGTCTCTCCGACCTTCACAAAAAAAGTTATTCAAGAATATCTCTTTCTCCTATGTGCTTTCATCCCTAACCCTAACCCTAACCCTTCCGAAAGTCGGAGAAGCTCAAGGATGGTAACGATCGATGCGCGCTACCCCATTTAGTGGGGGTAGAGCCTACTTGCAAGTCTCTCCGACCTTCACAAAAAAAGTTATTCAAGAATATCTCTTTCTCCTATGTGCTTTCATCCCTAACCCTAACCCTTCCGAAAGTCGGAGAAGCTCAAGGATGGTACCGATCGATGCGCGCTACCCCATTTAGTGGGGGTAGAGCCTACTTGCAAGTCTCTCCGACCTTCACAAAAAAAGTTATTCAAGAATATCTCCTCAGATTTGGGGGAATTTCGTCGGTTGACCTCTTCCGAAGGTCGTACAAGCTCGGGGATGGTACCAATCGATCCGCAGGACCCAAATTAGTCCAGATGCAACCACTTTCCAAGTCTCTCCGACCTTCACAAAAAAAGTTATTCAAGAATATCTCTTTCTCCTATGTGCTTTCATCCCTAACCCTAACCCTAACCCTTCCGAAAGTCGGAGAAGCTCAAGGATGGTACCGATCGATGCGCGCTACCCCATTTAGTGGGGGTAGAGCCTACTTGCAAGTCTCTCCGACCTTCACAAAAAACGTTATTCAAGAATATCTCTTTCTCCTATGTGCTTTCATCCCTAACCCTAACCCTAACCCTTCCGAAAGTCGGAGAAGCTCAAGGATGGTACCGATCGATGCGCGCTACCCCATTTAGTGGGGGTAGAGCCTACTTGCAAGTCTCTCCGACCTTCACAAAAAAAGTTATTCAAGAATATCTCTTTCTCCTATGTGCTTTCATCCCTAACCCTAACCCTAACCCTTCCGAAAGTCGGAGAAGCTCAAGGATGGTACCGATCGATGCGCGTTACCCCATTTAGTGGGGGTAGAGCCTACTTGCAAGTATCTCCGACCTTCACAAAAAAAGTTATTCAAGAATATCTCTTTCTCCTATGTGCTTTCATCCCTAACCCTAACCCTAACCCTTCCGAAAGTCGGAGAAGCTCAAGGATGGTACCGATCGATGCGCGCTACCCCATTTAGTGGGGGTAGAGCCTACTTGCAAGTCTCTCCGACCTTCACAAAAAAAGTTATTCAAGAATATCTCTTTCTCCTATGTGCTTTCATCCCTAACCCTAACCCTAACCCTTCCGAAAGTCGGAGAAGCTCAAGGATGGTACCGATCGATGCGCGCTACCCCATTTAGTGGGGGTAGAGCCTACTTGCAAGTCTCTCCGACCTTCACAAAAAAAGTTATTCAAGAATATCTCTTTCTCCTATGTGCTTTCATCCCTAACCCTAACCCTAACCCTTCCGAAAGTCGGAGAAGCTCAAGGATGGTACCGATCGATGCGCGCTACCCCATTTAGTGGGGGTAGAGCCTACTTGCAAGTCTCTCCGACCTTCACAAAAAACGTTATTCAAGAATATCTCTTTCTCCTATGTGCTTTCATCCCTAACCCTAACCCTAACCCTTCCGAAAGTCGGAGAAGCTCAAGGATGGTACCGATCGATGCGCGCTACCCCATTTAGTGGGGGTAGAGCCTACTTGCAAGTCTCTCCGACCTTCACAAAAAAAGTTATTCAAGAATATCTCCTCAGATTTGGGGGAATTTCGTCGGTCGACCTCTTCCGAAGGTCGTACAAGCTCGGGGATGGTACCAATCGATCCGCAGGACCCAAATTAGTCCAGATGCAACCACTTTCCAAGTCTCTCCGACCTTCACAAAAAAAGTTATTCAAGAATATCTCTTTCTCCTATGTGCTTTCATCCCTAACCCTAACCCTAACCCTTCCGAAAGTCGGAGAAGCTCAAAGATGGTACCGATCGATGCGCGCTACCCCATTTAGTGGGGGTAGAGCCTACTTGCAAGTCTCTCCGACCTTCACAAAAAAAGTTATTCAAGAATATCTCTTTCTCCTATGTGCTTTCATCCCTAACCCTAACCCTAACCCTTCCGAAAGTCGGAGAAGCTCAAGGATGGTACCGATCGATGTGCGCTACCCCATTTAGTGGGGGTAGAGCCTACTTGCAAGTCTCTCCGACCTTCACAAAAAAAGTTATTCAAGAATATCTCTTTCTCCTATGTGCTTTCATCCCTAACCCTAACCCTTCCGAAAGTCGGAGAAGCTCAAGGATGGTACCGATCGATGCGCGCTACCCCATTTAGTGGGGGTAGAGCCTACTTGCAAGTCTCTCCGACCTTCACAAAAAAAGTTATTCAAGAATATCTCCTCAGATTTGGGGGAATTTCGTCGGTCGACCTCTTCCGAAGGTCGTACAAGCTCGGGGATGGTACCAATCGATCCGCAGGACCCAAATTAGTCCAGATTCAACCACTTTCCAAGTCTCTCCGACCTTCACAAAAAAAGTTATTCAAGAATATCTCTTTCTCCTATGTGCTTTCATCCCTAACCCTAACCCTAACCCTTCCGAAAGTCGGAGAAGCTCAAGGATGGTACCGATCGATGCGCGCTACCCCATTTAGTGGGGGTAGAGCCTACTTGCAAGTCTCTCCGACCTTCACAAAAAACGTTATTCAAGAATATCTCTTTCTCCTATGTGCTTTCATCCCTAACCCTAACCCTTCCGAAAGTCGGAGAAGCTCAAGGATGGTACCGATCGATGCGCGCTACCCCATTTAGTGGGGGTAGAGCCTACTTGCAAGTCTCTCCGACCTTCACAAAAAAAGTTATTCAAGAATATCTCTTTCTCCTATGTGCTTTCATCCCTAACCCTAACCCTAACCCTTCCGAAAGTCAGAGAAGCTCAAGGATGGTACCGATCGATGCGCGCTACCCCATTTAGTGGGGGTAGAGCCTACTTGCAAGTCTCTCCGACCTTCACAAAAAAAGTTATTCAAGAATATCTCTTTCTCCTATGTGCTTTCATCCCTAACCCTAACCCTAACCCTTCCGAAAGTCGGAGAAGCTCAAGGATGGTACCGATCGATGCGCGCTACCCCATTTAGTGGGGGTAGAGCCTACTTGCAAGTCTCTCCGACCTTCACAAAAAAAGTTATTCAAGAATATCTCTTTCTCCTATGTGCTTTCATCCCTAACCCTAACCCTAACCCTTCCGAAAGTCGGAGAAGCTCAAGGATGGTACCGATCGATGCGCGCTACCCCATTTAGTGGGGGTAGAGCCTACTTGCAAGTCTCTCCGACCTTCACAAAAAAAGTTATTCAAGAATATCTCTTTCTCCTATGTGCTTTCATCCCTAACCCTAACCCTAACCCTTCCGAAAGTCGGAGAAGCTCAAGGAGGGTACCGATCGATGTGCGCTACCCCATTTAGTGGGGGTAGAGCCTACTTGCAAGTCTCTCCGACCTTCACAAAAAACGTTATTCAAGAATATCTCTTTCTCCTATGTGCTTTCATCCCTAACCCTAACCCTAACCCTTCCGAAAGTCGGAGAAGCTCAAGGATGGTACCGATCGATGTGCGCTACCCCATTTAGTGGGGGTAGAGCCTACTTGCAAGTCTCTCCGACCTTCACAAAAAAAGTTATTCAAGAATATCTCCTCAGATTTGGGGGAATTTCGTCGGTCGACCTCTTCCGAAGGTCGTACAAGCTCGGGGATGGTACCAATCGATCCGCAGGACCCAAATTAGTCCAGATGCAACCACTTTCCAAGTCTCTCCGACCTTCACAAAAAAAGTTATTCAAGAATATCTCTTTCTCCTATGTGCTTTCATCCCTAACCCTAACCCTAACCCTTCCGAAAGTCGGAGAAGCTCAAGGATGGTACCGATCGATGCGCGCTACCCCATTTAGTGGGGGTAGAGCCTACTTGCAAGTCTCTCCGACCTTCACAAAAAAAGTTATTCAAGAATATCTCTTTCTCCTATGTGCTTTCATCCCTAACCCTAACCCTAACCCTTCCGAAAGTCGGAGAAGCTCAAGGATGGTACCGATCGATGCGCGCTACCCCATTTAGTGGGGGTAGAGCCTACTTGCAAGTCTCTCCGACCTTCACAAAAAACGTTATTCAAGAATATCTCTTTCTCCTATGTGCTTTCATCCCTAACCCTAACCCTAACCCTTCCGAAAGTCGGAGAAGCTCAAGGATGGTACCGATCGATGCGCGCTACCCCATTTAGTGGGGGTAAAGCCTACTTGCAAGTCTCTCCGACCTTCACAAAAAAAGTTATTCAAGAATATCTCTTTCTCCTATGTGCTTTCATCCCTAACCCTAACCCTAACCCTTCCGAAAGTCGGAGAAGCTCAAGGATGATAACGATCGATGCGCGCTACTCCATTTAGTGGGGGTAGAGCCTACTTGCAAGTCTCTCCGACCTTCACAAAAAAAGTTATTCAAGAATATCTCTTTCTCCTATGTGCTTTCATCCCTAACCCTAACCCTTCCGAAAGTCGGAGAAGCTCAAGGATGGTACCGATCGATGCGCGCTACCCCATTTAGTGGGGGTAGAGCCTACTTGCAAGTCTCTCCGACCTTCACAAAAAAAGTTATTCAAGAATATCTCCTCAGATTTGGGGGAATTTCGTCGGTCGACCTCTTCCGAAGGTCGTACAAGCTCGGGGATGGTACCAATCGATCCGCAGGACCCAAATTAGTCCAGATGCAACCACTTTCCAAGTCTCTCCGACCTTCACAAAAAAAGTTATTCAAGAATATCTCTTTCTCCTATGTGCTTTCATCCCTAACCCTAACCCTAACCCTTCCGAAAGTCGGAGAAGCTCAAGGATGGTACCGATCGATGCGCGCTACCCCATTTAGTGGGGGTAGAGCCTACTTGCAAGTCTCTCCGACCTTCACAAAAAACGTTATTCAAGAATATCTCTTTCTCCTATGTGCTTTCATCCCTAACCCTAACCCTTCCGAAAGTCGGAGAAGCTCAAGGATGGTACCGATCGATGCGCGCTACCCCATTTAGTGGGGGTAGAGCCTACTTGCAAGTCTCTCCGACCTTCACAAAAAAAGTTATTCAAGAATATCTCTTTCTCCTATGTGCTTTCATCCCTAACCCTAACCCTAACCCTTCCGAAAGTCGGAGAAGCTCAAGGATGGTACCGATCGATGCGCGCTACCCCATTTAGTGGGGGTAGAGCCTACTTGCAAGTCTCTCCGACCTTCACAAAAAAAGTTATTCAAGAATATCTCTTTCTCCTATGTGCTTTCATCCCTAACCCTAACCCTAACCCTTCCGAAAGTCGGAGAAGCTCAAGGATGGTACCGATCGATGCGCGCTACCCCATTTAGTGGGGGTAGAGCCTACTTGCAAGTCTCTCCGACCTTCACAAAAAAAGTTATTCAAGAATATCTCTTTCTCCTATGTGCTTTCATCCCTAACCCTAACCCTAACCCTTCCGAAAGTCGGAGAAGCTCAAGGATGGTACCGATCGATGCGCGCTACCCCATTTAGTGGGGGTAGAGCCTACTTGCAAGTCTCTCCGACCTTCACAAAAAAAGTTATTCAAGAATATCTCTTTCTCCTATGTGCTTTCATCCCTAACCCTAACCCTAACCCTTCCGAAAGTCGGAGAAGCTCAAGGATGGTACCGATCGATGCGCGCAACCCCATTTAGTGGGGGTAGAGCCTACTTGCAAGTCTCTCCGACCTTCACAAAAAAAGTTATTCAAGAATATCTCCTCAGATTTGGGGGAATTTCGTCGGTCGACCTCTTCCGAAGGTCGTACAAGCTCGGGGATGGTACCAATCGATCCGCAGGACCCAAATTAGTCCAGATGCAACCACTTTCCAAGTCTCTCCGACCTTCACAAAAAAAGTTATTCAAGAATATCTCTTTCTCCTATGTGCTTTCATCCCTAACCCTAACCCTAACCCTTCCGAAAGTCGGAGAAGCTCAAGGATGGTACCGATCGATGCGCGCAACCCCATTTAGTGGGGGTAGAGCCTACTTGCAAGTCTCTCCGACCTTCACAAAAAAAGTTATTCAAGAATATCTCCTCAGATTTGGGGGAATTTCGTCGGTCGACCTCTTCCGAAGGTCGTACAAGCTCGGGGATGGTACTAATCGATCCGCAGGACCCAAATTAGTCCAGATGCAACCACTTTCCAAGTCTCTCCGACCTTCACAAAAAAAGTTATTCAAGAATATCTCTTTCTCCTATATGCTTTCATCCCTAACCCTAACCCTAACCCTTCCGAAAGTCGGAGAAGCTCAAGGATGGTACCGATCGATGCGCGCAACCCCATTTAGTGGGGGTAGAGCCTACTTGCAAGTCTCTCCGACCTTCACAAAAAAAGTTATTCAAGAATATCTCCTCAGATTTGGGGGAATTTCGTCGGTCGACCTCTTTCGAAGGTCGTACAAGCTCGGGGATGGTACCAATCGATCCGCAGGACCCAAATTAGTCCAGATGCAACCACTTTCCAAGTCTCTCCGACCTTCACAAAAAAAGTTATTCAAGAATATCTCTTTCTCCTATGTGCTTTCATCCCTAACCCTAACCCTAACCCTTCCGAAAGTCGGAGAAGCTCAAGGATGGTACCGATCGATGCGCGCTACCCCATTTAGTGGGGGTAGAGCCTACTTGCAAGTCTCTCCGACCTTCACAAAAAAAGTTATTCAAGAATATCTCTTTCTCCTATGTGCTTTCATCCCTAACCCTAACCCTAACCCTTCCGAAAGTCGGAGAAGCTCAAGGATGGTACCGATCGATGCGCGCTACCCCATTTAGTGGGGGTAGAGCCTACTTGCAAGTCTCTCCGACCTTCACAAAAAAAGTTATTCAAGAATATCTCCTCAGATTTGGGGGAATTTCGTCGGTCGACCTCTTCCGAAGGTCGTACAAGCTCGGGGATGGTACCAATCGATCCGCAGGACCCAAATTAGTCCAGATGCAACCACTTTTCAAGTCTCTCCGACCTTCACAAAAAAAGTTATTCAAGAATATCTCTTTCTCCTATGTGCTTTCATCCCTAACCCTAACCCTAACCCTTCCGAAAGTCGGAGAAGCTCAAGGATGGTACCGATCGATGCGCGCAACCCCATTTAGTGGGGGTAGAGCCTACTTGCAAGTCTCTCCGACCTTCACAAAAAAAGTTATTCAAGAATATCTCCTCAGATTTGGGGGAATTTCGTCGGTCGACCTCTTTCGAAGGTCGTACAAGCTCGGGGATGGTACCAATCGATCCGCAGGACCCAAATTAGTCCAGATGCAACCACTTTCCAAGTCTCTCCGACCTTCACAAAAAAAGTTATTCAAGAATATCTCTTTCTCCTATGTGCTTTCATCCCTAACCCTAACCCTAACCCTTCCGAAAGTCGGAGAAGCTCAAGGATGGTACCGATCGATGCGCGCTACCCCATTTAGTGGGGGTAGAGCCTACTTGCAAGTCTCTCCGACCTTCACAAAAAAAGTTATTCAAGAATATCTCTTTCTCCTATGTGCTTACATCCCTAACCCTAACCCTAACCCTTCCGAAAGTCGGAGAAGCTCAAGGATGGTAACGATCGATGCGCGCTACCCCATTTAGTGGGGGTAGAGCCTACTTGCAAGTCTCTCCGACCTTCACAAAAAACGTTATTCAAGAATATCTCTTTCTCCTATGTGCTTTCATCCCTAACCCTAACCCTTCCGAAAGTCGGAGAAGCTCAAGGATGGTACCGATCGATGCGCGCTACCCCATTTAGTGGGGGTAGAGCCTACTTGCAAGTCTCTCCGACCTTCACAAAAAAAGTTATTCAAGAATATCTCTTTCTCCTATGTGCTTTCATCCCTAACCCTAACCCTAACCCTTCCGAAAGTCAGAGAAGCTCAAGGATGGTACCGATCGATGCGCGCTACCCCATTTAGTGGGGGTAGAGCCTACTTGCAAGTCTCTCCGACCTTCACAAAAAAAGTTATTCAAGAATATCTCTTTCTCCTATGTGCTTTCATCCCTAACCCTAACCCTAACCCTTCCGAAAGTCGGAGAAGCTCAAGGATGGTACCGATCGATGCGCGCTACCCCATTTAGTGGGGGTAGAGCCTACTTGCAAGTCTCTCCGACCTTCACAAAAAAAGTTATTCAAGAATATCTCTTTCTCCTATGTGCTTTCATCCCTAACCCTAACCCTAACCCTTCCGAAAGTCGGAGAAGCTCAAGGATGGTACCGATCGATGCGCGCTACCCCATTTAGTGGGGGTAGAGCCTACTTGCAAGTCTCTCCGACCTTCACAAAAAAAGTTATTCAAGAATATCTCTTTCTCCTATGTGCTTTCATCCCTAACCCTAACCCTAACCCTTCCGAAAGTCGGAGAAGCTCAAGGATGGTACCGATCGATGTGCGCTACCCCATTTAGTGGGGGTAGAGCCTACTTGCAAGTCTCTCCGACCTTCACAAAAAACGTTATTCAAGAATATCTCTTTCTCCTATGTGCTTTCATCCCTAACCCTAACCCTAACCCTTCCGAAAGTCGGAGAAGCTCAAGGATGGTACCGATCGATGTGCGCTACCCCATTTAGTGGGGGTAGAGCCTACTTGCAAGTCTCTCCGACCTTCACAAAAAAAGTTATTCAAGAATATCTCCTCAGATTTGGGGGAATTTCGTCGGTCGACCTCTTCCGAAGGTCGTACAAGCTCGGGGATGGTACCAATCGATCCGCAGGACCCAAATTAGTCCAGATGCAACCACTTTCCAAGTCTCTCCGACCTTCACAAAAAAAGTTATTCAAGAATATCTCTTTCTCCTATGTGCTTTCATCCCTAACCCTAACCCTAACCCTTCCGAAAGTCGGAGAAGCTCAAGGATGGTACCGATCGATGCGCGCTACCCCATTTAGTGGGGGTAGAGCCTACTTGCAAGTCTCTCCGACCTTCACAAAAAAAGTTATTCAAGAATATCTCTTTCTCCTATGTGCTTTCATCCCTAACCCTAACCCTAACCCTTCCGAAAGTCGGAGAAGCTCAAGGATGGTACCGATCGATGCGCGCTACCCCATTTAGTGGGGGTAGAGCCTACTTGCAAGTCTCTCCGACCTTCACAAAAAACGTTATTCAAGAATATCTCTTTCTCCTATGTGCTTTCATCCCTAACCCTAACCCTAACCCTTCCGAAAGTCGGAGAAGCTCAAGGATGGTACCGATCGATGCGCGCTACCCCATTTAGTGGGGGTAAAGCCTACTTGCAAGTCTCTCCGACCTTCACAAAAAAAGTTATTCAAGAATATCTCTTTCTCCTATGTGCTTTCATCCCTAACCCTAACCCTAACCCTTCCGAAAGTCGGAGAAGCTCAAGGATGATAACGATCGATGCGCGCTACTCCATTTAGTGGGGGTAGAGCCTACTTGCAAGTCTCTCCGACCTTCACAAAAAAAGTTATTCAAGAATATCTCTTTCTCCTATGTGCTTTCATCCCTAACCCTAACCCTTCCGAAAGTCGGAGAAGCTCAAGGATGGTACCGATCGATGCGCGCTACCCCATTTAGTGGGGGTAGAGCCTACTTGCAAGTCTCTCCGACCTTCACAAAAAAAGTTATTCAAGAATATCTCCTCAGATTTGGGGGAATTTCGTCGGTCGACCTCTTCCGAAGGTCGTACAAGCTCGGGGATGGTACCAATCGATCCGCAGGACCCAAATTAGTCCAGATGCAACCACTTTCCAAGTCTCTCCGACCTTCACAAAAAAAGTTATTCAAGAATATCTCTTTCTCCTATGTGCTTTCATCCCTAACCCTAACCCTAACCCTTCCGAAAGTCGGAGAAGCTCAAGGATGGTACCGATCGATGCGCGCTACCCCATTTAGTGGGGGTAGAGCCTACTTGCAAGTCTCTCCGACCTTCACAAAAAACGTTATTCAAGAATATCTCTTTCTCCTATGTGCTTTCATCCCTAACCCTAACCCTTCCGAAAGTCGGAGAAGCTCAAGGATGGTACCGATCGATGCGCGCTACCCCATTTAGTGGGGGTAGAGCCTACTTGCAAGTCTCTCCGACCTTCACAAAAAAAGTTATTCAAGAATATCTCTTTCTCCTATGTGCTTTCATCCCTAACCCTAACCCTAACCCTTCCGAAAGTCGGAGAAGCTCAAGGATGGTACCGATCGATGCGCGCTACCCCATTTAGTGGGGGTAGAGCCTACTTGCAAGTCTCTCCGACCTTCACAAAAAAAGTTATTCAAGAATATCTCTTTCTCCTATGTGCTTTCATCCCTAACCCTAACCCTAACCCTTCCGAAAGTCGGAGAAGCTCAAGGATGGTACCGATCGATGCGCGCTACCCCATTTAGTGGGGGTAGAGCCTACTTGCAAGTCTCTCCGACCTTCACAAAAAAAGTTATTCAAGAATATCTCTTTCTCCTATGTGCTTTCATCCCTAACCCTAACCCTAACCCTTCCGAAAGTCGGAGAAGCTCAAGGATGGTACCGATCGATGCGCGCTACCCCATTTAGTGGGGGTAGAGCCTACTTGCAAGTCTCTCCGACCTTCACAAAAAAAGTTATTCAAGAATATCTCTTTCTCCTATGTGCTTTCATCCCTAACCCTAACCCTAACCCTTCCGAAAGTCGGAGAAGCTCAAGGATGGTACCGATCGATGCGCGCAACCCCATTTAGTGGGGGTAGAGCCTACTTGCAAGTCTCTCCGACCTTCACAAAAAAAGTTATTCAAGAATATCTCCTCAGATTTGGGGGAATTTCGTCGGTCGACCTCTTCCGAAGGTCGTACAAGCTCGGGGATGGTACCAATCGATCCGCAGGACCCAAATTAGTCCAGATGCAACCACTTTCCAAGTCTCTCCGACCTTCACAAAAAAAGTTATTCAAGAATATCTCTTTCTCCTATGTGCTTTCATCCCTAACCCTAACCCTAACCCTTCCGAAAGTCGGAGAAGCTCAAGGATGGTACCGATCGATGCGCGCAACCCCATTTAGTGGGGGTAGAGCCTACTTGCAAGTCTCTCCGACCTTCACAAAAAAAGTTATTCAAGAATATCTCCTCAGATTTGGGGGAATTTCGTCGGTCGACCTCTTCCGAAGGTCGTACAAGCTCGGGGATGGTACTAATCGATCCGCAGGACCCAAATTAGTCCAGATGCAACCACTTTCCAAGTCTCTCCGACCTTCACAAAAAAAGTTATTCAAGAATATCTCTTTCTCCTATATGCTTTCATCCCTAACCCTAACCCTAACCCTTCCGAAAGTCGGAGAAGCTCAAGGATGGTACCGATCGATGCGCGCTACCCCATTTAGTGGGGGTAGAGCCTACTTGCAAGTCTCTCCGACCTTCACAAAAAAAGTTATTCAAGAATATCTCTTTCTCCTATGTGCTTACATCCCTAACCCTAACCCTAACCCTTCCGAAAGTCGGAGAAGCTCAAGGATGGTACCGATCGATGCGCGCAACCCCATTTAGTGGGGGTAGAGCCTACTTGCAAGTCTCTCCGACCTTCACAAAAAAAGTTATTCAAGAATATCTCCTCAGATTTGGGGGAATTTCGTCGGTCGACCTCTTTCGAAGGTCGTACAAGCTCGGGGATGGTACCAATCGATCCGCAGGACCCAAATTAGTCCAGATGCAACCACTTTCCAAGTCTCTCCGACCTTCACAAAAAAAGTTATTCAAGAATATCTCTTTCTCCTATGTGCTTTCATCCCTAACCCTAACCCTAACCCTTCCGAAAGTCGGAGAAGCTCAAGGATGGTACCGATCGATGCGCGCTACCCCATTTAGTGGGGGTAGAGCCTACTTGCAAGTCTCTCCGACCTTCACAAAAAAAGTTATTCAAGAATATCTCTTTCTCCTATGTGCTTTCATCCCTAACCCTAACCCTAACCCTTCCGAAAGTCGGAGAAGCTCAAGGATGGTACCGATCGATGCGCGCTACCCCATTTAGTGGGGGTAGAGCCTACTTGCAAGTCTCTCCGACCTTCACAAAAAACGTTATTCAAGAATATCTCTTTCTCCTATGTGCTTTCATCCCTAACCCTAACCCTTCCGAAAGTCGGAGAAGCTCAAGGATGGTACCGATCGATGCGCGCTACCCCATTTAGTGGGGGTAAAGCCTACTTGCAAGTCTCTCCGACCTTCACAAAAAAAGTTATTCAAGAATATCTCTTTCTCCTATGTGCTTTCATCCCTAACCCTAACCCTAACCCTTCCGAAAGTCGGAGAAGCTCAAGGATGATAACGATCGATGCGCGCTACTCCATTTAGTGGGGGTAGAGCCTACTTGCAAGTCTCTCCGACCTTCACAAAAAAAGTTATTCAAGAATATCTCTTTCTCCTATGTGCTTTCATCCCTAACCCTAACCCTTCCGAAAGTCGGAGAAGCTCAAGGATGGTACCGATCGATGCGCGCTACCCCATTTAGTGGGGGTAGAGCCTACTTGCAAGTCTCTCCGACCTTCACAAAAAAAGTTATTCAAGAATATCTCCTCAGATTTGGGGGAATTTCGTCGGTCGACCTCTTCCGAAGGTCGTACAAGCTCGGGGATGGTACCAATCGATCCGCAGGACCCAAATTAGTCCAGATGCAACCACTTTCCAAGTCTCTCCGACCTTCACAAAAAAAGTTATTCAAGAATATCTCTTTCTCCTATGTGCTTTCATCCCTAACCCTAACCCTAACCCTTCCGAAAGTCGGAGAAGCTCAAGGATGGTACCGATCGATGCGCGCTACCCCATTTAGTGGGGGTAGAGCCTACTTGCAAGTCTCTCCGACCTTCACAAAAAACGTTATTCAAGAATATCTCTTTCTCCTATGTGCTTTCATCCCTAACCCTAACCCTTCCGAAAGTCGGAGAAGCTCAAGGATGGTACCGATCGATGCGCGCTACCCCATTTAGTGGGGGTAGAGCCTACTTGCAAGTCTCTCCGACCTTCACAAAAAAAGTTATTCAAGAATATCTCTTTCTCCTATGTGCTTTCATCCCTAACCCTAACCCTAACCCTTCCGAAAGTCGGAGAAGCTCAAGGATGGTACCGATCGATGCGCGCTACCCCATTTAGTGGGGGTAGAGCCTACTTGCAAGTCTCTCCGACCTTCACAAAAAAAGTTATTCAAGAATATCTCTTTCTCCTATGTGCTTTCATCCCTAACCCTAACCCTAACCCTTCCGAAAGTCGGAGAAGCTCAAGGATGGTACCGATCGATGCGCGCTACCCCATTTAGTGGGGGTAGAGCCTACTTGCAAGTCTCTCCGACCTTCACAAAAAAAGTTATTCAAGAATATCTCTTTCTCCTATGTGCTTTCATCCCTAACCCTAACCCTAACCCTTCCGAAAGTCGGAGAAGCTCAAGGATGGTACCGATCGATGCGCGCTACCCCATTTAGTGGGGGTAGAGCCTACTTGCAAGTCTCTCCGACCTTCACAAAAAAAGTTATTCAAGAATATCTCTTTCTCCTATGTGCTTTCATCCCTAACCCTAACCCTAACCCTTCCGAAAGTCGGAGAAGCTCAAGGATGGTACCGATCGATGCGCGCAACCCCATTTAGTGGGGGTAGAGCCTACTTGCAAGTCTCTCCGACCTTCACAAAAAAAGTTATTCAAGAATATCTCCTCAGATTTGGGGGAATTTCGTCGGTCGACCTCTTCCGAAGGTCGTACAAGCTCGGGGATGGTACCAATCGATCCGCAGGACCCAAATTAGTCCAGATGCAACCACTTTCCAAGTCTCTCCGACCTTCACAAAAAAAGTTATTCAAGAATATCTCTTTCTCCTATGTGCTTTCATCCCTAACCCTAACCCTAACCCTTCCGAAAGTCGGAGAAGCTCAAGGATGGTACCGATCGATGCGCGCAACCCCATTTAGTGGGGGTAGAGCCTACTTGCAAGTCTCTCCGACCTTCACAAAAAAAGTTATTCAAGAATATCTCCTCAGATTTGGGGGAATTTCGTCGGTCGACCTCTTCCGAAGGTCGTACAAGCTCGGGGATGGTACTAATCGATCCGCAGGACCCAAATTAGTCCAGATGCAACCACTTTCCAAGTCTCTCCGACCTTCACAAAAAAAGTTATTCAAGAATATCTCTTTCTCCTATATGCTTTCATCCCTAACCCTAACCCTAACCCTTCCGAAAGTCGGAGAAGCTCAAGGATGGTACCGATCGATGCGCGCTACCCCATTTAGTGGGGGTAGAGCCTACTTGCAAGTCTCTCCGACCTTCACAAAAAAAGTTATTCAAGAATATCTCTTTCTCCTATGTGCTTACATCCCTAACCCTAACCCTAACCCTTCCGAAAGTCGGAGAAGCTCAAGGATGGTACCGATCGATGCGCGCAACCCCATTTAGTGGGGGTAGAGCCTACTTGCAAGTCTCTCCGACCTTCACAAAAAAAGTTATTCAAGAATATCTCCTCAGATTTGGGGGAATTTCGTCGGTCGACCTCTTTCGAAGGTCGTACAAGCTCGGGGATGGTACCAATCGATCCGCAGGACCCAAATTAGTCCAGATGCAACCACTTTCCAAGTCTCTCCGACCTTCACAAAAAAAGTTATTCAAGAATATCTCTTTCTCCTATGTGCTTTCATCCCTAACCCTAACCCTAACCCTTCCGAAAGTCGGAGAAGCTCAAGGATGGTACCGATCGATGCGCGCTACCCCATTTAGTGGGGGTAGAGCCTACTTGCAAGTCTCTCCGACCTTCACAAAAAAAGTTATTCAAGAATATCTCTTTCTCCTATGTGCTTTCATCCCTAACCCTAACCCTAACCCTTCCGAAAGTCGGAGAAGCTCAAGGATGGTACCGATCGATGCGCGCTACCCCATTTAGTGGGGGTAGAGCCTACTTGCAAGTCTCTCCGACCTTCACAAAAAAAGTTATTCAAGAATATCTCCTCAGATTTGGGGGAATTTCGTCGGTCGACCTCTTCCGAAGGTCGTACAAGCTCGGGGATGGTACCAATCGATCCGCAGGACCCAAATTAGTCCAGATGCAACCACTTTTCAAGTCTCTCCGACCTTCACAAAAAAAGTTATTCAAGAATATCTCTTTCTCCTATGTGCTTTCATCCCTAACCCTAACCCTAACCCTTCCGAAAGTCGGAGAAGCTCAAGGATGGTACCGATCGATGCGCGCAACCCCATTTAGTGGGGGTAGAGCCTACTTGCAAGTCTCTCCGACCTTCACAAAAAAAGTTATTCAAGAATATCTCCTCAGATTTGGGGGAATTTCGTCGGTCGACCTCTTTCGAAGGTCGTACAAGCTCGGGGATGGTACCAATCGATCCGCAGGACCCAAATTAGTCCAGATGCAACCACTTTCCAAGTCTCTCCGACCTTCACAAAAAAAGTTATTCAAGAATATCTCTTTCTCCTATGTGCTTTCATCCCTAACCCTAACCCTAACCCTTCCGAAAGTCGGAGAAGCTCAAGGATGGTACCGATCGATGCGCGCTACCCCATTTAGTGGGGGTAGAGCCTACTTGCAAGTCTCTCCGACCTTCACAAAAAAAGTTATTCAAGAATATCTCTTTCTCCTATGTGCTTACATCCCTAACCCTAACCCTAACCCTTCCGAAAGTCGGAGAAGCTCAAGGATGGTAACGATCGATGCGCGCTACCCCATTTAGTGGGGGTAGAGCCTACTTGCAAGTCTCTCCGACCTTCACAAAAAAAGTTATTCAAGAATATCTCTTTCTCCTATGTGCTTTCATCCCTAACCCTAACCCTTCCGAAAGTCGGAGAAGCTCAAGGATGGTACCGATCGATGCGCGCTACCCCATTTAGTGGGGGTAGAGCCTACTTGCAAGTCTCTCCGACCTTCACAAAAAAAGTTATTCAAGAATATCTCCTCAGATTTGGGGGAATTTCGTCGGTCGACCTCTTCCGAAGGTCGTACAAGCTCGGGGATGGTACCAATCGATCCGCAGGACCCAAATTAGTCCAGATGCAACCACTTTCCAAGTCTCTCCGACCTTCACAAAAAAAGTTATTCAAGAATATCTCTTTCTCCTATGTGCTTTCATCCCTAACCCTAACCCTAACCCTTCCGAAAGTCGGAGAAGCTCAAGGATGGTACCGATCGATGCGCGCTACCCCATTTAGTGGGGGTAGAGCCTACTTGCAAGTCTCTCCGACCTTCACAAAAAACGTTATTCAAGAATATCTCTTTCTCCTATGTGCTTTCATCCCTAACCCTAACCCTAACCCTTCCGAAAGTCGGAGAAGCTCAAGGATGGTACCGATCGATGCGCGCTACCCCATTTAGTGGGGGTAGAGCCTACTTGCAAGTCTCTCCGACCTTCACAAAAAAAGTTATTCAAGAATATCTCTTTCTCCTATGTGCTTTCATCCCTAACCCTAACCCTAACCCTTCCGAAAGTCGGAGAAGCTCAAGGATGGTACCGATCGATGCGCGCTACCCCATTTAGTGGGGGTAGAGCCTACTTGCAAGTCTCTCCGACCTTCACAAAAAAAGTTATTCAAGAATATCTCTTTCTCCTATGTGCTTTCATCCCTAACCCTAACCCTAACCCTTCCGAAAGTCGGAGAAGCTCAAGGATGGTACCGATCGATGCGCGCTACCCCATTTAGTGGGGGTAGAGCCTACTTGCAAGTCTCTCCGACCTTCACAAAAAAAGTTATTCAAGAATATCTCTTTCTCCTATGTGCTTTCATCCCTAACCCTAACCCTAACCCTTCCGAAAGTCGGAGAAGCTCAAGGATGGTACCGATCGATGCGCGCTACCCCATTTAGTGGGGGTAGAGCCTACTTGCAAGTCTCTCCGACCTTCACAAAAAAAGTTATTCAAGAATATCTCTTTCTCCTATGTGCTTTCATCCCTAACCCTAACCCTAACCTTTCCGAAAGTCGGAGAAGCTCAAGGATGGTACCGATCGATGCGCGCAACCCCATTTAGTGGGGGTAGAGCCTACTTGCAAGTCTCTCCGACCTTCACAAAAAAAGTTATTCAAGAATATCTCCTCAGATTTGGGGGAATTTCGTCGGTCGACCTCTTTCGAAGGTCGTACAAGCTCGGGGATGGTACCAATCGATCCGCAGGACCCAAATTAGTCCAGATGCAACCACTTTCCAAGTCTCTCCGACCTTCACAAAAAAAGTTATTCAAGAATATCTCTTTCTCCTATGTGCTTTCATCCCTAACCCTAACCCTAACCCTTCCGAAAGTCGGAGAAGCTCAAGGATGGTACCGATCGATGCGCGCTACCCCATTTAGTGGGGGTAGAGCCTACTTGCAAGTCTCTCCGACCTTCACAAAAAAAGTTATTCAAGAATATCTCTTTCTCCTATGTGCTTTCATCCCTAACCCTAACCCTAACCCTTCCGAAAGTCGGAGAAGCTCAAGGATGGTACCGATCGATGCGCGCAACCCCATTTAGTGGGGGTAGAGCCTACTTGCAAGTCTCTCCGACCTTCACAAAAAAAGTTATTCAAGAATATCTCCTCAGATTTGGGGGAATTTCGTCGGTCGACCTCTTCCGAAGGTCGTACAAGCTCGGGGATGGTACCAATCGATCCGCAGGACCCAAATTAGTCCAGATGCAACCACTTTCCAAGTCTCTCCGACCTTCACAAAAAAAGTTATTCAAGAATATCTCTTTCTCCTATGTGCTTTCATCCCTAACCCTAACCCTAACCCTTCCGAAAGTCGGAGAAGCTCAAGGATAGTACCGATCGATGCGCGCAACCCCATTTAGTGGGGGTAGAGCCTACTTGCAAGTCTCTCCGACCTTCACAAAAAAAGTTATTCAAGAATATCTCCTCAGATTTGGGGGAATTTCGTCGGTCGACCTCTTCCGAAGGTCGTACAAGCTCGGGGATGGTACTAATCGATCCGCAGGACCCAAATTAGTCCAGATGCAACCACTTTCCAAGTCTCTCCGACCTTCACAAAAAAAGTTATTCAAGAATATCTCTTTCTCCTATATGCTTTCATCCCTAACCCTAACCCTAACCCTTCCGAAAGTCGGAGAAGCTCAAGGATGGTACCGATCGATGCGCGCTACCCCATTTAGTGGGGGTAGAGCCTACTTGCAAGTCTCTCCGACCTTCACAAAAAAAGTTATTCAAGAATATCTCTTTCTCCTATGTGCTTACATCCCTAACCCTAACCCTAACCCTTCCGAAAGTCGGAGAAGCTCAAGGATGGTACCGATCGATGCGCGCAACCCCATTTAGTGGGGGTAGAGCCTACTTGCAAGTCTCTCCGACCTTCACAAAAAAAGTTATTCAAGAATATCTCCTCAGATTTGGGGGAATTTCGTCGGTCGACCTCTTTCGAAGGTCGTACAAGCTCGGGGATGGTACCAATCGATCCGCAGGACCCAAATTAGTCCAGATGCAACCACTTTCCAAGTCTCTCCGACCTTCACAAAAAAAGTTATTCAAGAATATCTCTTTCTCCTATGTGCTTTCATCCCTAACCCTAACCCTAACCCTTCCGAAAGTCGGAGAAGCTCAAGGATGGTACCGATCGATGCGCGCTACCCCATTTAGTGGGGGTAGAGCCTACTTGCAAGTCTCTCCGACCTTCACAAAAAAAGTTATTCAAGAATATCTCTTTCTCCTATGTGCTTTCATCCCTAACCCTAACCCTAACCCTTCCGAAAGTCGGAGAAGCTCAAGGATGGTACCGATCGATGCGCGCTACCCCATTTAGTGGGGGTAGAGCCTACTTGCAAGTCTCTCCGACCTTCACAAAAAAAGTTATTCAAGAATATCTCCTCAGATTTGGGGGAATTTCGTCGGTCGACCTCTTCCGAAGGTCGTACAAGCTCGGGGATGGTACCAATCGATCCGCAGGACCCAAATTAGTCCAGATGCAACCACTTTTCAAGTCTCTCCGACCTTCACAAAAAAAGTTATTCAAGAATATCTCTTTCTCCTATGTGCTTTCATCCCTAACCCTAACCCTAACCCTTCCGAAAGTCGGAGAAGCTCAAGGATGGTACCGATCGATGCGCGCAACCCCATTTAGTGGGGGTAGAGCCTACTTGCAAGTCTCTCCGACCTTCACAAAAAAAGTTATTCAAGAATATCTCCTCAGATTTGGGGGAATTTCGTCGGTCGACCTCTTTCGAAGGTCGTACAAGCTCGGGGATGGTACCAATCGATCCGCAGGACCCAAATTAGTCCAGATGCAACCACTTTCCAAGTCTCTCCGACCTTCACAAAAAAAGTTATTCAAGAATATCTCTTTCTCCTATGTGCTTTCATCCCTAACCCTAACCCTAACCCTTCCGAAAGTCGGAGAAGCTCAAGGATGGTACCGATCGATGCGCGCTACCCCATTTAGTGGGGGTAGAGCCTACTTGCAAGTCTCTCCGACCTTCACAAAAAAAGTTATTCAAGAATATCTCTTTCTCCTATGTGCTTACATCCCTAACCCTAACCCTAACCCTTCCGAAAGTCGGAGAAGCTCAAGGATGGTACCGATCGATGCGCGCAACCCCATTTAGTGGGGGTAGAGCCTACTTGCAAGTCTCTCCGACCTTCACAAAAAAAGTTATTCAAGAATATCTCCTCAGATTTGGGGGAATTTCGTCGGTCGACCTCTTTCGAAGGTCGTACAAGCTCGGGGATGGTACCAATCGATCCGCAGGACCCAAATTAGTCCAGATGCAACCACTTTCCAAGTCTCTCCGACCTTCACAAAAAAAGTTATTCAAGAATATCTCTTTCTCCTATGTGCTTTCATCCCTAACCCTAACCCTAACCCTTCCGAAAGTCGGAGAAGCTCAAGGATGGTACCGATCGATGCGCGCTACCCCATTTAGTGGGGGTAGAGCCTACTTGCAAGTCTCTCCGACCTTCACAAAAAAAGTTATTCAAGAATATCTCTTTCTCCTATGTGCTTTCATCCCTAACCCTAACCCTAACCCTTCCGAAAGTCGGAGAAGCTCAAGGATGGTACCGATCGATGCGCGCTACCCCATTTAGTGGGGGTAGAGCCTACTTGCAAGTCTCTCCGACCTTCACAAAAAAAGTTATTCAAGAATATCTCTTTCTCCTATGTGCTTTCATCCCTAACCCTAACCCTAACCCTTCCGAAAGTCGGAGAAGCTCAAGGATGGTACCGATCGATGCGCGCTACCCCATTTAGTGGGGGTAGAGCCTACTTGCAAGTCTCTCCGACCTTCACAAAAAAAGTTATTCAAGAATATCTCTTTCTCCTATGTGCTTTCATCCCTAACCCTAACCCTAACCCTTCCGAAAGTCGGAGAAGCTCAAGGATGGTACCGATCGATGCGCGCTACCCCATTTAGTGGGGGTAGAGCCTACTTGCAAGTCTCTCCGACCTTCACAAAAAAAGTTATTCAAGAATATCTCTTTCTCCTATGTGCTTTCATCCCTAACCCTAACCCTAACCCTTCCGAAAGTCGGAGAAGCTCAAGGATGGTACCGATCGATGCGCGCTACCCCATTTAGTGGGGGTAGAGCCTACTTGCAAGTCTCTCCGACCTTCACAAAAAAAGTTATTCAAGAATATCTCTTTCTCCTATGTGCTTTCATCCCTAACCCTAACCCTAACCCTTCCGAAAGTCGGAGAAGCTCAAGGATGGTACCGATCGATGCGCGCTACCCCATTTAGTGGGGGTAGAGCCTACTTGCAAGTCTCTCCGACCTTCACAAAAAAAGTTATTCAAGAATATCTCTTTCTCCTATGTGCTTTCATCCCTAACCCTAACCCTAACCTTTCCGAAAGTCGGAGAAGCTCAAGGATGGTACCGATCGATGCGCGCTACCCCATTTAGTGGGGGTAGAGCCTACTTGCAAGTCTCTCCGACCTTCACAAAAAAAGTTATTCAAGAATATCTCCTCAGATTTGGGGGAATTTCGTCGGTCGACCTCTTCCGAAGGTCGTACAAGCTCGGGGATGGTACCAATCGATCCGCAGGACCCAAATTAGTCCAGATGCAACCACTTTTCAAGTCTCTCCGACCTTCACAAAAAAAGTTATTCAAGAATATCTCTTTCTCCTATGTGCTTTCATCCCTAACCCTAACCCTAACCCTTCCGAAAGTCGGAGAAGCTCAAGGATGGTACCGATCGATGCGCGCAACCCCATTTAGTGGGGGTAGAGCCTACTTGCAAGTCTCTCCGACCTTCACAAAAAAAGTTATTCAAGAATATCTCCTCAGATTTGGGGGAATTTCGTCGGTCGACCTCTTTCGAAGGTCGTACAAGCTCGGGGATGGTACCAATCGATCCGCAGGACCCAAATTAGTCCAGATGCAACCACTTTCCAAGTCTCTCCGACCTTCACAAAAAAAGTTATTCAAGAATATCTCTTTCTCCTATGTGCTTTCATCCCTAACCCTAACCCTAACCCTTCCGAAAGTCGGAGAAGCTCAAGGATGGTACCGATCGATGCGCGCTACCCCATTTAGTGGGGGTAGAGCCTACTTGCAAGTCTCTCCGACCTTCACAAAAAAAGTTATTCAAGAATATCTCTTTCTCCTATGTGCTTACATCCCTAACCCTAACCCTAACCCTTCCGAAAGTCGGAGAAGCTCAAGGATGGTACCGATCGATGCGCGCAACCCCATTTAGTGGGGGTAGAGCCTACTTGCAAGTCTCTCCGACCTTCACAAAAAAAGTTATTCAAGAATATCTCCTCAGATTTGGGGGAATTTCGTCGGTCGACCTCTTTCGAAGGTCGTACAAGCTCGGGGATGGTACCAATCGATCCGCAGGACCCAAATTAGTCCAGATGCAACCACTTTCCAAGTCTCTCCGACCTTCACAAAAAAAGTTATTCAAGAATATCTCTTTCTCCTATGTGCTTTCATCCCTAACCCTAACCCTAACCCTTCCGAAAGTCGGAGAAGCTCAAGGATGGTACCGATCGATGCGCGCTACCCCATTTAGTGGGGGTAGAGCCTACTTGCAAGTCTCTCCGACCTTCACAAAAAAAGTTATTCAAGAATATCTCTTTCTCCTATGTGCTTTCATCCCTAACCCTAACCCTAACCCTTCCGAAAGTCGGAGAAGCTCAAGGATGGTACCGATCGATGCGCGCTACCCCATTTAGTGGGGGTAGAGCCTACTTGCAAGTCTCTCCGACCTTCACAAAAAAAGTTATTCAAGAATATCTCTTTCTCCTATGTGCTTTCATCCCTAACCCTAACCCTAACCCTTCCGAAAGTCGGAGAAGCTCAAGGATGGTACCGATCGATGCGCGCTACCCCATTTAGTGGGGGTAGAGCCTACTTGCAAGTCTCTCCGACCTTCACAAAAAAAGTTATTCAAGAATATCTCTTTCTCCTATGTGCTTTCATCCCTAACCCTAACCCTAACCCTTCCGAAAGTCGGAGAAGCTCAAGGATGGTACCGATCGATGCGCGCTACCCCATTTAGTGGGGGTAGAGCCTACTTGCAAGTCTCTCCGACCTTCACAAAAAAAGTTATTCAAGAATATCTCTTTCTCCTATGTGCTTTCATCCCTAACCCTAACCCTAACCCTTCCGAAAGTCGGAGAAGCTCAAGGATGGTACCGATCGATGCGCGCTACCCCATTTAGTGGGGGTAGAGCCTACTTGCAAGTCTCTCCGACCTTCACAAAAAAAGTTATTCAAGAATATCTCTTTCTCCTATGTGCTTTCATCCCTAACCCTAACCCTAACCCTTCCGAAAGTCGGAGAAGCTCAAGGATGGTACCGATCGATGCGCGCTACCCCATTTAGTGGGGGTAGAGCCTACTTGCAAGTCTCTCCGACCTTCACAAAAAAAGTTATTCAAGAATATCTCTTTCTCCTATGTGCTTTCATCCCTAACCCTAACCCTAACCTTTCCGAAAGTCGGAGAAGCTCAAGGATGGTACCGATCGATGCGCGCAACCCCATTTAGTGGGGGTAGAGCCTACTTGCAAGTCTCTCCGACCTTCACAAAAAAAGTTATTCAAGAATATCTCCTCAGATTTGGGGGAATTTCGTCGGTCGACCTCTTTCGAAGGTCGTACAAGCTCGGGGATGGTACCAATCGATCCGCAGGACCCAAATTAGTCCAGATGCAACCACTTTCCAAGTCTCTCCGACCTTCACAAAAAAAGTTATTCAAGAATATCTCTTTCTCCTATGTGCTTTCATCCCTAACCCTAACCCTTCCGAAAGTCGGAGAAGCTCAAGGATGGTACCGATCGATGCGCGCTACCCCATTTAGTGGGGGTAGAGCCTACTTGCAAGTCTCTCCGACCTTCACAAAAAAAGTTATTCAAGAATATCTCTTTCTCCTATGTGCTTTCATCCCTAACCCTAACCCTAACCCTTCCGAAAGTCGGAGAAGCTCAAGGATGGTACCGATCGATGCGCGCAACCCCATTTAGTGGGGGTAGAGCCTACTTGCAAGTCTCTCCGACCTTCACAAAAAAAGTTATTCAAGAATATCTCCTCAGATTTGGGGGAATTTCGTCGGTCGACCTCTTCCGAAGGTCGTACAAGCTCGGGGATGGTACCAATCGATCCGCAGGACCCAAATTAGTCCAGATGCAACCACTTTCCAAGTCTCTCCGACCTTCACAAAAAAAGTTATTCAAGAATATCTCTTTCTCCTATGTGCTTTCATCCCTAACCCTAACCCTAACCCTTCCGAAAGTCGGAGAAGCTCAAGGATGGTACCGATCGATGCGCGCAACCCCATTTAGTGGGGGTAGAGCCTACTTGCAAGTCTCTCCGACCTTCACAAAAAAAGTTATTCAAGAATATCTCCTCAGATTTGGGGGAATTTCGTCGGTCGACCTCTTCCGAAGGTCGTACAAGCTCGGGGATGGTACTAATCGATCCGCAGGACCCAAATTAGTCCAGATGCAACCACTTTCCAAGTCTCTCCGACCTTCACAAAAAAAGTTATTCAAGAATATCTCTTTCTCCTATATGCTTTCATCCCTAACCCTAACCCTAACCCTTCCGAAAGTCGGAGAAGCTCAAGGATGGTACCGATCGATGCGCGCTACCCCATTTAGTGGGGGTAGAGCCTACTTGCAAGTCTCTCCGACCTTCACAAAAAAAGTTATTCAAGAATATCTCTTTCTCCTATGTGCTTACATCCCTAACCCTAACCCTAACCCTTCCGAAAGTCGGAGAAGCTCAAGGATGGTACCGATCGATGCGCGCAACCCCATTTAGTGGGGGTAGAGCCTACTTGCAAGTCTCTCCGACCTTCACAAAAAAAGTTATTCAAGAATATCTCCTCAGATTTGGGGGAATTTCGTCGGTCGACCTCTTTCGAAGGTCGTACAAGCTCGGGGATGGTACCAATCGATCCGCAGGACCCAAATTAGTCCAGATGCAACCACTTTCCAAGTCTCTCCGACCTTCACAAAAAAAGTTATTCAAGAATATCTCTTTCTCCTATGTGCTTTCATCCCTAACCCTAACCCTAACCCTTCCGAAAGTCGGAGAAGCTCAAGGATGGTACCGATCGATGCGCGCTACCCCATTTAGTGGGGGTAGAGCCTACTTGCAAGTCTCTCCGACCTTCACAAAAAAAGTTATTCAAGAATATCTCTTTCTCCTATGTGCTTTCATCCCTAACCCTAACCCTAACCCTTCCGAAAGTCGGAGAAGCTCAAGGATGGTACCGATCGATGCGCGCTACCCCATTTAGTGGGGGTAGAGCCTACTTGCAAGTCTCTCCGACCTTCACAAAAAAAGTTATTCAAGAATATCTCTTTCTCCTATGTGCTTTCATCCCTAACCCTAACCCTAACCCTTCCGAAAGTCGGAGAAGCTCAAGGATGGTACCGATTGATGCGCGCTACCCCATTTAGTGGGGGTAGAGCCTACTTGCAAGTCTCTCCGACCTTCACAAAAAAAGTTATTCAAGAATATCTCTTTCTCCTATGTGCTTTCATCCCTAACCCTAACCCTAACCTTTCCGAAAGTCGGAGAAGCTCAAGGATGGTACCGATCGATGCGCGCAACCCCATTTAGTGGGGGTAGAGCCTACTTGCAAGTCTCTCCGACCTTCACAAAAAAAGTTATTCAAGAATATCTCCTCAGATTTGGGGGAATTTCGTCGGTCGACCTCTTTCGAAGGTCGTACAAGCTCGGGGATGGTACCAATCGATCCGCAGGACCCAAATTAGTCCAGATGCAACCACTTTCCAAGTCTCTCCGACCTTCACAAAAAAAGTTATTCAAGAATATCTCTTTCTCCTATGTGCTTTCATCCCTAACCCTAACCCTAACCCTTCCGAAAGTCGGAGAAGCTCAAGGATGGTACCGATCGATGCGCGCTACCCCATTTAGTGGGGGTAGAGCCTACTTGCAAGTCTCTCCGACCTTCACAAAAAAAGTTATTCAAGAATATCTCTTTCTCCTATGTGCTTTCATCCCTAACCCTAACCCTAACCCTTCCGAAAGTCGGAGAAGCTCAAGGATGGTACCGATCGATGCGCGCAACCCCATTTAGTGGGGGTAGAGCCTACTTGCAAGTCTCTCCGACCTTCACAAAAAAAGTTATTCAAGAATATCTCCTCAGATTTGGGGGAATTTCGTCGGTCGACCTCTTCCGAAGGTCGTACAAGCTCGGGGATGGTACCAATCGATCCGCAGGACCCAAATTAGTCCAGATGCAACCACTTTCCAAGTCTCTCCGACCTTCACAAAAAAAGTTATTCAAGAATATCTCTTTCTCCTATGTGCTTTCATCCCTAACCCTAACCCTAACCCTTCCGAAAGTCGGAGAAGCTCAAGGATGGTACCGATCGATGCGCGCAACCCCATTTAGTGGGGGTAGAGCCTACTTGCAAGTCTCTCCGACCTTCACAAAAAAAGTTATTCAAGAATATCTCCTCAGATTTGGGGGAATTTCGTCGGTCGACCTCTTCCGAAGGTCGTACAAGCTCGGGGATGGTACTAATCGATCCGCAGGACCCAAATTAGTCCAGATGCAACCACTTTCCAAGTCTCTCCGACCTTCACAAAAAAAGTTATTCAAGAATATCTCTTTCTCCTATATGCTTTCATCCCTAACCCTAACCCTAACCCTTCCGAAAGTCGGAGAAGCTCAAGGATGGTACCGATCGATGCGCGCTACCCCATTTAGTGGGGGTAGAGCCTACTTGCAAGTCTCTCCGACCTTCACAAAAAAAGTTATTCAAGAATATCTCTTTCTCCTATGTGCTTACATCCCTAACCCTAACCCTAACCCTTCCGAAAGTCGGAGAAGCTCAAGGATGGTACCGATCGATGCGCGCAACCCCATTTAGTGGGGGTAGAGCCTACTTGCAAGTCTCTCCGACCTTCACAAAAAAAGTTATTCAAGAATATCTCCTCAGATTTGGGGGAATTTCGTCGGTCGACCTCTTTCGAAGGTCGTACAAGCTCGGGGATGGTACCAATCGATCCGCAGGACCCAAATTAGTCCAGATGCAACCACTTTCCAAGTCTCTCCGACCTTCACAAAAAAAGTTATTCAAGAATATCTCTTTCTCCTATGTGCTTTCATCCCTAACCCTAACCCTAACCCTTCCGAAAGTCGGAGAAGCTCAAGGATGGTACCGATCGATGCGCGCTACCCCATTTAGTGGGGGTAGAGCCTACTTGCAAGTCTCTCCGACCTTCACAAAAAAAGTTATTCAAGAATATCTCTTTCTCCTATGTGCTTTCATCCCTAACCCTAACCCTAACCCTTCCGAAAGTCGGAGAAGCTCAAGGATGGTACCGATCGATGCGCGCTACCCCATTTAGTGGGGGTAGAGCCTACTTGCAAGTCTCTCCGACCTTCACAAAAAAAGTTATTCAAGAATATCTCCTCAGATTTGGGGGAATTTCGTCGGTCGACCTCTTCCGAAGGTCGTACAAGCTCGGGGATGGTACCAATCGATCCGCAGGACCCAAATTAGTCCAGATGCAACCACTTTTCAAGTCTCTCCGACCTTCACAAAAAAAGTTATTCAAGAATATCTCTTTCTCCTATGTGCTTTCATCCCTAACCCTAACCCTAACCCTTCCGAAAGTCGGAGAAGCTCAAGGATGGTACCGATCGATGCGCGCAACCCCATTTAGTGGGGGTAGAGCCTACTTGCAAGTCTCTCCGACCTTCACAAAAAAAGTTATTCAAGAATATCTCCTCAGATTTGGGGGAATTTCGTCGGTCGACCTCTTTCGAAGGTCGTACAAGCTCGGGGATGGTACCAATCGATCCGCAGGACCCAAATTAGTCCAGATGCAACCACTTTCCAAGTCTCTCCGACCTTCACAAAAAAAGTTATTCAAGAATATCTCTTTCTCCTATGTGCTTTCATCCCTAACCCTAACCCTAACCCTTCCGAAAGTCGGAGAAGCTCAAGGATGGTACCGATCGATGCGCGCTACCCCATTTAGTGGGGGTAGAGCCTACTTGCAAGTCTCTCCGACCTTCACAAAAAAAGTTATTCAAGAATATCTCTTTCTCCTATGTGCTTACATCCCTAACCCTAACCCTAACCCTTCCGAAAGTCGGAGAAGCTCAAGGATGGTACCGATCGATGCGCGCAACCCCATTTAGTGGGGGTAGAGCCTACTTGCAAGTCTCTCCGACCTTCACAAAAAAAGTTATTCAAGAATATCTCCTCAGATTTGGGGGAATTTCGTCGGTCGACCTCTTTCGAAGGTCGTACAAGCTCGGGGATGGTACCAATCGATCCGCAGGACCCAAATTAGTCCAGATGCAACCACTTTCCAAGTCTCTCCGACCTTCACAAAAAAAGTTATTCAAGAATATCTCTTTCTCCTATGTGCTTTCATCCCTAACCCTAACCCTAACCCTTCCGAAAGTCGGAGAAGCTCAAGGATGGTACCGATCGATGCGCGCTACCCCATTTAGTGGGGGTAGAGCCTACTTGCAAGTCTCTCCGACCTTCACAAAAAAAGTTATTCAAGAATATCTCTTTCTCCTATGTGCTTTCATCCCTAACCCTAACCCTAACCCTTCCGAAAGTCGGAGAAGCTCAAGGATGGTACCGATCGATGCGCGCTACCCCATTTAGTGGGGGTAGAGCCTACTTGCAAGTCTCTCCGACCTTCACAAAAAAAGTTATTCAAGAATATCTCTTTCTCCTATGTGCTTTCATCCCTAACCCTAACCCTAACCCTTCCGAAAGTCGGAGAAGCTCAAGGATGGTACCGATTGATGCGCGCTACCCCATTTAGTGGGGGTAGAGCCTACTTGCAAGTCTCTCCGACCTTCACAAAAAAAGTTATTCAAGAATATCTCTTTCTCCTATGTGCTTTCATCCCTAACCCTAACCCTAACCCTTCCGAAAGTCGGAGAAGCTCAAGGATGGTACCGATCGATGCGCGCAACCCCATTTAGTGGGGGTAGAGCCTACTTGCAAGTCTCTCCGACCTTCACAAAAAAAGTTATTCAAGAATATCTCCTCAGATTTGGGGGAATTTCGTCGGTCGACCTCTTTCGAAGGTCGTACAAGCTCGGGGATGGTACCAATCGATCCGCAGGACCCAAATTAGTCCAGATGCAACCACTTTCCAAGTCTCTCCGACCTTCACAAAAAAAGTTATTCAAGAATATCTCTTTCTCCTATGTGCTTTCATCCCTAACCCTAACCCTTCCGAAAGTCGGAGAAGCTCAAGGATGGTACCGATCGATGCGCGCTACCCCATTTAGTGGGGGTAGAGCCTACTTGCAAGTCTCTCCGACCTTCACAAAAAAAGTTATTCAAGAATATCTCTTTCTCCTATGTGCTTTCATCCCTAACCCTAACCCTAACCCTTCCGAAAGTCGGAGAAGCTCAAGGATGGTACCGATCGATGCGCGCAACCCCATTTAGTGGGGGTAGAGCCTACTTGCAAGTCTCTCCGACCTTCACAAAAAAAGTTATTCAAGAATATCTCCTCAGATTTGGGGGAATTTCGTCGGTCGACCTCTTTCGAAGGTCGTACAAGCTCGGGGATGGTACCAATCGATCCGCAGGACCCAAATTAGTCCAGATGCAACCACTTTCCAAGTCTCTCCGACCTTCACAAAAAAAGTTATTCAAGAATATCTCTTTCTCCTATGTGCTTTCATCCCTAACCCTAACCCTAACCCTTCCGAAAGTCGGAGAAGCTCAAGGATGGTACCGATCGATGCGCGCTACCCCATTTAGTGGGGGTAGAGCCTACTTGCAAGTCTCTCCGACCTTCACAAAAAAAGTTATTCAAGAATATCTCTTTCTCCTATGTGCTTTCATCCCTAACCCTAACCCTAACCCTTCCGAAAGTCGGAGAAGCTCAAGGATGGTACCGATCGATGCGCGCTACCCCATTTAGTGGGGGTAGAGCCTACTTGCAAGTCTCTCCGACCTTCACAAAAAAAGTTATTCAAGAATATCTCTTTCTCCTATGTGCTTTCATCCCTAACCCTAACCCTAACCCTTCCGAAAGTCGGAGAAGCTCAAGGATGGTACCGATTGATGCGCGCTACCCCATTTAGTGGGGGTAGAGCCTACTTGCAAGTCTCTCCGACCTTCACAAAAAAAGTTATTCAAGAATATCTCTTTCTCCTATGTGCTTTCATCCCTAACCCTAACCCTAACCCTTCCGAAAGTCGGAGAAGCTCAAGGATGGTACCGATCGATGCGCGCAACCCCATTTAGTGGGGGTAGAGCCTACTTGCAAGTCTCTCCGACCTTCACAAAAAAAGTTATTCAAGAATATCTCCTCAGATTTGGGGGAATTTCGTCGGTCGACCTCTTTCGAAGGTCGTACAAGCTCGGGGATGGTACCAATCGATCCGCAGGACCCAAATTAGTCCAGATGCAACCACTTTCCAAGTCTCTCCGACCTTCACAAAAAAAGTTATTCAAGAATATCTCTTTCTCCTATGTGCTTTCATCCCTAACCCTAACCCTTCCGAAAGTCGGAGAAGCTCAAGGATGGTACCGATCGATGCGCGCTACCCCATTTAGTGGGGGTAGAGCCTACTTGCAAGTCTCTCCGACCTTCACAAAAAAAGTTATTCAAGAATATCTCTTTCTCCTATGTGCTTTCATCCCTAACCCTAACCCTAACCCTTCCGAAAGTCGGAGAAGCTCAAGGATGGTACCGATCGATGCGCGCAACCCCATTTAGTGGGGGTAGAGCCTACTTGCAAGTCTCTCCGACCTTCACAAAAAAAGTTATTCAAGAATATCTCCTCAGATTTGGGGGAATTTCGTCGGTCGACCTCTTCCGAAGGTCGTACAAGCTCGGGGATGGTACCAATCGATCCGCAGGACCCAAATTAGTCCAGATGCAACCACTTTCCAAGTCTCTCCGACCTTCACAAAAAAAGTTATTCAAGAATATCTCTTTCTCCTATGTGCTTTCATCCCTAACCCTAACCCTAACCCTTCCGAAAGTCGGAGAAGCTCAAGAATGGTACCGATCGATGCGCGCAACCCCATTTAGTGGGGGTAGAGCCTACTTGCAAGTCTCTCCGACCTTCACAAAAAAAGTTATTCAAGAATATCTCCTCAGATTTGGGGGAATTTCGTCGGTCGACCTCTTTCGAAGGTCGTACAAGCTCGGGGATGGTACCAATCGATCCGCAGGACCCAAATTAGTCCAGATGCAACCACTTTCCAAGTCTCTCCGACCTTCACAAAAAAAGTTATTCAAGAATATCTCTTTCTCCTATGTGCTTTCATCCCTAACCCTAACCCTAACCCTTCCGAAAGTCGGAGAAGCTCAAGGATGGTACCGATCGATGCGCGCTACCCCATTTAGTGGGGGTAGAGCCTACTTGCAAGTCTCTCCGACCTTCACAAAAAAAGTTATTCAAGAATATCTCCTCAGATTTGGGGGAATTTCGTCGGTCGACCTCTTCCGAAGGTCGTACAAGCTCGGGGATGGTACCAATCGATCCGCAGGACCCAAATTAGTCCAGATGCAACCACTTTCCAAGTCTCTCCGACCTTCACAAAAAAAGTTATTCAAGAATATCTCTTTCTCCTATGTGCTTTCATCCCTAACCCTAACCCTAACCCTTCCGAAAGTCGGAGAAGCTCAAGGATGGTACCGATCGATGCGCGCTACCCCATTTAGTGGGGGTAGAGCCTACTTGCAAGTCTCTCCGACCTTCACAAAAAACGTTATTCAAGAATATCTCTTTCTCCTATGTGCTTTCATCCCTAACCCTAACCCTAACCCTTCCGAAAGTCGGAGAAGCTCAAGGATGGTACCGATCGATGCGCGCTACCCCATTTAGTGGGGGTAGAGCCTACTTGCAAGTCTCTCCGACCTTCACAAAAAAAGTTATTCAAGAATATCTCCTCAGATTTGGGGGAATTTCGTCGGTCGACCTCTTCCGAAGGTCGTACAAGCTCGGGGATTGTACCAATCGATCCGCAGGACCCAAATTAGTCCAGATGCAACCACTTTCCAAGTCTCTCCGACCTTCACAAAAAAAGTTATTCAAGAATATCTCTTTCTCCTATGTGCTTTCATCCCTAACCCTAACCCTAACCCTTCCGAAAGTCGGAGAAGCTCAAAGATGGTACCGATCGATGCGCGCTACCCCATTTAGTGGGGGTAGAGCCTACTTGCAAGTCTCTCCGACCTTCAAAAAAAAAGTTATTCAAGAATATCTCTTTCTCCTATGTGCTTTCATCCCTAACCCTAACCCTAACCCTTCCGAAAGTCGGAGAAGCTCAAGGATGGTACCGATCGATGCGCGCTACCCCATTTAGTGGGGGTAGAGCCTACTTGCAAGTCTCTCCGACCTTCACAAAAAAAGTTATTCAAGAATATCTCTTTCTCCTATGTGCTTTCATCCCTAACCCTAACCCTAACCCTTCCGAAAGTCGGAGAAGCTCAAGGATGGTACCGATCGATGCGCGCAACCCCATTTAGTGGGGGTAGAGCCTACTTGCAAGTCTCTCCGACCTTCACAAAAAAAGTTATTCAAGAATATCTCCTCAGATTTGGGGGAATTTCGTCGGTCGACCTCTTTCGAAGGTCGTACAAGCTCGGGGATGGTACCAATCGATCCGCAGGACCCAAATTAGTCCAGATGCAACCACTTTCCAAGTCTCTCCGACCTTCACAAAAAAAGTTATTCAAGAATATCTCTTTCTCCTATGTGCTTTCATCCCTAACCCTAACCCTAACCCTTCCGAAAGTCGGAGAAGCTCAAGGATGGTACCGATCGATGCGCGCTACCCCATTTAGTGGGGGTAGAGCCTACTTGCAAGTCTCTCCGACCTTCACAAAAAAAGTTATTCAAGAATATCTCTTTCTCCTATGTGCTTTCATCCCTAACCCTAACCCTAACCCTTCCGAAAGTCGGAGAAGCTCAAGGATGGTACCGATCGATGCGCGCAACCCCATTTAGTGGGGGTAGAGCCTACTTGCAAGTCTCTCCGACCTTCACAAAAAAAGTTATTCAAGAATATCTCCTCAGATTTGGGGGAATTTCGTCGGTCGACCTCTTTCGAAGGTCGTACAAGCTCGGGGATGGTACCAATCGATCCGCAGGACCCAAATTAGTCCAGATGCAACCACTTTCCAAGTCTCTCCGACCTTCACAAAAAAAGTTATTCAAGAATATCTCTTTCTCCTATGTGCTTTCATCCCTAACCCTAACCCTAACCCTTCCGAAAGTCGGAGAAGCTCAAGGATGGTACCGATCGATGCGCGCTACCCCATTTAGTGGGGGTAGAGCCTACTTGCAAGTCTCTCCGACCTTCACAAAAAAAGTTATTCAAGAATATCTCTTTCTCCTATGTGCTTTCATCCCTAACCCTAACCCTAACCCTTCCGAAAGTCGGAGAAGCTCAAGGATGGTACCGATCGATGCGCGCAACCCCATTTAGTGGGGGTAGAGCCTACTTGCAAGTCTCTCCGACCTTCACAAAAAAAGTTATTCAAGAATATCTCCTCAGATTTGGGGGAATTTCGTCGGTCGACCTCTTCCGAAGGTCGTACAAGCTCGGGGATGGTACCAATCGATCTGCAGGACCCAAATTAGTCCAGATGCAACCACTTTCCAAGTCTCTCCGACCTTCACAAAAAAAGTTATTCAAGAATATCTCTTTCTCCTATGTGCTTTCATCCCTAACCCTAACCCTAACCCTTCCGAAAGTCGGAGAAGCTCAAGGATGGTACCGATCGATGCGCGCAACCCCATTTAGTGGGGGTAGAGCCTACTTGCAAGTCTCTCCGACCTTCCCAAAAAAAGTTATTCAAGAATATCTCCTCAGATTTGGGGGAATTTCGTCGGTCGACCTCTTCCGAAGGTCGTACAAGCTCGGGGATGGTACCAATCGATCTGCAGGACCCAAATTAGTCCAGATGCAAACACTTTCCAAGTCTCTCCGACCTTCACAAAAAAAGTTATTCAAGAATATCTCTTTCTCCTATGTGCTTTCATCCCTAACCCTAACCCTAACCCTTCCGAAAGTCGGAGAAGCTCAAGGATGGTACCGATCGATGCGCGCTACCCCATTTAGTGGGGGTAGAGCCTACTTGCAAGTCTCTCCGACCTTCACAAAAAAAGTTATTCAAGAATATCTCTTTCTCCTATGTGCTTACATCCCTAACCCTAACCCTAACCCTTCCGAAAGTCGGAGAAGCTCAAGGATGGTACCGATCGATGCGCGCAACCCCATTTAGTGGGGGTAGAGCCTACTTGCAAGTCTCTCCGACTTTCACAAAAAAAGTTATTCAAGAATATCTCCTCAGATTTGGGGGAATTTCGTCGGTCGACCTCTTTCGAAGGTCGTACAAGCTCGGGGATGGTACCAATCGATCCGCAGGACCCAAATTAGTCCAGATGCAACCACTTTCCAAGTCTCTCCGACCTTCACAAAAAAAGTTATTCAAGAATATCTCTTTCTCCTATGTGCTTTCATCCCTAACCCTAACCCTAACCCTTCCGAAAGTCGGAGAAGCTCAAGGATGGTACCGATCGATGCGCGCTACCCCATTTAGTGGGGGTAGAGCCTACTTGCAAGTCTCTCCGACCTTCACAAAAAAAGTTATTCAAGAATATCTCTTTCTCCTATGTGCTTTCATCCCTAACCCTAACCCTAACCCTTCCGAAAGTCGGAGAAGCTCAAGGATGGTACCGATCGATGCGCGCTACCCCATTTAGTGGGGGTAGAGCCTACTTGCAAGTCTCTCCGACCTTCACAAAAAAAGTTATTCAAGAATATCTCTTTCTCCTATGTGCTTTCATCCCTAACCCTAACCCTAACCCTTCCGAAAGTCGGAGAAGCTCAAGGATGGTACCGATTGATGCGCGCTACCCCATTTAGTGGGGGTAGAGCCTACTTGCAAGTCTCTGACCTTCACAAAAAAAGTTATTCAAGAATATCTCTTTCTCCTATGTGCTTTCATCCCTAACCCTAACCCTAACCCTTCCGAAAGTCGGAGAAGCTCAAGGATGGTACCGATCGATGCGCGCAACCCCATTTAGTGGGGGTAGAGCCTACTTGCAAGTCTCTCCGACCTTCACAAAAAAAGTTATTCAAGAATATCTCCTCAGATTTGGGGGAATTTCGTCGGTCGACCTCTTTCGAAGGTCGTACAAGCTCGGGGATGGTACCAATCGATCCGCAGGACCCAAATTAGTCCAGATGCAACCACTTTCCAAGTCTCTCCGACCTTCACAAAAAAAGTTATTCAAGAATATCTCTTTCTCCTATGTGCTTTCATCCCTAACCCTAACCCTAACCCTTCCGAAAGTCGGAGAAGCTCAAGGATGGTACCGATCGATGCGCGCTACCCCATTTAGTGGGGGTAGAGCCTACTTGCAAGTCTCTCCGACCTTCACAAAAAAAGTTATTCAAGAATATCTCTTTCTCCTATGTGCTTTCATCCCTAACCCTAACCCTAACCCTTCCGAAAGTCGGAGAAGCTCAAGGATGGTACCGATTGATGCGCGCTACCCCATTTAGTGGGGGTAGAGCCTACTTGCAAGTCTCTCCGACCTTCACAAAAAAAGTTATTCAAGAATATCTCTTTCTCCTATGTGCTTTCATCCCTAACCCTAACCCTAACCCTTCCGAAAGTCGGAGAAGCTCAAGGATGGTACCGATCGATGCGCGCAACCCCATTTAGTGGGGGTAGAGCCTACTTGCAAGTCTCTCCGACCTTCACAAAAAAAGTTATTCAAGAATATCTCCTCAGATTTGGGGGAATTTCGTCGGTCGACCTCTTTCGAAGGTCGTACAAGCTCGGGGATAGTACCAATCGATCCGCAGGACCCAAATTAGTCCAGATGCAACCACTTTCCAAGTCTCTCCGACCTTCACAAAAAAAGTTATTCAAGAATATCTCTTTCTCCTATGTGCTTTCATCCCTAACCCTAACCCTAACCCTTCCGAAAGTCGGAGAAGCTCAAGGATGGTACCGATCGATGCGCGCTACCCCATTTAGTGGGGGTAGAGCCTACTTGCAAGTCTCTCCGACCTTCACAAAAAAAGTTATTCAAGAATATCTCTTTCTCCTATGTGCTTTCATCCCTAACCCTAACCCTTCCGAAAGTCGGAGAAGCTCAAGGATGGTACCGATCGATGCGCGCAACCCCATTTAGTGGGGGTAGAGCCTACTTGCAAGTCTCTCCGACCTTCACAAAAAAAGTTATTCAAGAATATCTCCTCAGATTTGGGGGAATTTCGTCGGTCGACCTCTTCCGAAGGTCGTACAAGCTCGGGGATGGTACCAATCGATCCGCAGGACCCAAATTAGTCCAGATGCAACCACTTTCCAAGTCTCTCCGACCTTCACAAAAAAAGTTATTCAAGAATATCTCTTTCTCCTATGTGCTTTCATCCCTAACCCTAACCCTAACCCTTCCGAAAGTCGGAGAAGCTCAAGGATGGTACCGATCGATGCGCGCTACCCCATTTAGTGGGGGTAGAGCCTACTTGCAAGTCTCTCCGACCTTCACAAAAAAAGTTATTCAAGAATATCTCTTTCTCCTATGTGCTTTCATCCCTAACCCTAACCCTAACCCTTCCGAAAGTCGGAGAAGCTCAAGGATGGTACCGATCGATGCGCGCAACCCCATTTAGTGGGGGTAGAGCCTACTTGCAAGTCTCTCCGACCTTCACAAAAAAAGTTATTCAAGAATATCTCCTCAGATTTGGGGGAATTTCGTCGGTCGACCTCTTTCGAAGGTCGTACAAGCTCGGGGATGGTACCAATCGATCTGCAGGACCCAAATTAGTCCAGATGCAACCACTTTCCAAGTCTCTCCGACCTTCACAAAAAAAGTTATTCAAGAATATCTCTTTCTCCTATGTGCTTTCATCCCTAACCCTAACCCTAACCCTTCCGAAAGTCGGAGAAGCTCAAGGATGGTACCGATCGATGCGCGCTACCCCATTTAGTGGGGGTAGAGCCTACTTGCAAGTCTCTCCGACCTTCACAAAAAAAGTTATTCAAGAATATCTCCTCAGATTTGGGGGAATTTCGTCGGTCGACCTCTTCCGAAGGTCGTACAAGCTCGGGGATGGTACCAATCGATCCGCAGGACCCAAATTAGTCCAGATGCAACCACTTTCCAAGTCTCTCCGACCTTCACAAAAAAAGTTATTCAAGAATATCTCTTTCTCCTATGTGCTTTCATCCCTAACCCTAACCCTAACCCTTCCGAAAGTCGGAGAAGCTCAAGGATGGTACCGATCGATGCGCGCTACCCCATTTAGTGGGGGTAGAGCCTACTTGCAAGTCTCTCCGACCTTCACAAAAAACGTTATTCAAGAATATCTCTTTCTCCTATGTGCTTTCATCCCTAACCCTAACCCTAACCCTTCCGAAAGTCGGAGAAGCTCAAGGATGGTACCGATCGATGCGCGCTACCCCATTTAGTGGGGGTAGAGCCTACTTGCAAGTCTCTCCGACCTTCACAAAAAAAGTTATTCAAGAATATCTCCTCAGATTTGGGGGAATTTCGTCGGTCGACCTCTTCCGAAGGTCGTACAAGCTCGGGGATGGTACCAATCGATCCGCAGGACCCAAATTAGTCCAGATGCAACCACTTTCCAAGTCTCTCCGACCTTCACAAAAAAAGTTATTCAAGAATATCTCTTTCTCCTATGTGCTTTCATCCCTAACCCTAACCCTAACCCTTCCGAAAGTCGGAGAAGCTCAAGGATGGTACCGATCGATGCGCGCTACCCCATTTAGTGGGGGTAGAGCCTACTTGCAAGTCTCTCCGACCTTCACAAAAAAAGTTATTCAAGAATATCTCTTTCTCCTATGTGCTTTCATCCCTAACCCTAACCCTAACCCTTCCGAAAGTCGGAGAAGCTCAAGGATGGTACCGATCGATGTGCGCAACCCCATTTAGTGGGGGTAGAGCCTACTTGCAAGTCTCTCCGACCTTCACAAAAAAAGTTATTCAAGAATATCTCCTCAGATTTGGGGGAATTTCGTCGGTCGACCTCTTTCGAAGGTCGTACAAGCTCGGGGATGGTACCAATCGATCCGCAGGACCCAAATTAGTCCAGATGCAACCACTTTCCAAGTCTCTCCGACCTTCACAAAAAAAGTTATTCAAGAATATCTCTTTCTCCTATGTGCTTTCATCCCTAACCCTAACCCTTCCGAAAGTCGGAGAAGCTCAAGGATGGTACCGATCGATGCGCGCTACCCCATTTAGTGGGGGTAGAGCCTACTTGCAAGTCTCTCCGACCTTCACAAAAAAAGTTATTCAAGAATATCTCTTTCTCCTATGTGCTTTCATCCCTAACCCTAACCCTTCCGAAAGTCGGAGAAGCTCAAGGATGGTACCGATCGATGCGCGCAACCCCATTTAGTGGGGGTAGAGCCTACTTGCAAGTCTCTCCGACCTTCACAAAAAAAGTTATTCAAGAATATCTCTTTCTCCTATGTGCTTTCATCCCTAACCCTAACCCTAACCCTTCCGAAAGTCGGAGAAGCTCAAGGATGGTACCGATCGATGCGCGCTACCCCATTTAGTGGGGGTAGAGCCTACTTGCAAGTCTCTCCGACCTTCACAAAAAAAGTTATTCAAGAATATCTCTTTCTCCTATGTGCTTTCATCCCTAACCCTAACCCTAACCCTTCCGAAAGTCGGAGAAGCTCAAGGATGGTACCGATCGATGCGCGCAACCCCATTTAGTGGGGGTAGAGCCTACTTGCAAGTCTCTCCGACCTTCACAAAAAAAGTTATTCAAGAATATCTCCTCAGATTTGGGGGAATTTCGTCGGTCGACCTCTTTCGAAGGTCGTACAAGCTCGGGGATGGTACCAATCGATCTGCAGGACCCAAATTAGTCCAGATGCAACCACTTTCCAAGTCTCTCCGACCTTCACAAAAAAAGTTATTCAAGAATATCTCTTTCTCCTATGTGCTTTCATCCCTAACCCTAACCCTAACCCTTCCGAAAGTCGGAGAAGCTCAAGGATGGTACCGATCGATGCGCGCTACCCCATTTAGTGGGGGTAGAGCCTACTTGCAAGTCTCTCCGACCTTCACAAAAAAAGTTATTCAAGAATATCTCTTTCTCCTATGTGCTTTCATCCCTAACCCTAACCCTAACCCTTCCGAAAGTCGGAGAAGCTCAAGGATGGTACCGATCGATGCGCGCAACCCCATTTAGTGGGGGTAGAGCCTACTTGCAAGTCTCTCCGACCTTCACAAAAAAAGTTATTCAAGAATATCTCCTCAGATTTGGGGGAATTTCGTCGGTCGACCTCTTTCGAAGGTCGTACAAGCTCGGGGATGGTACCAATCGATCCGCAGGACCCAAATTAGCTCAGATGCAACCACTTTCCAAGTCTCTCCGACCTTCACAAAAAAAGTTATTCAAGAATATCTCTTTCTCCTATGTGCTTTCATCCCTAACCCTAACCCTAACCCTTCCGAAAGTCGGAGAAGCTCAAGGATGGTACCGATCGATGTGCGCTACCCCATTTAGTGGGGGTAGAGCCTACTTGCAAGTCTCTCCGACCTTCACAAAAAAAGTTATTCAAGAATATCTCTTTCTCCTATGTGCTTTCATCCCTAACCCTAACCCTAACCCTTCCGAAAGTCGGAGAAGCTCAAGGATGGTACCGATCGATGCGCGCTACCCCATTTAGTGGGGGTAGAGCCTACTTGCAAGTCTCTCCGACCTTCACAAAAAAAGTTATTCAAGAATATCTCTTTCTCCTATGTGCTTTCATCCCTAACCCTAACCCTAACCCTTCCGAAAGTCGGAGAAGCTCAAGGATGGTACCGATCGATGCGCGCTACCCCATTTAGTGGGGGTAGAGCCTACTTGCAAGTCTCTCCGACCTTCACAAAAAAAGTTATTCAAGAATATCTCTTTCTCCTATGTGCTTTCATCCCTAACCCTAACCCTAACCCTTCCGAAAGTCGGAGAAGCTCAAGGATGGTACCGATCGATGCGCGCAACCCCATTTAGTGGGGGTAGAGCCTACTTGCAAGTCTCTCCGACCTTCACAAAAAAAGTTATTCAAGAATATCTCCTCAGATTTGGGGGAATTTCGTCGGTCGACCTCTTTCGAAGGTCGTACAAGCTCGGGGATGGTACCAATCGATCTGCAGGACCCAAATTAGTCCAGATGCAACCACTTTCCAAGTCTCTCCGACCTTCACAAAAAAAGTTATTCAAGAATATCTCTTTCTCCTATGTGCTTTCATCCCTAACCCTAACCCTAACCCTTCCGAAAGTCGGAGAAGCTCAAGGATGGTACCGATCGATGCGCGCTACCCCATTTAGTGGGGGTAGAGCCTACTTGCAAGTCTCTCCGACCTTCACAAAAAAAGTTATTCAAGAATATCTCCTCAGATTTGGGGGAATTTCGTCGGTCGACCTCTTCCGAAGGTCGTACAAGCTCGGGGATGGTACCAATCGATCCGCAGGACCCAAATTAGTCCAGATGCAACCACTTTCCAAGTCTCTCCGACCTTCACAAAAAAAGTTATTCAAGAATATCTCTTTCTCCTATGTGCTTTCATCCCTAACCCTAACCCTAACCCTTCCGAAAGTCGGAGAAGCTCAAGGATGGTACCGATCGATGCGCGCTACCCCATTTAGTGGGGGTAGAGCCTACTTGCAAGTCTCTCCGACCTTCACAAAAAACGTTATTCAAGAATATCTCTTTCTCCTATGTGCTTTCATCCCTAACCCTAACCCTAACCCTTCCGAAAGTCGGAGAAGCTCAAGGATGGTACCGATCGATGCGCGCTACCCCATTTAGTGGGGGTAGAGCCTACTTGCAAGTCTCTCCGACCTTCACAAAAAAAGTTATTCAAGAATATCTCCTCAGATTTGGGGGAATTTCGTCGGTCGACCTCTTCCGAAGGTCGTACAAGCTCGGGGATGGTACCAATCGATCCGCAGGACCCAAATTAGTCCAGATGCAACCACTTTCCAAGTCTCTCCGACCTTCACAAAAAAAGTTATTCAAGAATATCTCTTTCTCCTATGTGCTTTCATCCCTAACCCTAACCCTAACCCTTCCGAAAGTCGGAGAAGCTCAAGGATGGTACCGATCGATGCGCGCTACCCCATTTAGTGGGGGTAGAGCCTACTTGCAAGTCTCTCCGACCTTCACAAAAAAAGTTATTCAAGAATATCTCTTTCTCCTATGTGCTTTCATCCCTAACCCTAACCCTAACCCTTCCGAAAGTCGGAGAAGCTCAAGGATGGTACTGATCGATGCGCGCTACCCCATTTAGTGGGGGTAGAGCCTACTTGCAAGTCTCTCCGACCTTCACAAAAAAAGTTATTCAAGAATATCTCTTTCTCCTATGTGCTTTCATCCCTAACCCTAACCCTTCCGAAAGTCGGAGAAGCTCAAGGATGGTACCGATCGATGCGCGCTACCCCATTTAGTGGGGGTAGAGCCTACTTGCAAGTCTCTCCGACCTTCACAAAAAAAGTTATTCAAGAATATCTCTTTCTCCTATGTGCTTTCATCCCTAACCCTAACCCTAACCCTTCCGAAAGTCGGAGAAGCTCAAAGATGGTACCGATCGATGCGCGCTACCCCATTTAGTGGGGGTAGAGCCTACTTGCAAGTCTCTCCGACCTTCACAAAAAAAGTTATTCAAGAATATCTCTTTCTCCTATGTGCTTTCATCCCTAACCCTAACCCTAACCCTTCCGAAAGTCGGAGAAGCTCAAGGATGGTACCGATCGATGCGCGCAACCCCATTTAGTGGGGGTAGAGCCTACTTGCAAGTCTCTCCGACCTTCACAAAAAAAGTTATTCAAGAATATCTCCTCAGATTTGGGGGAATTTCGTCGGTCGACCTCTTTCGAAGGTCGTACAAGCTCGGGGATAGTACCAATCGATCCGCAGGACCCAAATTAGTCCAGATGCAACCACTTTCCAAGTCTCTCCGACCTTCACAAAAAAAGTTAATCAAGAATATCTCTTTCTCCTATGTGCTTTCATCCCTAACCCTAACCCTAACCCTTCCGAAAGTCGGAGAAGCTCAAGGATGGTACCGATCGATGCGCGCTACCCCATTTAGTGGGGGTAGAGCCTACTTGCAAGTCTCTCCGACCTTCACAAAAAAAGTTATTCAAGAATATCTCTTTCTCCTATGTGCTTTCATCCCTAACCCTAACCCTTCCGAAAGTCGGAGAAGCTCAAGGATGGTACCGATCGATGCGCGCAACCCCATTTAGTGGGGGTAGAGCCTACTTGCAAGTCTCTCCGACCTTCACAAAAAAAGTTATTCAAGAATATCTCCTCAGATTTGGGGGAATTTCGTCGGTCGACCTCTTCCGAAGATCGTACAAGCTCGGGGATGGTACCAATCGATCCGCAGGACCCAAATTAGTCCAGATGCAACCACTTTCCAAGTCTCTCCGACCTTCACAAAAAAAGTTATTCAAGAATATCTCTTTCTCCTATGTGCTTTCATCCCTAACCCTAACCCTAACCCTTCCGAAAGTCGGAGAAGCTCAAGGATGGTACCGATCGATGCGCGCTACCCCATTTAGTGGGGGTAGAGCCTACTTGCAAGTCTCTCCGACCTTCACAAAAAAAGTTATTCAAGAATATCTCTTTCTCCTATGTGCTTTCATCCCTAACCCTAACCCTAACCCTTCCGAAAGTCGGAGAAGCTCAAGGATGGTACCGATCGATGCGCGCAACCCCATTTAGTGGGGGTAGAGCCTACTTGCAAGTCTCTCCGACCTTCACAAAAAAAGTTATTCAAGAATATCTCCTCAGATTTGGGGGAATTTCGTCGGTCGACCTCTTTCGAAGGTCGTACAAGCTCGGGGATGGTACCAATCGATCTGCAGGACCCAAATTAGTCCAGATGCAACCACTTTCCAAGTCTCTCCGACCTTCACAAAAAAAGTTATTCAAGAATATCTCTTTCTCCTATGTGCTTTCATCCCTAACCCTAACCCTAACCCTTCCGAAAGTCGGAGAAGCTCAAGGATGGTACCGATCGATGCGCGCTACCCCATTTAGTGGGGGTAGAGCCTACTTGCAAGTCTCTCCGACCTTCACAAAAAAAGTTATTCAAGAATATCTCCTCAGATTTGGGGGAATTTCGTCGGTCGACCTCTTCCGAAGGTCGTACAAGCTCGGGGATGGTACCAATCGATCCGCAGGACCCAAATTAGTCCAGATGCAACCACTTTCCAAGTCTCTCCGACCTTCACAAAAAAAGTTATTCAAGAATATCTCTTTCTCCTATGTGCTTTCATCCCTAACCCTAACCCTAACCCTTCCGAAAGTCGGAGAAGCTCAAGGATGGTACCGATCGATGCGCGCTACCCCATTTAGTGGGGGTAGAGCCTACTTGCAAGTCTCTCCGACCTTCACAAAAAAAGTTATTCAAGAATATCTCTTTCTCCTATGTGCTTTCATCCCTAACCCTAACCCTAACCCTTCCGAAAGTCGGAGAAGCTCAAGGATGGTACTGATCGATGCGCGCTACCCCATTTAGTGGGGGTAGAGCCTACTTGCAAGTCTCTCCGACCTTCACAAAAAAAGTTATTCAAGAATATCTCTTTCTCCTATGTGCTTTCATCCCTAACCCTAACCCTAACCCTTCCGAAAGTCGGAGAAGCTCAAGGATGGTACCGATCGATGCGCGCTACCCCATTTAGTGGGGGTAGAGCCTACTTGCAAGTCTCTCCGACCTTCACAAAAAAAGTTATTCAAGAATATCTCTTTCTCCTATGTGCTTTCATCCCTAACCCTAACCCTAACCCTTCCGAAAGTCGGAGAAGCTCAAGGATGGTACTGATCGATGCGCGCTACCCCATTTAGTGGGGGTAGAGCCTACTTGCAAGTCTCTCCGACCTTCACAAAAAAAGTTATTCAAGAATATCTCTTTCTCCTATGTGCTTTCATCCCTAACCCTAACCCTAACCCTTCCGAAAGTCGGAGAAGCTCAAGGATGGTACCGATCGATGCGCGCTACCCCATTTAGTGGGGGTAGAGCCTACTTGCAAGTCTCTCCGACCTTCACAAAAAAAGTTATTCAAGAATATCTCTTTCTCCTATGTGCTTTCATCCCTAACCCTAACCCTAACCCTTCCGAAAGTCGGAGAAGCTCAAAGATGGTACCGATCGATGCGCGCTACCCCATTTAGTGGGGGTAGAGCCTACTTGCAAGTCTCTCCGACCTTCACAAAAAAAGTTATTCAAGAATATCTCTTTCTCCTATGTGCTTTCATCCCTAACCCTAACCCTAACCCTTCCGAAAGTCGGAGAAGCTCAAGGATGGTACCGATCGATGCGCGCAACCCCATTTAGTGGGGGTAGAGCCTACTTGCAAGTCTCTCCGACCTTCACAAAAAAAGTTATTCAAGAATATCTCCTCAGATTTGGGGGAATTTCGTCGGTCGACCTCTTTCGAAGGTCGTACAAGCTCGGGGATAGTACCAATCGATCCGCAGGACCCAAATTAGTCCAGATGCAACCACTTTCCAAGTCTCTCCGACCTTCACAAAAAAAGTTAATCAAGAATATCTCTTTCTCCTATGTGCTTTCATCCCTAACCCTAACCCTAACCCTTCCGAAAGTCGGAGAAGCTCAAGGATGGTACCGATCGATGCGCGCTACCCCATTTAGTGGGGGTAGAGCCTACTTGCAAGTCTCTCCGACCTTCACAAAAAAAGTTATTCAAGAATATCTCTTTCTCCTATGTGCTTTCATCCCTAACCCTAACCCTTCCGAAAGTCGGAGAAGCTCAAGGATGGTACCGATCGATGCGCGCAACCCCATTTAGTGGGGGTAGAGCCTACTTGCAAGTCTCTCCGACCTTCACAAAAAAAGTTATTCAAGAATATCTCCTCAGATTTGGGGGAATTTCGTCGGTCGACCTCTTCCGAAGGTCGTACAAGCTCGGGGATGGTACCAATCGATCCGCAGGACCCAAATTAGTCCAGATGCAACCACTTTCCAAGTCTCTCCGACCTTCACAAAAAAAGTTATTCAAGAATATCTCTTTCTCCTATGTGCTTTCATCCCTAACCCTAACCCTAACCCTTCCGAAAGTCGGAGAAGCTCAAGGATGGTACCGATCGATGCGCGCTACCCCATTTAGTGGGGGTAGAGCCTACTTGCAAGTCTCTCCGACCTTCACAAAAAAAGTTATTCAAGAATATCTCTTTCTCCTATGTGCTTTCATCCCTAACCCTAACCCTAACCCTTCCGAAAGTCGGAGAAGCTCAAGGATGGTACCGATCGATGCGCGCAACCCCATTTAGTGGGGGTAGAGCCTACTTGCAAGTCTCTCCGACCTTCACAAAAAAAGTTATTCAAGAATATCTCCTCAGATTTGGGGGAATTTCGTCGGTCGACCTCTTTCGAAGGTCGTACAAGCTCGGGGATGGTACCAATCGATCTGCAGGACCCAAATTAGTCCAGATGCAACCACTTTCCAAGTCTCTCCGACCTTCACAAAAAAAGTTATTCAAGAATATCTCTTTCTCCTATGTGCTTTCATCCCTAACCCTAACCCTAACCCTTCCGAAAGTCGGAGAAGCTCAAGGATGGTACCGATCGATGCGCGCTACCCCATTTAGTGGGGGTAGAGCCTACTTGCAAGTCTCTCCGACCTTCACAAAAAAAGTTATTCAAGAATATCTCCTCAGATTTGGGGGAATTTCGTCGGTCGACCTCTTCCGAAGGTCGTACAAGCTCGGGGATGGTACCAATCGATCCGCAGGACCCAAATTAGTCCAGATGCAACCACTTTCCAAGTCTCTCCGACCTTCACAAAAAAAGTTATTCAAGAATATCTCTTTCTCCTATGTGCTTTCATCCCTAACCCTAACCCTAACCCTTCCGAAAGTCGGAGAAGCTCAAGGATGGTACCGATCGATGCGCGCTACCCCATTTAGTGGGGGTAGAGCCTACTTGCAAGTCTCTCCGACCTTCACAAAAAAAGTTATTCAAGAATATCTCTTTCTCCTATGTGCTTTCATCCCTAACCCTAACCCTAACCCTTCCGAAAGTCGGAGAAGCTCAAGGATGGTACCGATCGATGCGCGCAACCCCATTTAGTGGGGGTAGAGCCTACTTGCAAGTCTCTCCGACCTTCACAAAAAAAGTTATTCAAGAATATCTCTTTCTCCTATGTGCTTTCATCCCTAACCCTAACCCTAACCCTTCCGAAAGTCGGAGAAGCTCAAGGATGGTACCGATCGATGCGCGCTACCCCATTTAGTGGGGGTAGAGCCTACTTGCAAGTCTCTCCGACCTTCACAAAAAACGTTATTCAAGAATATCTCTTTCTCCTATGTGCTTTCATCCCTAACCCTAACCCTAACCCTTCCGAAAGTCGGAGAAGCTCAAGGATGGTACCGATCGATGCGCGCTACCCCATTTAGTGGGGGTAGAGCCTACTTGCAAGTCTCTCCGACCTTCACAAAAAAAGTTATTCAAGAATATCTCCTCAGATTTGGGGGAATTTCGTCGGTCGACCTCTTCCGAAGGTCGTACAAGCTCGGGGATGGTACCAATCGATCTGCAGGACCCAAATTAGTCCAGATGCAACCACTTTCCAAGTCTCTCCGACCTTCACAAAAAAAGTTATTCAAGAATATCTCTTTCTCCTATGTGCTTTCATCCCTAACCCTAACCCTAACCCTTCCGAAAGTCGGAGAAGCTCAAGGATGGTACCGATCGATGCGCGCTACCCCATTTAGTGGGGGTAGAGCCTACTTGCAAGTCTCTCCGACCTTCACAAAAAAAGTTATTCAAGAATATCTCTTTCTCCTATGTGCTTTCATCCCTAACCCTAACCCTAACCCTTCCGAAAGTCGGAGAAGCTCAAGGATGGTACTGATCGATGCGCGCTACCCCATTTAGTGGGGGTAGAGCCTACTTGCAAGTCTCTCCGACCTTCACAAAAAAAGTTATTCAAGAATATCTCTTTCTCCTATGTGCTTTCATCCCTAACCCTAACCCTAACCCTTCCGAAAGTCGGAGAAGCTCAAGGATGGTACCGATCGATGCGCGCTACCCCATTTAGTGGGGGTAGAGCCTACTTGCAAGTCTCTCCGACCTTCACAAAAAAAGTTATTCAAGAATATCTCTTTCTCCTATGTGCTTTCATCCCTAACCCTAACCCTAACCCTTCCGAAAGTCGGAGAAGCTCAAGGATGGTACCGATCGATGTGCGCAACCCCATTTAGTGGGGGTAGAGCCTACTTGCAAGTCTCTCCGACCTTCACAAAAAAAGTTATTCAAGAATATCTCCTCAGATTTGGGGGAATTTCGTCGGTCGACCTCTTTCGAAGGTCGTACAAGCTCGGGGATGGTACCAATCGATCCGCAGGACCCAAATTAGTCCAGATGCAACCACTTTCCAAGTCTCTCCGACCTTCACAAAAAAAGTTATTCAAGAATATCTCTTTCTCCTATGTGCTTTCATCCCTAACCCTAACCCTAACCCTTCCGAAAGTCGGAGAAGCTCAAGGATGGTACCGATCGATGCGCGCTACCCCATTTAGTGGGGGTAGAGCCTACTTGCAAGTCTCTCCGACCTTCACAAAAAACGTTATTCAAGAATATCTCTTTCTCCTATGTGCTTTCATCCCTAACCCTAACCCTAACCCTTCCGAAAGTCGGAGAAGCTCAAGGATGGTACCGATCGATGCGCGCTACCCCATTTAGTGGGGGTAGAGCCTACTTGCAAGTCTCTCCGACCTTCACAAAAAAAGTTATTCAAGAATATCTCCTCAGATTTGGGGGAATTTCGTCGGTCGACCTCTTCCGAAGGTCGTACAAGCTCGGGGATGGTACCAATCGATCCGCAGGACCCAAATTAGTCCAGATGCAACCACTTTCCAAGTCTCTCCGACCTTCACAAAAAAAGTTATTCAAGAATATCTCTTTCTCCTATGTGCTTTCATCCCTAACCCTAACCCTAACCCTTCCGAAAGTCGGAGAAGCTCAAGGATGGTACCGATCGATGCGCGCTACCCCATTTAGTGGGGGTAGAGCCTACTTGCAAGTCTCTCCGACCTTCACAAAAAAAGTTATTCAAGAATATCTCTTTCTCCTATGTGCTTTCATCCCTAACCCTAACCCTAACCCTTCCGAAAGTCGGAGAAGCTCAAGGATGGTACTGATCGATGCGCGCTACCCCATTTAGTGGGGGTAGAGCCTACTTGCAAGTCTCTCCGACCTTCACAAAAAAAGTTATTCAAGAATATCTCTTTCTCCTATGTGCTTTCATCCCTAACCCTAACCCTAACCCTTCCGAAAGTCGGAGAAGCTCAAGGATGGTACCGATCGATGCGCGCTACCCCATTTAGTGGGGGTAGAGCCTACTTGCAAGTCTCTCCGACCTTCACAAAAAAAGTTATTCAAGAATATCTCTTTCTCCTATGTGCTTTCATCCCTAACCCTAACCCTAACCCTTCCGAAAGTCGGAGAAGCTCAAAGATGGTACCGATCGATGCGCGCTACCCCATTTAGTGGGGGTAGAGCCTACTTGCAAGTCTCTCCGACCTTCACAAAAAAAGTTATTCAAGAATATCTCTTTCTCCTATGTGCTTTCATCCCTAACCCTAACCCTAACCCTTCCGAAAGTCGGAGAAGCTCAAGGATGGTACCGATCGATGCGCGCAACCCCATTTAGTGGGGGTAGAGCCTACTTGCAAGTCTCTCCGACCTTCACAAAAAAAGTTATTCAAGAATATCTCCTCAGATTTGGGGGAATTTCGTCGGTCGACCTCTTTCGAAGGTCGTACAAGCTCGGGGATAGTACCAATCGATCCGCAGGACCCAAATTAGTCCAGATGCAACCACTTTCCAAGTCTCTCCGACCTTCACAAAAAAAGTTAATCAAGAATATCTCTTTCTCCTATGTGCTTTCATCCCTAACCCTAACCCTAACCCTTCCGAAAGTCGGAGAAGCTCAAGGATGGTACCGATCGATGCGCGCTACCCCATTTAGTGGGGGTAGAGCCTACTTGCAAGTCTCTCCGACCTTCACAAAAAAAGTTATTCAAGAATATCTCTTTCTCCTATGTGCTTTCATCCCTAACCCTAACCCTTCCGAAAGTCGGAGAAGCTCAAGGATGGTACCGATCGATGCGCGCAACCCCATTTAGTGGGGGTAGAGCCTACTTGCAAGTCTCTCCGACCTTCACAAAAAAAGTTATTCAAGAATATCTCCTCAGATTTGGGGGAATTTCGTCGGTCGACCTCTTCCGAAGGTCGTACAAGCTCGAGGATGGTACCAATCGATCCGCAGGACCCAAATTAGTCCAGATGCAACCACTTTCCAAGTCTCTCCGACCTTCACAAAAAAAGTTATTCAAGAATATCTCTTTCTCCTATGTGCTTTCATCCCTAACCCTAACCCTAACCCTTCCGAAAGTCGGAGAAGCTCAAGGATGGTACCGATCGATGCGCGCTACCCCATTTAGTGGGGGTAGAGCCTACTTGCAAGTCTCTCCGACCTTCACAAAAAAAGTTATTCAAGAATATCTCTTTCTCCTATGTGCTTTCATCCCTAACCCTAACCCTAACCCTTCCGAAAGTCGGAGAAGCTCAAGGATGGTACCGATCGATGCGCGCAACCCCATTTAGTGGGGGTAGAGCCTACTTGCAAGTCTCTCCGACCTTCACAAAAAAAGTTATTCAAGAATATCTCCTCAGATTTGGGGGAATTTCGTCGGTCGACCTCTTTCGAAGGTCGTACAAGCTCGGGGATGGTACCAATCGATCTGCAGGACCCAAATTAGTCCAGATGCAACCACTTTCCAAGTCTCTCCGACCTTCACAAAAAAAGTTATTCAAGAATATCTCTTTCTCCTATGTGCTTTCATCCCTAACCCTAACCCTAACCCTTCCGAAAGTCGGAGAAGCTCAAGGATGGTACCGATCGATGCGCGCTACCCCATTTAGTGGGGGTAGAGCCTACTTGCAAGTCTCTCCGACCTTCACAAAAAAAGTTATTCAAGAATATCTCCTCAGATTTGGGGGAATTTCGTCGGTCGACCTCTTCCGAAGGTCGTACAAGCTCGGGGATGGTACCAATCGATCCGCAGGACCCAAATTAGTCCAGATGCAACCACTTTCCAAGTCTCTCCGACCTTCACAAAAAAAGTTATTCAAGAATATCTCTTTCTCCTATGTGCTTTCATCCCTAACCCTAACTCTAACCCTTCCGAAAGTCGGAGAAGCTCAAGGATGGTACCGATCGATGCGCGCTACCCCATTTAGTGGGGGTAGAGCCTACTTGCAAGTCTCTCCGACCTTCACAAAAAAAGTTATTCAAGAATATCTCTTTCTCCTATGTGCTTTCATCCCTAACCCTAACCCTAACCCTTCCGAAAGTCGGAGAAGCTCAAGGATGGTACCGATCGATGCGCGCAACCCCATTTAGTGGGGGTAGAGCCTACTTGCAAGTCTCTCCGACCTTCACAAAAAAAGTTATTCAAGAATATCTCCTCAGATTTGGGGGAATTTCGTCGGTCGACCTCTTTCGAAGGTCGTACAAGCTCGGGGATGGTACCAATCGATCTGCAGGACCCAAATTAGTCCAGATGCAACCACTTTCCAAGTCTCTCCGACCTTCACAAAAAAAGTTATTCAAGAATATCTCTTTCTCCTATGTGCTTTCATCCCTAACCCTAACCCTAACCCTTCCGAAAGTCGGAGAAGCTCAAGGATGGTACCGATCGATGCGCGCTACCCCATTTAGTGGGGGTAGAGCCTACTTGCAAGTCTCTCCGACCTTCACAAAAAAAGTTATTCAAGAATATCTCTTTCTCCTATGTGCTTTCATCCCTAACCCTAACCCTAACCCTTCCGAAAGTCGGAGAAGCTCAAGGATGGTACCGATCGATGCGCGCAACCCCATTTAGTGGGGGTAGAGCCTACTTGCAAGTCTCTCCGACCTTCACAAAAAAAGTTATTCAAGAATATCTCCTCAGATTTGGGGGAATTTCGTCGGTCGACCTCTTTCGAAGGTCGTACAAGCTCGGGGATGGTACCAATCGATCTGCAGGACCCAAATTAGTCCAGATGCAACCACTTTCCATGTCTCTCCGACCTTCACAAAAAAAGTTATTCAAGAATATCTCTTTCTCCTATGTGCTTTCATCCCTAACCCTAACCCTAACCCTTCCGAAAGTCGGAGAAGCTCAAGGATGGTACCGATCGATGCGCGCTACCCCATTTAGTGGGGGTAGAGCCTACTTGCAAGTCTCTCCGACCTTCACAAAAAAAGTTATTCAAGAATATCTCCTCAGATTTGGGGGAATTTCGTCGGTCGACCTCTTCCGAAGGTCGTACAAGCTCGGGAATGGTACCAATCGATCCGCAGGACCCAAATTAGTCCAGATGCAACCACTTTCCAAGTCTCTCCGACCTTCACAAAAAAAGTTATTCAAGAATATCTCTTTCTCCTATGTGCTTTCATCCCTAACCCTAACCCTAACCCTTCCGAAAGTCGGAGAAGCTCAAGGATGGTACCGATCGATGCGCGCTACCCCATTTAGTGGGGGTAGAGCCTACTTGCAAGTCTCTCCGACCTTCACAAAAAAAGTTATTCAAGAATATCTCTTTCTCCTATGTGCTTTCATCCCTAACCCTAACCCTAACCCTTCCGAAAGTCGGAGAAGCTCAAGGATGGTACCGATCGATGCGCGCAACCCCATTTAGTGGGGGTAGAGCCTACTTGCAAGTCTCTCCGACCTTCACAAAAAAAGTTATTCAAGAATATCTCCTCAGATTTGGGGGAATTTCGTCGGTCGACCTCTTTCGAAGGTCGTACAAGCTCGGGGATGGTACCAATCGATCTGCAGGACCCAAATTAGTCCAGATGCAACCACTTTCCAAGTCTCTCCGACCTTCACAAAAAAAGTTATTCAAGAATATCTCTTTCTCCTATGTGCTTTCATCCCTAACCCTAACCCTAACCCTTCCGAAAGTCGGAGAAGCTCAAGGATGGTACCGATCGATGCGCGCTACCCCATTTAGTGGGGGTAGAGCCTACTTGCAAGTCTCTCCGACCTTCACAAAAAAAGTTATTCAAGAATATCTCCTCAGATTTGGGGGAATTTCGTCGGTCGACCTCTTCCGAAGGTCGTACAAGCTCGGGGATGGTACCAATCGATCCGCAGGACCCAAATTAGTCCAGATGCAACCACTTTCCAAGTCTCTCCGACCTTCACAAAAAAAGTTATTCAAGAATATCTCTTTCTCCTATGTGCTTTCATCCCTAACCCTAACCCTAACCCTTCCGAAAGTCGGAGAAGCTCAAGGATGGTACTGATCGATGCGCGCTACCCCATTTAGTGGGGGTAGAGCCTACTTGCAAGTCTCTCCGACCTTTACAAAAAACGTTATTCAAGAATATCTCTTTCTCCTATGTGCTTTCATCCCTAACCCTAACCCTAACCCTTCCGAAAGTCGGAGAAGCTCAAGGATGGTACCGATCGATGCGCGCTACCCCATTTAGTGGGGGTAGAGCCTACTTGCAAGTCTCTCCGACCTTCACAAAAAAAGTTATTCAAGAATATCTCCTCAGATTTGGGGGAATTTCGTCGGTCAACCTCTTCCGAAGGTCGTACAAGCTCGGGGATGGTACCAATCGATCCGCAGGACCCAAATTAGTCCAGATGCAACCACTTTCCAAGTCTCTCCGACCTTCACAAAAAAAGTTATTCAAGAATATCTCTTTCTCCTATGTGCTTTCATCCCTAACCCTAACCCTAACCCTTCCGAAAGTCGGAGAAGCTCAAGGATGGTACCGATCGATGCGCGCTACCCCATTTAGTGGGGGTAGAGCCTACTTGCAAGTCTCTCCGACCTTCACAAAAAAAGTTATTCAAGAATATCTCTTTCTCCTATGTGCTTTCATCCCTAACCCTAACCCTAACCCTTCCGAAAGTCGGAGAAGCTCAAGGATGGTACTGATCGATGCGCGCTACCCCATTTAGTGGGGGTAGAGCCTACTTGCAAGTCTCTCCGACCTTCACAAAAAAAGTTATTCAAGAATATCTCTTTCTCCTATGTGCTTTCATCCCTAACCCTAACCCTAACCCTTCCGAAAGTCGGAGAAGCTCAAGGATGGTACCGATCGATGCGCGCTACCCCATTTAGTGGGGGTAGAGCCTACTTGCAAGTCTCTCCGACCTTCACAAAAAAAGTTATTCAAGAATATCTCTTTCTCCTATGTGCTTTCATCCCTAACCCTAACCCTAACCCTTCCGAAAGTCGGAGAAGCTCAAGGATGGTACCGATCGATGTGCGCAACCCCATTTAGTGGGGGTAGAGCCTACTTGCAAGTCTCTCCGACCTTCACAAAAAAAGTTATTCAAGAATATCTCCTCAGATTTGGGGGAATTTCGTCGGTCGACCTCTTTCGAAGGTCGTACAAGCTCGGGGATGGTACCAATCGATCCGCAGGACCCAAATTAGTCCAGATGCAACCACTTTCCAAGTCTCTCCGACCTTCACAAAAAAAGTTATTCAAGAATATCTCTTTCTCCTATGTGCTTTCATCCCTAACCCTAACCCTAACCCTTCCGAAAGTCGGAGAAGCTCAAGGATGGTACCGATCGATGCGCGCTACCCCATTTAGTGGGGGTAGAGCCTACTTGCAAGTCTCTCCGACCTTCACAAAAAAAGTTATTCAAGAATATCTCTTTCTCCTATGTGCTTTCATCCCTAACCCTAACCCTAACCCTTCCGAAAGTCGGAGAAGCTCAAGGATGGTACCGATCGATGCGCGCAACCCCATTTAGTGGGGGTAGAGCCTACTTGCAAGTCTCTCCGACCTTCACAAAAAAGTTATTCAAGAATATCTCCTCAGATTTGGGGGAATTTCGTCGGTCGACCTCTTCCGAAGGTCGTACAAGCTCGGGGATGGTACCAATCGATCCGCAGGACCCAAATTAGTCCAGATGCAACCACTTTCCAAGTCTCTCCGACCTTCACAAAAAAAGTTATTCAAGAATATCTCTTTCTCCTATGTGCTTTCATCCCTAACCCTAACCCTAACCCTTCCGAAAGTCGGAGAAGCTCAAGGATGGTACCGATCGATGCGCGCTACCCCATTTAGTGGGGGTAGAGCCTACTTGCAAGTCTCTCCGACCTTCACAAAAAAAGTTATTCAAGAATATCTCTTTCTCCTATGTGCTTTCATCCCTAACCCTAACCCTAACCCTTCCGAAAGTCGGAGAAGCTCAAGGATGGTACCGATCGATGCGCGCAACCCCATTTAGTGGGGGTAGAGCCTACTTGCAAGTCTCTCCGACCTTCACAAAAAAAGTTATTCAAGAATATCTCCTCAGATTTGGGGGAATTTCGTCGGTCGACCTCTTTCGAAGGTCGTACAAGCTCGGGGATGGTACCAATCGATCCGCAGGACCCAAATTAGTCCAGATGCAACCACTTTCCAAGTCTCTCCGACCTTCACAAAAAAAGTTATTCAAGAATATCTCTTTCTCCTATGTGCTTTCATCCCTAACCCTAACCCTAACCCTTCCGAAAGTCGGAGAAGCTCAAGGATGGTACCGATCGATGCGCGCTACCCCATTTAGTGGGGGTAGAGCCTACTTGCAAGTCTCTCCGACCTTCACAAAAAAAGTTATTCAAGAATATCTCTTTCTCCTATGTGCTTTCATCCCTAACCCTAACCCTAACCCTTCCGAAAGTCGGAGAAGCTCAAGGATGGTACCGATCGATGCGCGCAACCCCATTTAGTGGGGGTAGAGCCTACTTGCAAGTCTCTCCGACCTTCACAAAAAAAGTTATTCAAGAATATCTCCTCAGATTTGGGGGAATTTCGTCGGTCGACCTCTTCCGAAGGTCGTACAAGCTCGGGGATGGTACCAATCGATCCGCAGGACCCAAATTAGTCCAGATGCAACCACTTTCCAAGTCTCTCCGACCTTCACAAAAAAAGTTATTCAAGAATATCTCTTTCTCCTATGTGCTTTCATCCCTAACCCTAACCCTAACCCTTCCGAAAGTTGGAGAAGCTCAAGGATGGTACCGATCGATGCGCGCTACCCCATTTAGTGGGGGTAGAGCCTACTTGCAAGTCTCTCCGACCTTCACAAAAAAAGTTATTCAAGAATATCTCTTTCTCCTATGTGCTTTCATCCCTAACCCTAACCCTAACCCTTCCGAAAGTCGGAGAAGCTCAAGGATGGTACCGATCGATGCGCGCAACCCCATTTAGTGGGGGTAGAGCCTACTTGCAAGTCTCTTTGACCTTCACAAAAAAAGTTATTCAAGAATATCTCCTCAGATTTGGGGGAATTTCGTCGGTCGACCTCTTTCGAAGGTCGTACAAGCTCGGGGATGGTACCAATCGATCCGCAGGACCCAAATTAGTCCAGATGCAACCACTTTCCAAGTCTCTCCGACCTTCAAAAAAAAAGTTATTCAAGAATATCTCTTTCTCCTATGTGCTTTCATCCCTAACCCTAACCCTAACCCTTCCGAAAGTCGGAGAAGCTCAAGGATGGTACCGATCGATGTGCGCTACCCCATTTAGTGGGGGTAGAGCCTACTTGCAAGTCTCTCCGACCTTCACAAAAAAAGTTATTCAAGAATATCTCTTTCTCCTATGTGCTTTCATCCCTAACCCTAACCCTAACCCTTCCGAAAGTCGGAGAAGCTCAAGGATGGTACCGATCGATGCGCGCAACCCCATTTAGTGGGGGTAGAGCCTACTTGCAAGTCTCTCCGACCTTCACAAAAAAAGTTATTCAAGAATATCTCCTCAGATTTGGGGGAATTTCGTCGGTCGACCTCTTCCGAAGGTCGTACAAGCTCGGGGATGGTACCAATCGATCAGCAGGACCCAAATTAGTCCAGATGCAACCACTTTCCAAGTCTCTCCGACCTTCACAAAAAAAGTTATTCAAGAATATCTCTTTCTCCTATGTGCTTTCATCCCTAACCCTAACCCTAACCCTTCCGAAAGTCGGAGAAGCTCAAGGATGGTACCAATCGATGCGCGCTACCCCATTTAGTGGGGGTAGAGCCTACTTGCAAGTCTCTCCGACCTTCACAAAAAAAGTTATTCAAGAATATCTCTTTCTCCTATGTGCTTTCATCCCTAACCCTAACCCTAACCCTTCCGAAAGTCGGAGAAGCTCAAGGATGGTACCGATCGATGCGCGCAACCCCATTTAGTGGGGGTAGAGCCTACTTGCAAGTCTCTCCGACCTTCACAAAAAAAGTTATTCAAGAATATCTCCTCAGATTTGGGGGAATTTCGTCGGTCGACCTCTTCCGAAGGTCGTACAAGCTCGGGGATGGTACCAATCGATCCGCAGGACCCAAATTAGTCCAGATGCAACCACTTTCCAAGTCTCTCCGACCTTCACAAAAAAAGTTATTCAAGAATATCTCTTTCTCCTATGTGCTTTCATCCCTAACCCTAACCCTAACCCTTCCGAAAGTCGGAGAAGCTCAAGGATGGTACCGATCGATGCGCGCTACCCCATTTAGTGGGGGTAGAGCCTACTTGCAAGTCTCTCCGACCTTCACAAAAAAAGTTATTCAAGAATATCTCTTTCTCCTATGTGCTTTCATCCCTAACCCTAACCCTAACCCTTCCGAAAGTCGGAGAAGCTCAAGGATGGTACCGATCGATGCGCGCTACCCCATTTAGTGGGGGTAGAGCCTACTTGCAAGTCTCTCCGACCTTCACAAAAAAAGTTATTCAAGAATATCTCTTTCTCCTATGTGCTTTCATCCCTAACCCTAACCCTAACCCTTCCGAAAGTCGGAGAAGCTCAAGGATGGTACCGATCGATGCGCGCAACCCCATTTAGTGGGGGTAGAGCCTACTTGCAAGTCTCTCCGACCTTCACAAAAAAAGTTATTCAAGAATATCTCCTCAGATTTGGGGGAATTTCGTCGGTCGACCTCTTTCGAAGGTCGTACAAGCTCGGGGATGGTACCAATCGATCTGCAGGACCCAAATTAGTCCAGATGCAACCACTTTCCAAGTCTCTCCGACCTTCACAAAAAAAGTTATTCAAGAATATCTCTTTCTCCTATGTGCTTTCATCCCTAACCCTAACCCTAACCCTTCCGAAAGTCGGAGAAGCTCAAGGATGGTACCGATCGATGCGCGCTACCCCATTTAGTGGGGGTAGAGCCTACTTGCAAGTCTCTCCGACCTTCACAAAAAAAGTTATTCAAGAATATCTCCTCAGATTTGGGGGAATTTCGTCGGTCGACCTCTTCCGAAGGTCGTACAAGCTCGGGGATGGTACCAATCGATCCGCAGGACCCAAATTAGTCCAGATGCAACCACTTTCCAAGTCTCTCCGACCTTCACAAAAAAAGTTATTCAAGAATATCTCTTTCTCCTATGTGCTTTCATCCCTAACCCTAACCCTAACCCTTCCGAAAGTCGGAGAAGCTCAAGGATGGTACCGATCGATGCGCGCTACCCCATTTAGTGGGGGTAGAGCCTACTTGCAAGTCTCTCCGACCTTCACAAAAAAAGTTATTCAAGAATATCTCTTTCTCCTATGTGCTTTCATCCCTAACCCTAACCCTAACCCTTCCGAAAGTCGGAGAAGCTCAAGGATGGTACCGATCGATGCGCGCAACCCCATTTAGTGGGGGTAGAGCCTACTTGCAAGTCTCTCCGACCTTCACAAAAAAAGTTATTCAAGAATATCTCCTCAGATTTGGGGGAATTTCGTCGGTCGACCTCTTTCGAAGGTCGTACAAGCTCGGGGATGGTACCAATCGATCTGCAGGACCCAAATTAGTCCAGATGCAACCACTTTCCAAGTCTCTCCGACCTTCACAAAAAAAGTTATTCAAGAATATCTCTTTCTCCTATGTGCTTTCATCCCTAACCCTAACCCTAACCCTTCCGAAAGTCGGAGAAGCTCAAGGATGGTACCGATCGATGCGCGCTACCCCATTTAGTGGGGGTAGAGCCTACTTGCAAGTCTCTCCGACCTTCACAAAAAAAGTTATTCAAGAATATCTCCTCAGATTTGGGGGAATTTCGTCGGTCGACCTCTTCCGAAGGTCGTACAAGCTCGGGGATGGTACCAATCGATCCGCAGGACCCAAATTAGTCCAGATGCAACCACTTTCCAAGTCTCTCCGACCTTCACAAAAAAAGTTATTCAAGAATATCTCTTTCTCCTATGTGCTTTCATCCCTAACCCTAACCCTAACCCTTCCGAAAGTCGGAGAAGCTCAAGGATGGTACTGATCGATGCGCGCTACCCCATTTAGTGGGGGTAGAGCCTACTTGCAAGTCTCTCCGACCTTCACAAAAAACGTTATTCAAGAATATCTCTTTCTCCTATGTGCTTTCATCCCTAACCCTAACCCTAACCCTTCCGAAAGTCGGAGAAGCTCAAGGATGGTACCGATCGATGCGCGCTACCCCATTTAGTGGGGGTAGAGCCTACTTGCAAGTCTCTCCGACCTTCACAAAAAAAGTTATTCAAGAATATCTCCTCAGATTTGGGGGAATTTCGTCGGTCAACCTCTTCCGAAGGTCGTACAAGCTCGGGGATGGTACCAATCGATCCGCAGGACCCAAATTAGTCCAGATGCAACCACTTTCCAAGTCTCTCCGACCTTCACAAAAAAAGTTATTCAAGAATATCTCTTTCTCCTATGTGCTTTCATCCCTAACCCTAACCCTAACCCTTCCGAAAGTCGGAGAAGCTCAAGGATGGTACCGATCGATGCGCGCTACCCCATTTAGTGGGGGTAGAGCCTACTTGCAAGTCTCTCCGACCTTCACAAAAAAAGTTATTCAAGAATATCTCTTTCTCCTATGTGCTTTCATCCCTAACCCTAACCCTAACCCTTCCGAAAGTCGGAGAAGCTCAAGGATGGTACTGATCGATGCGCGCTACCCCATTTAGTGGGGGTAGAGCCTACTTGCAAGTCTCTCCGACCTTCACAAAAAAAGTTATTCAAGAATATCTCTTTCTCCTATGTGCTTTCATCCCTAACCCTAACCCTAACCCTTCCGAAAGTCGGAGAAGCTCAAGGATGGTACCGATCGATGCGCGCTACCCCATTTAGTGGGGGTAGAGCCTACTTGCAAGTCTCTCCGACCTTCACAAAAAAAGTTATTCAAGAATATCTCTTTCTCCTATGTGCTTTCATCCCTAACCCTAACCCTAACCCTTCCGAAAGTCGGAGAAGCTCAAAGATGGTACCGATCGATGCGCGCTACCCCATTTAGTGGGGGTAGAGCCTACTTGCAAGTCTCTCCGACCTTCACAAAAAAAGTTATTCAAGAATATCTCTTTCTCCTATGTGCTTTCATCCCTAACCCTAACCCTAACCCTTCCGAAAGTCGGAGAAGCTCAAGGATGGTACCGATCGATGCGCGCAACCCCATTTAGTGGGGGTAGAGCCTACTTGCAAGTCTCTCCGACCTTCACAAAAAAAGTTATTCAAGAATATCTCCTCAGATTTGGGGGAATTTCGTCGGTCGACCTCTTTCGAAGGTCGTACAAGCTCGGGGATAGTACCAATCGATCCGCAGGACCCAAATTAGTCCAGATGCAACCACTTTCCAAGTCTCTCCGACCTTCACAAAAAAAGTTAATCAAGAATATCTCTTTCTCCTATGTGCTTTCATCCCTAACCCTAACCCTAACCCTTCCGAAAGTCGGAGAAGCTCAAGGATGGTACCGATCGATGCGCGCTACCCCATTTAGTGGGGGTAGAGCCTACTTGCAAGTCTCTCCGACCTTCACAAAAAAAGTTATTCAAGAATATCTCTTTCTCCTATGTGCTTTCATCCCTAACCCTAACCCTTCCGAAAGTCGGAGAAGCTCAAGGATGGTACCGATCGATGCGCGCAACCCCATTTAGTGGGGGTAGAGCCTACTTGCAAGTCTCTCCGACCTTCACAAAAAAAGTTATTCAAGAATATCTCCTCAGATTTGGGGGAATTTCGTCGGTCGACCTCTTCCGAAGGTCGTACAAGCTCGAGGATGGTACCAATCGATCCGCAGGACCCAAATTAGTCCAGATGCAACCACTTTCCAAGTCTCTCCGACCTTCACAAAAAAAGTTATTCAAGAATATCTCTTTCTCCTATGTGCTTTCATCCCTAACCCTAACCCTAACCCTTCCGAAAGTCGGAGAAGCTCAAGGATGGTACCGATCGATGCGCGCTACCCCATTTAGTGGGGGTAGAGCCTACTTGCAAGTCTCTCCGACCTTCACAAAAAAAGTTATTCAAGAATATCTCTTTCTCCTATGTGCTTTCATCCCTAACCCTAACCCTAACCCTTCCGAAAGTCGGAGAAGCTCAAGGATGGTACCGATCGATGCGCGCAACCCCATTTAGTGGGGGTAGAGCCTACTTGCAAGTCTCTCCGACCTTCACAAAAAAAGTTATTCAAGAATATCTCCTCAGATTTGGGGGAATTTCGTCGGTCGACCTCTTTCGAAGGTCGTACAAGCTCGGGGATGGTACCAATCGATCTGCAGGACCCAAATTAGTCCAGATGCAACCACTTTCCAAGTCTCTCCGACCTTCACAAAAAAAGTTATTCAAGAATATCTCTTTCTCCTATGTGCTTTCATCCCTAACCCTAACCCTAACCCTTCCGAAAGTCGGAGAAGCTCAAGGATGGTACCGATCGATGCGCGCTACCCCATTTAGTGGGGGTAGAGCCTACTTGCAAGTCTCTCCGACCTTCACAAAAAAAGTTATTCAAGAATATCTCCTCAGATTTGGGGGAATTTCGTCGGTCGACCTCTTCCGAAGGTCGTACAAGCTCGGGGATGGTACCAATCGATCCGCAGGACCCAAATTAGTCCAGATGCAACCACTTTCCAAGTCTCTCCGACCTTCACAAAAAAAGTTATTCAAGAATATCTCTTTCTCCTATGTGCTTTCATCCCTAACCCTAACTCTAACCCTTCCGAAAGTCGGAGAAGCTCAAGGATGGTACCGATCGATGCGCGCTACCCCATTTAGTGGGGGTAGAGCCTACTTGCAAGTCTCTCCGACCTTCACAAAAAAAGTTATTCAAGAATATCTCTTTCTCCTATGTGCTTTCATCCCTAACCCTAACCCTAACCCTTCCGAAAGTCGGAGAAGCTCAAGGATGGTACCGATCGATGCGCGCAACCCCATTTAGTGGGGGTAGAGCCTACTTGCAAGTCTCTCCGACCTTCACAAAAAAAGTTATTCAAGAATATCTCCTCAGATTTGGGGGAATTTCGTCGGTCGACCTCTTTCGAAGGTCGTACAAGCTCGGGGATGGTACCAATCGATCTGCAGGACCCAAATTAGTCCAGATGCAACCACTTTCCAAGTCTCTCCGACCTTCACAAAAAAAGTTATTCAAGAATATCTCTTTCTCCTATGTGCTTTCATCCCTAACCCTAACCCTAACCCTTCCGAAAGTCGGAGAAGCTCAAGGATGGTACCGATCGATGCGCGCTACCCCATTTAGTGGGGGTAGAGCCTACTTGCAAGTCTCTCCGACCTTCACAAAAAAAGTTATTCAAGAATATCTCTTTCTCCTATGTGCTTTCATCCCTAACCCTAACCCTAACCCTTCCGAAAGTCGGAGAAGCTCAAGGATGGTACCGATCGATGCGCGCAACCCCATTTAGTGGGGGTAGAGCCTACTTGCAAGTCTCTCCGACCTTCACAAAAAAAGTTATTCAAGAATATCTCCTCAGATTTGGGGGAATTTCGTCGGTCGACCTCTTTCGAAGGTCGTACAAGCTCGGGGATGGTACCAATCGATCTGCAGGACCCAAATTAGTCCAGATGCAACCACTTTCCATGTCTCTCCGACCTTCACAAAAAAAGTTATTCAAGAATATCTCTTTCTCCTATGTGCTTTCATCCCTAACCCTAACCCTAACCCTTCCGAAAGTCGGAGAAGCTCAAGGATGGTACCGATCGATGCGCGCTACCCCATTTAGTGGGGGTAGAGCCTACTTGCAAGTCTCTCCGACCTTCACAAAAAAAGTTATTCAAGAATATCTCCTCAGATTTGGGGGAATTTCGTCGGTCGACCTCTTCCGAAGGTCGTACAAGCTCGGGAATGGTACCAATCGATCCGCAGGACCCAAATTAGTCCAGATGCAACCACTTTCCAAGTCTCTCCGACCTTCACAAAAAAAGTTATTCAAGAATATCTCTTTCTCCTATGTGCTTTCATCCCTAACCCTAACCCTAACCCTTCCGAAAGTCGGAGAAGCTCAAGGATGGTACCGATCGATGCGCGCTACCCCATTTAGTGGGGGTAGAGCCTACTTGCAAGTCTCTCCGACCTTCACAAAAAAAGTTATTCAAGAATATCTCTTTCTCCTATGTGCTTTCATCCCTAACCCTAACCCTAACCCTTCCGAAAGTCGGAGAAGCTCAAGGATGGTACCGATCGATGCGCGCAACCCCATTTAGTGGGGGTAGAGCCTACTTGCAAGTCTCTCCGACCTTCACAAAAAAAGTTATTCAAGAATATCTCCTCAGATTTGGGGGAATTTCGTCGGTCGACCTCTTTCGAAGGTCGTACAAGCTCGGGGATGGTACCAATCGATCTGCAGGACCCAAATTAGTCCAGATGCAACCACTTTCCAAGTCTCTCCGACCTTCACAAAAAAAGTTATTCAAGAATATCTCTTTCTCCTATGTGCTTTCATCCCTAACCCTAACCCTAACCCTTCCGAAAGTCGGAGAAGCTCAAGGATGGTACCGATCGATGCGCGCTACCCCATTTAGTGGGGGTAGAGCCTACTTGCAAGTCTCTCCGACCTTCACAAAAAAAGTTATTCAAGAATATCTCCTCAGATTTGGGGGAATTTCGTCGGTCGACCTCTTCCGAAGGTCGTACAAGCTCGGGGATGGTACCAATCGATCCGCAGGACCCAAATTAGTCCAGATGCAACCACTTTCCAAGTCTCTCCGACCTTCACAAAAAAAGTTATTCAAGAATATCTCTTTCTCCTATGTGCTTTCATCCCTAACCCTAACCCTAACCCTTCCGAAAGTCGGAGAAGCTCAAGGATGGTACTGATCGATGCGCGCTACCCCATTTAGTGGGGGTAGAGCCTACTTGCAAGTCTCTCCGACCTTTACAAAAAACGTTATTCAAGAATATCTCTTTCTCCTATGTGCTTTCATCCCTAACCCTAACCCTAACCCTTCCGAAAGTCGGAGAAGCTCAAGGATGGTACCGATCGATGCGCGCTACCCCATTTAGTGGGGGTAGAGCCTACTTGCAAGTCTCTCCGACCTTCACAAAAAAAGTTATTCAAGAATATCTCCTCAGATTTGGGGGAATTTCGTCGGTCAACCTCTTCCGAAGGTCGTACAAGCTCGGGGATGGTACCAATCGATCCGCAGGACCCAAATTAGTCCAGATGCAACCACTTTCCAAGTCTCTCCGACCTTCACAAAAAAAGTTATTCAAGAATATCTCTTTCTCCTATGTGCTTTCATCCCTAACCCTAACCCTAACCCTTCCGAAAGTCGGAGAAGCTCAAGGATGGTACCGATCGATGCGCGCTACCCCATTTAGTGGGGGTAGAGCCTACTTGCAAGTCTCTCCGACCTTCACAAAAAAAGTTATTCAAGAATATCTCTTTCTCCTATGTGCTTTCATCCCTAACCCTAACCCTAACCCTTCCGAAAGTCGGAGAAGCTCAAGGATGGTACTGATCGATGCGCGCTACCCCATTTAGTGGGGGTAGAGCCTACTTGCAAGTCTCTCCGACCTTCACAAAAAAAGTTATTCAAGAATATCTCTTTCTCCTATGTGCTTTCATCCCTAACCCTAACCCTAACCCTTCCGAAAGTCGGAGAAGCTCAAGGATGGTACCGATCGATGCGCGCTACCCCATTTAGTGGGGGTAGAGCCTACTTGCAAGTCTCTCCGACCTTCACAAAAAAAGTTATTCAAGAATATCTCTTTCTCCTATGTGCTTTCATCCCTAACCCTAACCCTAACCCTTCCGAAAGTCGGAGAAGCTCAAGGATGGTACCGATCGATGTGCGCAACCCCATTTAGTGGGGGTAGAGCCTACTTGCAAGTCTCTCCGACCTTCACAAAAAAAGTTATTCAAGAATATCTCCTCAGATTTGGGGGAATTTCGTCGGTCGACCTCTTTCGAAGGTCGTACAAGCTCGGGGATGGTACCAATCGATCCGCAGGACCCAAATTAGTCCAGATGCAACCACTTTCCAAGTCTCTCCGACCTTCACAAAAAAAGTTATTCAAGAATATCTCTTTCTCCTATGTGCTTTCATCCCTAACCCTAACCCTAACCCTTCCGAAAGTCGGAGAAGCTCAAGGATGGTACCGATCGATGCGCGCTACCCCATTTAGTGGGGGTAGAGCCTACTTGCAAGTCTCTCCGACCTTCACAAAAAAAGTTATTCAAGAATATCTCTTTCTCCTATGTGCTTTCATCCCTAACCCTAACCCTAACCCTTCCGAAAGTCGGAGAAGCTCAAGGATGGTACCGATCGATGCGCGCAACCCCATTTAGTGGGGGTAGAGCCTACTTGCAAGTCTCTCCGACCTTCACAAAAAAGTTATTCAAGAATATCTCCTCAGATTTGGGGGAATTTCGTCGGTCGACCTCTTCCGAAGGTCGTACAAGCTCGGGGATGGTACCAATCGATCCGCAGGACCCAAATTAGTCCAGATGCAACCACTTTCCAAGTCTCTCCGACCTTCACAAAAAAAGTTATTCAAGAATATCTCTTTCTCCTATGTGCTTTCATCCCTAACCCTAACCCTAACCCTTCCGAAAGTCGGAGAAGCTCAAGGATGGTACCGATCGATGCGCGCTACCCCATTTAGTGGGGGTAGAGCCTACTTGCAAGTCTCTCCGACCTTCACAAAAAAAGTTATTCAAGAATATCTCTTTCTCCTATGTGCTTTCATCCCTAACCCTAACCCTAACCCTTCCGAAAGTCGGAGAAGCTCAAGGATGGTACCGATCGATGCGCGCAACCCCATTTAGTGGGGGTAGAGCCTACTTGCAAGTCTCTCCGACCTTCACAAAAAAAGTTATTCAAGAATATCTCCTCAGATTTGGGGGAATTTCGTCGGTCGACCTCTTTCGAAGGTCGTACAAGCTCGGGGATGGTACCAATCGATCCGCAGGACCCAAATTAGTCCAGATGCAACCACTTTCCAAGTCTCTCCGACCTTCACAAAAAAAGTTATTCAAGAATATCTCTTTCTCCTATGTGCTTTCATCCCTAACCCTAACCCTAACCCTTCCGAAAGTCGGAGAAGCTCAAGGATGGTACCGATCGATGCGCGCTACCCCATTTAGTGGGGGTAGAGCCTACTTGCAAGTCTCTCCGACCTTCACAAAAAAAGTTATTCAAGAATATCTCTTTCTCCTATGTGCTTTCATCCCTAACCCTAACCCTAACCCTTCCGAAAGTCGGAGAAGCTCAAGGATGGTACCGATCGATGCGCGCAACCCCATTTAGTGGGGGTAGAGCCTACTTGCAAGTCTCTCCGACCTTCACAAAAAAAGTTATTCAAGAATATCTCCTCAGATTTGGGGGAATTTCGTCGGTCGACCTCTTCCGAAGGTCGTACAAGCTCGGGGATGGTACCAATCGATCCGCAGGACCCAAATTAGTCCAGATGCAACCACTTTCCAAGTCTCTCCGACCTTCACAAAAAAAGTTATTCAAGAATATCTCTTTCTCCTATGTGCTTTCATCCCTAACCCTAACCCTAACCCTTCCGAAAGTTGGAGAAGCTCAAGGATGGTACCGATCGATGCGCGCTACCCCATTTAGTGGGGGTAGAGCCTACTTGCAAGTCTCTCCGACCTTCACAAAAAAAGTTATTCAAGAATATCTCTTTCTCCTATGTGCTTTCATCCCTAACCCTAACCCTAACCCTTCCGAAAGTCGGAGAAGCTCAAGGATGGTACCGATCGATGCGCGCAACCCCATTTAGTGGGGGTAGAGCCTACTTGCAAGTCTCTTTGACCTTCACAAAAAAAGTTATTCAAGAATATCTCCTCAGATTTGGGGGAATTTCGTCGGTCGACCTCTTTCGAAGGTCGTACAAGCTCGGGGATGGTACCAATCGATCCGCAGGACCCAAATTAGTCCAGATGCAACCACTTTCCAAGTCTCTCCGACCTTCAAAAAAAAAGTTATTCAAGAATATCTCTTTCTCCTATGTGCTTTCATCCCTAACCCTAACCCTAACCCTTCCGAAAGTCGGAGAAGCTCAAGGATGGTACCGATCGATGTGCGCTACCCCATTTAGTGGGGGTAGAGCCTACTTGCAAGTCTCTCCGACCTTCACAAAAAAAGTTATTCAAGAATATCTCTTTCTCCTATGTGCTTTCATCCCTAACCCTAACCCTAACCCTTCCGAAAGTCGGAGAAGCTCAAGGATGGTACCGATCGATGCGCGCAACCCCATTTAGTGGGGGTAGAGCCTACTTGCAAGTCTCTCCGACCTTCACAAAAAAAGTTATTCAAGAATATCTCCTCAGATTTGGGGGAATTTCGTCGGTCGACCTCTTCCGAAGGTCGTACAAGCTCGGGGATGGTACCAATCGATCAGCAGGACCCAAATTAGTCCAGATGCAACCACTTTCCAAGTCTCTCCGACCTTCACAAAAAAAGTTATTCAAGAATATCTCTTTCTCCTATGTGCTTTCATCCCTAACCCTAACCCTAACCCTTCCGAAAGTCGGAGAAGCTCAAGGATGGTACCAATCGATGCGCGCTACCCCATTTAGTGGGGGTAGAGCCTACTTGCAAGTCTCTCCGACCTTCACAAAAAAAGTTATTCAAGAATATCTCTTTCTCCTATGTGCTTTCATCCCTAACCCTAACCCTAACCCTTCCGAAAGTCGGAGAAGCTCAAGGATGGTACCGATCGATGCGCGCAACCCCATTTAGTGGGGGTAGAGCCTACTTGCAAGTCTCTCCGACCTTCACAAAAAAAGTTATTCAAGAATATCTCCTCAGATTTGGGGGAATTTCGTCGGTCGACCTCTTCCGAAGGTCGTACAAGCTCGGGGATGGTACCAATCGATCCGCAGGACCCAAATTAGTCCAGATGCAACCACTTTCCAAGTCTCTCCGACCTTCACAAAAAAAGTTATTCAAGAATATCTCTTTCTCCTATGTGCTTTCATCCCTAACCCTAACCCTAACCCTTCCGAAAGTCGGAGAAGCTCAAGGATGGTACCGATCGATGCGCGCTACCCCATTTAGTGGGGGTAGAGCCTACTTGCAAGTCTCTCCGACCTTCACAAAAAAAGTTATTCAAGAATATCTCTTTCTCCTATGTGCTTTCATCCCTAACCCTAACCCTAACCCTTCCGAAAGTCGGAGAAGCTCAAGGATGGTACCGATCGATGCGCGCTACCCCATTTAGTGGGGGTAGAGCCTACTTGCAAGTCTCTCCGACCTTCACAAAAAAAGTTATTCAAGAATATCTCTTTCTCCTATGTGCTTTCATCCCTAACCCTAACCCTAACCCTTCCGAAAGTCGGAGAAGCTCAAGGATGGTACCGATCGATGCGCGCAACCCCATTTAGTGGGGGTAGAGCCTACTTGCAAGTCTCTCCGACCTTCACAAAAAAAGTTATTCAAGAATATCTCCTCAGATTTGGGGGAATTTCGTCGGTCGACCTCTTTCGAAGGTCGTACAAGCTCGGGGATGGTACCAATCGATCTGCAGGACCCAAATTAGTCCAGATGCAACCACTTTCCAAGTCTCTCCGACCTTCACAAAAAAAGTTATTCAAGAATATCTCTTTCTCCTATGTGCTTTCATCCCTAACCCTAACCCTAACCCTTCCGAAAGTCGGAGAAGCTCAAGGATGGTACCGATCGATGCGCGCTACCCCATTTAGTGGGGGTAGAGCCTACTTGCAAGTCTCTCCGACCTTCACAAAAAAAGTTATTCAAGAATATCTCCTCAGATTTGGGGGAATTTCGTCGGTCGACCTCTTCCGAAGGTCGTACAAGCTCGGGGATGGTACCAATCGATCCGCAGGACCCAAATTAGTCCAGATGCAACCACTTTCCAAGTCTCTCCGACCTTCACAAAAAAAGTTATTCAAGAATATCTCTTTCTCCTATGTGCTTTCATCCCTAACCCTAACCCTAACCCTTCCGAAAGTCGGAGAAGCTCAAGGATGGTACCGATCGATGCGCGCTACCCCATTTAGTGGGGGTAGAGCCTACTTGCAAGTCTCTCCGACCTTCACAAAAAAAGTTATTCAAGAATATCTCTTTCTCCTATGTGCTTTCATCCCTAACCCTAACCCTAACCCTTCCGAAAGTCGGAGAAGCTCAAGGATGGTACCGATCGATGCGCGCAACCCCATTTAGTGGGGGTAGAGCCTACTTGCAAGTCTCTCCGACCTTCACAAAAAAAGTTATTCAAGAATATCTCCTCAGATTTGGGGGAATTTCGTCGGTCGACCTCTTTCGAAGGTCGTACAAGCTCGGGGATGGTACCAATCGATCTGCAGGACCCAAATTAGTCCAGATGCAACCACTTTCCAAGTCTCTCCGACCTTCACAAAAAAAGTTATTCAAGAATATCTCTTTCTCCTATGTGCTTTCATCCCTAACCCTAACCCTAACCCTTCCGAAAGTCGGAGAAGCTCAAGGATGGTACCGATCGATGCGCGCTACCCCATTTAGTGGGGGTAGAGCCTACTTGCAAGTCTCTCCGACCTTCACAAAAAAAGTTATTCAAGAATATCTCCTCAGATTTGGGGGAATTTCGTCGGTCGACCTCTTCCGAAGGTCGTACAAGCTCGGGGATGGTACCAATCGATCCGCAGGACCCAAATTAGTCCAGATGCAACCACTTTCCAAGTCTCTCCGACCTTCACAAAAAAAGTTATTCAAGAATATCTCTTTCTCCTATGTGCTTTCATCCCTAACCCTAACCCTAACCCTTCCGAAAGTCGGAGAAGCTCAAGGATGGTACTGATCGATGCGCGCTACCCCATTTAGTGGGGGTAGAGCCTACTTGCAAGTCTCTCCGACCTTCACAAAAAACGTTATTCAAGAATATCTCTTTCTCCTATGTGCTTTCATCCCTAACCCTAACCCTAACCCTTCCGAAAGTCGGAGAAGCTCAAGGATGGTACCGATCGATGCGCGCTACCCCATTTAGTGGGGGTAGAGCCTACTTGCAAGTCTCTCCGACCTTCACAAAAAAAGTTATTCAAGAATATCTCCTCAGATTTGGGGGAATTTCGTCGGTCAACCTCTTCCGAAGGTCGTACAAGCTCGGGGATGGTACCAATCGATCCGCAGGACCCAAATTAGTCCAGATGCAACCACTTTCCAAGTCTCTCCGACCTTCACAAAAAAAGTTATTCAAGAATATCTCTTTCTCCTATGTGCTTTCATCCCTAACCCTAACCCTAACCCTTCCGAAAGTCGGAGAAGCTCAAGGATGGTACCGATCGATGCGCGCTACCCCATTTAGTGGGGGTAGAGCCTACTTGCAAGTCTCTCCGACCTTCACAAAAAAAGTTATTCAAGAATATCTCTTTCTCCTATGTGCTTTCATCCCTAACCCTAACCCTAACCCTTCCGAAAGTCGGAGAAGCTCAAGGATGGTACTGATCGATGCGCGCTACCCCATTTAGTGGGGGTAGAGCCTACTTGCAAGTCTCTCCGACCTTCACAAAAAAAGTTATTCAAGAATATCTCTTTCTCCTATGTGCTTTCATCCCTAACCCTAACCCTAACCCTTCCGAAAGTCGGAGAAGCTCAAGGATGGTACCGATCGATGCGCGCTACCCCATTTAGTGGGGGTAGAGCCTACTTGCAAGTCTCTCCGACCTTCACAAAAAAAGTTATTCAAGAATATCTCTTTCTCCTATGTGCTTTCATCCCTAACCCTAACCCTAACCCTTCCGAAAGTCGGAGAAGCTCAAGGATGGTACCGATCGATGTGCGCAACCCCATTTAGTGGGGGTAGAGCCTACTTGCAAGTCTCTCCGACCTTCACAAAAAAAGTTATTCAAGAATATCTCCTCAGATTTGGGGGAATTTCGTCGGTCGACCTCTTTCGAAGGTCGTACAAGCTCGGGGATGGTACCAATCGATCCGCAGGACCCAAATTAGTCCAGATGCAACCACTTTCCAAGTCTCTCCGACCTTCACAAAAAAAGTTATTCAAGAATATCTCTTTCTCCTATGTGCTTTCATCCCTAACCCTAACCCTAACCCTTCCGAAAGTCGGAGAAGCTCAAGGATGGTACCGATCGATGCGCGCTACCCCATTTAGTGGGGGTAGAGCCTACTTGCAAGTCTCTCCGACCTTCACAAAAAAAGTTATTCAAGAATATCTCTTTCTCCTATGTGCTTTCATCCCTAACCCTAACCCTAACCCTTCCGAAAGTCGGAGAAGCTCAAGGATGGTACCGATCGATGCGCGCAACCCCATTTAGTGGGGGTAGAGCCTACTTGCAAGTCTCTCCGACCTTCACAAAAAAAGTTATTCAAGAATATCTCCTCAGATTTGGGGGAATTTCGTCGGTCGACCTCTTCCGAAGGTCGTACAAGCTCGGGGATGGTACCAATCGATCCGCAGGACCCAAATTAGTCCAGATGCAACCACTTTCCAAGTCTCTCCGACCTTCACAAAAAAAGTTATTCAAGAATATCTCTTTCTCCTATGTGCTTTCATCCCTAACCCTAACCCTAACCCTTCCGAAAGTCGGAGAAGCTCAAGGATGGTACCGATCGATGCGCGCTACCCCATTTAGTGGGGGTAGAGCCTACTTGCAAGTCTCTCCGACCTTCACAAAAAAAGTTATTCAAGAATATCTCTTTCTCCTATGTGCTTTCATCCCTAACCCTAACCCTAACCCTTCCGAAAGTCGGAGAAGCTCAAGGATGGTACCGATCGATGCGCGCAACCCCATTTAGTGGGGGTAGAGCCTACTTGCAAGTCTCTCCGACCTTCACAAAAAAAGTTATTCAAGAATATCTCCTCAGATTTGGGGGAATTTCGTCGGTCGACCTCTTTCGAAGGTCGTACAAGCTCGGGGATGGTACCAATCGATCCGCAGGACCCAAATTAGTCCAGATGCAACCACTTTCCAAGTCTCTCCGACCTTCACAAAAAAAGTTATTCAAGAATATCTCTTTCTCCTATGTGCTTTCATCCCTAACCCTAACCCTAACCCTTCCGAAAGTCGGAGAAGCTCAAGGATGGTACCGATCGATGCGCGCTACCCCATTTAGTGGGGGTAGAGCCTACTTGCAAGTCTCTCCGACCTTCACAAAAAAAGTTATTCAAGAATATCTCTTTCTCCTATGTGCTTTCATCCCTAACCCTAACCCTAACCCTTCCGAAAGTCGGAGAAGCTCAAGGATGGTACCGATCGATGCGCGCAACCCCATTTAGTGGGGGTAGAGCCTACTTGCAAGTCTCTCCGACCTTCACAAAAAAAGTTATTCAAGAATATCTCCTCAGATTTGGGGGAATTTCGTCGGTCGACCTCTTCCGAAGGTCGTACAAGCTCGGGGATGGTACCAATCGATCCGCAGGACCCAAATTAGTCCAGATGCAACCACTTTCCAAGTCTCTCCGACCTTCACAAAAAAAGTTATTCAAGAATATCTCTTTCTCCTATGTGCTTTCATCCCTAACCCTAACCCTAACCCTTCCGAAAGTTGGAGAAGCTCAAGGATGGTACCGATCGATGCGCGCTACCCCATTTAGTGGGGGTAGAGCCTACTTGCAAGTCTCTCCGACCTTCACAAAAAAAGTTATTCAAGAATATCTCTTTCTCCTATGTGCTTTCATCCCTAACCCTAACCCTAACCCTTCCGAAAGTCGGAGAAGCTCAAGGATGGTACCGATCGATGCGCGCAACCCCATTTAGTGGGGGTAGAGCCTACTTGCAAGTCTCTTTGACCTTCACAAAAAAAGTTATTCAAGAATATCTCCTCAGATTTGGGGGAATTTCGTCGGTCGACCTCTTTCGAAGGTCGTACAAGCTCGGGGATGGTACCAATCGATCCGCAGGACCCAAATTAGTCCAGATGCAACCACTTTCCAAGTCTCTCCGACCTTCAAAAAAAAAGTTATTCAAGAATATCTCTTTCTCCTATGTGCTTTCATCCCTAACCCTAACCCTAACCCTTCCGAAAGTCGGAGAAGCTCAAGGATGGTACCGATCGATGTGCGCTACCCCATTTAGTGGGGGTAGAGCCTACTTGCAAGTCTCTCCGACCTTCACAAAAAAAGTTATTCAAGAATATCTCTTTCTCCTATGTGCTTTCATCCCTAACCCTAACCCTAACCCTTCCGAAAGTCGGAGAAGCTCGAGGATGGTACCGATCGATGCGCGCTACCCCATTTAGTGGGGGTAGAGCCTACTTGCAAGTCTCTCCGACCTTCACAAAAAAAGTTATTCAAGAATATCTCCTCAGATTTGGGGGAATTTCGTCGGTCGACCTCTTCCGAAGGTCGTACAAGCTCGGGGATGGTACCAATCGATCCGCAGGACCCAAATTAGTCCAGATGCAACCACTTTCCAAGTCTCTCCGACCTTCACAAAAAAAGTTATTCAAGAATATCTCTTTCTCCTATGTGCTTTCATCCCTAACCCTAACCCTAATCCTTCCGAAAGTCGGAGAAGCTCAAGGATGGTACCGATCGATGTGCGCTACCCCATTTAGTGGGGGTAGAGCCTACTTGCAAGTCTCTCCGACCTTCACAAAAAAAGTTATTCAAGAATATCTCTTTCTCCTATGTGCTTTCATCCCTAACCCTAACCCTAACCCTTCCGAAAGTCGGAGAAGCTCAAGGATGGTACCGATCGATGCGCGCAACCCCATTTAGTGGGGGTAGAGCCTACTTGCAAGTCTCTCCGACCTTCACAAAAAAAGTTATTCAAGAATATCTCCTCAGATTTGGGGGAATTTCGTCGGTCGACCTCTTCCGAAGGTCGTACAAGCTCGGGGATGGTACCAATCGATCAGCAGGACCCAAATTAGTCCAGATGCAACCACTTTCCAAGTCTCTCCGACCTTCACAAAAAAAGTTATTCAAGAATATCTCTTTCTCCTATGTGCTTTCATCCCTAACCCTAACCCTAACCCTTCCGAAAGTCGGAGAAGCTCAAGGATGGTACCAATCGATGCGCGCTACCCCATTTAGTGGGGGTAGAGCCTACTTGCAAGTCTCTCCGACCTTCACAAAAAAAGTTATTCAAGAATATCTCTTTCTCCTATGTGCTTTCATCCCTAACCCTAACCCTAACCCTTCCGAAAGTCGGAGAAGCTCAAGGATGGTACCGATCGATGCGCGCAACCCCATTTAGTGGGGGTAGAGCCTACTTGCAAGTCTCTCCGACCTTCACAAAAAAAGTTATTCAAGAATATCTCCTCAGATTTGGGGGAATTTCGTCGGTCGACCTCTTCCGAAGGTCGTACAAGCTCGGGGATGGTACCAATCGATCCGCAGGACCCAAATTAGTCCAGATGCAACCACTTTCCAAGTCTCTCCGACCTTCACAAAAAAAGTTATTCAAGAATATCTCTTTCTCCTATGTGCTTTCATCCCTAACCCTAACCCTAACCCTTCCGAAAGTCGGAGAAGCTCAAGGATGGTACCGATCGATGCGCGCTACCCCATTTAGTGGGGGTAGAGCCTACTTGCAAGTCTCTCCGACCTTCACAAAAAAAGTTATTCAAGAATATCTCTTTCTCCTATGTGCTTTCATCCCTAACCCTAACCCTAACCCTTCCGAAAGTCGGAGAAGCTCAAGGATGGTACCGATCGATGCGCGCAACCCCATTTAGTGGGGGTAGAGCCTACTTGCAAGTCTCTCCGACCTTCACAAAAAAAGTTATTCAAGAATATCTCCTCAGATTTGGGGGAATTTCGTCGGTCGACCTCTTTCGAAGGTCGTACAAGCTCGGGGATGGTACCAATCGATCCGCAGGACCCAAATTAGTCCAGATGCAACCACTTTCCAAGTCTCTCCGACCTTCACAAAAAAAGTTATTCAAGAATATCTCTTTCTCCTATGTGCTTTCATCCCTAACCCTAACCCTAACCCTTCCGAAAGTCGGAGAAGCTCAAGGATGGTACCGATCGATGCGCGCTACCCCATTTAGTGGGGGTAGAGCCTACTTGCAAGTCTCTCCGACCTTCACAAAAAAAGTTATTCAAGAATATCTCTTTCTCCTATGTGCTTTCATCCCTAACCCTAACCCTAACCCTTCCGAAAGTCGGAGAAGCTCAAGGATGGTACCGATCGATGCGCGCAACCCCATTTAGTGGGGGTAGAGCCTACTTGCAAGTCTCTCCGACCTTCACAAAAAAAGTTATTCAAGAATATCTCCTCAGATTTGGGGGAATTTCGTCGGTCGACCTCTTCCGAAGGTCGTACAAGCTCGGGGATGGTACCAATCGATCCGCAGGACCCAAATTAGTCCAGATGCAACCACTTTCCAAGTCTCTCCGACCTTCACAAAAAAAGTTATTCAAGAATATCTCTTTCTCCTATGTGCTTTCATCCCTAACCCTAACCCTAACCCTTCCGAAAGTTGGAGAAGCTCAAGGATGGTACCGATCGATGCGCGCTACCCCATTTAGTGGGGGTAGAGCCTACTTGCAAGTCTCTCCGACCTTCACAAAAAAAGTTATTCAAGAATATCTCTTTCTCCTATGTGCTTTCATCCCTAACCCTAACCCTAACCCTTCCGAAAGTCGGAGAAGCTCAAGGATGGTACCGATCGATGTGCGCTACCCCATTTAGTGGGGGTAGAGCCTACTTGCAAGTCTCTCCGACCTTCACAAAAAAAGTTATTCAAGAATATCTCCTCAGATTTGGGGGAATTTCGTCGGTCGACCTCTTTCGAAGGTCGTACAAGCTCGGGGATGGTACCAATCGATCCGCAGGACCCAAATTAGTCCAGATGCAACCACTTTCCAAGTCTCTCCGACCTTCACAAAAAAAGTTATTCAAGAATATCTCTTTCTCCTATGTGCTTTCATCCCTAACCCTAACCCTAACCCTTCCGAAAGTCGGAGAAGCTCAAGGATGGTACCGATCGATGTGCGCTACCCCATTTAGTGGGGGTAGAGCCTACTTGCAAGTCTCTCCGACCTTCACAAAAAAAGTTATTCAAGAATATCTCTTTCTCCTATGTGCTTTCATCCCTAACCCTAACCCTAACCCTTCCGAAAGTCGGAGAAGCTCGAGGATGGTACCGATCGATGCGCGCTACCCCATTTAGTGGGGGTAGAGCCTACTTGCAAGTCTCTCCGACCTTCACAAAAAAAGTTATTCAAGAATATCTCCTCAGATTTGGGGGAATTTCGTCGGTCGACCTCTTCCGAAGGTCGTACAAGCTCGGGGATGGTACCAATCGATCCGCAGGACCCAAATTAGTCCAGATGCAACCACTTTCCAAGTCTCTCCGACCTTCACAAAAAAAGTTATTCAAGAATATCTCTTTCTCCTATGTGCTTTCATCCCTAACCCTAACCCTAATCCTTCCGAAAGTCGGAGAAGCTCAAGGATGGTACCGATCGATGTGCGCTACCCCATTTAGTGGGGGTAGAGCCTACTTGCAAGTCTCTCCGACCTTCACAAAAAAAGTTATTCAAGAATATCTCTTTCTCCTATGTGCTTTCATCCCTAACCCTAACCCTAACCCTTCCGAAAGTCGGAGAAGCTCAAGGATGGTACCGATCGATGCGCGCAACCCCATTTAGTGGGGGTAGAGCCTACTTGCAAGTCTCTCCGACCTTCACAAAAAAAGTTATTCAAGAATATCTCCTCAGATTTGGGGGAATTTCGTCGGTCGACCTCTTCCGAAGGTCGTACAAGCTCGGGGATGGTACCAATCGATCAGCAGGACCCAAATTAGTCCAGATGCAACCACTTTCCAAGTCTCTCCGACCTTCACAAAAAAAGTTATTCAAGAATATCTCTTTCTCCTATGTGCTTTCATCCCTAACCCTAACCCTAACCCTTCCGAAAGTCGGAGAAGCTCAAGGATGGTACCAATCGATGCGCGCTACCCCATTTAGTGGGGGTAGAGCCTACTTGCAAGTCTCTCCGACCTTCACAAAAAAAGTTATTCAAGAATATCTCTTTCTCCTATGTGCTTTCATCCCTAACCCTAACCCTAACCCTTCCGAAAGTCGGAGAAGCTCAAGGATGGTACCGATCGATGCGCGCAACCCCATTTAGTGGGGGTAGAGCCTACTTGCAAGTCTCTCCGACCTTCACAAAAAAAGTTATTCAAGAATATCTCCTCAGATTTGGGGGAATTTCGTCGGTCGACCTCTTCCGAAGGTCGTACAAGCTCGGGGATGGTACCAATCGATCCGCAGGACCCAAATTAGTCCAGATGCAACCACTTTCCAAGTCTCTCCGACCTTCACAAAAAAAGTTATTCAAGAATATCTCTTTCTCCTATGTGCTTTCATCCCTAACCCTAACCCTAACCCTTCCGAAAGTCGGAGAAGCTCAAGGATGGTACCGATCGATGTGCGCTACCCCATTTAGTGGGGGTAGAGCCTACTTGCAAGTCTCTCCGACCTTCACAAAAAAAGTTATTCAAGAATATCTCTTTCTCCTATGTGCTTTCATCCCTAACCCTAACCCTAACCCTTCCGAAAGTCGGAGAAGCTCAAGGATGGTACCGATCGATGCGCGCAACCCCATTTAGTGGGGGTAGAGCCTACTTGCAAGTCTCTCCGACCTTCACAAAAAAAGTTATTCAAGAATATCTCCTCAGATTTGGGGGAATTTCGTCGGTCGACCTCTTTCGAAGGTCGTACAAGCTCGGGGATGGTACCAATCGATCCGCAGGACCCAAATTAGTCCAGATGCAACCACTTTCCAAGTCTCTCCGACCTTCACAAAAAAAGTTATTCAAGAATATCTCTTTCTCCTATGTGCTTTCATCCCTAACCCTAACCCTAACCCTTCCGAAAGTCGGAGAAGCTCAAGGATGGTACCGATCGATGCGCGCTACCCCATTTAGTGGGGGTAGAGCCTACTTGCAAGTCTCTCCGACCTTCACAAAAAAAGTTATTCAAGAATATCTCTTTCTCCTATGTGCTTTCATCCCTAACCCTAACCCTAACCCTTCCGAAAGTCGGAGAAGCTCAAGGATGGTACCGATCGATGCGCGCAACCCCATTTAGTGGGGGTAGAGCCTACTTGCAAGTCTCTCCGACCTTCACAAAAAAAGTTATTCAAGAATATCTCCTCAGATTTGGGGGAATTTCGTCGGTCGACCTCTTCCGAAGGTCGTACAAGCTCGGGGATGGTACCAATCGATCCGCAGGACCCAAATTAGTCCAGATGCAACCACTTTCCAAGTCTCTCCGACCTTCACAAAAAAAGTTATTCAAGAATATCTCTTTCTCCTATGTGCTTTCATCCCTAACCCTAACCCTAACCCTTCCGAAAGTTGGAGAAGCTCAAGAATGGTACCGATCGATGCGCGCTACCCCATTTAGTGGGGGTAGAGCCTACTTGCAAGTCTCTCCGACCTTCACAAAAAAAGTTATTCAAGAATATCTCTTTCTCCTATGTGCTTTCATCCCTAACCCTAACCCGAACCCTTCCGAAAGTCGGAGAAGCTCAAGGATGGTACCGATCGATGCGCGCAACCCCATTTAGTGGGGGTAGAGCCTACTTGCAAGTCTCTCTGACCTTCACAAAAAAAGTTATTCAAGAATATCTCCTCAGATTTGGGGGAATTTCGTCGGTCGACCTCTTTCGAAGGTCGTACAAGCTCGGGGATGGTACCAATCGATCCGCAGGACCCAAATTAGTCCAGATGCAACCACTTTCCAAGTCTCTCCGACCTTCAAAAAAAAAGTTATTCAAGAATATCTCTTTCTCCTATGTGCTTTCATCCCTAACCCTAACCCTAACCCTTCCGAAAGTCGGAGAAGCTCAAGGATGGTACCGATCGATGTGCGCTACCCCATTTAGTGGGGGTAGAGCCTACTTGCAAGTCTCTCCGACCTTCACAAAAAAAGTTATTCAAGAATATCTCTTTCTCCTATGTGCTTTCATCCCTAACCCTAACCCTAACCCTTCCGAAAGTCGGAGAAGCTCGAGGATGGTACCGATCGATGCGCGCTACCCCATTTAGTGGGGGTAGAGCCTACTTGCAAGTCTCTCCGACCTTCACAAAAAAAGTTATTCAAGAATATCTCCTCAGATTTGGGGGAATTTCGTCGGTCGACCTCTTCCGAAGGTCGTACAAGCTCGGGGATGGTACCAATCGATCCGCAGGACCCAAATTAGTCCAGATGCAACCACTTTCCAAGTCTCTCCGACCTTCACAAAAAAAGTTATTCAAGAATATCTCTTTCTCCTATGTGCTTTCATCCCTAACCCTAACCCTAATCCTTCCGAAAGTCGGAGAAGCTCAAGGATGGTACCGATCGATGTGCGCTACCCCATTTAGTGGGGGTAGAGCCTACTTGCAAGTCTCTCCGACCTTCACAAAAAAAGTTATTCAAGAATATCTCTTTCTCCTATGTGCTTTCATCCCTAACCCTAACCCTAACCCTTCCGAAAGTCGGAGAAGCTCAAGGATGGTACCGATCGATGCGCGCAACCCCATTTAGTGGGGGTAGAGCCTACTTGCAAGTCTCTCCGACCTTCACAAAAAAAGTTATTCAAGAATATCTCCTCAGATTTGGGGGAATTTCGTCGGTCGACCTCTTCCGAAGGTCGTACAAGCTCGGGGATGGTACCAATCGATCAGCAGGACCCAAATTAGTCCAGATGCAACCACTTTCCAAGTCTCTCCGACCTTCACAAAAAAAGTTATTCAAGAATATCTCTTTCTCCTATGTGCTTTCATCCCTAACCCTAACCCTAACCCTTCCGAAAGTTGGAGAAGCTCAAGAATGGTACCGATCGATGCGCGCTACCCCATTTAGTGGGGGTAGAGCCTACTTGCAAGTCTCTCCGACCTTCACAAAAAAAGTTATTCAAGAATATCTCTTTCTCCTATGTGCTTTCATCCCTAACCCTAACCCTAACCCTTCCGAAAGTCGGAGAAGCTCAAGGATGGTACCGATCGATGCGCGCAACCCCATTTAGTGGGGGTAGAGCCTACTTGCAAGTCTCTCTGACCTTCACAAAAAAAGTTATTCAAGAATATCTCCTCAGATTTGGGGGAATTTCGTCGGTCGACCTCTTTCGAAGGTCGTACAAGCTCGGGGATGGTACCAATCGATCCGCAGGACCCAAATTAGTCCAGATGCAACCACTTTCCAAGTCTCTCCGACCTTCAAAAAAAAAGTTATTCAAGAATATCTCTTTCTCCTATGTGCTTTCATCCCTAACCCTAACCCTAACCCTTCCGAAAGTCGGAGAAGCTCAAGGATGGTACCGATCGATGTGCGCTACCCCATTTAGTGGGGGTAGAGCCTACTTGCAAGTCTCTCCGACCTTCACAAAAAAAGTTATTCAAGAATATCTCTTTCTCCTATGTGCTTTCATCCCTAACCCTAACCCTAACCCTTCCGAAAGTCGGAGAAGCTCGAGGATGGTACCGATCGATGCGCGCTACCCCATTTAGTGGGGGTAGAGCCTACTTGCAAGTCTCTCCGACCTTCACAAAAAAAGTTATTCAAGAATATCTCCTCAGATTTGGGGGAATTTCGTCGGTCGACCTCTTCCGAAGGTCGTACAAGCTCGGGGATGGTACCAATCGATCCGCAGGACCCAAATTAGTCCAGATGCAACCACTTTCCAAGTCTCTCCGACCTTCACAAAAAAAGTTATTCAAGAATATCTCTTTCTCCTATGTGCTTTCATCCCTAACCCTAACCCTAATCCTTCCGAAAGTCGGAGAAGCTCAAGGATGGTACCGATCGATGTGCGCTACCCCATTTAGTGGGGGTAGAGCCTACTTGCAAGTCTCTCCGACCTTCACAAAAAAAGTTATTCAAGAATATCTCTTTCTCCTATGTGCTTTCATCCCTAACCCTAACCCTAACCCTTCCGAAAGTCGGAGAAGCTCAAGGATGGTACCGATCGATGCGCGCAACCCCATTTAGTGGGGGTAGAGCCTACTTGCAAGTCTCTCCGACCTTCACAAAAAAAGTTATTCAAGAATATCTCCTCAGATTTGGGGGAATTTCGTCGGTCGACCTCTTCCGAAGGTCGTACAAGCTCGGGGATGGTACCAATCGATCAGCAGGACCCAAATTAGTCCAGATGCAACCACTTTCCAAGTCTCTCCGACCTTCACAAAAAAAGTTATTCAAGAATATCTCTTTCTCCTATGTGCTTTCATCCCTAACCCTAACCCTAACCCTTCCGAAAGTCGGAGAAGCTCAAGGATGGTACCAATCGATGCGCGCTACCCCATTTAGTGGGGGTAGAGCCTACTTGCAAGTCTCTCCGACCTTCACAAAAAAAGTTATTCAAGAATATCTCTTTCTCCTATGTGCTTTCATCCCTAACCCTAACCCTAACCCTTCCGAAAGTCGGAGAAGCTCAAGGATGGTACCGATCGATGCGTGCAACCCCATTTAGTGGGGGTAGAGCCTACTTGCAAGTCTCTCCGACCTTCACAAAAAAAGTTATTCAAGAATATCTCCTCAGATTTGGGGGAATTTCGTCGGTCGACCTCTTCCGAAGGTCGTACAAGCTCGGGGATGGTACCAATCGATCCGCAGGACCCAAATTAGTCCAGATGCAACCACTTTCCAAGTCTCTCCGACCTTCACAAAAAAAGTTATTCAAGAATATCTCTTTCTCCTATGTGCTTTCATCCCTAACCCTAACCCTAATCCTTCCGAAAGTCGGAGAAGCTCAAGGATGGTACCGATCGATGTGCGCTACCCCATTTAGTGGGGGTAGAGCCTACTTGCAAGTCTCTCCGACCTTCACAAAAAAAGTTATTCAAGAATATCTCTTTCTCCTATGTGCTTTCATCCCTAACCCTAACCCTAACCCTTCCGAAAGTCGGAGAAGCTCAAGGATGGTACCGATCGATGCGCGCTACCCCATTTAGTGGGGGTAGAGCCTACTTGCAAGTCTCTCCGACCTTCACAAAAAAAGTTATTCAAGAATATCTCTTTCTCCTATGTGCTTTCATCCCTAACCCTAACCCTAACCCTTCCGAAAGTCGGAGAAGCTCAAGGATGGTACCGATCGATGCGCGCTACCCCATTTAGTGGGGGTAGAGCCTACTTGCAAGTCTCTCCGACCTTCACAAAAAAAGTTATTCAAGAATATCTCTTTCTCCTATGTGCTTTCATCCCTAACCCTAACCCTAACCCTTCCGAAAGTCGGAGAAGCTCAAGGATGGTACCGATCGATGTGCGCTACCCCATTTAGTGGGGGTAGAGCCTACTTGCAAGTCTCTCCGACCTTCACAAAAAAAGTTATTCAAGAATATCTCCTCAGATTTGGGGGAATTTCGTCGGTCGACCTCTTTCGAAGGTCGTACAAGCTCGGGGATGGTACCAATCGATCCGCAGGACCCAAATTAGTCCAGATGCAACCACTTTCCAAGTCTCTCCGACCTTCACAAAAAAAGTTATTCAAGAATATCTCTTTCTCCTATGTGCTTTCATCCCTAACCCTAACCCTAACCCTTCCGAAAGTCGGAGAAGCTCAAGGATGGTACCGATCGATGTGCGCTACCCCATTTAGTGGGGGTAGAGCCTACTTGCAAGTCTCTCCGACCTTCACAAAAAAAGTTATTCAAGAATATCTCTTTCTCCTATGTGCTTTCATCCCTAACCCTAACCCTAACCCTTCCGAAAGTCGGAGAAGCTCGAGGATGGTACCGATCGATGCGCGCTACCCCATTTAGTGGGGGTAGAGCCTACTTGCAAGTCTCTCCGACCTTCACAAAAAAAGTTATTCAAGAATATCTCCTCAGATTTGGGGGAATTTCGTCGGTCGACCTCTTCCGAAGGTCGTACAAGCTCGGGGATGGTACCAATCGATCCGCAGGACCCAAATTAGTCCAGATGCAACCACTTTCCAAGTCTCTCCGACCTTCACAAAAAAAGTTATTCAAGAATATCTCTTTCTCCTATGTGCTTTCATCCCTAACCCTAACCCTAATCCTTCCGAAAGTCGGAGAAGCTCAAGGATGGTACCGATCGATGTGCGCTACCCCATTTAGTGGGGGTAGAGCCTACTTGCAAGTCTCTCCGACCTTCACAAAAAAAGTTATTCAAGAATATCTCTTTCTCCTATGTGCTTTCATCCCTAACCCTAACCCTAACCCTTCCGAAAGTCGGAGAAGCTCAAGGATGGTACCGATCGATGCGCGCAACCCCATTTAGTGGGGGTAGAGCCTACTTGCAAGTCTCTCCGACCTTCACAAAAAAAGTTATTCAAGAATATCTCCTCAGATTTGGGGGAATTTCGTCGGTCGACCTCTTCCGAAGGTCGTACAAGCTCGGGGATAGTACCAATCGATCAGCAGGACCCAAATTAGTCCAGATGCAACCACTTTCCAAGTCTCTCCGACCTTCACAAAAAAAGTTATTCAAGAATATCTCTTTCTCCTATGTGCTTTCATCCCTAACCCTAACCCTAACCCTTCCGAAAGTCGGAGAAGCTCAAGGATGGTACCAATCGATGCGCGCTACCCCATTTAGTGGGGGTAGAGCCTACTTGCAAGTCTCTCCGACCTTCACAAAAAAAGTTATTCAAGAATATCTCTTTCTCCTATGTGCTTTCATCCCTAACCCTAACCCTAACCCTTCCGAAAGTCGGAGAAGCTCAAGGATGGTACCGATCGATGCGCGCAACCCCATTTAGTGGGGGTAGAGCCTACTTGCAAGTCTCTCCGACCTTCACAAAAAAAGTTATTCAAGAATATCTCCTCAGATTTGGGGGAATTTCGTCGGTCGACCTCTTCCGAAGGTCGTACAAGCTCGGGGATGGTACCAATCGATCCGCAGGACCCAAATTAGTCCAGATGCAACCACTTTCCAAGTCTCTCCGACCTTCACAAAAAAAGTTATTCAAGAATATCTCTTTCTCCTATGTGCTTTCATCCCTAACCCTAACCCTAATCCTTCCGAAAGTCGGAGAAGCTCAAGGATGGTACCGATCGATGTGCGCTACCCCATTTAGTGGGGGTAGAGCCTACTTGCAAGTCTCTCCGACCTTCACAAAAAAAGTTATTCAAGAATATCTCTTTCTCCTATGTGCTTTCATCCCTAACCCTAACCCTAACCCTTCCGAAAGTCGGAGAAGCTCAAGGATGGTACCGATCGATGCGCGCTACCCCATTTAGTGGGGGTAGAGCCTACTTGCAAGTCTCTCCGACCTTCACAAAAAAAGTTATTCAAGAATATCTCTTTCTCCTATGTGCTTTCATCCCTAACCCTAACCCTAACCCTTCCGAAAGTCGGAGAAGCTCGAGGATGGTACCGATCGATGCGCGCTACCCCATTTAGTGGGGGTAGAGCCTACTTGCAAGTCTCTCCGACCTTCACAAAAAAAGTTATTCAAGAATATCTCTTTCTCCTATGTGCTTTCATCCCTAACCCTAACCCTAACCCTTCCGAAAGTCGGAGAAGCTCAAGGATGGTACCGATCGATGTGCGCTACCCCATTTAGTGGGGGTAGAGCCTACTTGCAAGTCTCTCCGACCTTCACAAAAAAAGTTATTCAAGAATATCTCTTTCTCCTATGTGCTTTCATCCCTAACCCTAACCCTAACCCTTCCGAAAGTCGGAGAAGCTCGAGGATGGTACCGATCGATGCGCGCTACCCCATTTAGTGGGGGTAGAGCCTACTTGCAAGTCTCTCCGACCTTCACAAAAAAAGTTATTCAAGAATATCTCCTCAGATTTGGGGGAATTTCGTCGGTCGACCTCTTCCGAAGGTCGTACAAGCTCGGGGATGGTACCAATCGATCCGCAGGACCCAAATTAGTCCAGATGCAACCACTTTCCAAGTCTCTCCGACCTTCACAAAAAAAGTTATTCAAGAATATCTCTTTCTCCTATGTGCTTTCATCCCTAACCCTAACCCTAATCCTTCCGAAAGTCGGAGAAGCTCAAGGATGGTACCGATCGATGTGCGCTACCCCATTTAGTGGGGGTAGAGCCTACTTGCAAGTCTCTCCGACCTTCACAAAAAAAGTTATTCAAGAATATCTCTTTCTCCTATGTGCTTTCATCCCTAACCCTAACCCTAACCCTTCCGAAAGTCGGAGAAGCTCAAGGATGGTACCGATCGATGCGCGCAACCCCATTTAGTGGGGGTAGAGCCTACTTGCAAGTCTCTCCGACCTTCACAAAAAAAGTTATTCAAGAATATCTCCTCAGATTTGGGGGAATTTCGTCGGTCGACCTCTTCCGAAGGTCGTACAAGCTCGGGGATGGTACCAATCGATCAGCAGGACCCAAATTAGTCCAGATGCAACCACTTTCCAAGTCTCTCCGACCTTCACAAAAAAAGTTATTCAAGAATATCTCTTTCTCCTATGTGCTTTCATCCCTAACCCTAACCCTAACCCTTCCGAAAGTCGGAGAAGCTCAAGGATGGTACCAATCGATGCGCGCTACCCCATTTAGTGGGAGTAGAGCCTACTTGCAAGTCTCTCCGACCTTCACAAAAAAAGTTATTCAAGAATATCTCTTTCTCCTATGTGCTTTCATCCCTAACCCTAACCCTAACCCTTCCGAAAGTCGGAGAAGCTCAAGGATGGTACCGATCGATGCGCGCAACCCCATTTAGTGGGGGTAGAGCCTACTTGCAAGTCTCTCCGACCTTCACAAAAAAAGTTATTCAAGAATATCTCCTCAGATTTGGGGGAATTTCGTCGGTCGACCTCTTCCGAAGGTCGTACAAGCTCGGGGATGGTACCAATCGATCCGCAGGACCCAAATTAGTCCAGATGCAACCACTTTCCAAGTCTCTCCGACCTTCACAAAAAAAGTTATTCAAGAATATCTCTTTCTCCTATGTGCTTTCATCCCTAACCCTAACCCTAATCCTTCCGAAAGTCGGAGAAGCTCAAGGATGGTACCGATCGATGTGCGCTACCCCATTTAGTGGGGGTAGAGCCTACTTGCAAGTCTCTCCGACCTTCACAAAAAAAGTTATTCAAGAATATCTCTTTCTCCTATGTGCTTTCATCCCTAACCCTAACCCTTACCCTTCCGAAAGTCGGAGAAGCTCAAGGATGGTACCGATCGATGCGCGCTACCCCATTTAGTGGGGGTAGAGCCTACTTGCAAGTCTCTCCGACCTTCACAAAAAAAGTTATTCAAGAATATCTCTTTCTCCTATGTGCTTTCATCCCTAACCCTAACCCTAACCCTTCCGAAAGTCGGAGAAGCTCAAGGATGGTACCGATCGATGCGCGCTACCCCATTTAGTGGGGGTAGAGCCTACTTGCAAGTCTCTCCGACCTTCACAAAAAAAGTTATTCAAGAATATCTCTTTCTCCTATGTGCTTTCATCCCTAACCCTAACCCTAACCCTTCCGAAAGTCGGAGAAGCTCAAGGATGGTACTGGTCGATGCGCGCAACCCCATTTAGTGGGGGTAGAGCCTACTTGCAAGTCTCTCCGACCTTCACAAAAAAAGTTATTCAAGAATATCTCCTCAGATTTGGGGGAATTTCGTCGGTCGACCTCTTCCGAAGGTCGTACAAGCTCGGGGATGGTACCAATCGATCCGCAGGACCCAAATTAGTCCAGATGCAACCACTTTCCAAGTCTCTCCGACCTTCACAAAAAAAGTTATTCAAGAATATCTCTTTCTCCTATGTGCTTTCATCCCTAACCCTAACCCTAACCCTTCCGAAAGTCGGAGAAGCTCAAGGATGGTACCGATCGATGCGCGCTACCCCATTTAGTGGGGGTAGAGCCTACTTGCAAGTCTCTCCGACCTTCACAAAAAAAGTTATTCAAGAATATCTCTTTCTCCTATGTGCTTTCATCCCTAACCCTAACCCTAACCCTTCCGAAAGTCGGAGAAGCTCAAGGATGGTACCGATCGATGCGCGCTACCCCATTTAGTGGGGGTAGAGCCAACTTGCAAGTCTCTCCGACCTTCACAAAAAAAGTTATTCAAGAATATCTCCTCAGATTTGGGGGAATTTCGTCGGTCGACCTCTTCCGAAGGTCGTACAAGCTCGGGGATGGTACCAATCGATCTGCAGGACCCAAATTAGTCCAGATGCAACCACTTTCCAAGTCTCTCCGACCTTCACAAAAAAAGTTATTCAAGAATATCTCTTTCTCCTATGTGCTTTCATCCCTAACCCTAACCCTAACCCTTCCGAAAGTCGGAGAAGCTCAAGGATGGTACCGATCGATGCGCGCTACCCCATTTAGTGGGGGTAGAGCCTACTTGCAAGTCTCTCCGACCTTCACAAAAAAAGTTATTCAAGAATATCTCTTTCTCCTATGTGCTTTCATCCCTAACCCTAACCCTAACCCTTCCGAAAGTCGGAGAAGCTCAAGGATGGTACCGATCGATGCGCGCTACCCCATTTAGTGGGGGTAGAGCCTACTTGCAAGTCTCTCCGACCTTCACAAAAAAAGTTATTCAAGAATATCTCTTTCTCCTATGTGCTTTCATCCCTAACCCTAACCCTAACCCTTCCGAAAATCGGAGAAGCTCAAGGATGGTACCGATCGATGCGCGCTACCCCATTTAGTGGGGGTAGAGCCTACTTGCAAGTCTCTCCGACCTTCACAAAAAAAGTTATTCAAGAATATCTCTTTCTCCTATGTGCTTTCATCCCTAACCCTAACCCTTCCGAAAGTCGGAGAAGCTCAAGGATGGTACCGATCGATGCGCGCAACCCCATTTAGTGGGGGTAGAGCCTACTTGCAAGTCTCTCCGACCTTCACAAAAAAAGTTATTCAAGAATATCTCCTCAGATTTGGGGGAATTTCGTCGGTCGACCTCTTCCGAAGGTCGTACAAGCTCGGGGATGGTACCAATCGATCAGCAGGACCCAAATTAGTCCAGATGCAACCACTTTCCAAGTCTCTCCGACCTTCACAAAAAAAGTTATTCAAGAATATCTCTTTCTCCTATGTGCTTTCATCCCTAACCCTAACCCTAACCCTTCCGAAAGTCAGAGAAGCTCAAGGATGGTACCAATCGATGCGCGCTACCCCATTTAGTGGGGGTAGAGCCTACTTGCAAGTCTCTCCGACCTTCACAAAAAAAGTTATTCAAGAATATCTCTTTCTCCTATGTGCTTTCATCCCTAACCCTAACCCTAACCCTTCCGAAAGTCGGAGAAGCTCAAGGATGGTACCGATCGATGCGCGCAACCCCATTTAGTGGGGGTAGAGCCTACTTGCAAGTCTCTCCGACCTTCACAAAAAAAGTTATTCAAGAATATCTCCTCAGATTTGGGGGAATTTCGTCGGTCGACCTCTTTCGAAGGTCGTACAAGCTCGGGGATGGTACCAATCGATCCGCAGGACCCAAATTAGTCCAGATGCAACCACTTTCCAAGTCTCTCCGACCTTCACAAAAAAAGTTATTCAAGAATATCTCTTTCTCCTATGTGCTTTCATCCCTAACCCTAACCCTAACCCTTCCGAAAGTCGGAGAAGCTCAAGGATGGTACCGATCGATGCGCGCTACCCCATTTAGTGGGGGTAGAGCCTACTTGCAAGTCTCTCCGACCTTCACAAAAAAAGTTATTCAAGAATATCTCTTTCTCCTATGTGCTTTCATCCCTAACCCTAACCCTAACCCTTCCGAAAGTCGGAGAAGCTCAAGGATGGTACTGATCGATGCGCGCTACCCCATTTAGTGGGGGTAGAGCCTACTTGCAAGTCTCTCCGACCTTCACAAAAAAAGTTATTCAAGAATATCTCTTTCTCCTATGTGCTTTCATCCCTAACCCTAACCCTAACCCTTCCGAAAGTCGGAGAAGCTCAAGGATGGTACTGGTCGATGTGCGCAACCCCATTTAGTGGGGGTAGAGCCTACTTGCAAGTCTCTCCGACCTTCACAAAAAAAGTTATTCAAGAATATCTCCTCAGATTTGGGGGAATTTCGTTGGTCGACCTCTTCCGAAGGTCGTACAAGCTCGGGGATGGTACCAATCGATCCGCAGGACCCAAATTAGTCCAGATGCAACCACTTTTCAAGTCTCTCCGACCTTCACAAAAAAAGTTATTCAAGAATATCTCTTTCTCCTATGTGCTTTCATCCCTAACCCTAACCCTAACCCTTCCGAAAGTCGGAGAAGCTCAAGGATGGTACCGATCGATGCGCGCTACCCCATTTAGTGGGGGTAGAGCCTACTTGCAAGTCTCTCCGACCTTCACAAAAAACGTTATTCAAGAATATCTCTTTCTCCTATGTGCTTTCATCCCTAACCCTAACCCTAACCCTTCCGAAAGTCGGAGAAGCTCAAGGATGGTACCGATCGATGCGCGCTACCCCATTTAGTGGGGGTAGAGCCTACTTGCAAGTCTCTCCGACCTTCACAAAAAAAGTTATTCAAGAATATCTCCTCAGATTTGGGGGAATTTCGTCGGTCGACCTCTTCCGAAGGTCGTACAAGCTCGGGGATGGTACCAATCGATCCGCAGGACCCAAATTAGTCCAGATGCAACCACTTTCCAAGTCTCTCCGACCTTCACAAAAAAAGTTATTCAAGAATATCTCTTTCTCCTATGTGCTTTCATCCCTAACCCTAACCCTAACCCTTCCGAAAGTCGGAGAAGCTCAAGGATGGTACCGATCGATGCGCGCTACCCCATTTAGTGGGGGTAGAGCCTACTTGCAAGTCTCTCCGACCTTCACAAAAAAAGTTATTCAAGAATATCTCTTTCTCCTATGTGCTTTCATCCCTAACCCTAACCCTAACCCTTCCGAAAGTCGGAGAAGCTCAAAGATGGTACTGATCGATGCGCGCTACCCCATTTAGTGGGGGTAGAGCCTACTTGCAAGTCTCTCCGACCTTCACAAAAAAAGTTATTCAAGAATATCTCTTTCTCCTATGTGCTTTCATCCCTAACCCTAACCCTAACCCTTCCGAAAGTCGGAGAAGCTCAAGGATGGTACCGATCGATGCGCGCTACCCCATTTAGTGGGGGTAGAGCCTACTTGCAAGTCTCTCGGACCTTCACAAAAAAAGTTATTCAAGAATATCTCTTTCTCCTATGTGCTTTCATCCCTAACCCTAACCCTAACCCTTCCGAAAGTCGGAGAAGCTCAAGGATGGTACCGATCGATGCGCGCTACCCCATTTAGTGGGGGTAGAGCCTACTTGCAAGTCTCTCCGACCTTCACAAAAAAAGTTATTCAAGAATATCTCCTCAGATTTGGGGGAATTTCGTCGGTCGACCTCTTCCGAAGGTCGTACAAGCTCGGGGATGGTACCAATCGATCCGCAGGACCCAAATTAGTCCAGATGCAACCACTTTCCAAGTCTCTCCGACCTTCACAAAAAAAGTTATTCAAGAATATCTCTTTCTCCTATGTGCTTTCATCCCTAACCCTAACCCTAACCCTTCCGAAAGTCGGAGAAGCTCAAGGATGGTACCGATCGATGCGCGCTACCCCATTTAGTGGGGGTAGAGCCTACTTGCAAGTCTCTCCGACCTTCACAAAAAACGTTATTCAAGAATATCTCTTTCTCCTATGTGCTTTCATCCCTAACCCTAACCCTAACCCTTCCGAAAGTCGGAGAAGCTCAAGGATGGTACCGATCGATGCGCGCTATCCCATTTAGTGGGGGTAGAGCCTACTTGCAAGTCTCTCCGACCTTCACAAAAAAAGTTATTCAAGAATATCTCCTCAGATTTGGGGGAATTTCGTCGGTCGACCTCTTCCGAAGGTCGTACAAGCTCGGGGATGGTACCAATCGATCCGCAGGACCCAAATTAGTCCAGATGCAACCACTTTCCAAGTCTCTCCGACCTTCACAAAAAAAGTTATTCAAGAATATCTCTTTCTCCTATGTGCTTTCATCCCTAACCCTAACCCTAACCCTTCCGAAAGTCGGAGAAGCTCAAGGATGGTACCGATCGATGCGCGCTACCCCATTTAGTGGGGGTAGAGCCTACTTGCAAGTCTCTCCGACCTTCACAAAAAAAGTTATTCAAGAATATCTCTTTCTCCTATGTGCTTTCATCCCTAACCCTAACCCTAACCCTTCCGAAAGTCGGAGAAGCTCAAGGATGGTACTGATCGATGCGCGCTACCCCATTTAGTGGGGGTAGAGCCTACTTGCAAGTCTCTCCGACCTTCACAAAAAAAGTTATTCAAGAATATCTCTTTCTCCTATGTGCTTTCATCCCTAACCCTAACCCTAACCCTTCCGAAAGTCGGAGAAGCTCAAGGATGGTACCGATCGATGTGCGCAACCCCATTTAGTGGGGGTAGAGCCTACTTGCAAGTCTCTCCGACCTTCACAAAAAAAGTTATTCAAGAATATCTCCTCAGATTTGGGGGAATTTCGTCGGTCGACCTCTTTCGAAGGTCGTACAAGCTCGGGGATGGTACCAATCGATCCGCAGGACCCAAATTAGTCCAGATGCAACCACTTTCCAAGTCTCTCCGACCTTCACAAAAAAAGTTATTCAAGAATATCTCTTTCTCCTATGTGCTTTCATCCCTAACCCTAACCCTAACCCTTCCGAAAGTCGGAGAAGCTCAAGGATGGTACCGATCGATGCGCGCTACCCCATTTAGTGGGGGTAGAGCCTACTTGCAAGTCTCTCCGACCTTCACAAAAAAAGTTATTCAAGAATATCTCTTTCTCCTATGTGCTTTCATCCCTAACCCTAACCCTAACCCTTCCGAAAGTCGGAGAAGCTCAAGGATGGTACCGATCGATGCGCGCAACCCCATTTAGTGGGGGTATAGCCTACTTGCAAGTCTCTCCGACCTTCACAAAAAAAGTTATTCAAGAATATCTCCTCAGATTTGGGGGAATTTCGTCGGTCGACCTCTTCCGAAGGTCGTACAAGCTCGGGGATGGTACCAATCGATCCGCAGGACCCAAATTAGTCCAGATGCAACCACTTTCCAAGTCTCTCCGACCTTCACAAAAAAAGTTATTCAAGAATATCTCTTTCTCCTATGTGCTTTCATCCCTAACCCTAACCCTAACCCTTCCGAAAGTCGGAGAAGCTCAAGGATGGTACCGATCGATGCGCGCTACCCCATTTAGTGGGGGTAGAGCCTACTTGCAAGTCTCTCCGACCTTCACAAAAAAAGTTATTCAAGAATATCTCTTTCTCCTATGTGCTTTCATCCCTAACCCTAACCCTAACCCTTCCGAAAGTCGGAGAAGCTCAAGGATGGTACCGATCGATGCGCGCAACCCCATTTAGTGGGGGTAGAGCCTACTTGCAAGTCTCTCCGACCTTCACAAAAAAAGTTATTCAAGAATATCTCCTCAGATTTGGGGGAATTTCGTCGGTCGACCTCTTTCGAAGGTCGTACAAGCTCGGGGATGGTACCAATCGATCTGCAGGACCCAAATTAGTCCAGATGCAACCACTTTCCAAGTCTCTCCGACCTTCACAAAAAAAGTTATTCAAGAATATCTCTTTCTCCTATGTGCTTTCATCCCTAACCCTAACCCTAACCCTTCCGAAAGTCGGAGAAGCTCAAGGATGGTACCGATCGATGCGCGCTACCCCATTTAGTGGGGGTAGAGCCTACTTGCAAGTCTCTCCGACCTTCACAAAAAAAGTTATTCAAGAATATCTCCTCAGATTTGGGGGAATTTCGTCGGTCGACCTCTTCCGAAGGTCGTACAAGCTCGGGGATGGTACCAATCGATCCGCAGGACCCAAATTAGTCCAGATGCAACCACTTTCCAAGTCTCTCCGACCTTCACAAAAAAAGTTATTCAAGAATATCTCTTTCTCCTATGTGCTTTCATCCCTAACCCTAACCCTAACCCTTCCGAAAGTCGGAGAAGCTCAAGGATGGTACCGATCGATGCGCGCTACCCCATTTAGTGGGGGTAGAGCCTACTTGCAAGTCTCTCCGACCTTCACAAAAAAAGTTATTCAAGAATATCTCTTTCTCCTATGTGCTTTCATCCCTAACCCTAACCCTAACCCTTCCGAAAGTCGGAGAAGCTCAAGGATGGTACCGATCGATGCGCGCAACCCCATTTAGTGGGGGTAGAGCCTACTTGCAAGTCTCTCCGACCTTCACAAAAAAAGTTATTCAAGAATATCTCCTCAGATTTGGGGGAATTTCGTCGGTCGACCTCTTTCGAAGGTCGTACAAGCTCGGGGATGGTACCAATCGATCCGCAGGACCCAAATTAGTCCAGATGCAACCACTTTCCAAGTCTCTCCGACCTTCACAAAAAAAGTTATTCAAGAATATCTCTTTCTCCTATGTGCTTTCATCCCTAACCCTAACCCTAACCCTTCCGAAAGTCGGAGAAGCTCAAGGATGGTACCGATCGATGTGCGCTACCCCATTTAGTGGGGGTAGAGCCTACTTGCAAGTCTCTCCGACCTTCACAAAAAAAGTTATTCAAGAATATCTCTTTCTCCTATGTGCTTTCATCCCTAACCCTAACCCTAACCCTTCCGAAAGTCGGAGAAGCTCGAGGATGGTACCGATCGATGCGCGCTACCCCATTTAGTGGGGGTAGAGCCTACTTGCAAGTCTCTCCGACCTTCACAAAAAAAGTTATTCAAGAATATCTCCTCAGATTTGGGGGAATTTCGTCGGTCGACCTCTTCCGAAGGTCGTACAAGCTCGGGGATGGTACCAATCGATCCGCAGGACCCAAATTAGTCCAGATGCAACCACTTTCCAAGTCTCTCCGACCTTCACAAAAAAAGTTATTCAAGAATATCTCTTTCTCCTATGTGCTTTCATCCCTAACCCTAACCCTAATCCTTCCGAAAGTCGGAGAAGCTCAAGGATGGTACCGATCGATGTGCGCTACCCCATTTAGTGGGGGTAGAGCCTACTTGCAAGTCTCTCCGACCTTCACAAAAAAAGTTATTCAAGAATATCTCTTTCTCCTATGTGCTTTCATCCCTAACCCTAACCCTAACCCTTCCGAAAGTCGGAGAAGCTCAAGGATGGTACCGATCGATGCGCGCAACCCCATTTAGTGGGGGTAGAGCCTACTTGCAAGTCTCTCCGACCTTCACAAAAAAAGTTATTCAAGAATATCTCCTCAGATTTGGGGGAATTTCGTCGGTCGACCTCTTCCGAAGGTCGTACAAGCTCGGGGATGGTACCAATCGATCAGCAGGACCCAAATTAGTCCAGATGCAACCACTTTCCAAGTCTCTCCGACCTTCACAAAAAAAGTTATTCAAGAATATCTCTTTCTCCTATGTGCTTTCATCCCTAACCCTAACCCTAACCCTTCCGAAAGTCGGAGAAGCTCAAGGATGGTACCAATCGATGCGCGCTACCCCATTTAGTGGGGGTAGAGCCTACTTGCAAGTCTCTCCGACCTTCACAAAAAAAGTTATTCAAGAATATCTCTTTCTCCTATGTGCTTTCATCCCTAACCCTAACCCTAACCCTTCCGAAAGTCGGAGAAGCTCAAGGATGGTACCGATCGATGCGCGCTACCCCATTTAGTGGGGGTAGAGCCTACTTGCAAGTCTCTCCGACCTTCACAAAAAAAGTTATTCAAGAATATCTCCTCAGATTTGGGGGAATTTCGTCGGTCGACCTCTTCCGAAGGTCGTACAAGCTCGGGGATGGTACCAATCGATCCGCAGGACCCAAATTAGTCCAGATGCAACCACTTTCCAAGTCTCTCCGACCTTCACAAAAAAAGTTATTCAAGAATATCTCTTTCTCCTATGTGCTTTCATCCCTAACCCTAACCCTAACCCTAACCCTAACCCTTCCGAAAGTCGGAGAAGCTCAAGGATGGTACCGATCGATGCGCGCTACCCCATTTAGTGGGGGTAGAGCCTACTTGCAAGTCTCTCCGACCTTCACAAAAAAAGTTATTCAAGAATATCTCTTTCTCCTATGTGCTTTCATCCCTAACCCTAACCCTAACCCTTCCGAAAGTCAGAGAAGCTCAAGGATGGTACTGATCGATGCGCGCTACCCCATTTAGTGGGGGTAGAGCCTACTTGCAAGTCTCTCCGACCTTCACAAAAAAAGTTATTCAAGAATATCTCTTTCTCCTATGTGCTTTCATCCCTAACCCTAACCCTAACCCTTCCGAAAGTCGGAGAAGCTCAAGGATGGTACCGATCGATGCGCGCTACCCCATTTAGTGGGGGTAGAGCCTACTTGCAAGTCTCTCCGACCTTCACAAAAAAAGTTATTCAAGAATATCTCTTTCTCCTATGTGCTTTCATCCCTAACCCTAACCCTAACCCTTCCGAAAGTCGGAGAAGCTCAAGGATGGTACCGATCGATGTGCGCAACCCCATTTAGTGGGGGTAGAGCCTACTTGCAAGTCTCTCCGACCTTCACAAAAAAAGTTATTCAAGAATATCTCCTCAGATTTGGGGGAATTTCGTCGGTCGACCTCTTTCGAAGGTCGTACAAGCTCGGGGATGGTACCAATCGATCCGCAGGACCCAAATTAGTCCAGATGCAACCACTTTCCAAGTCTCTCCGACCTTCACAAAAAAAGTTATTCAAGAATATCTCTTTCTCCTATGTGCTTTCATCCCTAACCCTAACCCTAACCCTTCCGAAAGTCGGAGAAGCTCAAGGATGGTACCGATCGATGCGCGCTACCCCATTTAGTGGGGGTAGAGCCTACTTGCAAGTCTCTCCGACCTTCACAAAAAAAGTTATTCAAGAATATCTCTTTCTCCTATGTGCTTTCATCCCTAACCCTAACCCTAACCCTTCCGAAAGTCGGAGAAGCTCAAAGATGGTACCGATCGATGCGCGCAACCCCATTTAGTGGGGGTAGAGCCTACTTGCAAGTCTCTCCGACCTTCACAAAAAAAGTTATTCAAGAATATCTCCTCAGATTTGGGGGAATTTCGTCGGTCGACCTCTTCCGAAGGTCGTACAAGCTCGGGGATGGTACCAATCGATCCGCAGGACCCAAATTAGTCCAGATGCAACCACTTTCCAAGTCTCTCCGACCTTCACAAAAAAAGTTATTCAAGAATATCTCTTTCTCCTATGTGCTTTCATCCCTAACCCTAACCCTAACCCTTCCGAAAGTCGGAGAAGCTCAAGGATGGTACCGATCGATGCGCGCTACCCCATTTAGTGGGGGTAGAGCCTACTTGCAAGTCTCTCCGACCTTCACAAAAAAAGTTATTCAAGAATATCTCTTTCTCCTATGTGCTTTCATCCCTAACCCTAACCCTAACCCTTCCGAAAGTCGGAGAAGCTCAAGGATGGTACCGATCGATGCGCGCAACCCCATTTAGTGGGGGTAGAGCCTACTTGCAAGTCTCTCCGACCTTCACAAAAAAAGTTATTCAAGAATATCTCCTCAGATTTGGGGGAATTTCGTCGGTCGACCTCTTTCGAAGGTCGTACAAGCTCGGGGATGGTACCAATCGATCCGCAGGACCCAAATTAGTCCAGATGCAACCACTTTCCAAGTCTCTCCGACCTTCACAAAAAAAGTTATTCAAGAATATCTCTTTCTCCTATGTGCTTTCATCCCTAACCCTAACCCTAACCCTTCCGAAAGTCGGAGAAGCTCAAGGATGGTACCGATCGATGCGCGCTACCCCATTTAGTGGGGGTAGAGCCTACTTGCAAGTCTCTCCGACCTTCACAAAAAAAGTTATTCAAGAATATCTCTTTCTCCTATGTGCTTTCATCCCTAACCCTAACCCTAACCCTTCCGAAAGTCGGAGAAGCTCAAAGATGGTACCGATCGATGCGCGCAACCCCATTTAGTGGGGGTAGAGCCTACTTGCAAGTCTCTCCGACCTTCACAAAAAAAGTTATTCAAGAATATCTCCTCAGATTTGGGGGAATTTCGTCGGTCGACCTCTTCCGAAGGTCGTACAAGCTCGGGGATGGTACCAATCGATCCGCAGGACCCAAATTAGTCCAGATGCAACCACTTTCCAAGTCTCTCCGACCTTCACAAAAAAAGTTATTCAAGAATATCTCTTTCTCCTATGTGCTTTCATCCCTAACCCTAACCCTAACCCTTCCGAAAGTCGGAGAAGCTCAAGGATGGTACCGATCGATGCGCGCTACCCCATTTAGTGGGGGTAGAGCCTACTTGCAAGTCTCTCCGACCTTCACAAAAAAAGTTATTCAAGAATATCTCTTTCTCCTATGTGCTTTCATCCCTAACCCTAACCCTAACCCTAACCCTTCCGAAAGTCGGAGAAGCTCAAGGATGGTACCGATCGATGCGCGCAACCCCATTTAGTGGGGGTAGAGCCTACTTGCAAGTCTCTCCGACCTTCACAAAAAAAGTTATTCAAGAATATCTCCTCAGATTTGGGGGAATTTCGTCGGTCGACCTCTTTCGAAGGTCGTACAAGCTCGGGGATGGTACCAATCGATCCGCAGGACCCAAATTAGTCCAGATGCAACCACTTTCCAAGTCTCTCCGACCTTCACAAAAAAAGTTATTCAAGAATATCTCTTTCTCCTATGTGCTTTCATCCCTAACCCTAACCCTAACCCTTCCGAAAGTCGGAGAAGCTCAAGGATGGTACCGATCGATGCGCGCTACCCCATTTAGTGGGGGTAGAGCCTACTTGCAAGTCTCTCCGACCTTCACAAAAAAAGTTATTCAAGAATATCTCTTTCTCCTATGTGCTTTCATCCCTAACCCTAACCCTAACCCTTCCGAAAGTCGGAGAAGCTCAAGGATGGTACCGATCGATGCGCGCAACCCCATTTAGTGGGGGTAGAGCCTACTTGCAAGTCTCTCCGACCTTCACAAAAAAAGTTATTCAAGAATATCTCCTCAGATTTGGGGGAATTTCGTCGGTCGACCTCTTCCGAAGGTCGTACAAGCTCGGGGATGGTACCAATCGATCCGCAGGACCCAAATTAGTCCAGATGCAACCACTTTCCAAGTCTCTCCGACCTTCACAAAAAAAGTTATTCAAGAATATCTCTTTCTCCTATGTGCTTTCATCCCTAACCCTAACCCTAACCCTTCAGAAAGTCGGAGAAGCTCAAGGATGGTACCGATCGATGCGCGCTACCCCATTTAGTGGGGGTAGAGCCTACTTGCAAGTCTCTCCGACCTTCACAAAAAAAGTTATTCAAGAATATCTCTTTCTCCTATGTGCTTTCATCCCTAACCCTAACCCTAACCCTTCCGAAAGTCGGAGAAGCTCAAGGATGGTACCGATCGATGCGCGCTACCCCATTTAGTGGGGGTAGAGCCTACTTGCAAGTCTCTCCGACCTTCACAAAAAAAGTTATTCAAGAATATCTCTTTCTCCTATGTGCTTTCATCCCTAACCCTAACCCTAACCCTTCCGAAAGTCGGAGAAGCTCAAGGATGGTACCGATCGATGTGCGCAACCCCATTTAGTGGGGGTAGAGCCTACTTGCAAGTCTCTCCGACCTTCACAAAAAAAGTTATTCAAGAATATCTCCTCAGATTTGGGGGAATTTCGTCGGTCGACCTCTTTCGAAGGTCGTACAAGCTCGGGGATGGTACCAATCGATCCGCAGGACCCAAATTAGTCCAGATGCAACCACTTTTCAAGTCTCTCCGACCTTCACAAAAAAAGTTATTCAAGAATATCTCTTTCTCCTATGTGCTTTCATCCCTAACCCTAACCCTAACCCTTCCGAAAGTCGGAGAAGCTCAAGGATGGTACCGATCGATGCGCGCTACCCCATTTAGTGGGGGTAGAGCCTACTTGCAAGTCTCTCCGACCTTCACAAAAAAAGTTATTCAAGAATATCTCCTCAGATTTGGGGGAATTTCGTCGGTCGACCTCTTCCGAAGGTCGTACAAGCTCGGGGATGGTACCAATCGATCCGCAGGACCCAAATTAGTCCAGATGCAACCACTTTCCAAGTCTCTCCGACCTTCACAAAAAAAGTTATTCAAGAATATCTCTTTCTCCTATGTGCTTTCATCCCTAACCCTAACCCTAACCCTTCCGAAAGTCGGAGAAGCTCAAAGATGGTACCGATCGATGCGCGCTACCCCATTTAGTGGGGGTAGAGCCTACTTGCAAGTCTCTCCGACCTTCACAAAAAATGTTATTCAAGAATATCTCTTTCTCCTATGTGCTTTCATCCCTAACCCTAACCCTAACCCTTCCGAAAGTCGGAGAAGCTCAAAGATGGTACCGATCGATGCGCGCAACCCCATTTAGTGGGGGTAGAGCCTACTTGCAAGTCTCTCCGACCTTCACAAAAAAAGTTATTCAAGAATATCTCCTCAGATTTGGGGGAATTTCGTCGGTCGACCTCTTTCGAAGGTCGTACAAGCTCGGGGATGGTACCAATCGATCCGCAGGACCCAAATTAGTCCAGATGCAACCACTTTCCAAGTCTCTCCGACCTTCACAAAAAAAGTTATTCAAGAATATCTCTTTCTCCTATGTGCTTTCATCCCTAACCCTAACCCTAACCCTTCCGAAAGTCGGAGAAGCTCAAGGATGGTACCGATCGATGCGCGCAACCCCATTTAGTGGGGGTAGAGCCTACTTGCAAGTCTCTCCGACCTTCACAAAAAAAGTTATTCAAGAATATCTCCTCAGATTTGGGGGAATTTCGTCGGTCGACCTCTTCCGAAGGTCGTACAAGCTCGGGGATGGTACCAATCGATCCGCAGGACCCAAATTAGTCCAGATGCAACCACTTTCCAAGTCTCTCCGACCTTCACAAAAAAAGTTATTCAAGAATATCTCTTTCTCCTATGTGCTTTCATCCCTAACCCTAACCCTAACCCTTCCGAAAGTCGGAGAAGCTCAAGGATGGTACTGATCGATGCGCGCTACCCCATTTAGTGGGGGTAGAGCCTACTTGCAAGTCTCTCCGACCTTCACAAAAAAAGTTATTCAAGAATATCTCTTTCTCCTATGTGCTTTCATCCCTAACCCTAACCCTAACCCTTCCGAAAGTCGGAGAAGCTCAAGGATGGTACTGATCGATGCGCGCTACCCCATTTAGTGGGGGTAGAGCCTACTTGCAAGTCTCTCCGACCTTCACAAAAAAAGTTATTCAAGAATATCTCTTTCTCCTATGTGCTTTCATCCCTAACCCTAACCCTAACCCTTCCGAAAGTCGGAGAAGCTCAAGGATGGTACCGATCGATGTGCGCAACCCCATTTAGTGGGGGTAGAGCCTACTTGCAAGTCTCTCCGACCTTCACAAAAAAAGTTATTCAAGAATATCTCCTCAGATTTGGGGGAATTTCGTCGGTCGACCTCTTTCGAAGGTCGTACAAGCTCGGGGATGGTACCAATCGATCCGCAGGACCCAAATTAGTCCAGATGCAACCACTTTTCAAGTCTCTCCGACCTTAACAAAAAAAGTTATTCAAGAATATCTCTTTCTCCTATGTGCTTTCATCCCTAACCCTAACCCTAACCCTTCCGAAAGTCGGAGAAGCTCAAGGATGGTACTGATCGATGCGCGCTACCCCATTTAGTGGGGGTAGAGCCTACTTGCAAGTCTCTCCGACCTTCACAAAAAAAGTTATTCAAGAATATCTCTTTCTCCTATGTGCTTTCATCCCTAACCCTAACCCTAACCCTTCCGAAAGTCGGAGAAGCTCAAGGATGGTACCGATCGATGCGCGCAACCCCATTTAGTGGGGGTAGAGCCTACTTGCAAGTCTCTCCGACCTTCACAAAAAAAGTTATTCAAGAATATCTCCTCAGATTTGGGGGAATTTCGTCGGTCGACCTCTTCCGAAGGTCGTACAAGCTCGGGGATGGTACCAATCGATCCGCAGGACCCAAATTAGTCCAGATGCAACCACTTTCCAAGTCTCTCCGACCTTCACAAAAAAAGTTATTCAAGAATATCTCTTTCTCCTATGTGCTTTCATCCCTAACCCTAACCCTAACCCTTCCGAAAGTCGGAGAAGCTCAAGGATGGTACCGATCGATGCGCGCTACCCCATTTAGTGGGGGTAGAGCCTACTTGCAAGTCTCTCCGACCTTCACAAAAAAAGTTATTCAAGAATATCTCTTTCTCCTATGTGCTTTCATCCCTAACCCTAACCCTAACCCTTCCGAAAGTCGGAGAAGCTCAAGGATGGTACCGATCGATGCGCGCAACCCCATTTAGTGGGGGTAGAGCCTACTTGCAAGTCTCTCCGACCTTCACAAAAAAAGTTATTCAAGAATATCTCCTCAGATTTGGGGGAATTTCGTCGGTCGACCTCTTTCGAAGGTCGTACAAGCTCGTGGATGGTACCAATCGATCCGCAGGACCCAAATTAGTCCAGATGCAACCACTTTCCAAGTCTCTCCGACCTTCACAAAAAAAGTTATTCAAGAATATCTCTTTCTCCTATGTGCTTTCATCCCTAACCCTAACCCTAACCCTTCCGAAAGTCGGAGAAGCTCAAGGATGGTACCGATCGATGCGCGCTACCCCATTTAGTGGGGGTAGAGCCTACTTGCAAGTCTCTCCGACCTTCACAAAAAAAGTTATTCAAGAATATCTCTTTCTCCTATGTGCTTTCATCCCTAACCCTAACCCTAACCCTTCCGAAAGTCGGAGAAGCTCAAGGATGGTACCGATCGATGCGCGCAACCCCATTTAGTGGGGGTAGAGCCTACTTGCAAGTCTCTCCGACCTTCACAAAAAAAGTTATTCAAGAATATCTCCTCAGATTTGGGGGAATTTCGTCGGTCGACCTCTTCCGAAGGTCGTACAAGCTCGGGGATGGTACCAATCGATCCGCAGGACCCAAATTAGTCCAGATGCAACCACTTTCCAAGTCTCTCCGACCTTCACAAAAAAAGTTATTCAAGAATATCTCTTTCTCCTATGTGCTTTCATCCCTAACCCTAACCCTAACCCTTCAGAAAGTCGGAGAAGCTCAAGGATGGTACCGATCGATGCGCGCTACCCCATTTAGTGGGGGTAGAGCCTACTTGCAAGTCTCTCCGACCTTCACAAAAAAAGTTATTCAAGAATATCTCTTTCTCCTATGTGCTTTCATCCCTAACCCTAACCCTAACCCTTCCGAAAGTCGGAGAAGCTCAAGAATGGTACCGATCGATGCGCGCAACCCCATTTAGTGGGGGTAGAGCCTACTTGCAAGTCTCTCCGACCTTCACAAAAAAAGTTATTCAAGAATATCTCCTCAGATTTGGGGGAATTTCGTCGGTCGACCTCTTTCGAAGGTCGTACAAGCTCGGGGATGGTACCAATCGATCCGCAGGACCCAAATTAGTCCAGATGCAACCACTTTCCAAGTCTCTCCGACCTTCACAAAAAAAGTTATTCAAGAATATCTCTTTCTCCTATGTGCTTTCATCCCTAACCCTAACCCTAACCCTTCCGAAAGTCGGAGAAGCTCAAGGATGGTACCGATCGATGTGCGCTACCCCATTTAGTGGGGGTAGAGCCTACTTGCAAGTCTCTCCGACCTTCACAAAAAAAGTTATTCAAGAATATCTCTTTCTCCTATGTGCTTTCATCCCTAACCCTAACCCTAACCCTTCCGAAAGTCGGAGAAGCTCGAGGATGGTACCGATCGATGCGCGCTACCCCATTTAGTGGGGGTAGAGCCTACTTGCAAGTCTCTCCGACCTTCACAAAAAAAGTTATTCAAGAATATCTCCTCAGATTTGGGGGAATTTCGTCGGTCGACCTCTTCCGAAGGTCGTACAAGCTCGGGGATGGTACCAATCGATCCGCAGGACCCAAATTAGTCCAGATGCAACCACTTTCCAAGTCTCTCCGACCTTCACAAAAAAAGTTATTCAAGAATATCTCTTTCTCCTATGTGCTTTCATCCCTAACCCTAACCCTAACCCTTCAGAAAGTCGGAGAAGCTCAAGGATGGTACCGATCGATGCGCGCTACCCCATTTAGTGGGGGTAGAGCCTACTTGCAAGTCTCTCCGACCTTCACAAAAAAAGTTATTCAAGAATATCTCTTTCTCCTATGTGCTTTCATCCCTAACCCTAACCCTAACCCTTCCGAAAGTCGGAGAAGCTCAAGGATGGTACCGATCGATGCGCGCAACCCCATTTAGTGGGGGTAGAGCCTACTTGCAAGTCTCTCCGACCTTCACAAAAAAAGTTATTCAAGAATATCTCCTCAGATTTGGGGGAATTTCGTCGGTCGACCTCTTTCGAAGGTCGTACAAGCTCGGGGATGGTACCAATCGATCCGCAGGACCCAAATTAGTCCAGATGCAACCACTTTCCAAGTCTCTCCGACCTTCACAAAAAAAGTTATTCAAGAATATCTCTTTCTCCTATGTGCTTTCATCCCTAACCCTAACCCTAACCCTTCCGAAAGTCGGAGAAGCTCAAGGATGGTACCGATCGATGTGCGCTACCCCATTTAGTGGGGGTAGAGCCTACTTGCAAGTCTCTCCGACCTTCACAAAAAAAGTTATTCAAGAATATCTCTTTCTCCTATGTGCTTTCATCCCTAACCCTAACCCTAACCCTTCCGAAAGTCGGAGAAGCTCGAGGATGGTACCGATCGATGCGCGCTACCCCATTTAGTGGGGGTAGAGCCTACTTGCAAGTCTCTCCGACCTTCACAAAAAAAGTTATTCAAGAATATCTCCTCAGATTTGGGGGAATTTCGTCGGTCGACCTCTTCCGAAGGTCGTACAAGCTCGGGGATGGTACCAATCGATCCGCAGGACCCAAATTAGTCCAGATGCAACCACTTTCCAAGTCTCTCCGACCTTCACAAAAAAAGTTATTCAAGAATATCTCTTTCTCCTATGTGCTTTCATCCCTAACCCTAACCCTAACCCTTCAGAAAGTCGGAGAAGCTCAAGGATGGTACCGATCGATGCGCGCTACCCCATTTAGTGGGGGTAGAGCCTACTTGCAAGTCTCTCCGACCTTCACAAAAAAAGTTATTCAAGAATATCTCTTTCTCCTATGTGCTTTCATCCCTAACCCTAACCCTAACCCTTCCGAAAGTCGGAGAAGCTCAAGGATGGTACCGATCGATGCGCGCAACCCCATTTAGTGGGGGTAGAGCCTACTTGCAAGTCTCTCCGACCTTCACAAAAAAAGTTATTCAAGAATATCTCCTCAGATTTGGGGGAATTTCGTCGGTCGACCTCTTTCGAAGGTCGTACAAGCTCGGGGATGGTACCAATCGATCCGCAGGACCCAAATTAGTCCAGATGCAACCACTTTCCAAGTCTCTCCGACCTTCACAAAAAAAGTTATTCAAGAATATCTCTTTCTCCTATGTGCTTTCATCCCTAACCCTAACCCTAACCCTTCCGAAAGTCGGAGAAGCTCAAGGATGGTACCGATCGATGTGCGCTACCCCATTTAGTGGGGGTAGAGCCTACTTGCAAGTCTCTCCGACCTTCACAAAAAAAGTTATTCAAGAATATCTCTTTCTCCTATGTGCTTTCATCCCTAACCCTAACCCTAACCCTTCCGAAAGTCGGAGAAGCTCGAGGATGGTACCGATCGATGCGCGCTACCCCATTTAGTGGGGGTAGAGCCTACTTGCAAGTCTCTCCGACCTTCACAAAAAAAGTTATTCAAGAATATCTCCTCAGATTTGGGGGAATTTCGTCGGTCGACCTCTTCCGAAGGTCGTACAAGCTCGGGGATGGTACCAATCGATCCGCAGGACCCAAATTAGTCCAGATGCAACCACTTTCCAAGTCTCTCCGACCTTCACAAAAAAAGTTATTCAAGAATATCTCTTTCTCCTATGTGCTTTCATCCCTAACCCTAATCCTTCCGAAAGTCGGAGAAGCTCAAGGATGGTACCGATCGATGTGCGCTACCCCATTTAGTGGGGGTAGAGCCTACTTGCAAGTCTCTCCGACCTTCACAAAAAAAGTTATTCAAGAATATCTCTTTCTCCTATGTGCTTTCATCCCTAACCCTAACCCTAACCCTTCCGAAAGTCGGAGAAGCTCAAGGATGGTACCGATCGATGCGCGCAACCCCATTTAGTGGGGGTAAAGCCTACTTGCAAGTCTCTCCGACCTTCACAAAAAAAGTTATTCAAGAATATCTCCTCAGATTTGGGGGAATTTCGTCGGTCGACCTCTTCCGAAGGTCGTACAAGCTCGGGGATGGTACCAATCGATCAGCAGGACCCAAATTAGTCCAGATGCAACCACTTTCCAAGTCTCTCCGACCTTCACAAAAAAAGTTATTCAAGAATATCTCTTTCTCCTATGTGCTTTCATCCCTAACCCTAACCCTAACCCTTCCGAAAGTCGGAGAAGCTCAAGGATGGTACCAATCGATGCGCGCTACCCCATTTAGTGGGGGTAGAGCCTACTTGCAAGTCTCTCCGACCTTCACAAAAAAAGTTATTCAAGAATATCTCTTTCTCCTATGTGCTTTCATCCCTAACCCTAACCCTAACCCTTCCGAAAGTCGGAGAAGCTCAAGGATGGTACCGATCGATGCGCGCAACCCCATTTAGTGGGGGTAGAGCCTACTTGCAAGTCTCTCCGACCTTCACAAAAAAAGTTATTCAAGAATATCTCCTCAGATTTGGGGGAATTTCGTCGGTCGACCTCTTCCGAAGGTCGTACAAGCTCGGGGATGGTACCAATCGATCCGCAGGACCCAAATTAGTCCAGATGCAACCACTTTCCAAGTCTCTCCGACCTTCACAAAAAAAGTTATTCAAGAATATCTCTTTCTCCTATGTGCTTTCATCCCTAACCCTAACCCTAATCCTTCCGAAAGTCGGAGAAGCTCAAGGATGGTACCGATCGATGTGCGCTACCCCATTTAGTGGGGGTAGAGCCTACTTGCAAGTCTCTCCGACCTTCACAAAAAAAGTTATTCAAGAATATCTCTTTCTCCTATGTGCTTTCATCCCTAACCCTAACCCTTCCGAAAGTCGGAGAAGCTCAAGGATGGTACCGATCGATGCGCGCTACCCCATTTAGTGGGGGTAGAGCCTACTTGCAAGTCTCTCCGACCTTCACAAAAAAAGTTATTCAAGAATATCTCTTTCTCCTATGTGCTTTCATCCCTAACCCTAACCCTAACCCTTCCGAAAGTCGGAGAAGCTCAAGGATGGTACCGATCGATGCGCGCTACCCCATTTAGTGGGGGTAGAGCCTACTTGCAAGTCTCTCCGACCTTCACAAAAAAAGTTATTCAAGAATATCTCTTTCTCCTATGTGCTTTCATCCCTAACCCTAACCCTAACCCTTCCGAAAGTCGGAGAAGCTCAAGGATGGTACTGGTCGATGCGCGCAACCCCATTTAGTGGGGGTAGAGCCTACTTGCAAGTCTCTCCGACCTTCACAAAAAAAGTTATTCAAGAATATCTCCTCAGATTTGGGGGAATTTCGTCGGTCGACCTCTTCCGAAGGTCGTACAAGCTCGGGGATGGTACCAATCGATCCGCAGGACCCAAATTAGTCCAGATGCAACCACTTTCCAAGTCTCTCCGACCTTCACAAAAAAAGTTATTCAAGAATATCTCTTTCTCCTATGTGCTTTCATCCCTAACCCTAACCCTAACCCTTCCGAAAGTCGGAGAAGCTCAAGGATGGTACCGATCGATGCGCGCTACCCCATTTAGTGGGGGTAGAGCCTACTTGCAAGTCTCTCCGACCTTCACAAAAAAAGTTATTCAAGAATATCTCTTTCTCCTATGTGCTTTCATCCCTAACCCTAACCCTAACCCTTCCGAAAGTCGGAGAAGCTCAAGGATGGTACCGATCGATGCGCGCTACCCCATTTAGTGGGGGTAGAGCCTACTTGCAAGTCTCTCCGACCTTCACAAAAAAAGTTATTCAAGAATATCTCCTCAGATTTGGGGGAATTTCGTCGGTCGACCTCTTCCGAAGGTCGTACAAGCTCGGGGATGGTACCAATCGATCTGCAGGACCCAAATTAGTCCAGATGCAACCACTTTCCAAGTCTCTCCGACCTTCACAAAAAAAGTTATTCAAGAATATCTCTTTCTCCTATGTGCTTTCATCCCTAACCCTAACCCTAACCCTTCCGAAAGTCGGAGAAGCTCAAGGATGGTACCGATCGATGCGCGCTACCCCATTTAGTGGGGGTAGAGCCTACTTGCAAGTCTCTCCGACCTTCACAAAAAAAGTTATTCAAGAATATCTCTTTCTCCTATGTGCTTTCATCCCTAACCCTAACCCTAACCCTTCCGAAAGTCGGAGAAGCTCAAGGATGGTACCGATCGATGCGCGCTACCCCATTTAGTGGGGGTAGAGCCTACTTGCAAGTCTCTCCGACCTTCACAAAAAAAGTTATTCAAGAATATCTCTTTCTCCTATGTGCTTTCATCCCTAACCCTAACCCTAACCCTTCCGAAAATCGGAGAAGCTCAAGGATGGTACCGATCGATGCGCGCTACCCCATTTAGTGGGGGTAGAGCCTACTTGCAAGTCTCTCCGACCTTCACAAAAAAAGTTATTCAAGAATATCTCTTTCTCCTATGTGCTTTCATCCCTAACCCTAACCCTTCCGAAAGTCGGAGAAGCTCAAGGATGGTACCGATCGATGCGCGCAACCCCATTTAGTGGGGGTAGAGCCTACTTGCAAGTCTCTCCGACCTTCACAAAAAAAGTTATTCAAGAATATCTCCTCAGATTTGGGGGAATTTCGTCGGTCGACCTCTTCCGAAGGTCGTACAAGCTCGGGGATGGTACCAATCGATCAGCAGGACCCAAATTAGTCCAGATGCAACCACTTTCCAAGTCTCTCCGACCTTCACAAAAAAAGTTATTCAAGAATATCTCTTTCTCCTATGTGCTTTCATCCCTAACCCTAACCCTAACCCTTCCGAAAGTCGGAGAAGCTCAAGGATGGTACCAATCGATGCGCGCTACCCCATTTAGTGGGGGTAGAGCCTACTTGCAAGTCTCTCCGACCTTCACAAAAAAAGTTATTCAAGAATATCTCTTTCTCCTATGTGCTTTCATCCCTAACCCTAACCCTAACCCTTCCGAAAGTCGGAGAAGCTCAAGGATGGTACCGATCGATGCGCGCAACCCCATTTAGTGGGGGTAGAGCCTACTTGCAAGTCTCTCCGACCTTCACAAAAAAAGTTATTCAAGAATATCTCCTCAGATTTGGGGGAATTTCGTCGGTCGACCTCTTTCGAAGGTCGTACAAGCTCGGGGATGGTACCAATCGATCTGCAGGACCCAAATTAGTCCAGATGCAACCACTTTCCAAGTCTCTCCGACCTTCACAAAAAAAGTTATTCAAGAATATCTCTTTCTCCTATGTGCTTTCATCCCTAACCCTAACCCTAACCCTTCCGAAAGTCGGAGAAGCTCAAGGATGGTACCGATCGATGCGCGCTACCCCATTTAGTGGGGGTAGAGCCTACTTGCAAGTCTCTCCGACCTTCACAAAAAAAGTTATTCAAGAATATCTCTTTCTCCTATGTGCTTTCATCCCTAACCCTAACCCTAACCCTTCCGAAAGTCGGAGAAGCTCAAGGATGGTACCGATCGATGCGCGTTACCCCATTTAGTGGGGGTAGAGCCTACTTGCAAGTCTCTCCGACCTTCACAAAAAAAGTTATTCAAGAATATCTCTTTCTCCTATGTGCTTTCATCCCTAACCCTAACCCTAACCCTTCCGAAAGTCGGAGAAGCTCAAGGATGGTACTGGTCGATGCGCGCAACCCCATTTAGTGGGGGTAGAGCCTACTTGCAAGTCTCTCCGACCTTCACAAAAAAAGTTATTCAAGAATATCTCCTCAGATTTGGGGGAATTTCGTTGGTCGACCTCTTCCGAAGGTCGTACAAGCTCGGGGATGGTACCAATCGATCTGCAGGACCCAAATTAGTCCAGATGCAACCACTTTTCAAGTCTCTCCGACCTTCACAAAAAAAGTTATTCAAGAATATCTCTTTCTCCTATGTGCTTTCATCCCTAACCCTAACCCTAACCCTTCCGAAAGTCGGAGAAGCTCAAGGATGGTACCGATCGATGCGCGCTACCCCATTTAGTGGGGGTAGAGCCTACTTGCAAGTCTCTCGGACCTTCACAAAAAAAGTTATTCAAGAATATCTCTTTCTCCTATGTGCTTTCATCCCTAACCCTAACCCTAACCCTTCCGAAAGTCGGAGAAGCTCAAGGATGGTACCGATCGATGCGCGCTACCCCATTTAGTGGGGATAGAGCCTACTTGCAAGTCTCTCCGACCTTCACAAAAAAAGTTATTCAAGAATATCTCCTCAGATTTGGGGGAATTTCGTCGGTCGACCTCTTCCGAAGGTCGTACAAGCTCGGGGATGGTACCAATCGATCCGCAGGACCCAAATTAGTCCAGATGCAACCACTTTCCAAGTCTCTCCGACCTTCACAAAAAAAGTTATTCAAGAATATCTCTTTCTCCTATGTGCTTTCATCCCTAACCCTAACCCTAACCCTTCCGAAAGTCGGAGAAGCTCAAGGATGGTACCGATCGATGCGCGCTACCCCATTTAGTGGGGGTAGAGCCTACTTGCAAGTCTCTCCGACCTTCACAAAAAAAGTTATTCAAGAATATCTCTTTCTCCTATGTGCTTTCATCCCTAACCCTAACCCTAACCCTTCCGAAAGTCGGAGAAGCTCAAGGATGGTACCGATCGATGCGCGCTACCCCATTTAGTGGGGGTAGAGCCTACTTGCAAGTCTCTCCGACCTTCACAAAAAAAGTTATTCAAGAATATCTCCTCAGATTTGGGGGAATTTCGTCGGTCGACCTCTTCCGAAGGTCGTACAAGCTCGGGGATGGTACCAATCGATCTGCAGGACCCAAATTAGTCCAGATGCAACCACTTTCCAAGTCTCTCCGACCTTCACAAAAAAAGTTATTCAAGAATATCTCTTTCTCCTATGTGCTTTCATCCCTAACCCTAACCCTAACCCTTCCGAAAGTCGGAGAAGCTCAAGGATGGTACCGATCGATGCGCGCTACCCCATTTAGTGGGGGTAGAGCCTACTTGCAAGTCTCTCCGACCTTCACAAAAAAAGTTATTCAAGAATATCTCTTTCTCCTATGTGCTTTCATCCCTAACCCTAACCCTAACCCTTTCGAAAGTCGGAGAAGCTCAAGGATGGTACCGATCGATGCGCGCTAACCCATTTAGTGGGGGTAGAGCCTACTTGCAAGTCTCTCCGACCTTCACAAAAAAAGTTATTCAAGAATATCTCTTTCTCCTATGTGCTTTCATCCCTAACCCTAACCCTAACCCTTCCGAAAGTCGGAGAAGCTCAAGGATGGTACCGATCGATGCGCGCTACCCCATTTAGTGGGGGTAGAGCCTACTTGCAAGTCTCTCCGACCTTCACAAAAAAAGTTATTCAAGAATATCTCTTTCTCCTATGTGCTTTCATCCCTAACCCTAACCCTAACCCTTCCGAAAGTCGGAGAAGCTCAAGGATGGTACCGATCGATGCGCGCAACCCCATTTAGTGGGGGTAGAGCCTACTTGCAAGTCTCTCCGACCTTCACAAAAAAAGTTATTCAAGAATATCTCCTCAGATTTGGGGGAATTTCGTCGGTCGACCTCTTCCGAAGGTCGTACAAGCTCGGGAATGGTACCAATCGATCAGCAGGACCCAAATTAGTCCAGATGCAACCACTTTCCAAGTCTCTCCGACCTTCACAAAAAAAGTTATTCAAGAATATCTCTTTCTCCTATGTGCTTTCATCCCTAACCCTAACCCTAACCCTTCCGAAAGTCGGAGAAGCTCAAGGATGGTACCGATCGATGCGCGCTACCCCATTTAGTGGGGGTAGAGCCTACTTGCAAGTCTCTCCGACCTTCACAAAAAAAGTTATTCAAGAATATCTCTTTCTCCTATGTGCTTTCATCCCTAACCCTAACCCTAACCCTTCCGAAAGTCGGAGAAGCTCAAGGATGGTACCGATCGATGCGCGCAACCCCATTTAGTGGGGGTAGAGCCTACTTGCAAGTCTCTCCGACCTTCACAAAAAAAGTTATTCAAGAATATCTCCTCAGATTTGGGGGAATTTCGTCGGTCGACCTCTTTCGAAGGTCGTACAAGCTCGGGGATGGTACCAATCGATCCGCAGGACCCAAATTAGTCCAGATGCAACCACTTTCCAAGTCTCTCCGACCTTCACAAAAAAAGTTATTCAAGAATATCTCTTTCTCCTATGTGCTTTCATCCCTAACCCTAACCCTAACCCTTCCGAAAGTCGGAGAAGCTCAAGGATGGTACCGATCGATGCGCGCTACCCCATTTAGTGGGGGTAGAGCCTACTTGCAAGTCTCTCCGACCTTCACAAAAAAAGTTATTCAAGAATATCTCTTTCTCCTATGTGCTTTCATCCCTAACCCTAACCCTAACCCTTCCGAAAGTCGGAGAAGCTCAAGGATGGTACTGGTCGATGCGCGCAACCCCATTTAGTGGGGGTAGAGCCTACTTGCAAGTCTCTCCGACCTTCACAAAAAAAGTTATTCAAGAATATCTCCTCAGATTTGGGGGAATTTCGTTGGTCGACCTCTTCCGAAGGTCGTACAAGCTCGGGGATGGTACCAATCGATCCGCAGGACCCAAATTAGTCCAGATGCAACCACTTTTCAAGTCTCTCCGACCTTCACAAAAAAAGTTATTCAAGAATATCTCTTTCTCCTATGTGCTTTCATCCCTAACCCTAACCCTAACCCTTCCGAAAGTCGGAGAAGCTCAAGGATGGTACCGATCGATGCGCGCTACCCCATTTAGTGGGGGTAGAGCCTACTTGCAAGTCTCTCGGACCTTCACAAAAAAAGTTATTCAAGAATATCTCTTTCTCCTATGTGCTTTCATCCCTAACCCTAACCCTAACCCTTCCGAAAGTCGGAGAAGCTCAAGGATGGTACCGATCGATGCGCGCTACCCCATTTAGTGGGGATAGAGCCTACTTGCAAGTCTCTCCGACCTTCACAAAAAAAGTTATTCAAGAATATCTCCTCAGATTTGGGGGAATTTCGTCGGTCGACCTCTTCCGAAGGTCGTACAAGCTCGGGGATGGTACCAATCGATCCGCAGGACCCAAATTAGTCCAGATGCAACCACTTTCCAAGTCTCTCCGACCTTCACAAAAAAAGTTATTCAAGAATATCTCTTTCTCCTATGTGCTTTCATCCCTAACCCTAACCCTAACCCTTCCGAAAGTCGGAGAAGCTCAAGGATGGTACCGATCGATGCGCGCTACCCCATTTAGTGGGGGTAGAGCCTACTTGCAAGTCTCTCCGACCTTCACAAAAAAAGTTATTCAAGAATATCTCTTTCTCCTATGTGCTTTCATCCCTAACCCTAACCCTAACCCTTCCGAAAGTCGGAGAAGCTCAAGGATGGTACCGATCGATGTGCGCTACCCCATTTAGTGGGGGTAGAGCCTACTTGCAAGTCTCTCCGACCTTCACAAAAAAAGTTATTCAAGAATATCTCCTCAGATTTGGGGGAATTTCGTCGGTCGACCTCTTCCGAAGGTCGTACAAGCTCGGGGATGGTACCAATCGATCTGCAGGACCCAAATTAGTCCAGATGCAACCACTTTCCAAGTCTCTCCGACCTTCACAAAAAAAGTTATTCAAGAATATCTCTTTCTCCTATGTGCTTTCATCCCTAACCCTAACCCTAACCCTTCCGAAAGTCGGAGAAGCTCAAGGATGGTACCGATCGATGCGCGCTACCCCATTTAGTGGGGGTAGAGCCTACTTGCAAGTCTCTCCGACCTTCACAAAAAAAGTTATTCAAGAATATCTCTTTCTCCTATGTGCTTTCATCCCTAACCCTAACCCTAACCCTTTCGAAAGTCGGAGAAGCTCAAGGATGGTACCGATCGATGCGCGCTACCCCATTTAGTGGGGGTAGAGCCTACTTGCAAGTCTCTCCGACCTTCACAAAAAAAGTTATTCAAGAATATCTCTTTCTCCTATGTGCTTTCATCCCTAACCCTAACCCTAACCCTTCCGAAAGTCGGAGAAGCTCAAGGATGGTACCGATCGATGCGCGCTACCCCATTTAGTGGGGGTAGAGCCTACTTGCAAGTCTCTCCGACCTTCACAAAAAAAGTTATTCAAGAATATCTCTTTCTCCTATGTGCTTTCATCCCTAACCCTAACCCTAACCCTTCCGAAAGTCGGAGAAGCTCAAGGATGGTACCGATCGATGCGCGCAACCCCATTTAGTGGGGGTAGAGCCTACTTGCAAGTCTCTCCGACCTTCACAAAAAAAGTTATTCAAGAATATCTCCTCAGATTTGGGGGAATTTCGTCGGTCGACCTCTTCCGAAGGTCGTACAAGCTCGGGGATGGTACCAATCGATCAGCAGGACCCAAATTAGTCCAGATGCAACCACTTTCCAAGTCTCTCCGACCTTCACAAAAAAAGTTATTCAAGAATATCTCTTTCTCCTATGTGCTTTCATCCCTAACCCTAACCCTAACCCTTCCGAAAGTCGGAGAAGCTCAAGGATGGTACCGATCGATGCGCGCTACCCCATTTAGTGGGGGTAGAGCCTACTTGCAAGTCTCTCCGACCTTCACAAAAAAAGTTATTCAAGAATATCTCTTTCTCCTATGTGCTTTCATCCCTAACCCTAACCCTAACCCTTCCGAAAGTCGGAGAAGCTCAAGGATGGTACCGATCGATGCGCGCAACCCCATTTAGTGGGGGTAGAGCCTACTTGCAAGTCTCTCCGACCTTCACAAAAAAAGTTATTCAAGAATATCTCCTCAGATTTGGGGGAATTTCGTCGGTCGACCTCTTTCGAAGGTCGTACAAGCTCGGGGATGGTACCAATCGATCCGCAGGACCCAAATTAGTCCAGATGCAACCACTTTCCAAGTCTCTCCGACCTTCACAAAAAAAGTTATTCAAGAATATCTCTTTCTCCTATGTGCTTTCATCCCTAACCCTAACCCTAACCCTTCCGAAAGTCGGAGAAGCTCAAGGATGGTACCGATCGATGCGCGCTACCCCATTTAGTGGGGGTAGAGCCTACTTGCAAGTCTCTCCGACCTTCACAAAAAAAGTTATTCAAGAATATCTCTTTCTCCTATGTGCTTTCATCCCTAACCCTAACCCTAACCCTTCCGAAAGTCGGAGAAGCTCAAGGATGGTACCGATCGATGCGCGCTACCCCATTTAGTGGGGGTAGAGCCTACTTGCAAGTCTCTCCGACCTTCACAAAAAAAGTTATTCAAGAATATCTCTTTCTCCTATGTGCTTTCATCCCTAACCCTAACCCTAACCCTTCCGAAAGTCGGAGAAGCTCAAGGATGGTACTGGTCGATGCGCGCAACCCCATTTAGTGGGGGTACAGCCTACTTGCAAGTCTCTCCGACCTTCACAAAAAAAGTTATTCAAGAATATCTCCTCAGATTTGGGGGAATTTCGTCGGTCGACCTCTTCCGAAGGTCGTACAAGCTCGGGGATGGTACCAATCGATCCGCAGGACCCAAATTAGTCCAGATGCAACCACTTTCCAAGTCTCTCCGACCTTCACAAAAAAAGTTATTCAAGAATATCTCTTTCTCCTATGTGCTTTCATCCCTAACCCTAACCCTAACCCTTCCGAAAGTCGGAGAAGCTCAAGGATGGTACCGATCGATGCGCGCTACCCCATTTAGTGGGGGTAGAGCCTACTTGCAAGTCTCTCGGACCTTCACAAAAAAAGTTATTCAAGAATATCTCTTTCTCCTATGTGCTTTCATCCCTAACCCTAACCCTAACCCTTCCGAAAGTCGGAGAAGCTCAAGGATGGTACCGATCGATGCGCGCTACCCCATTTAGTGGGGGTAGAGCCTACTTGCAAGTCTCTCCGACCTTCACAAAAAAAGTTATTCAAGAATATCTCCTCAGATTTGGGGGAATTTCGTCGGTCGACCTCTTCCGAAGGTCGTACAAGCTCGGGGATGGTACCAATCGATCCGCAGGACCCAAATTAGTCCAGATGCAACCACTTTCCAAGTCTCTCCGACCTTCACAAAAAAAGTTATTCAAGAATATCTCTTTCTCCTATGTGCTTTCATCCCTAACCCTAACCCTAACCCTTCCGAAAGTCGGAGAAGCTCAAGGATGGTACCGATCGATGCGCGCTACCCCATTTAGTGGGGGTAGAGCCTACTTGCAAGTCTCTCCGACCTTCACAAAAAACGTTATTCAAGAATATCTCTTTCTCCTATGTGCTTTCATCCCTAACCCTAACCCTAACCCTTCCGAAAGTCGGAGAAGCTCAAGGATGGTACCGATCGATGCGCGCTACCCCATTTAGTGGGGGTAGAGCCTACTTGCAAGTCTCTCCGACCTTCACAAAAAAAGTTATTCAAGAATATCTCCTCAGATTTGGGGGAATTTCGTCGGTCGACCTCTTCCGAAGGTCGTACAAGCTCGGGGATGGTACCAATCGATCCGCAGGACCCAAATTAGTCCAGATGCAACCACTTTCCAAGTCTCTCCGACCTTCACAAAAAAAGTTATTCAAGAATATCTCTTTCTCCTATGTGCTTTCATCCCTAACCCTAACCCTAACCCTTCCGAAAGTCGGAGAAGCTCAAGGATGGTACTGATCGATGCGCGCTACCCCATTTAGTGGGGGTAGAGCCTACTTGCAAGTCTCTCCGACCTTCACAAAAAAAGTTATTCAAGAATATCTCTTTCTCCTATGTGCTTTCATCCCTAACCCTAACCCTAACCCTTCCGAAAGTCGGAGAAGCTCAAGGATGGTACCGATCGATGCGCGCTACCCCATTTAGTGGGGGTAGAGCCTACTTGCAAGTCTCTCCGACTTTCACAAAAAAAGTTATTCAAGAATATCTCTTTCTCCTATGTGCTTTCATCCCTAACCCTACCCCTAACCCTTCCGAAAGTCGGAGAAGCTCAAGGATGGTACCGATCGATGCGCGCTACCCCATTTAGTGGGGGTAGAGCCTACTTGCAAGTCTCTCGGACCTTCACAAAAAAAGTTATTCAAGAATATCTCTTTCTCCTATGTGCTTTCATCCCTAACCCTAACCCTAACCCTTCCGAAAGTCGGAGAAGCTCAAGGATGGTACCGATCGATGCGCGCTACCCCATTTAGTGGGGGTAGAGCCTACTTGCAAGTCTCTCCGACCTTCACAAAAAAAGTTATTCAAGAATATCTCTTTCTCCTATGTGCTTTCATCCCTAACCCTAACCCTAACCCTTCCGAAAGTCGGAGAAGCTCAAGGATGGTACCGATCGATGCGCGCTACCCCATTTAGTGGGGGTAGAGCCTACTTGCAAGTCTCTCCGACCTTCACAAAAAAAGTTATTCAAGAATATCTCTTTCTCCTATGTGCTTTCATCCCTAACCCTAACCCTAACCCTTCCGAAAGTCGGAGAAGCTCAAGGATGGTAACGATCGATGCGCGCTACCCCATTTAGTGGGGGTAGAGCCTACTTGCAAGTCTCTCCGACCTTCACAAAAAAAGTTATTCAAGAATATCTCTTTCTCCTATGTGCTTTCATCCCTAACCCTAACCCTAACCCTTCCGAAAGTCGGAGAAGCTCAAGGATGGTACCGATCGATGCGCGCTACCCCATTTAGTGGGGGTAGAGCCTACTTGCAAGTCTCTCCGACCTTCACAAAAAAAGTTATTCAAGAATATCTCCTCAGATTTGGGGGAATTTCGTCGGTCGACCTCTTCCGAAGGTCGTACAAGCTCGGGGATGGTACCAATCGATCCGCAGGACCCAAATTAGTCCAGATGCAACCACTTTCCAAGTCTCTCCGACCTTCACAAAAAAAGTTATTCAAGAATATCTCTTTCTCCTATGTGCTTTCATCCCTAACCCTAACCCTAACCCTTCCGAAAGTCGGAGAAGCTCAAGGATGGTACCGATCGATGCGCGCTACCCCATTTAGTGGGGGTAGAGCCTACTTGCAAGTCTCTCCGACCTTCACAAAAAACGTTATTCAAGAATATCTCTTTCTCCTATGTGCTTTCATCCCTAACCCTAACCCTAACCCTTCCGAAAGTCGGAGAAGCTCAAGGATGGTACCGATCGATGCGCGCTACCCCATTTAGTGGGGGTAGAGCCTACTTGCAAGTCTCTCCGACCTTCACAAAAAAAGTTATTCAAGAATATCTCCTCAGATTTGGGGGAATTTCGTCGGTCGACCTCTTCCGAAGGTCGTACAAGCTCGGGGATGGTACCAATCGATCCGCAGGACCCAAATTAGTCCAGATGCAACCACTTTCCAAGTCTCTCCGACCTTCACAAAAAAAGTTATTCAAGAATATCTCTTTCTCCTATGTGCTTTCATCCCTAACCCTAACCCTAACCCTTCCGAAAGTCGGAGAAGCTCAAGGATGGTACCGATCGATGCGCGCTACCCCATTTAGTGGGGGTAGAGCCTACTTGCAAGTCTCTCCGACCTTCACAAAAAAAGTTATTCAAGAATATCTCTTTCTCCTATGTGCTTTCATCCCTAACCCTAACCCTAACCCTTCCGAAAGTCGGAGAAGCTCAAGGATGGTACTGGTCGATGCGCGCAACCCCATTTAGTGGGGGTAGAGCCTACTTGCAAGTCTCTCCGACCTTCACAAAAAAAGTTATTCAAGAATATCTCCTCAGATTTGGGGGAATTTCGTTGGTCGACCTCTTCCGAAGGTCGTACAAGCTCGGGGATGGTACCAATCGATCCGCAGGACCCAAATTAGTCCAGATGCAACCACTTTCCAAGTCTCTCCGACCTTCACAAAAAAAGTTATTCAAGAATATCTCTTTCTCCTATGTGCTTTCATCCCTAACCCTAACCCTAACCCTTCCGAAAGTCGGAGAAGCTCAAGGATGGTACCGATCGATGCGCGCTACCCCATTTAGTGGGGGTAAAGCCTACTTGCAAGTCTCTCCGACCTTCACAAAAAAAGTTATTCAAGAATATCTCTTTCTCCTATGTGCTTTCATCCCTAACCCTAACCCTAACCCTTCCGAAAGTCGGAGAAGCTCAAGGATGGTACCGATCGATGCGCGCTACCCCATTTAGTGGGGGTAGAGCCTACTTGCAAGTCTCTCCGACCTTCACAAAAAAAGTTATTCAAGAATATCTCCTCAGATTTGGGGGAATTTCGTCGGTCGACCTCTTCCGAAGGTCGTACAAGCTCGGGGATGGTACCAATCGATCTGCAGGACCCAAATTAGTCCAGATGCAACCACTTTCCAAGTCTCTCCGACCTTCACAAAAAAAGTTATTCAAGAATATCTCTTTCTCCTATGTGCTTTCATCCCTAACCCTAACCCTAACCCTTCCGAAAGTCGGAGAAGCTCAAGGATGGTACCGATCGATGCGCGCTACCCCATTTAGTGGGGGTAGAGCCTACTTGCAAGTCTCTCCGACCTTCACAAAAAAAGTTATTCAAGAATATCTCTTTCTCCTATGTGCTTTCATCCCTAACCCTAACCCTAACCCTTCCGAAAGTCGGAGAAGCTCAAGGATGGTACCGATCGATGCGCGCTACCCCATTTAGTGGGGGTAGAGCCTACTTGCAAGTCTCTCCGACCTTCACAAAAAAAGTTATTCAAGAATATCTCTTTCTCCTATGTGCTTTCATCCCTAACCCTAACCCTTCCGAAAGTCGGAGAAGCTCAAGGATGGTACCGATCGATGCGCGCTACCCCATTTAGTGGGGGTAGAGCCTACTTGCAAGTCTCTCCGACCTTCACAAAAAAAGTTATTCAAGAATATCTCTTTCTCCTATGTGCTTTCATCCCTAACCCTAACCCTAACCCTTCCGAAAGTCGGAGAAGCTCAAGGATGGTACCGATCGATGCGCGCAACCCCATTTAGTGGGGGTAGAGCCTACTTGCAAGTCTCTCCGACCTTCACAAAAAAAGTTATTCAAGAATATCTCCTCAGATTTGGGGGAATTTCGTCGGTCGACCTCTTCCGAAGGTCGTACAAGCTCGGGGATGGTACCAATCGATCAGCAGGACCCAAATTAGTCCAGATGCAACCACTTTCCAAGTCTCTCCGACCTTCACAAAAAAAGTTATTCAAGAATATCTCTTTCTCCTATGTGCTTTCATCCCTAACCCTAACCCTAACCCTTCCGAAAGTCGGAGAAGCTCAAGGATGGTACCGATCGATGCGCGCTACCCCATTTAGTGGGGGTAGAGCCTACTTGCAAGTCTCTCCGACCTTCACAAAAAAAGTTATTCAAGAATATCTCTTTCTCCTATGTGCTTTCATCCCTAACCCTAACCCTAACCCTTCCGAAAGTCGGAGAAGCTCAAGGATGGTACCGATCGATGCGCGCAACCCCATTTAGTGGGGGTAGAGCCTACTTGCAAGTCTCTCCGACCTTCACAAAAAAAGTTATTCAAGAATATCTCCTCAGATTTGGGGGAATTTCGTCGGTCGACCTCTTTCGAAGGTCGTACAAGCTCGGGGATGGTACCAATCGATCCGCAGGACCCAAATTAGTCCAGATGCAACCACTTTCCAAGTCTCTCCGACCTTCACAAAAAAAGTTATTCAAGAATATCTCTTTCTCCTATGTGCTTTCATCCCTAACCCTAACCCTAACCCTTCCGAAAGTCGGAGAAGCTCAAGGATGGTACCGATCGATGCGCGCTACCCCATTTAGTGGGGGTAGAGCCTACTTGCAAGTCTCTCCGACCTTCACAAAAAAAGTTATTCAAGAATATCTCTTTCTCCTATGTGCTTTCATCCCTAACCCTAACCCTAACCCTTCCGAAAGTCGGAGAAGCTCAAGGATGGTACCGATCGATGCGCGCTACCCCATTTAGTGGGGGTAGAGCCTACTTGCAAGTCTCTCCGACCTTCACAAAAAAAGTTATTCAAGAATATCTCTTTCTCCTATGTGCTTTCATCCCTAACCCTAACCCTAACCCTTCCGAAAGTCGGAGAAGCTCAAGGATGGTACCGATCGATGCGCGCAACCCCATTTAGTGGGGGTAGAGCCTACTTGCAAGTCTCTCCGACCTTCACAAAAAAAGTTATTCAAGAATATCTCCTCAGATTTGGGGGAATTTCGTCGGTCGACCTCTTTCGAAGGTCGTACAAGCTCGGGGATGGTACCAATCGATCCGCAGGACCCAAATTAGTCCAGATGCAACCACTTTCCAAGTCTCTCCGACCTTCACAAAAAAAGTTATTCAAGAATATCTCTTTCTCCTATGTGCTTTCATCCCTAACCCTAACCCTAACCCTTCCGAAAGTCGGAGAAGCTCAAGGATGGTACCGATCGATGCGCGCTACCCCATTTAGTGGGGGTAGAGCCTACTTGCAAGTCTCTCCGACCTTCACAAAAAAAGTTATTCAAGAATATCTCTTTCTCCTATGTGCTTTCATCCCTAACCCTAACCCTAACCCTTCCGAAAGTCGGAGAAGCTCAAGGATGGTACCGATCGATGCGCGCTACCCCATTTAGTGGGGGTAGAGCCTACTTGCAAGTCTCTCCGACCTTCACAAAAAAAGTTATTCAAGAATATCTCTTTCTCCTATGTGCTTTCATCCCTAACCCTAACCCTAACCCTTCCGAAAGTCGGAGAAGCTCAAGGATGGTACTGGTCGATGCGCGCAACCCCATTTAGTGGGGGTACAGCCTACTTGCAAGTCTCTCCGACCTTCACAAAAAAAGTTATTCAAGAATATCTCCTCAGATTTGGGGGAATTTCGTCGGTCGACCTCTTCCGAAGGTCGTACAAGCTCGGGGATGGTACCAATCGATCCGCAGGACCCAAATTAGTCCAGATGCAACCACTTTCCAAGTCTCTCCGACCTTCACAAAAAAAGTTATTCAAGAATATCTCTTTCTCCTATGTGCTTTCATCCCTAACCCTAACCCTAACCCTTCCGAAAGTCGGAGAAGCTCAAGGATGGTACCGATCGATGCGCGCTACCCCATTTAGTGGGGGTAGAGCCTACTTGCAAGTCTCTCGGACCTTCACAAAAAAAGTTATTCAAGAATATCTCTTTCTCCTATGTGCTTTCATCCCTAACCCTAACCCTAACCCTTCCGAAAGTCGGAGAAGCTCAAGGATGGTACCGATCGATGCGCGCTACCCCATTTAGTGGGGGTAGAGCCTACTTGCAAGTCTCTCCGACCTTCACAAAAAAAGTTATTCAAGAATATCTCCTCAGATTTGGGGGAATTTCGTCGGTCGACCTCTTCCGAAGGTCGTACAAGCTCGGGGATGGTACCAATCGATCCGCAGGACCCAAATTAGTCCAGATGCAACCACTTTCCAAGTCTCTCCGACCTTCACAAAAAAAGTTATTCAAGAATATCTCTTTCTCCTATGTGCTTTCATCCCTAACCCTAACCCTAACCCTTCCGAAAGTCGGAGAAGCTCAAGGATGGTACCGATCGATGCGCGCTACCCCATTTAGTGGGGGTAGAGCCTACTTGCAAGTCTCTCCGACCTTCACAAAAAACGTTATTCAAGAATATCTCTTTCTCCTATGTGCTTTCATCCCTAACCCTAACCCTAACCCTTCCGAAAGTCGGAGAAGCTCAAGGATGGTACCGATCGATGCGCGCTACCCCATTTAGTGGGGGTAGAGCCTACTTGCAAGTCTCTCCGACCTTCACAAAAAAAGTTATTCAAGAATATCTCCTCAGATTTGGGGGAATTTCGTCGGTCGACCTCTTCCGAAGGTCGTACAAGCTCGGGGATGGTACCAATCGATCCGCAGGACCCAAATTAGTCCAGATGCAACCACTTTCCAAGTCTCTCCGACCTTCACAAAAAAAGTTATTCAAGAATATCTCTTTCTCCTATGTGCTTTCATCCCTAACCCTAACCCTAACCCTTCCGAAAGTCGGAGAAGCTCAAGGATGGTACTGATCGATGCGCGCTACCCCATTTAGTGGGGGTAGAGCCTACTTGCAAGTCTCTCCGACCTTCACAAAAAAAGTTATTCAAGAATATCTCTTTCTCCTATGTGCTTTCATCCCTAACCCTAACCCTAACCCTTCCGAAAGTCGGAGAAGCTCAAGGATGGTACCGATCGATGCGCGCTACCCCATTTAGTGGGGGTAGAGCCTACTTGCAAGTCTCTCCGACTTTCACAAAAAAAGTTATTCAAGAATATCTCTTTCTCCTATGTGCTTTCATCCCTAACCCTACCCCTAACCCTTCCGAAAGTCGGAGAAGCTCAAGGATGGTACCGATCGATGCGCGCTACCCCATTTAGTGGGGGTAGAGCCTACTTGCAAGTCTCTCGGACCTTCACAAAAAAAGTTATTCAAGAATATCTCTTTCTCCTATGTGCTTTCATCCCTAACCCTAACCCTAACCCTTCCGAAAGTCGGAGAAGCTCAAGGATGGTACCGATCGATGCGCGCTACCCCATTTAGTGGGGGTAGAGCCTACTTGCAAGTCTCTCCGACCTTCACAAAAAAAGTTATTCAAGAATATCTCTTTCTCCTATGTGCTTTCATCCCTAACCCTAACCCTAACCCTTCCGAAAGTCGGAGAAGCTCAAGGATGGTACCGATCGATGCGCGCTACCCCATTTAGTGGGGGTAGAGCCTACTTGCAAGTCTCTCCGACCTTCACAAAAAAAGTTATTCAAGAATATCTCTTTCTCCTATGTGCTTTCATCCCTAACCCTAACCCTAACCCTTCCGAAAGTCGGAGAAGCTCAAGGATGGTAACGATCGATGCGCGCTACCCCATTTAGTGGGGGTAGAGCCTACTTGCAAGTCTCTCCGACCTTCACAAAAAAAGTTATTCAAGAATATCTCTTTCTCCTATGTGCTTTCATCCCTAACCCTAACCCTAACCCTTCCGAAAGTCGGAGAAGCTCAAGGATGGTACCGATCGATGCGCGCTACCCCATTTAGTGGGGGTAGAGCCTACTTGCAAGTCTCTCCGACCTTCACAAAAAAAGTTATTCAAGAATATCTCCTCAGATTTGGGGGAATTTCGTCGGTCGACCTCTTCCGAAGGTCGTACAAGCTCGGGGATGGTACCAATCGATCCGCAGGACCCAAATTAGTCCAGATGCAACCACTTTCCAAGTCTCTCCGACCTTCACAAAAAAAGTTATTCAAGAATATCTCTTTCTCCTATGTGCTTTCATCCCTAACCCTAACCCTAACCCTTCCGAAAGTCGGAGAAGCTCAAGGATGGTACCGATCGATGCGCGCTACCCCATTTAGTGGGGGTAGAGCCTACTTGCAAGTCTCTCCGACCTTCACAAAAAACGTTATTCAAGAATATCTCTTTCTCCTATGTGCTTTCATCCCTAACCCTAACCCTAACCCTTCCGAAAGTCGGAGAAGCTCAAGGATGGTACCGATCGATGCGCGCTACCCCATTTAGTGGGGGTAGAGCCTACTTGCAAGTCTCTCCGACCTTCACAAAAAAAGTTATTCAAGAATATCTCCTCAGATTTGGGGGAATTTCGTCGGTCGACCTCTTCCGAAGGTCGTACAAGCTCGGGGATGGTACCAATCGATCCGCAGGACCCAAATTAGTCCAGATGCAACCACTTTCCAAGTCTCTCCGACCTTCACAAAAAAAGTTATTCAAGAATATCTCTTTCTCCTATGTGCTTTCATCCCTAACCCTAACCCTAACCCTTCCGAAAGTCGGAGAAGCTCAAGGATGGTACCGATCGATGCGCGCTACCCCATTTAGTGGGGGTAGAGCCTACTTGCAAGTCTCTCCGACCTTCACAAAAAAAGTTATTCAAGAATATCTCTTTCTCCTATGTGCTTTCATCCCTAACCCTAACCCTAACCCTTCCGAAAGTCGGAGAAGCTCAAGGATGGTACTGGTCGATGCGCGCAACCCCATTTAGTGGGGGTAGAGCCTACTTGCAAGTCTCTCCGACCTTCACAAAAAAAGTTATTCAAGAATATCTCCTCAGATTTGGGGGAATTTCGTTGGTCGACCTCTTCCGAAGGTCGTACAAGCTCGGGGATGGTACCAATCGATCCGCAGGACCCAAATTAGTCCAGATGCAACCACTTTCCAAGTCTCTCCGACCTTCACAAAAAAAGTTATTCAAGAATATCTCTTTCTCCTATGTGCTTTCATCCCTAACCCTAACCCTAACCCTTCCGAAAGTCGGAGAAGCTCAAGGATGGTACCGATCGATGCGCGCTACCCCATTTAGTGGGGGTAAAGCCTACTTGCAAGTCTCTCCGACCTTCACAAAAAAAGTTATTCAAGAATATCTCTTTCTCCTATGTGCTTTCATCCCTAACCCTAACCCTAACCCTTCCGAAAGTCGGAGAAGCTCAAGGATGGTACCGATCGATGCGCGCTACCCCATTTAGTGGGGGTAGAGCCTACTTGCAAGTCTCTCCGACCTTCACAAAAAAAGTTATTCAAGAATATCTCCTCAGATTTGGGGGAATTTCGTCGGTCGACCTCTTCCGAAGGTCGTACAAGCTCGGGGATGGTACCAATCGATCTGCAGGACCCAAATTAGTCCAGATGCAACCACTTTCCAAGTCTCTCCGACCTTCACAAAAAAAGTTATTCAAGAATATCTCTTTCTCCTATGTGCTTTCATCCCTAACCCTAACCCTAACCCTTCCGAAAGTCGGAGAAGCTCAAGGATGGTACCGATCGATGCGCGCTACCCCATTTAGTGGGGGTAGAGCCTACTTGCAAGTCTCTCCGACCTTCACAAAAAAAGTTATTCAAGAATATCTCTTTCTCCTATGTGCTTTCATCCCTAACCCTAACCCTAACCCTTCCGAAAGTCGGAGAAGCTCAAGGATGGTACCGATCGATGCGCGCTACCCCATTTAGTGGGGGTAGAGCCTACTTGCAAGTCTCTCCGACCTTCACAAAAAAAGTTATTCAAGAATATCTCTTTCTCCTATGTGCTTTCATCCCTAACCCTAACCCTTCCGAAAGTCGGAGAAGCTCAAGGATGGTACCGATCGATGCGCGCTACCCCATTTAGTGGGGGTAGAGCCTACTTGCAAGTCTCTCCGACCTTCACAAAAAAAGTTATTCAAGAATATCTCTTTCTCCTATGTGCTTTCATCCCTAACCCTAACCCTAACCCTTCCGAAAGTCGGAGAAGCTCAAGGATGGTACCGATCGATGCGCGCAACCCCATTTAGTGGGGGTAGAGCCTACTTGCAAGTCTCTCCGACCTTCACAAAAAAAGTTATTCAAGAATATCTCCTCAGATTTGGGGGAATTTCGTCGGTCGACCTCTTCCGAAGGTCGTACAAGCTCGGGGATGGTACCAATCGATCAGCAGGACCCAAATTAGTCCAGATGCAACCACTTTCCAAGTCTCTCCGACCTTCACAAAAAAAGTTATTCAAGAATATCTCTTTCTCCTATGTGCTTTCATCCCTAACCCTAACCCTAACCCTTCCGAAAGTCGGAGAAGCTCAAGGATGGTACCGATCGATGCGCGCTACCCCATTTAGTGGGGGTAGAGCCTACTTGCAAGTCTCTCCGACCTTCACAAAAAAAGTTATTCAAGAATATCTCTTTCTCCTATGTGCTTTCATCCCTAACCCTAACCCTAACCCTTCCGAAAGTCGGAGAAGCTCAAGGATGGTACCGATCGATGCGCGCAACCCCATTTAGTGGGGGTAGAGCCTACTTGCAAGTCTCTCCGACCTTCACAAAAAAAGTTATTCAAGAATATCTCCTCAGATTTGGGGGAATTTCGTCGGTCGACCTCTTTCGAAGGTCGTACAAGCTCGGGGATGGTACCAATCGATCCGCAGGACCCAAATTAGTCCAGATGCAACCACTTTCCAAGTCTCTCCGACCTTCACAAAAAAAGTTATTCAAGAATATCTCTTTCTCCTATGTGCTTTCATCCCTAACCCTAACCCTAACCCTTCCGAAAGTCGGAGAAGCTCAAGGATGGTACCGATCGATGCGCGCTACCCCATTTAGTGGGGGTAGAGCCTACTTGCAAGTCTCTCCGACCTTCACAAAAAAAGTTATTCAAGAATATCTCTTTCTCCTATGTGCTTTCATCCCTAACCCTAACCCTAACCCTTCCGAAAGTCGGAGAAGCTCAAGGATGGTACCAATCGATGCGCGCTACCCCATTTAGTGGGGGTAGAGCCTACTTGCAAGTCTCTCCGACCTTCACAAAAAAAGTTATTCAAGAATATCTCTTTCTCCTATGTGCTTTCATCCCTAACCCTAACCCTAACCCTTCCGAAAGTCGGAGAAGCTCAAGGATGGTACTGGTCGATGCGCGCAACCCCATTTAGTGGGGGTAGAGCCTACTTGCAAGTCTCTCCGACCTTCACAAAAAAAGTTATTCAAGAATATCTCCTCAGATTTGGGGGAATTTCGTCGGTCGACCTCTTCCGAAGGTCGTACAAGCTCGGGGATGGTACCAATCGATCCGCAGGACCCAAATTAGTCCAGATGCAACCACTTTCCAAGTCTCTCCGACCTTCACAAAAAAAGTTATTCAAGAATATCTCTTTCTCCTATGTGCTTTCATCCCTAACCCTAACCCTAACCCTTCCGAAAGTCGGAGAAGCTCAAGGATGGTACCGATCGATGCGCGCTACCCCATTTAGTGGGGGTAGAGCCTACTTGCAAGTCTCTCGGACCTTCACAAAAAAAGTTATTCAAGAATATCTCTTTCTCCTATGTGCTTTCATCCCTAACCCTAACCCTAACCCTTCCGAAAGTCGGAGAAGCTCAAGGATGGTACCGATCGATGCGCGCTACCCCATTTAGTGGGGGTAGAGCCTACTTGCAAGTCTCTCCGACCTTCACAAAAAAAGTTATTCAAGAATATCTCCTCAGATTTGGGGGAATTTCGTCGGTCGACCTCTTCCGAAGGTTGTACAAGCTCGGGGATGGTACCAATCGATCCGCAGGACCCAAATTAGTCCAGATGCAACCACTTTCCAAGTCTCTCCGACCTTCACAAAAAAAGTTATTCAAGAATATCTCTTTCTCCTATGTGCTTTCATCCCTAACCCTAACCCTAACCCTTCCGAAAGTCGGAGAAGCTCAAGGATGGTACCGATCGATGCGCGCTACCCCATTTAGTGGGGGTAGAGCCTACTTGCAAGTCTCTCCGACCTTCACAAAAAAAGTTATTCAAGAATATCTCTTTCTCCTATGTGCTTTCATCCCTAACCCTAACCCTAACCCTTCCGAAAGTCGGAGAAGCTCAAGGATGGTACCGATCGATGCGCGCTACCCCATTTAGTGGGGGTAGAGCCTACTTGCAAGTCTCTCCGACCTTCACAAAAAAAGTTATTCAAGAATATCTCTTTCTCCTATGTGCTTTCATCCCTAACCCTAACCCTTCCGAAAGTCTGAGAAGCTCAAGGATGGTACCGATCGATGCGCGCTACCCCATTTAGTGGGGGTAGAGCCTACTTGCAAGTCTCTCCGACCTTCACAAAAAAAGTTATTCAAGAATATCTCTTTCTCCTATGTGCTTTCATCCCTAACCCTAACCCTAACCCTTCCGAAAGTCGGAGAAGCTCAAGGATGGTACCGATCGATGCGCGCAACCCCATTTAGTGGGGGTAGAGCCTACTTGCAAGTCTCTCCGACCTTCACAAAAAAAGTTATTCAAGAATATCTCCTCAGATTTGGGGGAATTTCGTCGGTCGACCTCTTCCGAAGGTCGTACAAGCTCGGGGATGGTACCAATCGATCAGCAGGACCCAAATTAGTCCAGATGCAACCACTTTCCAAGTCTCTCCGACCTTCACAAAAAAAGTTATTCAAGAATATCTCTTTCTCCTATGTGCTTTCATCCCTAACCCTAACCCTAACCCTTCCGAAAGTCGGAGAAGCTCAAGGATGGTACCGATCGATGCGCGCTACCCCATTTAGTGGGGGTAGAGCCTACTTGCAAGTCTCTCCGACCTTCACAAAAAAAGTTATTCAAGAATATCTCTTTCTCCTATGTGCTTTCATCCCTAACCCTAACCCTAACCCTTCCGAAAGTCGGAGAAGCTCAAGGATGGTACCGATCGATGCGCGCAACCCCATTTAGTGGGGGTAGAGCCTACTTGCAAGTCTCTCCGACTTTCACAAAAAAAGTTATTCAAGAATATCTCCTCAGATTTGGGGGAATTTCGTCGGTCGACCTCTTTCGAAGGTCGTACAAGCTCGGGGATGGTACCAATCGATCCGCAGGACCCAAATTAGTCCAGATGCAACCACTTTCCAAGTCTCTCCGACCTTCACAAAAAAAGTTATTCAAGAATATCTCTTTCTCCTATGTGCTTTCATCCCTAACCCTAACCCTAACCCTTCCGAAAGTCGGAGAAGCTCAAGGATGGTACCGATCGATGCGCGCTACCCCATTTAGTGGGGGTAGAGCCTACTTGCAAGTCTCTCCGACCTTCACAAAAAAAGTTATTCAAGAATATCTCTTTCTCCTATGTGCTTTCATCCCTAACCCTAACCCTAACCCTTCCGAAAGTCGGAGAAGCTCAAGGATGGTACCGATCGATGCGCGCTACCCCATTTAGTGGGGGTAGAGCCTACTTGCAAGTCTCTCCGACCTTCACAAAAAAAGTTATTCAAGAATATCTCTTTCTCCTATGTGCTTTCATCCCTAACCCTAACCCTTCCGAAAGTCGGAGAAGCTCAAGGATGGTACTGGTCGATGCGCGCAACCCCATTTAGTGGGGGTAGAGCCTACTTGCAAGTCTCTCCGACCTTCACAAAAAAAGTTATTCAAGAATATCTCCTCAGATTTGGGGGAATTTCGTCGGTCGACCTCTTCCGAAGGTCGTACAAGCTCGGGGATGGTACCAATCGATCCGCAGGACCCAAATTAGTCCAGATGCAACCACTTTCCAAGTCTCTCCGACCTTCACAAAAAAAGTTATTCAAGAATATCTCTTTCTCCTATGTGCTTTCATCCCTAACCCTAACCCTAACCCTTCCGAAAGTCGGAGAAGCTCAAGGATGGTACCGATCGATGCGCGCTACCCCATTTAGTGGGGGTAGAGCCTACTTGCAAGTCTCTCGGACCTTCACAAAAAAAGTTATTCAAGAATATCTCTTTCTCCTATGTGCTTTCATCCCTAACCCTAACCCTAACCCTTCCGAAAGTCGGAGAAGCTCAAGGATGGTACCGATCGATGCGCGCTACCCCATTTAGTGGGGGTAGAGCCTACTTGCAAGTCTCTCCGACCTTCACAAAAAAAGTTATTCAAGAATATCTCCTCAGATTTGGGGGAATTTCGTCGGTCGACCTCTTCCGAAGGTCGTACAAGCTCGGGGATGGTACCAATCGATCCGCAGGACCCAAATTAGTCCAGATGCAACCACTTTCCAAGTCTCTCCGACCTTCACAAAAAAAGTTATTCAAGAATATCTCTTTCTCCTATGTGCTTTCATCCCTAACCCTAACCCTAACCCTTCCGAAAGTCGGAGAAGCTCAAGGATGGTACCGATCGATGCGCGCTACCCCATTTAGTGGGGGTAGAGCCTACTTGCAAGTCTCTCCGACCTTCACAAAAAACGTTATTCAAGAATATCTCTTTCTCCTATGTGCTTTCATCCCTAACCCTAACCCTAACCCTTCCGAAAGTCGGAGAAGCTCAAGGATGGTACCGATCGATGCGCGCTACCCCATTTAGTGGGGGTAGAGCCTACTTGCAAGTCTCTCCGACCTTCACAAAAAAAGTTATTCAAGAATATCTCCTCAGATTTGGGGGAATTTCGTCGGTCGACCTCTTCCGAAGGTCGTACAAGCTCGGGGATGGTACCAATCGATCCGCAGGACCCAAATTAGTCCAGATGCAACCACTTTCCAAGTCTCTCCGACCTTCACAAAAAAAGTTATTCAAGAATATCTCTTTCTCCTATGTGCTTTCATCCCTAACCCTAACCCTAACCCTTCCGAAAGTCGGAGAAGCTCAAGGATGGTACTGATCGATGCGCGCTACCCCATTTAGTGGGGGTAGAGCCTACTTGCAAGTCTCTCCGACCTTCACAAAAAAAGTTATTCAAGAATATCTCTTTCTCCTATGTGCTTTCATCCCTAACCCTAACCCTAACCCTTCCGAAAGTCGGAGAAGCTCAAGGATGGTACCGATCGATGCGCGCTACCCCATTTAGTGGGGGTAGAGCCTACTTGCAAGTCTCTCCGACCTTCACAAAAAAAGTTATTCAAGAATATCTCTTTCTCCTATGTGCTTTCATCCCTAACCCTACCCCTAACCCTTGCGAAAGTCGGAGAAGCTCAAGGATGGTACCGATCGATGCGCGCTACCCCATTTAGTGGGGGTAGAGCCTACTTGCAAGTCTCTCGGACCTTCACAAAAAAAGTTATTCAAGAATATCTCTTTCTCCTATATGCTTTCATCCCTAACCCTAACCCTAACCCTTCCGAAAGTCGGAGAAGCTCAAGGATGGTACCGATCGATGCGCGCTACCCCATTTAGTGGGGGTAGAGCCTACTTGCAAGTCTCTCCGACCTTCACAAAAAAAGTTATTCAAGAATATCTCTTTCTCCTATGTGCTTTCATCCCTAACCCTAACCCTAACCCTTCCGAAAGTCGGAGAAGCTCAAGGATGGTACCGATCGATGTGCGCTACCCCATTTAGTGGGGGTAGAGCCTACTTGCAAGTCTCTCCGACCTTCACAAAAAAAGTTATTCAAGAATATCTCTTTCTCCTATGTGCTTTCATCCCTAACCCTAACCCTAACCCTTCCGAAAGTCGGAGAAGCTCAAGGATGGTAACGATCGATGTGCGCTACCCCATTTAGTGGGGGTAGAGCCTACTTGCAAGTCTCTCCGACCTTCACAAAAAAAGTTATTCAAGAATATCTCTTTCTCCTATGTGCTTTCATCCCTAACCCTAACCCTAACCCTTCCGAAAGTCGGAGAAGCTCAAGGATGGTACCGATCGATGCGCGCTACCCAATTTAGTGGGGGTAGAGCCTACTTGCAAGTCTCTCCGACCTTCACAAAAAAAGTTATTCAAGAATATCTCCTCAGATTTGGGGGAATTTCGTCGGTCGACCTCTTCCGAAGGTCGTACAAGCTCGGGGATGGTACCAATCGATCCGCAGGACCCAAATTAGTCCAGATGCAACCACTTTCCAAGTCTCTCCGACCTTCACAAAAAAAGTTATTCAAGAATATCTCTTTCTCCTATGTGCTTTCATCCCTAACCCTAACCCTAACCCTTCCGAAAGTCGGAGAAGCTCAAGGATGGTACCGATCGATGCGCGCTACCCCATTTAGTGGGGGTAGAGCCTACTTGCAAGTCTCTCCGACCTTCACAAAAAAAGTTATTCAAGAATATCTCTTTCTCCTATGTGCTTTCATCCCTAACCCTACCCCTAACCCTTCCGAAAGTCGGAGAAGCTCAAGGATGGTACCGATCGATGCGCGCTACCCCATTTAGTGGGGGTAGAGCCTACTTGCAAGTCTCTCGGACCTTCACAAAAAAAGTTATTCAAGAATATCTCTTTCTCCTATATGCTTTCATCCCTAACCCTAACCCTAACCCTTCCGAAAGTCGGAGAAGCTCAAGGATGGTACCGATCGATGCGCGCTACCCCATTTAGTGGGGGTAGAGCCTACTTGCAAGTCTCTCCGACCTTCACAAAAAAAGTTATTCAAGAATACCTCTTTCTCCTATGTGCTTTCATCCCTAACCCTAACCCTAACCCTTCCGAAAGTCGGAGAAGCTCAAGGATGGTACCGATCGATGCGCGCTACCCCATTTAGTGGGGGTAGAGCCTACTTGCAAGTCTCTCCGACCTTCACAAAAAAAGTTATTCAAGAATATCTCTTTCTCCTATGTGCTTTCATCCCTAACCCTAACCCTAACCCTTCCGAAAGTCGGAGAAGCTCAAGGATGGTAACGATCGATGTGCGCTACCCCATTTAGTGGGGGTAGAGCCTACTTGCAAGTCTCTCCGACCTTCACAAAAAAAGTTATTCAAGAATATCTCTTTCTCCTATGTGCTTTCATCCCTAACCCTAACCCTAACCCTTCCGAAAGTCGGAGAAGCTCAAGGATGGTACCGATCGATGCGCGCTACCCAATTTAGTGGGGGTAGAGCCTACTTGCAAGTCTCTCCGACCTTCACAAAAAAAGTTATTCAAGAATATCTCCTCAGATTTGGGGGAATTTCGTCGGTCGACCTCTTCCGAAGGTCGTACAAGCTCGGGGATGGTACCAATCGATCCGCAGGACCCAAATTAGTCCAGATGCAACCACTTTCCAAGTCTCTCCGACCTTCACAAAAAAAGTTATTCAAGAATATCTCTTTCTCCTATGTGCTTTCATCCCTAACCCTAACCCTAACCCTTCCGAAAGTCGGAGAAGCTCAAGGATGGTACCGATCGATGCGCGCTACCCCATTTAGTGGGGGTAGAGCCTACTTGCAAGTCTCTCCGACCTTCACAAAAAACGTTATTCAAGAATATCTCTTTCTCCTATGTGCTTTCATCCCTAACCCTAACCCTAACCCTTCCGAAAGTCGGAGAAGCTCAAGGATGGTACCGATCGATGCGCGCTACCCCATTTAGTGGGGGTAGAGCCTACTTGCAAGTCTCTCCGACCTTCACAAAAAAAGTTATTCAAGAATATCTCCTCAGATTTGGGGGAATTTCGTCGGTCGACCTCTTCCGAAGGTCGTACAAGCTCGGGGATGGTACCAATCGATCCGCAGGACCCAAATTAGTCCAGATGCAACCACTTTCCAAGTCTCTCCGACCTTCACAAAAAAAGTTATTCAAGAATATCTCTTTCTCCTATGTGCTTTCATCCCTAACCCTAACCCTAACCCTTCCGAAAGTCGGAGAAGCTCAAGGATGGTACCGATCGATGCGCGCTACCCCATTTAGTGGGGGTAGAGCCTACTTGCAAGTCTCTCCGACCTTCACAAAAAAAGTTATTCAAGAATATCTCCTCAGATTTGGGGGAATTTCGTCGGTCGACCTCTTCCGAAGGTCGTACAAGCTCGGGGATGGTACCAATCGATCCGCAGGACCCAAATTAGTCCAGATGCAACCACTTTCCAAGTCTCTCCGACCTTCACAAAAAAAGTTATTCAAGAATATCTCTTTCTCCTATGTGCTTTCATCCCTAACCCTAACCCTTCCGAAAGTCGGAGAAGCTCAAGGATGGTACCGATCGATGCGCGCTACCCCATTTAGTGGGGGTAGAGCCTACTTGCAAGTCTCTCCGACCTTCACAAAAAAAGTTATTCAAGAATATCTCTTTCTCCTATGTGCTTTCATCCCTAACCCTAACCCTTCCGAAAGTCGGAGAAGCTCAAGGATGGTACCGATCGATGCGCGCTACCCCATTTAGTGGGGGTAGAGCCTACTTGCAAGTCTCTCCGACCTTCACAAAAAAAGTTATTCAAGAATATCTCTTTCTCCTATGTGCTTTCATCCCTAACCCTACCCCTAACCCTTCCGAAAGTCGGAGAAGCTCAAGGATGGTACTGATCGATGCGCGCTACCCCATTTAGTGGGGGTAGAGCCTACTTGCAAGTCTCTCGGACCTTCACAAAAAAAGTTATTCAAGAATATCTCTTTCTCCTATGTGCTTTCATCCCTAACCCTAACCCTAACCCTTCCGAAAGTCGGAGAAGCTCAAGGATGGTACCGATCGATGCGCGCTACCCCATTTAGTGGGGGTAGAGCCTACTTGCAAGTCTCTCCGACCTTCACAAAAAAAGTTATTCAAGAATATCTCCTCAGATTTGGGGGAATTTCGTCGGTCGACCTCTTCCGAAGGTCGTACAAGCTCGGGGATGGTACCAATCGATCCGCAGGACCCAAATTAGTCCAGATGCAACCACTTTTCAAGTCTCTCCGACCTTCACAAAAAAAGTTATTCAAGAATATCTCTTTCTCCTATGTGCTTTCATCCCTAACCCTAACCCTAACCCTTCCGAAAGTCGGAGAAGCTCAAAGATGGTACCGATCGATGCGCGCTACCCCATTTAGTGGGGGTAGAGCCTACCTGCAAGTCTCTCCGACCTTCACAAAAAATGTTATTCAAGAATATCTCTTTCTCCTATGTGCTTTCATCCCTAACCCTAACCCTAACCCTTCCGAAAGTCGGAGAAGCTCAAGGATGGTACCGATCGATGCGCGCTACCCCATTTAGTGGGGGTAGAGCCTACTTGCAAGTCTCTCCGACCTTCACAAAAAAAGTTATTCAAGAATATCTCTTTCTCCTATGTGCTTTCATCCCTAACCCTAACCCTAACCCTTCCGAAAGTCGGAAAAGCTCAAGGATGGTAACGATCGATGTGCGCTACCCCATTTAGTGGGGGTAGAGCCTACTTGCAAGTCTCTCCGACCTTCACAAAAAAAGTTATTCAAGAATATCTCTTTCTCCTATGTGCTTTCATCCCTAACCCTAACCCTAACCCTTCCGAAAGTCGGAGAAGCTCAAGGATGGTACCGATCGATGCGCGCTACCCCATTTAGTGGGGGTAGAGCCTACTTGCAAGTCTCTCCGACCTTCACAAAAAAAGTTATTCAAGAATATCTCCTCAGATTTGGGGGAATTTCGTCGGTCGACCTCTTCCGAAGGTCGTACAAGCTCGGGGATGGTACCAATCGATCCGCAGGACCCAAATTAGTCCAGATGCAACCACTTTCCAAGTCTCTCCGACCTTCACAAAAAAAGTTATTCAAGAATATCTCTTTCTCCTATGTGCTTTCATCCCTAACCCTAACCCTAACCCTTCCGAAAGTCGGAGAAGCTCAAGGATGGTACCGATCGATGCGCGCTACCCCATTTAGTGGGGGTAGAGCCTACTTGCAAGTCTCTCCGACCTTCACAAAAAAAGTTATTCAAGAATATCTCTTTCTCCTATGTGCTTTCATCCCTAACCCTAACCCTAACCCTTCCGAAAGTCGGAGAAGCTCAAGGATGGTAACGATCGATGCGCGCTACCCCATTTAGTGGGGGTAGAGCCTACTTGCAAGTCTCTCCGACCTTCACAAAAAAAGTTATTCAAGAATATCTCTTTCTCCTATGTGCTTTCATCCCTAACCCTAACCCTAACCCTTCCGAAAGTCGGAGAAGCTCAAGGATGGTACCGATCGATGCGCGCTACCCCATTTAGTGGGGGTAGAGCCTACTTGCAAGTCTCTCCGACCTTCACAAAAAAAGTTATTCAAGAATATCTCCTCAGATTTGGGGGAATTTCGTCGGTCGACCTCTTCCGAAGGTCGTACAAGCTCGGGGATGGTACCAATCGATCCGCAGGACCCAAATTAGTCCAGATGCAACCACTTTCCAAGTCTCTCCGACCTTCACAAAAAAAGTTATTCAAGAATATCTCTTTCTCCTATGTGCTTTCATCCCTAACCCTAACCCTTCCGAAAGTCGGAGAAGCTCAAGGATGGTACCGATCGATGCGCGCTACCCCATTTAGTGGGGGTAGAGCCTACTTGCAAGTCTCTCCGACCTTCACAAAAAACGTTATTCAAGAATATCTCTTTCTCCTATGTGCTTTCATCCCTAACCCTAACCCTAACCCTTCCGAAAGTCGGAGAAGCTCAAGGATGGTACCGATCGATGCGCGCTACCCCATTTAGTGGGGGTAGAGCCTACTTGCAAGTCTCTCCGACCTTCACAAAAAAAGTTATTCAAGAATATCTCCTCAGATTTGGGGGAATTTCGTCGGTCGACCTCTTCCGAAGGTCGTACAAGCTCGGGGATGGTACCAATCGATCCGCAGGACCCAAATTAGTCCAGATGCAACCACTTTCCAAGTCTCTCCGACCTTCACAAAAAAAGTTATTCAAGAATATCTCTTTCTCCTATGTGCTTTCATCCCTAACCCTAACCCTAACCCTTCCGAAAGTCGGAGAAGCTCAAGGATGGTACCGATCGATGCGCGCTACCCCATTTAGTGGGGGTAGAGCCTACTTGCAAGTCTCTCCGACCTTCACAAAAAACGTTATTCAAGAATATCTCTTTCTCCTATGTGCTTTCATCCCTAACCCTAACCCTAACCCTTCCGAAAGTCGGAGAAGCTCAAGGATGGTACCGATCGATGCGCGCTACCCCATTTAGTGGGGGTAGAGCCTACTTGCAAGTCTCTCCGACCTTCACAAAAAACGTTATTCAAGAATATCTCTTTCTCCTATGTGCTTTCATCCCTAACCCTAACCCTAACCCTTCCGAAAGTCGGAGAAGCTCAAGGATGGTACCGATCGATGCGCGCTACCCCATTTAGTGGGGGTAGAGCCTACTTGCAAGTCTCTCCGACCTTCACAAAAAAAGTTATTCAAGAATATCTCCTCAGATTTGGGGGAATTTCGTCGGTCGACCTCTTCCGAAGGTCGTACAAGCTCGGGGATGGTACCAATCGATCCGCAGGACCCAAATTAGTCCAGATGCAACCACTTTCCAAGTCTCTCCGACCTTCACAAAAAAAGTTATTCAAGAATATCTCTTTCTCCTATGTGCTTTCATCCCTAACCCTAACCCTAACCCTTCCGAAAGTCGGAGAAGCTCAAGGATGGTACCGATCGATGCGCGCTACCCCATTTAGTGGGGGTAGAGCCTACTTGCAAGTCTCTCCGACCTTCACAAAAAACGTTATTCAAGAATATCTCTTTCTCCTATGTGCTTTCATCCCTAACCCTAACCCTAACCCTTCCGAAAGTCGGAGAAGCTCAAGGATGGTACCGATCGATGCGCGCTACCCCATTTAGTGGGGGTAGAGCCTACTTGCAAGTCTCTCCGACCTTCACAAAAAAAGTTATTCAAGAATATCTCCTCAGATTTGGGGGAATTTCGTCGGTCGACCTCTTCCGAAGGTCGTACAAGCTCGGGGATGGTACCAATCGATCCGCAGGACCCAAATTAGTCCAGATGCAACCACTTTCCAAGTCTCTCCGACCTTCACAAAAAAAGTTATTCAAGAATAGCTCTTTCTCCTATGTGCTTTCATCCCTAACCCTAACCCTAACCCTTCCGAAAGTCGGAGAAGCTCAAGGATGGTACCGATCGATGCGCGCTACCCCATTTAGTGGGGGTAGAGCCTACTTGCAAGTCTCTCCGACCTTCACAAAAAAAGTTATTCAAGAATATCTCCTCAGATTTGGGGGAATTTCGTCGGTCGACCTCTTCCGAAGGTCGTACAAGCTCGGGGATGGTACCAATCGATCCGCAGGACCCAAATTAGTCCAGATGCAACCACTTTCCAAGTCTCTCCGACCTTCACAAAAAAAGTTATTCAAGAATATCTCTTTCTCCTATGTGCTTTCATCCCTAACCCTAACCCTTCCGAAAGTCGGAGAAGCTCAAGGATGGTACCGATCGATGTGCGCTACCCCATTTAGTGGGGGTAGAGCCTACTTGCAAGTCTCTCCGACCTTCACAAAAAAAGTTATTCAAGAATATCTCTTTCTCCTATGTGCTTTCATCCCTAACCCTAACCCTAACCCTTCCGAAAGTCGGAGAAGCTCAAGGATGGTACCGATCGATGCGCGCTACCCCATTTAGTGGGGGTAGAGCCTACTTGCAAGTCTCTCCGACCTTCACAAAAAAAGTTATTCAAGAATATCTCTTTCTCCTATGTGCTTTCATCCCTAACCCTACCCCTAACCCTTCCGAAAGTCGGAGAAGCTCAAGGATGGTACTGATCGATGCGCGCTACCCCATTTAGTGGGGGTAGAGCCTACTTGCAAGTCTCTCGGACCTTCACAAAAAAAGTTATTCAAGAATATCTCTTTCTCCTATGTGCTTTCATCCCTAACCCTAACCCTAACCCTTCCGAAAGTCGGAGAAGCTCAAGGATGGTACCGATCGATGCGCGCTACCCCATTTAGTGGGGGTAGAGCCTACTTGCAAGTCTCTCCGACCTTCACAAAAAAAGTTATTCAAGAATATCTCCTCAGATTTGGGGGAATTTCGTCGGTCGACCTCTTCCGAAGGTTGTACAAGCTCGGGGATGGTACCAATCGATCCGCAGGACCCAAATTAGTCCAGATGCAACCACTTTCCAAGTCTCTCCGACCTTCACAAAAAAAGTTATTCAAGAATATCTCTTTCTCCTATGTGCTTTCATCCCTAACCCTAACCCTTCCGAAAGTCGGAGAAGCTCAAGGATGGTACCGATCGATGCGCGCTACCCCATTTAGTGGGGGTAGAGCCTACTTGCAAGTCTCTCCGACCTTCACAAAAAACGTTATTCAAGAATATCTCTTTCTCCTATGTGCTTTCATCCCTAACCCTAACCCTAACCCTTCCGAAAGTCGGAGAAGCTCAAGGATGGTACCGATCGATGCGCGCTACCCCATTTAGTGGGGGTAGAGCCTACTTGCAAGTCTCTCCGACCTTCACAAAAAAAGTTATTCAAGAATATCTCCTCAGATTTGGGGGAATTTCGTCGGTCGACCTCTTCCGAAGGTCGTACAAGCTCGGGGATGGTACCAATCGATCCGCAGGACCCAAATTAGTCCAGATGCAACCACTTTCCAAGTCTCTCCGACCTTCACAAAAAAAGTTATTCAAGAATATCTCTTTCTCCTATGTGCTTTCATCCCTAACCCTAACCCTAACCCTTCCGAAAGTCGGAGAAGCTCAAGGATGGTACCGATCGATGCGCGCTACCCCATTTAGTGGGGGTAGAGCCTACTTGCAAGTCTCTCCGACCTTCACAAAAAACGTTATTCAAGAATATCTCTTTCTCCTATGTGCTTTCATCCCTAACCCTAACCCTAACCCTTCCGAAAGTCGGAGAAGCTCAAGGATGGTACCGATCGATGCGCGCTACCCCATTTAGTGGGGGTAGAGCCTACTTGCAAGTCTCTCCGACCTTCACAAAAAAAGTTATTCAAGAATATCTCCTCAGATTTGGGGGAATTTCGTCGGTCGACCTCTTCCGAAGGTCGTACAAGCTCGGGGATGGTACCAATCGATCCGCAGGACCCCAATTAGTCCAGATGCAACCACTTTCCAAGTCTCTCCGACCTTCACAAAAAAAGTTATTCAAGAATATCTCTTTCTCCTATGTGCTTTCATCCCTAACCCTAACCCTAACCCTTCCGAAAGTCGGAGAAGCTCAAGGATGGTACTGATCGATGTGCGCTACCCCATTTAGTGGGGGTAGAGCCTACTTGCAAGTCTCTCCGACCTTCACAAAAAAAGTTATTCAAGAATATCTCTTTCTCCTATGTGCTTTCATCCCTAACCCTAACCCTAACCCTTCCGAAAGTCGGAGAAGCTCAAGGATGGTACCGATCGATGCGCGCTACCCCATTTAGTGGGGGTAGAGCCTACTTGCAAGTCTCTCGGACCTTCACAAAAAAAGTTATTCAAGAATATCTCTTTCTCCTATGTGCTTTCATCCCTAACCCTAACCCTAACCCTTCCGAAAGTCGGAGAAGCTCAAGGATGGTACCGATCGATGCGCGCTACCCCATTTAGTGGGGGTAGAGCCTACTTGCAAGTCTCTCCGACCTTCACAAAAAAAGTTATTCAAGAATATCTCCTCAGATTTGGGGGAATTTCGTCGGTCGACCTCTTCCGAAGGTCTTACAAGCTCGGGGATGGTACCAATCGATCCGCAGGACCCAAATTAGTCCAGATGCAACCACTTTCCAAGTCTCTCCGACCTTCACAAAAAAAGTTATTCAAGAATATCTCTTTCTCCTATGTGCTTTCATCCCTAACCCTAACCCTAACCCTTCCGAAAGTCGGAGAAGCTCAAGGATGGTACCGATCGATGCGCGCTACCCCATTTAGTGGGGGTAGAGCCTACTTGCAAGTCTCTCCGACCTTCACAAAAAAAGTTATTCAAGAATATCTCTTTCTCCTATGTGCTTTCATCCCTAACCCTAACCCTAACCCTTCCGAAAGTCGGAGAAGCTCAAGGATGGTACCGATCGATGCGCGCTACCCCATTTAGTGGGGGTAGAGCCTACTTGCAAGTCTCTCCGACCTTCACAAAAAAAAAGTTATTCAAGAATATCTCTTTCTCCTATGTGCTTTCATCCCTAACCCTAACCCTAACCCTTCCGAAAGTCGGAGAAGCTCAAGGATGGTAACGATCGATGCGCGCTACCCCATTTAGTGGGGGTAGAGCCTACTTGCAAGTCTCTCCGACCTTCACAAAAAAAGTTATTCAAGAATATCTCTTTCTCCTATGTGCTTTCATCCCTAACCCTAACCCTAACCCTTCCGAAAGTCGGAGAAGCTCAAGGATGGTACCGATCGATGCGCGCTACCCCATTTAGTGGGGGTAGAGCCTACTTGCAAGTCTCTCCGACCTTCACAAAAAAAGTTATTCAAGAATATCTCCTCAGATTTGGGGGAATGTCGTCGGTCGACCTCTTCCGAAGGTCGTACAAGCTCGGGGATGGTACCAATCGATCCGCAGGACCCAAATTAGTCCAGATGCAACCACTTTCCAAGTCTCTCCGACCTTCACAAAAAAAGTTATTCAAGAATATCTCTTTCTCCTATGTGCTTTCATCCCTAACCCTAACCCTAACCCTTCCGAAAGTCGGAGAAGCTCAAGGATGGTACCGATCGATGCGCGCTACCCCATTTAGTGGGGGTAGAGCCTACTTGCAAGTCTCTCCGACCTTCACAAAAAAAGTTATTCAAGAATATCTCTTTCTCCTATGTGCTTTCATCCCTAACCCTAACCCTAACCCTTCCGAAAGTCGGAGAAGCTCAAGGATGGTACCGATCGATGCGCGCTACCCCATTTAGTGGGGGTAGAGCCTACTTGCAAGTCTCTCCGACCTTCACAAAAAAAGTTATTCAAGAATATCTCTTTCTCCTATGTGCTTTCATCCCTAACCCTACCCCTAACCCTTCCGAAAGTCGGAGAAGCTCAAGGATGGTACTGATCGATGCGCGCTACCCCATTTAGTGGGGGTAGAGCCTACTTGCAAGTCTCTCGGACCTTCACAAAAAAAGTTATTCAAGAATATCTCTTTCTCCTATGTGCTTTCATCCCTAACCCTAACCCTAACCCTTCCGAAAGTCGGAGAAGCTCAAGGATGGTACCGATCGATGCGCGCTACCCCATTTAGTGGGGGTAGAGCCTACTTGCAAGTCTCTCCGACCTTCACAAAAAAAGTTATTCAAGAATATCTCCTCAGATTTGGGGGAATTTCGTCGGTCGACCTCTTCCGAAGGTCGTACAAGCTCGGGGATGGTACCAATCGATCCGCAGGACCCAAATTAGTCCAGATGCAACCACTTTCCAAGTCTCTCCGACCTTCACAAAAAAAGTTATTCAAGAATATCTCTTTCTCCTATGTGCTTTCATCCCTAACCCTAACCCTAACCCTTCCGAAAGTCGGAGAAGCTCAAGGATGGTACCGATCGATGCGCGCTACCCCATTTAGTGGGGGTAGAGCCTACTTGCAAGTCTCTCCGACCTTCACAAAAAAAGTTATTCAAGAATATCTCTTTCTCCTATGTGCTTTCATCCCTAACCCTAACCCTAACCCTTCCGAAAGTCGGAGAAGCTCAAGGATGGTACCGATCGATGCGCGCTACCCCATTTAGTGGGGGTAGAGCCTACTTGCAAGTCTCTCCGACCTTCACAAAAAAAGTTATTCAAGAATATCTCTTTCTCCTATGTGCTTTCATCCCTAACCCTAACCCTAACCCTTCCGAAAGTCGGAGAAGCTCAAGGATGGTAACGATCGATGCGCGCTACCCCATTTAGTGGGGGTAGAGCCTACTTGCAAGTCTCTCCGACCTTCACAAAAAAAGTTATTCAAGAATATCTCTTTCTCCTATGTGCTTTCATCCCTAACCCTAACCCTAACCCTTCCGAAAGTCGGAGAAGCTCAAGGATGGTACCGATCGATGCGCGCTACCCCATTTAGTGGGGGTAGAGCCTACTTGCAAGTCTCTCCGACCTTCACAAAAAAAGTTATTCAAGAATATCTCCTCAGATTTGGGGGAATGTCGTCGGTCGACCTCTTCCGAAGGTCGTACAAGCTCGGGGATGGTACCAATCGATCCGCAGGACCCAAATTAGTCCAGATGCAACCACTTTCCAAGTCTCTCCGACCTTCACAAAAAAAGTTATTCAAGAATATCTCTTTCTCCTATGTGCTTTCATCCCTAACCCTAACCCTAACCCTTCCGAAAGTCGGAGAAGCTCAAGGATGGTACCGATCGATGCGCGCTACCCCATTTAGTGGGGGTAGAGCCTACTTGCAAGTCTCTCCGACCTTCACAAAAAAAGTTATTCAAGAATATCTCTTTCTCCTATGTGCTTTCATCCCTAACCCTAACCCTAACCCTTCCGAAAGTCGGAGAAGCTCAAGGATGGTACCGATCGATGCGCGCTACCCCATTTAGTGGGGGTAGAGCCTACTTGCAAGTCTCTCCGACCTTCACAAAAAAAGTTATTCAAGAATATCTCCTCAGATTTGGGGGAATGTCGTCGGTCGACCTCTTCCGAAGGTCGTACAAGCTCGGGGATGGTACCAATCGATCCGCAGGACCCAAATTAGTCCAGATGCAACCACTTTCCAAGTCTCTCCGACCTTCACAAAAAAAGTTATTCAAGAATATCTCTTTCTCCTATGTGCTTTCATCCCTAACCCTAACCCTAACCCTTCCGAAAGTCGGAGAAGCTCAAGGATGGTACCGATCGATGCGCGCTACCCCATTTAGTGGGGGTAGAGCCTACTTGCAAGTCTCTCCGACCTTCACAAAAAAAGTTATTCAAGAATATCTCTTTCTCCTATGTGCTTTCATCCCTAACCCTAACCCTAACCCTTCCGAAAGTCGGAGAAGCTCAAGGATGGTAACGATCGATGCGCGCTACCCCATTTAGTGGGGGTAGAGCCTACTTGCAAGTCTCTCCGACCTTCACAAAAAAAGTTATTCAAGAATATCTCTTTCTCCTATGTGCTTTCATCCCTAACCCTAACCCTAACCCTTCCGAAAGTCGGAGAAGCTCAAGGATGGTACCGATCGATGCGCGCTACCCCATTTAGTGGGGGTAGAGCCTACTTGCAAGTCTCTCCGACCTTCACAAAAAAAGTTATTCAAGAATATCTCCTCAGATTTGGGGGAATTTCGTCGGTCGACCTCTTCCGAAGGTCGTACAAGCTCGGGGATGGTACCAATCGATCCGCAGGACCCAAATTAGTCCAGATGCAACCACTTTCCAAGTCTCTCCGACCTTCACAAAAAAAGTTATTCAAGAATATCTCTTTCTCCTATGTGCTTTCATCCCTAACCCTAACCCTAACCCTTCCGAAAGTCGGAGAAGCTCAAGGATGGTACCGATCGATGCGCGCTACCCCATTTAGTGGGGGTAGAGCCTACTTGCAAGTCTCTCCGACCTTCACAAAAAACGTTATTCAAGAATATCTCTTTCTCCTATGTGCTTTCATCCCTAACCCTAACCCTAACCCTTCCGAAAGTCGGAGAAGCTCAAGGATGGTACCGATCGATGCGCGCTACCCCATTTAGTGGGGGTAGAGCCTACTTGCAAGTCTCTCCGACCTTCACAAAAAAAGTTATTCAAGAATATCTCCTCAGATTTGGGGGAATTTCGTCGGTCGACCTCTTCCGAAGGTCGTACAAGCTCGGGGATGGTACCAATCGATCCGCAGGACCCAAATTAGTCCAGATGCAACCACTTTCCAAGTCTCTCCGACCTTCACAAAAAAAGTTATTCAAGAATATCTCTTTCTCCTATGTGCTTTCATCCCTAACCCTAACCCTAACCCTTCCGAAAGTCGGAGAAGCTCAAGGATGGTACCGATCGATGCGCGCTACCCCATTTAGTGGGGGTAGAGCCTACTTGCAAGTCTCTCGGACCTTCACAAAAAAAGTTATTCAAGAATATCTCTTTCTCCTATGTGCTTTCATCCCTAACCCTAACCCTAACCCTTCCGAAAGTCGGAGAAGCTCAAGGATGGTACCGATCGATGCGCGCTACCCCATTTAGTGGGGGTAGAGCCTACTTGCAAGTCTCTCCGACCTTCACAAAAAAAGTTATTCAAGAATATCTCTTTCTCCTATGTGCTTTCATCCCTAACCCTAACCCTAACCCTTCCGAAAGTCGGAGAAGCTCAAGGATGGTACCGATCGATGCGCGCTACCCCATTTAGTGGGGGTAGAGCCTACTTGCAAGTCTCTCCGACCTTCACAAAAAAAGTTATTCAAGAATATCTCTTTCTCCTATGTGCTTTCATCCCTAACCCTAACCCTAACCCTAACCCTTCCGAAAGTCGGAGAAGCTCAAGGATGGTAACGATCGATGCGCGCTACCCCATTTAGTGGGGGTAGAGCCTACTTGCAAGTCTCTCCGACCTTCACAAAAAAAGTTATTCAAGAATATCTCTTTCTCCTATGTGCTTTCATCCCTAACCCTAACCCTAACCCTTCCGAAAGTCGGAGAAGCTCAAGGATGGTACCGATCGATGCGCGCTACCCCATTTAGTGGGGGTAGAGCCTACTTGCAAGTCTCTCCGACCTTCACAAAAAAAGTTATTCAAGAATATCTCCTCAGATTTGGGGGAATTTCGTCGGTCGACCTCTTCCGAAGGTCGTACAAGCTCGGGGATGGTACCAATCGATCCGCAGGACCCAAATTAGTCCAGATGCAACCACTTTCCAAGTCTCTCCGACCTTCACAAAAAAAGTTATTCAAGAATATCTCTTTCTCCTATGTGCTTTCATCCCTAACCCTAACCCTAACCCTTCCGAAAGTCGGAGAAGCTCAAGGATGGTACCGATCGATGCGCGCTACCCCATTTAGTGGGGGTAGAGCCTACTTGCAAGTCTCTCCGACCTTCACAAAAAACGTTATTCAAGAATATCTCTTTCTCCTATGTGCTTTCATCCCTAACCCTAACCCTAACCCTTCCGAAAGTCGGAGAAGCTCAAGGATGGTACCGATCGATGCGCGCTACCCCATTTAGTGGGGGTAGAGCCTACTTGCAAGTCTCTCCGACCTTCACAAAAAAAGTTATTCAAGAATATCTCCTCAGATTTGGGGGAATTTCGTCGGTCGACCTCTTCCGAAGGTCGTACAAGCTCGGGGATGGTACCAATCGATCCGCAGGACCCAAATTAGTCCAGATGCAACCACTTTCCAAGTCTCTCCGACCTTCACAAAAAAAGTTATTCAAGAATATCTCTTTCTCCTATGTGCTTTCATCCCTAACCCTAACCCTAACCCTTCCGAAAGTCGGAGAAGCTCAAGGATGGTACCGATCGATGCGCGCTACCCCATTTAGTGGGGGTAGAGCCTACTTGCAAGTCTCTCCGACCTTCACAAAAAAAGTTATTCAAGAATATCTCCTCAGATTTGGGGGAATTTCGTCGGTCGACCTCTTCCGAAGGTCGTACAAGCTCGGGGATGGTACCAATCGATCCGCAGGACCCAAATTAGTCCAGATGCAACCACTTTCCAAGTCTCTCCGACCTTCACAAAAAAAGTTATTCAAGAATATCTCTTTCTCCTATGTGCTTTCATCCCTAACCCTAACCCTAACCCTTCCGAAAGTCGGAGAAGCTCAAGGATGGTACCGATCGATGCGCGCTACCCCATTTAGTGGGGGTAGAGCCTACTTGCAAGTCTCTCCGACCTTCACAAAAAAAGTTTTTCAAGAATATCTCTTTCTCCTATGTGCTTTCATCCCTAACCCTAACCCTAACCCTTCCGAAAGTCGGAGAAGCTCAAGGATGGTACCGATCGATGCGCGTTACCCTATTTAGTGGGGGTAGAGCCTACTTGCAAGTCTCTCCGACCTTCACAAAAAAAGTTATTCAAGAATATCTCTTTCTCCTATGTGCTTTCATCCCTAACCCTACCCCTAACCCTTCCGAAAGTCAGAGAAGCTCAAGGATGGTAATGATCGATGCGCGCTACCCCATTTAGTGGGGGTAGAGCCTACTTGCAAGTCTCTCGGACCTTCACAAAAAAAGTTATTCAAGAATATCTCTTTCTCCTATGTGCTTTCATCCCTAACCCTAACCCTAACCCTTCCGAAAGTCGGAGAAGCTCAAGGATGGTACCGATCGATGCGCGTTACCCCATTTAGTGGGGGTAGAGCCTACTTGCAAGTCTCTCCGACCTTCACAAAAAAAGTTATTCAAGAATATCTCCTCAGATTTGGGGGAATTTCGTCGGTCGACCTCTTCCGAAGGTCGTACAAGCTCGGGGATGGTACCAATCGATCCGCAGGACCCAAATTAGTCCAGATGCAACCACTTTCCAAGTCTCTACGACCTTCACAAAAAAAGTTATTCAAGAATATCTCTTTCTCCTATGTGCTTTCATCCCTAACCCTAACCCTAACCCTTCCGAAAGTCGGAGAAGCTCAAGGATGGTACCGATCGATGCGCGCTACCCCATTTAGTGGGGGTAGAGCCTACTTGCAAGTCTCTCCGACCTTCACAAAAAAAGTTATTCAAGAATATCTCTTTCTCCTATGTGCTTTCATCCCTAACCCTAACCCTAACCCTTCCGAAAGTCGGAGAAGCTCAAGGATGGTACCGATCGATGCGCGCTACCCCATTTAGTGGGGGTAGAGCCTACTTGCAAGTCTCTCCGACCTTCACAAAAAAAGTTATTCAAGAATATCTCTTTCTCCTATGTGCTTTCATCCCTAACCCTAACCCTAACCCTTCCGAAAGTCGGAGAAGCTCAAGGATGGTAACGATCGATGCGCGCTACCCCATTTAGTGGGGGTAGAGCCTACTTGCAAGTCTCTCCGACCTTCACAAAAAAAGTTATTCAAGAATATCTCTTTCTCCTATGTGCTTTCATCCCTAACCCTAACCCTAACCCTTCCGAAAGTCGGAGAAGCTCAAGGATGGTACCGATCGATGCGCGCTACCCCATTTAGTGGGGGTAGAGCCTACTTGCAAGTCTCTCCGACCTTCACAAAAAAAGTTATTCAAGAATATCTCCTCAGATTTGGGGGAATTTCGTCGGTCGACCTCTTCCGAAGGTCGTACAAGCTCGGGGATGGTACCAATCGATCCGCAGGACCCAAATTAGTCCAGATGCAACCACTTTCCAAGTCTCTCCGACCTTCACAAAAAAAGTTATTCAAGAATATCTCTTTCTCCTATGTGCTTTCATCCCTAACCCTAACCCTAACCCTTCCGAAAGTCGGAGAAGCTCAAGGATGGTACCGATCGATGCGCGCTACCCCATTTAGTGGGGGTAGAGCCTACTTGCAAGTCTCTCCGACCTTCACAAAAAACGTTATTCAAGAATATCTCTTTCTCCTATGTGCTTTCATCCCTAACCCTAACCCTTCCGAAAGTCGGAGAAGCTCAAGGATGGTACCGATCGATGCGCGCTACCCCATTTAGTGGGGGTAGAGCCTACTTGCAAGTCTCTCCGACCTTCACAAAAAAAGTTATTCAAGAATATCTCCTCAGATTTGGGGGAATTTCGTCGGTCGACCTCTTCCGAAGGTCGTACAAGCTCGGGGATGGTACCAATCGATCCGCAGGACCCAAATTAGTCCAGATGCAACCACTTTCCAAGTCTCTCCGACCTTCACAAAAAAAGTTATTCAAGAATATCTCTTTCTCCTATGTGCTTTCATCCCTAACCCTAACCCTAACCCTTCCGAAAGTCGGAGAAGCTCAAGGATGGTACCGATCGATGCGCGCTACCCCATTTAGTGGGGGTAGAGCCTACTTGCAAGTCTCTCCGACCTTCACAAAAAAAGTTATTCAAGAATATCTCTTTCTCCTATGTGCTTTCATCCCTAACCCTAACCCTAACCCTTCCGAAAGTCGGAGAAGCTCAAGGATGGTACCGATCGATGCGCGTTACCCCATTTAGTGGGGGTAGAGCCTACTTGCAAGTCTCTCCGACCTTCACAAAAAAAGTTATTCAAGAATATCTCCTCAGATTTGGGGGAATTTCGTCGGTCGACCTCTTCCGAAGGTCGTACAAGCTCGGGGATGGTACCAATCGATCCGCAGGACCCAAATTAGTCCAGATGCAACCACTTTCCAAGTCTCTCCGACCTTCACAAAAAAAGTTATTCAAGAATATCTCTTTCTCCTATGTGCTTTCATCCCTAACCCTAACCCTAACCCTTCCGAAAGTCGGAGAAGCTCAAGGATGGTACCGATCGATGTGCGCAACCCCATTTAGTGGGGGTAGAGCCTACTTGCAAGTCTCTCCGACCTTCACAAAAAAAGTTATTCAAGAATATCTCTTTCTCCTATGTGCTTTCATCCCTAACCCTAACCCTAACCCTTCCGAAAGTCGGAGAAGCTCAAGGATGGTACCGATCGATGCGCGCTACCCCATTTAGTGGGGGTAGAGCCTACTTGCAAGTCTCTCCGACCTTCACAAAAAAAGTTATTCAAGAATATCTCTTTCTCCTATGTGCTTTCATCCCTAACCCTAACCCTTCCGAAAGTCGGAGAAGCTCAAGGATGGTACCGATCGATGCGCGCTACCCCATTTAGTGGGGGTAGAGCCTACTTGCAAGTCTCTCCGACCTTCACAAAAAAAGTTATTCAAGAATATCTCCTCAGATTTGGGGGAATTTCGTCGGTCGACCTCTTCCGAAGGTCGTACAAGCTCGGGGATGGTACCAATCGATCCGCAGGACCCAAATTAGTCCAGATGCAACCACTTTCCAAGTCTCTCCGACCTTCACAAAAAAAGTTATTCAAGAATATCTCTTTCTCCTATGTGCTTTCATCCCTAACCCTAACCCTAACCCTTCCGAAAGTCGGAGAAGCTCAAGGATGGTACCGATCGATGCGCGCAACCCCATTTAGTGGGGGTAGAGCCTACTTGCAAGTCTCTCCGACCTTCACAAAAAAAGTTATTCAAGAATATCTCTTTCTCCTATGTGCTTTCATCCCTAACCCTAACCCTAACCCTTCCGAAAGTCGGAGAAGCTCAAGGATGGTACCGATCGATGCGCGCTACCCCATTTAGTGGGGGTAGAGCCTACTTGCAAGTCTCTCCGACCTTCACAAAAAAAGTTATTCAAGAATATCTCTTTCTCCTATGTGCTTTCATCCCTAACCCTAACCCTAACCCTTCCGAAAGTCGGAGAAGCTCAAGGATGGTACCGATCGATGCGCGCTACCCCATTTAGTGGGGGTAGAGCCTACTTGCAAGTCTCTCCGACCTTCACAAAAAAAGTTATTCAAGAATATCTCCTCAGATTTGGGGGAATTTCGTCGGTCGACCTCTTCCGAAGGTCGTACAAGCTCGGGGATGGTACCAATCGATCTGCAGGACCCAAATTAGTCCAGATGCAACCACTTTCCAAGTCTCTCCGACCTTCACAAAAAAAGTTATTCAAGAATATCTCTTTCTCCTATGTGCTTTCATCCCTAACCCTAACCCTAACCCTTCCGAAAGTCGGAGAAGCTCAAGGATGGTACCGATCGATGCGCGCTACCCCATTTAGTGGGGGTAGAGCCTACTTGCAAGTCTCTCCGACCTTCACAAAAAAAGTTATTCAAGAATATCTCTTTCTCCTATGTGCTTTCATCCCTAACCCTAACCCTAACCCTTCCGAAAGTCGGAGAAGCTCAAGGATGGTACCGATCGATGCGCGCTACCCCATTTAGTGGGGGTAGAGCCTACTTGCAAGTCTCTCCGACCTTCACAAAAAAAGTTATTCAAGAATATCTCTTTCTCCTATGTGCTTTCATCCCTAACCCTAACCCTTCCGAAAGTCGGAGAAGCTCAAAGATGGTACCGATCGATGCGCGCTACCCCATTTAGTGGGGGTAGAGCCTACTTGCAAGTCTCTCCGACCTTCACAAAAAAAGTTATTCAAGAATATCTCCTCAGATTTGGGGGAATTTCGTCGGTCGACCTCTTCCGAAGGTCGTACAAGCTCGGGGATGGTACCAATCGATCCGCAGGACCCAAATTAGTCCAGATGCAACCACTTTCCAAGTCTCTCCGACCTTCACAAAAAAAGTTATTCAAGAATATCTCTTTCTCCTATGTGCTTTCATCCCTAACCCTAACCCTAACCCTTCCGAAAGTCGGAGAAGCTCAAGGATGGTACCGATCGATGCGCGCAACCCCATTTAGTGGGGGTAGAGCCTACTTGCAAGTCTCTCCGACCTTCACAAAAAAAGTTATTCAAGAATATCTCTTTCTCCTATGTGCTTTCATCCCTAACCCTAACCCTAACCCTTCCGAAAGTCGGAGAAGCTCAAGGATGGTACCGATCGATGCGCGCTACCCCATTTAGTGGGGGTAGAGCCTACTTGCAAGTCTCTCCGACCTTCACAAAAAAAGTTATTCAAGAATATCTCTTTCTCCTATGTGCTTTCATCCCTAACCCTAACCCTAACCCTTCCGAAAGTCGGAGAAGCTCAAGGATGGTACCGATCGATGCGCGCTACCCCATTTAGTGGGGGTAGAGCCTACTTGCAAGTCTCTCCGACCTTCACAAAAAAAGTTATTCAAGAATATCTCCTCAGATTTGGGGGAATTTCGTCGGTCGACCTCTTCCGAAGGTCGTACAAGCTCGGGGTTGGTACCAATCGATCTGCAGGACCCAAATTAGTCCAGATGCAACCACTTTCCAAGTCTCTCCGACCTTCACAAAAAAAGTTATTCAAGAATATCTCTTTCTCCTATGTGCTTTCATCCCTAACCCTAACCCTAACCCTTCCGAAAGTCGGAGAAGCTCAAGGATGGTACCGATCGATGCGCGCTACCCCATTTAGTGGGGGTAGAGCCTACTTGCAAGTCTCTCCGACCTTCACAAAAAAAGTTATTCAAGAATATCTCTTTCTCCTATGTGCTTTCATCCCTAACCCTAACCCTAACCCTTCCGAAAGTCGGAGAAGCTCAAGGATGGTACCGATCGATGCGCGCTACCCCATTTAGTGGGGGTAGAGCCTACTTGCAAGTCTCTCCGACCTTCACAAAAAAAGTTATTCAAGAATATCTCTTTCTCCTATGTGCTTTCATCCCTAACCCTAACCCTAACCCTTCCGAAAGTCGGAGAAGCTCAAGGATGGTACCGATCGATGCGCGCTACCCCATTTAGTGGGGGTAGAGCCTACTTGCAAGTCTCTCCGACCTTCACAAAAAAAGTTATTCAAGAATATCTCCTCAGATTTGGGGGAATTTCGTCGGTCGACCTCTTCCGAAGGTCGTACAAGCTCAAAGATGGTACCAATCGATCCGCAGGACCCAAATTAGTCCAGATGCAACCACTTTCCAAGTCTCTCCGACCTTCACAAAAAAAGTTATTCAAGAATATCTCTTTCTCCTATGTGCTTTCATCCCTAACCCTAACCCTAACCCTTCCGAAAGTCGGAGAAGCTCAAGGATGGTACCGATCGATGTGCGCAACCCCATTTAGTGGGGGTAGAGCCTACTTGCAAGTCTCTCCGACCTTCACAAAAAAAGTTATTCAAGAATATCTCTTTCTCCTATGTGCTTTCATCCCTAACCCTAACCCTTCCGAAAGTCGGAGAAGCTCAAGGATGGTACCGATCGATGCGCGCTACCCCATTTAGTGGGGGTAGAGCCTACTTGCAAGTCTCTCCGACCTTCACAAAAAAAGTTATTCAAGAATATCTCTTTCTCCTATGTGCTTTCATCCCTAACCCTAACCCTAACCCTTCCGAAAGTCGGAGAAGCTCAAGGATGGTACCGATCGATGCGCGCTACCCCATTTAGTGGGGGTAGAGCCTACTTGCAAGTCTCTCCGACCTTCACAAAAAAAGTTATTCAAGAATATCTCCTCAGATTTGGGGGAATTTCGTCGGTCGACCTCTTCCGAAGGTCGTACAAGCTCGGGGATGGTACCAATCGATCTGCAGGACCCAAATTAGTCCAGATGCAACCACTTTCCAAGTCTCTCCGACCTTCACAAAAAAAGTTATTCAAGAATATCTCTTTCTCCTATGTGCTTTCATCCCTAACCCTAACCCTAACCCTTCCGAAAGTCGGAGAAGCTCAAGGATGGTACCGATCGATGTGCGCTACCCCATTTAGTGGGGGTAGAGCCTACTTGCAAGTCTCTCCGACCTTCACAAAAAAAGTTATTCAAGAATATCTCTTTCTCCTATGTGCTTTCATCCCTAACCCTAACCCTAACCCTTCCGAAAGTCGGAGAAGCTCAAGGATGGTACCGATCGATGCGCGCTACCCCATTTAGTGGGGGTAGAGCCTACTTGCAAGTCTCTCCGACCTTCACAAAAAAAGTTATTCAAGAATATCTCTTTCTCCTATGTGCTTTCATCCCTAACCCTAACCCTAACCCTTCCGAAAGTCGGAGAAGCTCAAGGATGGTACCGATCGATGCGCGCTACCCCATTTAGTGGGGGTAGAGCCTACTTGCAAGTCTCTCCGACCTTCACAAAAAAAGTTATTCAAGAATATCTCCTCAGATTTGGGGGAATTTCGTCGGTCGACCTCTTCCGAAGGTCGTACAAGCTCGGGGATGGTACCAATCGATCCGCAGGACCCAAATTAGTCCAGATGCAACCACTTTCCAAGTCTCTCCGACCTTCACAAAAAAAGTTATTCAAGAATATCTCTTTCTCCTATGTGCTTTCATCCCTAACCCTAACCTTAACCCTTCCGAAAGTCGGAGAAGCTCAAGGATGGTACCGATCGATGTGCGCAACCCCATTTAGTGGGGGTAGAGCCTACTTGCAAGTCTCTCCGACCTTCACAAAAAAAGTTATTCAAGAATATCTCTTTCTCCTATGTGCTTTCATCCCTAACCCTAACCCTAACCCTTCCGAAAGTCGGAGAAGCTCAAGGATGGTACCGATCGATGCGCGCTACCCCATTTAGTGGGGGTAGAGCCTACTTGCAAGTCTCTCCGACCTTCACAAAAAAAGTTATTCAAGAATATCTCTTTCTCCTATGTGCTTTCATCCCTAACCCTAACCCTTCCGAAAGTTGGAGAAGCTCAAGGATGGTACCGATCGATGCGCGCTACCCCATTTAGTGGGGGTAGAGCCTACTTGCAAGTCTCTCCGACCTTCACAAAAAAAGTTATTCAAGAATATCTCTTTCTCCTATGTGCTTTCATCCCTAACCCTAACCCTAACCCTTCCGAAAGTCGGAGAAGCTCAAGGATGGTACCGATCGATGCGCGCTACCCCATTTAGTGGGGGTAGAGCCTACTTGCAAGTCTCTCCGACCTTCACAAAAAAAGTTATTCAAGAATATCTCCTCAGATTTGGGGGAATTTCGTCGGTCGACCTCTTCCGAAGGTCGTACAAGCTCGGGGATGGTACCAATCGATCCGCAGGACCCAAATTAGTCCAGATGCAACCACTTTCCAAGTCTCTCCGACCTTCACAAAAAAAGTTATTCAAGAATATCTCTTTCTCCTATGTGCTTTCATCCCTAACCCTAACCCTAACCCTTCCGAAAGTCGGAGAAGCTCAAGGATGGTACCGATCGATGCGCGCTACCCCATTTAGTGGGGGTAGAGCCTACTTGCAAGTCTCTCCGACCTTCACAAAAAAAGTTATTCAAGAATATCTCTTTCTCCTATGTGCTTTCATCCCTAACCCTAACCCTAACCCTTCCGAAAGTCGGAGAAGCTCAAGGATGGTAACGATCGATGCGCGCTACCCCATTTAGTGGGGGTAGAGCCTACTTGCAAGTCTCTCCGACCTTCACAAAAAAAGTTATTCAAGAATATCTCTTTCTCCTATGTGCTTTCATCCCTAACCCTAACCCTAACCCTTCCGAAAGTCGGAGAAGCTCAAGGATGGTACCGATCGATGCGCGCTACCCCATTTAGTGGGGGTAGAGCCTACTTGCAAGTCTCTCCGACCTTCACAAAAAAAGTTATTCAAGAATATCTCCTCAGATTTGGGGGAATTTCGTCGGTCGACCTCTTCCGAAAGTCGTACAAGCTCGGGGATGGTACCAATCGATCCGCAGGACCCAAATTAGTCCAGATGCAACCACTTTCCAAGTCTCTCCGACCTTCACAAAAAAAGTTATTCAAGAATATCTCTTTCTCCTATGTGCTTTCATCCCTAACCCTAACCCTAACCCTTCCGAAAGTCGGAGAAGCTCAAGGATGGTACCGATCGATGCGCGCTACCCCATTTAGTGGGGGTAGAGCCTACTTGCAAGTCTCTCCGACCTTCACAAAAAACGTTATTCAAGAATATCTCTTTCTCCTATGTGCTTTCATCCCTAACCCTAACCCTTCCGAAAGTCGGAGAAGCTCAAGGATGGTACCGATCGATGCGCGCTACCCCATTTAGTGGGGGTAGAGCCTACTTGCAAGTCTCTCCGACCTTCACAAAAAAAGTTATTCAAGAATATCTCCTCAGATTTGGGGGAATTTCGTCGGTCGACCTCTTCCGAAGGTCGTACAAGCTCGGGGATGGTACCAATCGATCCGCAGGACCCAAATTAGTCCAGATGCAACCACTTTCCAAGTCTCTCCGACCTTCACAAAAAAAGTTATTCAAGAATATCTCTTTCTCCTATGTGCTTTCATCCCTAACCCTAACCCTAACCCTTCCGAAAGTCGGAGAAGCTCAAGGATGGTACCGATCGATGCGCGCTACCCCATTTAGTGGGGGTAGAGCCTACTTGCAAGTCTCTCCGACCTTCACAAAAAAAGTTATTCAAGAATATCTCTTTCTCCTATGTGCTTTCATCCCTAACCCTAACCCTAACCCTTCCGAAAGTCGGAGAAGCTCAAGGATGGTACCGATCGATGCGCGCTACCCCATTTAGTGGGGGTAGAGCCTACTTGCAAGTCTCTCCGACCTTCACAAAAAAAGTTATTCAAGAATATCTCTTTCTCCTATGTGCTTTCATCCCTAACCCTAACCCTTCCGAAAGTCGGAGAAGCTCAAGGATGGTACCGATCGATGCGCGCTACCCCATTTAGTGGGGGTAGAGCCTACTTGCAAGTCTCTCCGACCTTCACAAAAAAAGTTATTCAAGAATATCTCCTCAGATTTGGGGGAATTTCGTCGGTCGACCTCTTCCGAAGGTCGTACAAGCTCGGGGATGGTACCAATCGATCCGCAGGACCCAAATTAGTCCAGATGCAACCACTTTCCAAGTCTCTCCGACCTTCACAAAAAAAGTTATTCAAGAATATCTCTTTCTCCTATGTGCTTTCATCCCTAACCCTAACCCTAACCCTTCCGAAAGTCGGAGAAGCTCAAGGATGGTACCGATCGATGCGCGCAACCCCATTTAGTGGGGGTAGAGCCTACTTGCAAGTCTCTCCGACCTTCACAAAAAAAGTTATTCAAGAATATCTCTTTCTCCTATGTGCTTTCATCCCTAACCCTAACCCTAACCCTTCCGAAAGTCGGAGAAGCTCAAGGATGGTACCGATCGATGCGCGCTACCCCATTTAGTGGGGGTAGAGCCTACTTGCAAGTCTCTCCGACCTTCACAAAAAAAGTTATTCAAGAATATCTCTTTCTCCTATGTGCTTTCATCCCTAACCCTAACCCTAACCCTTCCGAAAGTCGGAGAAGCTCAAGGATGGTACCGATCGATGCGCGCTACCCCATTTAGTGGGGGTAGAGCCTACTTGCAAGTCTCTCCGACCTTCACAAAAAAAGTTATTCAAGAATATCTCCTCAGATTTGGGGGAATTTCGTCGGTCGACCTCTTCCGAAGGTCGTACAAGCTCGGGGATGGTACCAATCGATCTGCAGGACCCAAATTAGTCCAGATGCAACCACTTTCCAAGTCTCTCCGACCTTCACAAAAAAAGTTATTCAAGAATATCTCTTTCTCCTATGTGCTTTCATCCCTAACCCTAACCCTAACCCTTCCGAAAGTCGGAGAAGCTCAAGGATGGTACCGATCGATGCGCGCTACCCCATTTAGTGGGGGTAGAGCCTACTTGCAAGTCTCTCCGACCTTCACAAAAAAAGTTATTCAAGAATATCTCTTTCTCCTATGTGCTTTCATCCCTAACCCTAACCCTAACCCTTCCGAAAGTCGGAGAAGCTCAAGGATGGTACCGATCGATGCGCGCTACCCCATTTAGTGGGGGTAGAGCCTACTTGCAAGTCTCTCCGACCTTCACAAAAAAAGTTATTCAAGAATATCTCTTTCTCCTATGTGCTTTCATCCCTAACCCTAACCCTTCCGAAAGTCGGAGAAGCTCAAGGATGGTACCGATCGATGCGCGCTACCCCATTTAGTGGGGGTAGAGCCTACTTGCAAGTCTCTCCGACCTTCACAAAAAAAGTTATTCAAGAATATCTCCTCAGATTTGGGGGAATTTCGTCGGTCGACCTCTTCCGAAGGTCGTACAAGCTCAAGGATGGTACCAATCGATCCGCAGGACCCAAATTAGTCCAGATGCAACCACTTTCCAAGTCTCTCCGACCTTCACAAAAAAAGTTATTCAAGAATATCTCTTTCTCCTATGTGCTTTCATCCCTAACCCTAACCCTAACCCTTCCGAAAGTCGGAGAAGCTCAAGGATGGTACCGATCGATGCGCGCAACCCCATTTAGTGGGGGTAGAGCCTACTTGCAAGTCTCTCCGACCTTCACAAAAAAAGTTATTCAAGAATATCTCTTTCTCCTATGTGCTTTCATCCCTAACCCTAACCCTAACCCTTCCGAAAGTCGGAGAAGCTCAAGGATGGTACCGATCGATGCGCGCTACCCCATTTAGTGGGGGTAGAGCCTACTTGCAAGTCTCTCCGACCTTCACAAAAAAAGTTATTCAAGAATATCTCTTTCTCCTATGTGCTTTCATCCCTAACCCTAACCCTAACCCTTCCGAAAGTCGGAGAAGCTCAAGAATGGTACCGATCGATGCGCGCTACCCCATTTAGTGGGGGTAGAGCCTACTTGCAAGTCTCTCCGACCTTCACAAAAAAAGTTATTCAAGAATATCTCCTCAGATTTGGGGGAATTTCGTCGGTCGACCTCTTCCGAAGGTCGTACAAGCTCGGGGATGGTACCAATCGATCTGCAGGACCCAAATTAGTCCAGATGCAACCACTTTCCAAGTCTCTCCGACCTTCACAAAAAAAGTTATTCAAGAATATCTCTTTCTCCTATGTGCTTTCATCCCTAACCCTAACCCTAACCCTTCCGAAAGTCGGAGAAGCTCAAGGATGGTACCGATCGATGCGCGCTACCCCATTTAGTGGGGGTAGAGCCTACTTGCAAGTCTCTCCGACCTTCACAAAAAAAGTTATTCAAGAATATCTCTTTCTCCTATGTGCTTTCATCCCTAACCCTAACCCTAACCCTTCCGAAAGTCGGAGAAGCTCAAGGATGGTACCGATCGATGCGCGCTACCCCATTTAGTGGGGGTAGAGCCTACTTGCAAGTCTCTCCGACCTTCACAAAAAAAGTTATTCAAGAATATCTCTTTCTCCTATGTGCTTTCATCCCTAACCCTAACCCTAACCCTTCCGAAAGTCGGAGAAGCTCAAGGATGGTACCGATCGATGCGCGCTACCCCATTTAGTGGGGGTAGAGCCTACTTGCAAGTCTCTCCGACCTTCACAAAAAAAGTTATTCAAGAATATCTCCTCAGATTTGGGGGAATTTCGTCGGTCGACCTCTTCCGAAGGTCGTACAAGCTCGGGGATGGTACCAATCGATCCGCAGGACCCAAATTAGTCCAGATGCAACCACTTTCCAAGTCTCTCCGACCTTCACAAAAAAAGTTATTCAAGAATATCTCTTTCTCCTATGTGCTTTCATCCCTAACCCTAACCCTAACCCTTCCGAAAGTCGGAGAAGCTCAAGGATGGTACCGATCGATGTGCGCAACCCCATTTAGTGGGGGTAGAGCCTACTTGCAAGTCTCTCAGACCTTCACAAAAAAAGTTATTCAAGAATATCTCTTTCTCCTATGTGCTTTCATCCCTAACCCTAACCCTAACCCTTCCGAAAGTCGGAGAAGCTCAAGGATGGTACCGATCGATGCGCGCTACCCCATTTAGTGGGGGTAGAGCCTACTTGCAAGTCTCTCCGACCTTCACAAAAAAAGTTATTCAAGAATATCTCTTTCTCCTATGTGCTTTCATCCCTAACCCTAACCCTAACCCTTCCGAAAGTCGGAGAAGCTCAAGGATGGTACCGATCGATGCGCGCTACCCCATTTAGTGGGGGTAGAGCCTACTTGCAAGTCTCTCCGACCTTCACAAAAAAAGTTATTCAAGAATATCTCCTCAGATTTGGGGGAATTTCGTCGGTCGACCTCTTCCGAAGGTCGTACAAGCTCGGGGATGGTACCAATCGATCTGCAGGACCCAAATTAGTCCAGATGTAACCACTTTCCAAGTCTCTCCGACCTTCACAAAAAAAGTTATTCAAGAATATCTCTTTCTCCTATGTGCTTTCATCCCTAACCCTAACCCTAACCCTTCCGAAAGTCGGAGAAGCTCAAGGATGGTACCGATCGATGCGCGCTACCCCATTTAGTGGGGGTAGAGCCTACTTGCAAGTCTCTCCGACCTTCACAAAAAAAGTTATTCAAGAATATCTCTTTCTCCTATGTGCTTTCATCCCTAACCCTAACCCTAACCCTTCCGAAAGTCGGAGAAGCTCAAGGATGGTACCGATCGATGCGCGCTACCCCATTTAGTGGGGGTAGAGCCTACTTGCAAGTCTCTCCGACCTTCACAAAAAAAGTTATTCAAGAATATCTCCTCAGATTTGGGGGAATTTCGTCGGTCGACCTCTTCCGAAGGTCGTACAAGCTCGGGGATGGTACCAATCGATCCGCAGGACCCAAATTAGTCCAGATGCAACCACTTTCCAAGTCTCTCCGACCTTCACAAAAAAAGTTATTCAAGAATATCTCTTTCTCCTATGTGCTTTCATCCCTAACCCTAACCCTAACCCTTCCGAAAGTCGGAGAAGCTCAAGGATGGTACCGATCGATGTGCGCAACCCCATTTAGTGGGGGTAGAGCCTACTTTCAAGTCTCTCCGACCTTCACAAAAAAAGTTATTCAAGAATATCTCTTTCTCCTATGTGCTTTCATCCCTAACCCTAACCCTAACCCTTCCGAAAGTCGGAGAAGCTCAAGGATGGTACCGATCGATGCGCGCTACCCCATTTAGTGGGGGTAGAGCCTACTTGCAAGTCTCTCCGACCTTCACAAAAAAAGTTATTCAAGAATATCTCCTCAGATTTGGGGGAATTTCGTCGGTCGACCTCTTCCGAAGGTCGTACAAGCTCGGGGATGGTACCAATCGATCCGCAGGACCCAAATTAGTCCAGATGCAACCACTTTCCAAGTCTCTCCGACCTTCACAAAAAAAGTTATTCAAGAATATCTCTTTCTCCTATGTGCTTTCATCCCTAACCCTAACCCTAACCCTTCCGAAAGTCGGAGAAGCTCAAGGATGGTACCGATCGATGTGCGCAACCCCATTTAGTGGGGGTAGAGCCTACTTGCAAGTCTCTCCGACCTTCACAAAAAAAGTTATTCAAGAATATCTCTTTCTCCTATGTGCTTTCATCCCTAACCATAACCCTAACCCTTCCGAAAGTCGGAGAAGCTCAAGGATAGTACCGATCGATGCGCGCTACCCCATTTAGTGGGGGTAGAGCCTACTTGCAAGTCTCTCCGACCTTCACAAAAAAAGTTATTCAAGAATATCTCTTTCTCCTATGTGCTTTCATCCCTAACCCTAACCCTAACCCTTCCGAAAGTCGGAGAAGCTCAAAGATGGTACCGATCGATGCGCGCTACCCCATTTAGTGGGGGTAGAGCCTACTTGCAAGTCTCTCCGACCTTCACAAAAAAAGTTATTCAAGAATATCTCCTCAGATTTGGGGGAATTTCGTCGGTCGACCTCTTCCGAAGGTCGTACAAGCTCGGGGATGGTACCAATCGATCCGCAGGACCCAAATTAGTCCAGATGCAACCACTTTCCAAGTCTCTCCGACCTTCACAAAAAAAGTTATTCAAGAATATCTCTTTCTCCTATGTGCTTTCATCCCTAACCCTAACCCTAACCCTTCCGAAAGTCGGAGAAGCTCAAGGATGGTACCGATCGATGCGCGCTACCCCATTTAGTGGGGGTAGAGCCTACTTGCAAGTCTCTCCGACCTTCACAAAAAATGTTATTCAAGAATATCTCCTCAGATTTGGGGGAATTTCGTCGGTCGACCTCTTCCGAAGGTCGTACAAGCTCGGGGATGGTACCAATCGATCTGCAGGACCCAAATTAGTCCAGATGCAACCACTTTCCAAGTCTCTCCGACCTTCACAAAAAAAGTTATTCAAGAATATCTCTTTCTCCTATGTGCTTTCATCCCTAACCCTAACCCTAACCCTTCCGAAAGTCGGAGAAGCTCAGGGATGGTACCAATCGATGCGCGCAACCCCATTTAGTGGGGGTAGAGCCTACTTGCAAGTCTCTCCGACCTTCACAAAAAAAGTTATTCAAGAATATCTCTTTCTCCTATGTGCTTTCATCCCTAACCCTAACCCTAACCCTTCCGAAAGTCGGAGAAGCTCAAGGATGGTAACGATCGATGCGCGCTACCCCATTTAGTGGGGGTAGAGCCTACTTGCAAGTCTCTCCGACCTTCACAAAAAAAGTTATTCAAGAATATCTCTTTCTCCTATGTGCTTTCATCCCTAACCCTAACCCTAACCCTTCCGAAAGTCGGAGAAGCTCAAGGATGGTACCGATCGATGCGCGCTACCCCATTTAGTGGGGGTAGAGCCTACTTGCAAGTCTCTCCGACCTTCACAAAAAAAGTTATTCAAGAATATCTCCTCAGATTTGGGGGAATTTCGTCGGTCGACCTCTTCCGAAGGTCGTACAAGCTCGGGGATGGTACCAATCGATCCGCAGGACCCAAATTAGTCCAGATGCAACCACTTTCCAAGTCTCTCCGACCTTCACAAAAAAAGTTATTCAAGAATATCTCTTTCTCCTATGTGCTTTCATCCCTAACCCTAACCCTAACCCTTCCGAAAGTCGGAGAAGCTCAAGGATGGTACCGATCGATGCGCGCTACCCCATTTAGTGGGGGTAGAGCCTACTTGCAGGTCTCTCCGACCTTCACAAAAAAAGTTATTCAAGAATATCTCCTCAGATTTGGGGGAATTTCGTCGGTCGACCTCTTCCGAAGGTCGTACAAGCTCGGGGATGGTACCAATCGATCCGCAGGACCCAAATTAGTCCAGATGCAACCACTTTCCAAGTCTCTCCGACCTTCACAAAAAAAGTTATTCAAGAATATCTCTTTCTCCTATGTGCTTTCATCCCTAACCCTAACCCTAACCCTTCCGAAAGTCGGAGAAGCTCAAGGATGGTACCGATCGATGCGCGCAACCCCATTTAGTGGGGGTAGAGCCTACTTGCAAGTCTCTCCGACCTTCACAAAAAAAGTTATTCAAGAATATCTCTTTCTCCTATGTGCTTTCATCCCTAACCCTAACCCTAACCCTTCCGAAAGTCGGAGAAGCTCAAGGATGGTACCGATCGATGCGCGCTACCCCATTTAGTGGGGGTAGAGCCTACTTGCAAGTCTCTCCGACCTTCACAAAAAAAGTTATTCAAGAATATCTCTTTCTCCTATGTGCTTTCATCCCTAACCCTAACCCTAACCCTTCCGAAAGTCGGAGAAGCTCAAGGATGGTACCGATCGATGCGCGCTACCCCATTTAGTGGGGGTAGAGCCTACTTGCAAGTCTCTCCGACCTTCACAAAAAAAGTTATTCAAGAATATCTCCTCAGATTTGGGGGAATTTCGTCGGTCGACCTCTTCCGAAGGTCGTACAAGCTCGGGGATGGTACCAATCGATCCGCAGGACCCAAATTAGTCCAGATGCAACCACTTTCCAAGTCTCTCCGACCTTCACAAAAAAAGTTATTCAAGAATATCTCTTTCTCCTATGTGCTTTCATCCCTAACCCTAACCCTAACCCTTCCGAAAGTCGGAAAAGCTCAAGGATGGTACCGATCGATGCGCGCTACCCCATTTAGTGGGGGTAGAGCCTACTTGCAAGTCTCTCCGACCTTCACAAAAAAAGTTATTCAAGAATATCTCCTCAGATTTGGGGGAATTTCGTCGGTCGACCTCTTCCGAAGGTCGTACAAGCTCGGGGATGGTACCAATCGATCCGCAGGACCCAAATTAGTCCAGATGCAACCACTTTCCAAGTCTCTCCGACCTTCACAAAAAAAGTTATTCAAGAATATCTCTTTCTCCTATGTGCTTTCATCCCTAACCCTAACCCTAACCCTTCCGAAAGTCGGAGAAGCTCAAGGATGGTACCGATCGATGTGCGCAACCCCATTTAGTGGGGGTAGAGCCTACTTGCAAGTCTCTCCGACCTTCACAAAAAAAGTTATTCAAGAATATCTCTTTCTCCTATGTGCTTTCATCCCTAACCCTAACCCTAACCCTTCCGAAAGTCGGAGAAGCTCAAGGATGGTACCGATCGATGCGCGCTACCCCATTTAGTGGGGGTAGAGCCTACTTGCAAGTCTCTCCGACCTTCACAAAAAAAGGTATTCAAGAATATCTCTTTCTCCTATGTGCTTTCATCCCTAACCCTAACCCTAACCCTTCCGAAAGTCGGAGAAGCTCAAGGATGGTACCGATCGATGCGCGCTACCCCATTTAGTGGGGGTAGAGCCTACTTGCAAGTCTCTCCGACCTTCACAAAAAAAGTTATTCAAGAATATCTCTTTCTCCTATGTGCTTTCATCCCTAACCCTAACCCTAACCCTTCCGAAAGTCGGAGAAGCTCAAGGATGGTACCGATCGATGCGCGCTACCCCATTTAGTGGGGGTAGAGCCTACTTGCAAGTCTCTCCGACCTTCACAAAAAAAGTTATTCAAGAATATCTCCTCAGATTTGGGGGAATTTCGTCGGTCGACCTCTTCCGAAGGTCGTACAAGCTCGGGGATGGTACCAATCGATCCGCAGGACCCAAATTAGTCCAGATGCAACCACTTTCCAAGTCTCTCCGACCTTCACAAAAAAAGTTATTCAAGAATATCTCTTTCTCCTATGTGCTTTCATCCCTAACCCTAACCCTAACCCTTCCGAAAGTCGGAAAAGCTCAAGGATGGTACCGATCGATGCGCGCTACCCCATTTAGTGGGGGTAGAGCCTACTTGCAAGTCTCTCCGACCTTCACAAAAAAAGTTATTCAAGAATATCTCCTCAGATTTGGGGGAATTTCGTCGGTCGACCTCTTCCGAAGGTCGTACAAGCTCGGGGATGGTACCAATCGATCCGCAGGACCCAAATTAGTCCAGATGCAACCACTTTCCAAGTCTCTCCGACCTTCACAAAAAAAGTTATTCAAGAATATCTCTTTCTCCTATGTGCTTTCATCCCTAACCCTAACCCTAACCCTTCCGAAAGTCGGAGAAGCTCAAGGATGGTACCGATCGATGTGCGCAACCCCATTTAGTGGGGGTAGAGCCTACTTGCAAGTCTCTCCGACCTTCACAAAAAAAGTTATTCAAGAATATCTCTTTCTCCTATGTGCTTTCATCCCTAACCCTAACCCTAACCCTTCCGAAAGTCGGAGAAGCTCAAGGATGGTACCAATCGATGCGCGCTACCCCATTTAGTGGGGGTAGAGCCTACTTGCAAGTCTCTACGACCTTCACAAAAAAAGTTATTCAAGAATATCTCTTTCTCCTATGTGCTTTCATCCCTAACCCTAACCCTAACCCTTCCGAAAGTCGGAGAAGCTCAAGGATGGTACCGATCGATGCGCGCTACCCCATTTAGTGGGGGTAGAGCCTACTTGCAAGTCTCTCCGACCTTCACAAAAAAAGTTATTCAAGAATATCTCCTCAGATTTGGGGGAATTTCGTCGGTCGACCTCTTCCGAAGGTCGTACAAGCTCGGGGATGGTACCAATCGATCCGCAGGACCCAAATTAGTCCAGATGCAACCACTTTCCAAGTCTCTCCGACCTTCACAAAAAACGTTATTCAAGAATATCTCTTTCTCCTATGTGCTTTCATCCCTAACCCTAACCCTAACCCTTCCGAAAGTCGGAGAAGCTCAAGGATGGTACCGATCGATGCGCGCTACCCCATTTAGTGTGGGTAGAGCCTACTTGCAAGTCTCTCCGACCTTCACAAAAAAAGTTATTCAAGAATATCTCCTCAGATTTGGGGGAATTTCGTCGGTCGACCTCTTCCGAAGGTCGTACAAGCTCGGGGATGGTACCAATCGATCCGCAGGACCCAAATTAGTCCAGATGCAACCACTTTCCAAGTCTCTCCGACCTTCACAAAAAAAGTTATTCAAGAATATCTCTTTCTCCTATGTGCTTTCATCCCTAACCCTAACCCTAACCCTTCCGAAAGTCGGAGAAGCTCAAGGATGGTACCGATCGATGCGCGCTACCCCATTTAGTGGGGGTAGAGCCTACTTGCAAGTCTCTCCGACCTTCACAAAAAAAGTTATTCAAGAATATCTCTTTCTCCTATGTGCTTTCATCCCTAACCCTAACCCTTCCGAAAGTCGGAGAAGCTCAAGGATGGTAACGATCGATGCGCGCTACCCCCTTTAGTGGGGGTAGAGCCTACTTGCAAGTCTCTCCGACCTTCACAAAAAAAGTTATTCAAGAATATCTCTTTCTCCTATGTGCTTTCATCCCTAACCCTAACCCTAACCCTTCCGAAAGTCGGAGAAGCTCAAGGATGGTACCGATCGATGCGCGCTACCCCATTTAGTGGGGGTAGAGCCTACTTGCAAGTCTCTCCGACCTTCACAAAAAAAGTTATTCAAGAATATCTCCTCAGATTTGGGGGAATTTCGTCGGTCGACCTCTTCCGAAGGTCGTACAAGCTCGGGGATGGTACCAATCGATCCGCAGGACCCAAATTAGTCCAGATGCAACCACTTTCCAAGTCTCTCCGACCTTCACAAAAAAAGTTATTCAAGAATATCTCTTTCTCCTATGTGCTTTCATCCCTAACCCTAACCCTAACCCTTCCGAAAGTCGGAGAAGCTCAAGGATGGTACCGATCGATGCGCGCTACCCCATTTAGTGGGGGTAGAGCCTACTTGCAAGTCTCTCCGACCTTCACAAAAAACGTTATTCAAGAATATCTCTTTCTCCTATGTGCTTTCATCCCTAACCCTAACCCTAACCCTTCCGAAAGTCGGAGAAGCTCAAGGATGGTACCGATCGATGCGCGCTACCCCATTTAGTGGGGGTAGAGCCTACTTGCAAGTCTCTCCGACCTTCACAAAAAAAGTTATTCAAGAATATCTCCTCAGATTTGGGGGAATTTCGTCGGTCGACCTCTTCCGAAGGTCGTACAAGCTCGGGGATGGTACCAATCGATCCGCAGGACCCAAATTAGTCCAGATGCAACCACTTTCCAAGTCTCTCCGACCTTCACAAAAAAAGTTATTCAAGAATATCTCTTTCTCCTATGTGCTTTCATCCCTAACCCTAACCCTAACCCTTCCGAAAGTCGGAGAAGCTCAAGGATGGTACCGATCGATGCGTGCTACCCCATTTAGTGGGGGTAGAGCCTACTTGCAAGTCTCTCCGACCTTCACAAAAAACGTTATTCAAGAATATCTCTTTCTCCTATGTGCTTTCATCCCTAACCCTAACCCTAACCCTTCCGAAAGTCGGAGAAGCTCAAGGATGGTACCGATCGATGCGCGCTACCCCATTTAGTGGGGGTAGAGCCTACTTGCAAGTCTCTCCGACCTTCACAAAAAAAGTTATTCAAGAATATCTCCTCAGATTTGGGGGAATTTCGTCGGTCGACCTCTTCCGAAGGTCGTACAAGCTCGGGGATGGTACCAATCGATCCGCAGGACCCAAATTAGTCCAGATGCAACCACTTTCCAAGTCTCTCCGACCTTCACAAAAAAAGTTATTCAAGAATATCTCTTTCTCCTATGTGCTTTCATCCCTAACCCTAACCCTAACCCTTCCGAAAGTCGGAGAAGCTCAAGGATGGTACCGATCGATGCGCGCTACCCCATTTAGTGGGGGTAGAGCCTACTTGCAAGTCTCTCCGACCTTCACAAAAAAAGTTATTCAAGAATATCTCTTTCTCCTATGTGCTTTCATCCCTAACCCTAACCCTAACCCTTCCGAAAGTCGGAGAAGCTCAAGGATGGTACCGATCGATGCGCGCTACCCCATTTAGTGGGGGTAGAGCCTACTTGCAAGTCTCTCCGACCTTCACAAAAAAAGTTATTCAAGAATATCTCTTTCTCCTATGTGCTTTCATCCCTAACCCTAACCCTTCCGAAAGTCGGAGAAGCTCAAGGATGGTACCGATCGATGCGCGCTACCCCATTTAGTGGGGGTAGAGCCTACTTGCAAGTCTCTCCGACCTTCACAAAAAAAGTTATTCAAGAATATCTCCTCAGATTTGGGGGAATTTCGTCGGTCGACCTCTTCCGAAGGTCGTACAAGCTCGGGGATGGTACCAATCGATCCGCAGGACCCAAATTAGTCCAGATGCAACCACTTTCCAAGTCTCTCCGACCTTCACAAAAAAAGTTATTCAAGAATATCTCTTTCTCCTATGTGCTTTCATCCCTAACCCTAACCCTAACCCTTCCGAAAGTCGGAGAAGCTCCAGGATGGTACCGATCGATGCGCGCAACCCCATTTAGTGGGGGTAGAGCCTACTTGCAAGTCTCTCCGACCTTCACAAAAAAAGTTATTCAAGAATATCTCTTTCTCCTATGTGCTTTCATCCCTAACCCTAACCCTAACCCTTCCGAAAGTCGGAGAAGCTCAAGGATGGTACCGATCGATGCGCGCTACCCCATTTAGTGGGGGTAGAGCCTACTTGCAAGTCTCTCCGACCTTCACAAAAAAAGTTATTCAAGAATATCTCTTTCTCCTATGTGCTTTCATCCCTAACCCTAACCCTAACCCTTCCGAAAGTCGGAGAAGCTCAAGGATGGTACCGATCGATGCGCGCTACCCCATTTAGTGGGGGTAGAGCCTACTTGCAAGTCTCTCCGACCTTCACAAAAAAAGTTATTCAAGAATATCTCCTCAGATTTGGGGGAATTTCGTCGGTCGACCTCTTCCGAAGGTCGTACAAGCTCGGGGATGGTACCAATCGATCCGCAGGACCCAAATTAGTCCAGATGCAACCACTTTCCAAGTCTCTCCGACCTTCACAAAAAAAGTTATTCAAGAATATCTCTTTCTCCTATGTGCTTTCATCCCTAACCCTAACCCTTCCGAAAGTCGGAGAAGCTCAAAGATGGTACCGATCGATGCGCGCTACCCCATTTAGTGGGGGTAGAGCCTACTTGCAAGTCTCTCCGACCTTCACAAAAAAAGTTATTCAAGAATATCTCTTTCTCCTATGTGCTTTCATCCCTAACCCTAACCCTAACCCTTCCGAAAGTCGGAGAAGCTCAAGGATGGTACCGATCGATGCGCGCTACCCCATTTAGTGGGGGTAGAGCCTACTTGCAAGTCTCTCCGACCTTCACAAAAAACGTTATTCAAGAATATCTCTTTCTCCTATGTGCTTTCATCCCTAACCCTAACCCTAACCCTTCCGAAAGTCGGAGAAGCTCAAGGATGGTACCGATCGATGCGCGCTACCCCATTTAGTGGGGGTAGAGCCTACTTGCAAGTCTCTCCGACCTTCACAAAAAAAGTTATTCAAGAATATCTCCTCAGATTTGGGGGAATTTCGTCGGTCGACCTCTTTCGAAGGTCGTACAAGCTCGGGGATGGTACCAATCGATCCGCAGGACCCAAATTAGTCCAGATGCAACCACTTTCCAAGTCTCTCCGACCTTCACAAAAAAAGTTATTCAAGAATATCTCTTTCTCCTATGTGCTTTCATCCCTAACCCTAACCCTAACCCTTCCGAAAGTCGGAGAAGCTCAAGGATGGTACCGATCGATGCGCGCTACCCCATTTAGTGGGGGTAGAGCCTACTTGCAAGTCTCTCCGACCTTCACAAAAAAAGTTATTCAAGAATATCTCTTTCTCCTATGTGCTTTCATCCCTAACCCTAACCCTAACCCTTCCGAAAGTCGGAGAAGCTCAAGGATGGTACCGATCGATGCGCGCTACCCCATTTAGTGGGGGTAAAGCCTACTTGCAAGTCTCTCCGACCTTCACAAAAAAAGTTATTCAAGAATATCTCTTTCTCCTATGTGCTTTCATCCCTAACCCTAACCCTAACCCTTCCGAAAGTCGGAGAAGCTCAAGGATGGTACCGATCGATGCGCGCTACCCCATTTAGTGGGGGTAGAGCCTACTTGCAAGTCTCTCCAACCTTCACAAAAAAAGTTATTCAAGAATATCTCTTTCTCCTATGTGCTTTCATCCCTAACCCTAACCCTAACCCTTCCGAAAGTCGGAGAAGCTCAAGGATGGTACCGATCGATGCGCGCAACCCCATTTAGTGGGGGTAGAGCCTACTTGCAAGTCTCTCCGACCTTCACAAAAAAAGTTATTCAAGAATATCTCCTCAGATTTGGGGGAATTTCGTCGGTCGACCTCTTCCGAAGGTCGTACAAGCTCGGGGATGGTACCAATCGATCCGCAGGACCCAAATTAGTCCAGATGCAACCACTTTCCAAGTCTCTCCGACCTTCACAAAAAAAGTTATTCAAGAATATCTCTTTCTCCTATGTGCTTTCATCCCTAACCCTAACCCTAACCCTTCCGAAAGTCGGAGAAGCTCAAGGATGGTACCGATCGATGCGCGCTACCCCATTTAGTGGGGGTAGAGCCTACTTGCAAGTCTCTCCGACCTTCACAAAAAAAGTTATTCAAGAATATCTCTTTCTCCTATGTGCTTTCATCCCTAACCCTAACCCTAACCCTTCCGAAAGTCGGAGAAGCTCAAGGATGGTACCGATCGATGCGCGCAACCCCATTTAGTGGGGGTAAAGCCTACTTGCAAGTCTCTCCGACCTTCACAAAAAAAGTTATTCAAGAATATCTCCTCAGATTTGGGGGAATTTCGTCGGTCGACCTCTTTCGAAGGTCGTACAAGCTCGGGGATGGTACCAATCGATCCGCAGGACCCAAATTAGTCCAGATGCAACCACTTTCCAAGTCTCTCCGACCTTCACAAAAAAAGTTATTCAAGAATATCTCTTTCTCCTATGTGCTTTCATCCCTAACCCTAACCCTAACCCTTCCGAAAGTCGGAGAAGCTCAAGGATGGTACCGATCGATGCGCGCTACCCCATTTAGTGGGGGTAGAGCCTACTTGCAAGTCTCTCCGACCTTCACAAAAAACGTTATTCAAGAATATCTCTTTCTCCTATGTGCTTTCATCCCTAACCCTAACCCTAACCCTTCCGAAAGTCGGAGAAGCTCAAGGATGGTACCGATCGATGCGCGCTACCCCATTTAGTGGGGGTAGAGCCTACTAGCAAGTCTCTCCGACCTTCACAAAAAAAGTTATTCAAGAATATCTCCTCAGATTTGGGGGAATTTCGTCGGTCGACCTCTTCCGAAGGTCGTACAAGCTCGGGGATGGTACCAATCGATCTGCAGGACCCAAATTAGTCCAGATGCAACCACTTTCCAAGTCTCTCCGACCTTCACAAAAAAAGTTATTCAAGAATATCTCTTTCTCCTATGTGCTTTCATCCCTAACCCTAACCCTAACCCTTCCGAAAGTCGGAGAAGCTCAAGGATGGTACCGATCGATGCGCGCTACCCCATTTAGTGGGGGTAGAGCCTACTTGCAAGTCTCTCCGACCTTCACAAAAAAAGTTATTCAAGAATATCTCTTTCTCCTATGTGCTTTCATCCCTAACCCTAACCCTAACCCTTCCGAAAGTCGGAGAAGCTCAAGGATGGTACCGATCGATGCGCGCAACCCCATTTAGTGGGGGTAGAGCCTACTTGCAAGTCTCTCCGACCTTCACAAAAAAAGTTATTCAAGAATATCTCCTCAGATTTGGGGGAATTTCGTCGGTCGACCTCTTTCGAAGGTTGTACAAGCTCGGGGATGGTACCAATCGATCCGCAGGCCCCAAATTAGTCCAGATGCAACCACTTTCCAAGTCGTTCCGACCTTCACAAAAAAAGTTATTCAAGAATATCTCTTTCTCCTATGTGCTTTCATCCCTAACCCTAACCCTAACCCTTCCGAAAGTCGGAGAAGCTCAAGGATGGTACCGATCGATGTGCGCTACCCCATTTAGTGGGGGTAGAGCCTACTTGCAAGTCTCTCCGACCTTCACAAAAAACGTTATTCAAGAATATCTCTTTCTCCTATGTGCTTTCATCCCTAACCCTAACCCTAACCCTTCCGAAAGTCGGAGAAGCTCAAGGATGGTACCGATCGATGCGCGCTACCCCATTTAGTGGGGGTAGAGCCTACTTGCAAGTCTCTCCGACCTTCACAAAAAAAGTTATTCAAGAATATCTCCTCAGATTTGGGGGAATTTCGTCGGTCGACCTCTTCCGAAGGTCGTACAAGCTCGGGGATGGTACCAATCGATCTGCAGGACCCAAATTAGTCCGGATGCAACCACTTTCCAAGTCTCTCCGACCTTCACAAAAAAAGTTATTCAAGAATATCTCTTTCTCCTATGTGCTTTCATCCCTAACCCTAACCCTAACCCTTCCGAAAGTCGGAGAAGCTCAAGGATGGTACTGATCGATGCGCGCTACCCCATTTAGTGGGGGTAGAGCCTACTTGCAAGTCTCTCCGACCTTCACAAAAAAAGTTATTCAAGAATATCTCTTTCTCCTATGTGCTTTCATCCCTAACCCTAACCCTAACCCTTCCGAAAGTCGGAGAAGCTCAAGGATGGTACCGATCGATGCGCGCTACCCCATTTAGTGGGGGTAGAGCCTACTTGCAAGTCTCTCCGACCTTCACAAAAAAAGTTATTCAAGAATATCTCTTTCTCCTATGTGCTTTCATCCCTAACCCTAACCCTAACCCTTCCGAAAGTCGGAGAAGCTCAAGGATGGTACCGATCGATGCGCGCTACCCCATTTAGTGGGGGTAGAGCCTACTTGCAAGTCTCTCCGACCTTCACAAAAAAAGTTATTCAAGAATATCTCTTTCTCCTATGTGCTTTCATCCCTAACCCTAACCCTAACCCTTCCGAAAGTCGGAGAAGCTCAAGGATGGTACCGATCGATGCGCGCTACCCCATTTAGTGGGGGTAGAGCCTACTTGCAAGTCTCTCCGACCTTCACAAAAAAAGTTATTCAAGAATATCTCTTTCTCCTATGTGCTTTCATCCCTAACCCTAACCCTAACCCTTCCGAAAGTCGGAGAAGCTCAAGGATGGTACCGATCGATGCGCGCTACCCCATTTAGTGGGGGTAGAGCCTACTTGCAAGTCTCTCCGACCTTCACAAAAAAAGTTATTCAAGAATATCTCTTTCTCCTATGTGCTTTCATCCCTAACCCTAACCCTAACCCTTCCAAAAGTCGGAGAAGCTCAAGGATGGTACCGATCGATGCGCGCTACCCTATTTAGTGGGGGTAGAGCCTACTTGCAAGTCTCTCCGACCTTCACAAAAAAAGTTATTCAAGAATATCTCTTTCTCCTATGTGCTTTCATCCCTAACCCTAACCCTAACACTTCCGAAAGTCGGAGAAGCTCAAGGATGGTACCGATCGATGCGCGCTACCCCATTTAGTGGGGGTAGAGCCTACTTGCAAGTCTCTCCGACCTTCACAAAAAAAGTTATTCAAGAATATCTCCTCAGATTTGGGGGAATTTCGTCGGTCGACCTCTTCCGAAGGTCGTACAAGCTCGGGGATGGTACCAATCGATCCGCAGGACCCAAATTAGTCCAGATGCAACCACTTTCCAAGTCTCTCCGACCTTCACAAAAAAAGTTATTCAAGAATATCTCTTTCTCCTATGTGCTTTCATCCCTAACCCTAACCCTAACCCTTCCGAAAGTCGGAGAAGCTCAAGGATGGTACCGATCGATGCGCGCTACCCCATTTAGTGGGGGTAGAGCCTACTTGCAAGTCTCTCCGACCTTCACAAAAAAAGTTATTCAAGAATATCTCTTTCTCCTATGTGCTTTCATCCCTAACCCTAACCCTAACCCTTCCGAAAGTCGGAGAAGCTCAAGGATGGTACCGATCGATGCGCGCTACCCCATTTAGTGGGGGTAGAGCCTACTTGCAAGTCTCTCCGACCTTCACAAAAAAAGTTATTCAAGAATATCTCTTTCTCCTATGTGCTTTCATCCCTAACCCTAACCCTAACCCTTCCGAAAGTCGGAGAAGCTCAAGGATGGTACCGATCGATGCGCGCTACCCCATTTAGTGGGGGTAGAGCCTACTTGCAAGTCTCTCGGACCTTCACAAAAAAAGTTATTCAAGAATATCTCTTTCTCCTATGTGCTTTCATCCCTAACCCTAACCCTAACCCTTCAGAAAGTCGGAGAAGCTCAAGGATGGTACCGATCGATGCGCGCTACCCCATTTAGTGGGGGTAGAGCCTACTTGCAAGTCTCTCCGACCTTCACAAAAAAAGTTATTCAAGAATATCTCCTCAGATTTGGGGGAATTTCGTCGGTCGACCTCTTCCGAAGGTCGTACAAGCTCGGGGATGGTACCAATCGATCCGCAGGACCCAAATTAGTCCAGATGCAACCACTTTCCAAGTCTCTCCGACCTTCACAAAAAAAGTTATTCAAGAATATCTCTTTCTCCTATGTGCTTTCATCCCTAACCCTAACCCTAACCCTTCCAAAAGTCGGAGAAGCTCAAGGATGGTACCGATCGATGCGCGCTACCCCATTTAGTGGGGGTAGAGCCTACTTGCAAGTCTCTCCGACCTTCACAAAAAAAGTTATTCAAGAATATCTCTTTCTCCTATGTGCTTTCATCCCTAACCCTAACCCTAACACTTCCGAAAGTCGGAGAAGCTCAAGGATGGTACCGATCGATGTGCGCTACCCCATTTAGTGGGGGTAGAGCCTACTTGCAAGTCTCTCCGACCTTCACAAAAAAAGTTATTCAAGAATATCTCCTCAGATTTGGGGGAATTTCGTCGGTCGACCTCTTCCGAAGGTCGTACAAGCTCGGGGATGGTACCAATCGATCCGCAGGACCCAAATTAGTCCAGATGCAACCACTTTCCAAGTCTCTCCGACCTTCACAAAAAAAGTTATTCAAGAATATCTCTTTCTCCTATGTGCTTTCATCCCTAACCCTAACCCTAACCCTTCCGAAAGTCGGAGAAGCTCAAGGATGGTACCGATCGATGCGCGCTACCCCATTTAGTGGGGGTAGAGCCTACTTGCAAGTCTCTCCGACCTTCACAAAAAAAGTTATTCAAGAATATGTCTTTCTCCTATGTGCTTTCATCCCTAACCCTAACCCTAACCCTTCCGAAAGTCGGAGAAGCTCAAGAATGGTACCGATCGATGCGCGCTACCCCATTTAGTGGGGGTAGAGCCTACTTGCAAGTCTCTCCGACCTTCACAAAAAAAGTTATTCAAGAATATCTCTTTCTCCTATGTGCTTTCATCCCTAACCCTAACCCTAACCCTTCCGAAAGTCGGAGAAGCTCAAGGATGGTACCGATCGATGTGCGCTACCCCATTTAGTGGGGGTAGAGCCTACTTGCAAGTCTCTCCGACCTTCACAAAAAAAGTTATTCAAGAATATCTCTTTCTCCTATGTGCTTTCATCCCTAACCCTAACCCTAACCCTTCCAAAAGTCGGAGAAGCTCAAGGATGGTACCGATCGATGCGTGCTACCCCATTTAGTGGGGGTAGAGCCTACTTGCAAGTCTCTCCGACCTTCACAAAAAAAGTTATTCAAGAATATCTCTTTCTCCTATGTGCTTTCATCCCTAACCCTAACCCTAACACTTCCGAAAGTCGGAGAAGCTCAAGGATGGTACCGATCGATGCGCGCTACCCCATTTAGTGGGGGTAGAGCCTACTTGCAAGTCTCTCCGACCTTCACAAAAAAAGTTATTCAAGAATATCTCCTCAGATTTGGGGGAATTTCGTCGGTCGACCTCTTCCGAAGGTCGTACAAGCTCGGGGATGGTACCAATCGATCCGCAGGACCCAAATTAGTCCAGATGCAACCACTTTCCAAGTCTCTCCGACCTTCACAAAAAAAGTTATTCAAGAATATCTCTTTCTCCTATGTGCTTTCATCCCTAACCCTAACCCTAACCCTTCCAAAAGTCGGAGAAGCTCAAGGATGGTACCGATCGATGCGCGCTACCCCATTTAGTGGGGGTAGAGCCTACTTGCAAGTCTCTCCGACCTTCACAAAAAAAGTTATTCAAGAATATCTCTTTCTCCTATGTGCTTTCATCCCTAACCCTAACCCTAACACTTCCGAAAGTGGGAGAAGCTCAAGGATGGTACCGATCGATGTGCGCTACCCCATTTAGTGGGGGTAGAGCCTACTTGCAAGTCTCTCCGACCTTCACAAAAAAAGTTATTCAAGAATATCTCCTCAGATTTGGGGGAATTTCGTCGGTCGACCTCTTCCGAAGGTCGTACAAGCTCGGGGATGGTACCAATCGATCCGCAGGACCCAAATTAGTCCAGATGCAACCACTTTCCAAGTCTCTCCGACCTTCACAAAAAAAGTTATTCAAGAATATCTCTTTCTCCTATGTGCTTTCATCCCTAACCCTAACCCTAACCCTTCCAAAAGTCGGAGAAGCTCAAGGATGGTACCGATCGATGCGCGCTACCCCATTTAGTGGGGGTAGAGCCTACTTGCAAGTCTCTCCGACCTTCACAAAAAAAGTTATTCAAGAATATCTCTTTCTCCTATGTGCTTTCATCCCTAACCCTAACCCTAACACTTCCGAAAGTCGGAGAAGCTCAAAGATGGTACCGATCGATGCGCGCTACCCCATTTAGTGGGGGTAGAGCCTACTTGCAAGTCTCTCCGACCTTCACAAAAAAAGTTATTCAAGAATATCTCCTCAGATTTGGGGGAATTTCGTCGGTCGACCTCTTCCGAAGGTCGTACAAGCTCGGGGATGGTACCAATCGATCCGCAGGACCCAAATTAGTCCAGATGCAACCACTTTCCAAGTCTCTCCGACCTTCACAAAAAAAGTTATTCAAGAATATCTCTTTCTCCTATGTGCTTTCATCCCTAACCCTAACCCTAACCCTTCCGAAAGTCGGAGAAGCTCAAGGATGGTACCGATCGATGCGCGCTACCCCATTTAGTGGGGGTAGAGCCTACTTGCAAGTCTCTCCGACCTTCACAAAAAAAGTTATTCAAGAATATGTCTTTCTCCTATGTGCTTTCATCCCTAACCCTAACCCTAACCCTTCCGAAAGTCGGAGAAGCTCAAGGATGGTACCGATCGATGCGCGCTACCCCATTTAGTGGGGGTAGAGCCTACTTGCAAGTCTCTCCGACCTTCACAAAAAAAGTTATTCAAGAATATCTCTTTCTCCTATGTGCTTTCATCCCTAACCCTAACCCTAACCCTTCCGAAAGTCGGAGAAGCTCAAGGATGGTACCGATCGATGCGCGCTACCCCATTTAGTGGGGGTAGAGCCTACTTGCAAGTCTCTCCGACCTTCACAAAAAAAGTTATTCAAGAATATCTCTTTCTCCTATGTGCTTTCATCCCTAACCCTAACCCTAACCCTTCCAAAAGTCGGAGAAGCTCAAGGATGGTACCGATCGATGCGCGCTACCCCATTTAGTGGGGGTAGAGCCTACTTGCAAGTCTCTCCGACCTTCACAAAAAAAGTTATTCAAGAATATCTCTTTCTCCTATGTGCTTTCATCCCTAACCCTAACCCTAACACTTCCGAAAGTCGGAGAAGCTCAAGGATGGTACCGATCGATGCGCGCTACCCCATTTAGTGGGGGTAGAGCGTACTTGCAAGTCTCTCCGACCTTCACAAAAAAAGTTATTCAAGAATATCTCCTCAGATTTGGGGGAATTTCGTCGGTCGACCTCTTCCGAAGGTCGTAAAAGCTCGGGGATGGTACCAATCGATCCGCAGGACCCAAATTAGTCCAGATGCAACCACTTTCCAAGTCTCTCCGACCTTCACAAAAAAAGTTATTCAAGAATATCTCTTTCTCCTATGTGCTTTCATCCCTAACCCTAACCCTAACCCTTCCGAAAGTCGGAGAAGCTCAAGGATGGTACCGATCGATGCGCGCTACCCCATTTAGTGGGGGTAGAGCCTACTTGCAAGTCTCTCCGACCTTCACAAAAAAAGTTATTCAAGAATATCTCTTTCTCCTATGTGCTTTCATCCCTAACCCTAACCCTAACCCTTCCGAAAGTCGGAGAAGCTCAAGGATGGTACCGATCGATGCGCGCTACCCCATTTAGTGGGGGTAGAGCCTACTTGCAAGTCTCTCCGACCTTCACAAAAAAAGTTATTCAAGAATATCTCTTTCTCCTATGTGCTTTCATCCCTAACCCTAACCCTAACCCTTCCAAAAGTCGGAGAAGCTCAAGGATGGTACCGATCGATGCGCGCTACCCCATTTAGTGGGGGTAGAGCCTACTTGCAAGTCTCTCCGACCTTCACAAAAAAAGTTATTCAAGAATATCTCTTTCTCCTATGTGCTTTCATCCCTAACCCTAACCCTAACACTTCCGAAAGTCGGAGAAGCTCAAGGATGGTACCGATCGATGTGCGCTACCCCATTTAGTGGGGGTAGAGCCTACTTGCAAGTCTCTCCGACCTTCACAAAAAAAGTTATTCAAGAATATCTCCTCAGATTTGGGGGAATTTCGTCGGTCGACCTCTTCCGAAGGTCGTACAAGCTCGGGGATGGTACCAATCGATCCGCAGGACCCAAATTAGTCCAGATGCAACCACTTTCCAAGTCTCTCCGACCTTCACAAAAAAAGTTATTCAAGAATATCTCTTTCTCCTATGTGCTTTCATCCCTAACCCTAACCCTAACCCTTCCAAAAGTCGGAGAAGCTCAAGGATGGTACCGATCGATGCGCGCTACCCCATTTAGTGGGGGTAGAGCCTACTTGCAAGTCTCTCCGACCTTCACAAAAAAAGTTATTCAAGAATATCTCTTTCTCCTATGTGCTTTCATCCCTAACCCTAACCCTAACACTTCCGAAAGTCGGAGAAGCTCAAAGATGGTACCGATCGATGCGCGCTACCCCATTTAGTGGGGGTAGAGCCTACTTGCAAGTCTCTCCGACCTTCACAAAAAAAGTTATTCAAGAATATCTCCTCAGATTTGGGGGAATTTCGTCGGTCGACCTCTTCCGAAGGTCGTACAAGCTCGGGGATGGTACCAATCGATCTGCAGGACCCAAATTAGTCCAGATGCAACCACTTTCCAAGTCTCTCCGACCTTCACAAAAAAAGTTATTCAAGAATATCTCTTTCTCCTATGTGCTTTCATCCCTAACCCTAACCCTAACCCTTCCGAAAGTCGGAGAAGCTCAAGGATGGTACCGATCGATGCGCGCTACCCCATTTAGTGGGGGTAGAGCCTACTTGCAAGTCTCTCCGACCTTCACAAAAAAAGTTATTCAAGAATATGTCTTTCTCCTATGTGCTTTCATCCCTAACCCTAACCCTAACCCTTCCGAAAGTCGGAGAAGCTCAAGGATGGTACCGATCGATGCGCGCTACCCCATTTAGTGGGGGTAGAGCCTACTTGCAAGTCTCTCCGACCTTCACAAAAAAAGTTATTCAAGAATATCTCTTTCTCCTATGTGCTTTCATCCCTAACCCTAACCCTAACCCTTCCGAAAGTCGGAGAAGCTCAAGGATGGTACCGATCGATGCGCGTTACCCCATTTAGTGGGGGTAGAGCCTACTTGCAAGTCTCTCCGACCTTCACAAAAAAAGTTATTCAAGAATATCTCTTTCTCCTATGTGCTTTCATCCCTAACCCTAACCCTAACCCTTCCAAAAGTCGGAGAAGCTCAAGGATGGTACCGATCGATGCGCGCTACCCCATTTAGTGGGGGTAGAGCCTACTTGCAAGTCTCTCCGACCTTCACAAAAAAAGTTATTCAAGAATATCTCTTTCTCCTATGTGCTTTCATCCCTAACCCTAACCCTAACACTTCCGAAAGTCGGAGAAGCTCAAGGATGGTACCGATCGATGCGCGCTACCCCATTTAGTGGGGGTAGAGCGTACTTGCAAGTCTCTCCGACCTTCACAAAAAAAGTTATTCAAGAATATCTCCTCAGATTTGGGGGAATTTCGTCGGTCGACCTCTTCCGAAGGTCGTAAAAGCTCGGGGATGGTACCAATCGATCCGCAGGACCCAAATTAGTCCAGATGCAACCACTTTCCAAGTCTCTCCGACCTTCACAAAAAAAGTTATTCAAGAATATCTCTTTCTCCTATGTGCTTTCATCCCTAACCCTAACCCTAACCCTTCCGAAAGTCGGAGAAGCTCAAGGATGGTACCGATCGATGCGCGCTACCCCATTTAGTGGGGGTAGAGCCTACTTGCAAGTCTCTCCGACCTTCACAAAAAAAGTTATTCAAGAATATCTCTTTCTCCTATGTGCTTTCATCCCTAACCCTAACCCTAACCCTTCCGAAAGTCGGAGAAGCTCAAGGATGGTACCAATCGATGCGCGCTACCCCATTTAGTGGGGGTAGAGCCTACTTGCAAGTCTCTCCGACCTTCACAAAAAAAGTTATTCAAGAATATCTCCTCAGATTTGGGGGAATTTCGTCGGTCGACCTCTTCCGAAGGTCGTACAAGCTCGTGGATGGTACCAATCGATCCGCAGGACCCAAATTAGTCCAGATGCAACCACTTTCCAAGTCTCTCCGACCTTCACAAAAAAAGTTATTCAAGAATATCTCTTTCTCCTATGTGCTTTCATCCCTAACCCTAACCCTAACCCTTCCGAAAGTCGGAGAAGCTCAAGGATGGTACCGATCGATGCGCGCTACCCCATTTAGTGGGGGTAGAGCCTACTTGCAAGTCTCTCCGACCTTCACAAAAAAAGTTATTCAAGAATATGTCTTTCTCCTATGTGCTTTCATCCCTAACCCTAACCCTAACCCTTCCGAAAGTCGGAGAAGCTCAAGAATGGTACCGATCGATGCGCGCTACCCCATTTAGTGGGGGTAGAGCCTACTTGCAAGTCTCTCCGACCTTCACAAAAAAAGTTATTCAAGAATATCTCTTTCTCCTATGTGCTTTCATCCCTAACCCTAACCCTAACCATTCCGAAAGTCGGAGAAGCTCAAGGATGGTACCGATCGATGCGCGCTACCCCATTTAGTGGGGGTAGAGCCTACTTGCAAGTCTCTCCGACCTTCACAAAAAAAGTTATTCAAGAATATCTCTTTCTCCTATGTGCTTTCATCCCTAACCCTAACCCTAACCCTTCCAAAAGTCGGAGAAGCTCAAGGATGGTACCGATCGATGCGCGCTACCCCATTTAGTGGGGGTAGAGCCTACTTGCAAGTCTCTCCGACCTTCACAAAAAAAGTTATTCAAGAATATCTCTTTCTCCTATGTGCTTTCATCCCTAACCCTAACCCTAACACTTCCGAAAGTCGGAGAAGCTCAAGGATGGTACCGATCGATGTGCGCTACCCCATTTAGTGGGGGTAGAGCCTACTTGCAAGTCTCTCCGACCTTCACAAAAAAAGTTATTCAAGAATATCTCCTCAGATTTGGGGGAATTTCGTCGGTCGACCTCTTCCGAAGGTCGTACAAGCTTGGGGATGGTACCAATCGATCCGCAGGACCCAAATTAGTCCAGATGCAACCACTTTCCAAGTCTCTCCGACCTTCACAAAAAAAGTTATTCAAGAATATCTCTTTCTCCTATGTGCTTTCATCCCTAACCCTAACCCTAACCCTTCCGAAAGTCGGAGAAGCTCAAGGATGGTACCGATCGATGCGCGCTACCCCATTTAGTGGGGGTAGAGCCTACTTGCAAGTCTCTCCGACCTTCACAAAAAAAGTTATTCAAGAATATGTCTTTCTCCTATGTGCTTTCATCCCTAACCCTAACCCTAACCCTTCCGAAAGTCGGAGAAGCTCAAGAATGGTACCGATCGATGCGCGCTACCCCATTTAGTGGGGGTAGAGCCTACTTGCAAGTCTCTCCGACCTTCACAAAAAAAGTTATTCAAGAATATCTCTTTCTCCTATGTGCTTTCATCCCTAACCCTAACCCTAACCCTTCCGAAAGTCGGAGAAGCTCAAGGATGGTACCGATCGATGTGCGCTACCCCATTTAGTGGGGGTAGAGCCTACTTGCAAGTCTCTCCGACCTTCACAAAAAAAGTTATTCAAGAATATCTCTTTCTCCTATGTGCTTTCATCCCTAACCCTAACCCTTCCAAAAGTCGGAGAAGCTCAAGGATGGTACCGATCGATGCGCGCTACCCCATTTAGTGGGGGTAGAGCCTACTTGCAAGTCTCTCCGACCTTCACAAAAAAAGTTATTCAAGAATATCTCTTTCTCCTATGTGCTTTCATCCCTAACCCTAACCCTAACACTTCCGAAAGTCGGAGAAGCTCAAGGATGGTACCGATCGATGCGCGCTACCCCATTTAGTGGGGGTAGAGCCTACTTGCAAGTCTCTCCGACCTTCACAAAAAAAGTTATTCAAGAATATCTCCTCAGATTTGGGGGAATTTCGTCGGTCGACCTCTTCCGAAGGTCGTACAAGCTCGGGGATGGTACCAATCGATCCGCAGGACCCAAATTAGTCCAGATGCAACCACTTTCCAAGTCTCTCCGACCTTCACAAAAAAAGTTATTCAAGAATATCTCTTTCTCCTATGTGCTTTCATCCCTAACCCTAACCCTAACCCTTCCAAAAGTCGGAGAAGCTCAAGGATGGTACCGATCGATGCGCGCTACCCCATTTAGTGGGGGTAGAGCCTACTTGCAAGTCTCTCCGACCTTCACAAAAAAAGTTATTCAAGAATATCTCTTTCTCCTATGTGCTTTCATCCCTAACCCTAACCCTAACACTTCCGAAAGTGGGAGAAGCTCAAGGATGGTACCGATCGATGTGCGCTACCCCATTTAGTGGGGGTAGAGCCTACTTGCAAGTCTCTCCGACCTTCACAAAAAAAGTTATTCAAGAATATCTCCTCAGATTTGGGGGAATTTCGTCGGTCGACCTCTTCCGAAGGTCGTACAAGCTCGGGGATGGTACCAATCGATCCGCAGGACCCAAATTAGTCCAGATGCAACCACTTTCCAAGTCTCTCCGACCTTCACAAAAAAAGTTATTCAAGAATATCTCTTTCTCCTATGTGCTTTCATCCCTAACCCTAACCCTAACCCTTCCAAAAGTCGGAGAAGCTCAAGGATGGTACCGATCGATGCGCGCTACCCCATTTAGTGGGGGTAGAGCCTACTTGCAAGTCTCTCCGACCTTCACAAAAAAAGTTATTCAAGAATATCTCTTTCTCCTATGTGCTTTCATCCCTAACCCTAACCCTAACACTTCCGAAAGTCGGAGAAGCTCAAAGATGGTACCGATCGATGCGCGCTACCCCATTTAGTGGGGGTAGAGCCTACTTGCAAGTCTCTCCGACCTTCACAAAAAAAGTTATTCAAGAATATCTCCTCAGATTTGGGGGAATTTCGTCGGTCGACCTCTTCCGAAGGTCGTACAAGCTCGGGGATGGTACCAATCGATCCGCAGGACCCAAATTAGTCCAGATGCAACCACTTTCCAAGTCTCTCCGACCTTCACAAAAAAAGTTATTCAAGAATATCTCTTTCTCCTATGTGCTTTCATCCCTAACCCTAACCCTAACCCTTCCGAAAGTCGGAGAAGCTCAAGGATGGTACCGATCGATGCGCGCTACCCCATTTAGTGGGGGTAGAGCCTACTTGCAAGTCTCTCCGACCTTCACAAAAAAAGTTATTCAAGAATATGTCTTTCTCCTATGTGCTTTCATCCCTAACCCTAACCCTAACCCTTCCGAAAGTCGGAGAAGCTCAAGGATGGTACCGATCGATGCGCGCTACCCCATTTAGTGGGGGTAGAGCCTACTTGCAAGTCTCTCCGACCTTCACAAAAAAAGTTATTCAAGAATATCTCTTTCTCCTATGTGCTTTCATCCCTAACCCTAACCCTAACCCTTCCGAAAGTCGGAGAAGCTCAAGGATGGTACCGATCGATGCGCGCTACCCCATTTAGTGGGGGTAGAGCCTACTTGCAAGTCTCTCCGACCTTCACAAAAAAAGTTATTCAAGAATATCTCTTTCTCCTATGTGCTTTCATCCCTAACCCTAACCCTAACCCTTCCAAAAGTCGGAGAAGCTCAAGGATGGTACCGATCGATGCGCGCTACCCCATTTAGTGGGGGTAGAGCCTACTTGCAAGTCTCTCCGACCTTCACAAAAAAAGTTATTCAAGAATATCTCTTTCTCCTATGTGCTTTCATCCCTAACCCTAACCCTAACACTTCCGAAAGTCGGAGAAGCTCAAGGATGGTACCGATCGATGCGCGCTACCCCATTTAGTGGGGGTAGAGCGTACTTGCAAGTCTCTCCGACCTTCACAAAAAAAGTTATTCAAGAATATCTCCTCAGATTTGGGGGAATTTCGTCGGTCGACCTCTTCCGAAGGTCGTAAAAGCTCGGGGATGGTACCAATCGATCCGCAGGACCCAAATTAGTCCAGATGCAACCACTTTCCAAGTCTCTCCGACCTTCACAAAAAAAGTTATTCAAGAATATCTCTTTCTCCTATGTGCTTTCATCCCTAACCCTAACCCTAACCCTTCCGAAAGTCGGAGAAGCTCAAGGATGGTACCGATCGATGCGCGCTACCCCATTTAGTGGGGGTAGAGCCTACTTGCAAGTCTCTCCGACCTTCACAAAAAAAGTTATTCAAGAATATCTCTTTCTCCTATGTGCTTTCATCCCTAACCCTAACCCTAACCCTTCCGAAAGTCGGAGAAGCTCAAGGATGGTACCGATCGATGCGCGCTACCCCATTTAGTGGGGGTAGAGCCTACTTGCAAGTCTCTCCGACCTTCACAAAAAAAGTTATTCAAGAATATCTCTTTCTCCTATGTGCTTTCATCCCTAACCCTAACCCTAACCCTTCCAAAAGTCGGAGAAGCTCAAGGATGGTACCGATCGATGCGCGCTACCCCATTTAGTGGGGGTAGAGCCTACTTGCAAGTCTCTCCGACCTTCACAAAAAAAGTTATTCAAGAATATCTCTTTCTCCTATGTGCTTTCATCCCTAACCCTAACCCTAACACTTCCGAAAGTCGGAGAAGCTCAAGGATGGTACCGATCGATGTGCGCTACCCCATTTAGTGGGGGTAGAGCCTACTTGCAAGTCTCTCCGACCTTCACAAAAAAAGTTATTCAAGAATATCTCCTCAGATTTGGGGGAATTTCGTCGGTCGACCTCTTCCGAAGGTCGTACAAGCTCGGGGATGGTACCAATCGATCCGCAGGACCCAAATTAGTCCAGATGCAACCACTTTCCAAGTCTCTCCGACCTTCACAAAAAAAGTTATTCAAGAATATCTCTTTCTCCTATGTGCTTTCATCCCTAACCCTAACCCTAACCCTTCCAAAAGTCGGAGAAGCTCAAGGATGGTACCGATCGATGCGCGCTACCCCATTTAGTGGGGGTAGAGCCTACTTGCAAGTCTCTCCGACCTTCACAAAAAAAGTTATTCAAGAATATCTCTTTCTCCTATGTGCTTTCATCCCTAACCCTAACCCTAACACTTCCGAAAGTCGGAGAAGCTCAAAGATGGTACCGATCGATGCGCGCTACCCCATTTAGTGGGGGTAGAGCCTACTTGCAAGTCTCTCCGACCTTCACAAAAAAAGTTATTCAAGAATATCTCCTCAGATTTGGGGGAATTTCGTCGGTCGACCTCTTCCGAAGGTCGTACAAGCTCGGGGATGGTACCAATCGATCTGCAGGACCCAAATTAGTCCAGATGCAACCACTTTCCAAGTCTCTCCGACCTTCACAAAAAAAGTTATTCAAGAATATCTCTTTCTCCTATGTGCTTTCATCCCTAACCCTAACCCTAACCCTTCCGAAAGTCGGAGAAGCTCAAGGATGGTACCGATCGATGTGCGCTACCCCATTTAGTGGGGGTAGAGCCTACTTGCAAGTCTCTCCGACCTTCACAAAAAAAGTTATTCAAGAATATGTCTTTCTCCTATGTGCTTTCATCCCTAACCCTAACCCTAACCCTTCCGAAAGTCGGAGAAGCTCAAGGATGGTACCGATCGATGCGCGCTACCCCATTTAGTGGGGGTAGAGCCTACTTGCAAGTCTCTCCGACCTTCACAAAAAAAGTTATTCAAGAATATCTCTTTCTCCTATGTGCTTTCATCCCTAACCCTAACCCTAACCCTTCCGAAAGTCGGAGAAGCTCAAGGATGGTACCGATCGATGCGCGTTACCCCATTTAGTGGGGGTAGAGCCTACTTGCAAGTCTCTCCGACCTTCACAAAAAAAGTTATTCAAGAATATCTCTTTCTCCTATGTGCTTTCATCCCTAACCCTAACCCTAACCCTTCCAAAAGTCGGAGAAGCTCAAGGATGGTACCGATCGATGCGCGCTACCCCATTTAGTGGGGGTAGAGCCTACTTGCAAGTCTCTCCGACCTTCACAAAAAAAGTTATTCAAGAATATCTCTTTCTCCTATGTGCTTTCATCCCTAACCCTAACCCTAACACTTCCGAAAGTCGGAGAAGCTCAAGGATGGTACCGATCGATGCGCGCTACCCCATTTAGTGGGGGTAGAGCGTACTTGCAAGTCTCTCCGACCTTCACAAAAAAAGTTATTCAAGAATATCTCCTCAGATTTGGGGGAATTTCGTCGGTCGACCTCTTCCGAAGGTCGTAAAAGCTCGGGGATGGTACCAATCGATCCGCAGGACCCAAATTAGTCCAGATGCAACCACTTTCCAAGTCTCTCCGACCTTCACAAAAAAAGTTATTCAAGAATATCTCTTTCTCCTATGTGCTTTCATCCCTAACCCTAACCCTAACCCTTCCGAAAGTCGGAGAAGCTCAAGGATGGTACCGATCGATGCGCGCTACCCCATTTAGTGGGGGTAGAGCCTACTTGCAAGTCTCTCCGACCTTCACAAAAAAAGTTATTCAAGAATATCTCTTTCTCCTATGTGCTTTCATCCCTAACCCTAACCCTAACCCTTCCGAAAGTCGGAGAAGCTCAAGGATGGTACCGATCGATGCGCGCTACCCCATTTAGTGGGGGTAGAGCCTACTTGCAAGTCTCTCCGACCTTCACAAAAAAAGTTATTCAAGAATATCTCCTCAGATTTGGGGGAATTTCGTCGGTCGACCTCTTCCGAAGGTCGTACAAGCTCGGGGATGGTACCAATCGATCCGCAGGACCCAAATTAGTCCAGATGCAACCACTTTCCAAGTCTCTCCGACCTTCACAAAAAAAGTTATTCAAGAATATCTCTTTCTCCTATGTGCTTTCATCCCTAACCCTAACCCTAACCCTTCCAAAAGTCGGAGAAGCTCAAGGATGGTACCGATCGATGCGCGCTACCCCATTTAGTGGGGGTAGAGCCTACTTGCAAGTCTCTCCGACCTTCACAAAAAAAGTTATTCAAGAATATCTCTTTCTCCTATGTGCTTTCATCCCTAACCCTAACCCTAACACTTCCGAAAGTCGGAGAAGCTCAAAGATGGTACCGATCGATGCGCGCTACCCCATTTAGTGGGGGTAGAGCCTACTTGCAAGTCTCTCCGACCTTCACAAAAAAAGTTATTCAAGAATATCTCCTCAGATTTGGGGGAATTTCGTCGGTCGACCTCTTCCGAAGGTCGTACAAGCTCGGGGATGGTACCAATCGATCTGCAGGACCCAAATTAGTCCAGATGCAACCACTTTCCAAGTCTCTCCGACCTTCACAAAAAAAGTTATTCAAGAATATCTCTTTCTCCTATGTGCTTTCATCCCTAACCCTAACCCTAACCCTTCCGAAAGTCGGAGAAGCTCAAGGATGGTACCGATCGATGCGCGCTACCCCATTTAGTGGGGGTAGAGCCTACTTGCAAGTCTCTCCGACCTTCACAAAAAAAGTTATTCAAGAATATGTCTTTCTCCTATGTGCTTTCATCCCTAACCCTAACCCTAACCCTTCCGAAAGTTGGAGAAGCTCAAGGATGGTACCGATCGATGCGCGCTACCCCATTTAGTGGGGGTAGAGCCTACTTGCAAGTCTCTCCGACCTTCACAAAAAAAGTTATTCAAGAATATCTCTTTCTCCTATGTGCTTTCATCCCTAACCCTAACCCTAACCCTTCCGAAAGTCGGAGAAGCTCAAGGATGGTACCGATCGATGCGCGCTACCCCATTTAGTGGGGGTAGAGCCTACTTGCAAGTCTCTCCGACCTTCACAAAAAAAGTTATTCAAGAATATCTCTTTCTCCTATGTGCTTTCATCCCTAACCCTAACCCTAACCCTTCCAAAAGTCGGAGAAGCTCAAGGATGGTACCGATCGATGCGCGCTACCCCATTTAGTGGGGGTAGAGCCTACTTGCAAGTCTCTCCGACCTTCACAAAAAAAGTTATTCAAGAATATCTCTTTCTCCTATGTGCTTTCATCCCTAACCCTAACCCTAACACTTCCGAAAGTCGGAGAAGCTCAAGGATGGTACCGATCGATGCGCGCTACCCCATTTAGTGGGGGTAGAGCGTACTTGCAAGTCTCTCCGACCTTCACAAAAAAAGTTATTCAAGAATATCTCCTCAGATTTGGGGGAATTTCGTCGGTCGACCTCTTCCGAAGGTCGTAAAAGCTCGGGGATGGTACCAATCGATCCGCAGGACCCAAATTAGTCCAGATGCAACCACTTTCCAAGTCTCTCCGACCTTCACAAAAAAAGTTATTCAAGAATATCTCTTTCTCCTATGTGCTTTCATCCCTAACCCTAACCCTAACCCTTCCGAAAGTCGGAGAAGCTCAAGGATGGTACCGATCGATGCGCGCTACCCCATTTAGTGGGGGTAGAGCCTACTTGCAAGTCTCTCCGACCTTCACAAAAAAAGTTATTCAAGAATATCTCTTTCTCCTATGTGCTTTCATCCCTAACCCTAACCCTAACCCTTCCGAAAGTCGGAGAAGCTCAAGGATGGTACCGATCGATGCGCGCTACCCCATTTAGTGGGGGTAGAGCCTACTTGCAAGTCTCTCCGACCTTCACAAAAAAAGTTATTCAAGAATATCTCTTTCTCCTATGTGCTTTCATCCCTAACCCTAACCCTAACCCTTCCAAAAGTCGGAGAAGCTCAAGGATGGTACCGATCGATGCGCGCTACCCCATTTAGTGGGGGTAGAGCCTACTTGCAAGTCTCTCCGACCTTCACAAAAAAAGTTATTCAAGAATATCTCTTTCTCCTATGTGCTTTCATCCCTAACCCTAACCCTAACACTTCCGAAAGTCGGAGAAGCTCAAGGATGGTACCGATCGATGCGCGCTACCCCATTTAGTGGGGGTAGAGCCTACTTGCAAGTCTCTCCGACCTTCACAAAAAAAGTTATTCAAGAATATCTCCTCAGATTTGGGGGAATTTCGTCGGTCGACCTCTTCCGAAGGTCGTACAAGCTCGGGGATGGTACCAATCGATCCGCAGGACCCAAATTAGTCCAGATGCAACCACTTTCCAAGTCTCTCCGACCTTCACAAAAAAAGTTATTCAAGAATATCTCTTTCTCCTATGTGCTTTCATCCCTAACCCTAACCCTAACCCTTCCAAAAGTCGGAGAAGCTCAAGGATGGTACCGATCGATGCGCGCTACCCCATTTAGTGGGGGTAGAGCCTACTTGCAAGTCTCTCCGACCTTCACAAAAAAAGTTATTCAAGAATATCTCTTTCTCCTATGTGCTTTCATCCCTAACCCTAACCCTAACACTTCCGAAAGTCGGAGAAGCTCAAGGATGGTACCGATCGATGTGCGCTACCCCATTTAGTGGGGGTAGAGCCTACTTGCAAGTCTCTCCGACCTTCACAAAAAAAGTTATTCAAGAATATCTCCTCAGATTTGGGGGAATTTCGTCGGTCGACCTCTTCCGAAGGTCGTACAAGCTCGGGGATGGTACCAATCGATCCGCAGGACCCAAATTAGTCCAGATGCAACCACTTTCCAAGTCTCTCCGACCTTCACAAAAAAAGTTATTCAAGAATATCTCTTTCTCCTATGTGCTTTCATCCCTAACCCTAACCCTAACCCTTCCGAAAGTCGGAGAAGCTCAAGGATGGTACCGATCGATGCGCGCTACCCCATTTAGTGGGGGTAGAGCCTACTTGCAAGTCTCTCCGACCTTCACAAAAAAAGTTATTCAAGAATATGTCTTTCTCCTATGTGCTTTCATCCCTAACCCTAACCCTAACCCTTCCGAAAGTCGGAGAAGCTCAAGGATGGTACCGATCGATGCGCGCTACCCCATTTAGTGGGGGTAGAGCCTACTTGCAAGTCTCTCCGACCTTCACAAAAAAAGTTATTCAAGAATATCTCTTTCTCCTATGTGCTTTCATCCCTAACCCTAACCCTAACCCTTCCGAAAGTCGGAGAAGCTCAAGGATGGTACCGATCGATGCGCGCTACCCCATTTAGTGGGGGTAGAGCCTACTTGCAAGTCTCTCCGACCTTCACAAAAAAAGTTATTCAAGAATATCTCTTTCTCCTATGTGCTTTCATCCCTAACCCTAACCCTAACCCTTCCAAAAGTCGGAGAAGCTCAAGGATGGTACCGATCGATGCGCGCTACCCCATTTAGTGGGGGTAGAGCCTACTTGCAAGTCTCTCCGACCTTCACAAAAAAAGTTATTCAAGAATATCTCTTTCTCCTATGTGCTTTCATCCCTAACCCTAACCCTAACACTTCCGAAAGTCGGAGAAGCTCAAGGATGGTACCGATCGATGCGCGCTACCCCATTTAGTGGGGGTAGAGCGTACTTGCAAGTCTCTCTGACCTTCACAAAAAAAGTTATTCAAGAATATCTCCTCAGATTTGGGGGAATTTCGTCGGTCGACCTCTTCCGAAGGTCGTAAAAGCTCGGGGATGGTACCAATCGATCCGCAGGACCCAAATTAGTCCAGATGCAACCACTTTCCAAGTCTCTCCGACCTTCACAAAAAAAGTTATTCAAGAATATCTCTTTCTCCTATGTGCTTTCATCCCTAACCCTAACCCTAACCCTTCCAAAAGTCGGAGAAGCTCAAGGATGGTACTGATCGATGCGCGCTACCCCATTTAGTGGGGGTAGAGCCTACTTGCAAGTCTCTCCGACCTTCACAAAAAAAGTTATTCAAGAATATGTCTTTCTCCTATGTGCTTTCATCCCTAACCCTAACCCTAACCCTTCCGAAAGTCGGAGAAGCTCAAGGATGGTACCGATCGATGCGCGCTACCCCATTTAGTGGGGGTAGAGCCTACTTGCAAGTCTTTCCGACCTTCACAAAAAAAGTTATTCAAGAATATCTCTTTCTCCTATGTGCTTTCATCCCTAACCCTAACCCTAACACTTCCGAAAGTCGGAGAAGCTCAAGGATGGTACCGATCGATGCGCGCTACCCCATTTAGTGGGGGTAGAGCCTACTTGCAAGTCTCTCCGACCTTCACAAAAAAAGTTATTCAAGAATATCTCCTCAGATTTGGGGGAATTTCGTCGGTCGACCTCTTCCGAAGGTCGTACAAGCTCGGGGATGGTACCAATCGATCCGCAGGACCCAAATTAGTCCAGATGCAACCACTTTCCAAGTCTCTCCGACCTTCACAAAAAAAGTTATTCAAGAATATCTCTTTCTCCTATGTGCTTTCATCCCTAACCCTAACCCTAACCCTTCCAAAAGTCGGAGAAGCTCAAGGATGGTACCGATCGATGCGCGCTACCCCATTTAGTGGGGGTAGAGCCTACTTGCAAGTCTCTCCGACCTTCACAAAAAAAGTTATTCAAGAATATCTCTTTCTCCTATGTGCTTTCATCCCTAACCCTAACCCTAACCCTTCCGAAAGTCGGAGAAGCTCAAGGATGGTACCGATCGATGCGCGTTACCCCATTTAGTGGGGGTAGAGCCTACTTGCAAGTCTCTCCGACCTTCACAAAAAAAGTTATTCAAGAATATCTCTTTCTCCTATGTGCTTTCATCCCTAACCCTAACCCTAACCCTTCCAAAAGTCGGAGAAGCTCAAGGATGGTACCGATCGATGCGCGCTACCCCATTTAGTGGGGGTAGAGCCTACTTGCAAGTCTCTCCGACCTTCACAAAAAAAGTTATTCAAGAATATCTCTTTCTCCTATGTGCTTTCATCCCTAACCCTAACCCTAACACTTCCGAAAGTCGGAGAAGCTCAAGGATGGTACCGATCGATGTGCGCTACCCCATTTAGTGGGGGTAGAGCCTACTTGCAAGTCTCTCCGACCTTCACAAAAAAAGTTATTCAAGAATATCTCCTCAGATTTGGGGGAATTTCGTCGGTCGACCTCTTCCGAAGGTCGTACAAGCTCGGGGATGGTACCAATCGATCCGCAGGACCCAAATTAGTCCAGATGCAACCACTTTCCAAGTCTCTCCGACCTTCACAAAAAAAGTTATTCAAGAATATCTCTTTCTCCTATGTGCTTTCATCCCTAACCCTAACCCTAACCCTTCCGAAAGTCGGAGAAGCTCAAGGATGGTACCGATCGATGCGCGCTACCCCATTTAGTGGGGGTAGAGCCTACTTGCAAGTCTCTCCGACCTTCACAAAAAAAGTTATTCAAGAATATCTCTTTCTCCTATGTGCTTTCATCCCTAACCCTAACCCTAACCCTTCCGAAAGTCGGAGAAGCTCAAGGATGGTACCGATCGATGCGCGCTACCCCATTTAGTGGGGGTAGAGCCTACTTGCAAGTCTCTCCGACCTTCACAAAAAAAGTTATTCAAGAATATCTCTTTCTCCTATGTGCTTTCATCCCTAACCCTAACCCTAACCCTTCCGAAAGTCGGAGAAGCTCAAGGATGGTACCGATCGATGCGCGCTACCCCATTTAGTGGGGGTAGAGCCTACTTGCAAGTCTTTCCGACCTTCACAAAAAAAGTTATTCAAGAATATCTCTTTCTCCTATGTGCTTTCATCCCTAACCCTAACCCTAACCCTTCCAAAAGTCGGAGAAGCTCAAGGATGGTACCGATCGATGCGCGCTACCCCATTTAGTGGGGGTAGAGCCTACTTGCAAGTCTCTCCGACCTTCACAAAAAAAGTTATTCAAGAATATCTCTTTCTCCTATGTGCTTTCATCCCTAACCCTAACCCTAACACTTCCGAAAGTCGGAGAAGCTCAAGGATGGTACCGATCGATGCGCGCTACCCCATTTAGTGGGGGTAGAGCCTACTTGCAAGTCTCTCCGACCTTCACAAAAAAAGTTATTCAAGAATATCTCCTCAGATTTGGGGGAATTTCGTCGGTCGACCTCTTCCGAAGGTCGTACAAGCTCGGGGATGGTACCAATCGATCCGCAGGACCCAAATTAGTCCAGATGCAACCACTTTCCAAGTCTCTCCGACCTTCACAAAAAAAGTTATTCAAGAATATCTCTTTCTCCTATGTGCTTTCATCCCTAACCCTAACCCTAACCCTTCCGAAAGTCGGAGAAGCTCAAGGATGGTACCGATCGATGCGCGCTACCCCATTTAGTGGGGGTAGAGCCTACTTGCAAGTCTCTCCGACCTTCACAAAAAAAGTTATTCAAGAATATCTCTTTCTCCTATGTGCTTTCATCCCTAACCCTAACCCTAACACTTCCGAAAGTCGGAGAAGCTCAAGGATGGTACTGATCGATGTGCGCTACCCCATTTAGTGGGGGTAGAGCCTACTTGCAAGTCTCTCCGACCTTCACAAAAAAAGTTATTCAAGAATATCTCCTCAGATTTGGGGGAATTTCGTCGGTCGACCTCTTCCGAAGGTCGTACAAGCTCGGGGATGGTACCAATCGATCCGCAGGACCCAAATTAGTCCAGATGCAACCACTTTCCAAGTCTCTCCGACCTTCACAAAAAAAGTTATTCAAGAATATCTCTTTCTCCTATGTGCTTTCATCCCTAACCCTAACCCTAACCCTTCCAAAAGTCGGAGAAGCTCAAGGATGGTACCGATCGATGCGCGCTACCCCATTTAGTGGGGGTAGAGCCTACTTGCAAGTCTCTCCGACCTTCACAAAAAAAGTTATTCAAGAATATCTCTTTCTCCTATGTGCTTTCATCCCTAACCCTAACCCTAACCCTTCCGAAAGTCGGAGAAGCTCAAGGATGGTACCGATCGATGCGCGCTACCCCATTTAGTGGGGGTAGAGCCTACTTGCAAGTCTCTCCGACCTTCACAAAAAAAGTTATTCAAGAATATCTCTTTCTCCTATGTGCTTTCATCCCTAACCCTAACCCTAACCCTTCCGAAAGTCGGAGAAGCTCAAGGATGGTACCGATCGATGCGCGCTACCCCATTTAGTGGGGGTAGAGCCTACTTGCAAGTCTTTCCGACCTTCACAAAAAAAGTTATTCAAGAATATCTCTTTCTCCTATGTGCTTTCATCCCTAACCCTAACCCTAACCCTTCCAAAAGTCGGAGAAGCTCAAGGATGGTACCGATCGATGCGCGCTACCCCATTTAGTGGGGGTAGAGCCTACTTGCAAGTCTCTCCGACCTTCACAAAAAAAGTTATTCAAGAATATCTCTTTCTCCTATGTGCTTTCATCCCTAACCCTAACCCTAACACTTCCGAAAGTCGGAGAAGCTCAAGGATGGTACCGATCGATGCGCGCTACCCCATTTAGTGGGGGTAGAGCCTACTTGCAAGTCTCTCCGACCTTCACAAAAAAAGTTATTCAAGAATATCTCCTCAGATTTGGGGGAATTTCGTCGGTCGACCTCTTCCGAAGGTCGTACAAGCTCGGGGATGGTACCAATCGATCCGCAGGACCCAAATTAGTCCAGATGCAACCACTTTCCAAGTCTCTCCGACCTTCACAAAAAAAGTTATTCAAGAATATCTCTTTCTCCTATGTGCTTTCATCCCTAACCCTAACCCTAACCCTTCCGAAAGTCGGAGAAGCTCAAGGATGGTACCGATCGATGCGCGCTACCCCATTTAGTGGGGGTAGAGCCTACTTGCAAGTCTCTCCGACCTTCACAAAAAAAGTTATTCAAGAATATCTCTTTCTCCTATGTGCTTTCATCCCTAACCCTAACCCTAACACTTCCGAAAGTCGGAGAAGCTCAAGGATGGTACCGATCGATGTGCGCTACCCCATTTAGTGGGGGTAGAGCCTACTTGCAAGTCTCTCCGACCTTCACAAAAAAAGTTATTCAAGAATATCTCCTCAGATTTGGGGGAATTTCGTCGGTCGACCTCTTCCGAAGGTCGTACAAGCTCGGGGATGGTACCAATCGATCCGCAGGACCCAAATTAGTCCAGATGCAACCACTTTCCAAGTCTCTCCGACCTTCACAAAAAAAGTTATTCAAGAATATCTCTTTCTCCTATGTGCTTTCATCCCTAACCCTAACCCTAACCCTTCCAAAAGTCGGAGAAGCTCAAGGATGGTACCGATCGATGCGCGCTACCCCATTTAGTGGGGGTAGAGCCTACTTGCAAGTCTCTCCGACCTTCACAAAAAAAGTTATTCAAGAATATCTCTTTCTCCTATGTGCTTTCATCCCTAACCCTAACCCTAACACTTCCGAAAGTCGGAGAAGCTCAAAGATGGTACCGATCGATGCGCGCTACCCCATTTAGTGGGGGTAGAGCCTACTTGCAAGTCTCTCCGACCTTCACAAAAAAAGTTATTCAAGAATATCTCCTCAGATTTGGGGGAATTTCGTCGGTCGACCTCTTCCGAAGGTCGTACAAGCTCGGGGATGGTACCAATCGATCTGCAGGACCCAAATTAGTCCAGATGCAACCACTTTCCAAGTCTCTCCGACCTTCACAAAAAAAGTTATTCAAGAATATCTCTTTCTCCTATGTGCTTTCATCCCTAACCCTAACCCTAACCCTTCCGAAAGTCGGAGAAGCTCAAGGATGGTACCGATCGATGCGCGCTACCCCATTTAGTGGGGGTAGAGCCTACTTGCAAGTCTCTCCGACCTTCACAAAAAAAGTTATTCAAGAATATGTCTTTCTCCTATGTGCTTTCATCCCTAACCCTAACCCTAACCCTTCCGAAAGTCGGAGAAGCTCAAGGATGGTACCGATCGATGCGCGCTACCCCATTTAGTGGGGGTAGAGCCTACTTGCAAGTCTCTCCGACCTTCACAAAAAAAGTTATTCAAGAATATCTCTTTCTCCTATGTGCTTTCATCCCTAACCCTAACCCTAACCCTTCCGAAAGTCGGAGAAGCTCAAGGATGGTACCGATCGATGCGCGCTACCCCATTTAGTGGGGGTAGAGCCTACTTGCAAGTCTCTCCGACCTTCACAAAAAAAGTTATTCAAGAATATCTCTTTCTCCTATGTGCTTTCATCCCTAACCCTAACCCTAACCCTTCCAAAAGTCGGAGAAGCTCAAGGATGGTACCGATCGATGCGCGCTACCCCATTTAGTGGGGGTAGAGCCTACTTGCAAGTCTCTCCGACCTTCACAAAAAAAGTTATTCAAGAATATCTCTTTCTCCTATGTGCTTTCATCCCTAACCCTAACCCTAACACTTCCGAAAGTCGGAGAAGCTCAAGGATGGTACCGATCGATGCGCGCTACCCCATTTAGTGGGGGTAGAGCGTACTTGCAAGTCTCTCCGACCTTCACAAAAAAAGTTATTCAAGAATATCTCCTCAGATTTGGGGGAATTTCGTCGGTCGACCTCTTCCGAAGGTCGTACAAGCTCGGGGATGGTACCAATCGATCCGCAGGACCCAAATTAGTCCAGATGCAACCACTTTCCAAGTCTCTCCGACCTTCACAAAAAAAGTTATTCAAGAATATCTCTTTCTCCTATGTGCTTTCATCCCTAACCCTAACCCTAACCCTTCCGAAAGTCGGAGAAGCTCAAGGATGGTACCGATCGATGCGCGCTACCCCATTTAGTGGGGGTAGAGCCTACTTGCAAGTCCTTCCGACCTTCACAAAAAAAGTTATTCAAGAATATGTCTTTCTCCTATGTGCTTTCATCCCTAACCCTAACCCTAACCCTTCCGAAAGTCGGAGAAGCTCAAGGATGGTACCGATCGATGCGCGCTACCCCATTTAGTGGGGGTAGAGCCTACTTGCAAGTCTCTCCGACCTTCACAAAAAAAGTTATTCAAGAATATCTCTTTCTCCTATGTGCTTTCATCCCTAACCCTAACCCTAACCCTTCCGAAAGTCGGAGAAGCTCAAGGATGGTACCGATCGATGCGCGCTACCCCATTTAGTGGGGGTAGAGCCTACTTGCAAGTCTCTCCGACCTTCACAAAAAAAGTTATTCAAGAATATCTCTTTCTCCTATGTGCTTTCATCCCTAACCCTAACCCTAACCCTTCCAAAAGTCGGAGAAGCTCAAGGATGGTACCGATCGATGCGCGCTACCCCATTTAGTGGGGGTAGAGCCTACTTGCAAGTCTCTCCGACCTTCACAAAAAAAGTTATTCAAGAATATCTCTTTCTCCTATGTGCTTTCATCCCTAACCCTAACCCTAACACTTCCGAAAGTCGGAGAAGCTCAAGGATGGTACCGATCGATGCGCGCTACCCCATTTAGTGGGGGTAGAGCGTACTTGCAAGTCTCTCCAACCTTCACAAAAAAAGTTATTCAAGAATATCTCTTTCTCCTATGTGCTTTCATCCCTAACCCTAACCCTAACCCTTCCAAAAGTCGGAGAAGCTCAAGGATGGTACCGATCGATGCGCGCTACCCCATTTAGTGGGGGTAGAGCCTACTTGCAAGTCTCTCCGACCTTCACAAAAAAAGTTATTCAAGAATATCTCTTTCTCCTATGTGCTTTCATCCCTAACCCTAACCCTAACACTTCCGAAAGTCGGAGAAGCTCAAGGATGGTACCGATCGATGCGCGCTACCCCATTTAGTGGGGGTAGAGCGTACTTGCAAGTCTCTCCGACCTTCACAAAAAAAGTTATTCAAGAATATCTCCTCAGATTTGGGGGAATTTCGTCGGTCGACCTCTTCCGAAGGTCGTACAAGCTCGGGGATGGTACCAATCGATCCGCAGGACCCAAATTAGTCCAGATGCAACCACTTTCCAAGTCTCTCCGACCTTCACAAAAAAAGTTATTCAAGAATATCTCTTTCTCCTATGTGCTTTCATCCCTAACCCTAACCCTAACCCTTCCGAAAGTCGGAGAAGCTCAAGGATGGTACCGATCGATGCGCGCTACCCCATTTAGTGGGGGTAGAGCCTACTTGCAAGTCCTTCCGACCTTCACAAAAAAAGTTATTCAAGAATATGTCTTTCTCCTATGTGCTTTCATCCCTAACCCTAACCCTAACCCTTCCGAAAGTCGGAGAAGCTCAAGGATGGTACCGATCGATGCGCGCTACCCCATTTAGTGGGGGTAGAGCCTACTTGCAAGTCTCTCCGACCTTCACAAAAAAAGTTATTCAAGAATATCTCTTTCTCCTATGTGCTTTCATCCCTAACCCTAACCCTAACCCTTCCGAAAGTCGGAGAAGCTCAAGGATGGTACCGATCGATGCGCGCTACCCCATTTAGTGGGGGTAGAGCCTACTTGCAAGTCTCTCCGACCTTCACAAAAAAAGTTATTCAAGAATATCTCTTTCTCCTATGTGCTTTCATCCCTAACCCTAACCCTAACCCTTCCAAAAGTCGGAGAAGCTCAAGGATGGTACCGATCGATGCGCGCTACCCCATTTAGTGGGGGTAGAGCCTACTTGCAAGTCTCTCCGACCTTCACAAAAAAAGTTATTCAAGAATATCTCTTTCTCCTATGTGCTTTCATCCCTAACCCTAACCCTAACACTTCCGAAAGTCGGAGAAGCTCAAGGATGGTACCGATCGATGCGCGCTACCCCATTTAGTGGGGGTAGAGCGTACTTGCAAGTCTCTCCAACCTTCACAAAAAAAGTTATTCAAGAATATCTCCTCAGATTTGGGGGAATTTCGTCGGTCGACCTCTTCCGAAGGTCGTACAAGCTCGGGGATGGTACCAATCGATCCGCAGGACCCAAATTAGTCCAGATGCAACCACTTTCCAAGTCTCTCCGACCTTCACAAAAAAAGTTATTCAAGAATATCTCTTTCTCCTATGTGCTTTCATCCCTAACCCTAACCCTAACCCTTCCAAAAGTCGGAGAAGCTCAAGGATGGTACCGATCGATGCGCGCTACCCAATTTAGTGGGGGTAGAGCCTACTTGCAAGTCTCTCCGACCTTCACAAAAAAAGTTATTCAAGAATATCTCTTTCTCCTATGTGCTTTCATCCCTAACCCTAACCCTAACCCTTCCAAAAGTCGGAGAAGCTCAAGGATGGTACCGATCGATGCGCGCTACCCCATTTAGTGGGGGTAGAGCCTACTTGCAAGTCTCTCCGACCTTCACAAAAAAAGTTATTCAAGAATATCTCTTTCTCCTATGTGCTTTCATCCCTAACCCTAACCCTAACCCTTCCGAAAGTCGGAGAAGCTCAAGGATGGTACCGATCGATGCGCGCTACCCCATTTAGTGGGGGTAGAGCCTACTTGCAAGTCTCTCCGACCTTCACAAAAAAAGTTATTCAAGAATATCTCTTTCTCCTATGTGCTTTCATCCCTAACCCTAACCCTAACCCTTCCAAAAGTCGGAGAAGCTCAAGGATGGTACCGATCGATGCGCGCTACCCCATTTAGTGGGGGTAGAGCCTACTTGCAAGTCTCTCCGACCTTCACAAAAAAAGTTATTCAAGAATATCTCTTTCTCCTATGTGCTTTCATCCCTAACCCTAACCCTAACACTTCCGAAAGTCGGAGAAGCTCAAGGATGGTACCGATCGATGCGCGCTACCCCATTTAGTGGGGGTAGAGCGTACTTGCAAGTCTCTCCGACCTTCACAAAAAAAGTTATTCAAGAATATCTCCTCAGATTTGGGGGAATTTCGTCGGTCGACCTCTTCCGAAGGTCGTACAAGCTCGGGGATGGTACCAATCGATCCGCAGGACCCAAATTAGTCCAGATGCAACCACTTTCCAAGTCTCTCCGACCTTCACAAAAAAAGTTATTCAAGAATATCTCTTTCTCCTATGTGCTTTCATCCCTAACCCTAACCCTAACCCTTCCAAAAGTCGGAGAAGCTCAAGGATGGTACCGATCGATGCGCGCTACCCCATTTAGTGGGGGTAGAGCCTACTTGCAAGTCTCTCCGACCTTCACAAAAAAAGTTATTCAAGAATATCTCTTTCTCCTATGTGCTTTCATCCCTAACCCTAACCCTAACCCTTCCAAAAGTCGGAGAAGCTCAAGGATGGTACCGATCGATGCGCGCTATCCCATTTAGTGGGGGTAGAGCCTACTTGCAAGTCTCTCCGACCTTCACAAAAAAAGTTATTCAAGAATATCTCTTTCTCCTATGTGCTTTCATCCCTAACCCTAACCCTAACACTTCCGAAAGTCGGAGAAGCTCAAGGATGGTACCGATCGATGCGCGCTACCCCATTTAGTGGGGGTAGAGCCTACTTGCAAGTCTCTCCGACCTTCACAAAAAAAGTTATTCAAGAATATCTCCTCAGATTTGGGGGAATTTCGTCGGTCGACCTCTTCCGAAGGTCGTACAAGCTCGGGGATGGTACCAATCGATCCGCAGGACCCAAATTAGTCCAGATGCAACCACTTTCCAAGTCTCTCCGACCTTCACAAAAAAAGTTATTCAAGAATATCTCTTTCTCCTATGTGCTTTCATCCCTAACCCTAACCCTAACCCTTCCGAAAGTCGGAGAAGCTCAAGGATGGTACCGATCGATGCGCGTTACCCCATTTAGTGGGGGTAGAGCCTACTTGCAAGTCTCTCCGACCTTCACAAAAAAAGTTATTCAAGAATATCTCTTTCTCCTATGTGCTTTCATCCCTAACCCTAACCCTAACCCTTCTAAAAGTCGGAGAAGCTCAAGGATGGTACCGATCGATGCGCGCTACCCCATTTAGTGGGGGTAGAGCCTACTTGCAAGTCTCTCCGACCTTCACAAAAAAAGTTATTCAAGAATATCTCTTTCTCCTATGTGCTTTCATCCCTAACCCTAACCCTAACACTTCCGAAAGTCGGAGAAGCTCAAGGATGGTACCGATCGATGTGCGCTACCCCATTTAGTGGGGGTAGAGCCTACTTGCAAGTCTCTCCGACCTTCACAAAAAAAGTTATTCAAGAATATCTCCTCAGATTTGGGGGAATTTCGTCGGTCGACCTCTTCCGAAGGTCGTACAAGCTCGGGGATGGTACCAATCGATCCGCAGGACCCAAATTAGTCCAGATGCAACCACTTTCCAAGTCTCTCCGACCTTCACAAAAAAAGTTATTCAAGAATATCTCTTTCTCCTATGTGCTTTCATCCCTAACCCTAACCCTAACCCTTCCGAAAGTCGGAGAAGCTCAAGGATGGTACCGATCGATGCGCGCTACCCCATTTAGTGGGGGTAGAGCCTACTTGCAAGTCTCTCCGACCTTCACAAAAAAAGTTATTCAAGAATATCTCTTTCTCCTATGTGCTTTCATCCCTAACCCTAACCCTAACCCTTCCGAAAGTCGGAGAAGCTCAAGGATGGTACCGATCGATGCGCGCTACCCCATTTAGTGGGGGTAGAGCCTACTTGCAAGTCTCTCCGACCTTCACAAAAAAAGTTATTCAAGAATATCTCCTCAGATTTGGGGGAATTTCGTCGGTCGACCTCTTCCGAAGGTCGTACAAGCTCGGGGATGGTACCAATCGATCCGCAGGACCCAAATTAGTCCAGATGCAACCACTTTCCAAGTCTCTCCGACCTTCACAAAAAAAGTTATTCAAGAATATCTCTTTCTCCTATGTGCTTTCATCCCTAACCCTAACCCTAACCCTTCCGAAAGTCGGAGAAGCTCAAGGATGGTACCGATCGATGCGCGCTACCCCATTTAGTGGGGGTAGAGCCTACTTGCAAGTCTCTCCGACCTTCACAAAAAAAGTTATTCAAGAATATCTCCTCAGATTTGGGGGAATTTCGTCGGTCGACCTCTTCCGAAGGTCGTACAAGCTCGGGGATGGTACCAATCGATCCGCAGGACCCAAATTAGTCCAGATGCAACCACTTTCCAAGTCTCTCCGACCTTCACAAAAAAAGTTATTCAAGAATATCTCTTTCTCCTATGTGCTTTCATCCCTAACCCTAACCCTAACCCTTCAGAAAGTCGGAGAAGCTCAAGGATGGTACTGATCGATGCGCGCTACCCCATTTAGTGGGGGTAGAGCCTACTTGCAAGTCTCTCCGACCTTCACAAAAAAAGTTATTCAAGAATATCTCTTTCTCCTATGTGCTTTCATCCCTAACCCTAACCCTAACCCTTCCGAAAGTCGGAGAAGCTCAAGGATGGTACCGATCGATGCGCGCTACCCCATTTAGTGGGGGTAGAGCCTACTTGCAAGTCTCTCCGACCTTCACAAAAAAAGTTATTCAAGAATATCTCCTCAGATTTGGGGGAATTTCGTCGGTCGACCTCTTCCGAAGGTCGTACAAGCTTGGGGATGGTACCAATCGATCCGCAGGACCCAAATTAGTCCAGATGCAACCACTTTCCAAGTCTCTCCGACCTTCACAAAAAAAGTTATTCAAGAATATCTCTTTCTCCTATGTGCTTTCATCCCTAACCCTAACCCTAACCCTTCCGAAAGTCGGAGAAGCTCAAGGATGGTACCGATCGATGCGCGCTACCCCATTTAGTGGGGGTAAAGCCTACTTGCAAGTCTCTCCGACCTTCACAAAAAAAGTTATTCAAGAATATCTCTTTCTCCTATGTGCTTTCATCCCTAACCCTAACCCTAACCCTTCCGAAAGTCGGAGAAGCTCAAGGATGGTACCGATCGATGCGTGCAACCCCATTTAGTGGGGGTAGAGCCTACTTGCAAGTCTCTCCGACCTTCACAAAAAAAGTTATTCAAGAATATCTCCTCAGATTTGGGGGAATTTCGTCGGTCGACCTCTTCCGAAGGTCGTACAAGCTCGGGGATGATACCAATCGATCCGCAGGACCCAAATTAGTCCAGATGCAACCACTTTCCAAGTCTCTCCGACCTTCACAAAAAAAGTTATTCAAGAATATCTCTTTCTCCTATGTGCTTTCATCCCTAACCCTAACCCTAACCCTTCCGAAAGTCGGAGAAGCTCAAGGATGGTACCGATCGATGCGCGCTACCCCATTTAGTGGGGGTAGAGCCTACTTGCAAGTCTCTCCGACCTTCACAAAAAAAGTTATTCAAGAATATCTCTTTCTCCTATGTGCTTTCATCCCTAACCCTAACCCTAACCCTTCCAAAAGTCGGAGAAGCTCAAGGATGGTACCGATCGATGCGCGCTACCCCATTTAGTGGGGGTAGAGCCTACTTGCAAGTCTCTCCGACCTTCACAAAAAAAGTTATTCAAGAATATCTCTTTCTCCTATGTGCTTTCATCCCTAACCCTAACCCTAACACTTCCGAAAGTCGGAGAAGCTCAAGGATGGTACTGATCGATGCGCGCTACCCCATTTAGTGGGGGTAGAGCGTACTTGCAAGTCTCTCCGACCTTCACAAAAAAAGTTATTCAAGAATATCTCCTCAGATTTGGGGGAATTTCGTCGGTCGACCTCTTCCGAAGGTCGTACAAGCTCGGGGATGGTACCAATCGATCCGCAGGACCCAAATTAGTCCAGATGCAACCACTTTCCAAGTCTCTCCGACCTTCACAAAAAAAGTTATTCAAGAATATCTCTTTCTCCTATGTGCTTTCATCCCTAACCCTAACCCTAACCCTTCCAAAAGTCGGAGAAGCTCAAGGATGGTACCGATCGATGCGCGCTACCCCATTTAGTGGGGGTAGAGCCTACTTGCAAGTCTCTCCGACCTTCACAAAAAAAGTTATTCAAGAATATCTCTTTCTCCTATGTGCTTTCATCCCTAACCCTAACCCTAACCCTTCCAAAAGTCGGAGAAGCTCAAGGATGGTACCGATCGATGCGCGCTACCCCATTTAGTGGGGGTAGAGCCTACTTGCAAGTCTCTCCGACCTTCACAAAAAAAGTTATTCAAGAATATCTCTTTCTCCTATGTGCTTTCATCCCTAACCCTAACCCTAACCCTTCCGAAAGTCGGAAAAGCTCAAGGATAGTACCGATCGATTCGCGCTACCCCATTTAGTGGGGGTAGAGCCTACTTGCAAGTCTCTCCGACCTTCACAAAAAAAGTTATTCAAGAATATCTCTTTCTCCTATGTGCTTTCATCCCTAACCCTAACCCTAACCCTTCCGAAAGTCGGAGAAGCTCAAGGATGGTACCGATCGATGCGCGTTACCCCATTTAGTGGGGGTAGAGCCTACTTGCAAGTCTCTCCGACCTTCACAAAAAAAGTTATTCAAGAATATCTCTTTCTCCTATGTGCTTTCATCCCTAACCCTAACCCTAACCCTTCCAAAAGTCGGAGAAGCTCAAGGATGGTACCGATCGATGCGCGCTACCCCATTTAGTGGGGGTAGAGCCTACTTGCAAGTCTCTCCGACCTTCACAAAAAAAGTTATTCAAGAATATCTCTTTCTCCTATGTGCTTTCATCCCTAACCCTAACCCTAACCCTTCCAAAAGTCGGAGAAGCTCAAGGATGGTACCGATCGATGCGCGCTATCCCATTTAGTGGGGGTAGAGCCTACTTGCAAGTCTCTCCGACCTTCACAAAAAAAGTTATTCAAGAATATCTCTTTCTCCTATGTGCTTTCATCCCTAACCCTAACCCTAACACTTCCGAAAGTCGGAGAAGCTCAAGGATGGTACCGATCGATGCGCGCTACCCCATTTAGTGGGGGTAGAGCCTACTTGCAAGTCTCTCCGACCTTCACAAAAAAAGTTATTCAAGAATATCTCCTCAGATTTGGGGGAATTTCGTCGGTCGACCTCTTCCGAAGGTCGTACAAGCTCGGGGATGGTACCAATCGATCCGCAGGACCCAAATTAGTCCAGATGCAACCACTTTCCAAGTCTCTCCGACCTTCACAAAAAAAGTTATTCAAGAATATCTCTTTCTCCTATGTGCTTTCATCCCTAACCCTAACCCTAACCCTTCCGAAAGTCGGAGAAGCTCAAGGATGGTACCGATCGATGCGCGTTACCCCATTTAGTGGGGGTAGAGCCTACTTGCAAGTCTCTCCGACCTTCACAAAAAAAGTTATTCAAGAATATCTCTTTCTCCTATGTGCTTTCATCCCTAACCCTAACCCTAACCCTTCTAAAAGTCGGAGAAGCTCAAGGATGGTACCGATCGATGCGCGCTACCCCATTTAGTGGGGGTAGAGCCTACTTGCAAGTCTCTCCGACCTTCACAAAAAAAGTTATTCAAGAATATCTCTTTCTCCTATGTGCTTTCATCCCTAACCCTAACCCTAACACTTCCGAAAGTCGGAGAAGCTCAAGGATGGTACCGATCGATGTGCGCTACCCCATTTAGTGGGGGTAGAGCCTACTTGCAAGTCTCTCCGACCTTCACAAAAAAAGTTATTCAAGAATATCTCCTCAGATTTGGGGGAATTTCGTCGGTCGACCTCTTCCGAAGGTCGTACAAGCTCGGGGATGGTACCAATCGATCCGCAGGACCCAAATTAGTCCAGATGCAACCACTTTCCAAGTCTCTCCGACCTTCACAAAAAAAGTTATTCAAGAATATCTCTTTCTCCTATGTGCTTTCATCCCTAACCCTAACCCTAACCCTTCCGAAAGTCGGAGAAGCTCAAGGATGGTACCGATCGATGCGCGCTACCCCATTTAGTGGGGGTAGAGCCTACTTGCAAGTCTCTCCGACCTTCACAAAAAAAGTTATTCAAGAATATCTCTTTCTCCTATGTGCTTTCATCCCTAACCCTAACCCTAACCCTTCCGAAAGTCGGAGAAGCTCAAGGATGGTACCGATCGATGCGCGCTACCCCATTTAGTGGGGGTAGAGCCTACTTGCAAGTCTCTCCGACCTTCACAAAAAAAGTTATTCAAGAATATCTCCTCAGATTTGGGGGAATTTCGTCGGTCGACCTCTTCCGAAGGTCGTACAAGCTCGGGGATGGTACCAATCGATCCGCAGGACCCAAATTAGTCCAGATGCAACCACTTTCCAAGTCTCTCCGACCTTCACAAAAAAAGTTATTCAAGAATATCTCTTTCTCCTATGTGCTTTCATCCCTAACCCTAACCCTAACCCTTCCGAAAGTCGGAGAAGCTCAAGGATGGTACCGATCGATGCGCGCTACCCCATTTAGTGGGGGTAGAGCCTACTTGCAAGTCTCTCCGACCTTCACAAAAAAAGTTATTCAAGAATATCTCCTCAGATTTGGGGGAATTTCGTCGGTCGACCTCTTCCGAAGGTCGTACAAGCTCGGGGATGGTACCAATCGATCCGCAGGACCCAAATTAGTCCAGATGCAACCACTTTCCAAGTCTCTCCGACCTTCACAAAAAAAGTTATTCAAGAATATCTCTTTCTCCTATGTGCTTTCATCCCTAACCCTAACCCTAACCCTTCAGAAAGTCGGAGAAGCTCAAGGATGGTACTGATCGATGCGCGCTACCCCATTTAGTGGGGGTAGAGCCTACTTGCAAGTCTCTCCGACCTTCACAAAAAAAGTTATTCAAGAATATCTCTTTCTCCTATGTGCTTTCATCCCTAACCCTAACCCTAACCCTTCCGAAAGTCGGAGAAGCTCAAGGATGGTACCGATCGATGCGCGCTACCCCATTTAGTGGGGGTAGAGCCTACTTGCAAGTCTCTCCGACCTTCACAAAAAAAGTTATTCAAGAATATCTCCTCAGATTTGGGGGAATTTCGTCGGTCGACCTCTTCCGAAGGTCGTACAAGCTTGGGGATGGTACCAATCGATCCGCAGGACCCAAATTAGTCCAGATGCAACCACTTTCCAAGTCTCTCCGACCTTCACAAAAAAAGTTATTCAAGAATATCTCTTTCTCCTATGTGCTTTCATCCCTAACCCTAACCCTAACCCTTCCGAAAGTCGGAGAAGCTCAAGGATGGTACCGATCGATGCGCGCTACCCCATTTAGTGGGGGTAAAGCCTACTTGCAAGTCTCTCCGACCTTCACAAAAAAAGTTATTCAAGAATATCTCTTTCTCCTATGTGCTTTCATCCCTAACCCTAACCCTAACCCTTCCGAAAGTCGGAGAAGCTCAAGGATGGTACCGATCGATGCGTGCAACCCCATTTAGTGGGGGTAGAGCCTACTTGCAAGTCTCTCCGACCTTCACAAAAAAAGTTATTCAAGAATATCTCCTCAGATTTGGGGGAATTTCGTCGGTCGACCTCTTCCGAAGGTCGTACAAGCTCGGGGATGATACCAATCGATCCGCAGGACCCAAATTAGTCCAGATGCAACCACTTTCCAAGTCTCTCCGACCTTCACAAAAAAAGTTATTCAAGAATATCTCTTTCTCCTATGTGCTTTCATCCCTAACCCTAACCCTAACCCTTCCGAAAGTCGGAGAAGCTCAAGGATGGTACCGATCGATGCGCGCTACCCCATTTAGTGGGGGTAGAGCCTACTTGCAAGTCTCTCCGACCTTCACAAAAAAAGTTATTCAAGAATATCTCTTTCTCCTATGTGCTTTCATCCCTAACCCTAACCCTAACCCTTCCAAAAGTCGGAGAAGCTCAAGGATGGTACCGATCGATGCGCGCTACCCCATTTAGTGGGGGTAGAGCCTACTTGCAAGTCTCTCCGACCTTCACAAAAAAAGTTATTCAAGAATATCTCTTTCTCCTATGTGCTTTCATCCCTAACCCTAACCCTAACACTTCCGAAAGTCGGAGAAGCTCAAGGATGGTACTGATCGATGCGCGCTACCCCATTTAGTGGGGGTAGAGCGTACTTGCAAGTCTCTCCGACCTTCACAAAAAAAGTTATTCAAGAATATCTCCTCAGATTTGGGGGAATTTCGTCGGTCGACCTCTTCCGAAGGTCGTACAAGCTCGGGGATGGTACCAATCGATCCGCAGGACCCAAATTAGTCCAGATGCAACCACTTTCCAAGTCTCTCCGACCTTCACAAAAAAAGTTATTCAAGAATATCTCTTTCTCCTATGTGCTTTCATCCCTAACCCTAACCCTAACCCTTCAGAAAGTCGGAGAAGCTCAAGGATGGTACTGATCGATGCGCGCTACCCCATTTAGTGGGGGTAGAGCCTACTTGCAAGTCTCTCCGACCTTCACAAAAAAAGTTATTCAAGAATATCTCTTTCTCCTATGTGCTTTCATCCCTAACCCTAACCCTAACCCTTCCGAAAGTCGGAGAAGCTCAAGGATGGTACCGATCGATGCGCGCTACCCCATTTAGTGGGGGTAGAGCCTACTTGCAAGTCTCTCCGACCTTCACAAAAAAAGTTATTCAAGAATATCTCCTCAGATTTGGGGGAATTTCGTCGGTCGACCTCTTCCGAAGGTCGTACAAGCTTGGGGATGGTACCAATCGATCCGCAGGACCCAAATTAGTCCAGATGCAACCACTTTCCAAGTCTCTCCGACCTTCACAAAAAAAGTTATTCAAGAATATCTCTTTCTCCTATGTGCTTTCATCCCTAACCCTAACCCTAACCCTTCCGAAAGTCGGAGAAGCTCAAGGATGGTACCGATCGATGCGCGCTACCCCATTTAGTGGGGGTAAAGCCTACTTGCAAGTCTCTCCGACCTTCACAAAAAAAGTTATTCAAGAATATCTCTTTCTCCTATGTGCTTTCATCCCTAACCCTAACCCTAACCCTTCCGAAAGTCGGAGAAGCTCAAGGATGGTACCGATCGATGCGTGCAACCCCATTTAGTGGGGGTAGAGCCTACTTGCAAGTCTCTCCGACCTTCACAAAAAAAGTTATTCAAGAATATCTCCTCAGATTTGGGGGAATTTCGTCGGTCGACCTCTTCCGAAGGTCGTACAAGCTCGGGGATGATACCAATCGATCCGCAGGACCCAAATTAGTCCAGATGCAACCACTTTCCAAGTCTCTCCGACCTTCACAAAAAAAGTTATTCAAGAATATCTCTTTCTCCTATGTGCTTTCATCCCTAACCCTAACCCTAACCCTTCCGAAAGTCGGAGAAGCTCAAGGATGGTACCGATCGATGCGCGCTACCCCATTTAGTGGGGGTAGAGCCTACTTGCAAGTCTCTCCGACCTTCACAAAAAAAGTTATTCAAGAATATCTCTTTCTCCTATGTGCTTTCATCCCTAACCCTAACCCTAACCCTTCCAAAAGTCGGAGAAGCTCAAGGATGGTACCGATCGATGCGCGCTACCCCATTTAGTGGGGGTAGAGCCTACTTGCAAGTCTCTCCGACCTTCACAAAAAAAGTTATTCAAGAATATCTCTTTCTCCTATGTGCTTTCATCCCTAACCCTAACCCTAACACTTCCGAAAGTCGGAGAAGCTCAAGGATGGTACTGATCGATGCGCGCTACCCCATTTAGTGGGGGTAGAGCGTACTTGCAAGTCTCTCCGACCTTCACAAAAAAAGTTATTCAAGAATATCTCCTCAGATTTGGGGGAATTTCGTCGGTCGACCTCTTCCGAAGGTCGTACAAGCTCGGGGATGGTACCAATCGATCCGCAGGACCCAAATTAGTCCAGATGCAACCACTTTCCAAGTCTCTCCGACCTTCACAAAAAAAGTTATTCAAGAATATCTCTTTCTCCTATGTGCTTTCATCCCTAACCCTAACCCTAACCCTTCCAAAAGTCGGAGAAGCTCAAGGATGGTACCGATCGATGCGCGCTACCCCATTTAGTGGGGGTAGAGCCTACTTGCAAGTCTCTCCGACCTTCACAAAAAAAGTTATTCAAGAATATCTCTTTCTCCTATGTGCTTTCATCCCTAACCCTAACCCTAACCCTTCCAAAAGTCGGAGAAGCTCAAGGATGGTACCGATCGATGCGCGCTACCCCATTTAGTGGGGGTAGAGCCTACTTGCAAGTCTCTCCGACCTTCACAAAAAAAGTTATTCAAGAATATCTCTTTCTCCTATGTGCTTTCATCCCTAACCCTAACCCTAACCCTTCCGAAAGTCGGAAAAGCTCAAGGATAGTACCGATCGATTCGCGCTACCCCATTTAGTGGGGGTAGAGCCTACTTGCAAGTCTCTCCGACCTTCACAAAAAAAGTTATTCAAGAATATCTCTTTCTCCTATGTGCTTTCATCCCTAACCCTAACCCTAACCCTTCCGAAAGTCGGAGAAGCTCAAGGATGGTACCGATCGATGCGCGTTACCCCATTTAGTGGGGGTAGAGCCTACTTGCAAGTCTCTCCGACCTTCACAAAAAAAGTTATTCAAGAATATCTCTTTCTCCTATGTGCTTTCATCCCTAACCCTAACCCTAACCCTTCCAAAAGTCGGAGAAGCTCAAGGATGGTACCGATCGATGCGCGCTACCCCATTTAGTGGGGGTAGAGCCTACTTGCAAGTCTCTCCGACCTTCACAAAAAAAGTTATTCAAGAATATCTCTTTCTCCTATGTGCTTTCATCCCTAACCCTAACCCTAACACTTCCGAAAGTCGGAGAAGCTCAAGGATGGTACCGATCGATGCGCGCTACCCCATTTAGTGGGGGTAGAGCGTACTTGCAAGTCTCTCCAACCTTCACAAAAAAAGTTATTCAAGAATATCTCCTCAGATTTGGGGGAATTTCGTCGGTCGACCTCTTCCGAAGGTCGTACAAGCTCGGGGATGGTACCAATCGATCCGCAGGACCCAAATTAGTCCAGATGCAACCACTTTCCAAGTCTCTCCGACCTTCACAAAAAAAGTTATTCAAGAATATCTCTTTCTCCTATGTGCTTTCATCCCTAACCCTAACCCTAACCCTTCCAAAAGTCGGAGAAGCTCAAGGATGGTACCGATCGATGCGCGCTACCCAATTCAGTGGGGGTAGAGCCTACTTGCAAGTCTCTCCGACCTTCACAAAAAAAGTTATTCAAGAATATCTCTTTCTCCTATGTGCTTTCATCCCTAACCCTAACCCTAACCCTTCCAAAAGTCGGAGAAGCTCAAGGATGGTACCGATCGATGCGCGCTACCCCATTTAGTGGGGGTAGAGCCTACTTGCAAGTCTCTCCGACCTTCACAAAAAAAGTTATTCAAGAATATCTCTTTCTCCTATGTGCTTTCATCCCTAACCCTAACCCTAACCCTTCCGAAAGTCGGAGAAGCTCAAGGATGGTACCGATCGATGCGCGCTACCCCATTTAGTGGGGGTAGAGCCTACTTGCAAGTCTCTCCGACCTTCACAAAAAAAGTTATTCAAGAATATCTCTTTCTCCTATGTGCTTTCATCCCTAACCCTAACCCTAACCCTTCCAAAAGTCGGAGAAGCTCAAGGATGGTACCGATCGATGCGCGCTACCCCATTTAGTGGGGGTAGAGCCTACTTGCAAGTCTCTCCGACCTTCACAAAAAAAGTTATTCAAGAATATCTCTTTCTCCTATGTGCTTTCATCCCTAACCCTAACCCTAACACTTCCGAAAGTCGGAGAAGCTCAAGGATGGTACCGATCGATGCGCGCTACCCCATTTAGTGGGGGTAGAGCGTACTTGCAAGTCTCTCCGACCTTCACAAAAAAAGTTATTCAAGAATATCTCCTCAGATTTGGGGGAATTTCGTCGGTCGACCTCTTCCGAAGGTCGTACAAGCTCGGGGATGGTACCAATCGATCCGCAGGACCCAAATTAGTCCAGATGCAACCACTTTCCAAGTCTCTCCGACCTTCACAAAAAAAGTTATTCAAGAATATCTCTTTCTCCTATGTGCTTTCATCCCTAACCCTAACCCTAACCCTTCCAAAAGTCGGAGAAGCTCAAGGATGGTACCGATCGATGCGCGCTACCCCATTTAGTGGGGGTAGAGCCTACTTGCAAGTCTCTCCGACCTTCACAAAAAAAGTTATTCAAGAATATCTCTTTCTCCTATGTGCTTTCATCCCTAACCCTAACCCTAACCCTTCCAAAAGTCGGAGAAGCTCAAGGATGGTACCGATCGATGCGCGCTATCCCATTTAGTGGGGGTAGAGCCTACTTGCAAGTCTCTCCGACCTTCACAAAAAAAGTTATTCAAGAATATCTCTTTCTCCTATGTGCTTTCATCCCTAACCCTAACCCTAACACTTCCGAAAGTCGGAGAAGCTCAAGGATGGTACCGATCGATGCGCGCTACCCCATTTAGTGGGGGTAGAGCCTACTTGCAAGTCTCTCCGACCTTCACAAAAAAAGTTATTCAAGAATATCTCCTCAGATTTGGGGGAATTTCGTCGGTCGACCTCTTCCGAAGGTCGTACAAGCTCGGGGATGGTACCAATCGATCCGCAGGACCCAAATTAGTCCAGATGCAACCACTTTCCAAGTCTCTCCGACCTTCACAAAAAAAGTTATTCAAGAATATCTCTTTCTCCTATGTGCTTTCATCCCTAACCCTAACCCTAACCCTTCCGAAAGTCGGAGAAGCTCAAGGATGGTACCGATCGATGCGCGTTACCCCATTTAGTGGGGGTAGAGCCTACTTGCAAGTCTCTCCGACCTTCACAAAAAAAGTTATTCAAGAATATCTCTTTCTCCTATGTGCTTTCATCCCTAACCCTAACCCTAACCCTTCTAAAAGTCGGAGAAGCTCAAGGATGGTACCGATCGATGCGCGCTACCCCATTTAGTGGGGGTAGAGCCTACTTGCAAGTCTCTCCGACCTTCACAAAAAAAGTTATTCAAGAATATCTCTTTCTCCTATGTGCTTTCATCCCTAACCCTAACCCTAACACTTCCGAAAGTCGGAGAAGCTCAAGGATGGTACCGATCGATGTGCGCTACCCCATTTAGTGGGGGTAGAGCCTACTTGCAAGTCTCTCCGACCTTCACAAAAAAAGTTATTCAAGAATATCTCCTCAGATTTGGGGGAATTTCGTCGGTCGACCTCTTCCGAAGGTCGTACAAGCTCGGGGATGGTACCAATCGATCCGCAGGACCCAAATTAGTCCAGATGCAACCACTTTCCAAGTCTCTCCGACCTTCACAAAAAAAGTTATTCAAGAATATCTCTTTCTCCTATGTGCTTTCATCCCTAACCCTAACCCTAACCCTTCCGAAAGTCGGAGAAGCTCAAGGATGGTACCGATCGATGCGCGCTACCCCATTTAGTGGGGGTAGAGCCTACTTGCAAGTCTCTCCGACCTTCACAAAAAAAGTTATTCAAGAATATCTCTTTCTCCTATGTGCTTTCATCCCTAACCCTAACCCTAACCCTTCCGAAAGTCGGAGAAGCTCAAGGATGGTACCGATCGATGCGCGCTACCCCATTTAGTGGGGGTAGAGCCTACTTGCAAGTCTCTCCGACCTTCACAAAAAAAGTTATTCAAGAATATCTCCTCAGATTTGGGGGAATTTCGTCGGTCGACCTCTTCCGAAGGTCGTACAAGCTCGGGGATGGTACCAATCGATCCGCAGGACCCAAATTAGTCCAGATGCAACCACTTTCCAAGTCTCTCCGACCTTCACAAAAAAAGTTATTCAAGAATATCTCTTTCTCCTATGTGCTTTCATCCCTAACCCTAACCCTAACCCTTCCGAAAGTCGGAGAAGCTCAAGGATGGTACCGATCGATGCGCGCTACCCCATTTAGTGGGGGTAGAGCCTACTTGCAAGTCTCTCCGACCTTCACAAAAAAAGTTATTCAAGAATATCTCTTTCTCCTATGTGCTTTCATCCCTAACCCTAACCCTAACACTTCCGAAAGTCGGAGAAGCTCAAGGATGGTACCGATCGATGTGCGCTACCCCATTTAGTGGGGGTAGAGCCTACTTGCAAGTCTCTCCGACCTTCACAAAAAAAGTTATTCAAGAATATCTCCTCAGATTTGGGGGAATTTCGTCGGTCGACCTCTTCCGAAGGTCGTACAAGCTCGGGGATGGTACCAATCGATCCGCAGGACCCAAATTAGTCCAGATGCAACCACTTTCCAAGTCTCTCCGACCTTCACAAAAAAAGTTATTCAAGAATATCTCTTTCTCCTATGTGCTTTCATCCCTAACCCTAACCCTAACCCTTCCGAAAGTCGGAGAAGCTCAAGGATGGTACCGATCGATGCGCGCTACCCCATTTAGTGGGGGTAGAGCCTACTTGCAAGTCTCTCCGACCTTCACAAAAAAAGTTATTCAAGAATATCTCTTTCTCCTATGTGCTTTCATCCCTAACCCTAACCCTAACCCTTCCGAAAGTCGGAGAAGCTCAAGGATGGTACCGATCGATGCGCGCTACCCCATTTAGTGGGGGTAGAGCCTACTTGCAAGTCTCTCCGACCTTCACAAAAAAAGTTATTCAAGAATATCTCCTCAGATTTGGGGGAATTTCGTCGGTCGACCTCTTCCGAAGGTCGTACAAGCTCGGGGATGGTACCAATCGATCCGCAGGACCCAAATTAGTCCAGATGCAACCACTTTCCAAGTCTCTCCGACCTTCACAAAAAAAGTTATTCAAGAATATCTCTTTCTCCTATGTGCTTTCATCCCTAACCCTAACCCTAACCCTTCCGAAAGTCGGAGAAGCTCAAGGATGGTACCGATCGATGCGCGCTACCCCATTTAGTGGGGGTAGAGCCTACTTGCAAGTCTCTCCGACCTTCACAAAAAAAGTTATTCAAGAATATCTCCTCAGATTTGGGGGAATTTCGTCGGTCGACCTCTTCCGAAGGTCGTACAAGCTCGGGGATGGTACCAATCGATCCGCAGGACCCAAATTAGTCCAGATGCAACCACTTTCCAAGTCTCTCCGACCTTCACAAAAAAAGTTATTCAAGAATATCTCTTTCTCCTATGTGCTTTCATCCCTAACCCTAACCCTAACCCTTCAGAAAGTCGGAGAAGCTCAAGGATGGTACTGATCGATGCGCGCTACCCCATTTAGTGGGGGTAGAGCCTACTTGCAAGTCTCTCCGACCTTCACAAAAAAAGTTATTCAAGAATATCTCTTTCTCCTATGTGCTTTCATCCCTAACCCTAACCCTAACCCTTCCGAAAGTCGGAGAAGCTCAAGGATGGTACTGATCGATGCGCGCTACCCCATTTAGTGGGGGTAGAGCCTACTTGCAAGTCTCTCCGACCTTCACAAAAAAAGTTATTCAAGAATATCTCCTCAGATTTGGGGGAATTTCGTCGGTCGACCTCTTCCGAAGGTCGTACAAGCTTGGGGATGGTACCAATCGATCCGCAGGACCCAAATTAGTCCAGATGCAACCACTTTCCAAGTCTCTCCGACCTTCACAAAAAAAGTTATTCAAGAATATCTCTTTCTCCTATGTGCTTTCATCCCTAACCCTAACCCTAACCCTTCCGAAAGTCGGAGAAGCTCAAGGATGGTACCGATCGATGCGCGCTACCCCATTTAGTGGGGGTAAAGCCTACTTGCAAGTCTCTCCGACCTTCACAAAAAAAGTTATTCAAGAATATCTCTTTCTCCTATGTGCTTTCATCCCTAACCCTAACCCTAACCCTTCCGAAAGTCGGAGAAGCTCAAGGATGGTACCGATCGATGCGTGCAACCCCATTTAGTGGGGGTAGAGCCTACTTGCAAGTCTCTCCGACCTTCACAAAAAAAGTTATTCAAGAATATCTCCTCAGATTTGGGGGAATTTCGTCGGTCGACCTCTTCCGAAGGTCGTACAAGCTCGGGGATGATACCAATCGATCCGCAGGACCCAAATTAGTCCAGATGCAACCACTTTCCAAGTCTCTCCGACCTTCACAAAAAAAGTTATTCAAGAATATCTCTTTCTCCTATGTGCTTTCATCCCTAACCCTAACCCTAACCCTTCCGAAAGTCGGAGAAGCTCAAGGATGGTACCGATCGATGCGCGCTACCCCATTTAGTGGGGGTAGAGCCTACTTGCAAGTCTCTCCGACCTTCACAAAAAAAGTTATTCAAGAATATCTCTTTCTCCTATGTGCTTTCATCCCTAACCCTAACCCTAACCCTTCCAAAAGTCGGAGAAGCTCAAGGATGGTACCGATCGATGCGCGCTACCCCATTTAGTGGGGGTAGAGCCTACTTGCAAGTCTCTCCGACCTTCACAAAAAAAGTTATTCAAGAATATCTCTTTCTCCTATGTGCTTTCATCCCTAACCCTAACCCTAACACTTCCGAAAGTCGGAGAAGCTCAAGGATGGTACTGATCGATGCGCGCTACCCCATTTAGTGGGGGTAGAGCGTACTTGCAAGTCTCTCCGACCTTCACAAAAAAAGTTATTCAAGAATATCTCCTCAGATTTGGGGGAATTTCGTCGGTCGACCTCTTCCGAAGGTCGTACAAGCTCGGGGATGGTACCAATCGATCCGCAGGACCCAAATTAGTCCAGATGCAACCACTTTCCAAGTCTCTCCGACCTTCACAAAAAAAGTTATTCAAGAATATCTCTTTCTCCTATGTGCTTTCATCCCTAACCCTAACCCTAACCCTTCCAAAAGTCGGAGAAGCTCAAGGATGGTACCGATCGATGCGCGCTACCCCATTTAGTGGGGGTAGAGCCTACTTGCAAGTCTCTCCGACCTTCACAAAAAAAGTTATTCAAGAATATCTCTTTCTCCTATGTGCTTTCATCCCTAACCCTAACCCTAACCCTTCCAAAAGTCGGAGAAGCTCAAGGATGGTACCGATCGATGCGCGCTACCCCATTTAGTGGGGGTAGAGCCTACTTGCAAGTCTCTCCGACCTTCACAAAAAAAGTTATTCAAGAATATCTCTTTCTCCTATGTGCTTTCATCCCTAACCCTAACCCTAACCCTTCCGAAAGTCGGAAAAGCTCAAGGATAGTACCGATCGATTCGCGCTACCCCATTTAGTGGGGGTAGAGCCTACTTGCAAGTCTCTCCGACCTTCACAAAAAAAGTTATTCAAGAATATCTCTTTCTCCTATGTGCTTTCATCCCTAACCCTAACCCTAACCCTTCCGAAAGTCGGAGAAGCTCAAGGATGGTACCGATCGATGCGCGTTACCCCATTTAGTGGGGGTAGAGCCTACTTGCAAGTCTCTCCGACCTTCACAAAAAAAGTTATTCAAGAATATCTCTTTCTCCTATGTGCTTTCATCCCTAACCCTAACCCTAACCCTTCCAAAAGTCGGAGAAGCTCAAGGATGGTACCGATCGATGCGCGCTACCCCATTTAGTGGGGGTAGAGCCTACTTGCAAGTCTCTCCGACCTTCACAAAAAAAGTTATTCAAGAATATCTCTTTCTCCTATGTGCTTTCATCCCTAACCCTAACCCTAACACTTCCGAAAGTCGGAGAAGCTCAAGGATGGTACCGATCGATGTGCGCTACCCCATTTAGTGGGGGTAGAGCCTACTTGCAAGTCTCTCCGACCTTCACAAAAAAAGTTATTCAAGAATATCTCCTCAGATTTGGGGGAATTTCGTCGGTCGACCTCTTCCGAAGGTCGTACAAGCTCGGGGATGGTACCAATCGATCCGCAGGACCCAAATTAGTCCAGATGCAACCACTTTCCAAGTCTCTCCGACCTTCACAAAAAAAGTTATTCAAGAATATCTCTTTCTCCTATGTGCTTTCATCCCTAACCCTAACCCTAACCCTTCCGAAAGTCGGAGAAGCTCAAGGATGGTACCGATCGATGCGCGCTACCCCATTTAGTGGGGGTAGAGCCTACTTGCAAGTCTCTCCGACCTTCACAAAAAAAGTTATTCAAGAATATCTCTTTCTCCTATGTGCTTTCATCCCTAACCCTAACCCTAACCCTTCCGAAAGTCGGAGAAGCTCAAGGATGGTACCGATCGATGCGCGCTACCCCATTTAGTGGGGGTAGAGCCTACTTGCAAGTCTCTCCGACCTTCACAAAAAAAGTTATTCAAGAATATCTCTTTCTCCTATGTGCTTTCATCCCTAACCCTAACCCTAACTCTTCCGAAAGTCGGAGAAGCTCAAGGATGGTACCGATCGATGCGCGCTACCCCATTTAGTGGGGGTAAAGCCTACTTGCAAGTCTTTCCGACCTTCACAAAAAAAGTTATTCAAGAATATCTCTTTCTCCTATGTGCTTTCATCCCTAACCCTAACCCTAACCCTTCCAAAAGTCGGAGAAGCTCAAGGATGGTACCGATCGATGCGCGCTACCCCATTTAGTGGGGGTAGAGCCTACTTGCAAGTCTCTCCGACCTTCACAAAAAAAGTTATTCAAGAATATCTCTTTCTCCTATGTGCTTTCATCCCTAACCCTAACCCTAACACTTCCGAAAGTCGGAGAAGCTCAAGGATGGTACCGATCGATGCGCGCTACCCCATTTAGTGGGGGTAGAGCCTACTTGCAAGTCTCTCCGACCTTCACAAAAAAAGTTATTCAAGAATATCTCCTCAGATTTGGGGGAATTTCGTCGGTCGACCTCTTCCGAAGGTCGTACAAGCTCGGGGATGGTACCAATCGATCTGCAGGACCCAAATTAGTCCAGATGCAACCACTTTCCAAGTCTCTCCGACCTTCACAAAAAAAGTTATTCAAGAATATCTCTTTCTCCTATGTGCTTTCATCCCTAACCCTAACCCTAACCCTTCCGAAAGTCGGAGAAGCTCAAGGATGGTACCGATCGATGCGCGCTACCCCATTTAGTGGGGGTAGAGCCTACTTGCAAGTCTCTCCGACCTTCACAAAAAAAGTTATTCAAGAATATCTCTTTCTCCTATGTGCTTTCATCCCTAACCCTAACCCTAACCCTTCCGAAAGTCGGAGAAGCTCAAGGATGGTACCGATTGATGCGCGCTACCCCATTTAGTGGGGGTAGAGCCTACTTGCAAGTCTCTCCGACCTTCACAAAAAAAGTTATTCAAGAATATCTCTTTCTCCTATGTGCTTTCATCCCTAACCCTAACCCTAACCCTTCCAAAAGTCGGAGAAGCTCAAGGATGGTACCGATCGATGCGCGCTACCCCATTTAGTGGGGGTAGAGCCTACTTGCAAGTCTCTCCGACCTTCACAAAAAAAGTTATTCAAGAATATCTCCTCAGATTTGGGGGAATTTCGTCGGTCGACCTCTTCCGAAGGTCGTACAAGCTCGGGGATGGTACCAATCGATCCGCAGGACCCAAATTAGTCCAGATGCAACCACTTTCCAAGTCTCTCCGACCTTCACAAAAAAAGTTATTCAAGAATATCTCTTTCTCCTATGTGCTTTCATCCCTAACCCTAACCCTAACCCTTCCGAAAGTCGGAGAAGCTCAAGGATGGTACCGATCGATGCGCGTTACCCCATTTAGTGGGGGTAGAGCCTACTTGCAAGTCTCTCCGACCTTCACAAAAAACGTTATTCAAGAATATCTCTTTCTCCTATGTGCTTTCATCCCTAACCCTAACCCTAACCCTTCCGAAAGTCGGAGAAGCTCAAGGATGGTACCGATCGATGCGCGCTACCCCATTTAGTGGGGGTAGAGCCTACTTGCAAGTCTCTCCGACCTTCACAAAAAAAGTTATTCAAGAATATCTCCTCAGATTTGGGGGAATTTCGTCGGTCGACCTCTTCCGAAGGTCGTACAAGCTCGGGGATGGTACCAATCGATCTGCAGGACCCAAATTAGTCCAGATGCAACCACTTTCCAAGTCTCTCCGACCTTCACAAAAAAAGTTATTCAAGAATATCTCTTTCTCCTATGTGCTTTCATCCCTAACCCTAACCCTAACCCTTCCGAAAGTCGGAGAAGCTCAAGGATGGTACCGATCGATGCGCGCTACCCCATTTAGTGGGGGTAGAGCCTACTTGCAAGTCTCTCCGACCTTCACAAAAAAAGTTATTCAAGAATATCTCTTTCTCCTATGTGCTTTCATCCCTAACCCTAACCCTAACCCTTCCGAAAGTCGGAGAAGCTCAAGGATGGTACCGATCGATGCGCGCTACCCCATTTAGTGGGGGTAGAGCCTACTTGCAAGTCTCTCCGACCTTCACAAAAAAAGTTATTCAAGAATATCTCTTTCTCCTATGTGCTTTCATCCCTAACCCTAACCCTAACCCTTCCGAAAGTCGGAGAAGCTCAAGGATGGTACCGATCGATGCGCGCTACCCCATTTAGTGGGGGTAGAGCCTACTTGCAAGTCTCTCCGACCTTCACAAAAAAAGTTATTCAAGAATATCTCTTTCTCCTATGTGCTTTCATCCCTAACCCTAACCCTTCCGAAAGTCGGAGAAGCTCAAGGATGGTACCGATTGATGCGCGCTACCCCATTTAGTGGGGGTAGAGCCTACTTGCAAGTCTCTCCGACCTTCACAAAAAAAGTTATTCAAGAATATCTCCTCAGATTTGGGGGAATTTCGTCGGTCGACCTCTTCCGAAGGTCGTACAAGCTCGGGGATGGTACCAATCGATCCGCAGGACCCAAATTAGTCCAGATGCAACCACTTTCCAAGTCTCTCCGACCTTCACAAAAAAAGTTATTCAAGAATATCTCTTTCTCCTATGTGCTTTCATCCCTAACCCTAACCCTAACCCTTCCGAAAGTCGGAGAAGCTCAAGGATGGTACCGATCGATGCGCGTTACCCCATTTAGTGGGGGTAGAGCCTACTTGCAAGTCTCTCCGACCTTCACAAAAAACGTTATTCAAGAATATCTCTTTCTCCTATGTGCTTTCATCCCTAACCCTAACCCTAACCCTTCCGAAAGTCGGAGAAGCTCAAGGATGGTACCGATCGATGCGCGCTACCCCATTTAGTGGGGGTAGAGCCTACTTGCAAGTCTCTCCGACCTTCACAAAAAAAGTTATTCAAGAATATCTCCTCAGATTTGGGGGAATTTCGTCGGTCGACCTCTTCCGAAGGTCGTACAAGCTCGGGGATGGTACCAATCGATCCGCAGGACCCAAATTAGTCCAGATGCAACCACTTTCCAAGTCTCTCCGACCTTCACAAAAAAAGTTATTCAAGAATATCTCTTTCTCCTATGTGCTTTCATCCCTAACCCTAACCCTAACCCTTCAGAAAGTCGGAGAAGCTCAAGGATGGTACTGATCGATGCGCGCTACCCCATTTAGTGGGGGTAGAGCCTACTTGCAAGTCTCTCCGACCTTCACAAAAAAAGTTATTCAAGAATATCTCTTTCTCCTATGTGCTTTCATCCCTAACCCTAACCCTAACCCTTCCGAAAGTCGGAGAAGCTCAAGGATGGTACCGATCGATGCGCGCTACCCCATTTAGTGGGGGTAGAGCCTACTTGCAAGTCTCTCCGACCTTCACAAAAAAAGTTATTCAAGAATATCTCCTCAGATTTGGGGGAATTTCGTCGGTCGACCTCTTCCGAAGGTCGTACAAGCTCGGGGATGGTACCAATCGATCCGCAGGACCCAAATTAGTCCAGATGCAACCACTTTCCAAGTCTCTCCGACCTTCACAAAAAAAGTTATTCAAGAATATCTCTTTCTCCTATGTGCTTTCATCCCTAACCCTAACCCTAACCCTTCCGAAAGTCGGAGAAGCTCAAGGATGGTACCGATCGATGCGTGCAACCCCATTTAGTGGGGGTAGAGCCTACTTGCAAGTCTCTCCGACCTTCACAAAAAAAGTTATTCAAGAATATCTCCTCAGATTTGGGGGAATTTCGTCGGTCGACCTCTTCCGAAGGTCGTACAAGCTCGGGGATGATACCAATCGATCCGCAGGACCCAAATTAGTCCAGATGCAACCACTTTCCAAGTCTCTCCGACCTTCACAAAAAAAGTTATTCAAGAATATCTCTTTCTCCTATGTGCTTTCATCCCTAACCCTAACCCTAACCCTTCCAAAAGTCGGAGAAGCTCAAGGATGGTACCGATCGATGCGCGCTACCCCATTTAGTGGGGGTAGAGCCTACTTGCAAGTCTCTCCGACCTTCACAAAAAAAGTTATTCAAGAATATCTCCTCAGATTTGGGGGAATTTCGTCGGTCGACCTCTTCCGAAGGTCGTACAAGCTCGGGGATGGTACCAATCGATCTGCAGGACCCAAATTAGTCCAGATGCAACCACTTTCCAAGTCTCTCCGACCTTCACAAAAAAGTTATTCAAGAATATCTCTTTCTCCTATGTGCTTTCATCCCTAACCCTAACCCTAACCCTTCCGAAAGTCGGAGAAGCTCAAGGATGGTACCGATCGATGCGCGCTACCCTATTTAGTGGGGGTAGAGCCTACTTGCAAGTCTCTCCGACCTTCACAAAAAAAGTTATTCAAGAATATCTCTTTCTCCTATGTGCTTTCATCCCTAACCCTAACCCTAACCCTTCCGAAAGTCGGAGAAGCTCAAGGATGGTACCGATCGATGCGCGCTACCCCATTTAGTGGGGGTAGAGCCTACTTGCAAGTCTCTCCGACCTTCACAAAAAAAGTTATTCAAGAATATCTCTTTCTCCTATGTGCTTTCATCCCTAACCCTAACCCTAACCCTTCCGAAAGTCGGAGAAGCTCAAGGATGGTACCGATCGATGCGCGCTACCCCATTTAGTGGGGGTAGAGCCTACTTGCAAGTCTCTCCGACCTTCACAAAAAAAGTTATTCAAGAATATCTCTTTCTCCTATGTGCTTTCATCCCTAACCCTAACCCTTCCGAAAGTCGGAGAAGCTCAAGGATGGTACCGATTGATGCGCGCTACCCCATTTAGTGGGGGTAGAGCCTACTTGCAAGTCTCTCCGACCTTCACAAAAAAAGTTATTCAAGAATATCTCTTTCTCCTATGTGCTTTCATCCCTAACCCTAACCCTAACCCTTCCAAAAGTCGGAGAAGCTCAAGGATGGTACCGATCGATGCGCGCTACCCCATTTAGTGGGGGTAGAGCCTACTTGCAAGTCTCTCCGACCTTCACAAAAAAAGTTATTCAAGAATATCTCCTCAGATTTGGGGGAATTTCGTCGGTCGACCTCTTCCGAAGGTCGTACAAGCTCGGGGATGGTACCAATCGATCCGCAGGACCCAAATTAGTCCAGATGCAACCACTTTCCAAGTCTCTCCGACCTTCACAAAAAAAGTTATTCAAGAATATCTCTTTCTCCTATGTGCTTTCATCCCTAACCCTAACCCTAACCCTTCCGAAAGTCGGAGAAGCTCAAGGATGGTACCGATCGATGCGCGTTACCCCATTTAGTGGGGGTAGAGCCTACTTGCAAGTCTCTCCGACCTTCACAAAAAACGTTATTCAAGAATATCTCTTTCTCCTATGTGCTTTCATCCCTAACCCTAACCCTAACCCTTCCGAAAGTCGGAGAAGCTCAAGGATGGTACCGATCGATGCGCGCTACCCCATTTAGTGGGGGTAGAGCCTACTTGCAAGTCTCTCCGACCTTCACAAAAAAAGTTATTCAAGAATATCTCCTCAGATTTGGGGGAATTTCGTCGGTCGACCTCTTCCGAAGGTCGTACAAGCTCGGGGATGGTACCAATCGATCCGCAGGACCCAAATTAGTCCAGATGCAACCACTTTCCAAGTCTCTCCGACCTTCACAAAAAAAGTTATTCAAGAATATCTCTTTCTCCTATGTGCTTTCATCCCTAACCCTAACCCTAACCCTTCAGAAAGTCGGAGAAGCTCAAGGATGGTACTGATCGATGCGCGCTACCCCATTTAGTGGGGGTAGAGCCTACTTGCAAGTCTCTCCGACCTTCACAAAAAAAGTTATTCAAGAATATCTCTTTCTCCTATGTGCTTTCATCCCTAACCCTAACCCTAACCCTTCCGAAAGTCGGAGAAGCTCAAGGATGGTACCGATCGATGCGCGCTACCCCATTTAGTGGGGGTAGAGCCTACTTGCAAGTCTCTCCGACCTTCACAAAAAAAGTTATTCAAGAATATCTCCTCAGATTTGGGGGAATTTCGTCGGTCGACCTCTTCCGAAGGTCGTACAAGCTCGGGGATGGTACCAATCGATCCGCAGGACCCAAATTAGTCCAGATGCAACCACTTTCCAAGTCTCTCCGACCTTCACAAAAAAAGTTATTCAAGAATATCTCTTTCTCCTATGTGCTTTCATCCCTAACCCTAACCCTAACCCTTCCGAAAGTCGGAAAAGCTCAAGGATGGTACCGATCGATGCGCGCTACCCCATTTAGTGGGGGTAAAGCCTACTTGCAAGTCTCTCCGACCTTCACAAAAAAAGTTATTCAAGAATATCTCTTTCTCCTATGTGCTTTCATCCCTAACCCTAACCCTAACCCTTCCGAAAGTCGGAGAAGCTCAAGGATGGTACCGATCGATGCGTGCAACCCCATTTAGTGGGGGTAGAGCCTACTTGCAAGTCTCTCCGACCTTCACAAAAAAAGTTATTCAAGAATATCTCCTCAGATTTGGGGGAATTTCGTCGGTCGACCTCTTCCGAAGGTCGTAGAAGCTCGGGGATGATACCAATCGATCCGCAGGACCCAAATTAGTCCAGATGCAACCACTTTCCAAGTCTCTCCGACCTTCACAAAAAAAGTTATTCAAGAATATCTCTTTCTCCTATGTGCTTTCATCCCTAACCCTAACCCTAACCCTTCCGAAAGTCGGAGAAGCTCAAGGATGGTACCGATCGATGCGCGCTACCCCATTTAGTGGGGGTAGAGCCTACTTGCAAGTCTCTCCGACCTTCACAAAAAAAGTTATTCAAGAATATCTCCTCAGATTTGGGGGAATTTCGTCGGTCGACCTCTTCCGAAGGTCGTACAAGCTCGGGGATGGTACCAATCGATCCGCAGGACCCAAATTAGTCCAGATGCAACCACTTTCCAAGTCTCTCCGACCTTCACAAAAAAAGTTATTCAAGAATATCTCTTTCTCCTATGTGCTTTCATCCCTAACCCTAACCCTAACCCTTCCGAAAGTCGGAGAAGCTCAAGGATGGTACCGATCGATGCGCGCTACCCCATTTAGTGGGGGTAGAGCCTACTTGCAAGTCTCTCCGACCTTCACAAAAAACGTTATTCAAGAATATCTCTTTCTCCTATGTGCTTTCATCCCTAACCCTAACCCTAACCCTTCCGAAAGTCGGAGAAGCTCAAGGATGGTACCGATCGATGCGTGCAACCCCATTTAGTGGGGGTAGAGCCTACTTGCAAGTCTCTCCGACCTTCACAAAAAAAGTTATTCAAGAATATCTCCTCAGATTTGGGGGAATTTCGTCGGTCGACCTCTTCCGAAGGTTGTACAAGCTCGGGGATGATACCAATCGATCCGCAGGACCCAAATTAGTCCAGATGCAACCACTTTCCAAGTCTCTCCGACCTTCAAAAAAAAAGTTATTCAAGAATATCTCTTTCTCCTATGTGCTTTCATCCCTAACCCTAACCCTAACCCTTCCGAAAGTCGGAGAAGCTCAAGGATGGTACCGATCGATGCGTGCTACCCCATTTAGTGGGGGTAGAGCCTACTTGCAAGTCTCTCCGACCTTCACAAAAAAAGTTATTCAAGAATATCTCTTTCTCCTATGTGCTTTCATCCCTAACCCTAACCCTAACCCTTCCGAAAGTCGGAGAAGCTCAAGGATGGTACCGATCGATGCGCGCTACCCCATTTAGTGGGGGTAGAGCCTACTTGCAAGTCTCTCCGACCTTCACAAAAAAAGTTATTCAAGAATATCTCCTCAGATTTGGGGGAATTTCGTCGGTCGACCTCTTCCGAAGGTCGTACAAGCTCGGGGATGATACCAATCGATCCGCAGGACCCAAATTAGTCCAGATGCAACCACTTTCCAAGTCTCTCCGACCTTCACAAAAAAAGTTATTCAAGAATATCTCTTTCTCCTATGTGCTTTCATCCCTAACCCTAACCCTAACCCTTCCGAAAGTCGGAGAAGCTCAAGGATGGTACCGATCGATGCGCGCTACCCCATTTAGTGGGGGTAGAGCCTACTTGCAAGTCTCTCCGACCTTCACAAAAAAAGTTATTCAAGAATATCTCCTCAGATTTGGGGGAATTTCGTCGGTCGACCTCTTCCGAAGGTCGTACAAGCTCGGGGATGGTACCAATCGATCCGCAGGACCCAAATTAGTCCAGATGCAACCACTTTCCAAGTCTCTCCGACCTTCACAAAAAAAGTTATTCAAGAATATCTCTTTCTCCTATGTGCTTTCATCCCTAACCCTAACCCTAACCCTTCCGAAAGTCGGAGAAGCTCAAGGATGGTACCGATCGATGCGCGCTACCCCATTTAGTGGGGGTAGAGCCTACTTGCAAGTCTCTCCGACCTTCACAAAAAAAGTTATTCAAGAATATCTCTTTCTCCTATGTGCTTTCATCCCTAACCCTAACCCTAACCCTTCCGAAAGTCGGAGAAGCTCAAGGATGGTACCGATCGATGCGCGCAACCCCATTTAGTGGGGGTAGAGCCTACTTGCAAGTCTCTCCGACCTTCACAAAAAAAGTTATTCAAGAATATCTCCTCAGATTTGGGGGAATTTCGTCGGTCGACCTCTTCCGAAGGTCGTACAAGCTCGGGGATGATACCAATCGATCCGCAGGACCCAAATTAGTCCAGATGCAACCACTTTCCAAGTCTCTCCGACCTTCACAAAAAAAGTTATTCAAGAATATCTCTTTCTCCTATGTGCTTTCATCCCTAACCCTAACCCTAACCCTTCCGAAAGTCGGAGAAGCTCAAGGATGGTACCGATCGATGCGCGCTACCCCATTTAGTGGGGGTAGAGCCTACTTGCAAGTCTCTCCGACCTTCACAAAAAAAGTTATTCAAGAATATCTCTTTCTCCTATGTGCTTTCATCCCTAACCCTAACCCTAACCCTTCCGAAAGTCGGAGAAGCTCAAGGATGGTACCGATCGATGTGCGCTACCCCATTTAGTGGGGGTAGAGCCTACTTGCAAGTCTCTCCGACCTTCACAAAAAAAGTTATTCAAGAATATCTATTTCTCCTATGTGCTTTCATCCCTAACCCTAACCCTAACCCTTCCGAAAGTCGGAGAAGCTCAAGGATGGTACCGATCGATGCGCGCTACCCCATTTAGTGGGGGTAGAGCCTACTTGCAAGTCTCTCCGACCTTCACAAAAAAAGTTATTCAAGAATATCTCTTTCTCCTATGTGCTTTCATCCCTAACCCTAACCCTAACCCTTCCGAAAGTCGGAGAAGCTCAAGAATGGTACTGGTCGATGCGCGCAACCCCATTTAGTGGGGGTAGAGCCTACTTGCAAGTCTCTCCGACCTTCACAAAAAAAGTTATTCAAGAATATCTCCTCAGATTTGGGGGAATTTCGTCGGTCGACCTCTTCCGAAGGTCGTACAAGCTCGGGGATGGTACCAATCGATCCGCAGGACCCAAATTAGTCCAGATGCAACCACTTTCCAAGTCTCTCCGACCTTCACAAAAAAAGTTATTCAAGAATATCTCTTTCTCCTATGTGCTTTCATCCCTAACCCTAACCCTAACCCTTCCGAAAGTCGGAGAAGCTCAAGGATGGTACCGATCGATGCGCGCTACCCCATTTAGTGGGGGTAGAGCCTACTTGCAAGTCTCTCCGACCTTCACAAAAAAAGTTATTCAAGAATATCTCTTTCTCCTATGTGCTTTCATCCCTAACCCTAACCCTAACCCTTCCGAAAGTCGGAGAAGCTCAAGGATGGTACCGATCGATGCGCGCTACCCCATTTAGTGGGGGTAGAGCCTACTTGCAAGTCTCTCCGACCTTCACAAAAAAAGTTATTCAAGAATATCTCTTTCTCCTATGTGCTTTCATCCCTAACCCTAACCCTAACCCTTCCGAAAGTCGGAGAAGCTCAAGGATGGTACCGATCGATGCGCGCAACCCCATTTAGTGGGGGTAGAGCCTACTTGCAAGTCTCTCCGACCTTCACAAAAAAAGTTATTCAAGAATATCTCCTCAGATTTGGGGGAATTTCGTCGGTCGACCTCTTCCGAAGGTCGTACAAGCTCGGGGATGATACCAATCGATCCGCAGGACCCAAATTAGTCCAGATGCAACCACTTTCCAAGTCTCTCCGACCTTCACAAAAAAAGTTATTCAAGAATATCTCTTTCTCCTATGTGCTTTCATCCCTAACCCTAACCCTAACCCTTCCGAAAGTCGGAGAAGCTCAAGGATGGTACCGATCGATGCGCGCTACCCCATTTAGTGGGGGTAGAGCCTACTTGCAAGTCTCTCCGACCTTCACAAAAAAAGTTATTCAAGAATATCTCTTTCTCCTATGTGCTTTCATCCCTAACCCTAACCCTAACCCTTCCGAAAGTCGGAGAAGCTCAAGGATGGTACCGATCGATGTGCGCTACCCCATTTAGTGGGGGTAGAGCCTACTTGCAAGTCTCTCCGACCTTCACAAAAAAAGTTATTCAAGAATATCTATTTCTCCTATGTGCTTTCATCCCTAACCCTAACCCTAACCCTTCCGAAAGTCGGAGAAGCTCAAGGATGGTACCGATCGATGCGCGCTACCCCATTTAGTGGGGGTAGAGCCTACTTGCAAGTCTCTCCGACCTTCACAAAAAAAGTTATTCAAGAATATCTCTTTCTCCTATGTGCTTTCATCCCTAACCCTAACCCTAACCCTTCCGAAAGTCGGAGAAGCTCAAGGATGGTACTGGTCGATGCGCACAACCCCATTTAGTGGGGGTAGAGCCTACTTGCAAGTCTCTCCGACCTTCACAAAAAAAGTTATTCAAGAATATCTCCTCAGATTTGGGGGAATTTCGTCGGTCGACCTCTTCCGAAGGTCGTACAAGCTCGGGGATAGTACCAATCGATCCGCAGGACCCAAATTAGTCCAGATGCAACCACTTTCCAAGTCTCTCCGACCTTCACAAAAAAAGTTATTCAAGAATATCTCTTTCTCCTATGTGCTTTCATCCCTAACCCTAACCCTTCCGAAAGTCGGACAAGCTCAAGGATGGTACCGATCGATGCGCGCTACCCCATTTAGTGGGGGTAGAGCCTACTTGCAAGTCTCTCCGACCTTCACAAAAAAAGTTATTCAAGAATATCTCTTTCTCCTATGTGCTTTCATCCCTAACCCTAACCCTAACCCTTCCGAAAGTCGGAGAAGCTCAAGGATGGTACCGATCGATGCGCGCTACCCCATTTAGTGGGGGTAGAGCCTACTTGCAAGTCTCTCCGACCTTCACAAAAAAAGTTATTCAAGAATATCTCTTTCTCCTATGTGCTTTCATCCCTAACCCTAACCCTAACCCTTCCGAAAGTCGGAGAAGCTCAAGGATGGTACCGATCGATGCGCGCTACCCCATTTAGTGGGGGTAGAGCCTACTTGCAAGTCTCTCCGACCTTCACAAAAAAAGTTATTCAAGAATATCTCCTCAGATTTGGGGGAATTTCGTCGGTCGACCTCTTCCGAAGGTCGTACAAGCTCGGGGATGGTACCAATCGATCCGCAGGACCCAAATTAGTCCAGATGCAACCACTTTCCAAGTCTCTCCGACCTTCACAAAAAAAGTTATTCAAGAATATCTCTTTCTCCTATGTGCTTTCATCCCTAACCCTAACCCTTCCGAAAGTCGGAGAAGCTCAAGGATGGTACCGATCGATGTGCGCTACCCCATTTAGTGGGGGTAGAGCCTACTTGCAAGTCTCTCCGACCTTCACAAAAAAAGTTATTCAAGAATATCTCTTTCTCCTATGTGCTTTCATCCCTAACCCTAACCCTAACCCTTCCGAAAGTCGGAGAAGCTCAAGGATGGTACCGATCGATGCGCGCTACCCCATTTAGTGGGGGTAGAGCCTACTTGCAAGTCTCTCCGACCTTCACAAAAAAAGTTATTCAAGAATATCTCTTTCTCCTATGTGCTTTCATCCCTAACCCTAACCCTAACCCTTCCGAAAGTCGGAGAAGCTCAAGGATGGTACCGATCGATGCGCGCTACCCCATTTAGTGGGGGTAGAGCCTACTTGCAAGTCTCTCCGACCTTCACAAAAAAAGTTATTCAAGAATATCTCCTCAGATTTGGGGGAATTTCGTCGGTCGACCTCTTCCGAAGGTCGTACAAGCTCGGGGATGGTACCAATCGATCCGCAGAACCCAAATTAGTCCAGATGCAACCACTTTCCAAGTCTCTCCGACCTTCACAAAAAAAGTTATTCAAGAATATCTCTTTCTCCTATGTGCTTTCATCCCTAACCCTAACCCTAACCCTTCCGAAAGTCGGAAAAGCTCAAGGATGGTACCGATCGATGCGCGCTACCCCATTTAGTGGGGGTAGAGCCTACTTGCAAGTCTCTCCGACCTTCACAAAAAAAGTTATTCAAGAATATCTCTTTCTCCTATGTGCTTTCATCCCTAACCCTAACCCTTCCGAAAGTCGGAGAAGCTCGAGGATGGTACCGATCGATGCGCGCTACCCCATTTAGTGGGGGTAGAGCCTACTTGCAAGTCTCTCCGACCTTCACAAAAAAAGTTATTCAAGAATATCTCTTTCTCCTATGTGCTTTCATCCCTAACCCTAACCCTAACCCTTCCGAAAGTCGGAGAAGCTCAAGGATGGTACCGATCGATGCGCGCTACCCCATTTAGTGGGGGTAGAGCCTACTTGCAAGTCTCTCCGACCTTCACAAAAAAAGTTATTCAAGAATATCTCCTCAGATTTGGGGGAATTTCGTCGGTCGACCTCTTCCGAAGGTCGTACAAGCTCGGGGATGGTACCAATCGATCCGCAGGACCCAAATTAGTCCAGATGCAACCACTTTCCAAGTCTCTCCGACCTTCACAAAAAAAGTTATTCAAGAATATCTCTTTCTCCTATGTGCTTTCATCCCTAACCCTAACCCTAACCCTTCCGAAAGTCGGAGAAGCTCAAGGATGGTACCGATCGATGCGCGCTACCCCATTTAGTGGGGGTAGAGCCTACTTGCAAGTCTCTCCGACCTTCACAAAAAAAGTTATTCAAGAATATCTCTTTCTCCTATGTGCTTTCATCCCTAACCCTAACCCTAACCCTTCCGAAAGTCGGAGAAGCTCAAGGATGGTACCGATCGATGCGCGCTACCCCATTTAGTGGGGGTAGAGCCTACTTGCAAGTCTCTCCGACCTTCACAAAAAAAGTTATTCAAGAATATCTCTTTCTCCTATGTGCTTTCATCCCTAACCCTAACCCTAACCCTTCCGAAAGTCGGAGAAGCTCAAGGATGGTACCGATCGATGCGCGCTACCCCATTTAGTGGGGGTAGAGCCTACTTGCAAGTCTCTCCGACCTTCACAAAAAAAGTTATTCAAGAATATCTCTTTCTCCTATGTGCTTTCATCCCTAACCCTAACCCTAACCCTTCCGAAAGTCGGAGAAGCTCAAGGATGGTACCGATCGATGCGCGCTACCCCATTTAGTGGGGGTAGAGCCTACTTGCAAGTCTCTCCGACCTTCACAAAAAAAGTTATTCAAGAATATCTCTTTCTCCTATGTGCTTTCATCCCTAACCCTAACCCTAACCCTTCCGAAAGTCGGAGAAGCTCAAGGATGGTACCGATCGATGCGCGCTACCCCATTTAGTGGGGGTAGAGCCTACTTGCAAGTCTCTCCGACCTTCACAAAAAAAGTTATTCAAGAATATCTCTTTCTCCTATGTGCTTTCATCCCTAACCCTAACCCTAACCCTTCCAAAAGTCGGAGAAGCTCAAGGATGGTACCGATCGATGCGCGCTACCCCATTTAGTGGGGGTAGAGCCTACTTGCAAGTCTCTCCGACCTTCACAAAAAAAGTTATTCAAGAATATCTCCTCAGATTTGGGGGAATTTCGTCGGTCGACCTCTTCCGAAGGTCGTACAAGCTCGGGGATGGTACCAATCGATCCGCAGGACCCAAATTAGTCCAGATGCAACCACTTTCCAAGTCTCTCCGACCTTCACAAAAAAAGTTATTCAAGAATATCTCTTTCTCCTATGTGCTTTCATCCCTAACCCTAACCCTTCCGAAAGTCGGAGAAGCTCAAGGATGGTACCGATCGATGCGCGCTACCCCATTTAGTGGGGGTAGAGCCTACTTGCAAGTCTCTCCGACCTTCACAAAAAAAGTTATTCAAGAATATCTCTTTCTCCTATGTGCTTTCATCCCTAACCCTAACCCTAACCCTTCCGAAAGTCGGAGAAGCTCAAGGATGGTACCGATCGATGCGCGCTACCCCATTTAGTGGGGGTAGAGCCTACTTGCAAGTCTCTCCGACCTTCACAAAAAAAGTTATTCAAGAATATCTCTTTCTCCTATGTGCTTTCATCCCTAACCCTAACCCTAACCCTTCCGAAAGTCGGAGAAGCTCAAGGATGGTACCGATCGATGCGCGCTACCCCATTTAGTGGGGGTAGAGCCTACTTGCAAGTCTCTCCGACCTTCACAAAAAAAGTTATTCAAGAATATCTCCTCAGATTTGGGGGAATTTCGTCGGTCGACCTCTTTCGAAGGTCGTACAAGCTCGGGGATGGTACCAATCGATCCGCAGGACCCAAATTAGTCCAGATGCAACCACTTTCCAAGTCTCTCCGACCTTCACAAAAAAAGTTATTCAAGAATATCTCTTTCTCCTATGTGCTTTCATCCCTAACCCTAACCCTAACCCTTCCGAAAGTCGGAGAAGCTCAAGGATGGTACCGATCGATGCGCGCAACCCCATTTAGTGGGGGTAGAGCCTACTTGCAAGTCTCTCCGACCTTCACAAAAAAAGTTATTCAAGAATATCTCTTTCTCCTATGTGCTTTCATCCCTAACCCTAACCCTAACCCTTCCGAAAGTCGGAGAAGCTCAAAGATGGTACCGATCGATGCGCGCTACCCCATTTAGTGGGGGTAGAGCCTACTTGCAAGTCTCTCCGACCTTCACAAAAAAAGTTATTCAAGAATATCTCTTTCTCCTATGTGCTTTCATCCCTAACCCTAACCCTTCCGAAAGTCGGAGAAGCTCAAGGATGGTACCGATCGATGCGCGCTACCCCATTTAGTGGGGGTAGAGCCTACTTGCAAGTCTCTCCGACCTTCACAAAAAAAGTTATTCAAGAATATCTCTTTCTCCTATGTGCTTTCATCCCTAACCCTAACCCTAACCCTTCCGAAAGTCGGAGAAGCTCAAGGATGGTACCGATCGATGCGCGCTACCCCATTTAGTGGGGGTAGAGCCTACTTGCAAGTCTCTCCGACCTTCACAAAAAAAGTTATTCAAGAATATCTCTTTCTCCTATGTGCTTTCATCCCTAACCCTAACCCTAACCCTTCCGAAAGTCGGAGAAGCTCAAGGATGGTACCGATCGATGCGCGCTACCCCATTTAGTGGGGGTAGAGCCTACTTGCAAGTCTCTCCGACCTTCACAAAAAAAGTTATTCAAGAATATCTCTTTCTCCTATGTGCTTTCATCCCTAACCCTTCCAAAAGTCGGAGAAGCTCAAGGATGGTACCGATCGATGCGCGCTACCCCATTTAGTGGGGGTAGAGCCTACTTGCAAGTCCCTCCGACCTTCACAAAAAACGTTATTCAAGAATATCTCTTTCTCCTATGTGCTTTCATCCCTAACCCTAACCCTAACCCTTCCGAAAGTCGGAGAAGCTCAAGGATGGTACCGATCGATGTGCGCTACCCCATTTAGTGGGGGTAGAGCCTACTTGCAAGTCTCTCCGACCTTCACAAAAAAAGTTATTCAAGAATATCTCTTTCTCCTATGTGCTTTCATCCCTAACCCTAACCCTAACCCTTCCGAAAGTCGGAGAAGCTCAAGGATGGTACCGATCGATGCGCGCTACCCCATTTAGTGGGGGTAGAGCCTACTTGCAAGTCTCTCCGACCTTCACAAAAAAAGTTATTCAAGAATATCTCTTTCTCCTATGTGCTTTCATCCCTAACCCTAACCCTAACCCTTCCGAAAGTCGGAGAAGCTCAAGGATGGTACCGATCGATGCGCGCTACCCCATTTAGTGGGGGTAGAGCCTACTTGCAAGTCTCTCCGACCTTCACAAAAAAAGTTATTCAAGAATATCTCCTCAGATTTGGGGGAATTTCGTCGGTCGACCTCTTCCGAAGGTCGTACAAGCTCGGGGATGGTACCAATCGATCCGCAGAACCCAAATTAGTCCAGATGCAACCACTTTCCAAGTCTCTCCGACCTTCACAAAAAAAGTTATTCAAGAATATCTCTTTCTCCTATGTGCTTTCATCCCTAACCCTAACCCTAACCCTTCCGAAAGTCGGAGAAGCTCAAGGATGGTACCGATCGATGCGCGCTACCCCATTTAGTGGGGGTAGAGCCTACTTGCAAGTCTCTCCGACCTTCACAAAAAAAGTTATTCAAGAATATCTCTTTCTCCTATGTGCTTTCATCCCTAACCCTAACCCTAACCCTTCCGAAAGTCGGAGAAGCTCGAGGATGGTACCGATCGATGCGCGCTACCCCATTTAGTGGGGGTAGAGCCTACTTGCAAGTCTCTCCGACCTTCACAAAAAAAGTTATTCAAGAATATCTCTTTCTCCTATGTGCTTTCATCCCTAACCCTAACCCTAACCCTTCCGAAAGTCGGAGAAGCTCAAGGATGGTACCGATCGATGCGCGCTACCCCATTTAGTGGGGGTAGAGCCTACTTGCAAGTCTCTCCGACCTTCACAAAAAAAGTTATTCAAGAATATCTCCTCAGATTTGGGGGAATTTCGTCGGTCGACCTCTTCCGAAGGTCGTACAAGCTCGGGGATGGTACCAATCGATCCGCAGGACCCAAATTAGTCCAGATGCAACCACTTTCCAAGTCTCTCCGACCTTCACAAAAAAAGTTATTCAAGAATATCTCTTTCTCCTATGTGCTTTCATCCCTAACCCTAACCCTAACCCTTCCGAAAGTCGGAGAAGCTCAAGGATGGTACCGATCGATGCGCGCTACCCCATTTAGTGGGGGTAGAGCCTACTTGCAAGTCTCTCCGACCTTCACAAAAAAAGTTATTCAAGAATATCTCTTTCTCCTATGTGCTTTCATCCCTAACCCTAACCCTAACCCTTCCGAAAGTCGGAGAAGCTCAAGGATGGTACCGATCGATGCGCGCTACCCCATTTAGTGGGGGTAGAGCCTACTTGCAAGTCTCTCCGACCTTCACAAAAAAAGTTATTCAAGAATATCTCCTCAGATTTGGGGGAATTTCGTCGGTCGACCTCTTCCGAAGGTCGTACAAGCTCGGGGATGGTACCAATCGATCCGCAGAACCCAAATTAGTCCAGATGCAACCACTTTCCAAGTCTCTCCGACCTTCACAAAAAAAGTTATTCAAGAATATCTCTTTCTCCTATGTGCTTTCATCCCTAACCCTAACCCTAACCCTTCCGAAAGTCGGAGAAGCTCAAGGATGGTACCGATCGATGCGCGCTACCCCATTTAGTGGGGGTAGAGCCTACTTGCAAGTCTCTCCGACCTTCACAAAAAAAGTTATTCAAGAATATCTCTTTCTCCTATGTGCTTTCATCCCTAACCCTAACCCTAACCCTTCCGAAAGTCGGAGAAGCTCAAGGATGGTACTGGTCGATGCGCACAACCCCATTTAGTGGGGGTAGAGCCTACTTGCAAGTCTCTCCGACCTTCACAAAAAAAGTTATTCAAGAATATCTCCTCAGATTTGGGGGAATTTCGTCGGTCGACCTCTTCCGAAGGTCGTACAAGCTCGGGGATGGTACCAATCGATCCGCAGGACCCAAATTAGTCCAGATGCAACCACTTTCCAAGTCTCTCCGACCTTCACAAAAAAAGTTATTCAAGAATATCTCTTTCTCCTATGTGCTTTCATCCCTAACCCTAACCCTTCCGAAAGTCGGACAAGCTCAAGGATGGTACCGATCGATGCGCGCTACCCCATTTAGTGGGGGTAGAGCCTACTTGCAAGTCTCTCCGACCTTCACAAAAAAAGTTATTCAAGAATATCTCTTTCTCCTATGTGCTTTCATCCCTAACCCTAACCCTAACCCTTCCGAAAGTCGGAGAAGCTCAAGGATGGTACCGATCGATGCGCGCTACCCCATTTAGTGGGGGTAGAGCCTACTTGCAAGTCTCTCCGACCTTCACAAAAAAAGTTATTCAAGAATATCTCTTTCTCCTATGTGCTTTCATCCCTAACCCTAACCCTAACCCTTCCGAAAGTCGGAGAAGCTCAAGGATGGTACCGATCGATGCGCGCTACCCCATTTAGTGGGGGTAGAGCCTACTTGCAAGTCTCTCCGACCTTCACAAAAAAAGTTATTCAAGAATATCTCCTCAGATTTGGGGGAATTTCGTCGGTCGACCTCTTCCGAAGGTCGTACAAGCTCGGGGATGGTACCAATCGATCCGCAGGACCCAAATTAGTCCAGATGCAACCACTTTCCAAGTCTCTCCGACCTTCACAAAAAAAGTTATTCAAGAATATCTCTTTCTCCTATGTGCTTTCATCCCTAACCCTAACCCTAACCCTTCCGAAAGTCGGAGAAGCTCAAGGATGGTACCGATCGATGTGCGCTACCCCATTTAGTGGGGGTAGAGCCTACTTGCAAGTCTCTCCGACCTTCACAAAAAAAGTTATTCAAGAATATCTCTTTCTCCTATGTGCTTTCATCCCTAACCCTAACCCTAACCCTTCCGAAAGTCGGAGAAGCTCAAGGATGGTACCGATCGATGCGCGCTACCCCATTTAGTGGGGGTAGAGCCTACTTGCAAGTCTCTCCGACCTTCACAAAAAAAGTTATTCAAGAATATCTCTTTCTCCTATGTGCTTTCATCCCTAACCCTAACCCTAACCCTTCCGAAAGTCGGAGAAGCTCAAGGATGGTACCGATCGATGCGCGCTACCCCATTTAGTGGGGGTAGAGCCTACTTGCAAGTCTCTCCGACCTTCACAAAAAAAGTTATTCAAGAATATCTCCTCAGATTTGGGGGAATTTCGTCGGTCGACCTCTTCCGAAGGTCGTACAAGCTCGGGGATGGTACCAATCGATCCGCAGAACCCAAATTAGTCCAGATGCAACCACTTTCCAAGTCTCTCCGACCTTCACAAAAAAAGTTATTCAAGAATATCTCTTTCTCCTATGTGCTTTCATCCCTAACCCTAACCCTAACCCTTCCGAAAGTCGGAGAAGCTCAAGGATGGTACCGATCGATGCGCGTTACCCCATTTAGTGGGGGTAGAGCCTACTTGCAAGTCTCTCCGACCTTCACAAAAAAAGTTATTCAAGAATATCTCTTTCTCCTATGTGCTTTCATCCCTAACCCTAACCCTAACCCTTCCGAAAGTCGGAGAAGCTCGAGGATGGTACCGATCGATGCGCGCTACCCCATTTAGTGGGGGTAGAGCCTACTTGCAAGTCTCTCCGACCTTCACAAAAAAAGTTATTCAAGAATATCTCTTTCTCCTATGTGCTTTCATCCCTAACCCTAACCCTAACCCTTCCGAAAGTCGGAGAAGCTCAAGGATGGTACCGATCGATGCGCGCTACCCCATTTAGTGGGGGTAGAGCCTACTTGCAAGTCTCTCCGACCTTCACAAAAAAAGTTATTCAAGAATATCTCCTCAGATTTGGGGGAATTTCGTCGGTCGACCTCTTCCGAAGGTCGTACAAGCTCGGGGATGGTACCAATCGATCCGCAGGACCCAAATTAGTCCAGATGCAACCACTTTCCAAGTCTCTCCGACCTTCACAAAAAAAGTTATTCAAGAATATCTCTTTCTCCTATGTGCTTTCATCCCTAACCCTAACCCTAACCCTTCCGAAAGTCGGAGAAGCTCAAGGATGGTACCGATCGATGCGCGCTACCCCATTTAGTGGGGGTAGAGCCTACTTGCAAGTCTCTCCGACCTTCACAAAAAAAGTTATTCAAGAATATCTCTTTCTCCTATGTGCTTTCATCCCTAACCCTAACCCTAACCCTTCCGAAAGTCGGAGAAGCTCAAGGATGGTACCGATCGATGCGCGCTACCCCATTTAGTGGGGGTAGAGCCTACTTGCAAGTCTCTCCGACCTTCACAAAAAAAGTTATTCAAGAATATCTCTTTCTCCTATGTGCTTTCATCCCTAACCCTAACCCTAACCCTTCCGAAAGTCGGAGAAGCTCAAGGATGGTACCGATCGATGCGCGCTACCCCATTTAGTGGGGGTAGAGCCTACTTGCAAGTCTCTCCGACCTTCACAAAAAAAGTTATTCAAGAATATCTCTTTCTCCTATGTGCTTTCATCCCTAACCCTAACCCTAACCCTTCCGAAAGTCGGAGAAGCTCAAGGATGGTACCGATCGATGCGCGCTACCCCATTTAGTGGGGGTAGAGCCTACTTGCAAGTCTCTCCGACCTTCACAAAAAAAGTTATTCAAGAATATCTCTTTCTCCTATGTGCTTTCATCCCTAACCCTAACCCTAACCCTTCCGAAAGTCGGAGAAGCTCAAGGATGGTACCGATCGATGCGCGCTACCCCATTTAGTGGGGGTAGAGCCTACTTGCAAGTCTCTCCGACCTTCACAAAAAAAGTTATTCAAGAATATCTCTTTCTCCTATGTGCTTTCATCCCTAACCCTAACCCTAACCCTTCCAAAAGTCGGAGAAGCTCAAGGATGGTACCGATCGATGCGCGCTACCCCATTTAGTGGGGGTAGAGCCTACTTGCAAGTCTCTCCGACCTTCACAAAAAAAGTTATTCAAGAATATCTCCTCAGATTTGGGGGAATTTCGTCGGTCGACCTCTTCCGAAGGTCGTACAAGCTCGGGGATGGTACCAATCGATCCGCAGGACCCAAATTAGTCCAGATGCAACCACTTTCCAAGTCTCTCCGACCTTCACAAAAAAAGTTATTCAAGAATATCTCTTTCTCCTATGTGCTTTCATCCCTAACCCTAACCCTAACCCTTCCGAAAGTCGGAGAAGCTCAAGGATGGTACCGATCGATGCGCGCTACCCCATTTAGTGGGGGTAGAGCCTACTTGCAAGTCTCTCCGACCTTCACAAAAAAAGTTATTCAAGAATATCTCTTTCTCCTATGTGCTTTCATCCCTAACCCTAACCCTAACCCTTCCGAAAGTCGGAGAAGCTCAAGGATGGTACCGATCGATGCGCGCTACCCCATTTAGTGGGGGTAGAGCCTACTTGCAAGTCTCTCCGACCTTCACAAAAAAAGTTATTCAAGAATATCTCTTTCTCCTATGTGCTTTCATCCCTAACCCTAACCCTAACCCTTCCGAAAGTCGGAGAAGCTCAAGGATGGTACCGATCGATGCGCGCTACCCCATTTAGTGGGGGTAGAGCCTACTTGCAAGTCTCTCCGACCTTCACAAAAAAAGTTATTCAAGAATATCTCCTCAGATTTGGGGGAATTTCGTCGGTCGACCTCTTTCGAAGGTCGTACAAGCTCGGGGATGGTACCAATCGATCCGCAGGACCCAAATTAGTCCAGATGCAACCACTTTCCAAGTCTCTCCGACCTTCACAAAAAAAGTTATTCAAGAATATCTCTTTCTCCTATGTGCTTTCATCCCTAACCCTAACCCTAACCCTTCCGAAAGTCGGAGAAGCTCAAGGATGGTACCGATCGATGCGCGCAACCCCATTTAGTGGGGGTAGAGCCTACTTGCAAGTCTCTCCGACCTTCACAAAAAAAGTTATTCAAGAATATCTCTTTCTCCTATGTGCTTTCATCCCTAACCCTAACCCTAACCCTTCCGAAAGTCGGAGAAGCTCAAAGATGGTACCGATCGATGCGCGCTACCCCATTTAGTGGGGGTAGAGCCTACTTGCAAGTCTCTCCGACCTTCACAAAAAAAGTTATTCAAGAATATCTCTTTCTCCTATGTGCTTTCATCCCTAACCCTAACCCTTCCGAAAGTCGGAGAAGCTCAAGGATGGTACCGATCGATGCGCGCTACCCCATTTAGTGGGGGTAGAGCCTACTTGCAAGTCTCTCCGACCTTCACAAAAAAAGTTATTCAAGAATATCTCTTTCTCCTATGTGCTTTCATCCCTAACCCTAACCCTAACCCTTCCGAAAGTCGGAGAAGCTCAAGGATGGTACCGATCGATGCGCGCTACCCCATTTAGTGGGGGTAGAGCCTACTTGCAAGTCTCTCCGACCTTCACAAAAAAAGTTATTCAAGAATATCTCTTTCTCCTATGTGCTTTCATCCCTAACCCTAACCCTAACCCTTCCGAAAGTCGGAGAAGCTCAAGGATGGTACCGATCGATGCGCGCTACCCCATTTAGTGGGGGTAGAGCCTACTTGCAAGTCTCTCCGACCTTCACAAAAAAAGTTATTCAAGAATATCTCCTCAGATTTGGGGGAATTTCGTCGGTCGACCTCTTTCGAAGGTCGTACAAGCTCGGGGATGGTACCAATCGATCCGCAGGACCCAAATTAGTCCAGATGCAACCACTTTCCAAGTCTCTCCGACCTTCACAAAAAAAGTTATTCAAGAATATCTCTTTCTCCTATGTGCTTTCATCCCTAACCCTAACCCTAACCCTTCCGAAAGTCGGAGAAGCTCAAGGATGGTACCGATCGATGCGCGCAACCCCATTTAGTGGGGGTAGAGCCTACTTGCAAGTCTCTCCGACCTTCACAAAAAAAGTTATTCAAGAATATCTCTTTCTCCTATGTGCTTTCATCCCTAACCCTAACCCTAACCCTTCCGAAAGTCGGAGAAGCTCAAAGATGGTACCGATCGATGCGCGCTACCCCATTTAGTGGGGGTAGAGCCTACTTGCAAGTCTCTCCGACCTTCACAAAAAAAGTTATTCAAGAATATCTCTTTCTCCTATGTGCTTTCATCCCTAACCCTAACCCTTCCGAAAGTCGGAGAAGCTCAAGGATGGTACCGATCGATGCGCGCTACCCCATTTAGTGGGGGTAGAGCCTACTTGCAAGTCTCTCCGACCTTCACAAAAAAAGTTATTCAAGAATATCTCTTTCTCCTATGTGCTTTCATCCCTAACCCTAACCCTAACCCTTCCGAAAGTCGGAGAAGCTCAAGGATGGTACCGATCGATGCGCGCTACCCCATTTAGTGGGGGTAGAGCCTACTTGCAAGTCTCTCCGACCTTCACAAAAAAAGTTATTCAAGAATATCTCTTTCTCCTATGTGCTTTCATCCCTAACCCTAACCCTAACCCTTCCGAAAGTCGGAGAAGCTCAAGGATGGTACCGATCGATGCGCGCTACCCCATTTAGTGGGGGTAGAGCCTACTTGCAAGTCTCTCCGACCTTCACAAAAAAAGTTATTCAAGAATATCTCTTTCTCCTATGTGCTTTCATCCCTAACCCTAACCCTTCCAAAAGTCGGAGAAGCTCAAGGATGGTACCGATCGATGCGCGCTACCCCATTTAGTGGGGGTAGAGCCTACTTGCAAGTCCCTCCGACCTTCACAAAAAACGTTATTCAAGAATATCTCTTTCTCCTATGTGCTTTCATCCCTAACCCTAACCCTAACCCTTCCGAAAGTCGGAGAAGCTCAAGGATGGTACCGATCGATGTGCGCTACCCCATTTAGTGGGGGTAGAGCCTACTTGCAAGTCTCTCCGACCTTCACAAAAAAAGTTATTCAAGAATATCTCTTTCTCCTATGTGCTTTCATCCCTAACCCTAACCCTAACCCTTCCGAAAGTCGGAGAAGCTCAAGGATGGTACCGATCGATGCGCGCTACCCCATTTAGTGGGGGTAGAGCCTACTTGCAAGTCTCTCCGACCTTCACAAAAAAAGTTATTCAAGAATATCTCTTTCTCCTATGTGCCTTCATCCCTAACCCTAACCCTAACCCTTCCGAAAGTCGGAGAAGCTCAAGGATGGTACCGATCGATGCGCGCTACCCCATTTAGTGGGGGTAGAGCCTACTTGCAAGTCTCTCCGACCTTCACAAAAAAAGTTATTCAAGAATATCTCCTCAGATTTGGGGGAATTTCGTCGGTCGACCTCTTCCGAAGGTCGTACAAGCTCGGGGATGGTACCAATCGATCCGCAGAACCCAAATTAGTCCAGATGCAACCACTTTCCAAGTCTCTCCGACCTTCACAAAAAAAGTTATTCAAGAATATCTCTTTCTCCTATGTGCTTTCATCCCTAACCCTAACCCTAACCCTTCCGAAAGTCGGAGAAGCTCAAGGATGGTACCGATCGATGCGCGCTACCCCATTTAGTGGGGGTAGAGCCTACTTGCAAGTCTCTCCGACCTTCACAAAAAAAGTTATTCAAGAATATCTCTTTCTCCTATGTGCTTTCATCCCTAACCCTAACCCTAACCCTTCCGAAAGTCGGAGAAGCTCGAGGATGGTACCGATCGATGCGCGCTACCCCATTTAGTGGGGGTAGAGCCTACTTGCAAGTCTCTCCGACCTTCACAAAAAAAGTTATTCAAGAATATCTCTTTCTCCTATGTGCTTTCATCCCTAACCCTAACCCTAACCCTTCCGAAAGTCGGAGAAGCTCAAGGATGCTACCGATCGATGCGCGCTACCCCATTTAGTGGGGGTAGAGCCTACTTGCAAGTCTCTCCGACCTTCACAAAAAAAGTTATTCAAGAATATCTCTTTCTCCTATGTGCTTTCATCCCTAACCCTAACCCTAACCCTTCCGAAAGTCGGAGAAGCTCAAGGATGGTACCGATCGATGCGCGCTACCCCATTTAGTGGGGGTAGAGCCTACTTGCAAGTCTCTCCGACCTTCACAAAAAAAGTTATTCAAGAATATCTCTTTCTCCTATGTGCTTTCATCCCTAACCCTAACCCTAACCCTTCCGAAAGTCGGAGAAGCTCAAGGATGGTACCGATCGATGCGCGCTACCCCATTTAGTGGGGGTAGAGCCTACTTGCAAGTCTCTCCGACCTTCACAAAAAAAGTTATTCAAGAATATCTCTTTCTCCTATGTGCTTTCATCCCTAACCCTAACCCTAACCCTTCCGAAAGTCGGAGAAGCTCAAGGATGGTACCGATCGATGCGCGCTACCCCATTTAGTGGGGGTAGAGCCTACTTGCAAGTCTCTCCGACCTTCACAAAAAAAGTTATTCAAGAATATCTCTTTCTCCTATGTGCTTTCATCCCTAACCCTAACCCTAACCCTTCCGAAAGTCGGAGAAGCTCAAGGATGGTACCGATCGATGCGCGCTACCCCATTTAGTGGGGGTAGAGCCTACTTGCAAGTCTCTCCGACCTTCACAAAAAAAGTTATTCAAGAATATCTCTTTCTCCTATGTGCTTTCATCCCTAACCCTAACCCTAACCCTTCCAAAAGTCGGAGAAGCTCAAGGATGGTACCGATCGATGCGCGCTACCCCATTTAGTGGGGGTAGAGCCTACTTGCAAGTCTCTCCGACCTTCACAAAAAAAGTTATTCAAGAATATCTCCTCAGATTTGGGGGAATTTCGTCGGTCGACCTCTTCCGAAGGTCGTACAAGCTCGGGGATGGTACCAATCGATCCGCAGGACCCAAATTAGTCCAGATGCAACCACTTTCCAAGTCTCTCCGACCTTCACAAAAAAAGTTATTCAAGAATATCTCTTTCTCCTATGTGCTTTCATCCCTAACCCTAACCCTAACCCTTCCGAAAGTCGGAGAAGCTCAAGGATGGTACCGATCGATGCGCGCTACCCCATTTAGTGGGGGTAGAGCCTACTTGCAAGTCTCTCCGACCTTCACAAAAAAAGTTATTCAAGAATATCTCTTTCTCCTATGTGCTTTCATCCCTAACCCTAACCCTAACCCTTCCGAAAGTCGGAGAAGCTCAAGGATGGTACCGATCGATGCGCGCTACCCCATTTAGTGGGGGTAGAGCCTACTTGCAAGTCTCTCCGACCTTCACAAAAAAAGTTATTCAAGAATATCTCTTTCTCCTATGTGCTTTCATCCCTAACCCTAACCCTAACCCTTCCGAAAGTCGGAGAAGCTCAAGGATGGTACCGATCGATGCGCGCTACCCCATTTAGTGGGGGTAGAGCCTACTTGCAAGTCTCTCCGACCTTCACAAAAAAAGTTATTCAAGAATATCTCCTCAGATTTGGGGGAATTTCGTCGGTCGACCTCTTTCGAAGGTCGTACAAGCTCGGAGATGGTACCAATCGATCCGCAGGACCCAAATTAGTCCAGATGCAACCACTTTCCAAGTCTCTCCGACCTTCACAAAAAAAGTTATTCAAGAATATCTCTTTCTCCTATGTGCTTTCATCCCTAACCCTAACCCTAACCCTTCCGAAAGTCGGAGAAGCTCAAGGATGGTACCGATCGATGCGCGCAACCCCATTTAGTGGGAGTAGAGCCTACTTGCAAGTCTCTCCGACCTTCACAAAAAAAGTTATTCAAGAATATCTCTTTCTCCTATGTGCTTTCATCCCTAACCCTAACCCTAACCCTTCCGAAAGTCGGAGAAGCTCAAAGATGGTACCGATCGATGCGCGCTACCCCATTTAGTGGGGGTAGAGCCTACTTGCAAGTCTCTCCGACCTTCACAAAAAAAGTTATTCAAGAATATCTCTTTCTCCTATGTGCTTTCATCCCTAACCCTAACCCTTCCGAAAGTCGGAGAAGCTCAAGGATGGTACCGATCGATGCGCGCTACCCCATTTAGTGGGGGTAGAGCCTACTTGCAAGTCTCTCCGACCTTCACAAAAAAAGTTATTCAAGAATATCTCTTTCTCCTATGTGCTTTCATCCCTAACCCTAACCCTAACCCTTCCGAAAGTCGGAGAAGCTCAAGGATGGTACCGATCGATGCGCGCTACCCCATTTAGTGGGGGTAGAGCCTACTTGCAAGTCTCTCCGACCTTCACAAAAAAAGTTATTCAAGAATATCTCTTTCTCCTATGTGCTTTCATCCCTAACCCTAACCCTAACCCTTCCGAAAGTCGGAGAAGCTCAAGGATGGTACCGATCGATGCGCGCTACCCCATTTAGTGGGGGTAGAGCCTACTTGCAAGTCTCTCCGACCTTCACAAAAAAAGTTATTCAAGAATATCTCTTTCTCCTATGTGCTTTCATCCCTAACCCTAACCCTTCCAAAAGTCGGAGAAGCTCAAGGATGGTACCGATCGATGCGCGCTACCCCATTTAGTGGGGGTAGAGCCTACTTGCAAGTCCCTCCGACCTTCACAAAAAACGTTATTCAAGAATATCTCTTTCTCCTATGTGCTTTCATCCCTAACCCTAACCCTAACCCTTCCGAAAGTCGGAGAAGCTCAAGGATGGTACCGATCGATGCGCGCTACCCCATTTAGTGGGGGTAGAGCCTACTTGCAAGTCTCTCCGACCTTCACAAAAAAAGTTATTCAAGAATATCTCCTCAGATTTGGGGGAATTTCGTCGGTCGACCTCTTCCGAAGGTCGTACAAGCTCGGGGATGGTACCAATCGATCCGCAGGACCCAAATTAGTCCAGATGCAACCACTTTCCAAGTCTCTCCGACCTTCACAAAAAAAGTTATTCAAGAATATCTCTTTCTCCTATGTGCTTTCATCCCTAACCCTAACCCTAACCCTTCCGAAAGTCGGAGAAGCTCAAGGATGGTACCGATCGATGCGCGCTACCCCATTTAGTGGGGGTAGAGCCTACTTGCAAGTCTCTCCGACCTTCACAAAAAAAGTTATTCAAGAATATCTCTTTCTCCTATGTGCTTTCATCCCTAACCCTAACCCTAACCCTTCCGAAAGTCGGAGAAGCTCGAGGATGGTACCGATCGATGCGCGCTACCCCATTTAGTGGGGGTAGAGCCTACTTGCAAGTCTCTCCGACCTTCACAAAAAAAGTTATTCAAGAATATCTCTTTCTCCTATGTGCTTTCATCCCTAACCCTAACCCTAACCCTTCCGAAAGTCGGAGAAGCTCAAGGATGCTACCGATCGATGCGCGCTACCCCATTTAGTGGGGGTAGAGCCTACTTGCAAGTCTCTCCGACCTTCACAAAAAAAGTTATTCAAGAATATCTCTTTCTCCTATGTGCTTTCATCCCTAACCCTAACCCTAACCCTTCCGAAAGTCGGAGAAGCTCAAGGATGGTACCGATCGATGCGCGCTACACCATTTAGTGGGGGTAGAGCCTACTTGCAAGTCTCTCCGACCTTCACAAAAAAAGTTATTCAAGAATATCTCTTTCTCCTATGTGCTTTCATCCCTAACCCTAACCCTAACCCTTCCGAAAGTCGGAGAAGCTCAAGGATGGTACCGATCGATGCGCGCTACCCCATTTAGTGGGGGTAGAGCCTACTTGCAAGTCTCTCCGACCTTCACAAAAAAAGTTATTCAAGAATATCTCTTTCTCCTATGTGCTTTCATCCCTAACCCTAACCCTAACCCTTCCGAAAGTCGGAGAAGCTCAAGGATGGTACCGATCGATGCGCGCTACCCCATTTAGTGGGGGTAGAGCCTACTTGCAAGTCTCTCCGACCTTCACAAAAAAAGTTATTCAAGAATATCTCTTTCTCCTATGTGCTTTCATCCCTAACCCTAACCCTAACCCTTCCGAAAGTCGGAGAAGCTCAAGGATGGTACCGATCGATGCGCGCTACCCCATTTAGTGGGGGTAGAGCCTACTTGCAAGTCTCTCCGACCTTCACAAAAAAAGTTATTCAAGAATATCTCTTTCTCCTATGTGCTTTCATCCCTAACCCTAACCCTAACCCTTCCAAAAGTCGGAGAAGCTCAAGGATGGTACCGATCGATGCGCGCTACCCCATTTAGTGGGGGTAGAGCCTACTTGCAAGTCTCTCCGACCTTCACAAAAAAAGTTATTCAAGAATATCTCCTCAGATTTGGGGGAATTTCGTCGGTCGACCTCTTCCGAAGGTCGTACAAGCTCGGGGATGGTACCAATCGATCCGCAGGACCCAAATTAGTCCAGATGCAACCACTTTCCAAGTCTCTCCGACCTTCACAAAAAAAGTTATTCAAGAATATCTCTTTCTCCTATGTGCTTTCATCCCTAACCCTAACCCTAACCCTTCCGAAAGTCGGAGAAGCTCAAGGATGGTACCGATCGATGCGCGCTACCCCATTTAGTGGGGGTAGAGCCTACTTGCAAGTCTCTCCGACCTTCACAAAAAAAGTTATTCAAGAATATCTCTTTCTCCTATGTGCTTTCATCCCTAACCCTAACCCTAACCCTTCCGAAAGTCGGAGAAGCTCAAGGATGGTACCGATCGATGCGCGCTACCCCATTTAGTGGGGGTAGAGCCTACTTGCAAGTCTCTCCGACCTTCACAAAAAAAGTTATTCAAGAATATCTCTTTCTCCTATGTGCTTTCATCCCTAACCCTAACCCTAACCCTTCCGAAAGTCGGAGAAGCTCAAGGATGGTACCGATCGATGCGCGCTACCCCATTTAGTGGGGGTAGAGCCTACTTGCAAGTCTCTCCGACCTTCACAAAAAAAGTTATTCAAGAATATCTCCTCAGATTTGGGGGAATTTCGTCGGTCGACCTCTTTCGAAGGTCGTACAAGCTCGGAGATGGTACCAATCGATCCGCAGGACCCAAATTAGTCCAGATGCAACCACTTTCCAAGTCTCTCCGACCTTCACAAAAAAAGTTATTCAAGAATATCTCTTTCTCCTATGTGCTTTCATCCCTAACCCTAACCCTAACCCTTCCGAAAGTCGGAGAAGCTCAAGGATGGTACCGATCGATGCGCGCAACCCCATTTAGTGGGAGTAGAGCCTACTTGCAAGTCTCTCCGACCTTCACAAAAAAAGTTATTCAAGAATATCTCTTTCTCCTATGTGCTTTCATCCCTAACCCTAACCCTAACCCTTCCGAAAGTCGGAGAAGCTCAAAGATGGTACCGATCGATGCGCGCTACCCCATTTAGTGGGGGTAGAGCCTACTTGCAAGTCTCTCCGACCTTCACAAAAAAAGTTATTCAAGAATATCTCTTTCTCCTATGTGCTTTCATCCCTAACCCTAACCCTTCCGAAAGTCGGAGAAGCTCAAGGATGGTACCGATCGATGCGCGCTACCCCATTTAGTGGGGGTAGAGCCTACTTGCAAGTCTCTCCGACCTTCACAAAAAAAGTTATTCAAGAATATCTCTTTCTCCTATGTGCTTTCATCCCTAACCCTAACCCTAACCCTTCCGAAAGTCGGAGAAGCTCAAGGATGGTACCGATCGATGCGCGCTACCCCATTTAGTGGGGGTAGAGCCTACTTGCAAGTCTCTCCGACCTTCACAAAAAAAGTTATTCAAGAATATCTCTTTCTCCTATGTGCTTTCATCCCTAACCCTAACCCTAACCCTTCCGAAAGTCGGAGAAGCTCAAGGATGGTACCGATCGATGCGCGCTACCCCATTTAGTGGGGGTAGAGCCTACTTGCAAGTCTCTCCGACCTTCACAAAAAAAGTTATTCAAGAATATCTCTTTCTCCTATGTGCTTTCATCCCTAACCCTAACCCTTCCAAAAGTCGGAGAAGCTCAAGGATGGTACCGATCGATGCGCGCTACCCCATTTAGTGGGGGTAGAGCCTACTTGCAAGTCCCTCCGACCTTCACAAAAAACGTTATTCAAGAATATCTCTTTCTCCTATGTGCTTTCATCCCTAACCCTAACCCTAACCCTTCCGAAAGTCGGAGAAGCTCAAGGATGGTACCGATCGATGCGCGCTACCCCATTTAGTGGGGGTAGAGCCTACTTGCAAGTCTCTCCGACCTTCACAAAAAAAGTTATTCAAGAATATCTCCTCAGATTTGGGGGAATTTCGTCGGTCGACCTCTTCCGAAGGTCGTACAAGCTCGGGGATGGTACCAATCGATCCGCAGGACCCAAATTAGTCCAGATGCAACCACTTTCCAAGTCTCTCCGACCTTCACAAAAAAAGTTATTCAAGAATATCTCTTTCTCCTATGTGCTTTCATCCCTAACCCTAACCCTAACCCTTCCGAAAGTCGGAGAAGCTCAAGGATGGTACCGATCGATGCGCGCTACCCCATTTAGTGGGGGTAGAGCCTACTTGCAAGTCTCTCCGACCTTCACAAAAAAAGTTATTGAAGAATATCTCTTTCTCCTATGTGCTTTCATCCCTAACCCTAACCCTAACCCTTCCGAAAGTCGGAGAAGCTCAAGGATGGTACCGATCGATGCGCGCTACCCCATTTAGTGGGGGTAGAGCCTACTTGCAAGTCTCTCCGACCTTCACAAAAAAAGTTATTCAAGAATATCTCTTTCTCCTATGTGCTTTCATCCCTAACCCTAACCCTAACCCTTCCGAAAGTCGGAGAAGCTCAAGGATGGTACCGATCGATGCGCGCTACCCCATTTAGTGGGGGTAGAGCCTACTTGCAAGTCTCTCCGACCTTCACAAAAAAAGTTATTCAAGAATATCTCTTTCTCCTATGTGCTTTCATCCCTAACCCTAACCCTAACCCTTCCGAAAGTCGGAGAAGCTCAAGGATGGTACCGATCGATGCGCGCTACCCCATTTAGTGGGGGTAGAGCCTACTTGCAAGTCTCTCCGACCTTCACAAAAAAAGTTATTCAAGAATATCTCTTTCTCCTATGTGCTTTCATCCCTAACCCTAACCCTAACCCTTCCGAAAGTCGGAGAAGCTCAAGGATGGTACCGATCGATGCGCGCTACCCCATTTAGTGGGGGTAGAGCCTACTTGCAAGTCTCTCCGACCTTCACAAAAAAAGTTATTCAAGAATATCTCTTTCTCCTATGTGCTTTCATCCCTAACCCTAACCCTAACCCTTCCAAAAGTCGGAGAAGCTCAAGGATGGTACCGATCGATGCGCGCTACCCCATTTAGTGGGGGTAGAGCCTACTTGCAAGTCTCTCCGACCTTCACAAAAAAAGTTATTCAAGAATATCTCCTCAGATTTGGGGGAATTTCGTCGGTCGACCTCTTCCGAAGGTCGTACAAGCTCGGGGATGGTACCAATCGATCCGCAGGACCCAAATTAGTCCAGATGCAACCACTTTCCAAGTCTCTCCGACCTTCACAAAAAAAGTTATTCAAGAATATCTCTTTCTCCTATGTGCTTTCATCCCTAACCCTAACCCTAACCCTTCCGAAAGTCGGAGAAGCTCAAGGATGGTACCGATCGATGCGCGCTACCCCATTTAGTGGGGGTAGAGCCTACTTGCAAGTCTCTCCGACCTTCACAAAAAAAGTTATTCAAGAATATCTCTTTCTCCTATGTGCTTTCATCCCTAACCCTAACCCTAACCCTTCCGAAAGTCGGAGAAGCTCAAGGATGGTACCGATCGATGCGCGCTACCCCATTTAGTGGGGGTAGAGCCTACTTGCAAGTCTCTCCGACCTTCACAAAAAAAGTTATTCAAGAATATCTCTTTCTCCTATGTGCTTTCATCCCTAACCCTAACCCTAACCCTTCCGAAAGTCGGAGAAGCTCAAGGATGGTACCGATCGATGCGCGCTACCCCATTTAGTGGGGGTAGAGCCTACTTGCAAGTCTCTCCGACCTTCACAAAAAAAGTTATTCAAGAATATCTCTTTCTCCTATGTGCTTTCATCCCTAACCCTAACCCTAACCCTTCCGAAAGTCGGAGAAGCTCAAGGATGGTACCGATCGATGCGCGCTACCCCATTTAGTGGGGGTAGAGCCTACTTGCAAGTCTCTCCGACCTTCACAAAAAAAGTTATTCAAGAATATCTCCTCAGATTTGGGGGAATTTCGTCGGTCGACCTCTTTCGAAGGTCGTACAAGCTCGGAGATGGTACCAATCGATCCGCAGGACCCAAATTAGTCCAGATGCAACCACTTTCCAAGTCTCTCCGACCTTCACAAAAAAAGTTATTCAAGAATATCTCTTTCTCCTATGTGCTTTCATCCCTAACCCTAACCCTAACCCTTCCGAAAGTCGGAGAAGCTCAAGGATGGTACCGATCGATGCGCGCAACCCCATTTAGTGGGAGTAGAGCCTACTTGCAAGTCTCTCCGACCTTCACAAAAAAAGTTATTCAAGAATATCTCTTTCTCCTATGTGCTTTCATCCCTAACCCTAACCCTAACCCTTCCGAAAGTCGGAGAAGCTCAAAGATGGTACCGATCGATGCGCGCTACCCCATTTAGTGGGGGTAGAGCCTACTTGCAAGTCTCTCCGACCTTCACAAAAAAAGTTATTCAAGAATATCTCTTTCTCCTATGTGCTTTCATCCCTAACCCTAACCCTTCCGAAAGTCGGAGAAGCTCAAGGATGGTACCGATCGATGCGCGCTACCCCATTTAGTGGGGGTAGAGCCTACTTGCAAGTCTCTCCGACCTTCACAAAAAAAGTTATTCAAGAATATCTCTTTCTCCTATGTGCTTTCATCCCTAACCCTAACCCTAACCCTTCCGAAAGTCGGAGAAGCTCAAGGATGGTACCGATCGATGCGCGCTACCCCATTTAGTGGGGGTAGAGCCTACTTGCAAGTCTCTCCGACCTTCACAAAAAAAGTTATTCAAGAATATCTCTTTCTCCTATGTGCTTTCATCCCTAACCCTAACCCTAACCCTTCCGAAAGTCGGAGAAGCTCAAGGATGGTACCGATCGATGCGCGCTACCCCATTTAGTGGGGGTAGAGCCTACTTGCAAGTCTCTCCGACCTTCACAAAAAAAGTTATTCAAGAATATCTCTTTCTCCTATGTGCTTTCATCCCTAACCCTAACCCTTCCAAAAGTCGGAGAAGCTCAAGGATGGTACCGATCGATGCGCGCTACCCCATTTAGTGGGGGTAGAGCCTACTTGCAAGTCCCTCCGACCTTCACAAAAAACGTTATTCAAGAATATCTCTTTCTCCTATGTGCTTTCATCCCTAACCCTAACCCTAACCCTTCCGAAAGTCGGAGAAGCTCAAGGATGGTACCGATCGATGTGCGCTACCCCATTTAGTGGGGGTAGAGCCTACTTGCAAGTCTCTCCGACCTTCACAAAAAAAGTTATTCAAGAATATCTCCTCAGATTTGGGGGAATTTCGTCGGTCGACCTCTTCCGAAGGTCGTACAAGCTCGGGGATGGTACCAATCGATCCGCAGGACCCAAATTAGTCCAGATGCAACCACTTTCCAAGTCTCTCCGACCTTCACAAAAAAAGTTATTCAAGAATATCTCTTTCTCCTATGTGCTTTCATCCCTAACCCTAACCCTAACCCTTCCGAAAGTCGGAGAAGCTCAAGGATGGTACCGATCGATGCGCGCTACCCCATTTAGTGGGGGTAGAGCCTACTTGCAAGTCTCTCCGACCTTCACAAAAAAAGTTATTCAAGAATATCTCTTTCTCCTATGTGCTTTCATCCCTAACCCTAACCCTAACCCTTCCGAAAGTCGGAGAAGCTCAAGGATGGTACCGATCGATGCGCGCTACCCCATTTAGTGGGGGTAGAGCCTACTTGCAAGTCTCTCCGACCTTCACAAAAAAAGTTATTCAAGAATATCTCTTTCTCCTATGTGCTTTCATCCCTAACCCTAACCCTAACCCTTCCGAAAGTCGGAGAAGCTCAAGGATGGTACCGATCGATGCGCGCTACCCCATTTAGTGGGGGTAGAGCCTACTTGCAAGTCTCTCCGACCTTCACAAAAAAAGTTATTCAAGAATATCTCTTTCTCCTATGTGCTTTCATCCCTAACCCTAACCCTAACCCTTCCGAAAGTCGGAGAAGCTCAAGGATGGTACCGATCGATGCGCGCTACCCCATTTAGTGGGGGTAGAGCCTACTTGCAAGTCTCTCCGACCTTCACAAAAAAAGTTATTCAAGAATATCTCTTTCTCCTATGTGCTTTCATCCCTAACCCTAACCCTAACCCTTCCGAAAGTCGGAGAAGCTCAAGGATAGTACCGATCGATGCGCGCTACCCCATTTAGTGGGGGTAGAGCCTACTTGCAAGTCTCTCCGACCTTCACAAAAAAAGTTATTCAAGAATATCTCTTTCTCCTATGTGCTTTCATCCCTAACCCTAACCCTAACCCTTCCAAAAGTCGGAGAAGCTCAAGGATGGTACCGATCGATGCGCGCTACCCCATTTAGTGGGGGTAGAGCCTACTTGCAAGTCTCTCCGACCTTCACAAAAAAAGTTATTCAAGAATATCTCCTCAGATTTGGGGGAATTTCGTCGGTCGACCTCTTCCGAAGGTCGTACAAGCTCGGGGATGGTACCAATCGATCCGCAGGACCCAAATTAGTCCAGATGCAACCACTTTCCAAGTCTCTCCGACCTTCACAAAAAAAGTTATTCAAGAATATCTCTTTCTCCTATGTGCTTTCATCCCTAACCCTAACCCTAACCCTTCCGAAAGTCGGAGAAGCTCAAGGATGGTACCGATCGATGCGCGCTACCCCATTTAGTGGGGGTAGAGCCTACTTGCAAGTCTCTCCGACCTTCACAAAAAAAGTTATTCAAGAATATCTCTTTCTCCTATGTGCTTTCATCCCTAACCCTAACCCTAACCCTTCCGAAAGTCGGAGAAGCTCAAGGATGGTACCGATCGATGCGCGCTACCCCATTTAGTGGGGGTAGAGCCTACTTGCAAGTCTCTCCGACCTTCACAAAAAAAGTTATTCAAGAATATCTCTTTCTCCTATGTGCTTTCATCCCTAACCCTAACCCTAACCCTTCCGAAAGTCGGAGAAGCTCAAGGATGGTACCGATCGATGCGCGCTACCCCATTTAGTGGGGGTAGAGCCTACTTGCAAGTCTCTCCGACCTTCACAAAAAAAGTTATTCAAGAATATCTCCTCAGATTTGGGGGAATTTCGTCGGTCGACCTCTTTCGAAGGTCGTACAAGCTCGGGGATGGTACCAATCGATCCGCAGGACCCAAATTAGTCCAGATGCAACCACTTTCCAAGTCTCTCCGACCTTCACAAAAAAAGTTATTCAAGAATATCTCTTTCTCCTATGTGCTTTCATCCCTAACCCTAACCCTAACCCTTCCGAAAGTCGGAGAAGCTCAAGGATGGTACCGATCGATGCGCGCAACCCCATTTAGTGGGGGTAGAGCCTACTTGCAAGTCTCTCCGACCTTCACAAAAAAAGTTATTCAAGAATATCTCTTTCTCCTATGTGCTTTCATCCCTAACCCTAACCCTAACCCTTCCGAAAGTCGGAGAAGCTCAAAGATGGTACCGATCGATGCGCGCTACCCCATTTAGTGGGGGTAGAGCCTACTTGCAAGTCTCTCCGACCTTCACAAAAAAAGTTATTCAAGAATATCTCTTTCTCCTATGTGCTTTCATCCCTAACCCTAACCCTTCCGAAAGTCGGAGAAGCTCAAGGATGGTACCGATCGATGCGCGCTACCCCATTTAGTGGGGGTAGAGCCTACTTACAAGTCTCTCCGACCTTCACAAAAAAAGTTATTCAAGAATATCTCTTTCTCCTATGTGCTTTCATCCCTAACCCTAACCCTAACCCTTCCGAAAGTCTGAGAAGCTCAAGGATGGTACCGATCGATGCGCGCTACCCCATTTAGTGGGGGTAGAGCCTACTTGCAAGTCTCTCCGACCTTCACAAAAAAAGTTATTCAAGAATATCTCTTTCTCCTATGTGCTTTCATCCCTAACCCTAACCCTAACCCTTCCGAAAGTCGGAGAAGCTCAAGGATTGTACCGATCGATGCGCGCTACCCCATTTAGTGGGGGTAGAGCCTACTTGCAAGTCTCTCCGAACTTCACAAAAAAAGTTATTCAAGAATATCTCCTCAGATTTGGGGGAATTTCGTCGGTCGACCTCTTCCGAAGGTCGTACAAGCTCGGGAATGGTACCAATCGATCCGCAGGACCCAAATTAGTCCAGATGCAACCACTTTCCAAGTCTCTCCGACCTTCACAAAAAAAGTTATTCAAGAATATCTCTTTCTCCTATGTGCTTTCATCCCTAACCCTAACCCTAACCCTTCCGAAAGTCGGAGAAGCTCAAGGATGGTACCGATCGATGCGCGCTACCCCATTTAGTGGGGGTAGAGCCTACTTGCAAGTCTCTCCGACCTTCACAAAAAAAGTTATTCAAGAATATCTCTTTCTCCTATGTGCTTTCATCCCTAACCCTAACCCTAACCCTTCCGAAAGTCGGAGAAGCTCAAGGATGGTACCGATCGATGCGCGCTACCCCATTTAGTGGGGGTAAAGCCTACTTGCAAGTCTCTCCGACCTTCACAAAAAAAGTTATTCAAGAATATCTCTTTCTCCTATGTGCTTTCATCCCTAACCCTAACCCTAACCCTTCCGAAAGTCGGAGAAGCTCAAGGATGGTACCGATCGATGCGCGCTACCCCATTTAGTGGGGGTAGAGCCTACTTGCAAGTCTCTCCGACCTTCACAAAAAACGTTATTCAAGAATATCTCCTCAGATTTGGGGGAATTTCGTCGGTCGACCTCTTCCTAAGGTCGTACAAGCTCGGGGATGGTACCAATCGATCCGCAGGACCCAAATTAGTCCGGATGCAACAACTTTCCAAGTCTCTCCGACCTTCACAAAAAAAGTTATTCAAGAATATCTCTTTCTCCTATGTGCTTTCATCCCTAACCCTAACCCTAACCCTTCCGAAAGTCGGAGAAGCTCAAGGATGGTACCGATCGATGCGCGCTACCCCATTTAGTGGGGGTAGAGCCTACTTGCAAGTCTCTCCGACCTTCACAAAAAACGTTATTCAAGAATATCTCTTTCTCCTATGTGCTTTCATCCCTAACCCTAACCCTAACCCTTCCGAAAGTCGGAGAAGCTCAAGGATGGTACCGATCGATGCGCGCTACCCCATTTAGTGGGGGTAGAGCCTACTTGCAAGTCTCTCCGACCTTCACAAAAAAAGTTATTCAAGAATATCTCCTCAGATTTGGGGGAATTTCGTCGGTCGACCTCTTCCAAAGGTCGTACAAGCTCGGGGATGGTACCAATCGATCCGCAGGACCCAAATTAGTCCAGATGCAACCACTTTCCAAGTCTCTCCGACCTTCACAAAAAAAGTTATTCAAGAATATCTCTTTCTCCTATGTGCTTTCATCCCTAACCCTAACCCTAACCCTTCCGAAAGTCGGAGAAGCTCAAGGATGGTACCGATCGATGCGCGCTACCCCATTTAGTGGGGGTAGAGCCTACTTGCAAGTCTCTCCGACCTTCACAAAAAAAGTTATTCAAGAATATCTCTTTCTCCTATGTGCTTTCATCCCTAACCCTAACCCTAACCCTTCCGAAAGTCGGAGAAGCTCAAGGATGGTACCGATCGATGCGCGCTACCCCATTTAGTGGGGGTAGAGCCTACTTGCAAGTCTCTCCGACCTTCACAAAAAAAGTTATTCAAGAATATCTCTTTCTCCTATGTGCTTTCATCCCTAACCCTAACCCTAACCCTTCAGAAAGTCGGAGAAGCTCAAGGATGGTACCGATCGATGCGCGCTACCCCATTTAGTGGGGGTAGAGCCTACTTGCAAGTCTCTCCGACCTTCACAAAAAAAGTTATTCAAGAATATCTCTTTTTCCTATGTGCTTTCATCCCTAACCCTAACCCTAACCCTTCCGAAAGTCGGAGAAGCTCAAGGATGGTACCGATCGATGCGCGCAACCCCATTTAGTGGGGGTAGAGCCTACTTGCAAGTCTCTCCGACCTTCACAAAAAAAGTTATTCAAGAATATCTCCTCAGATTTGGGGGAATTTCGTCGGTCGACCTCTTCCGAAGGTCGTACAAGCTCGGGGATGGTACCAATCGATCCGCAGGACCCAAATTAGTCCAGATGCAACCACTTTTCAAGTCTCTCCGACCTTCACAAAAAAAGTTATTCAAGAATATCTCTTTCTCCTATGTGCTTTCATCCCTAACCCTAACCCTAACCCTTCCGAAAGTCGGAGAAGCTCAAGGATGGTACCGATCGATGCGCGCTACCCCATTTAGTGGGGGTAGAGCCTACTTGCAAGTCTCTCCGACCTTCACAAAAAAAGTTATTCAAGAATATCTCTTTCTCCTATGTGCTTTCATCCCTAACCCTAACCCTAACCCTTCCGAAAGTCGGAGAAGCTCAAGGATGGTACCGATCGATGCGCGCAACCCCATTTAGTGGGGGTAGAGCCTACTTGCAAGTCTCTCCGACCTTCACAAAAAAAGTTATTCAAGAATATCTCCTCAGATTTGGGGGAATTTCGTCGGTCGACCTCTTTCGAAGGTCGTACAAGCTCGGGGATGGTACCAATCGATCCGCAGGACCCAAATTAGTCCAGATGCAACCACTTTCCAAGTCTCTCCGACCTTCACAAAAAAAGTTATTCAAGAATATCTCTTTCTCCTATGTGCTTTCATCCCTAACCCTAACCCTAACCCTTCCGAAAGTCGGAGAAGCTCAAGGATGGTACCGATCGATGCGCGCTACCCCATTTAGTGGGGGTAGAGCCTACTTGCAAGTCTCTCCGACCTTCACAAAAAAAGTTATTCAAGAATATCTCTTTCTCCTATGTGCTTTCATCCCTAACCCTAACCCTAACCCTTCCGAAAGTCGGAGAAGCTCAAGGATGGTACCGATCGATGCGCGCTATCCCATTTAGTGGGGGTAGAGCCTACTTGCAAGTCTCTCCGACCTTCACAAAAAAAGTTATTCAAGAATATCTCCTCAGATTTGGGGGAATTTCGTCGGTCGACCTCTTCCGAAGGTCGTACAAGCTCGGGGATGGTACCAATCGATCCGCAGGACCCAAATTAGTCCAGATGCAACCACTTTCCAAGTCTCTCCGACCTTCACAAAAAAAGTTATTCAAGAATATCTCTTTCTCCTATGTGCTTTCATCCCTAACCCTAACCCTAACCCTTCCGAAAGTCGGAGAAGCTCAAGGATGGTACCGATCGATGCGCGCTACCCCATTTAGTGGGGGTAGAGCCTACTTGCAAGTCTCTCCGACCTTCACAAAAAAAGTTATTCAAGAATATCTCTTTCTCCTATGTGCTTTCATCCCTAACCCTAACCCTAACCCTTCCGAAAGTCGGAGAAGCTCAAGGATGGTAACGATCGATGCGCGCTACCCCATTTAGTGGGGGTAGAGCCTACTTGCAAGTCTCTCCGACCTTCACAAAAAAAGTTATTCAAGAATATCTCTTTCTCCTATGTGCTTTCATCCCTAACCCTAACCCTAACCCTTCCGAAAGTCGGAGAAGCTCAAGGATGGTACCGATCGATGCGCGCTACCCCATTTAGTGGGGGTAGAGCCTACTTGCAAGTCTCTCCGACCTTCACAAAAAAAGTTATTCAAGAATATCTCCTCAGATTTGGGGGAATTTCGTCGGTCGACCTCTTCCGAAGGTCGTACAAGCTCGGGGATGGTACCAATCGATCCGCAGGACCCAAATTAGTCCAGATGCAACCACTTTCCAAGTCTCTCCGACCTTCACAAAAAAAGTTATTCAAGAATATCTCTTTCTCCTATGTGCTTTCATCCCTAACCCTAACCCTAACCCTTCCGAAAGTCGGAGAAGCTCAAGGATGGTACCGATCGATGCGCGCTACCCCATTTAGTGGGGGTAGAGCCTACTTGCAAGTCTCTCCGACCTTCACAAAAAACGTTATTCAAGAATATCTCTTTCTCCTATGTGCTTTCATCCCTAACCCTAACCCTTCCGAAAGTCGGAGAAGCTCAAGGATGGTACCGATCGATGCGCGCTACCCCATTTAGTGGGGGTAGAGCCTACTTGCAAGTCTCTCCGACCTTCACAAAAAAAGTTATTCAAGAATATCTCCTCAGATTTGGGGGAATTTCGTCGGTCGACCTCTTCCGAAGGTCGTACAAGCTCGGGGATGGTACCAATCGATCCGCAGGACCCAAATTAGTCCAGATGCAACCACTTTCCAAGTCTCTCCGACCTTCACAAAAAAAGTTATTCAAGAATATCTCTTTCTCCTATGTGCTTTCATCCCTAACCCTAACCCTAACCCTTCCGAAAGTCGGAGAAGCTCAAGGATGGTACCGATCGATGCGCGCTACCCCATTTAGTGGGGGTAGAGCCTACTTGCAAGTCTCTCCGACCTTCACAAAAAAAGTTATTCAAGAATATCTCTTTCTCCTATGTGCTTTCATCCCTAACCCTAACCCTAACCCTTCCGAAAGTCGGAGAAGCTCAAGGATGGTAACGATCGATGCGCGCTACCCCATTTAGTGGGGGTAGAGCCTACTTGCAAGTCTCTCCGACCTTCACAAAAAAAGTTATTCAAGAATATCTCTTTCTCCTATGTGCTTTCATCCCTAACCCTAACCCTAACCCTTCCGAAAGTCGGAGAAGCTCAAGGATGGTACCGATCGATGCGCGCTACCCCATTTAGTGGGGGTAGAGCCTACTTGCAAGTCTCTCCGACCTTCACAAAAAAAGTTATTCAAGAATATCTCCTCAGATTTGGGGGAATTTCGTCGGTCGACCTCTTCCGAAGGTCGTACAAGCTCGGGGATGGTACCAATCGATCCGCAGGACCCAAATTAGTCCAGATGCAACCACTTTCCAAGTCTCTCCGACCTTCACAAAAAAAGTTATTCAAGAATATCTCTTTCTCCTATGTGCTTTCATCCCTAACCCTAACCCTAACCCTTCCGAAAGTCGGAGAAGCTCAAGGATGGTACCGATCGATGCGCGCTACCCCATTTAGTGGGGGTAGAGCCTACTTGCAAGTCTCTCCGACCTTCACAAAAAACGTTATTCAAGAATATCTCTTTCTCCTATGTGCTTTCATCCCTAACCCTAACCCTTCCGAAAGTCGGAGAAGCTCAAGGATGGTACCGATCGATGCGCGCTACCCCATTTAGTGGGGGTAGAGCCTACTTGCAAGTCTCTCCGACCTTCACAAAAAAAGTTATTCAAGAATATCTCCTCAGATTTGGGGGAATTTCGTCGGTCGACCTCTTCCGAAGGTCGTACAAGCTCGGGGATGGTACCAATCGATCCGCAGGACCCAAATTAGTCCAGATGCAACCACTTTCCAAGTCTCTCCGACCTTCACAAAAAAAGTTATTCAAGAATATCTCTTTCTCCTATGTGCTTTCATCCCTAACCCTAACCCTAACCCTTCCGAAAGTCGGAGAAGCTCAAGGATGGTACCGATCGATGCGCGCTACCCCATTTAGTGGGGGTAGAGCCTACTTGCAAGTCTCTCCGACCTTCACAAAAAAAGTTATTCAAGAATATCTCTTTCTCCTATGTGCTTTCATCCCTAACCCTAACCCTAACCCTTCCGAAAGTCGGAGAAGCTCAAGGATGGTACCGATCGATGCGCGCTACCCCATTTAGTGGGGGTAGAGCCTACTTGCAAGTCTCTCCGACCTTCACAAAAAAAGTTATTCAAGAATATCTCCTCAGATTTGGGGGAATTTCGTTGGTCGACCTCTTCCGAAGGTCGTACAAGCTCGGGGATGGTACCAATCGATCCGCAGGACCCAAATTAGTCCAGATGCAACCACTTTCCAAGTCTCTCCGACCTTCACAAAAAAAGTTATTCAAGAATATCTCTTTCTCCTATGTGCTTTCATCCCTAACCCTAACCCTAACCCTTCCGAAAGTCGGAGAAGCTCAAGGATGGTACCGATCGATGCGCGCAACCCCATTTAGTGGGGGTAGAGCCTACTTGCAAGTCTCTCCGACCTTCACAAAAAAAGTTATTCAAGAATATCTCTTTCTCCTATGTGCTTTCATCCCTAACCCTAACCCTTCCGAAAGTCGGAGAAGCTCAAGGATGGTACCGATCGATGCGCGCTACCCCATTTAGTGGGGGTAGAGCCTACTTGCAAGTCTCTCCGACCTTCACAAAAAAAGTTATTCAAGAATATCTCTTTCTCCTATGTGCTTTCATCCCTAACCCTAACCCTTCCGAAAGTCGGAGAAGCTCAAGGATGGTACCGATCGATGCGCGCTACCCCATTTAGTGGGGGTAGAGCCTACTTGCAAGTCTCTCCGACCTTCACAAAAAAAGTTATTCAAGAATATCTCCTCAGATTTGGGGGAATTTCGTCGGTCGACCTCTTCCGAAGGTCGTACAAGCTCGGGGATGGTACCAATCGATCCGCAGGACCCAAATTAGTCCAGATGCAACCACTTTCCAAGTCTCTCCGACCTTCACAAAAAAAGTTATTCAAGAATATCTCTTTCTCCTATGTGCTTTCATCCCTAACCCTAACCCTAACCCTTCCGAAAGTCGGAGAAGCTCAAGGATGGTACCGATCGATGCGCGCAACCCCATTTAGTGGGGGTAGAGCCTACTTGCAAGTCTCTCCGACCTTCACAAAAAAAGTTATTCAAGAATATCTCTTTCTCCTATGTGCTTTCATCCCTAACCCTAACCCTAACCCTTCCGAAAGTCGGAGAAGCTCAAGGATGGTACCGATCGATGCGCGCTACCCCATTTAGTGGGGGTAGAGCCTACTTGCAAGTCTCTCCGACCTTCACAAAAAAAGTTATTCAAGAATATCTCTTTCTCCTATGTGCTTTCATCCCTAACCCTAACCCTAACCCTTCCGAAAGTCGGAGAAGCTCAAGGATGGTACCGATCGATGCGCGCTACCCCATTTAGTGGGGGTAGAGCCTACTTGCAAGTCTCTCCGACCTTCACAAAAAAAGTTATTCAAGAATATCTCCTCAGATTTGGGGGAATTTCGTCGGTCGACCTCTTCCGAAGGTCGTACAAGCTCGGGGATGGTACCAATCGATCTGCAGGACCCAAATTTGTCCAGATGCAACCACTTTCCAAGTCTCTCCGACCTTCACAAAAAAAGTTATTCAAGAATATCTCTTTCTCCTATGTGCTTTCATCCCTAACCCAAACCCTAACCCTTCCGAAAGTCGGAGAAGCTCAAGGATGGTACCGATCGATGCGCGCTACCCCATTTAGTGGGGGTAGAGCCTACTTGCAAGTCTCTCCGACCTTCACAAAAAAAGTTATTCAAGAATATCTCTTTCTCCTATGTGCTTTCATCCCTAACCCTAACCCTAACCCTTCCGAAAGTCGGAGAAGCTCAAGGATGGTACCGATCGATGCGCGCTACCCCATTTAGTGGGGGTAGAGCCTACTTGCAAGTCTCTCCGACCTTCACAAAAAAAGTTATTCAAGAATATCTCTTTCTCCTATGTGCTTTCATCCCTAACCCTAACCCTAACCCTTCCGAAAGTCGGAGAAGCTCAAGGATGGTACCGATCGATGCGCGCTACCCCATTTAGTGGGGGTAGAGCCTACTTGCAAGTCTCTCCGACCTTCACAAAAAAAGTTATTCAAGAATATCTCCTCAGATTTGGGGGAATTTCGTCGGTCGACCTCTTCCGAAGGTCGTACAAGCTCGGGGATGGTACCAATCGATCCGCAGGACCCAAATTAGTCCAGATGCAACCACTTTCCAAGTCTCTCCGACCTTCACAAAAAAAGTTATTCAAGAATATCTCTTTCTCCTATGTGCTTTCATCCCTAACCCTAACCCTAACCCTTCCGAAAGTCGGAGAAGCTCAAGGATGGTACCGATCGATGCGCGCTACCCCATTTAGTGGGGGTAGAGCCTACTTGCAAGTCTCTCCGACCTTCACAAAAAAAGTTATTCAAGAATATCTCTTTCTCCTATGTGCTTTCATCCCTAACCCTAACCCTAACCCTTCCGAAAGTCGGAGAAGCTCAAGGATGGTAACGATCGATGCGCGCTACCCCATTTAGTGGGGGTAGAGCCTACTTGCAAGTCTCTCCGACCTTCACAAAAAAAGTTATTCAAGAATATCTCTTTCTCCTATGTGCTTTCATCCCTAACCCTAACCCTAACCCTTCCGAAAGTCGGAGAAGCTCAAGGATGGTACCGATCGATGCGCGCTACCCCATTTAGTGGGGGTAGAGCCTACTTGCAAGTCTCTCCGACCTTCACAAAAAAAGTTATTCAAGAATATCTCCTCAGATTTGGGGGAATTTCGTCGGTCGACCTCTTTCGAAGGTCGTACAAGCTCGGGGATGGTACCAATCGATCCGCAGGACCCAAATTAGTCCAGATGCAACCACTTTCCAAGTCTCTCCGACCTTCACAAAAAAAGTTATTCAAGAATATCTCTTTCTCCTATGTGCTTTCATCCCTAACCCTAACCCTAACCCTTCCGAAAGTCGGAGAAGCTCAAGGATGGTACCGATCGATGTGCGCTACCCCATTTAGTGGGGGTAGAGCCTACTTGCAAGTCTCTCCGACCTTCACAAAAAACGTTATTCAAGAATATCTCTTTCTCCTATGTGCTTTCATCCCTAACCCTAACCCTTCCGAAAGTCGGAGAAGCTCAAGGATGGTACCGATCGATGCGCGCTACCCCATTTAGTGGGGGTAGAGCCTACTTGCAAGTCTCTCCGACCTTCACAAAAAAAGTTATTCAAGAATATCTCCTCAGATTTGGGGGAATTTCGTCGGTCGACCTCTTCCGAAGGTCGTACAAGCTCGGGGATGGTACCAATCGATCCGCAGGACCCAAATTAGTCCAGATGCAACCACTTTCCAAGTCTCTCCGACCTTCACAAAAAAAGTTATTCAGGAATATCTCTTTCTCCTATGTGCTTTCATCCCTAACCCTAACCCTAACCCTTCCGAAAGTCGGAGAAGCTCAAGGATGGTACCGATCGATGCGCGCTACCCCATTTAGTGGGGGTAGAGCCTACTTGCAAGTCTCTCCGACCTTCACAAAAAAAGTTATTCAAGAATATCTCTTTCTCCTATGTGCTTTCATCCCTAACCCTAACCCTAACCCTTCCGAAAGTCGGAGAAGCTCAAGGATGGTACCGATCGATGCGCGCTACCCCATTTAGTGGGGGTAGAGCCTACTTGCAAGTCTCTCCGACCTTCACAAAAAAAGTTATTCAAGAATATCTCCTCAGATTTGGGGGAATTTCGTCGGTCGACCTCTTCCGAAGGTCGTACAAGCTCGGGGATAGTACCAATCGATCCGCAGGACCCAAATTAGTCCAGATGCAACCACTTTTCAAGTCTCTCCGACCTTCACAAAAAAAGTTATTCAAGAATATCTCTTTCTCCTATGTGCTTTCATCCCTAACCCTAACCCTAACCCTTCCGAAAGTCGGAGAAGCTCAAGGATGGTACCGATCGATGCGCGCAACCCCATTTAGTGGGGGTAGAGCCTACTTGCAAGTCTCTCCGACCTTCACAAAAAAAGTTATTCAAGAATATCTCTTTCTCCTATGTGCTTTCATCCCTAACCCTAACCCTTCCGAAAGTCGGAGAAGCTCAAGGATGGTACCGATCGATGCGCGCTACCCCATTTAGTGGGGGTAGAGCCTACTTGCAAGTCTCTCCGACCTTCACAAAAAAAGTTATTCAAGAATATCTCTTTCTCCTATGTGCTTTCATCCCTAACCCTAACCCTTCCGAAAGTCGGAGAAGCTCAAGGATGGTACCGATCGATGCGCGCTACCCCATTTAGTGGGGGTAGAGCCTACTTGCAAGTCTCTCCGACCTTCACAAAAAAAGTTATTCAAGAATATCTCCTCAGATTTGGGGGAATTTCGTCGGTCGACCTCTTCCGAAGGTCGTACAAGCTCGGGGATGGTACCAATCGATCCGCAGGACCCAAATTAGTCCAGATGCAACCACTTTCCAAGTCTCTCCGACCTTCACAAAAAAAGTTATTCAAGAATATCTCTTTCTCCTATGTGCTTTCATCCCTAACCCTAACCCTAACCCTTCCGAAAGTCGGAGAAGCTCAAGGATGGTACCGATCGATGCGCGCAACCCCATTTAGTGGGGGTAGAGCCTACTTGCAAGTCTCTCCGACCTTCACAAAAAAAGTTATTCAAGAATATCTCTTTCTCCTATGTGCTTTCATCCCTAACCCTAACCCTAACCCTTCCGAAAGTCGGAGAAGCTCAAGGATGGTACCGATCGATGCGCGCTACCCCATTTAGTGGGGGTAGAGCCTACTTGCAAGTCTCTCCGACCTTCACAAAAAAAGTTATTCAAGAATATCTCTTTCTCCTATGTGCTTTCATCCCTAACCCTAACCCTAACCCTTCCGAAAGTCGGAGAAGCTCAAGGATGGTACCGATCGATGCGCGCTACCCCATTTAGTGGGGGTAGAGCCTACTTGCAAGTCTCTCCGACCTTCACAAAAAAAGTTATTCAAGAATATCTCCTCAGATTTGGGGGAATTTCGTCGGTCGACCTCTTCCGAAGGTCGTACAAGCTCGGGGATGGTACCAATCGATCTGCAGGACCCAAATTTGTCCAGATGCAACCACTTTCCAAGTCTCTCCGACCTTCACAAAAAAAGTTATTCAAGAATATCTCTTTCTCCTATGTGCTTTCATCCCTAACCCAAACCCTAACCCTTCCGAAAGTCGGAGAAGCTCAAGGATGGTACCGATCGATGCGCGCTACCCCATTTAGTGGGGGTAGAGCCTACTTGCAAGTCTCTCCGACCTTCACAAAAAAAGTTATTCAAGAATATCTCTTTCTCCTATGTGCTTTCATCCCTAACCCTAACCCTAACCCTTCCGAAAGTCGGAGAAGCTCAAGGATGGTACCGATCGATGCGCGCTACCCCATTTAGTGGGGGTAGAGCCTACTTGCAAGTCTCTCCGACCTTCACAAAAAAAGTTATTCAAGAATATCTCTTTTTCCTATGTGCTTTCATCCCTAACCCTAACCCTAACCCTTCCGAAAGTCGGAGAAGCTCAAGGATGGTACCGATCGATGCGCGCAACCCCATTTAGTGGGGGTAGAGCCTACTTGCAAGTCTCTCCGACCTTCACAAAAAAAGTTATTCAAGAATATCTCCTCAGATTTGGGGGAATTTCGTCGGTCGACCTCTTCCGAAGGTCGTACAAGCTCGGGGATGGTACCAATCGATCCGCAGGACCCAAATTAGTCCAGATGCAACCACTTTTCAAGTCTCTCCGACCTTCACAAAAAAAGTTATTCAAGAATATCTCTTTCTCCTATGTGCTTTCATCCCTAACCCTAACCCTAACCCTTCCGAAAGTCGGAGAAGCTCAAGGATGGTACCGATCGATGCGCGCTACCCCATTTAGTGGGGGTAGAGCCTACTTGCAAGTCTCTCCGACCTTCACAAAAAAAGTTATTCAAGAATATCTCTTTCTCCTATGTGCTTTCATCCCTAACCCTAACCCTAACCCTTCCGAAAGTCGGAGAAGCTCAAAGATGGTACCGATCGATGCGCGCAACCCCATTTAGTGGGGGTAGAGCCTACTTGCAAGTCTCTCCGACCTTCACAAAAAAAGTTATTCAAGAATATCTCCTCAGATTTGGGGGAATTTCGTCGGTCGACCTCTTTCGAAGGTCGTACAAGCTCGGGGATGGTACCAATCGATCCGCAGGACCCAAATTAGTCCAGATGCAACCACTTTCCAAGTCTCTCCGACCTTCACAAAAAAAGTTATTCAAGAATATCTCTTTCTCCTATGTGCTTTCATCCCTAACCCTAACCCTAACCCTTCCGAAAGTCGGAGAAGCTCAAGGATGGTACCGATCGATGCGCGCTACCCCATTTAGTGGGGGTAGAGCCTACTTGCAAGTCTCTCCGACCTTCACAAAAAAAGTTATTCAAGAATATCTCTTTCTCCTATGTGCTTTCATCCCTAACCCTAACCCTAACCCTTCCGAAAGTCGGAGAAGCTCAAGGATGGTACCGATCGATGCGCGCTACCCCATTTAGTGGGGGTAGAGCCTACTTGCAAGTCTCTCCGACCTTCACAAAAAAAGTTATTCAAGAATATCTCCTCAGATTTGGGGGAATTTCGTCGGTCGACCTCTTCCGAAGGTCGTACAAGCTCGGGGATGGTACCAATCGATCCGCAGGACCCAAATTAGTCCAGATGCAACCACTTTCCAAGTCTCTCCGACCTTCACAAAAAAAGTTATTCAAGAATATCTCTTTCTCCTATGTGCTTTCATCCCTAACCCTAACCCTAACCCTTCCGAAAGTCGGAGAAGCTCAAGGATGGTACCGATCGATGCGCGCTACCCCATTTAGTGGGGGTAGAGCCTACTTGCAAGTCTCTCCGACCTTCACAAAAAAAGTTATTCAAGAATATCTCTTTCTCCTATGTGCTTTCATCCCTAACCCTAACCCTAACCCTTCCGAAAGTCGGAGAAGCTCAAGGATGGTAACGATCGATGCGCGCTACCCCATTTAGTGGGGGTAGAGCCTACTTGCAAGTCTCTCCGACCTTCACAAAAAAAGTTATTCAAGAATATCTCTTTCTCCTATGTGCTTTCATCCCTAACCCTAACCCTAACCCTTCCGAAAGTCGGAGAAGCTCAAGGATGGTACCGATCGATGCGCGCTACCCCATTTAGTGGGGGTAGAGCCTACTTGCAAGTCTCTCCGACCTTCAAAAAAAAAGTTATTCAAGAATATCTCCTCAGATTTGGGGGAATTTCGTCGGTCGACCTCTTCCGAAGGTCGTACAAGCTCGGGGATGGTACCAATCGATCCGCAGGACCCAAATTAGTCCAGATGCAACCACTTTCCAAGTCTCTCCGACCTTCACAAAAAAAGTTATTCAAGAATATCTCTTTCTCCTATGTGCTTTCATCCCTAACCCTAACCCTAACCCTTCCGAAAGTCGGAGAAGCTCAAGGATGGTACCGATCGATGCGCGCTACCCCATTTAGTGGGGGTAGAGCCTACTTGCAAGTCTCTCCGACCTTCACAAAAAACGTTATTCAAGAATATCTCTTTCTCCTATGTGCTTTCATCCCTAACCCTAACCCTTCCGAAAGTCGGAGAAGCTCAAGGATGGTACCGATCGATGCGCGCTACCCCATTTAGTGGGGGTAGAGCCTACTTGCAAGTCTCTCCGACCTTCACAAAAAAAGTTATTCAAGAATATCTCCTCAGATTTGGGGGAATTTCGTCGGTCGACCTCTTCCGAAGGTCGTACAAGCTCGGGGATGGTACCAATCGATCCGCAGGACCCAAATTAGTCCAGATGCAACCACTTTCCAAGTCTCTCCGACCTTCACAAAAAAAGTTATTCAAGAATATCTCTTTCTCCTATGTGCTTTCATCCCTAACCCTAACCCTAACCCTTCCGAAAGTTGGAGAAGCTCAAGGATGGTACCGATCGATGCGCGCTACCCCATTTAGTGGGGGTAGAGCCTACTTGCAAGTCTCTCCGACCTTCACAAAAAAAGTTATTCAAGAATATCTCTTTCTCCTATGTGCTTTCATCCCTAACCCTAACCCTAACCCTTCCGAAAGTCGGAGAAGCTCAAGGATGGTACCGATCGATGCGCGCTACCCCATTTAGTGGGGGTAGAGCCTACTTGCAAGTCTCTCCGACCTTCACAAAAAAAGTTATTCAAGAATATCTCCTCAGATTTGGGGGAATTTCGTCGGTCGACCTCTTCCGAAGGTCGTACAAGCTCGGGGATGGTACCAATCGATCCGCAGGACCCAAATTTGTCCAGATGCAACCACTTTCCAAGTCTCTCCGACCTTCACAAAAAAAGTTATTCAAGAATATCTCTTTCTCCTATGTGCTTTCATCCCTAACCCTAACCCTAACCCTTCCGAAAGTCGGAGAAGCTCAAGGATGGTACCGATCGATGCGCGCAACCCCATTTAGTGGGGGTAGAGCCTACTTGCAAGTCTCTCCGACCTTCACAAAAAAAGTTATTCAAGAATATCTCTTTCTCCTATGTGCTTTCATCCCTAACCCTAACCCTAACCCTTCCGAAAGTCGGAGAAGCTCAAGGATGGTACCGATCGATGCGCGCTACCCCATTTAGTGGGGGTAGAGCCTACTTGCAAGTCTCTCCGACCTTCACAAAAAAAGTTATTCAAGAATATCTCTTTCTCCTATGTGCTTTCATCCCTAACCCTAACCCTAACCCTTCCGAAAGTCGGAGAAGCTCAAGGATGGTACCGATCGATGCGCGCTACCCCATTTAGTGGGGGTAGAGCCTACTTGCAAGTCTCTCCGACCTTCACAAAAAAAGTTATTCAAGAATATCTCCTCAGATTTGGGGGAATTTCGTCGGTCGACCTCTTCCGAAGGTCGTACAAGCTCGGGGATGGTACCAATCGATCTGCAGGACCCAAATTAGTCCAGATGCAACCACTTTCCAAGTCTCTCCGACCTTCACAAAAAAAGTTATTCAAGAATATCTCTTTCTCCTATGTGCTTTCATCCCTAACCCTAACCCTAACCCTTCCGAAAGTCGGAGAAGCTCAAGGATGGTACCGATCGATGCGCGCTACCCCATTTAGTGGGGGTAGAGCCTACTTGCAAGTCTCTCCGACCTTCACAAAAAAAGTTATTCAAGAATATCTCTTTCTCCTATGTGCTTTCATCCCTAACCCTAACCCTAACCCTTCCGAAAGTCGGAGAAGCTCAAGGATGGTACCGATCGATGCGCGCTACCCCATTTAGTGGGGGTAGAGCCTACTTGCAAGTCTCTCCGACCTTCACAAAAAAAGTTATTCAAGAATATCTCTTTCTCCTATGTGCTTTCATCCCTAACCCTAACCCTTCCGAAAGTCGGAGAAGCTCAAGGATGGTACCGATCGATGCGCGCTACCCCATTTAGTGGGGGTAGAGCCTACTTGCAAGTCTCTCCGACCTTCACAAAAAAAGTTATTCAAGAATATCTCCTCAGATTTGGGGGAATTTCGTCGGTCGACCTCTTCCGAAGGTCGTACAAGCTCGGGGATGGTACCAATCGATCCGCAGGACCCAAATTAGTCCAGATGCAACCACTTTCCAAGTCTCTCCGACCTTCACAAAAAAAGTTATTCAAGAATATCTCTTTCTCCTATGTGCTTTCATCCCTAACCCTAACCCTAACCCTTCCGAAAGTCGGAGAAGCTCAAGGATGGTACCGATCGATGCGCGCAACCCCATTTAGTGGGGGTAGAGCCTACTTGCAAGTCTCTCCGACCTTCACAAAAAAAGTTATTCAAGAATATCTCTTTCTCCTATGTGCTTTCATCCCTAACCCTAACCCTAACCCTTCCGAAAGTCGGAGAAGCTCAAGGATGGTACCGATCGATGCGCGCTACCCCATTTAGTGGGGGTAGAGCCTACTTGCAAGTCTCTCCGACCTTCACAAAAAAAGTTATTCAAGAATATCTCTTTCTCCTATGTGCTTTCATCCCTAACCCTAACCCTAACCCTTCCGAAAGTCGGAGAAGCTCAAGGATGGTACCGATCGATGCGCGCTACCCCATTTAGTGGGGGTAGAGCCTACTTGCAAGTCTCTCCGACCTTCACAAAAAAAGTTATTCAAGAATATCTCCTCAGATTTGGGGGAATTTCGTCGGTCGACCTCTTCCGAAGGTCGTACAAGCTCGGGGATGGTACCAATCGATCTGCAGGACCCAAATTAGTCCAGATGCAACCACTTTCCAAGTCTCTCCGACCTTCACAAAAAAAGTTATTCAAGAATATCTCTTTCTCCTATGTGCTTTCATCCCTAACCCTAACCCTAACCCTTCCGAAAGTCGGAGAAGCTCAAGGATGGTACCGATCGATGCGCGCTACCCCATTTAGTGGGGGTAGAGCCTACTTGCAAGTCTCTCCGACCTTCACAAAAAAAGTTATTCAAGAATATCTCTTTCTCCTATGTGCTTTCATCCCTAACCCTAACCCTAACCCTTCCGAAAGTCGGAGAAGCTCAAGGATGGTACCGATCGATGCGCGCTACCCCATTTAGTGGGGGTAGAGCCTACTTGCAAGTCTCTCCGACCTTCACAAAAAAAGTTATTCAAGAATATCTCTTTCTCCTATGTGCTTTCATCCCTAACCCTAACCCTAACCCTTCCGAAAGTCGGAGAAGCTCAAGGATGGTACCGATCGATGCGCGCTACCCCATTTAGTGGGGGTAGAGCCTACTTGCAAGTCTCTCCGACCTTCACAAAAAAAGTTATTCAAGAATATCTCCTCAGATTTGGGGGAATTTCGTCGGTCGACCTCTTCCGAAGGTCGTACAAGCTCGGGGATGGTACCAATCGATCCGCAGGACCCAAATTAGTCCAGATGCAACCACTTTCCAAGTCTCTCCGACCTTCACAAAAAAAGTTATTCAAGAATATCTCTTTCTCCTATGTGCTTTCATCCCTAACCCTAACCCTAACCCTTCCAAAAGTCGGAGAAGCTCAAGGATGGTACCGATCGATGTGCGCAACCCCATTTAGTGGGGGTAGAGCCTACTTGCAAGTCTCTCCGACCTTCACAAAAAAAGTTATTCAAGAATATCTCTTTCTCCTATGTGCTTTCATCCCTAACCCTAACCCTTCCGAAAGTCGGAGAAGCTCAAGGATGGTACCGATCGATGCGCGCTACCCCATTTAGTGGGGGTAGAGCCTACTTGCAAGTCTCTCCGACCTTCACAAAAAAAGTTATTCAAGAATATCTCTTTCTCCTATGTGCTTTCATCCCTAACCCTAACCCTAACCCTTCCGAAAGTCGGAGAAGCTCAAGGATGGTACCGATCGATGCGCGCTACCCCATTTAGTGGGGGTAGAGCCTACTTGCAAGTCTCTCCGACCTTCACAAAAAAAGTTATTCAAGAATATCTCCTCAGATTTGGGGGAATTTCGTCGGTCGACCTCTTCCGAAGGTCGTACAAGCTCGGGGATGGTACCAATCGATCTGCAGGACCCAAATTAGTCCAGATGCAACCACTTTCCAAGTCTCTCCGACCTTCACAAAAAAAGTTATTCAAGAATATCTCTTTCTCCTATGTGCTTTCATCCCTAACCCTAACCCTAACCCTTCCGAAAGTCGGAGAAGCTCAAGGATGGTACCGATCGATGCGCGCTACCCCATTTAGTGGGGGTAGAGCCTACTTGCAAGTCTCTCCGACCTTCACAAAAAAAGTTATTCAAGAATATCTCTTTCTCCTATGTGCTTTCATCCCTAACCCTAACCCTAACCCTTCCGAAAGTCGGAGAAGCTCAAGGATGGTACCGATCGATGCGCGCTACCCCATTTAGTGGGGGTAGAGCCTACTTGCAAGTCTCTCCGACCTTCACAAAAAAAGTTATTCAAGAATATCTCCTCAGATTTGGGGGAATTTCGTCGGTCGACCTCTTCCGAAGGTCGTACAAGCTCGGGGATGGTACCAATCGATCCGCAGGACCCAAATTAGTCCAGATGCAACCACTTTCCAAGTCTCTCCGACCTTCACAAAAAAAGTTATTCAAGAATATCTCTTTCTCCTATGTGCTTTCATCCCTAACCCTAACCCTAACCCTTCCGAAAGTCGGAGAAGCTCAAGGATGGTACCGATCGATGTGCGCAACCCCATTTAGTGGGGGTAGAGCCTACTTGCAAGTCTCTCCGACCTTCACAAAAAAAGTTATTCAAGAATATCTCTTTCTCCTATGTGCTTTCATCCCTAACCCTAACCCTAACCCTTCCGAAAGTCGGAGAAGCTCAAGGATGGTAACGATCGATGCGCGCTACCCCATTTAGTGGGGGTAGAGCCTACTTGCAAGTCTCTCCGACCTTCACAAAAAAAGTTATTCAAGAATATTTCTTTCTCCTATGTGCTTTCATCCCTAACCCTAACCCTAACCCTTCCGAAAGTCGGAGAAGCTCAAGGATGGTACCGATCGATGCGCGCTACCCCATTTAGTGGGGGTAGAGCCTACTTGCAAGTCTCTCCGACCTTCACAAAAAAAGTTATTCAAGAATATCTCCTCAGATTTGGGGGAATTTCGTCGGTCGACCTCTTCCGAAGGTCGTACAAGCTCGGGGATGGTACCAATCGATCCGCAGGATCCAAATTAGTCCAGATGCAACCACTTTCCAAGTCTCTCCGACCTTCACAAAAAAAGTTATTCAAGAATATCTCTTTCTCCTATGTGCTTTCATCCCTAACCCTAACCCTAACCCTTCCGAAAGTCGGAGAAGCTCAAGGATGGTACCGATCGATGCGCGCTACCCCATTTAGTGGGGGTAGAGCCTACTTGCAGGTCTCTCCGACCTTCACAAAAAAAGTTATTCAAGAATATCTCCTCAGATTTGGGGGAATTTCGTCGGTCGACCTCTTCCGAAGGTCGTACAAGCTCGGGGATGGTACCAATCGATCCGCAGGACCCAAATTAGTCCAGATGCAACCACTTTCCAAGTCTCTCCGACCTTCACAAAAAAAGTTATTCAAGAATATCTCTTTCTCCTATGTGCTTTCATCCCTAACCCTAACCCTAACCCTTCCGAAAGTCGGAGAAGCTCAAGGATGGTACCGATCGATGCGCGCAACCCCATTTAGTGGGGGTAGAGCCTACTTGCAAGTCTCTCCGACCTTCACAAAAAAAGTTATTCAAGAATATCTCTTTCTCCTATGTGCTTTCATCCCTAACCCTAACCCTAACCCTTCCGAAAGTCGGAGAAGCTCAAAGATGGTACCGATCGATGCGCGCTACCCCATTTAGTGGGGGTAGAGCCTACTTGCAAGTCTCTCCGACCTTCACAAAAAAAGTTATTCAAGAATATCTCTTTCTCCTATGTGCTTTCATCCCTAACCCTAACCCTAACCCTTCCGAAAGTCGGAGAAGCTCAAGGATGGTACCGATCGATGCGCGCTACCCCATTTAGTGGGGGTAGAGCCTACTTGCAAGTCTCTCCGACCTTCACAAAAAAAGTTATTCAAGAATATCTCCTCAGATTTGGGGGAATTTCGTCGGTCGACCTCTTCCGAAGGTCGTACAAGCTCGGGGATGGTACCAATCGATCCGCAGGACCCAAATTAGTCCAGATGCAACCACTTTCCAAGTCTCTCCGACCTTCACAAAAAAAGTTATTCAAGAATATCTCTTTCTCCTATGTGCTTTCATCCCTAACCCTAACCCTAACCCTTCCGAAAGTCGGAAAAGCTCAAGGATGGTACCGATCGATGCGCGCTACCCCATTTAGTGGGGGTAGAGCCTACTTGCAAGTCTCTCCGACCTTCACAAAAAAAGTTATTCAAGAATATCTCCTCAGATTTGGGGGAATTTCGTCGGTCGACCTCTTCCGAAGGTCGTACAAGCTCGGGGATGGTACCAATCGATCCGCAGGACCCAAATTAGTCCAGATGCAACCACTTTCCAAGTCTCTCCGACCTTCACAAAAAAAGTTATTCAAGAATATCTCTTTCTCCTATGTGCTTTCATCCCTAACCCTAACCCTAACCCTTCCGAAAGTCGGAGAAGCTCAAGGATGGTACCGATCGATGCGCGCAACCCCATTTAGTGGGGGTAGAGCCTACTTGCAAGTCTCTCCGACCTTCACAAAAAAAGTTATTCAAGAATATCTCTTTCTCCTATGTGCTTTCATCCCTAACCCTAACCCTAACCCTTCCGAAAGTCGGAGAAGCTCAAGGATGGTACCAATCGATGCGCGCAACCCCATTTAGTGGGGGTAGAGCCTACTTGCAAGTCTCTCCGACCTTCACAAAAAAAGTTATTCAAGAATATCTCTTTCTCCTATGTGCTTTCATCCCTAACCCTAACCCTAACCCTTCCGAAAGTCGGAGAAGCTCAAGGATGGTAACGATCGATGTGCGCTACCCCATTTAGTGGGGGTAGAGCCTACTTGCAAGTCTCTCCGACCTTCACAAAAAAAGTTATTCAAGAATATCTCTTTCTCCTATGTGCTTTCATCCCTAACCCTAACCCTAACCCTTCCGAAAGTCGGAGAAGCTCAAGGATGGTACCGATCGATGCGCGCTACCCCATTTAGTGGGGGTAGAGCCTACTTGCAAGTCTCTCCGACCTTCACAAAAAAAGTTATTCAAGAATATCTCCTCAGATTTGGGGGAATTTCGTCGGTCGACCTCTTCCGAAGGTCGTACAAGCTCGGGGATGGTACCAATCGATCCGCAGGACCCAAATTAGTCCAGATGCAACCACTTTCCAAGTCTCTCCGACCTTCACAAAAAAAGTTATTCAAGAATATCTCTTTCTCCTATGTGCTTTCATCCCTAACCCTAACCCTAACCCTTCCGAAAGTCGGAGAAGCTCAAGGATGGTACCGATCGATGCGCGCTACCCCATTTAGTGGGGGTAGAGCCTACTTGCAGGTCTCTCCGACCTTCACAAAAAAAGTTATTCAAGAATATCTCCTCAGATTTGGGGGAATTTCGTCGGTCGACCTCTTCCGAAGGTCGTACAAGCTCGGGGATGGTACCAATCGATCCGCAGGACCCAAATTAGTCCAGATGCAACCACTTTCCAAGTCTCTCCGACCTTCACAAAAAAAGTTATTCAAGAATATCTCTTTCTCCTATGTGCTTTCATCCCTAACCCTAACCCTAACCCTTCCGAAAGTCGGAGAAGCTCAAGGATGGTACCGATCGATGCGCGCAACCCCATTTAGTGGGGGTAGAGCCTACTTGCAAGTCTCTCCGACCTTCACAAAAAAAGTTATTCAAGAATATCTCTTTCTCCTATGTGCTTTCATCCCTAACCCTAACCCTAACCCTTCCGAAAGTCGGAGAAGCTCAAAGATGGTACCGATCGATGCGCGCTACCCCATTTAGTGGGGGTAGAGCCTACTTGCAAGTCTCTCCGACCTTCACAAAAAAAGTTATTCAAGAATATCTCTTTCTCCTATGTGCTTTCATCCCTAACCCTAACCCTAACCCTTCCGAAAGTCGGAGAAGCTCAAGGATGGTACCGATCGATGCGCGCTACCCCATTTAGTGGGGGTAGAGCCTACTTGCAAGTCTCTCCGACCTTCACAAAAAAAGTTATTCAAGAATATCTCCTCAGATTTGGGGGAATTTCGTCGGTCGACCTCTTCCGAAGGTCGTACAAGCTCGGGGATGGTACCAATCGATCCGCAGGACCCAAATTAGTCCAGATGCAACCACTTTCCAAGTCTCTCCGACCTTCACAAAAAAAGTTATTCAAGAATATCTCTTTCTCCTATGTGCTTTCATCCCTAACCCTAACCCTAACCCTTCCGAAAGTCGGAGAAGCTCAAGGATGGTACCGATCGATGCGCGCTACCCCATTTAGTGGGGGTAGAGCCTACTTGCAGGTCTCTCCGACCTTCACAAAAAAAGTTATTCAAGAATATCTCCTCAGATTTGGGGGAATTTCGTCGGTCGACCTCTTCCGAAGGTCGTACAAGCTCGGGGATGGTACCAATCGATCCGCAGGACCCAAATTAGTCCAGATGCAACCACTTTCCAAGTCTCTCCGACCTTCACAAAAAAAGTTATTCAAGAATATCTCTTTCTCCTATGTGCTTTCATCCCTAACCCTAACCCTAACCCTTCCGAAAGTCGGAGAAGCTCAAGGATGGTACCGATCGATGCGCGCAACCCCATTTAGTGGGGGTAGAGCCTACTTGCAAGTCTCTCCGACCTTCACAAAAAAAGTTATTCAAGAATATCTCTTTCTCCTATGTGCTTTCATCCCTAACCCTAACCCTAACCCTTCCGAAAGTCGGAGAAGCTCAAAGATGGTACCGATCGATGCGCGCTACCCCATTTAGTGGGGGTAGAGCCTACTTGCAAGTCTCTCCGACCTTCACAAAAAAAGTTATTCAAGAATATCTCTTTCTCCTATGTGCTTTCATCCCTAACCCTAACCCTAACCCTTCCGAAAGTCGGAGAAGCTCAAGGATGGTACCGATCGATGCGCGCTACCCCATTTAGTGGGGGTAGAGCCTACTTGCAAGTCTCTCCGACCTTCACAAAAAAAGTTATTCAAGAATATCTCCTCAGATTTGGGGGAATTTCGTCGGTCGACCTCTTCCGAAGGTCGTACAAGCTCGGGGATGGTACCAATCGATCCGCAGGACCCAAATTAGTCCAGATGCAACCACTTTCCAAGTCTCTCCGACCTTCACAAAAAAAGTTATTCAAGAATATCTCTTTCTCCTATGTGCTTTCATCCCTAACCCTAACCCTAACCCTTCCGAAAGTCGGAAAAGCTCAAGGATGGTACCGATCGATGCGCGCTACCCCATTTAGTGGGGGTAGAGCCTACTTGCAAGTCTCTCGGACCTTCACAAAAAAAGTTATTCAAGAATATCTCTTTCTCCTATGTGCTTTCATCCCTAACCCTAACCCTAACCCTTCCGAAAGTCGGAGAAGCTCAAGGATGGTACCGATCGATGCGCGCTACCCCATTTAGTGGGGGTAGAGCCTACTTGCAAGTCTCTCCGACCTTCACAAAAAACGTTATTCAAGAATATCTCTTTCTCCTATGTGCTTTCATCCCTAACCCTAACCCTAACCCTTCCGAAAGTCGGAGAAGCTCAAGGATGGTACCGATCGATGCGCGCTACCCCATTTAGTGGGGGTAGAGCCTACTTGCAAGTCTCTCCGACCTTCACAAAAAAAGTTATTCAAGAATATCTCCTCAGATTTGGGGGAATTTCGTCGGTCGACCTCTTCCGAAGGTCGTACAAGCTCGGGGATGGTACCAATCGATCCGCAGGACCCAAATTAGTCCAGATGCAACCACTTTCCAAGTCTCTCCGACCTTCACAAAAAAAGTTATTCAAGAATATCTCTTTCTCCTATGTGCTTTCATCCCTAACCCTAACCCTAACCCTTCCGAAAGTCGGAGAAGCTCAAGGATGGTACCGATCGATGCGCGCAACCCCATTTAGTGGGGGTAGAGCCTACTTGCAAGTCTCTCCGACCTTCACAAAAAAAGTTATTCAAGAATATCTCTTTCTCCTATGTGCTTTCATCCCTAACCCTAACCCTAACCCTTCCGAAAGTCGGAGAAGCTCAAGGATGGTACCAATCGATGCGCGCTACCCCATTTAGTGGGGGTAGAGCCTACTTGCAAGTCTCTCCGACCTTCACAAAAAAAGTTATTCAAGAATATCTCTTTCTCCTATGTGCTTTCATCCCTAACCCTAACCCTAACCCTTCCGAAAGTCGGAGAAGCTCAAGGATGGTACCGATCGATGCGCGCTACCCCATTTAGTGGGGGTAGAGCCTACTTGCAAGTCTCTCCGACCTTCACAAAAAAAGTTATTCAAGAATATCTCCTCAGATTTGGGGGAATTTCGTCGGTCGACCTCTTCCGAAGGTCGTACAAGCTCGGGGATGGTACCAATCGATCCGCAGGACCCAAATTAGTCCAGATGCAACCACTTTCCAAGTCTCTCCGACCTTCACAAAAAACGTTATTCAAGAATATCTCTTTCTCCTATGTGCTTTCATCCCTAACCCTAACCCTAACCCTTCCGAAAGTCGGAGAAGCTCAAGGATGGTACCGATCGATGCGCGCTACCCCATTTAGTGTGGGTAGAGCCTACTTGCAAGTCTCTCCGACCTTCACAAAAAAAGTTATTCAAGAATATCTCCTCAGATTTGGGGGAATTTCGTCGGTCGACCTCTTCCGAAGGTCGTACAAGCTCGGGGATGGTACCAATCGATCCGCAGGACCCAAATTAGTCCAGATGCAACCACTTTCCAAGTCTCTCCGACCTTCACAAAAAAAGTTATTCAAGAATATCTCTTTCTCCTATGTGCTTTCATCCATAACCCTAACCCTAACCCTTCCGAAAGTCGGAGAAGCTCAAGGATGGTACCGATCGATGCGCGCTACCCCATTTAGTGGGGGTAGAGCCTACTTGCAAGTCTCTCCGACCTTCACAAAAAAAGTTATTCAAGAATATCTCTTTCTCCTATGTGCTTTCATCCCTAACCCTAACCCTAACCCTTCCGAAAGTCGGAGAAGCTCAAGGATGGTAACGATCGATGCGCGCTACCCCATTTAGTGGGGGTAGAGCCTACTTGCAAGTCTCTCCGACCTTCACAAAAAAAGTTATTCAAGAATATCTCTTTCTCCTATGTGCTTTCATCCCTAACCCTAACCCTAACCCTTCCGAAAGTCGGAGAAGCTCAAGGATGGTACCGATCGATGCGCGCTACCCCATTTAGTGGGGGTAGAGCCTACTTGCAAGTCTCTCCGACCTTCACAAAAAAAGTTATTCAAGAATATCTCCTCAGATTTGGGGGAATTTCGTCGGTCGACCTCTTCCGAAGGTCGTACAAGCTCGGGGATGGTACCAATCGATCCGCAGGACCCAAATTAGTCCAGATGCAACCACTTTCCAAGTCTCTCCGACCTTCACAAAAAAAGTTATTCAAGAATATCTCTTTCTCCTATGTGCTTTCATCCCTAACCCTAACCCTAACCCTTCCGAAAGTCGGAGAAGCTCAAGGATGGTACCGATCGATGCGCGCTACCCCATTTAGTGGGGGTAGAGCCTACTTGCAAGTCTCTCCGACCTTCACAAAAAACGTTATTCAAGAATATCTCTTTCTCCTATGTGCTTTCATCCCTAACCCTAACCCTAACCCTTCCGAAAGTCGGAGAAGCTCAAGGATGGTACCGATCGATGCGCGCTACCCCATTTAGTGGGGGTAGAGCCTACTTGCAAGTCTCTCCGACCTTCACAAAAAAAGTTATTCAAGAATATCTCCTCAGATTTGGGGGAATTTCGTCGGTCGACCTCTTCCGAAGGTCGTACAAGCTCGGGGATGGTACCAATCGATCCGCAGGACCCAAATTAGTCCAGATGCAACCACTTTCCAAGTCTCTCCGACCTTCACAAAAAAAGTTATTCAAGAATATCTCTTTCTCCTATGTGCTTTCATCCCTAACCCTAACCCTAACCCTTCCGAAAGTCGGAGAAGCTCAAGGATGGTACCGATCGATGCGCGCTACCCCATTTAGTGGGGGTAGAGCCTACTTGCAAGTCTCTCCGACCTTCACAAAAAAAGTTATTCAAGAATATCTCTTTCTCCTATGTGCTTTCATCCCTAACCCTAACCCTAACCCTTCCGAAAGTCGGAGAAGCTCAAGGATGGTACCGATCGATGCGCGCTACCCCATTTAGTGGGGGTAGAGCCTACTTGCAAGTCTCTCCGACCTTCACAAAAAAAGTTATTCAAGAATATCTCTTTCTCCTATGTGCTTTCATCCCTAACCCTAACCCTTCCGAAAGTCGGAGAAGCTCAAGGATGGTACCGATCGATGCGCGCTACCCCATTTAGTGGGGGTAGAGCCTACTTGCAAGTCTCTCCGACCTTCACAAAAAAAGTTATTCAAGAATATCTCCTCAGATTTGGGGGAATTTCGTCGGTCGACCTCTTCCGAAGGTCGTACAAGCTCGGGGATGGTACCAATCGATCCGCAGGACCCAAATTAGTCCAGATGCAACCACTTTCCAAGTCTCTCCGACCTTCACAAAAAAAGTTATTCAAGAATATCTCTTTCTCCTATGTGCTTTCATCCCTAACCCTAACCCTAACCCTTCCGAAAGTCGGAGAAGCTCCAGGATGGTACCGATCGATGCGCGCAACCCCATTTAGTGGGGGTAGAGCCTACTTGCAAGTCTCTCCGACCTTCACAAAAAAAGTTATTCAAGAATATCTCTTTCTCCTATGTGCTTTCATCCCTAACCCTAACCCTAACCCTTCCGAAAGTCGGAGAAGCTCAAGGATGGTACCGATCGATGCGCGCTACCCCATTTAGTGGGGGTAGAGCCTACTTGCAAGTCTCTCCGACCTTCACAAAAAAAGTTATTCAAGAATATCTCTTTCTCCTATGTGCTTTCATCCCTAACCCTAACCCTAACCCTTCCGAAAGTCGGAGAAGCTCAAGGATGGTACCGATCGATGCGCGCTACCCCATTTAGTGGGGGTAGAGCCTACTTGCAAGTCTCTCCGACCTTCACAAAAAAAGTTATTCAAGAATATCTCCTCAGATTTGGGGGAATTTCGTCGGTCGACCTCTTCCGAAGGTCGTACAAGCTCGGGGATGGTACCAATCGATCCGCAGGACCCAAATTAGTCCAGATGCAACCACTTTCCAAGTCTCTCCGACCTTCACAAAAAAAGTTATTCAAGAATATCTCTTTCTCCTATGTGCTTTCATCCCTAACCCTAACCCTAACCCTTCCGAAAGTCGGAGAAGCTCAAGGATGGTACCGATCGATGCGCGCTACCCCATTTAGTGGGGGTAGAGCCTACTTGCAAGTCTCTCCGACCTTCACAAAAAAAGTTATTCAAGAATATCTCTTTCTCCTATGTGCTTTCATCCCTAACCCTAACCCTAACCCTTCCGAAAGTCGGAGAAGCTCAAGGATGGTACCGATCGATGCGCGCTACCCCATTTAGTGGGGGTAAAGCCTACTTGCAAGTCTCTCCGACCTTCACAAAAAAAGTTATTCAAGAATATCTCTTTCTCCTATGTGCTTTCATCCCTAACCCTAACCCTAACCCTTCCGAAAGTCGGAGAAGCTCAAGGATGGTACCGATCGATGCGCGCTACCCCATTTAGTGGGGGTAGAGCCTACTTGCAAGTCTCTCCGACCTTCACAAAAAAAGTTATTCAAGAATATCTCCTCAGATTTGGGGGAATTTCGTCGGTCGACCTCTTCCGAAGGTCGTACAAGCTCGGGGATGGTACCAATCGATCCGCAGGACCCAAATTAGTCCAGATGCAACCACTTTCCAAGTCTCTCCGACCTTCACAAAAAACGTTATTCAAGAATATCTCTTTCTCCTATGTGCTTTCATCCCTAACCCTAACCCTAACCCTTCCGAAAGTCGGAGAAGCTCAAGGATGGTACCGATCGATGCGCGCTACCCCATTTAGTGTGGGTAGAGCCTACTTGCAAGTCTCTCCGACCTTCACAAAAAAAGTTATTCAAGAATATCTCCTCAGATTTGGGGGAATTTCGTCGGTCGACCTCTTCCGAAGGTCGTACAAGCTCGGGGATGGTACCAATCGATCCGCAGGACCCAAATTAGTCCAGATGCAACCACTTTCCAAGTCTCTCCGACCTTCACAAAAAAAGTTATTCAAGAATATCTCTTTCTCCTATGTGCTTTCATCCCTAACCCTAACCCTAACCCTTCCGAAAGTCGGAGAAGCTCAAGGATGGTACCGATCGATGCGCGCTACCCCATTTAGTGGGGGTAGAGCCTACTTGCAAGTCTCTCCGACCTTCACAAAAAAAGTTATTCAAGAATATCTCTTTCTCCTATGTGCTTTCATCCCTAACCCTAACCCTAACCCTTCCGAAAGTCGGAGAAGCTCAAGGATGGTAACGATCGATGCGCGCTACCCCATTTAGTGGGGGTAGAGCCTACTTGCAAGTCTCTCCGACCTTCACAAAAAAAGTTATTCAAGAATATCTCTTTCTCCTATGTGCTTTCATCCCTAACCCTAACCCTAACCCTTCCGAAAGTCGGAGAAGCTCAAGGATGGTACCGATCGATGCGCGCTACCCCATTTAGTGGGGGTAGAGCCTACTTGCAAGTCTCTCCGACCTTCACAAAAAAAGTTATTCAAGAATATCTCCTCAGATTTGGGGGAATTTCGTCGGTCGACCTCTTCCGAAGGTCGTACAAGCTCGGGGATGGTACCAATCGATCCGCAGGACCCAAATTAGTCCAGATGCAACCACTTTCCAAGTCTCTCCGACCTTCACAAAAAAAGTTATTCAAGAATATCTCTTTCTCCTATGTGCTTTCATCCCTAACCCTAACCCTAACCCTTCCGAAAGTCGGAGAAGCTCAAGGATGGTACCGATCGATGCGCGCTACCCCATTTAGTGGGGGTAGAGCCTACTTGCAAGTCTCTCCGACCTTCACAAAAAACGTTATTCAAGAATATCTCTTTCTCCTATGTGCTTTCATCCCTAACCCTAACCCTAACCCTTCCGAAAGTCGGAGAAGCTCAAGGATGGTACCGATCGATGCGCGCTACCCCATTTAGTGGGGGTAGAGCCTACTTGCAAGTCTCTCCGACCTTCACAAAAAAAGTTATTCAAGAATATCTCCTCAGATTTGGGGGAATTTCGTCGGTCGACCTCTTCCGAAGGTCGTACAAGCTCGGGGATGGTACCAATCGATCCGCAGGACCCAAATTAGTCCAGATGCAACCACTTTCCAAGTCTCTCCGACCTTCACAAAAAAAGTTATTCAAGAATATCTCTTTCTCCTATGTGCTTTCATCCCTAACCCTAACCCTAACCCTTCCGAAAGTCGGAGAAGCTCAAGGATGGTACCGATCGATGCGCGCTACCCCATTTAGTGGGGGTAGAGCCTACTTGCAAGTCTCTCCGACCTTCACAAAAAAAGTTATTCAAGAATATCTCTTTCTCCTATGTGCTTTCATCCCTAACCCTAACCCTAACCCTTCCGAAAGTCGGAGAAGCTCAAGGATGGTACCGATCGATGCGCGCTACCCCATTTAGTGGGGGTAGAGCCTACTTGCAAGTCTCTCCGACCTTCACAAAAAAAGTTATTCAAGAATATCTCTTTCTCCTATGTGCTTTCATCCCTAACCCTAACCCTTCCGAAAGTCGGAGAAGCTCAAGGATGGTACCGATCGATGCGCGCTACCCCATTTAGTGGGGGTAGAGCCTACTTGCAAGTCTCTCCGACCTTCACAAAAAAAGTTATTCAAGAATATCTCCTCAGATTTGGGGGAATTTCGTCGGTCGACCTCTTCCGAAGGTCGTACAAGCTCGGGGATGGTACCAATCGATCCGCAGGACCCAAATTAGTCCAGATGCAACCACTTTCCAAGTCTCTCCGACCTTCACAAAAAAAGTTATTCAAGAATATCTCTTTCTCCTATGTGCTTTCATCCCTAACCCTAACCCTAACCCTTCCGAAAGTCGGAGAAGCTCCAGGATGGTACCGATCGATGCGCGCAACCCCATTTAGTGGGGGTAGAGCCTACTTGCAAGTCTCTCCGACCTTCACAAAAAAAGTTATTCAAGAATATCTCTTTCTCCTATGTGCTTTCATCCCTAACCCTAACCCTAACCCTTCCGAAAGTCGGAGAAGCTCAAGGATGGTACCGATCGATGCGCGCTACCCCATTTAGTGGGGGTAGAGCCTACTTGCAAGTCTCTCCGACCTTCACAAAAAAAGTTATTCAAGAATATCTCCTCAGATTTGGGGGAATTTCGTCGGTCGACCTCTTCCGAAGGTCGTACAAGCTCGGGGATGGTACCAATCGATCCGCAGGACCCAAATTAGTCCAGATGCAACCACTTTCCAAGTCTCTCCGACCTTCACAAAAAAAGTTATTCAAGAATATCTCTTTCTCCTATGTGCTTTCATCCCTAACCCTAACCCTAACCCTTCCGAAAGTCGGAAAAGCTCAAGGATGGTACCGATCGATGCGCGCTACCCCATTTAGTGGGGGTAGAGCCTACTTGCAAGTCTCTCGGACCTTCACAAAAAAAGTTATTCAAGAATATCTCTTTCTCCTATGTGCTTTCATCCCTAACCCTAACCCTAACCCTTCCGAAAGTCGGAGAAGCTCAAGGATGGTACCGATCGATGCGCGCTACCCCATTTAGTGGGGGTAGAGCCTACTTGCAAGTCTCTCCGACCTTCACAAAAAACGTTATTCAAGAATATCTCTTTCTCCTATGTGCTTTCATCCCTAACCCTAACCCTAACCCTTCCGAAAGTCGGAGAAGCTCAAGGATGGTACCGATCGATGCGCGCTACCCCATTTAGTGGGGGTAGAGCCTACTTGCAAGTCTCTCCGACCTTCACAAAAAAAGTTATTCAAGAATATCTCCTCAGATTTGGGGGAATTTCGTCGGTCGACCTCTTCCGAAGGTCGTACAAGCTCGGGGATGGTACCAATCGATCCGCAGGACCCAAATTAGTCCAGATGCAACCACTTTCCAAGTCTCTCCGACCTTCACAAAAAAAGTTATTCAAGAATATCTCTTTCTCCTATGTGCTTTCATCCCTAACCCTAACCCTAACCCTTCCGAAAGTCGGAGAAGCTCAAGGATGGTACCGATCGATGCGCGCAACCCCATTTAGTGGGGGTAGAGCCTACTTGCAAGTCTCTCCGACCTTCACAAAAAAAGTTATTCAAGAATATCTCTTTCTCCTATGTGCTTTCATCCCTAACCCTAACCCTAACCCTTCCGAAAGTCGGAGAAGCTCAAGGATGGTACCAATCGATGCGCGCTACCCCATTTAGTGGGGGTAGAGCCTACTTGCAAGTCTCTCCGACCTTCACAAAAAAAGTTATTCAAGAATATCTCTTTCTCCTATGTGCTTTCATCCCTAACCCTAACCCTAACCCTTCCGAAAGTCGGAGAAGCTCAAGGATGGTACCGATCGATGCGCGCTACCCCATTTAGTGGGGGTAGAGCCTACTTGCAAGTCTCTCCGACCTTCACAAAAAAAGTTATTCAAGAATATCTCCTCAGATTTGGGGGAATTTCGTCGGTCGACCTCTTCCGAAGGTCGTACAAGCTCGGGGATGGTACCAATCGATCCGCAGGACCCAAATTAGTCCAGATGCAACCACTTTCCAAGTCTCTCCGACCTTCACAAAAAACGTTATTCAAGAATATCTCTTTCTCCTATGTGCTTTCATCCCTAACCCTAACCCTAACCCTTCCGAAAGTCGGAGAAGCTCAAGGATGGTACCGATCGATGCGCGCTACCCCATTTAGTGTGGGTAGAGCCTACTTGCAAGTCTCTCCGACCTTCACAAAAAAAGTTATTCAAGAATATCTCCTCAGATTTGGGGGAATTTCGTCGGTCGACCTCTTCCGAAGGTCGTACAAGCTCGGGGATGGTACCAATCGATCTGCAGGACCCAAATTAGTCCAGATGCAACCACTTTCCAAGTCTCTCCGACCTTCACAAAAAAAGTTATTCAAGAATATCTCTTTCTCCTATGTGCTTTCATCCCTAACCCTAACCCTAACCCTTCCGAAAGTCGGAGAAGCTCAAGGATGGTACCGATCGATGCGCGCTACCCCATTTAGTGGGGGTAGAGCCTACTTGCAAGTCTCTCCGACCTTCACAAAAAAAGTTATTCAAGAATATCTCTTTCTCCTATGTGCTTTCATCCCTAACCCTAACCCTAACCCTTCCGAAAGTCGGAGAAGCTCAAGGATGGTAACGATCGATGCGCGCTACCCCATTTAGTGGGGGTAGAGCCTACTTGCAAGTCTCTCCGACCTTCACAAAAAAAGTTATTCAAGAATATCTCTTTCTCCTATGTGCTTTCATCCCTAACCCTAACCCTAACCCTTCCGAAAGTCGGAGAAGCTCAAGGATGGTACCGATCGATGCGCGCTACCCCATTTAGTGGGGGTAGAGCCTACTTGCAAGTCTCTCCGACCTTCACAAAAAAAGTTATTCAAGAATATCTCCTCAGATTTGGGGGAATTTCGTCGGTCGACCTCTTCCGAAGGTCGTACAAGCTCGGGGATGGTACCAATCGATCCGCAGGACCCAAATTAGTCCAGATGCAACCACTTTCCAAGTCTCTCCGACCTTCACAAAAAAAGTTATTCAAGAATATCTCTTTCTCCTATGTGCTTTCATCCCTAACCCTAACCCTAACCCTTCCGAAAGTCGGAGAAGCTCAAGGATGGTACCGATCGATGCGCGCTACCCCATTTAGTGGGGGTAGAGCCTACTTGCAAGTCTCTCCGACCTTCACAAAAAACGTTATTCAAGAATATCTCTTTCTCCTATGTGCTTTCATCCCTAACCCTAACCCTAACCCTTCCGAAAGTCGGAGAAGCTCAAGGATGGTACCGATCGATGCGCGCTACCCCATTTAGTGGGGGTAGAGCCTACTTGCAAGTCTCTCCGACCTTCACAAAAAAAGTTATTCAAGAATATCTCCTCAGATTTGGGGGAATTTCGTCGGTCGACCTCTTCCGAAGGTCGTACAAGCTCGGGGATGGTACCAATCGATCCGCAGGACCCAAATTAGTCCAGATGCAACCACTTTCCAAGTCTCTCCGACCTTCACAAAAAAAGTTATTCAAGAATATCTCTTTCTCCTATGTGCTTTCATCCCTAACCCTAACCCTAACCCTTCCGAAAGTCGGAGAAGCTCAAGGATGGTACCGATCGATGCGCGCTACCCCATTTAGTGGGGGTAGAGCCTACTTGCAAGTCTCTCCGACCTTCACAAAAAAAGTTATTCAAGAATATCTCTTTCTCCTATGTGCTTTCATCCCTAACCCTAACCCTAACCCTTCCGAAAGTCGGAGAAGCTCAAGGATGGTACCGATCGATGCGCGCTACCCCATTTAGTGGGGGTAGAGCCTACTTGCAAGTCTCTCCGACCTTCACAAAAAAAGTTATTCAAGAATATCTCTTTCTCCTATGTGCTTTCATCCCTAACCCTAACCCTTCCGAAAGTCGGAGAAGCTCAAGGATGGTACCGATCGATGCGCGCTACCCCATTTAGTGGGGGTAGAGCCTACTTGCAAGTCTCTCCGACCTTCACAAAAAAAGTTATTCAAGAATATCTCCTCAGATTTGGGGGAATTTCGTCGGTCGACCTCTTCCGAAGGTCGTACAAGCTCGGGGATGGTACCAATCGATCCGCAGGACCCAAATTAGTCCAGATGCAACCACTTTCCAAGTCTCTCCGACCTTCACAAAAAAAGTTATTCAAGAATATCTCTTTCTCCTATGTGCTTTCATCCCTAACCCTAACCCTAACCCTTCCGAAAGTCGGAGAAGCTCCAGGATGGTACCGATCGATGAGCGCAACCCCATTTAGTGGGGGTAGAGCCTACTTGCAAGTCTCTCCGACCTTCACAAAAAAAGTTATTCAAGAATATCTCTTTCTCCTATGTGCTTTCATCCCTAACCCTAACCCTAACCCTTCCGAAAGTCGGAGAAGCTCAAGGATGGTACCGATCGATGCGCGCTACCCCATTTAGTGGGGGTAGAGCCTACTTGCAAGTCTCTCCGACCTTCACAAAAAAAGTTATTCAAGAATATCTCTTTCTCCTATGTGCTTTCATCCCTAACCCTAACCCTAACCCTTCCGAAAGTCGGAGAAGCTCAAGGATGGTACCGATCGATGCGCGCTACCCCATTTAGTGGGGGTAGAGCCTACTTGCAAGTCTCTCCGACCTTCACAAAAAAAGTTATTCAAGAATATCTCCTCAGATTTGGGGGAATTTCGTCGGTCGACCTCTTCCGAAGGTCGTACAAGCTCGGGGATGGTACCAATCGATCCGCAGGACCCAAATTAGTCCAGATGCAACCACTTTCCAAGTCTCTCCGACCTTCACAAAAAAAGTTATTCAAGAATATCTCTTTCTCCTATGTGCTTTCATCCCTAACCCTAACCCTAACCCTTCCGAAAGTCGGAGAAGCTCAAGGATGGTACCGATCGATGCGCGCTACCCCATTTAGTGGGGGTAGAGCCTACTTGCAAGTCTCTCCGACCTTCACAAAAAAAGTTATTCAAGAATATCTCTTTCTCCTATGTGCTTTCATCCCTAACCCTAACCCTTCCGAAAGTCGGAGAAGCTCAAGGATGGTACCGATCGATGCGCGCTACCCCATTTAGTGGGGGTAAAGCCTACTTGCAAGTCTCTCCGACCTTCACAAAAAAAGTTATTCAAGAATATCTCTTTCTCCTATGTGCTTTCATCCCTAACCCTAACCCTAACCCTTCCGAAAGTCGGAGAAGCTCAAGGATGGTACCGATCGATGCGCGCTACCCCATTTAGTGGGGGTAAAGCCTACTTGCAAGTCTCTCCAACCTTCACAAAAAAAGTTATTCAAGAATATCTCTTTCTCCTATGTGCTTTCATCCCTAACCCTAACCCTAACCCTTCCGAAAGTCGGAGAAGCTCAAGGATGGTACCGATCGATGCGCGCAACCCCATTTAGTGGGGGTAGAGCCTACTTGCAAGTCTCTCCGACCTTCACAAAAAAAGTTATTCAAGAATATCTCCTCAGATTTGGGGGAATTTCGTCGGTCGACCTCTTCCGAAGGTCGTACAAGCTCGGGGATGGTACCAATCGATCCGCAGGACCCAAATTAGTCCAGATGCAACCACTTTCCAAGTCTCTCCGACCTTCACAAAAAAAGTTATTCAAGAATATCTCTTTCTCCTATGTGCTTTCATCCCTAACCCTAACCCTAACCCTTCCGAAAGTCGGAGAAGCTCAAGGATGGTACCGATCGATGCGCGCTACCCCATTTAGTGGGGGTAGAGCCTACTTGCAAGTCTCTCCGACCTTCACAAAAAAAGTTATTCAAGAATATCTCTTTCTCCTATGTGCTTTCATCCCTAACCCTAACCCTAACCCTTCCGAAAGTCGGAGAAGCTCAAGAATGGTACCGATCGATGCGCGCAACCCCATTTAGTGGGGGTAAAGCCTACTTGCAAGTCTCTCCGACCTTCACAAAAAAAGTTATTCAAGAATATCTCCTCAGATTTGGGGGAATTTCGTCGGTCGACCTCTTTCGAAGGTCGTACAAGCTCGGGGATGGTACCAATCGATCCGCAGGACCCAAATTAGTCCAGATGCAACCACTTTCCAAGTCTCTCCGACCTTCACAAAAAAAGTTATTCAAGAATATCTCTTTCTCCTATGTGCTTTCATCCCTAACCCTAACCCTAACCCTTCCGAAAGTCGGAGAAGCTCAAGGATGGTACCGATCGATGCGCGCTACCCCATTTAGTGGGGGTAGAGCCTACTTGCAAGTCTCTCCGACCTTCACAAAAAACGTTATTCAAGAATATCTCTTTCTCCTATGTGCTTTCATCCCTAACCCTAACCCTAACCCTTCCGAAAGTCGGAGAAGCTCAAGGATGGTACCGATCGATGCGCGCTACCCCATTTAGTGGGGGTAGAGCCTACTTGCAAGTCTCTCCGACCTTCACAAAAAAAGTTATTCAAGAATATCTCCTCAGATTTGGGGGAATTTCGTCGGTCGACCTCTTCCGAAGGTCGTACAAGCTCGGGGATGGTACCAATCGATCTGCAGGACCCAAATTAGTCCAGATGCAACCACTTTCCAAGTCTCTCCGACCTTCACAAAAAAAGTTATTCAAGAATATCTCTTTCTCCTATGTGCTTTCATCCCTAACCCTAACCCTAACCCTTCCGAAAGTCGGAGAAGCTCAAGGATGGTACCGATCGATGCGCGCTACCCCATTTAGTGGGAGTAGAGCCTACTTGCAAGTCTCTCCGACCTTCACAAAAAAAGTTATTCAAGAATATCTCTTTCTCCTATGTGCTTTCATCCCTAACCCTAACCCTAACCCTTCCGAAAGTCGGAGAAGCTCAAGGATGGTACCGATCGATGCGCGCAACCCCATTTAGTGGGGGTAGAGCCTACTTGCAAGTCTCTCCGACCTTCACAAAAAAAGTTATTCAAGAATATCTCCTCAGATTTGGGGGAATTTCGTCGGTCGACCTCTTTCGAAGGTTGTACAAGCTCGGGGATGGTACCAATCGATCCGCAGGCCCCAAATTAGTCCAGATGCAACCACTTTCCAAGTCGTTCCGACCTTCACAAAAAAAGTTATTCAAGAATATCTCTTTCTCCTATGTGCTTTCATCCCTAACCCTAACCCTAACCCTTCCGAAAGTCGGAGAAGCTCAAGGATGGTACCGATCGATGTGCGCTACCCCATTTAGTGGGGGTAGAGCCTACTTGCAAGTCTCTCCGACCTTCACAAAAAACGTTATTCAAGAATATCTCTTTCTCCTATGTGCTTTCATCCCTAACCCTAACCCTAACCCTTCCGAAAGTCGGAGAAGCTCAAGGATGGTACCGATCGATGCGCGCTACCCCATTTAGTGGGGGTAGAGCCTACTTGCAAGTCTCTCCGACCTTCACAAAAAAAGTTATTCAAGAATATCTCCTCAGATTTGGGGGAATTTCGTCGGTCGACCTCTTCCGAAGGTCGTACAAGCTCGGGGATGGTACCAATCGATCTGCAGGACCCAAATTAGTCCGGATGCAACCACTTTACAAGTCTCTCCGACCTTCACAAAAAAAGTTATTCAAGAATATCTCTTTCTCCTATGTGCTTTCATCCCTAACCCTAACCCTAACCCTTCCGAAAGTCGGAGAAGCTCAAGGATGGTACCGATCGATGCGCGCTACCCCATTTAGTGGGGGTAGAGCCTACTTGCAAGTCTCTCCGACCTTCACAAAAAAAGTTATTCAAGAATATCTCTTTCTCCTATGTGCTTTCATCCCTAACCCTAACCCTAACCCTTCCGAAAGTCGGAGAAGCTCAAGGATGGTACCGATCGATGCGCGCTACCCCATTTAGTGGGGGTAGAGCCTACTTGCAAGTCTCTCCGACCTTCACAAAAAAAGTTATTCAAGAATATCTCTTTCTCCTATGTGCTTTCATCCCTAACCCTAACCCTAACCCTTCCGAAAGTCGGAGAAGCTCAAGGATGGTACTGATCGATGCGCGCTACCCCATTTAGTGGGGGTAGAGCCTACTTGCAAGTCTCTCCGACCTTCACAAAAAAAGTTATTCAAGAATATCTCTTTCTCCTATGTGCTTTCATCCCTAACCCTAACCCTAACCCTTCCGAAAGTCGGAGAAGCTCAAGGATGGTACCGATCGATGCGCGCTACCCCATTTAGTGGGGGTAGAGCCTACTTGCAAGTCTCTCCGACCTTCACAAAAAACGTTATTCAAGAATATCTCTTTCTCCTATGTGCTTTCATCCCTAACCCTAACCCTAACCCTTCCGAAAGTCGGAGAAGCTCAAGGATGGTACCGATCGATGCGCGCTACCCCATTTAGTGGGGGTAGAGCCTACTTGCAAGTCTCTCCGACCTTCACAAAAAAAGTTATTCAAGAATATCTCCTCAGATTTGGGGGAATTTCGTCGGTCGACCTCTTTCGAAGGTCGTACAAGCTCGGGGATGGTACCAATCGATCCGCAGGACCCAAATTAGTCCAGATGCAACCACTTTCCAAGTCTCTCCGACCTTCACAAAAAAAGTTATTCAAGAATATCTCTTTCTCCTATGTGCTTTCATCCCTAACCCTAACCCTAACCCTTCCGAAAGTCGGAGAAGCTCAAGGATGGTACCGATCGATGCGCGCTACCCCATTTAGTGGGGGTAGAGCCTACTTGCAAGTCTCTCCGACCTTCACAAAAAAAGTTATTCAAGAATATCTCTTTCTCCTATGTGCTTTCATCCCTAACCCTAACCCTTCCGAAAGTCGGAGAAGCTCAAGGATGGTACCGATCGATGCGCGCTACCCCATTTAGTGGGGGTAAAGCCTACTTGCAAGTCTCTCCGACCTTCACAAAAAAAGTTATTCAAGAATATCTCTTTCTCCTATGTGCTTTCATCCCTAACCCTAACCCTAACCCTTCCGAAAGTCGGAGAAGCTCAAGGATGGTACCGATCGATGCGCGCTACCCCATTTAGTGGGGGTAGAGCCTACTTGCAAGTCTCTCCAACCTTCACAAAAAAAGTTATTCAAGAATATCTCTTTCTCCTATGTGCTTTCATCCCTAACCCTAACCCTAACCCTTCCGAAAGTCGGAGAAGCTCAAGGATGGTACCGATCGATGCGCGCAACCCCATTTAGTGGGGGTAGAGCCTACTTGCAAGTCTCTCCGACCTTCACAAAAAAAGTTATTCAAGAATATCTCCTCAGATTTGGGGGAATTTCGTCGGTCGACCTCTTCCGAAGGTCGTACAAGCTCGGGGATGGTACCAATCGATCCGCAGGACCCAAATTAGTCCAGATGCAACCACTTTCCAAGTCTCTCCGACCTTCACAAAAAAAGTTATTCAAGAATATCTCTTTCTCCTATGTGCTTTCATCCCTAACCCTAACCCTAACCCTTCCGAAAGTCGGAGAAGCTCAAGGATGGTACCGATCGATGCGCGCTACCCCATTTAGTGGGGGTAGAGCCTACTTGCAAGTCTCTCCGACCTTCACAAAAAAAGTTATTCAAGAATATCTCTTTCTCCTATGTGCTTTCATCCCTAACCCTAACCCTAACCCTTCCGAAAGTCGGAGAAGCTCAAGGATGGTACCGATCGATGCGCGCTACCCCATTTAGTGGGGGTAAAGCCTACTTGCAAGTCTCTCCGACCTTCACAAAAAAAGTTATTCAAGAATATCTCTTTCTCCTATGTGCTTTCATCCCTAACCCTAACCCTAACCCTTCCGAAAGTCGGAGAAGCTCAAAGATGGTACCGATCGATGCGCGCTACCCCATTTAGTGGGGGTAGAGCCTACTTGCAAGTCTCTCCAACCTTCACAAAAAAAGTTATTCAAGAATATCTCTTTCTCCTATGTGCTTTCATCCCTAACCCTAACCCTAACCCTTCCGAAAGTCGGAGAAGCTCAAGGATGGTACCGATCGATGCGCGCAACCCCATTTAGTGGGGGTAGAGCCTACTTGCAAGTCTCTCCGACCTTCACAAAAAAAGTTATTCAAGAATATCTCCTCAGATTTGGGGGAATTTCGTCGGTCGACCTCTTCCGAAGGTCGTACAAGCTCGGGGATGGTACCAATCGATCCGCAGGACCCAAATTAGTCCAGATGCAACCACTTTCCAAGTCTCTCCGACCTTCACAAAAAAAGTTATTCAAGAATATCTCTTTCTCCTATGTGCTTTCATCCCTAACCCTAACCCTTCCGAAAGTCGGAGAAGCTCAAGGATGGTACCGATCGATGCGCGCTACCCCATTTAGTGGGGGTAGAGCCTACTTGCAAGTCTCTCCGACCTTCACAAAAAAAGTTATTCAAGAATATCTCTTTCTCCTATGTGCTTTCATCCCTAACCCTAACCCTAACCCTTCCGAAAGTCGGAGAAGCTCAAGGATGGTACCGATCGATGCGCGCAACCCCATTTAGTGGGGGTAAAGCCTACTTGCAAGTCTCTCCGACCTTCACAAAAAAAGTTATTCAAGAATATCTCCTCAGATTTGGGGGAATTTCGTCGGTCGACCTCTTTCGAAGGTCGTACAAGCTCGGGGATGGTACCAATCGATCCGCAGGACCCAAATTAGTCCAGATGCAACCACTTTCCAAGTCTCTCCGACCTTCACAAAAAAAGTTATTCAAGAATATCTCTTTCTCCTATGTGCTTTCATCCCTAACCCTAACCCTAACCCTTCCGAAAGTCGGAGAAGCTCAAGGATGGTACCGATCGATGCGCGCTACCCCATTTAGTGGGGGTAGAGCCTACTTGCAAGTCCCTCCGACCTTCACAAAAAACGTTATTCAAGAATATCTCTTTCTCCTATGTGCTTTCATCCCTAACCCTAACCCTAACCCTTCCGAAAGTCGGAGAAGCTCAAGGATGGTACCGATCGATGCGCGCTACCCCATTTAGTGGGGGTAGAGCCTACTTGCAAGTCTCTCCGACCTTCACAAAAAAAGTTATTCAAGAATATCTCCTCAGATTTGGGGGAATTTCGTCGGTCGACCTCTTCCGAAGGTCGTACAAGCTCGGGGATGGTACCAATCGATCTGCAGGACCCAAATTAGTCCAGATGCAACCACTTTCCAAGTCTCTCCGACCTTCACAAAAAAAGTTATTCAAGAATATCTCTTTCTCCTATGTGCTTTCATCCCTAACCCTAACCCTAACCCTTCCGAAAGTCGGAGAAGCTCAAGGATGGTACCGATCGATGCGCGCTACCCCATTTAGTGGGGGTAGAGCCTACTTGCAAGTCTCTCCGACCTTCACAAAAAAAGTTATTCAAGAATATCTCTTTCTCCTATGTGCTTTCATCCCTAACCCTAACCCTAACCCTTCCGAAAGTCGGAGAAGCTCAAGGATGGTACCGATCGATGCGCGCAACCCCATTTAGTGGGGGTAGAGCCTACTTGCAAGTCTCTCCGACCTTCACAAAAAAAGTTATTCAAGAATATCTCCTCAGATTTGGGGGAATTTCGTCGGTCGACCTCTTTCGAAGGTTGTACAAGCTCGGGGATGGTACCAATCGATCCGCAGGCCCCAAATTAGTCCAGATGCAACCACTTTCCAAGTCGTTCCGACCTTCACAAAAAAAGTTATTCAAGAATATCTCTTTCTCCTATGTGCTTTCATCCCTAACCCTAACCCTAACCCTTCCGAAAGTCGGAGAAGCTCAAGGATGGTACCGATCGATGCGCGCTACCCCATTTAGTGGGGGTAGAGCCTACTTGCAAGTCTCTCCGACCTTCACAAAAAAAGTTATTCAAGAATATCTCTTTCTCCTATGTGCTTTCATCCCTAACCCTAACCCTAACCCTTCCGAAAGTCGGAGAAGCTCAAGGATGGTACCGATCGATGCGCGCAACCCCATTTAGTGGGGGTAGAGCCTACTTGCAAGTCTCTCCGACCTTCACAAAAAAAGTTATTCAAGAATATCTCCTCAGATTTGGGGGAATTTCGTCGGTCGACCTCTTTCGAAGGTTGTACAAGCTCGGGGATGGTACCAATCGATCCGCAGGCCCCAAATTAGTCCAGATGCAACCACTTTCCAAGTCGTTCCGACCTTCACAAAAAAAGTTATTCAAGAATATCTCTTTCTCCTATGTGCTTTCATCCCTAACCCTAACCCTAACCCTTCCGAAAGTCGGAGAAGCTCAAGGATGGTACCGATCGATGCGCGCTACCCCATTTAGTGGGGGTAGAGCCTACTTGCAAGTCTCTCCGACCTTCACAAAAAAAGTTATTCAAGAATATCTCCTCAGATTTGGGGGAATTTCGTCGGTCGACCTCTTCCGAAGGTCGTACAAGCTCGGGGATGGTACCAATCGATCTGCAGGACCCAAATTAGTCCGGATGCAACCACTTTCCAAGTCTCTCCGACCTTCACAAAAAAAGTTATTCAAGAATATCTCTTTCTCCTATGTGCTTTCATCCCTAACCCTAACCCTAACCCTTCCGAAAGTCGGAGAAGCTCAAGGATGGTACCGATCGATGCGCGCTACCCCATTTAGTGGGGGTAGAGCCTACTTGCAAGTCTCTCCGACCTTCACAAAAAAAGTTATTCAAGAATATCTCTTTCTCCTATGTGCTTTCATCCCTAACCCTAACCCTAACCCTTCCGAAAGTCGGAGAAGCTCAAGGATGGTACCGATCGATGCGCGCTACCCCATTTAGTGGGGGTAGAGCCTACTTGCAAGTCTCTCCGACCTTCACAAAAAAAGTTATTCAAGAATATCTCTTTCTCCTATGTGCTTTCATCCCTAACCCTAACCCTAACCCTTCCGAAAGTCGGAGAAGCTCAAGGATGGTACCGATCGATGCGCGCTACCCCATTTAGTGGGGGTAAAGCCTACTTGCAAGTCTCTCCGACCTTCACAAAAAAAGTTATTCAAGAATATCTCTTTCTCCTATGTGCTTTCATCCCTAACCCTAACCCTTCCGAAAGTCGGAGAAGCTCAAGGATGGTACCGATCGATGCGCGCTACCCCATTTAGTGGGGGTAGAGCCTACTTGCAAGTCTCTCCGACCTTCACAAAAAAAGTTATTCAAGAATATCTCTTTCTCCTATGTGCTTTCATCCCTAACCCTAACCCTAACCCTTCCGAAAGTCGGAGAAGCTCAAGGATGGTACCGATCGATGCGCGCTACCCCATTTAGTGGGGGTAGAGCCTACTTGCAAGTCTCTCCGACCTTCACAAAAAAAGTTATTCAAGAATATCTCTTTCTCCTATGTGCTTTCATCCCTAACCCTAACCCTAACCCTTCCGAAAGTCGGAGAAGCTCAAGGATGGTACCGATCGATGCGCGCAACCCCATTTAGTGGGGGTAAAGCCTACTTGCAAGTCTCTCCGACCTTCACAAAAAAAGTTATTCAAGAATATCTCCTCAGATTTGGGGGAATTTCGTCGGTCGACCTCTTTCGAAGGTCGTACAAGCTCGGGGATGGTACCAATCGATCCGCAGGACCCAAATTAGTCCAGATGCAACCACTTTACAAGTCTCTCCGACCTTCACAAAAAAAGTTATTCAAGAATATCTCTTTCTCCTATGTGCTTTCATCCCTAACCCTAACCCTAACCCTTCCGAAAGTCGGAGAAGCTCAAGGATGGTACCGATCGATGCGCGCTACCCCATTTAGTGGGGGTAGAGCCTACTTGCAAGTCTCTCCGACCTTCACAAAAAACGTTATTCAAGAATATCTCTTTCTCCTATGTGCTTTCATCCCTAACCCTAACCCTAACCCTTCCGAAAGTCGGAGAAGCTCAAGGATGGTACCGATCGATGCGCGCTACCCCATTTAGTGGGGGTAGAGCCTACTTGCAAGTCTCTCCGACCTTCACAAAAAAAGTTATTCAAGAATATCTCCTCAGATTTGGGGGAATTTCGTCGGTCGACCTCTTCCGAAGGTCGTACAAGCTCGGGGATGGTACCAATCGATCTGCAGGACCCAAATTAGTCCAGATGCAACCACTTTCCAAGTCTCTCCGACCTTCACAAAAAAAGTTATTCAAGAATATCTCTTTCTCCTATGTGCTTTCATCCCTAACCCTAACCCTAACCCTTCCGAAAGTCGGAGAAGCTCAAGGATGGTACCGATCGATGCGCGCTACCCCATTTAGTGGGGGTAGAGCCTACTTGCAAGTCTCTCCGACCTTCACAAAAAAAGTTATTCAAGAATATCTCTTTCTCCTATGTGCTTTCATCCCTAACCCTAACCCTAACCCTTCCGAAAGTCGGAGAAGCTCAAGGATGGTACCGATCGATGCGCGCAACCCCATTTAGTGGGGGTAGAGCCTACTTGCAAGTCTCTCCGACCTTCACAAAAAAAGTTATTCAAGAATATCTCCTCAGATTTGGGGGAATTTCGTCGGTCGACCTCTTTCGAAGGTTGTACAAGCTCGGGGATGGTACCAATCGATCCGCAGGCCCCAAATTAGTCCAGATGCAACCACTTTCCAAGTCGTTCCGACCTTCACAAAAAAAGTTATTCAAGAATATCTCTTTCTCCTATGTGCTTTCATCCCTAACCCTAACCCTAACCCTTCCGAAAGTCGGAGAAGCTCAAGGATGGTACCGATCGATGTGCGCTACCCCATTTAGTGGGGGTAGAGCCTACTTGCAAGTCTCTCCGACCTTCACAAAAAACGTTATTCAAGAATATCTCTTTCTCCTATGTGCTTTCATCCCTAACCCTAACCCTAACCCTTCCGAAAGTCGGAGAAGCTCAAGGATGGTACCGATCGATGCGCGCTACCCCATTTAGTGGGGGTAGAGGCTACTTGCAAGTCTCTCCGACCTTCACAAAAAAAGTTATTCAAGAATATCTCCTCAGATTTGGGGGAATTTCGTCGGTCGACCTCTTCCGAAGGTCGTACAAGCTCGGGGATGGTACCAATCGATCTGCAGGACCCAAATTAGTCCGGATGCAACCACTTTCCAAGTCTCTCCGACCTTCACAAAAAAAGTTATTCAAGAATATCTCTTTCTCCTATGTGCTTTCATCCCTAACCCTAACCCTAACCCTTCCGAAAGTCGGAGAAGCTCAAGGATGGTACCGATCGATGCGCGCTACCCCATTTAGTGGGGGTAGAGCCTACTTGCAAGTCTCTCCGACCTTCACAAAAAAAGTTATTCAAGAATATCTCTTTCTCCTATGTGCTTTCATCCCTAACCCTAACCCTAACCCTTCCGAAAGTCGGAGAAGCTCAAGGATGGTACCGATCGATGCGCGCTACCCCATTTAGTGGGGGTAGAGCCTACTTGCAAGTCTCTCCGACCTTCACAAAAAAAGTTATTCAAGAATATCTCTTTCTCCTATGTGCTTTCATCCCTAACCCTAACCCTAACCCTTCCGAAAGTCGGAGAAGCTCAAGGATGGTACCGATCGATGCGCGCTACCCCATTTAGTGGGGGTAGAGCCTACTTGCAAGTCTCTCCGACCTTCACAAAAAAAGTTATTCAAGAATATCTCTTTCTCCTATGTGCTTTCATCCCTAACCCTAACCCTAACCCTTCCGAAAGTCGGAGAAGCTCAAGGATGGTACCGATCGATGCGCGCTACCCCATTTAGTGGGGGTAGAGCCTACTTGCAAGTCTCTCCGACCTTCACAAAAAAAGTTATTCAAGAATATCTCTTTCTCCTATGTGCTTTCATCCCTAACCCTAACCCTAACCCTTCCGAAAGTCGGAGAAGCTCAGGGATGGTACCGATCGATGCGCGCTACCCCATTTAGTGGGGGTAGAGCCTACTTGCAAGTCTCTCCGACCTTCACAAAAAAAGTTATTCAAGAATATCTCTTTCTCCTATGTGCTTTCATCCCTAACCCTAACCCTAACCCTTCCAAAAGTCGGAGAAGCTCAAGGATGGTACCGATCGATGCGCGCTACCCTATTTAGTGGGGGTAGAGCCTACTTGCAAGTCTCTCCGACCTTCACAAAAAAAGTTATTCAAGAATATCTCTTTCTCCTATGTGCTTTCATCCCTAACCCTAACCCTAACACTTCCGAAAGTCGGAGAAGCTCAAGGATGGTACCGATCGATGCGCGCTACCCCATTTAGTGGGGGTAGAGCCTACTTGCAAGTCTCTCCGACCTTCACAAAAAAAGTTATTCAAGAATATCTCCTCAGATTTGGGGGAATTTCGTCGGTCGACCTCTTCCGAAGGTCGTACAAGCTCGGGGATGGTACCAATCGATCCGCAGGACCCAAATTAGTCCAGATGCAACCACTTTCCAAGTCTCTCCGACCTTCACAAAAAAAGTTATTCAAGAATATCTCTTTCTCCTATGTGCTTTCATCCCTAACCCTAACCCTAACCCTTCCGAAAGTCGGAGAAGCTCAAGGATGGTACCGATCGATGCGCGCTACCCCATTTAGTGGGGGTAGAGCCTACTTGCAAGTCTCTCCGACCTTCACAAAAAAAGTTATTCAAGAATATCTCTTTCTCCTATGTGCTTTCATCCCTAACCCTAACCCTAACCCTTCCGAAAGTCGGAGAAGCTCAAGGATGGTACCGATCGATGCGCGCTACCCCATTTAGTGGGGGTAGAGCCTACTTGCAAGTCTCTCCGACCTTCACAAAAAAAGTTATTCAAGAATATCTCTTTCTCCTATGTGCTTTCATCCCTAACCCTAACCCTAACCCTTCCGAAAGTCGGAGAAGCTCAAGGATGGTACCGATCGATGCGCGCTACCCCATTTAGTGGGGGTAGAGCCTACTTGCAAGTCTCTCGGACCTTCACAAAAAAAGTTATTCAAGAATATCTCTTTCTCCTATGTGCTTTCATCCCTAACCCTAACCCTAACCCTTCAGAAAGTCGGAGAAGCTCAAGGATGGTACCGATCGATGCGCGCTACCCCATTTAGTGGGGGTAGAGCCTACTTGCAAGTCTCTCCGACCTTCACAAAAAAAGTTATTCAAGAATATCTCCTCAGATTTGGGGGAATTTCGTCGGTCGACCTCTTCCGAAGGTCGTACAAGCTCGGGGATGGTACCAATCGATCCGCAGGACCCAAATTAGTCCAGATGCAACCACTTTCCAAGTCTCTCCGACCTTCACAAAAAAAGTTATTCAAGAATATCTCTTTCTCCTATGTGCTTTCATCCCTAACCCTAACCCTAACCCTTCCAAAAGTCGGAGAAGCTCAAGGATGGTACCGATCGATGCGTGCTACCCCATTTAGTGGGGGTAGAGCCTACTTGCAAGTCTCTCCGACCTTCACAAAAAAAGTTATTCAAGAATATCTCTTTCTCCTATGTGCTTTCATCCCTAACCCTAACCCTAACACTTCCGAAAGTCGGAGAAGCTCAAGGATGGTACCGATCGATGTGCGCTACCCCATTTAGTGGGGGTAGAGCCTACTTGCAAGTCTCTCCGACCTTCACAAAAAAAGTTATTCAAGAATATCTCCTCAGATTTGGGGGAATTTCGTCGGTCGACCTCTTCCGAAGGTCGTACAAGCTCGGGGATGGTACCAATCGATCCGCAGGACCCAAATTAGTCCAGATGCAACCACTTTCCAAGTCTCTCCGACCTTCACAAAAAAAGTTATTCAAGAATATCTCTTTCTCCTATGTGCTTTCATCCCTAACCCTAACCCTAACCCTTCCGAAAGTCGGAGAAGCTCAAGGATGGTACCGATCGATGCGCGCTACCCCATTTAGTGGGGGTAGAGCCTACTTGCAAGTCTCTCCGACCTTCACAAAAAAAGTTATTCAAGAATATCTCTTTCTCCTATGTGCTTTCATCCCTAACCCTAACCCTAACCCTTCCGAAAGTCGGAGAAGCTCAAGGATGGTACCGATCGATGCGCGCTACCCCATTTAGTGGGGGTAGAGCCTACTTGCAAGTCTCTCCGACCTTCACAAAAAAAGTTATTCAAGAATATCTCTTTCTCCTATGTGCTTTCATCCCTAACCCTAACCCTAACCCTTCCAAAAGTCGGAGAAGCTCAAGGATGGTACCGATCGATGCGCGCTACCCCATTTAGTGGGGGTAGAGCCTACTTGCAAGTCTCTCCGACCTTCACAAAAAAAGTTATTCAAGAATATCTCTTTCTCCTATGTGCTTTCATCCCTAACCCTAACCCTAACACTTCCGAAAGTCGGAGAAGCTCAAGGATGGTACCGATCGATGCGCGCTACCCCATTTAGTGGGGGTAGAGCCTACTTGCAAGTCTCTCCGACCTTCACAAAAAAAGTTATTCAAGAATATCTCCTCAGATTTGGGGGAATTTCGTCGGTCGACCTCTTCCGAAGGTCGTACAAGCTCGGGGATGGTACCAATCGATCCGCAGGACCCAAATTAGTCCAGATGCAACCACTTTCCAAGTCTCTCCGACCTTCACAAAAAAAGTTATTCAAGAATATCTCTTTCTCCTATGTGCTTTCATCCCTAACCCTAACCCTAACCCTTCCAAAAGTCGGAGAAGCTCAAGGATGGTACCGATCGATGCGCGCTACCCCATTTAGTGGGGGTAGAGCCTACTTGCAAGTCTCTCCGACCTTCACAAAAAAAGTTATTCAAGAATATCTCTTTCTCCTATGTGCTTTCATCCCTAACCCTAACCCTAACACTTCCGAAAGTCGGAGAAGCTCAAGGATGGTACCGATCGATGTGCGCTACCCCATTTAGTGGGGGTAGAGCCTACTTGCAAGTCTCTCCGACCTTCACAAAAAAAGTTATTCAAGAATATCTCCTCAGATTTGGGGGAATTTCGTCGGTCGACCTCTTCCGAAGGTCGTACAAGCTCGGGGATGGTACCAATCGATCCGCAGGACCCAAATTAGTCCAGATGCAACCACTTTCCAAGTCTCTCCGACCTTCACAAAAAAAGTTATTCAAGAATATCTCTTTCTCCTATGTGCTTTCATCCCTAACCCTAACCCTAACCCTTCCAAAAGTCGGAGAAGCTCAAGGATGGTACCGATCGATGCGCGCTACCCCATTTAGTGGGGGTAGAGCTTACTTGCAAGTCTCTCCGACCTTCACAAAAAAAGTTATTCAAGAATATCTCTTTCTCCTATGTGCTTTCATCCCTAACCCTAACCCTAACACTTCCGAAAGTCGGAGAAGCTCAAAGATGGTACCGATCGATGCGCGCTACCCCATTTAGTGGGGGTAGAGCCTACTTGCAAGTCTCTCCGACCTTCACAAAAAAAGTTATTCAAGAATATCTCCTCAGATTTGGGGGAATTTCGTCGGTCGACCTCTTCCGAAGGTCGTACAAGCTCGGGGATGGTACCAATCGATCCGCAGGACCCAAATTAGTCCAGATGCAACCACTTTCCAAGTCTCTCCGACCTTCACAAAAAAAGTTATTCAAGAATATCTCTTTCTCCTATGTGCTTTCATCCCTAACCCTAACCCTAACCCTTCCGAAAGTCGGAGAAGCTCAAGGATGGTACCGATCAATGCGCCAAACCCCATTTAGTGGGGGTAGAGCCTACTTGCAAGTCTCTCCGACCTTCACAAAAAAAGTTATTCAAGAATATGTCTTTCTCCTATGTGCTTTCATCCCTAACCCTAACCCTAACCCTTCCGAAAGTCGGAGAAGCTCAAGGATGGTACCGATCGATGCGCGCTACCCCATTTAGTGGGGGTAGAGCCTACTTGCAAGTCTCTCCGACCTTCACAAAAAAAGTTATTCAAGAATATCTCTTTCTCCTATGTGCTTTCATCCCTAACCCTAACCCTAACCCTTCCGAAAGTCGGAGAAGCTCAAGGATGGTACCGATCGATGCGCGCTACCCCATTTAGTGGGGGTAGAGCCTACTTGCAAGTCTCTCCGACCTTCAAAAAAAAAGTTATTCAAGAATATCTCTTTCTCCTATGTGCTTTCATCCCTAACCCTAACCCTAACCCTTCCAAAAGTCGGAGAAGCTCAAGGATGGTACCGATCGATGCGCGCTACCCCATTTAGTGGGGGTAGAGCCTACTTGCAAGTCTCTCCGACCTTCACAAAAAAAGTTATTCAAGAATATCTCTTTCTCCTATGTGCTTTCATCCCTAACCCTAACCCTAACACTTCCGAAAGTCGGAGAAGCTCAAGGATGGTACCGATCGATGCGCGCTACCCCATTTAGTGGGGGTAGAGCGTACTTGCAAGTCTCTCCGACCTTCACAAAAAAAGTTATTCAAGAATATCTCCTCAGATTTGGGGGAATTTCGTCGGTCGACCTCTTCCGAAGGTCGTAAAAGCTCGGGGATGGTACCAATCGATCCGCAGGACCCAAATTAGTCCAGATGCAACCACTTTCCAAGTCTCTCCGACCTTCACAAAAAAAGTTATTCAAGAATATCTCTTTCTCCTATGTGCTTTCATCCCTAACCCTAACCCTAACCCTTCCGAAAGTCGGAGAAGCTCAAGGATGGTACCGATCGATGTGCGCTACCCCATTTAGTGGGGGTAGAGCCTACTTGCAAGTCTCTCCGACCTTCACAAAAAAAGTTATTCAAGAATATCTCTTTCTCCTATGTGCTTTCATCCCTAACCCTAACCCTAACCCTTCCGAAAGTCGGAGAAGCTCAAGGATGGTACCGATCGATGCGCGCTACCCCATTTAGTGGGGGTAGAGCCTACTTGCAAGTCTCTCCGACCTTCACAAAAAAAGTTATTCAAGAATATCTCTTTCTCCTATGTGCTTTCATCCCTAACCCTAACCCTAACCCTTCCAAAAGTCGGAGAAGCTCAAGGATGGTACCGATCGATGCGCGCTACCCCATTTAGTGGGGGTAGAGCCTACTTGCAAGTCTCTCCGACCTTCACAAAAAAAGTTATTCAAGAATATCTCTTTCTCCTATGTGCTTTCATCCCTAACCCTAACCCTAACACTTCCGAAAGTCGGAGAAGCTCAAGGATGGTACCGATCGATGCGCGCTACCCCATTTAGTGGGGGTAGAGCCTACTTGCAAGTCTCTCCGACCTTCACAAAAAAAGTTATTCAAGAATATCTCCTCAGATTTGGGGGAATTTCGTCGGTCGACCTCTTCCGAAGGTCGTACAAGCTCGGGGATGGTACCAATCGATCCGCAGGACCCAAATTAGTCCAGATGCAACCACTTTCCAAGTCTCTCCGACCTTCACAAAAAAAGTTATTCAAGAATATCTCTTTCTCCTATGTGCTTTCATCCCTAACCCTAACCCTAACCCTTCCAAAAGTCGGAGAAGCTCAAGGATGGTACCGATCGATGCGCGCTACCCCATTTAGTGGGGGTAGAGCCTACTTGCAAGTCTCTCCGACCTTCACAAAAAAAGTTATTCAAGAATATCTCTTTCTCCTATGTGCTTTCATCCCTAACCCTAACCCTAACACTTCCGAAAGTCGGAGAAGCTCAAGGATGGTACCGATCGATGTGCGCTACCCCATTTAGTGGGGGTAGAGCCTACTTGCAAGTCTCTCCGACCTTCACAAAAAAAGTTATTCAAGAATATCTCCTCAGATTTGGGGGAATTTCGTCGGTCGACCTCTTCCGAAGGTCGTACAAGCTCGGGGATGGTACCAATCGATCCGCAGGACCCAAATTAGTCCAGATGCAACCACTTTCCAAGTCTCTCCGACCTTCACAAAAAAAGTTATTCAAGAATATCTCTTTCTCCTATGTGCTTTCATCCCTAACCCTAACCCTAACCCTTCCAAAAGTCGGAGAAGCTCAAGGATGGTACCGATCGATGCGCGCTACCCCATTTAGTGGGGGTAGAGCCTACTTGCAAGTCTCTCCGACCTTCACAAAAAAAGTTATTCAAGAATATCTCTTTCTCCTATGTGCTTTCATCCCTAACCCTAACCCTAACACTTCCGAAAGTCGGAGAAGCTCAAAGATGGTACCGATCGATGCGCGCTACCCCATTTAGTGGGGGTAGAGCCTACTTGCAAGTCTCTCCGACCTTCACAAAAAAAGTTATTCAAGAATATCTCCTCAGATTTGGGGGAATTTCGTCGGTCGACCTCTTCCGAAGGTCGTACAAGCTCGGGGATGGTACCAATCGATCCGCAGGACCCAAATTAGTCCAGATGCAACCACTTTCCAAGTCTCTCCGACCTTCACAAAAAAAGTTCTTCAAGAATATCTCTTTCTCCTATGTGCTTTCATCCCTAACCCTAACCCTAACCCTTCCGAAAGTCGGAGAAGCTCAAGGATGGTACCGATCGATGCGCGCTACCCCATTTAGTGGGGGTAGAGCCTACTTGCAAGTCTCTCCGACCTTCACAAAAAAAGTTATTCAAGAATATGTCTTTCTCCTATGTGCTTTCATCCCTAACCCTAACCCTAACCCTTCCGAAAGTCGGAGAAGCTCAAGGATGGTACCGATCGATGCGCGCTACCCCATTTAGTGGGGGTAGAGCCTACTTGCAAGTCTCTCCAACCTTCACAAAAAAAGTTATTCAAGAATATCTCTTTCTCCTATGTGCTTTCATCCCTAACCCTAACCCTAACCCTTCCGAAAGTCGGAGAAGCTCAAGGATGGTACCGATCGATGCGCGCTACCCCATTTAGTGGGGGTAGAGCCTACTTGCAAGTCTCTCCGACCTTCACAAAAAAAGTTATTCAAGAATATCTCTTTCTCCTATGTGCTTTCATCCCTAACCCTAACCCTAACCCTTCCAAAAGTCGGAGAAGCTCAAGGATGGTACCGATCGATGCGCGCTACCCCATTTAGTGGGGGTAGAGCCTACTTGCAAGTCTCTCCGACCTTCACAAAAAAAGTTATTCAAGAATATCTCTTTCTCCTATGTGCTTTCATCCCTAACCCTAACACTTCCGAAAGTCGGAGAAGCTCAAGGATGGTACCGATCGATGCGCGCTACCCCATTTAGTGGGGGTAGAGCGTACTTGCAAGTCTCTCCGACCTTCACAAAAAAAGTTATTCAAGAATATCTCCTCAGATTTGGGGGAATTTCGTCGGTCGACCTCTTCCGAAGGTCGTAAAAGCTCGGGGATGGTACCAATCGATCCGCAGGACCCAAATTAGTCCAGATGCAACCACTTTCCAAGTCTCTCCGACCTTCACAAAAAAAGTTATTCAAGAATATCTCTTTCTCCTATGTGCTTTCATCCCTAACCCTAACCCTAACCCTTCCAAAAGTCGGAGAAGCTCAAGGATGGTACCGATCGATGCGCGCTACCCCATTTAGTGGGGGTAGAGCCTACTTGCAAGTCTCTCCGACCTTCACAAAAAAAGTTATTCAAGAATATGTCTTTCTCCTATGTGCTTTCATCCCTAACCCTAACCCTAACCCTTCCGAAAGTCGGAGAAGCTCAACGATGGTACCGATCGATGCGCGCTACCCCATTTAGTGGGGGTAGAGCCTACTTGCAAGTCTTTCCGACCTTCACAAAAAAAGTTATTCAAGAATATCTCTTTCTCCTATGTGCTTTCATCCCTAACCCTAACCCTAACACTTCCGAAAGTCGGAGAAGCTCAAGGATGGTACCGATCGATGCGCGCTACCCCATTTAGTGGGGGTAGAGCCTACTTGCAAGTCTCTCCGACCTTCACAAAAAAAGTTATTCAAGAATATCTCCTCAGATTTGGGGGAATTTCGTCGGTCGACCTCTTCCGAAGGTCGTACAAGCTCGGGGATGGTACCAATCGATCCGCAGGACCCAAATTAGTCCAGATGCAACCACTTTCCAAGTCTCTCCGACCTTCACAAAAAAAGTTATTCAAGAATATCTCTTTCTCCTATGTGCTTTCATCCCTAACCCTAACCCTAACCCTTCCGAAAGTCGGAGAAGCTCAAGGATGGTACCGATCGATGCGCGCTACCCCATTTAGTGGGGGTAGAGCCTACTTGCAAGTCTCTCCGACCTTCACAAAAAAAGTTATTCAAGAATATCTCTTTCTCCTATGTGCTTTCATCCCTAACCCTAACCCTAACACTTCCGAAAGTCGGAGAAGCTCAAGGATGGTACCGATCGATGCGCGCTACCCCATTTAGTGGGGGTAGAGCCTACTTGCAAGTCTCTCCGACCTTCACAAAAAAAGTTATTCAAGAATATCTCCTCAGATTTGGGGGAATTTCGTCGGTCGACCTCTTCCGAAGGTCGTACAAGCTCGGGGATGGTACCAATCGATCCGCAGGACCCAAATTAGTCCAGATGCAACCACTTTCCAAGTCTCTCCGACCTTCACAAAAAAAGTTATTCAAGAATATCTCTTTCTCCTATGTGCTTTCATCCCTAACCCTAACCCTTCCAAAAGTCGGAGAAGCTCAAGGATGGTACCGATCGATGCGCGCTACCCCATTTAGTGGGGGTAGAGCCTACTTGCAAGTCTCTCCGACCTTCACAAAAAAAGTTATTCAAGAATATCTCTTTCTCCTATGTGCTTTCATCCCTAACCCTAACCCTAACACTTCCGAAAGTCGGAGAAGCTCAAGGATGGTACCGATCGATGTGCGCTACCCCATTTAGTGGGGGTAGAGCCTACTTGCAAGTCTCTCCGACCTTCACAAAAAAAGTTATTCAAGAATATCTCCTCAGATTTGGGGGAATTTCGTCGGTCGACCTCTTCCGAAGGTCGTACAAGCTCGGGGATGGTACCAATCGATCCGCAGGACCCAAATTAGTCCAGATGCAACCACTTTCCAAGTCTCTCCGACCTTCACAAAAAAAGTTATTCAAGAATATCTCTTTCTCCTATGTGCTTTCATCCCTAACCCTAACCCTAACCCTTCCAAAAGTCGGAGAAGCTCAAGGATGGTACCGATCGATGCGCGCTACCCCATTTAGTGGGGGTAGAGCCTACTTGCAAGTCTCTCCGACCTTCACAAAAAAAGTTATTCAAGAATATCTCTTTCTCCTATGTGCTTTCATCCCTAACCCTAACCCTAACACTTCCGAAAGTCGGAGAAGCTCAAAGATGGTACCGATCGATGCGCGCTACCCCATTTAGTGGGGGTAGAGCCTACTTGCAAGTCTCTCCGACCTTCACAAAAAAAGTTATTCAAGAATATCTCCTCAGATTTGGGGGAATTTCGTCGGTCGACCTCTTCCGAAGGTCGTACAAGCTCGGGGATGGTACCAATCGATCCGCAGGACCCAAATTAGTCCAGATGCAACCACTTTCCAAGTCTCTCCGACCTTCACAAAAAAAGTTATTCAAGAATATCTCTTTCTCCTATGTGCTTTCATCCCTAACCCTAACCCTAACCCTTCCGAAAGTCGGAGAAGCTCAAGGATGGTACCGATCGATGCGCGCTACCCCATTTAGTGGGGGTAGAGCCTACTTGCAAGTCTCTCCGACCTTCACAAAAAAAGTTATTCAAGAATATGTCTTTCTCCTATGTGCTTTCATCCCTAACCCTAACCCTAACCCTTCCGAAAGTCGGAGAAGCTCAAGGATGGTACCGATCGATGCGCGCTACCCCATTTAGTGGGGGTAGAGCCTACTTGCAAGTCTCTCCAACCTTCACAAAAAAAGTTATTCAAGAATATCTCTTTCTCCTATGTGCTTTCATCCCTAACCCTAACCCTAACCCTTCCGAAAGTCGGAGAAGCTCAAGGATGGTACCGATCGATGCGCGCTACCCCATTTAGTGGGGGTAGAGCCTACTTGCAAGTCTCTCCGACCTTCACAAAAAAAGTTATTCAAGAATATCTCTTTCTCCTATGTGCTTTCATCCCTAACCCTAACCCTAACCCTTCCAAAAGTCGGAGAAGCTCAAGGATGGTACCGATCGATGCGCGCTACCCCATTTAGTGGGGGTAGAGCCTACTTGCAAGTCTCTCCGACCTTCACAAAAAAAGTTATTCAAGAATATCTCTTTCTCCTATGTGCTTTCATCCCTAACCCTAACACTTCCGAAAGTCGGAGAAGCTCAAGGATGGTACCGATCGATGCGCGCTACCCCATTTAGTGGGGGTAGAGCGTACTTGCAAGTCTCTCCGACCTTCACAAAAAAAGTTATTCAAGAATATCTCCTCAGATTTGGGGGAATTTCGTCGGTCGACCTCTTCCGAAGGTCGTAAAAGCTCGGGGATGGTACCAATCGATCCGCAGGACCCAAATTAGTCCAGATGCAACCACTTTCCAAGTCTCTCCGACCTTCACAAAAAAAGTTATTCAAGAATATCTCTTTCTCCTATGTGCTTTCATCCCTAACCCTAACCCTAACCCTTCCAAAAGTCGGAGAAGCTCAAGGATGGTACCGATCGATGCGCGCTACCCCATTTAGTGGGGGTAGAGCCTACTTGCAAGTCTCTCCGACCTTCACAAAAAAAGTTATTCAAGAATATGTCTTTCTCCTATGTGCTTTCATCCCTAACCCTAACCCTAACCCTTCCGAAAGTCGGAGAAGCTCAACGATGGTACCGATCGATGCGCGCTACCCCATTTAGTGGGGGTAGAGCCTACTTGCAAGTCTTTCCGACCTTCACAAAAAAAGTTATTCAAGAATATCTCTTTCTCCTATGTGCTTTCATCCCTAACCCTAACCCTAACACTTCCGAAAGTCGGAGAAGCTCAAGGATGGTACCGATCGATGCGCGCTACCCCATTTAGTGGGGGTAGAGCCTACTTGCAAGTCTCTCCGACCTTCACAAAAAAAGTTATTCAAGAATATCTCCTCAGATTTGGGGGAATTTCGTCGGTCGACCTCTTCCGAAGGTCGTACAAGCTCGGGGATGGTACCAATCGATCCGCAGGACCCAAATTAGTCCAGATGCAACCACTTTCCAAGTCTCTCCGACCTTCACAAAAAAAGTTATTCAAGAATATCTCTTTCTCCTATGTGCTTTCATCCCTAACCCTAACCCTAACCCTTCCGAAAGTCGGAGAAGCTCAAGGATGGTACCGATCGATGCGCGCTACCCCATTTAGTGGGGGTAGAGCCTACTTGCAAGTCTCTCCGACCTTCACAAAAAAAGTTATTCAAGAATATCTCTTTCTCCTATGTGCTTTCATCCCTAACCCTAACCCTAACCCTTCCGAAAGTCGGAGAAGCTCAAGGATGGTACCGATCGATGCGCGTTACCCCATTTAGTGGGGGTAGAGCCTACTTGCAAGTCTCTCCGACCTTCACAAAAAAAGTTATTCAAGAATATCTCTTTCTCCTATGTGCTTTCATCCCTAACCCTAACCCTAACCCTTCCAAAAGTCGGAGAAGCTCAAGGATGGTACCGATCGATGCGCGCTACCCCATTTAGTGGGGGTAGAGCCTACTTGCAAGTCTCTCCGACCTTCACAAAAAAAGTTATTCAAGAATATCTCTTTCTCCTATGTGCTTTCATCCCTAACCCTAACCCTAACACTTCCGAAAGTCGGAGAAGCTCAAGGATGGTACCGATCGATGTGCGCTACCCCATTTAGTGGGGGTAGAGCCTACTTGCAAGTCTCTCCGACCTTCACAAAAAAAGTTATTCAAGAATATCTCCTCAGATTTGGGGGAATTTCGTCGGTCGACCTCTTCCGAAGGTCGTACAAGCTCGGGGATGGTACCAATCGATCCGCAGGACCCAAATTAGTCCAGATGCAACCACTTTCCAAGTCTCTCCGACCTTCACAAAAAAAGTTATTCAAGAATATCTCTTTCTCCTATGTGCTTTCATCCCTAACCCTAACCCTAACCCTTCCGAAAGTCGGAGAAGCTCAAGGATGGTACCGATCGATGCGCGCTACCCCATTTAGTGGGGGTAGAGCCTACTTGCAAGTCTCTCCGACCTTCACAAAAAAAGTTATTCAAGAATATCTCTTTCTCCTATGTGCTTTCATCCCTAACCCTAACCCTAACCCTTCCGAAAGTCGGAGAAGCTCAAGGATGGTACCGATCGATGCGCGCTACCCCATTTAGTGGGGGTAGAGCCTACTTGCAAGTCTCTCCGACCTTCACAAAAAAAGTTATTCAAGAATATCTCTTTCTCCTATGTGCTTTCATCCCTAACCCTAACCCTAACCCTTCCGAAAGTCGGAGAAGCTCAAGGATGGTACCGATCGATGCGCGCTACCCCATTTAGTGGGGGTAGAGCCTACTTGCAAGTCTTTCCGACCTTCACAAAAAAAGTTATTCAAGAATATCTCTTTCTCCTATGTGCTTTCATCCCTAACCCTAACCCTAACCCTTCCAAAAGTCGGAGAAGCTCAAGGATGGTACCGATCGATGCGCGCTACCCCATTTAGTGGGGGTAGAGCCTACTTGCAAGTCTCTCCGACCTTCACAAAAAAAGTTATTCAAGAATATCTCTTTCTCCTATGTGCTTTCATCCCTAACCCTAACCCTAACACTTCCGAAAGTCGGAGAAGCTCAAGGATGGTACCGATCGATGCGCGCTACCCCATTTAGTGGGGGTAGAGCCTACTTGCAAGTCTCTCCGACCTTCACAAAAAAAGTTATTCAAGAATATCTCCTCAGATTTGGGGGAATTTCGTCGGTCGACCTCTTCCGAAGGTCGTACAAGCTCGGGGATGGTACCAATCGATCCGCAGGACCCAAATTAGTCCAGATGCAACCACTTTCCAAGTCTCTCCGACCTTCACAAAAAAAGTTATTCAAGAATATCTCTTTCTCCTATGTGCTTTCATCCCTAACCCTAACCCTAACCCTTCCGAAAGTCGGAGAAGCTCAAGGATGGTACCGATCGATGCGCGCTACCCCATTTAGTGGGGGTAGAGCCTACTTGCAAGTCTCTCCGACCTTCACAAAAAAAGTTATTCAAGAATATCTCTTTCTCCTATGTGCTTTCATCCCTAACCCTAACCCTAACACTTCCGAAAGTCGGAGAAGCTCAAGGATGGTACCGATCGATGTGCGCTACCCCATTTAGTGGGGGTAGAGCCTACTTGCAAGTCTCTCCGACCTTCACAAAAAAAGTTATTCAAGAATATCTCCTCAGATTTGGGGGAATTTCGTCGGTCGACCTCTTCCGAAGGTCGTACAAGCTCGGGGATGGTACCAATCGATCCGCAGGACCCAAATTAGTCCAGATGCAACCACTTTCCAAGTCTCTCCGACCTTCACAAAAAAAGTTATTCAAGAATATCTCTTTCTCCTATGTGCTTTCATCCCTAACCCTAACCCTAACCCTTCCAAAAGTCGGAGAAGCTCAAGGATGGTACCGATCGATGCGCGCTACCCCATTTAGTGGGGGTAGAGCCTACTTGCAAGTCTCTCCGACCTTCACAAAAAAAGTTATTCAAGAATATCTCTTTCTCCTATGTGCTTTCATCCCTAACCCTAACCCTAACACTTCCGAAAGTCGGAGAAGCTCAAAGATGGTACCGATCGATGCGCGCTACCCCATTTAGTGGGGGTAGAGCCTACTTGCAAGTCTCTCCGACCTTCACAAAAAAAGTTATTCAAGAATATCTCCTCAGATTTGGGGGAATTTCGTCGGTCGACCTCTTCCGAAGGTCGTACAAGCTCGGGGATGGTACCAATCGATCTGCAGGACCCAAATTAGTCCAGATGCAACCACTTTCCAAGTCTCTCCGACCTTCACAAAAAAAGTTATTCAAGAATATCTCTTTCTCCTATGTGCTTTCATCCCTAACCCTAACCCTAACCCTTCCGAAAGTCGGAGAAGCTCAAGGATGGTACCGATCGATGCGCGCTACCCCATTTAGTGGGGGTAGAGCCTACTTGCAAGTCTCTCCGACCTTCACAAAAAAAGTTATTCAAGAATATGTCTTTCTCCTATGTGCTTTCATCCCTAACCCTAACCCTAACCCTTCCGAAAGTCGGAGAAGCTCAAGGATGGTACCGATCGATGCGCGCTACCCCATTTAGTGGGGGTAGAGCCTACTTGCAAGTCTCTCCGACCTTCACAAAAAAAGTTATTCAAGAATATCTCTTTCTCCTATGTGCTTTCATCCCTAACCCTAACCCTAACCCTTCCGAAAGTCGGAGAAGCTCAAGGATGGTACCGATCGATGCGCGCTACCCCATTTAGTGGGGGTAGAGCCTACTTGCAAGTCTCTCCGACCTTCACAAAAAAAGTTATTCAAGAATATCTCTTTCTCCTATGTGCTTTCATCCCTAACCCTAACCCTAACCCTTCCAAAAGTCGGAGAAGCTCAAGGATGGTACCGATCGATGCGCGCTACCCCATTTAGTGGGGGTAGAGCCTACTTGCAAGTCTCTCCGACCTTCACAAAAAAAGTTATTCAAGAATATCTCTTTCTCCTATGTGCTTTCATCCCTAACCCTAACACTTCCGAAAGTCGGAGAAGCTCAAGGATGGTACCGATCGATGCGCGCTACCCCATTTAGTGGGGGTAGAGCGTACTTGCAAGTCTCTCCGACCTTCACAAAAAAAGTTATTCAAGAATATCTCCTCAGATTTGGGGGAATTTCGTCGGTCGACCTCTTCCGAAGGTCGTACAAGCTCGGGGATGGTACCAATCGATCCGCAGGACCCAAATTAGTCCAGATGCAACCACTTTCCAAGTCTCTCCGACCTTCACAAAAAAAGTTATTCAAGAATATCTCTTTCTCCTATGTGCTTTCATCCCTAACCCTAACCCTAACCCTTCCGAAAGTCGGAGAAGCTCAAGGATGGTACCGATCGATGCGCGCTACCCCATTTAGTGGGGGTAGAGCCTACTTGCAAGTCTCTCCGACCTTCACAAAAAAAGTTATTCAAGAATATGTCTTTCTCCTATGTGCTTTCATCCCTAACCCTAACCCTAACCCTTCCGAAAGTCGGAGAAGCTCAAGGATGGTACCGATCGATGCGCGCTACCCCATTTAGTGGGGGTAGAGCCTACTTGCAAGTCTCTCCGACCTTCACAAAAAAAGTTATTCAAGAATATCTCTTTCTCCTATGTGCTTTCATCCCTAACCCTAACCCTAACCCTTCCGAAAGTCGGAGAAGCTCAAGGATGGTACCGATCGATGCGCGCTACCCCATTTAGTGGGGGTAGAGCCTACTTGCAAGTCTCTCCGACCTTCACAAAAAAAGTTATTCAAGAATATCTCTTTCTCCTATGTGCTTTCATCCCTAACCCTAACCCTAACCCTTCCAAAAGTCGGAGAAGCTCAAGGATGGTACCGATCGATGCGCGCTACCCCATTTAGTGGGGGTAGAGCCTACTTGCAAGTCTCTCCGACCTTCACAAAAAAAGTTATTCAAGAATATCTCTTTCTCCTATGTGCTTTCATCCCTAACCCTAACCCTAACACTTCCGAAAGTCGGAGAAGCTCAAGGATGGTACCGATCGATGCGCGCTACCCCATTTAGTGGGGGTAGAGCGTACTTGCAAGTCTCTCCGACCTTCACAAAAAAAGTTATTCAAGAATATCTCCTCAGATTTGGGGGAATTTCGTCGGTCGACCTCTTCCGAAGGTCGTACAAGCTCGGGGATGGTACCAATCGATCCGCAGGACCCAAATTAGTCCAGATGCAACCACTTTCCAAGTCTCTCCGACCTTCACAAAAAAAGTTATTCAAGAATATCTCTTTCTCCTATGTGCTTTCATCCCTAACCCTAACCCTAACCCTTCCGAAAGTCGGAGAAGCTCAAGGATGGTACCGATCGATGCGCGCTACCCCATTTAGTGGGGGTAGAGCCTACTTGCAAGTCTCTCCGACCTTCACAAAAAAAGTTATTCAAGAATATGTCTTTCTCCTATGTGCTTTCATCCCTAACCCTAACCCTAACCCTTCCGAAAGTCGGAGAAGCTCAAAGATGGTACCGATCGATGCGCGCTACCCCATTTAGTGGGGGTAGAGCCTACTTGCAAGTCTCTCCGACCTTCACAAAAAAAGTTATTCAAGAATATCTCTTTCTCCTATGTGCTTTCATCCCTAACCCTAACCCTAACCCTTCCGAAAGTCGGAGAAGCTCAAGGATGGTACCGATCGATGCGCGCTACCCCATTTAGTGGGGGTAGAGCCTACTTGCAAGTCTCTCCGACCTTCACAAAAAAAGTTATTCAAGAATATCTCTTTCTCCTATGTGCTTTCATCCCTAACCCTAACCCTAACCCTTCCAAAAGTCGGAGAAGCTCAAGGATGGTACCGATCGATGCGCGCTACCCCATTTAGTGGGGGTAGAGCCTACTTGCAAGTCTCTCCGACCTTCACAAAAAAAGTTATTCAAGAATATCTCTTTCTCCTATGTGCTTTCATCCCTAACCCTAACCCTAACACTTCCGAAAGTCGGAGAAGCTCAAGGATGGTACCGATCGATGCGCGCTACCCCATTTAGTGGGGGTAGAGCGTACTTGCAAGTCTCTCCGACCTTCACAAAAAAAGTTATTCAAGAATATCTCCTCAGATTTGGGGGAATTTCGTCGGTCGACCTCTTCCGAAGGTCGTACAAGCTCGGGGATGGTACCAATCGATCCGCAGGACCCAAATTAGTCCAGATGCAACCACTTTCCAAGTCTCTCCGACCTTCACAAAAAAAGTTATTCAAGAATATCTCTTTCTCCTATGTGCTTTCATCCCTAACCCTAACCCTAACCCTTCCAAAAGTCGGAGAAGCTCAAGGATGGTACCGATCGATGCGCGCTACCCAATTTAGTGGGGGTAGAGCCTACTTGCAAGTCTCTCCGACCTTCACAAAAAAAGTTATTCAAGAATATCTCTTTCTCCTATGTGCTTTCATCCCTAACCCTAACCCTAACCCTTCCAAAAGTCGGAGAAGCTCAAGGATGGTACCGATCGATGCGCGCTACCCCATTTAGTGGGGGTAGAGCCTACTTGCAAGTCTCTCCGACCTTCACAAAAAAAGTTATTCAAGAATATCTCTTTCTCCTATGTGCTTTCATCCCTAACCCTAACCCTAACCCTTCCGAAAGTCGGAGAAGCTCAAGGATGGTACCGATCGATGCGCGCTACCCCATTTAGTGGGGGTAGAGCCTACTTGCAAGTCTCTCCGACCTTCACAAAAAAAGTTATTCAAGAATATCTCTTTCTCCTATGTGCTTTCATCCCTAACCCTAACCCTAACCCTTCCAAAAGTCGGAGAAGCTCAAGGATGGTACCGATCGATGCGCGCTACCCCATTTAGTGGGGGTAGAGCCTACTTGCAAGTCTCTCCGACCTTCACAAAAAAAGTTATTCAAGAATATCTCTTTCTCCTATGTGCTTTCATCCCTAACCCTAACCCTAACACTTCCGAAAGTCGGAGAAGCTCAAGGATGGTACCGATCGATGCGCGCTACCCCATTTAGTGGGGGTAGAGCGTACTTGCAAGTCTCTCCGACCTTCACAAAAAAAGTTATTCAAGAATATCTCCTCAGATTTGGGGGAATTTCGTCGGTCGACCTCTTCCGAAGGTCGTACAAGCTCGGGGATGGTACCAATCGATCTGCAGGACCCAAATTAGTCCAGATGCAACCACTTTCCAAGTCTCTCCGACCTTCACAAAAAAAGTTATTCAAGAATATCTCTTTCTCCTATGTGCTTTCATCCCTAACCCTAACCCTAACCCTTCCAAAAGTCGGAGAAGCTCAAGGATGGTACCGATCGATGCGCGCTACCCCATTTAGTGGGGGTAGAGCCTACTTGCAAGTCTCTCCGACCTTCACAAAAAAAGTTATTCAAGAATATCTCTTTCTCCTATGTGCTTTCATCCCTAACCCTAACCCTAACCCTTCCAAAAGTCGGAGAAGCTCAAGGATGGTACCGATCGATGCGCGCTATCCCATTTAGTGGGGGTAGAGCCTACTTGCAAGTCTCTCCGACCTTCACAAAAAAAGTTATTCAAGAATATCTCTTTCTCCTATGTGCTTTCATCCCTAACCCTAACCCTAACACTTCCGAAAGTCGGAGAAGCTCAAGGATGGTACCGATCGATGCGCGCTACCCCATTTAGTGGGGGTAGAGCCTACTTGCAAGTCTCTCCGACCTTCACAAAAAAAGTTATTCAAGAATATCTCCTCAGATTTGGGGGAATTTCGTCGGTCGACCTCTTCCGAAGGTCGTACAAGCTCGGGGATGGTACCAATCGATCCGCAGGACCCAAATTAGTCCAGATGCAACCACTTTCCAAGTCTCTCCGACCTTCACAAAAAAAGTTATTCAAGAATATCTCTTTCTCCTATGTGCTTTCATCCCTAACCCTAACCCTAACCCTTCCGAAAGTCGGAGAAGCTCAAGGATGGTACCGATCGATGCGCGCTACCCCATTTAGTGGGGGTAGAGCCTACTTGCAAGTCTCTCCGACCTTCACAAAAAAAGTTATTCAAGAATATCTCTTTCTCCTATGTGCTTTCATCCCTAACCCTAACCCTAACCCTTCCGAAAGTCGGAGAAGCTCAAGGATGGTACCGATCGATGCGCGTTACCCCATTTAGTGGGGGTAGAGCCTACTTGCAAGTCTCTCCGACCTTCACAAAAAAAGTTATTCAAGAATATCTCTTTCTCCTATGTGCTTTCATCCCTAACCCTAACCCTAACCCTTCTAAAAGTCGGAGAAGCTCAAGGATGGTACCGATCGATGCGCGCTACCCCATTTAGTGGGGGTAGAGCCTACTTGCAAGTCTCTCCGACCTTCACAAAAAAAGTTATTCAAGAATATCTCTTTCTCCTATGTGCTTTCATCCCTAACCCTAACCCTAACACTTCCGAAAGTCGGAGAAGCTCAAGGATGGTACCGATCGATGTGCGCTACCCCATTTAGTGGGGGTAGAGCCTACTTGCAAGTCTCTCCGACCTTCACAAAAAAAGTTATTCAAGAATATCTCCTCAGATTTGGGGGAATTTCGTCGGTCGACCTCTTCCGAAGGTCGTACAAGCTCGGGGATGGTACCAATCGATCCGCAGGACCCAAATTACTCCAGATGCAACCACTTTCCAAGTCTCTCCGACCTTCACAAAAAAAGTTATTCAAGAATATCTCTTTCTCCTATGTGCTTTCATCCCTAACCCTAACCCTAACCCTTCCGAAAGTCGGAGAAGCTCAAGGATGGTACCGATCGATGCGCGCTACCCCATTTAGTGGGGGTAGAGCCTACTTGCAAGTCTCTCCGACCTTCACAAAAAAAGTTATTCAAGAATATCTCTTTCTCCTATGTGCTTTCATCCCTAACCCTAACCCTAACCCTTCCGAAAGTCGGAGAAGCTCAAGGATGGTACCGATCGATGCGCGCTACCCCATTTAGTGGGGGTAGAGCCTACTTGCAAGTCTCTCCGACCTTCACAAAAAAAGTTATTCAAGAATATCTCTTTCTCCTATGTGCTTTCATCCCTAACCCTAACCCTAACCCTTCCGAAAGTCGGAGAAGCTCAAGGATGGTACCGATCGATGCGCGCTACCCCATTTAGTGGGGGTAAAGCCTACTTGCAAGTCTTTTCGACCTTCACAAAAAAAGTTATTCAAGAATATCTCTTTCTCCTATGTGCTTTCATCCCTAACCCTAACCCTAACCCTTCCAAAAGTCGGAGAAGCTCAAGGATGGTACCGATCGATGCGCGCTACCCCATTTAGTGGGGGTAGAGCCTACTTGCAAGTCTCTCCGACCTTCACAAAAAAAGTTATTCAAGAATATCTCTTTCTCCTATGTGCTTTCATCCCTAACCCTAACCCTAACACTTCCGAAAGTCGGAGAAGCTCAAGGATAGTACCGATCGATGCGCGCTACCCCATTTAGTGGGGGTAGAGCCTACTTGCAAGTCTCTCCGACCTTCACAAAAAAAGTTATTCAAGAATATCTCCTCAGATTTGGGGGAATTTCGTCGGTCGACCTCTTCCGAAGGTCGTACAAGCTCGGGGATGGTACCAATCGATCCGCAGGACCCAAATTAGTCCAGATGCAACCACTTTCCAAGTCTCTCCGACCTTCAAAAAAAAGTTATTCAAGAATATCTCTTTCTCCTATGTGCTTTCATCCCTAACCCTAACCCTAACCCTTCCGAAAGTCGGAGAAGCTCAAGGATGGTACCGATCGATGCGCGCTACCCCATTTAGTGGGGGTAGAGCCTACTTGCAAGTCTCTCCGACCTTCACAAAAAAAGTTATTCAAGAATATCTCTTTCTCCTATGTGCTTTCATCCCTAACCCTAACCCTAACCCTTCCGAAAGTCGGAGAAGCTCAAGGATGGTACCGATCGATGCGCGCTACCCCATTTAGTGGGGTAGAGCCTACTTGCAAGTCTCTCCGACCTTCACAAAAAAAGTTATTCAAGAATATCTCCTCAGATTTGGGGGAATTTCGTCGGTCGACCTCTTCCGAAGGTCGTACAAGCTCGGGGATGGTACCAATCGATCCGCAGGACCCAAATTAGTCCAGATGCAACCACTTTCCAAGTCTCTCCGACCTTCACAAAAAAAGTTATTCAAGAATATCTCTTTCTCCTATGTGCTTTCATCCCTAACCCTAACCCTAACCCTTCCGAAAGTCGGAGAAGCTCAAGGATGGTACCGATCGATGCGCGCTACCCCATTTAGTGGGGGTAAAGCCTACTTGCAAGTCTCTCCGACCTTCACAAAAAAAGTTATTCAAGAATATCTCTTTCTCCTATGTGCTTTCATCCCTAACCCTAACCCTAACCCTTCCGAAAGTCGGAGAAGCTCAAGGATGGTACCGATCGATGCGTGCAACCCCATTTAGTGGGGGTAGAGCCTACTTGCAAGTCTCTCCGACCTTCACAAAAAAAGTTATTCAAGAATATCTCCTCAGATTTGGGGGAATTTCGTCGGTCGACCTCTTCCGAAGGTCGTACAAGCTCGGGGATGATACCAATCGATCCGCAGGACCCAAATTAGTCCAGATGCAACCACTTTCCAAGTCTCTCCGACCTTCACAAAAAAAGTTATTCAAGAATATCTCTTTCTCCTATGTGCTTTCATCCCTAACCCTAACCCTAACCCTTCCGAAAGTCGGAGAAGCTCAAGGATGGTACCGATCGATGTGCGCTACCCCATTTAGTGGGGGTAGAGCCTACTTGAAAGTCTCTCCGACCTTCACAAAAAAAGTTATTCAAGAATATCTCCTCAGATTTGGGGGAATTTCGTCGGTCGACCTCTTCCGAAGGTCGTACAAGCTCGGGGATGGTACCAATCGATCCGCAGGACCCAAATTAGTCCAGATGCAACCACTTTCCAAGTCTCTCCGACCTTCACAAAAAAAGTTATTCAAGAATATCTCTTTCTCCTATGTGCTTTCATCCCTAACCCTAACCCTAACCCTAACCCTTCCGAAAGTCGGAGAAGCTCAAGGATGGTACCGATCGATGCGCGCTACCCCATTTAGTGGGGGTAGAGCCTACTTGCAAGTCTCTCCGACCTTCACAAAAAAAGTTATTCAAGAATATCTCTTTCTCCTATGTGCTTTCATCCCTAACCCTAACCCTAACCCTTCCAAAAGTCGGAGAAGCTCAAGGATGGTACCGATCGATGCGCGCTACCCCATTTAGTGGGGGTAGAGCCTACTTGCAAGTCTCTCCGACCTTCACAAAAAAAGTTATTCAAGAATATCTCTTTCTCCTATGTGCTTTCATCCCTAACCCTAACCCTAACACTTCCGAAAGTCGGAGAAGCTCAAGGATGGTACCGATCGATGCGCGCTACCCCATTTAGTGGGGGTAGAGCGTACTTGCAAGTCTCTCCGACCTTCACAAAAAAAGTTATTCAAGAATATCTCCTCAGATTTGGGGGAATTTCGTCGGTCGACCTCTTCCGAAGGTCGTACAAGCTCGGGGATGGTACCAATCGATCCGCAGGACCCAAATTAGTCCAGATGCAACCACTTTCCAAGTCTCTCCGACCTTCACAAAAAAAGTTATTCAAGAATATCTCTTTCTCCTATGTGCTTTCATCCCTAACCCTAACCCTAACCCTTCCAAAAGTCGGAGAAGCTCAAGGATGGTACCGATCGATGCGCGCTACCCCATTTAGTGGGGGTAGAGCCTACTTGCAAGTCTCTCCGACCTTCACAAAAAAAGTTATTCAAGAATATCTCTTTCTCCTATGTGCTTTCATCCCTAACCCTAACCCTAACCCTTCCAAAAGTCGGAGAAGCTCAAGGATGGTACCGATCGATGCGCGCTACCCCATTTAGTGGGGGTAGAGCCTACTTGCAAGTCTCTCCGACCTTCACAAAAAAAGTTATTCAAGAATATCTCTTTCTCCTATGTGCTTTCATCCCTAACCCTAACCCTAACACTTCCGAAAGTCGGAGAAGCTCAAGGATGGTACCGATCGATGCGCGCTACCCCATTTAGTGGGGGTAGAGCCTACTTGCAAGTCTCTCCGACCTTCACAAAAAAAGTTATTCAAGAATATCTCCTCAGATTTGGGGGAATTTCGTCGGTCGACCTCTTCCGAAGGTCGTACAAGCTCGGGGATGGTACCAATCGATCCGCAGGACCCAAATTAGTCCAGATGCAACCACTTTCCAAGTCTCTCCGACCTTCACAAAAAAAGTTATTCAAGAATATCTCTTTCTCCTATGTGCTTTCATCCCTAACCCTAACCCTAACCCTTCCGAAAGTCGGAGAAGCTCAAGGATAGTACCGATCGATTCGCGCTACCCCATTTAGTGGGGGTAGAGCCTACTTGCAAGTCTCTCCGACCTTCACAAAAAAAGTTATTCAAGAATATCTCTTTCTCCTATGTGCTTTCATCCCTAACCCTAACCCTAACCCTTCCGAAAGTCGGAGAAGCTCAAGGATGGTACCGATCGATGCGCGTTACCCCATTTAGTGGGGGTAGAGCCTACTTGCAAGTCTCTCCGACCTTCACAAAAAAAGTTATTCAAGAATATCTCTTTCTCCTATGTGCTTTCATCCCTAACCCTAACCCTTCCAAAAGTCGGAGAAGCTCAAGGATGGTACCGATCGATGCGCGCTACCCCATTTAGTGGGGGTAGAGCCTACTTGCAAGTCTCTCCGACCTTCACAAAAAAAGTTATTCAAGAATATCTCTTTCTCCTATGTGCTTTCATCCCTAACCCTAACCCTAACACTTCCGAAAGTCGGAGAAGCTCAAGGATGGTACCGATCGATGTGCGCTACCCCATTTAGTGGGGGTAGAGCCTACTTGCAAGTCTCTCCGACCTTCACAAAAAAAGTTATTCAAGAATATCTCCTCAGATTTGGGGGAATTTCGTCGGTCGACCTCTTCCGAAGGTCGTACAAGCTCGGGGATGGTACCAATCGATCCGCAGGACCCAAATTAGTCCAGATGCAACCACTTTCCAAGTCTCTCCGACCTTCACAAAAAAAGTTATTCAAGAATATCTCTTTCTCCTATGTGCTTTCATCCCTAACCCTAACCCTAACCCTTCCGAAAGTCGGAGAAGCTCAAGGATGGTACCGATCGATGCGCGCTACCCCATTTAGTGGGGGTAGAGCCTACTTGCAAGTCTCTCCGACCTTCACAAAAAAAGTTATTCAAGAATATCTCTTTCTCCTATGTGCTTTCATCCCTAACCCTAACCCTAACCCTTCCGAAAGTCGGAGAAGCTCAAGGATGGTACCGATCGATGCGCGCTACCCCATTTAGTGGGGGTAGAGCCTACTTGCAAGTCTCTCCGACCTTCACAAAAAAAGTTATTCAAGAATATCTCTTTCTCCTATGTGCTTTCATCCCTAACCCTAACCCTAACCCTTCCGAAAGTCGGAGAAGCTCAAGGATGGTACCGATCGATGCGCGCTACCCCATTTAGTGGGGGTAAAGCCTACTTGCAAGTCTTTCCGACCTTCACAAAAAAAGTTATTCAAGAATATCTCTTTCTCCTATGTGCTTTCATCCCTAACCCTAACCCTAACCCTTCCAAAAGTCGGAGAAGCTCAAGGATGGTACCGATCGATGCGCGCTACCCCATTTAGTGGGGGTAGAGCCTACTTGCAAGTCTCTCCGACCTTCACAAAAAAAGTTATTCAAGAATATCTCTTTCTCCTATGTGCTTTCATCCCTAACCCTAACCCTAACACTTCCGAAAGTCGGAGAAGCTCAAGGATGGTACCGATCGATGCGCGCTACCCCATTTAGTGGGGGTAGAGCCTACTTGCAAGTCTCTCCGACCTTCACAAAAAAAGTTATTCAAGAATATCTCTTTCTCCTATGTGCTTTCATCCCTAACCCTAACCCTAACCCTTCCAAAAGTCGGAGAAGCTCAAGGATGGTACCGATCGATGCGCGCTACCCCATTTAGTGGGGGTAGAGCCTACTTGCAAGTCTCTCCGACCTTCACAAAAAAAGTTATTCAAGAATATCTCTTTCTCCTATGTGCTTTCATCCCTAACCCTAACCCTAACACTTACGAAAGTCGGAGAAGCTCAAGGATGGTACCGATCGATGCGCGCTACCCCATTTAGTGGGGGTAGAGCCTACTTGCAAGTCTCTCCGACCTTCACAAAAAAAGTTATTCAAGAATATCTCCTCAGATTTGGGGGAATTTCGTCGGTCGACCTCTTCCGAAGGTCGTACAAGCTCGGGGATGGTACCAATCGATCCGCAGGACCCAAATTAGTCCAGATGCAACCACTTTCCAAGTCTCTCCGACCTTCACAAAAAAAGTTATTCAAGAATATCTCTTTCTCCTATGTGCTTTCATCCCTAACCCTAACCCTAACCCTTCCGAAAGTCGGAGAAGCTCAAGGATAGTACCGATCGATTCGCGCTACCCCATTTAGTGGGGGTAGAGCCTACTTGCAAGTCTCTCCGACCTTCACAAAAAAAGTTATTCAAGAATATCTCTTTCTCCTATGTGCTTTCATCCCTAACCCTAACCCTAACCCTTCCGAAAGTCGGAGAAGCTCAAGGATGGTACCGATCGATGCGCGTTACCCCATTTAGTGGGGGTAGAGCCTACTTGCAAGTCTCTCCGACCTTCACAAAAAAAGTTATTCAAGAATATCTCTTTCTCCTATGTGCTTTCATCCCTAACCCTAACCCTAACCCTTCCAAAAGTCGGAGAAGCTCAAGGATGGTACCGATCGATGCGCGCTACCCCATTTAGTGGGGGTAGAGCCTACTTGCAAGTCTCTCCGACCTTCACAAAAAAAGTTATTCAAGAATATCTCTTTCTCCTATGTGCTTTCATCCCTAACCCTAACCCTAACACTTCCGAAAGTCGGAGAAGCTCAAGGATGGTACCGATCGATGTGCGCTACCCCATTTAGTGGGGGTAGAGCCTACTTGCAAGTCTCTCCGACCTTCACAAAAAAAGTTATTCAAGAATATCTCCTCAGATTTGGGGGAATTTCGTCGGTCGACCTCTTCCGAAGGTCGTACAAGCTCGGGGATGGTACCAATCGATCCGCAGGACCCAAATTAGTCCAGATGCAACCACTTTCCAAGTCTCTCCGACCTTCACAAAAAAAGTTATTCAAGAATATCTCTTTCTCCTATGTGCTTTCATCCCTAACCCTAACCCTAACCCTTCCGAAAGTCGGAGAAGCTCAAGGATGGTACCGATCGATGCGCGCTACCCCATTTAGTGGGGGTAGAGCCTACTTGCAAGTCTCTCCGACCTTCACAAAAAAAGTTATTCAAGAATATCTCTTTCTCCTATGTGCTTTCATCCCTAACCCTAACCCTAACCCTTCCGAAAGTCGGAGAAGCTCAAGGATGGTACCGATCGATGCGCGCTACCCCATTTAGTGGGGGTAGAGCCTACTTGCAAGTCTCTCCGACCTTCACAAAAAAAGTTATTCAAGAATATCTCTTTCTCCTATGTGCTTTCATCCCTAACCCTAACCCTAACCCTTCCGAAAGTCGGAGAAGCTCAAGGATGGTACCGATCGATGCGCGCTACCCCATTTAGTGGGGGTAAAGCCTACTTGCAAGTCTTTCCGACCTTCACAAAAAAAGTTATTCAAGAATATCTCTTTCTCCTATGTGCTTTCATCCCTAACCCTAACCCTAACCCTTCCAAAAGTCGGAGAAGCTCAAGGATGGTACCGATCGATGCGCGCTACCCCATTTAGTGGGGGTAGAGCCTACTTGCAAGTCTCTCCGACCTTCACAAAAAAAGTTATTCAAGAATATCTCTTTCTCCTATGTGCTTTCATCCCTAACCCTAACCCTAACACTTCCGAAAGTCGGAGAAGCTCAAGGATGGTACCGATCGATGCGCGCTACCCCATTTAGTGGGGGTAGAGCCTACTTGCAAGTCTCTCCGACCTTCACAAAAAAAGTTATTCAAGAATATCTCCTCAGATTTGGGGGAATTTCGTCGGTCGACCTCTTCCGAAGGTCGTACAAGCTCGGGGATGGTACCAATCGATCCGCAGGACCCAAATTAGTCCAGATGCAACCACTTTCCAAGTCTCTCCGACCTTCACAAAAAAAGTTATTCAAGAATATCTCTTTCTCCTATGTGCTTTCATCCCTAACCCTAACCCTAACCCTTCCGAAAGTCGGAGAAGCTCAAGGATGGTACCGATCGATGCGCGCTACCCCATTTAGTGGGGGTAGAGCCTACTTGCAAGTCTCTCCGACCTTCACAAAAAAAGTTATTCAAGAATATCTCTTTCTCCTATGTGCTTTCATCCCTAACCCTAACCCTAACCCTTCCGAAAGTCGGAGAAGCTCAAGGATGGTACCGATTGATGCGCGCTACCCCATTTAGTGGGGGTAGAGCCTACTTGCAAGTCTCTCCGACCTTCACAAAAAAAGTTATTCAAGAATATCTCTTTCTCCTATGTGCTTTCATCCCTAACCCTAACCCTAACCCTTCCAAAAGTCGGAGAAGCTCAAGGATGGTACCGATCGATGCGCGCTACCCCATTTAGTGGGGGTAGAGCCTACTTGCAAGTCTCTCCGACCTTCACAAAAAAAGTTATTCAAGAATATCTCCTCAGATTTGGGGGAATTTCGTCGGTCGACCTCTTCCGAAGGTCGTACAAGCTCGGGGATGGTACCAATCGATCCGCAGGACCCAAATTAGTCCAGATGCAACCACTTTCCAAGTCTCTCCGACCTTCACAAAAAAAGTTATTCAAGAATATCTCTTTCTCCTATGTGCTTTCATCCCTAACCCTAACCCTTCCGAAAGTCGGAGAAGCTCAAGGATGGTACCGATCGATGCGCGCTACCCCATTTAGTGGGGGTAGAGCCTACTTGCAAGTCTCTCCGACCTTCACAAAAAAAGTTATTCAAGAATATCTCTTTCTCCTATGTGCTTTCATCCCTAACCCTAACCCTAACCCTTCCGAAAGTCGGAGAAGCTCAAGGATGGTACCGATCGATGCGCGCTACCCCATTTAGTGGGGGTAGAGCCTACTTGCAAGTCTCTCCGACCTTCACAAAAAAAGTTATTCAAGAATATCTCTTTCTCCTATGTGCTTTCATCCCTAACCCTAACCCTAACCCTTCCGAAAGTCGGAGAAGCTCAAGGATGGTACCGATCGATGCGCGCTACCCCATTTAGTGGGGGTAGAGCCTACTTGCAAGTCTCTCCGACCTTCACAAAAAAAGTTATTCAAGAATATCTCTTTCTCCTATGTGCTTTCATCCCTAACCCTAACCCTAACCCTTCCGAAAGTCGGAGAAGCTCAAGGATGGTACCGATTGATGCGCGCTACCCCATTTAGTGGGGGTAGAGCCTACTTGCAAGTCTCTCCGACCTTCACAAAAAAAGTTATTCAAGAATATCTCTTTCTCCTATGTGCTTTCATCCCTAACCCTAACCCTAACCCTTCCAAAAGTCGGAGAAGCTCAAGGATGGTACCGATCGATGCGCGCTACCCCATTTAGTGGGGGTAGAGCCTACTTGCAAGTCTCTCCGACCTTCACAAAAAAAGTTATTCAAGAATATCTCCTCAGATTTGGGGGAATTTCGTCGGTCGACCTCTTCCGAAGGTCGTACAAGCTCGGGCATAGTACCAATCGATCCGCAGGACCCAAATTAGTCCAGATGCAACCACTTTCCAAGTCTCTCCGACCTTCACAAAAAAAGTTATTCAAGAATATCTCTTTCTCCTATGTGCTTTCATCCCTAACCCTAACCCTAACCCTTCCGAAAGTCGGAGAAGCTCAAGGATGGTACCGATCGATGCGCGTTACCCCATTTAGTGGGGGTAGAGCCTACTTGCAAGTCTCTCCGACCTTCACAAAAAACGTTATTCAAGAATATCTCTTTCTCCTATGTGCTTTCATCCCTAACCCTAACCCTAACCCTTCCGAAAGTCGGAGAAGCTCAAGGATGGTACCGATCGATGCGCGCAACCCCATTTAGTGGGGGTAGAGCCTACTTGCAAGTCTCTCCGACCTTCACAAAAAAAGTTATTCAAGAATATCTCCTCAGATTTGGGGGAATTTCGTCGGTCGACCTCTTCCGAAGGTCGTACAAGCTCGGGGATGGTACCAATCGATCCGCAGGACCCAAATTAGTCCAGATGCAACCACTTTCCAAGTCTCTCCGACCTTCACAAAAAAAGTTATTCAAGAATATCTCTTTCTCCTATGTGCTTTCATCCCTAACCCTAACCCTAACCCTTCAGAAAGTCGGAGAAGCTCAAGGATGGTACTGATCGATGCGCGCTACCCCATTTAGTGGGGGTAGAGCCTACTTGCAAGTCTCTCCGACCTTCACAAAAAAAGTTATTCAAGAATATCTCTTTCTCCTATGTGCTTTCATCCCTAACCCTAACCCTAACCCTTCCGAAAGTCGGAGAAGCTCAAGGATGGTACCGATCGATGCGCGCTACCCCATTTAGTGGGGGTAGAGCCTACTTGCAAGTCTCTCCGACCTTCACAAAAAAAGTTATTCAAGAATATCTCCTCAGATTTGGGGGAATTTCGTCGGTCGACCTCTTCAGAAGGTCGTACAAGCTCGGGGATGGTACCAATCGATCCGCAGGACCCAAATTAGTCCAGATGCAACCACTTTCCAAGTCTCTCCGACCTTCACAAAAAAAGTTATTCAAGAATATCTCTTTCTCCTATGTGCTTTCATCCCTAACCCTAACCCTAACCCTTCCGAAAGTCGGAGAAGCTCAAGGATGGTACCGATCGATGCGCGCTACCCCATTTAGTGGGGGTAAAGCCTACTTGCAAGTCTCTCCGACCTTCACAAAAAAAGTTATTCAAGAATATCTCTTTCTCCTATGTGCTTTCATCCCTAACCCTAACCCTAACCCTTCCGAAAGTCGGAGAAGCTCAAGGATGGTACCGATCGATGCGTGCAACCCCATTTAGTGGGGGTAGAGCCTACTTGCAAGTCTCTCCGACCTTCACAAAAAAAGTTATTCAAGAATATCTCCTCAGATTTGGGGGAATTTCGTCGGTCGACCTCTTCCGAAGGTCGTACAAGCTCGGGGATGATACCAATCGATCCGCAGGACCCAAATTAGTCCAGATGCAACCACTTTCCAAGTCTCTCCGACCTTCACAAAAAAAGTTATTCAAGAATATCTCTTTCTCCTATGTGCTTTCATCCCTAACCCTAACCCTAACCCTTCCGAAAGTCGGAGAAGCTCAAGGATGGTACAGATCGATGCGCGCTACCCCATTTAGTGGGGGTAGAGCCTACTTGCAAGTCTCTCCGACCTTCACAAAAAACGTTATTCAAGAATATCTCTTTCTCCTATGTGCTTTCATCCCTAACCCTAACCCTAACCCTTCCGAAAGTCGGAGAAGCTCAAGGATGGTACCGATCGATGCGTGCAACCCCATTTAGTGGGGGTAGAGCCTACTTGCAAGTCTCTCCGACCTTCACAAAAAAAGTTATTCAAGAATATCTCCTCAGATTTGGGGGAATTTCGTCGGTCGACCTCTTCCGAAGGTTGTACAAGCTCGGGGATGATACCAATCGATCCGCAGGACCCAAATTAGTCCAGATGCAACCACTTTCCAAGTCTCTCCGACCTTCAAAAAAAAAGTTATTCAAGAATATCTCTTTCTCCTATGTGCTTTCATCCCTAACCCTAACCCTAACCCTTCCGAAAGTCGGAGAAGCTCAAGGATGGTACCGATCGATGCGTGCTACCCCATTTAGTGGGGGTAGAGCCTACTTGCAAGTCTCTCCGACCTTCACAAAAAAAGTTATTCAAGAATATCTCTTTCTCCTATGTGCTTTCATCCCTAACCCTAACCCTAACCCTTCCGAAAGTCGGAGAAGCTCAAGGATGGTACCGATCGATGCGCGCTACCCCATTTAGTGGGGGTAGAGCCTACTTGCAAGTCTCTCCGACCTTCACAAAAAAAGTTATTCAAGAATATCTCCTCAGATTTGGGGGAATTTCGTCGGTCGACCTCTTCCGAAGGTCGTACAAGCTCGGGGATGATACCAATCGATCCGCAGGACCCAAATTAGTCCAGATGCAACCACTTTCCAAGTCTCTCCGACCTTCACAAAAAAAGTTATTCAAGAATATCTCTTTCTCCTATGTGCTTTCATCCCTAACCCTAACCCTAACCCTTCCGAAAGTCGGAGAAGCTCAAGGATGGTACCGATCGATGCGCGCTACCCCATTTAGTGGGGGTAGAGCCTACTTGCAAGTCTCTCCGACCTTCACAAAAAAAGTTATTCAAGAATATCTCCTCAGATTTGGGGGAATTTCGTCGGTCGACCTCTTCCGAAGGTCGTACAAGCTCGGGGATGGTACCAATCGATCCGCAGGACCCAAATTAGTCCAGATGCAACCACTTTCCAAGTCTCTCCGACCTTCACAAAAAAAGTTATTCAAGAATATCTCTTTCTCCTATGTGCTTTCATCCCTAACCCTAACCCTAACCCTTCCGAAAGTCGGAGAAGCTCAAGGATGGTACCGATCGATGCGCGCTACCCCATTTAGTGGGGGTAGAGCCTACTTGCAAGTCTCTCCGACCTTCACAAAAAAAGTTATTCAAGAATATCTCTTTCTCCTATGTGCTTTCATCCCTAACCCTAACCCTAACCCTTCCGAAAGTCGGAGAAGCTCAAGGATGGTACCGATCGATGTGCGCAACCCCATTTAGTGGGGGTAGAGCCTACTTGCAAGTCTCTCCGACCTTCACAAAAAAAGTTATTCAAGAATATCTCCTCAGATTTGGGGGAATTTCGTCGGTCGACCTCTTCCGAAGGTCGTACAAGCTCGGGGATGATACCAATCGATCCGCAGGACCCAAATTAGTCCAGATGCAACCACTTTCCAAGTCTCTCCGACCTTCACAAAAAAAGTTATTCAAGAATATCTCTTTCTCCTATGTGCTTTCATCCCTAACCCTAACCCTAACCCTTCCGAAAGTCGGAGAAGCTCAAGGATGGTACCGATCGATGCGCGCTACCCCATTTAGTGGGGGTAGAGCCTACTTGCAAGTCTCTCCGACCTTCACAAAAAAAGTTATTCAAGAATATCTCTTTCTCCTATGTGCTTTCATCCCTAACCCTAACCCTAACCCTTCCGAAAGTCGGAGAAGCTCAAGGATGGTACCGATCGATGTGCGCTACCCCATTTAGTGGGGGTAGAGCCTACTTGCAAGTCTCTCCGACCTTCACAAAAAAAGTTATTCAAGAATATCTATTTCTCCTATGTGCTTTCATCCCTAACCCTAACCCTTCCGAAAGTCGGAGAAGCTCAAGGATGGTACCGATCGATGCGCGCTACCCCATTTAGTGGGGGTAGAGCCTACTTGCAAGTCTCTCCGACCTTCACAAAAAAAGTTATTCAAGAATATCTCTTTCTCCTATGTGCTTTCATCCCTAACCCTAACCCTAACCCTTCCGAAAGTCGGAGAAGCTCAAGAATGGTACTGGTCGATGCGCGCAACCCCATTTAGTGGGGGTAGAGCCTACTTGCAAGTCTCTCCGACCTTCACAAAAAAAGTTATTCAAGAATATCTCCTCAGATTTGGGGGAATTTCGTCGGTCGACCTCTTCCGAAGGTCGTACAAGCTCGGGGATGGTACCAATCGATCCGCAGGACCCAAATTAGTCCAGATGCAACCACTTTCCAAGTCTCTCCGACCTTCACAAAAAAAGTTATTCAAGAATATCTCTTTCTCCTATGTGCTTTCATCCCTAACCCTAACCCTAACCCTTCCGAAAGTCGGAGAAGCTCAAGGATGGTACCGATCGATGCGCGCTACCCCATTTAGTGGGGGTAGAGCCTACTTGCAAGTCTCTCCGACCTTCACAAAAAAAGTTATTCAAGAATATCTCTTTCTCCTATGTGCTTTCATCCCTAACCCTAACCCTAACCCTTCCGAAAGTCGGAGAAGCTCAAGGATGGTACCGATCGATGTGCGCTACCCCATTTAGTGGGGGTAGAGCCTACTTGCAAGTCTCTCCGACCTTCACAAAAAAAGTTATTCAAGAATATCTATTTCTCCTATGTGCTTTCATCCCTAACCCTAACCCTTCCGAAAGTCGGAGAAGCTCAAGGATGGTACCGATCGATGCGCGCTACCCCATTTAGTGGGGGTAGAGCCTACTTGCAAGTCTCTCCGACCTTCACAAAAAAAGTTATTCAAGAATATCTCTTTCTCCTATGTGCTTTCATCCCTAACCCTAACCCTAACCCTTCCGAAAGTCGGAGAAGCTCAAGAATGGTACTGGTCGATGCGCGCAACCCCATTTAGTGGGGGTAGAGCCTACTTGCAAGTCTCTCCGACCTTCACAAAAAAAGTTATTCAAGAATATCTCCTCAGATTTGGGGGAATTTCGTCGGTCGACCTCTTCCGAAGGTCGTACAAGCTCGGGGATGGTACCAATCGATCCGCAGGACCCAAATTAGTCCAGATGCAACCACTTTCCAAGTCTCTCCGACCTTCACAAAAAAAGTTATTCAAGAATATCTCTTTCTCCTATGTGCTTTCATCCCTAACCCTAACCCTAACCCTTCCGAAAGTCGGAGAAGCTCAAGGATGTTACCGATCGATGCGCGCTACCCCATTTAGTGGGGGTAGAGCCTACTTGCAAGTTTCTCCGACCTTCACAAAAAAAGTTATTCAAGAATATCTCTTTCTCCTATGTGCTTTCATCCCTAACCCTAACCCTAACCCTTCCGAAAGTCGGAGAAGCTCAAGGATGGTACCGATCGATGCGCGCTACCCCATTTAGTGGGGGTAGAGCCTACTTGCAAGTCTCTCCGACCTTCACAAAAAAAGTTATTCAAGAATATCTCCTCAGATTTGGGGGAATTTCGTCGGTCGACCTCTTCCGAAGGTCGTACAAGCTCGGGGATGGTACCAATCGATCCGCAGGACCCAAATTAGTCCAGATGCAACCACTTTCCAAGTCTCTCCGACCTTCACAAAAAAAGTTATTCAAGAATATCTCTTTCTCCTATGTGCTTTCATCCCTAACCCTAACCCTAACCCTTCCGAAAGTCGGAGAAGCTCAAGGATGGTACCGATCGATGCGCGCTACCCCATTTAGTGGGGGTAGAGCCTACTTGCAAGTCTCTCCGACCTTCACAAAAAAAGTTATTCAAGAATATCTCTTTCTCCTATGTGCTTTCATCCCTAACCCTAACCCTAACCCTTCCGAAAGTCGGAGAAGCTCAAGGATGGTACCGATCGATGCGCGCTACCCCATTTAGTGGGGGTAGAGCCTACTTGCAAGTCTCTCCGACCTTCACAAAAAAAGTTATTCAAGAATATCTCTTTCTCCTATGTGCTTTCATCCCTAACCCTAACCCTAACCCTTCCGAAAGTCGGAGAAGCTCAAGGATGGTACCGATCGATGCGCGCTACCCCATTTAGTGGGGGTAGAGCCTACTTGCAAGTCTCTCCGACCTTCACAAAAAAAGTTATTCAAGAATATCTCCTCAGATTTGGGGGAATTTCGTCGGTCGACCTCTTCCGAAGGTCGTACAAGCTCGGGGATGGTACCAATCGATCCGCAGGACCCAAATTAGTCCAGATGCAACCACTTTCCAAGTCTCTCCGACCTTCACAAAAAAAGTTATTCAAGAATATCTCTTTCTCCTATGTGCTTTCATCCCTAACCCTAACCCTAACCCTTCCGAAAGTCGGAGAAGCTCAAGGATGGTACCGATCGATGCGCGCTACCCCATTTAGTGGGGGTAGAGCCTACTTGCAAGTCTCTCCGACCTTCACAAAAAAAGTTATTCAAGAATATCTCTTTCTCCTATGTGCTTTCATCCCTAACCCTAACCCTAACCCTTCCGAAAGTCGGAGAAGCTCAAGGATGGTACCGATCGATGCGCGCTACCCCATTTAGTGGGGGTAGAGCCTACTTGCAAGTCTCTCCGACCTTCACAAAAAAAGTTATTCAAGAATATCTCTTTCTCCTATGTGCTTTCATCCCTAACCCTAACCCTAACCCTTCCGAAAGTCGGAGAAGCTCAAGGATGGTACCGATCGATGCGCGCTACCCCATTTAGTGGGGGTAGAGCCTACTTGCAAGTCTCTCCGACCTTCACAAAAAAAGTTATTCAAGAATATCTCTTTCTCCTATGTGCTTTCATCCCTAACCCTAACCCTAACCCTTCCGAAAGTCGGAGAAGCTCAAGGATGGTACCGATCGATGCGCGCTACCCCATTTAGTGGGGGTAGAGCCTACTTGCAAGTCTCTCCGACCTTCACAAAAAAAGTTATTCAAGAATATCTCTTTCTCCTATGTGCTTTCATCCCTAACCCTAACCCTAACCCTTCCGAAAGTCGGAGAAGCTCAAGGATGGTACCGATCGATGCGCGCTACCCCATTTAGTGGGGGTAGAGCCTACTTGCAAGTCTCTCCGACCTTCACAAAAAAAGTTATTCAAGAATATCTCCTCAGATTTGGGGGAATTTCGTCGGTCGACCTCTTCCGAAGGTCGTACAAGCTCGGGGATGGTACCAATCGATCCGCAGGACCCAAATTAGTCCAGATGCAACCACTTTCCAAGTCTCTCCGACCTTCACAAAAAAAGTTATTCAAGAATATCTCTTTCTCCTATGTGCTTTCATCCCTAACCCTAACCCTTCCGAAAGTCGGAGAAGCTCAAGGATAGTACCGATCGATGCGCGCTACCCCATTTAGTGGGGGTAGAGCCTACTTGCAAGTCTCTCCGACCTTCACAAAAAAAGTTATTCAAGAATATCTCTTTCTCCTATGTGCTTTCATCCCTAACCCTAACCCTAACCCTTCCGAAAGTCGGAGAAGCTCAAGGATGGTACCGATCGATGCGCGCTACCCCATTTAGTGGGGGTAGAGCCTACTTGCAAGTCTCTCCGACCTTCACAAAAAAAGTTATTCAAGAATATCTCTTTCTCCTATGTGCTTTCATCCCTAACCCTAACCCTAACCCTTCCGAAAGTCGGAGAAGCTCAAAGATGGTACCGATCGATGCGCGCTACCCCATTTAGTGGGGGTAGAGCCTACTTGCAAGTCTCTCCGACCTTCACAAAAAAAGTTATTCAAGAATATCTCTTTCTCCTATGTGCTTTCATCCCTAACCCTAACCCTAACCCTTCCGAAAGTCGGAGAAGCTCAAGGATGGTACCGATCGATGCGCGCTACCCCATTTAGTGGGGGTAGAGCCTACTTGCAAGTCTCTCCGACCTTCACAAAAAAAGTTATTCAAGAATATCTCCTCAGATTTGGGGGAATTTCGTCGGTCGACCTCTTCCGAAGGTCGTACAAGCTCGGGGATGGTACCAATCGATCCGCAGGACCCAAATTAGTCCAGATGCAACCACTTTCCAAGTCTCTCCGACCTTCACAAAAAAAGTTATTCAAGAATATCTCTTTCTCCTATGTGCTTTCATCCCTAACCCTAACCCTAACCCTTCCGAAAGTCGGAGAAGCTCAAGGATGGTACCGATCGATGCGCGCTACCCCATTTAGTGGGGGTAGAGCCTACTTGCAAGTCTCTCCGACCTTCACAAAAAAAGTTATTCAAGAATATCTCTTTCTCCTATGTGCTTTCATCCCTAACCCTAACCCTAACCCTTCCGAAAGTCGGAGAAGCTCAAGGATGGTACCGATCGATGCGCGCTACCCCATTTAGTGGGAGTAGAGCCTACTTGCAAGTCTCTCCGACCTTCACAAAAAAAGTTATTCAAGAATATCTCTTTCTCCTATGTGCTTTCATCCCTAACCCTAACCCTAACCCTTCCGAAAGTCGGAGAAGCTCAAGGATGGTACCGATCGATGCGCGCTACCCCATTTAGTGGGGGTAGAGCCTACTTGCAAGTCTCTCCGACCTTCACAAAAAAAGTTATTCAAGAATATCTCCTCAGATTTGGGGGAATTTCGTCGGTCGACCTCTTTCGAAGGTCGTACAAGCTCGGGGATGGTACCAATCGATCCGCAGGACCCAAATTAGTCCAGATGCAACCACTTTCCAAGTCTCTCCGACCTTCACAAAAAAAGTTATTCAAGAATATCTCTTTCTCCTATGTGCTTTCATCCCTAACCCTAACCCTAACCCTTCCGAAAGTCGGAGAAGCTCAAGGATGGTACCGATCGATGCGCGCAACCCCATTTAGTGGGGGTAGAGCCTACTTGCAAGTCTCTCCGACCTTCACAAAAAAAGTTATTCAAGAATATCTCTTTCTCCTATGTGCTTTCATCCCTAACCCTAACCCTAACCCTTCCGAAAGTCGGAGAAGCTCAAAGATGGTACCGATCGATGCGCGCTACCCCATTTAGTGGGGGTAGAGCCTACTTGCAAGTCTCTCCGACCTTCACAAAAAAAGTTATTCAAGAATATCTCTTTCTCCTATGTGCTTTCATCCCTAACCCTAACCCTTCCGAAAGTCGGAGAAGCTCAAGGATGGTACCGATCGATGCGCGCTACCCCATTTAGTGGGGGTAGAGCCTACTTGCAAGTCTCTCCGACCTTCACAAAAAAAGTTATTCAAGAATATCTCTTTCTCCTATGTGCTTTCATCCCTAACCCTAACCCTAACCCTTCCGAAAGTCGGAGAAGCTCAAGGATGGTACCGATCGATGCGCGCTACCCCATTTAGTGGGGGTAGAGCCTACTTGCAAGTCTCTCCGACCTTCACAAAAAAAGTTATTCAAGAATATCTCTTTCTCCTATGTGCTTTCATCCCTAACCCTAACCCTAACCCTTCCGAAAGTCGGAGAAGCTCAAGGATGGTACCGATCGATGCGCGCTACCCCATTTAGTGGGGGTAGAGCCTACTTGCAAGTCCCTCCGACCTTCACAAAAAACGTTATTCAAGAATATCTCTTTCTCCTATGTGCTTTCATCCCTAACCCTAACCCTAACCCTTCCGAAAGTCGGAGAAGCTCAAGGATGGTACCGATCGATGCGCGCTACCCCATTTAGTGGGGGTAGAGCCTACTTGCAAGTCTCTCCGACCTTCACAAAAAAAGTTATTCAAGAATATCTCCTCAGATTTGGGGGAATTTCGTCGGTCGACCTCTTCCGAAGGTCGTACAAGCTCGGGGATGGTACCAATCGATCCGCAGGACCCAAATTAGTCCAGATGCAACCACTTTCCAAGTCTCTCCGACCTTCACAAAAAAAGTTATTCAAGAATATCTCTTTCTCCTATGTGCTTTCATCCCTAACCCTAACCCTAACCCTTCCGAAAGTCGGAGAAGCTCAAGGATGGTACCGATCGATGTGCGCTACCCCATTTAGTGGGGGTAGAGCCTACTTGCAAGTCTCTCCGACCTTCACAAAAAAAGTTATTCAAGAATATCTCCTCAGATTTGGGGGAATTTCGTCGGTCGACCTCTTTCGAAGGTCGTACAAGCTCGGGGATGGTACCAATCGATCCGCAGGACCCAAATTAGTCCAGATGCAACCACTTTCCAAGTCTCTCCGACCTTCACAAAAAAAGTTATTCAAGAATATCTCTTTCTCCTATGTGCTTTCATCCCTAACCCTAACCCTAACCCTTCCGAAAGTCGGAGAAGCTCAAGGATGGTACCGATCGATGCGCGCAACCCCATTTAGTGGGGGTAGAGCCTACTTGCAAGTCTCTCCGACCTTCACAAAAAAAGTTATTCAAGAATATCTCTTTCTCCTATGTGCTTTCATCCCTAACCCTAACCCTAACCCTTCCGAAAGTCGGAGAAGCTCAAAGATGGTACCGATCGATGCGCGCTACCCCATTTAGTGGGGGTAGAGCCTACTTGCAAGTCTCTCCGACCTTCACAAAAAAAGTTATTCAAGAATATCTCTTTCTCCTATGTGCTTTCATCCCTAACCCTAACCCTTCCGAAAGTCGGAGAAGCTCAAGGATGGTACCGATCGATGCGCGCTACCCCATTTAGTGGGGGTAGAGCCTACTTGCAAGTCTCTCCGACCTTCACAAAAAAAGTTATTCAAGAATATCTCTTTCTCCTATGTGCTTTCATCCCTAACCCTAACCCTAACCCTTCCGAAAGTCGGAGAAGCTCAAGGATGGTACCGATCGATGCGCGCTACCCCATTTAGTGGGGGTAGAGCCTACTTGCAAGTCTCTCCGACCTTCACAAAAAAAGTTATTCAAGAATATCTCTTTCTCCTATGTGCTTTCATCCCTAACCCTAACCCTAACCCTTCCGAAAGTCGGAGAAGCTCAAGGATGGTACCGATCGATGCGCGCTACCCCATTTAGTGGGGGTAGAGCCTACTTGCAAGTCCCTCCGACCTTCACAAAAAACGTTATTCAAGAATATCTCTTTCTCCTATGTGCTTTCATCCCTAACCCTAACCCTAACCCTTCCGAAAGTCGGAGAAGCTCAAGGATGGTACCGATCGATGCGCGCTACCCCATTTAGTGGGGGTAGAGCCTACTTGCAAGTCTCTCCGACCTTCACAAAAAAAGTTATTCAAGAATATCTCCTCAGATTTGGGGGAATTTCGTCGGTCGACCTCTTCCGAAGGTCGTACAAGCTCGGGGATGGTACCAATCGATCCGCAGGACCCAAATTAGTCCAGATGCAACCACTTTCCAAGTCTCTCCGACCTTCACAAAAAAAGTTATTCAAGAATATCTCTTTCTCCTATGTGCTTTCATCCCTAACCCTAACCCTAACCCTTCCGAAAGTCGGAGAAGCTCAAGGATGGTACCGATCGATGTGCGCTACCCCATTTAGTGGGGGTAGAGCCTACTTGCAAGTCTCTCCGACCTTCACAAAAAAAGTTATTCAAGAATATCTCTTTCTCCTATGTGCTTTCATCCCTAACCCTAACCCTAACCCTTCCGAAAGTCGGAGAAGCTCAAGGATGGTACCGATCGATGCGCGCTACCCCATTTAGTGGGGGTAGAGCCTACTTGCAAGTCTCTCCGACCTTCACAAAAAAAGTTATTCAAGAATATCTCCTCAGATTTGGGGGAATTTCGTCGGTCGACCTCTTCCGAAGGTCGTACAAGCTCGGGGATGGTACCAATCGATCTGCAGGACCCAAATTAGTCCAGATGCAACCACTTTCCAAGTCTCTCCGACCTTCACAAAAAAAGTTATTCAAGAATATCTCTTTCTCCTATGTGCTTTCATCCCTAACCCTAACCCTAACCCTTCCGAAAGTCGGAGAAGCTCAAGGATGGTACCGATCGATGCGCGCAACCCCATTTAGTGGGGGTAGAGCCTACTTGCAAGTCTCTCCAACCTTCACAAAAAAAGTTATTCAAGAATATCTCTTTCTCCTATGTGCTTTCATCCCTAACCCTAACCCTAACCCTTCCGAAAGTCGGAGAAGCTCAAGGATGGTACCGATCGATGCGCGCTACCCCATTTAGTGGGGGTAGAGCCTACTTGCAAGTCTCTCCGACCTTCACAAAAAAAGTTATTCAAGAATATCTCTTTCTCCTATGTGCTTTCATCCCTAACCCTAACCCTAACCCTTCCGAAAGTCGGAGAAGCTCAAGGATGGTACCGATCGATGCGCGCTACCCCATTTAGTGGGGGTAGAGCCTACTTGCAAGTCTCTCCGAACTTCACAAAAAAAGTTATTCAAGAATATCTCCTCAGATTTGGGGGAATTTCGTCGGTCGACCTCTTCCGAAGGTCGTACAAGCTCGGGAATGGTACCAATCGATCCGCAGGACCCAAATTAGTCCAGATGCAACCACTTTCCAAGTCTCTCCGACCTTCACAAAAAAAGTTATTCAAGAATATCTCTTTCTCCTATGTGCTTTCATCCCTAACCCTAACCCTAACCCTTCCGAAAGTCGGAGAAGCTCAAGGATGGTACCGATCGATGCGCGCTACCCCATTTAGTGGGGGTAGAGCCTACTTGCAAGTCTCTCCGACCTTCACAAAAAAAGTTATTCAAGAATATCTCTTTCTCCTATGTGCTTTCATCCCTAACCCTAACCCTAACCCTTCCGAAAGTCGGAGAAGCTCAAGGATGGTACCGATCGATGCGCGCTACCCCATTTAGTGGGGGTAGAGCCTACTTGCAAGTCTCTCCGACCTTCACAAAAAAAGTTATTCAAGAATATCTCTTTCTCCTATGTGCTTTCATCCCTAACCCTAACCCTAACCCTTCCGAAAGTCGGAGAAGCTCAAGGATGGTACCGATCGATGCGCGCTACCCCATTTAGTGGGGGTAGAGCCTACTTGCAAGTCTCTCCGACCTTCACAAAAAAAGTTATTCAAGAATATCTCTTTCTCCTATGTGCTTTCATCCCTAACCCTAACCCTTCCAAAAGTCGGAGAAGCTCAAGGATGGTACCGATCGATGCGCGCTACCCCATTTAGTGGGGGTAGAGCCTACTTGCAAGTCCCTCCGACCTTCACAAAAAACGTTATTCAAGAATATCTCTTTCTCCTATGTGCTTTCATCCCTAACCCTAACCCTAACCCTTCCGAAAGTCGGAGAAGCTCAAGGATGGTACCGATCGATGCGCGCTACCCCATTTAGTGGGGGTAGAGCCTACTTGCAAGTCTCTCCGACCTTCACAAAAAAAGTTATTCAAGAATATCTCCTCAGATTTGGGGGAATTTCGTCGGTCGACCTCTTCCGAAGGTCGTACAAGCTCGGGGATGGTACCAATCGATCCGCAGGACCCAAATTAGTCCAGATGCAACCACTTTCCAAGTCTCTCCGACCTTCACAAAAAAAGTTATTCAAGAATATCTCTTTCTCCTATGTGCTTTCATCCCTAACCCTAACCCTAACCCTTCCGAAAGTCGGAGAAGCTCAAGGATGGTACCGATCGATGCGCGCTACCCCATTTAGTGGGGGTAGAGCCTACTTGCAAGTCTCTCCGACCTTCACAAAAAAAGTTATTCAAGAATATCTCTTTCTCCTATGTGCTTTCATCCCTAACCCTAACCCTAACCCTTCCGAAAGTCGGAGAAGCTCAAGGATGGTACCGATCGATGCGCGCTACCCCATTTAGTGGGGGTAGAGCCTACTTGCAAGTCTCTCCGACCTTCACAAAAAAAGTTATTCAAGAATATCTCTTTCTCCTATGTGCTTTCATCCCTAACCCTAACCCTAACCCTTCCGAAAGTCGGAGAAGCTCAAGGATGGTACCGATCGATGCGCGCTACCCCATTTAGTGGGGGTAGAGCCTACTTGCAAGTCTCTCCGACCTTCACAAAAAAAGTTATTCAAGAATATCTCCTCAGATTTGGGGGAATTTCGTCGGTCGACCTCTTCCGAAGGTCGTACAAGCTCGGGGATGGTACCAATCGATCTGCAGGACCCAAATTAGTCCAGATGCAACCACTTTCCAAGTCTCTCCGACCTTCACAAAAAAAGTTATTCAAGAATATCTCTTTCTCCTATGTGCTTTCATCCCTAACCCTAACCCTAACCCTTCCGAAAGTCGGAGAAGCTCAAGGATGGTACCGATCGATGCGCGCAACCCCATTTAGTGGGGGTAGAGCCTACTTGCAAGTCTCTCCAACCTTCACAAAAAAAGTTATTCAAGAATATCTCTTTCTCCTATGTGCTTTCATCCCTAACCCTAACCCTAACCCTTCCGAAAGTCGGAGAAGCTCAAGGATGGTACCGATCGATGCGCGTTACCCCATTTAGTGGGGGTAGAGCCTACTTGCAAGTCTCTCCGACCTTCACAAAAAAAGTTATTCAAGAATATCTCTTTCTCCTATGTGCTTTCATCCCTAACCCTAACCCTAACCCTTCCGAAAGTCGGAGAAGCTCAAGGATGGTACCGATCGATGCGCGCTACCCCATTTAGTGGGGGTAGAGCCTACTTGCAAGTCTCTCCGAACTTCACAAAAAAAGTTATTCAAGAATATCTCCTCAGATTTGGGGGAATTTCGTCGGTCGACCTCTTCCGAAGGTCGTACAAGCTCGGGAATGGTACCAATCGATCCGCAGGACCCAAATTAGTCCAGATGCAACCACTTTCCAAGTCTCTCCGACCTTCACAAAAAAAGTTATTCAAGAATATCTCTTTCTCCTATGTGCTTTCATCCCTAACCCTAACCCTAACCCTTCCGAAAGTCGGAGAAGCTCAAGGATGGTACCGATCGATGCGCGCTACCCCATTTAGTGGGGGTAGAGCCTACTTGCAAGTCTCTCCGACCTTCACAAAAAAAGTTATTCAAGAATATCTCTTTCTCCTATGTGCTTTCATCCCTAACCCTAACCCTAACCCTTCCGAAAGTCGGAGAAGCTCAAGGATGGTACCGATCGATGCGCGCTACCCCATTTAGTGGGGGTAGAGCCTACTTGCAAGTCTCTCCGACCTTCACAAAAAAAGTTATTCAAGAATATCTCTTTCTCCTATGTGCTTTCATCCCTAACCCTAACCCTAACCCTTCCGAAAGTCGGAGAAGCTCAAGGATGGTACCGATCGATGCGCGCTACCCCATTTAGTGGGGGTAGAGCCTACTTGCAAGTCTCTCCGACCTTCACAAAAAAAGTTATTCAAGAATATCTCCTCAGATTTGGGGGAATTTCGTCGGTCGACCTCTTCCGAAGGTCGTACAAGCTCGGGGATGGTACCAATCGATCCGCAGGACCCAAATTAGTCCAGATGCAACCACTTTCCAAGTCTCTCCGACCTTCACAAAAAAAGTTATTCAAGAATATCTCTTTCTCCTATGTGCTTTCATCCCTAACCCTAACCCTTCCGAAAGTCGGAGAAGCTCAAGGATAGTACCGATCGATGCGCGCTACCCCATTTAGTGGGGGTAGAGCCTACTTGCAAGTCTCTCCGACCTTCACAAAAAAAGTTATTCAAGAATATCTCCTCAGATTTGGGGGAATTTCGTCGGTCGACCTCTTTCGAAGGTCGTACAAGCTCGGGGATGGTACCAATCGATCCGCAGGACCCAAATTAGTCCAGATGCAACCACTTTCCAAGTCTCTCCGACCTTCACAAAAAAAGTTATTCAAGAATATCTCTTTCTCCTATGTGCTTTCATCCCTAACCCTAACCCTAACCCTTCCGAAAGTCGGAGAAGCTCAAGGATGGTACCGATCGATGCGCGCAACCCCATTTAGTGGGGGTAGAGCCTACTTGCAAGTCTCTCCGACCTTCACAAAAAAAGTTATTCAAGAATATCTCTTTCTCCTATGTGCTTTCATCCCTAACCCTAACCCTAACCCTTCCGAAAGTCGGAGAAGCTCAAAGATGGTACCGATCGATGCGCGCTACCCCATTTAGTGGGGGTAGAGCCTACTTGCAAGTCTCTCCGACCTTCACAAAAAAAGTTATTCAAGAATATCTCTTTCTCCTATGTGCTTTCATCCCTAACCCTAACCCTTCCGAAAGTCGGAGAAGCTCAAGGATGGTACCGATCGATGCGCGCTACCCCATTTAGTGGGGGTAGAGCCTACTTGCAAGTCTCTCCGACCTTCACAAAAAAAGTTATTCAAGAATATCTCTTTCTCCTATGTGCTTTCATCCCTAACCCTAACCCTAACCCTTCCGAAAGTCGGAGAAGCTCAAGGATGGTACCGATCGATGCGCGCTACCCCATTTAGTGGGGGTAGAGCCTACTTGCAAGTCTCTCCCACCTTCACAAAAAAAGTTATTCAAGAATATCTCTTTCTCCTATGTGCTTTCATCCCTAACCCTAACCCTAACCCTTCCGAAAGTCGGAGAAGCTCAAGGATGGTACCGATCGATGCGCGCTACCCCATTTAGTGGGGGTAGAGCCTACTTGCAAGTCCCTCCGACCTTCACAAAAAACGTTATTCAAGAATATCTCTTTCTCCTATGTGCTTTCATCCCTAACCCTAACCCTAACCCTTCCGAAAGTCGGAGAAGCTCAAGGATGGTACCGATCGATGCGCGCTACCCCATTTAGTGGGGGTAGAGCCTACTTGCAAGTCTCTCCGACCTTCACAAAAAAAGTTATTCAAGAATATCTCCTCAGATTTGGGGGAATTTCGTCGGTCGACCTCTTCCGAAGGTCGTACAAGCTCGGGGATGGTACCAATCGATCCGCAGGACCCAAATTAGTCCAGATGCAACCACTTTCCAAGTCTCTCCGACCTTCACAAAAAAAGTTATTCAAGAATATCTCTTTCTCCTATGTGCTTTCATCCCTAACCCTAACCCTAACCCTTCCGAAAGTCGGAGAAGCTCAAGGATGGTACCGATCGATGTGCGCTACCCCATTTAGTGGGGGTAGAGCCTACTTGCAAGTCTCTCCGACCTTCACAAAAAAAGTTATTCAAGAATATCTCTTTCTCCTATGTGCTTTCATCCCTAACCCTAACCCTAACCCTTCCGAAAGTCGGAGAAGCTCAAGGATGGTACCGATCGATGCGCGCTACCCCATTTAGTGGGGGTAGAGCCTACTTGCAAGTCTCTCCGACCTTCACAAAAAAAGTTATTCAAGAATATCTCCTCAGATTTGGGGGAATTTCGTCGGTCGACCTCTTCCGAAGGTCGTACAAGCTCGGGGATGGTACCAATCGATCTGCAGGACCCAAATTAGTCCAGATGCAACCACTTTCCAAGTCTCTCCGACCTTCACAAAAAAAGTTATTCAAGAATATCTCTTTCTCCTATGTGCTTTCATCCCTAACCCTAACCCTAACCCTTCCGAAAGTCGGAGAAGCTCAAGGATGGTACCGATCGATGCGCGCAACCCCATTTAGTGGGGGTAGAGCCTACTTGCAAGTCTCTCCAACCTTCACAAAAAAAGTTATTCAAGAATATCTCTTTCTCCTATGTGCTTTCATCCCTAACCCTAACCCTAACCCTTCCGAAAGTCGGAGAAGCTCAAGGATGGTACCGATCGATGCGCGCTACCCCATTTAGTGGGGGTAGAGCCTACTTGCAAGTCTCTCCGACCTTCACAAAAAAAGTTATTCAAGAATATCTCTTTCTCCTATGTGCTTTCATCCCTAACCCTAACCCTTCCAAAAGTCGGAGAAGCTCAAGGATGGTACCGATCGATGCGCGCTACCCCATTTAGTGGGGGTAGAGCCTACTTGCAAGTCCCTCCGACCTTCACAAAAAACGTTATTCAAGAATATCTCTTTCTCCTATGTGCTTTCATCCCTAACCCTAACCCTAACCCTTCCGAAAGTCGGAGAAGCTCAAGGATGGTACCGATCGATGCGCGCTACCCCATTTAGTGGGGGTAGAGCCTACTTGCAAGTCTCTCCGACCTTCACAAAAAAAGTTATTCAAGAATATCTCCTCAGATTTGGGGGAATTTCGTCGGTCGACCTCTTCCGAAGGTCGTACAAGCTCGGGGATGGTACCAATCGATCCGCAGGACCCAAATTAGTCCAGATGCAACCACTTTCCAAGTCTCTCCGACCTTCACAAAAAAAGTTATTCAAGAATATCTCTTTCTCCTATGTGCTTTCATCCCTAACCCTAACCCTAACCCTTCCGAAAGTCGGAGAAGCTCAAGGATGGTACCGATCGATGCGCGCTACCCCATTTAGTGGGGGTAGAGCCTACTTGCAAGTCTCTCCGACCTTCACAAAAAAAGTTATTCAAGAATATCTCTTTCTCCTATGTGCTTTCATCCCTAACCCTAACCCTAACCCTTCCGAAAGTCGGAGAAGCTCAAGGATGGTACCGATCGATGCGCGCTACCCCATTTAGTGGGGGTAGAGCCTACTTGCAAGTCTCTCCGACCTTCACAAAAAAAGTTATTCAAGAATATCTCTTTCTCCTATGTGCTTTCATCCCTAACCCTAACCCTAACCCTTCCGAAAGTCGGAGAAGCTCAAGGATGGTACCGATCGATGCGCGCTACCCCATTTAGTGGGGGTAGAGCCTACTTGCAAGTCTCTCCGACCTTCACAAAAAAAGTTATTCAAGAATATCTCCTCAGATTTGGGGGAATTTCGTCGGTCGACCTCTTCCGAAGGTCGTACAAGCTCGGGGATGGTACCAATCGATCTGCAGGACCCAAATTAGTCCAGATGCAACCACTTTCCAAGTCTCTCCGACCTTCACAAAAAAAGTTATTCAAGAATATCTCTTTCTCCTATGTGCTTTCATCCCTAACCCTAACCCTAACCCTTCCGAAAGTCGGAGAAGCTCAAGGATGGTACCGATCGATGCGCGCAACCCCATTTAGTGGGGGTAGAGCCTACTTGCAAGTCTCTCCAACCTTCACAAAAAAAGTTATTCAAGAATATCTCTTTCTCCTATGTGCTTTCATCCCTAACCCTAACCCTAACCCTTCCGAAAGTCGGAGAAGCTCAAGGATGGTACCGATCGATGCGCGCTACCCCATTTAGTGGGGGTAGAGCCTACTTGCAAGTCTCTCCGACCTTCACAAAAAAAGTTATTCAAGAATATCTCTTTCTCCTATGTGCTTTCATCCCTAACCCTAACCCTAACCCTTCCGAAAGTCGGAGAAGCTCAAGGATGGTACCGATCGATGCGCGCTACCCCATTTAGTGGGGGTAGAGCCTACTTGCAAGTCTCTCCGAACTTCACAAAAAAAGTTATTCAAGAATATCTCCTCAGATTTGGGGGAATTTCGTCGGTCGACCTCTTCCGAAGGTCGTACAAGCTCGGGAATGGTACCAATCGATCCGCAGGACCCAAATTAGTCCAGATGCAACCACTTTCCAAGTCTCTCCGACCTTCACAAAAAAAGTTATTCAAGAATATCTCTTTCTCCTATGTGCTTTCATCCCTAACCCTAACCCTAACCCTTCCGAAAGTCGGAGAAGCTCAAGGATGGTACCGATCGATGCGCGCTACCCCATTTAGTGGGGGTAGAGCCTACTTGCAAGTCTCTCCGACCTTCACAAAAAAAGTTATTCAAGAATATCTCTTTCTCCTATGTGCTTTCATCCCTAACCCTAACCCTAACCCTTCCGAAAGTCGGAGAAGCTCAAGGATGGTACCGATCGATGCGCGCTACCCCATTTAGTGGGGGTAGAGCCTACTTGCAAGTCTCTCCGACCTTCACAAAAAAAGTTATTCAAGAATATCTCTTTCTCCTATGTGCTTTCATCCCTAACCCTAACCCTAACCCTTCCGAAAGTCGGAGAAGCTCAAGGATGGTACCGATCGATGCGCGCTACCCCATTTAGTGGGGGTAGAGCCTACTTGCAAGTCTCTCCGACCTTCACAAAAAAAGTTATTCAAGAATATCTCCTCAGATTTGGGGGAATTTCGTCGGTCGACCTCTTCCGAAGGTCGTACAAGCTCGGGGATGGTACCAATCGATCTGCAGGACCCAAATTAGTCCAGATGCAACCACTTTCCAAGTCTCTCCGACCTTCACAAAAAAAGTTATTCAAGAATATCTCTTTCTCCTATGTGCTTTCATCCCTAACCCTAACCCTAACCCTTCCGAAAGTCGGAGAAGCTCAAGGATGGTACCGATCGATGCGCGCAACCCCATTTAGTGGGGGTAGAGCCTACTTGCAAGTCTCTCCAACCTTCACAAAAAAAGTTATTCAAGAATATCTCTTTCTCCTATGTGCTTTCATCCCTAACCCTAACCCTAACCCTTCCGAAAGTCGGAGAAGCTCAAGGATGGTACCGATCGATGCGCGCTACCCCATTTAGTGGGGGTAGAGCCTACTTGCAAGTCTCTCCGACCTTCACAAAAAAAGTTATTCAAGAATATCTCTTTCTCCTATGTGCTTTCATCCCTAACCCTAACCCTAACCCTTCCGAAAGTCGGAGAAGCTCAAGGATGGTACCGATCGATGCGCGCTACCCCATTTAGTGGGGGTAGAGCCTACTTGCAAGTCTCTCCGAACTTCACAAAAAAAGTTATTCAAGAATATCTCCTCAGATTTGGGGGAATTTCGTCGGTCGACCTCTTCCGAAGGTCGTACAAGCTCGGGAATGGTACCAATCGATCCGCAGGACCCAAATTAGTCCAGATGCAACCACTTTCCAAGTCTCTCCGACCTTCACAAAAAAAGTTATTCAAGAATATCTCTTTCTCCTATGTGCTTTCATCCCTAACCCTAACCCTAACCCTTCCGAAAGTCGGAGAAGCTCAAGGATGGTACCGATCGATGCGCGCTACCCCATTTAGTGGGGGTAGAGCCTACTTGCAAGTCTCTCCGACCTTCACAAAAAAAGTTATTCAAGAATATCTCTTTCTCCTATGTGCTTTCATCCCTAACCCTAACCCTAACCCTTCCGAAAGTCGGAGAAGCTCAAGGATGGTACCGATCGATGCGCGCTACCCCATTTAGTGGGGGTAGAGCCTACTTGCAAGTCTCTCCGACCTTCACAAAAAAAGTTATTCAAGAATATCTCTTTCTCCTATGTGCTTTCATCCCTAACCCTAACCCTTCCGAAAGTCGGAGAAGCTCAAGGATGGTACCGATCGATGCGCGCTACCCCATTTAGTGGGGGTAGAGCCTACTTGCAAGTCTCTCCGACCTTCACAAAAAAAGTTATTCAAGAATATCTCCTCAGATTTGGGGGAATTTCGTCGGTCGACCTCTTCCGAAGGTCGTACAAGCTCGGGGATGGTACCAATCGATCTGCAGGACCCAAATTAGTCCAGATGCAACCACTTTCCAAGTCTCTCCGACCTTCACAAAAAAAGTTATTCAAGAATATCTCTTTCTCCTATGTGCTTTCATCCCTAACCCTAACCCTAACCCTTCCGAAAGTCGGAGAAGCTCAAGGATGGTACCGATCGATGCGCGCAACCCCATTTAGTGGGGGTAGAGCCTACTTGCAAGTCTCTCCAACCTTCACAAAAAAAGTTATTCAAGAATATCTCTTTCTCCTATGTGCTTTCATCCCTAACCCTAACCCTAACCCTTCCGAAAGTCGGAGAAGCTCAAGGATGGTACCGATCGATGCGCGCTACCCCATTTAGTGGGGGTAGAGCCTACTTGCAAGTCTCTCCGACCTTCACAAAAAAAGTTATTCAAGAATATCTCTTTCTCCTATGTGCTTTCATCCCTAACCCTAACCCTAACCCTTCCGAAAGTCGGAGAAGCTCAAGGATGGTACCGATCGATGCGCGCTACCCCATTTAGTGGGGGTAGAGCCTACTTGCAAGTCTCTCCGAACTTCACAAAAAAAGTTATTCAAGAATATCTCCTCAGATTTGGGGGAATTTCGTCGGTCGACCTCTTCCGAAGGTCGTACAAGCTCGGGAATGGTACCAATCGATCCGCAGGACCCAAATTAGTCCAGATGCAACCACTTTCCAAGTCTCTCCGACCTTCACAAAAAAAGTTATTCAAGAATATCTCTTTCTCCTATGTGCTTTCATCCCTAACCCTAACCCTAACCCTTCCGAAAGTCGGAGAAGCTCAAGGATGGTACCGATCGATGCGCGCTACCCCATTTAGTGGGGGTAGAGCCTACTTGCAAGTCTCTCCGACCTTCACAAAAAAAGTTATTCAAGAATATCTCTTTCTCCTATGTGCTTTCATCCCTAACCCTAACCCTAACCCTTCCGAAAGTCGGAGAAGCTCAAGGATGGTACCGATCGATGCGCGCTACCCCATTTAGTGGGGGTAGAGCCTACTTGCAAGTCTCTCCGACCTTCACAAAAAAAGTTATTCAAGAATATCTCTTTCTCCTATGTGCTTTCATCCCTAACCCTAACCCTAACCCTTCCGAAAGTCGGAGAAGCTCAAGGATGGTACCGATCGATGCGCGCTACCCCATTTAGTGGGGGTAGAGCCTACTTGCAAGTCTCTCCGACCTTCACAAAAAAAGTTATTCAAGAATATCTCCTCAGATTTGGGGGAATTTCGTCGGTCGACCTCTTCCGAAGGTCGTACAAGCTCGGGGATGGTACCAATCGATCTGCAGGACCCAAATTAGTCCAGATGCAACCACTTTCCAAGTCTCTCCGACCTTCACAAAAAAAGTTATTCAAGAATATCTCTTTCTCCTATGTGCTTTCATCCCTAACCCTAACCCTAACCCTTCCGAAAGTCGGAGAAGCTCAAGGATGGTACCGATCGATGCGCGCAACCCCATTTAGTGGGGGTAGAGCCTACTTGCAAGTCTCTCCAACCTTCACAAAAAAAGTTATTCAAGAATATCTCTTTCTCCTATGTGCTTTCATCCCTAACCCTAACCCTAACCCTTCCGAAAGTCGGAGAAGCTCAAGGATGGTACCGATCGATGCGCGCTACCCCATTTAGTGGGGGTAGAGCCTACTTGCAAGTCTCTCCGACCTTCACAAAAAAAGTTATTCAAGAATATCTCTTTCTCCTATGTGCTTTCATCCCTAACCCTAACCCTAACCCTTCCGAAAGTCGGAGAAGCTCAAGGATGGTACCGATCGATGCGCGCTACCCCATTTAGTGGGGGTAGAGCCTACTTGCAAGTCTCTCCGAACTTCACAAAAAAAGTTATTCAAGAATATCTCCTCAGATTTGGGGGAATTTCGTCGGTCGACCTCTTCCGAAGGTCGTACAAGCTCGGGAATGGTACCAATCGATCCGCAGGACCCAAATTAGTCCAGATGCAACCACTTTCCAAGTCTCTCCGACCTTCACAAAAAAAGTTATTCAAGAATATCTCTTTCTCCTATGTGCTTTCATCCCTAACCCTAACCCTAACCCTTCCGAAAGTCGGAGAAGCTCAAGGATGGTACCGATCGATGCGCGCTACCCCATTTAGTGGGGGTAGAGCCTACTTGCAAGTCTCTCCGACCTTCACAAAAAAAGTTATTCAAGAATATCTCTTTCTCCTATGTGCTTTCATCCCTAACCCTAACCCTAACCCTTCCGAAAGTCGGAGAAGCTCAAGGATGGTACCGATCGATGCGCGCTACCCCATTTAGTGGGGGTAAAGCCTACTTGCAAGTCTCTCCGACCTTCACAAAAAAAGTTATTCAAGAATATCTCTTTCTCCTATGTGCTTTCATCCCTAACCCTAACCCTAACCCTTCCGAAAGTCGGAGAAGCTCAAGGATGGTACCGATCGATGCGCGCTACCCCATTTAGTGGGGGTAGAGCCTACTTGCAAGTCTCTCCGACCTTCACAAAAAACGTTATTCAAGAATATCTCCTCAGATTTGGGGGAATTTCGTTGGTCGACCTCTTCCTAAGGTCGTACAGGCTCGGGGATGGTACCAATCGATCCGCAGGACCCAAATTAGTCCAGATGCAACCACTTTCAAAGTCTCTCCGACCTTCACAAAAAAAGTTATTCAAGAATATCTCTTTCTCCTATGTGCTTTCATCCCTAACCCTAACCCTAACCCTTCCGAAAGTCGGAGAAGCTCAAGGATGGTACCGATCGATGCGCGCTACCCCATTTAGTGGGGGTAGAGCCTACTTGCAAGTCTCTCCGACCTTCACAAAAAACGTTATTCAAGAATATCTCTTTCTCCTATGTGCTTTCATCCCTAACCCTAACCCTAACCCTTCCGAAAGTCGGAGAAGCTCAAGGATGGTACCGATCGATGCGCGCTACCCCATTTAGTGGGGGTAGAGCCTACTTGCAAGTCTCTCCGACCTTCACAAAAAAAGTTATTCAAGAATATCTCCTCAGATTTGGGGGAATTTCGTCGGTCGACCTCTTCCAAAGGTCGTACAAGCTCGGGGATGGTACCAATCGATCCGCAGGACCCAAATTAGTCCAGATGCAACCACTTTCCAAGTCTCTCCGACCTTCACAAAAAAAGTTATTCAAGAATATCTCTTTCTCCTATGTGCTTTCATCCCTAACCCTAACCCTAACCCTTCCGAAAGTCGGAGAAGCTCAAGGATGGTACCGATCGATGCGCGCTACCCCATTTAGTGGGGGTAGAGCCTACTTGCAAGTCTCTCCGACCTTCACAAAAAAAGTTATTCAAGAATATCTCTTTCTCCTATGTGCTTTCATCCCTAACCCTAACCCTAACCCTTCCGAAAGTCGGAGAAGCTCAAGGATGGTACCGATCGATGCGCGCTACCCCATTTAGTGGGGGTAGAGCCTACTTGCAAGTCTCTCCGACCTTCACAAAAAAAGTTATTCAAGAATATCTCTTTCTCCTATGTGCTTTCATCCCTAACCCTAACCCTAACCCTTCCGAAAGTCGGAGAAGCTCAAGGATGGTACCGATCGATGCGCGCTACCCCATTTAGTGGGGGTAGAGCCTACTTGCAAGTCTCTCCGACCTTCACAAAAAAAGTTATTCAAGAATATCTCTTTTTCCTATGTGTTTTCATCCCTAACCCTAACCCTAACCCTTCCGAAAGTCGGAGAAGCTCAAGGATGGTACCGATCGATGCGCGCAACCCCATTTAGTGGGGGTAGAGCCTACTTGCAAGTCTCTCCGACCTTCACAAAAAAAGTTATTCAAGAATATCTCCTCAGATTTGGGGGAATTTCGTCGGTCGACCTCTTCCGAAGGTCGTACAAGCTCGGGGATGGTACCAATCGATCCGCAGGACCCAAATTAGTCCAGATGCAACCACTTTTCAAGTCTCTCCGACCTTCACAAAAAAAGTTATTCAAGAATATCTCTTTCTCCTATGTGCTTTCATCCCTAACCCTAACCCTAACCCTTCCGAAAGTCGGAGAAGCTCAAGGATGGTACCGATCGATGCGCGCAACCCCATTTAGTGGGGGTAGAGCCTACTTGCAAGTCTCTCCGACCTTCACAAAAAAAGTTATTCAAGAATATCTCCTCAGATTTGGGGGAATTTCGTTGGTCGACCTCTTTCGAAGGTCGTACAAGCTCGGGGATGGTACCAATCGATCCGCAGGACCCAAATTAGTCCAGATGCAACCACTTTCCAAGTCTCTCCGACCTTCACAAAAAAAGTTATTCAAGAATATCTCTTTCTCCTATGTGCTTTCATCCCTAACCCTAACCCTAACCCTTCCGAAAGTCGGAGAAGCTCAAGGATGGTACCGATCGATGCGCGCTACCCCATTTAGTGGGGGTAGAGCCTACTTGCAAGTCTCTCCGACCTTCACAAAAAAAGTTATTCAAGAATATCTCTTTCTCCTATGTGCTTTCATCCCTAACCCTAACCCTAACCCTTCCGAAAGTCGGAGAAGCTCAAGGATGGTACCGATCGATGCGCGTTACCCCATTTAGTGGGGGTAGAGCCTACTTGCAAGTCTCTCCGACCTTCACAAAAAAAGTTATTCAAGAATATCTCCTCAGATTTGGGGGAATTTCGTCGGTCGACCTCTTCCGAAGGTCGTACAAGCTCGGGGATGGTACCAATCGATCCGCAGGACCCAAATTAGTCCAGATGCAACCACTTTCCAAGTCTCTCCGACCTTCACAAAAAAAGTTATTCAAGAATATCTCTTTCTCCTATGTGCTTTCATCCCTAACCCTAACCCTAACCCTTCCGAAAGTCGGAGAAGCTCAAGGATGGTACCGATCGATGCGCGCTACCCCATTTAGTGGGGGTAGAGCCTACTTGCAAGTCTCTCCGACCTTCACAAAAAAAGTTATTCAAGAATATCTCTTTCTCCTATGTGCTTTCATCCCTAACCCTAACCCTAACCCTTCCGATAGTCGGAGAAGCTCAAGGATGGTACCGATCGATGCGCGCTACCCCATTTAGTGGGGGTAGAGCCTACTTGCAAGTCTCTCCGACCTTCACAAAAAAAGTTATTCAAGAATATCTCTTTCTCCTATGTGCTTTCATCCCTAACCCTAACCCTAACCCTTCCGAAAGTCGGAGAAGCTCAAGGATGGTACCGATCGATGTGCGCTACCCCATTTAGTGGGGGTAAAGCCTACTTGCAAGTCTCTCCGACCTTCACAAAAAAAGTTATTCAAGAATATCTCCTCAGATTTGGGGGAATTTCGTCGGTCGACCTCTTCCGAAGGTCGTACAAGCTCGGGGATGGTACCAATCGATCCGCAGGACCCAAATTAGTCCAGATGCAACCACTTTCCAAGTCTCTCCGACCTTCACAAAAAAAGTTATTCAAGAATATCTCTTTCTCCTATGTGCTTTCATCCCTAACCCTAACCCTAACCCTTCCGAAAGTCGGAGAAGCTCAAGGATGGTACCGATCGATGCGCGCAACCCCATTTAGTGGGGGTAGAGCCTACTTGCAAGTCTCTCCGACCTTCACAAAAAAAGTTATTCAAGAATATCTCTTTCTCCTATGTGCTTTCATCCCTAACCCTAACCCTAACCCTTCCGAAAGTCGGAGAAGCTCAAGGATGGTACCGATCGATGCGCGCTACCCCATTTAGTGGGGGTAGAGCCTACTTGCAAGTCTCTCCGACCTTCACAAAAAAAGTTATTCAAGAATATCTCTTTCTCCTATGTGCTTTCATCCCTAACCCTAACCCTAACCCTTCCGAAAGTCGGAGAAGCTCAAGGATGGTACCGATCGATGCGCGCTACCCCATTTAGTGGGGGTAGAGCCTACTTGCAAGTCTCTCCGAACTTCACAAAAAAAGTTATTCAAGAATATCTCCTCAGATTTGGGGGAATTTCGTCGGTCGACCTCTTCCGAAGGTCGTACAAGCTCGGGAATGGTACCAATCGATCCGCAGGACCCAAATTAGTCCAGATGCAACCACTTTCCAAGTCTCTCCGACCTTCACAAAAAAAGTTATTCAAGAATATCTCTTTCTCCTATGTGCTTTCATCCCTAACCCTAACCCTAACCCTTCCGAAAGTCGGAGAAGCTCAAGGATGGTACCGATCGATGCGCGCTACCCCATTTAGTGGGGGTAGAGCCTACTTGCAAGTCTCTCCGAACTTCACAAAAAAAGTTATTCAAGAATATCTCCTCAGATTTGGGGGAATTTCGTCGGTCGACCTCTTCCGAAGGTCGTACAAGCTCGGGAATGGTACCAATCGATCCGCAGGACCCAAATTAGTCCAGATGCAACCACTTTCCAAGTCTCTCCGACCTTCACAAAAAAAGTTATTCAAGAATATCTCTTTCTCCTATGTGCTTTCATCCCTAACCCTAACCCTAACCCTTCCGAAAGTCGGAGAAGCTCAAGGATGGTACCGATCGATGCGCGCTACCCCATTTAGTGGGGGTAGAGCCTACTTGCAAGTCTCTCCGACCTTCACAAAAAAAGTTATTCAAGAATATCTCTTTCTCCTATGTGCTTTCATCCCTAACCCTAACCCTAACCCTTCCGAAAGTCGGAGAAGCTCAAGGATGGTACCGATCGATGCGCGCTACCCCATTTAGTGGGGGTAAAGCCTACTTGCAAGTCTCTCCGACCTTCACAAAAAAAGTTATTCAAGAATATCTCTTTCTCCTATGTGCTTTCATCCCTAACCCTAACCCTAACCCTTCCGAAAGTCGGAGAAGCTCAAGGATGGTACCGATCGATGCGCGCTACCCCATTTAGTGGGGGTAGAGCCTACTTGCAAGTCTCTCCGACCTTCACAAAAAACGTTATTCAAGAATATCTCCTCAGATTTGGGGGAATTTCGTTGGTCGACCTCTTCCTAAGGTCGTACAGGCTCGGGGATGGTACCAATCGATCCGCAGGACCCAAATTAGTCCAGATGCAACCACTTTCAAAGTCTCTCCGACCTTCACAAAAAAAGTTATTCAAGAATATCTCTTTCTCCTATGTGCTTTCATCCCTAACCCTAACCCTAACCCTTCCGAAAGTCGGAGAAGCTCAAGGATGGTACCGATCGATGCGCGCTACCCCATTTAGTGGGGGTAGAGCCTACTTGCAAGTCTCTCCGACCTTCACAAAAAACGTTATTCAAGAATATCTCTTTCTCCTATGTGCTTTCATCCCTAACCCTAACCCTAACCCTTCCGAAAGTCGGAGAAGCTCAAGGATGGTACCGATCGATGCGCGCTACCCCATTTAGTGGGGGTAGAGCCTACTTGCAAGTCTCTCCGACCTTCACAAAAAAAGTTATTCAAGAATATCTCCTCAGATTTGGGGGAATTTCGTCGGTCGACCTCTTCCAAAGGTCGTACAAGCTCGGGGATGGTACCAATCGATCCGCAGGACCCAAATTAGTCCAGATGCAACCACTTTCCAAGTCTCTCCGACCTTCACAAAAAAAGTTATTCAAGAATATCTCTTTCTCCTATGTGCTTTCATCCCTAACCCTAACCCTAACCCTTCCGAAAGTCGGAGAAGCTCAAGGATGGTACCGATCGATGCGCGCTACCCCATTTAGTGGGGGTAGAGCCTACTTGCAAGTCTCTCCGACCTTCACAAAAAAAGTTATTCAAGAATATCTCTTTCTCCTATGTGCTTTCATCCCTAACCCTAACCCTAACCCTTCCGAAAGTCGGAGAAGCTCAAGGATGGTACCGATCGATGCGCGCTACCCCATTTAGTGGGGGTAGAGCCTACTTGCAAGTCTCTCCGACCTTCACAAAAAAAGTTATTCAAGAATATCTCTTTCTCCTATGTGCTTTCATCCCTAACCCTAACCCTAACCCTTCCGAAAGTCGGAGAAGCTCAAGGATGGTACCGATCGATGCGCGCTACCCCATTTAGTGGGGGTAGAGCCTACTTGCAAGTCTCTCCGACCTTCACAAAAAAAGTTATTCAAGAATATCTCTTTTTCCTATGTGTTTTCATCCCTAACCCTAACCCTAACCCTTCCGAAAGTCGGAGAAGCTCAAGGATGGTACCGATCGATGCGCGCAACCCCATTTAGTGGGGGTAGAGCCTACTTGCAAGTCTCTCCGACCTTCACAAAAAAAGTTATTCAAGAATATCTCCTCAGATTTGGGGGAATTTCGTCGGTCGACCTCTTCCGAAGGTCGTACAAGCTCGGGGATGGTACCAATCGATCCGCAGGACCCAAATTAGTCCAGATGCAACCACTTTTCAAGTCTCTCCGACCTTCACAAAAAAAGTTATTCAAGAATATCTCTTTCTCCTATGTGCTTTCATCCCTAACCCTAACCCTAACCCTTCCGAAAGTCGGATAAGCTCAAGGATGGTACCGATCGATGCGCGCAACCCCATTTAGTGGGGGTAGAGCCTACTTGCAAGTCTCTCCGACCTTCACAAAAAAAGTTATTCAAGAATATCTCCTCAGATTTGGGGGAATTTCGTTGGTCGACCTCTTTCGAAGGTCGTACAAGCTCGGGGATGGTACCAATCGATCCGCAGGACCCAAATTAGTCCAGATGCAACCACTTTCCAAGTCTCTCCGACCTTCACAAAAAAAGTTATTCAAGAATATCTCTTTCTCCTATGTGCTTTCATCCCTAACCCTAACCCTAACCCTTCCGAAAGTCGGAGAAGCTCAAGGATGGTACCGATCGATGCGCGCTACCCCATTTAGTGGGGGTAGAGCCTACTTGCAAGTCTCTCCGACCTTCACAAAAAAAGTTATTCAAGAATATCTCTTTCTCCTATGTGCTTTCATCCCTAACCCTAACCCTAACCCTTCCGAAAGTCGGAGAAGCTCAAGGATGGTACCGATCGATGCGCGTTACCCCATTTAGTGGGGGTAGAGCCTACTTGCAAGTCTCTCCGACCTTCACAAAAAAAGTTATTCAAGAATATCTCCTCAGATTTGGGGGAATTTCGTCGGTCGACCTCTTCCGAAGGTCGTACAAGCTCGGGGATGGTACCAATCGATCCGCAGGACCCAAATTAGTCCAGATGCAACCACTTTCCAAGTCTCTCCGACCTTCACAAAAAAAGTTATTCAAGAATATCTCTTTCTCCTATGTGCTTTCATCCCTAACCCTAACCCTAACCCTTCCGAAAGTCGGAGAAGCTCAAGGATGGTACCGATCGATGCGCGCTACCCCATTTAGTGGGGGTAGAGCCTACTTGCAAGTCTCTCCGACCTTCACAAAAAAAGTTATTCAAGAATATCTCTTTCTCCTATGTGCTTTCATCCCTAACCCTAACCCTAACCCTTCCGATAGTCGGAGAAGCTCAAGGATGGTACCGATCGATGCGCGCTACCCCATTTAGTGGGGGTAGAGCCTACTTGCAAGTCTCTCCGACCTTCACAAAAAAAGTTATTCAAGAATATCTCTTTCTCCTATGTGCTTTCATCCCTAACCCTAACCCTAACCCTTCCGAAAGTCGGAGAAGCTCAAGGATGGTACCGATCGATGTGCGCTACCCCATTTAGTGGGGGTAAAGCCTACTTGCAAGTCTCTCCGACCTTCACAAAAAAAGTTATTCAAGAATATCTCCTCAGATTTGGGGGAATTTCGTCGGTCGACCTCTTCCGAAGGTCGTACAAGCTCGGGGATGGTACCAATCGATCCGCAGGACCCAAATTAGTCCAGATGCAACCACTTTCCAAGTCTCTCCGACCTTCACAAAAAAAGTTATTCAAGAATATCTCTTTCTCCTATGTGCTTTCATCCCTAACCCTAACCCTAACCCTTCCGAAAGTCGGAGAAGCTCAAGGATGGTACCGATCGATGCGCGCAACCCCATTTAGTGGGGGTAGAGCCTACTTGCAAGTCTCTCCGACCTTCACAAAAAAAGTTATTCAAGAATATCTCTTTCTCCTATGTGCTTTCATCCCTAACCCTAACCCTAACCCTTCCGAAAGTCGGAGAAGCTCAAGGATGGTACCGATCGATGCGCGCTACCCCATTTAGTGGGGGTAGAGCCTACTTGCAAGTCTCTCCGACCTTCACAAAAAAAGTTATTCAAGAATATCTCTTTCTCCTATGTGCTTTCATCCCTAACCCTAACCCTAACCCTTCCGAAAGTCGGAGAAGCTCAAGGATGGTACCGATCGATGCGCGCTACCCCATTTAGTGGGGGTAGAGCCTACTTGCAAGTCTCTCCGACCTTCACAAAAAAAGTTATTCAAGAATATCTCCTCAGATTTGGGGGAATTTCGGCGGTCGACCTCTTCCGAAGGTCGTACAAGCTCGGGGATGGTACCAATCGATCCGCAGGACCCAAATTAGTCCAGATGCAACCACTTTCCAAGTCTCTCCGACCTTCACAAAAAAAGTTATTCAAGAATATCTCTTTCTCCTATGTGCTTTCATCCCTAACCCTAACCCTAACCCTTCCGAAAGTCGGAGAAGCTCAAGGATGGTACCGATCGATGCGCGCTACCCCATTTAGTGGGGGTAGAACCTACTTGCAAGTCTCTCCGACCTTCACAAAAAAAGTTATTCAAGAATATCTCTTTCTCCTATGTGCTTTCATCCCTAACCCTAACCCTAACCCTTCCGAAAGTCGGAGAAGCTCAAGGATGTTACCGATCGATGTGCGCTACCCCATTTAGTGGGGGTAGAGCCTACTTGCAAGTCTCTCCGACCTTCACAAAAAAAGTTATTCAAGAATATCTCCTCAGATTTGGGGGAATTTCGTCGGTCGACCTCTTCCGAAGGTCGTACAAGCTCGGGGATGGTACCAATCGATCCGCAGGACCCAAATTAGTCCAGATGCAACCACTTTCCAAGTCTCTCCGACCTTCACAAAAAAAGTTATTCAAGAATATCTCTTTCTCCTATGTGCTTTCATCCCTAACCCTAACCCTAACCCTTCCGAAAGTCGGAGAAGCTCAAGGATGGTACCGATCGATGCGCGCTACCCCATTTAGTGGGGGTAGAACCTACTTGCAAGTCTCTCCGACCTTCACAAAAAAAGTTATTCAAGAATATCTCTTTCTCCTATGTGCTTTCATCCCTAACCCTAACCCTAACCCTTCCGAAAGTCGGAGAAGCTCAAGGATGGTAACGATCGATGCGCGCTACCCCATTTAGTGGGGGTAGAGCCTACTTGCAAGTCTCTCCGACCTTCACAAAAAAAGTTATTCAAGAATATCTCTTTCTCCTATGTGCTTTCATCCCTAACCCTAACCCTAACCCTTCCGAAAGTCGGAGAAGCTCAAGGATGGTACCGATCGATGCGCGCTACCCCATTTAGTGGGGGTAGAGCCTACTTGCAAGTCTCTCCGACCTTCACAAAAAAAGTTATTCAAGAATATCTCCTCAGATTTGGGGGAATTTCGTCGGTCGACCTCTTCCGAAGGTCGTACAAGCTCGGGGATGGTACCAATCGATCCGCAGGACCCAAATTAGTCCAGATGCAACCACTTTCCAAGTCTCTCCGACCTTCACAAAAAAAGTTATTCAAGAATATCTCTTTCTCCTATGTGCTTTCATCCCTAACCCTAACCCTAACCCTTCCGAAAGTCGGAGAAGCTCAAGGATGGTACCGATCGATGCGCGCTACCCCATTTAGTGGGGGTAGAGCCTACTTGCAAGTCTCTCCGACCTTCACAAAAAACGTTATTCAAGAATATCTCTTTCTCCTATGTGCTTTCATCCCTAACCCTAACCCTAACCCTTCCGAAAGTCGGAGAAGCTCAAGGATGGTACCGATCGATGTGCGCTACCCCATTTAGTGGGGGTAGAGCCTACTTGCAAGTCTCTCCGACCTTCACAAAAAAAGTTATTCAAGAATATCTCCTCAGATTTGGGGGAATTTCGTCGGTCGACCTCTTCCGAAGGTCGTACAAGCTCGGGGATGGTACCAATCGATCCGCAGGACCCAAATTAGTCCAGATGCAACCACTTTCCAAGTCTCTCCGACCTTCACAAAAAAAGTTATTCAAGAATATCTCTTTCTCCTATGTGCTTTCATCCCTAACCCTAACCCTAACCCTTCCGAAAGTCGGAGAAGCTCAAGGATGGTACCGATCGATGCGCGCTACCCCATTTAGTGGGGGTAGAGCCTACTTGCAAGTCTCTCCAACCTTCACAAAAAAAGTTATTCAAGAATATCTCTTTCTCCTATGTGCTTTCATCCCTAACCCTAACCCTAACCCTTCCGAAAGTCGGAGAAGCTCAAGTATGGTACCGATTGATGCGCGCTACCCTATTTAGTGGGGGTAGAGCCTACTTGCAAGTCTCTCCGACCTTCACAAAAAAAGTTATTCAAGAATATCTCTTTCTCCTATGTGCTTTCATCCCTAACCCTAACCCTAACCCTTCCGAAAGTCGGAGAAGCTCAAGGATGGTACCGATCGATGCGCGCTACCCCATTTAGTGGGGGTAGAGCCTACTTGCAAGTCTCTCCGACCTTCACAAAAAAAGTTATTCAAGAATATCTCCTCAGATTTGGGGGAATTTCGTCGGTCGACCTCTTCCGAAGGTCGTACAAGCTCGGGGATGGTACCAATCGATCCGCAGGACCCAAATTAGTCCAGATGCAACCACTTTCCAAGTCTCTCCGACCTTCACAAAAAAAGTTATTCAAGAATATCTCTTTCTCCTATGTGCTTTCATCCCTAACCCTAACCCTAACCCTTCCGAAAGTCGGAGAAGCTCAAGGATGGTACTGATCGATGCGCGCAACCCCATTTAGTGGGGGTAGAGCCTACTTGCAAGTCTCTCCGACCTTCACAAAAAAAGTTATTCAAGAATATCTCTTTCTCCTATGTGCTTTCATCCCTAACCCTAACCCTAACCCTTCCGAAAGTCGGAGAAGCTCAAGGATGGTACCGATCGATGCGCGCTACCCCATTTAGTGGGGGTAGAGCCTACTTGCAAGTCTCTCCGACCTTCACAAAAAAAGTTATTCAAGAATATCTCTTTCTCCTATGTGCTTTCATCCCTAACCCTAACCCTAACCCTTCCGAAAGTCGGAGAAGCTCAAGGATGGTACCGATCGATGCGCGCTACCCCATTTAGTGGGGGTAGAGCCTACTTGCAAGTCTCTCCGACCTTCACAAAAAAAGTTATTCAAGAATATCTCTTTCTCCTATGTGCTTTCATCCCTAACCCTAACCCTAACCCTTCCGAAAGTCGGAGAAGCTCAAGGATGGTAACGATCGATGCGCGCTACCCCATTTAGTGGGGGTAGAGCCTACTTGCAAGTCTCTCCGACCTTCACAAAAAAAGTTATTCAAGAATATCTCTTTCTCCTATGTGCTTTCATCCCTAACCCTAACCCTAACCCTTCCGAAAGTCGGAGAAGCTCAAGGATGGTACCGATCGATGCGCGCTACCCCATTTAGTGGGGGTAGAGCCTACTTGCAAGTCTCTCCGACCTTCACAAAAAAAGTTATTCAAGAATATCTCCTCAGATTTGGGGGAATTTCGTCGGTCGACCTCTTCCGAAGGTCGTACAAGCTCGGGGATGGTACCAATCGATCCGCAGGACCCAAATTAGTCCATATGCAACCACTTTCCAAGTCTCTCCGACCTTCACAAAAAAAGTTATTCAAGAATATCTCTTTCTCCTATGTGCTTTCATCCCTAACCCTAACCCTAACCCTTCCGAAAGTCGGAGAAGCTCAAGGATGGTACCGATCGATGCGCGCTACCCCATTTAGTGGGGGTAGAGCCTACTTGCAAGTCTCTCCGACCTTCACAAAAAAAGTTATTCAAGAATATCTCTTTCTCCTATGTGCTTTCATCCCTAACCCTAACCCTAACCCTTCCGATAGTCGGAGAAGCTCAAGGATGGTACCGATCGATGCGCGCTACCCCATTTAGTGGGGGTAGAGCCTACTTGCAAGTCTCTCCGACCTTCACAAAAAAAGTTATTCAAGAATATCTCCTCAGATTTGGGGGAATTTCGTCGGTCGACCTCTTCCGAAGGTCGTACAAGCTCGGGGATGGTACCAATCGATCCGCAGGACCCAAATTAGTCCAGATGCAACCACTTTCCAAGTCTCTCCGACCTTCACAAAAAAAGTTATTCAAGAATATCTCTTTCTCCTATGTGCTTTCATCCCTAACCCTAACCCTAACCCTTCCGAAAGTCGGAGAAGCTCAAGGATGGTACCGATCGATGCGCGCTACCCCATTTAGTGGGGGTAGAACCTACTTGCAAGTCTCTCCGACCTTCACAAAAAAAGTTATTCAAGAATATCTCTTTCTCCTATGTGCTTTCATCCCTAACCCTAACCCTAACCCTTCCGAAAGTCGGAGAAGCTCAAGGATGGTAACGATCGATGCGCGCTACCCCATTTAGTGGGGGTAGAGCCTACTTGCAAGTCTCTCCGACCTTCACAAAAAAAGTTATTCAAGAATATCTCTTTCTCCTATGTGCTTTCATCCCTAACCCTAACCCTAACCCTTCCGAAAGTCGGAGAAGCTCAAGGATGGTACCGATCGATGCGCGCTACCCCATTTAGTGGGGGTAGAGCCTACTTGCAAGTCTCTCCGACCTTCACAAAAAAAGTTATTCAAGAATATCTCCTCAGATTTGGGGGAATTTCGTCGGTCGACCTCTTCCGAAGGTCGTACAAGCTCGGGGATGGTACCAATCGATCCGCAGGACCCAAATTAGTCCAGATGCAACCACTTTCCAAGTCTCTCCGACCTTCACAAAAAAAGTTATTCAAGAATATCTCTTTCTCCTATGTGCTTTCATCCCTAACCCTAACCCTAACCCTTCCGAAAGTCGGAGAAGCTCAAGGATGGTACCGATCGATGCGCGCTACCCCATTTAGTGGGGGTAGAGCCTACTTGCAAGTCTCTCCGACCTTCACAAAAAACGTTATTCAAGAATATCTCTTTCTCCTATGTGCTTTCATCCCTAACCCTAACCCTAACCCTTCCGAAAGTCGGAGAAGCTCAAGGATGGTACCGATCGATGCGCGCTACCCCATTTAGTGGGGGTAGAGCCTACTTGCAAGTCTCTCCGACCTTCACAAAAAAAGTTATTCAAGAATATCTCTTTCTCCTATGTGCTTTCATCCCTAACCCTAACCCTAACCCTTCCGAAAGTCGGAGAAGCTCAAGGATGGTAACGATCGATGCGCGCTACCCCATTTAGTGGGGGTAGAGCCTACTTGCAAGTCTCTCCGACCTTCACAAAAAAAGTTATTCAAGAATATCTCTTTCTCCTATGTGCTTTCATCCCTAACCCTAACCCTAACTCTTCCGAAAGTCGGAGAAGCTCAAGGATGGTACCGATCGATGCGCGCTACCCCATTTAGTGGGGGTAGAGCCTACTTGCAAGTCTCTCCGACCTTCACAAAAAAAGTTATTCAAGAATATCTCCTCAGATTTGGGGGAATTTCGTCGGTCGACCTCTTCCGAAGGTCGTACAAGCTCGGGGATGGTACCAATCGATCCGCAGGACCCAAATTAGTCCAGATGCAACCACTTTCCAAGTCTCTCCGACCTTCACAAAAAAAGTTATTCAAGAATATCTCTTTCTCCTATGTGCTTTCATCCCTAACCCTAACCCTAACCCTTCCGAAAGTCGGAGAAGCTCAAGGATGGTACCGATCGATGCGCGCTACCCCATTTAGTGGGGGTAGAGCCTACTTGCAAGTCTCTCCGACCTTCACAAAAAACGTTATTCAAGAATATCTCTTTCTCCTATGTGCTTTCATCCCTAACCCTAACCCTAACCCTTCCGAAAGTCGGAGAAGCTCAAGGATGGTACCGATCGATGTGCGCTACCCCATTTAGTGGGGGTAGAGCCTACTTGCAAGTCTCTCCGACCTTCACAAAAAAAGTTATTCAAGAATATCTCCTCAGATTTGGGGGAATTTCGTCGGTCGACCTCTTCCGAAGGTCGTACAAGCTCGGGGATGGTACCAATCGATCCGCAGGACCCAAATTAGTCCAGATGCAACCACTTTCCAAGTCTCTCCGACCTTCACAAAAAAAGTTATTCAAGAATATCTCTTTCTCCTATGTGCTTTCATCCCTAACCCTAACCCTAACCCTTCCGAAAGTCGGAGAAGCTCAAGGATGGTACCGATCGATGCGCGCTACCCCATTTAGTGGGGGTAGAGCCTACTTGCAAGTCTCTCCAACCTTCACAAAAAAAGTTATTCAAGAATATCTCTTTCTCCTATGTGCTTTCATCCCTAACCCTAACCCTAACCCTTCCGAAAGTCGGAGAAGCTCAAGTATGGTACCGATTGATGCGCGCTACCCCATTTAGTGGGGGTAGAGCCTACTTGCAAGTCTCTCCGACCTTCACAAAAAAAGTTATTCAAGAATATCTCTTTCTCCTATGTGCTTTCATCCCTAACCCTAACCCTAACCCTTCCGAAAGTCGGAGAAGCTCAAGGATGGTACCGATCGATGCGCGCTACCCCATTTAGTGGGGGTAGAGCCTACTTGCAAGTCTCTCCGACCTTCACAAAAAAAGTTATTCAAGAATATCTCCTCAGATTTGGGGGAATTTCGTCGGTCGACCTCTTCCGAAGGTCGTACAAGCTCGGGGATGGTACCAATCGATCCGCAGGACCCAAATTAGTCCAGATGCAACCACTTTCCAAGTCTCTCCGACCTTCACAAAAAAAGTTATTCAAGAATATCTCTTTCTCCTATGTGCTTTCATCCCTAACCCTAACCCTAACCCTTCCGAAAGTCGGAGAAGCTCAAGGATGGTACTTATCGATGCGCGCAACCCCATTTAGTGGGGGTAGAGCCTACTTGCAAGTCTCTCCGACCTTCACAAAAAAAGTTATTCAAGAATATCTCTTTCTCCTATGTGCTTTCATCCCTAACCCTAACCCTAACCCTTCCGAAAGTCGGAGAAGCTCAAGGATGGTACCGATCGATGCGCGCTACCCCATTTAGTGGGGGTAGAGCCTACTTGCAAGTCTCTCCGACCTTCACAAAAAAAGTTATTCAAGAATATCTCTTTCTCCTATGTGCTTTCATCCCTAACCCTAACCCTAACCCTTCCGAAAGTCGGAGAAGCTCAAGGATGGTACCGATCGATGCGCGCTACCCCATTTAGTGGGGGTAGAGCCTACTTGCAAGTCTCTCCGACCTTCACAAAAAAAGTTATTCAAGAATATCTCTTTCTCCTATGTGCTTTCATCCCTAACCCTAACCCTAACCCTTCCGAAAGTCGGAGAAGCTCAAGGATGGTAACGATCGATGCGCGCTACCCCATTTAGTGGGGGTAGAGCCTACTTGCAAGTCTCTCCGACCTTCACAAAAAAAGTTATTCAAGAATATCTCTTTCTCCTATGTGCTTTCATCCCTAACCCTAACCCTAACCCTTCCGAAAGTCGGAGAAGCTCAAGGATGGTACCGATCGATGCGCGCTACCCCATTTAGTGGGGGTAGAGCCTACTTGCAAGTCTCTCCGACCTTCACAAAAAAAGTTATTCAAGAATATCTCCTCAGATTTGGGGGAATTTCGTCGGTCGACCTCTTCCGAAGGTCGTACAAGCTCGGGGATGGTACCAATCGATCCGCAGGACCCAAATTAGTCCAGATGCAACCACTTTCCAAGTCTCTCCGACCTTCACAAAAAAAGTTATTCAAGAATATCTCTTTCTCCTATGTGCTTTCATCCCTAACCCTAACCCTAACCCTTCCGAAAGTCGGAGAAGCTCAAGGATGGTACCGATCGATGCGCGCTACCCCATTTAGTGGGGGTAGAGCCTACTTGCAAGTCTCTCCGACCTTCACAAAAAAAGTTATTCAAGAATATCTCTTTCTCCTATGTGCTTTCATCCCTAACCCTAACCCTAACCCTTCCGATAGTCGGAGAAGCTCAAGGATGGTACCGATCGATGCGCGCTACCCCATTTAGTGGGGGTAGAGCCTACTTGCAAGTCTCTCCGACCTTCACAAAAAAAGTTATTCAAGAATATCTCTTTCTCCTATGTGCTTTCATCCCTAACCCTAACCCTAACCCTTCCGAAAGTCGGAGAAGCTCAAGGATGGTACCGATCGATGCGCGCTACCCCATTTAGTGGGGGTAGAGCCTACTTGCAAGTCTCTCCGACCTTCACAAAAAAAGTTATTCAAGAATATCTCCTCAGATTTGGGGGAATTTCGTCGGTCGACCTCTTCCGAAGGTCGTACAAGCTCGGGGATGGTACCAATCGATCCGCAGGACCCAAATTAGTCCAGATGCAACCACTTTCCAAGTCTCTCCGACCTTCACAAAAAAAGTTATTCAAGAATATCTCTTTCTCCTATGTGCTTTCATCCCTAACCCTAACCCTAACCCTTCCGAAAGTCGGAGAAGCTCAAGGATGGTACCGATCGATGCGCGCAACCCCATTTAGTGGGGGTAGAGCCTACTTGCAAGTCTCTCCGACCTTCACAAAAAAAGTTATTCAAGAATATCTCTTTCTCCTATGTGCTTTCATCCCTAATCCTAACCCTTCCGAAAGACGGAGAAGCTCAAGGATAGTACCGATCGATGCGCGCTACCCCATTTAGTGGGGGTAGAGCCTACTTGCAAGTCTCTCCGACCTTCACAAAAAAAGTTATTCAAGAATATCTCTTTCTCCTATGTGCTTTCATCCCTAACCCTAACCCTAACCCTTCCGAAAGTCGGAGAAGCTCAAGGATGGTACCGATCGATGCGCGCTACCCCATTTAGTGGGGGTAGAGCCTACTTGCAAGTCTCTCCGACCTTCACAAAAAAAGTTATTCAAGAATATGTCTTTCTCCTATGTGCTTTCATCCCTAACCCTAACCCTAACCCTTCCGAAAGTCGGAGAAGCTCAAGGATGGTACCGATCGATGCGCGCTACCCCATTTAGTGGGGGTAGAGCCTACTTGCAAGTCTCTCCGACCTTCACAAAAAAAGTTATTCAAGAATATCTCCTCAGATTTGGGGGAATTTCGTCGGTCGACCTCTTCCGAAGGTCGTACAAGCTCGGGGATGGTACCAATCGATCCGCAGGACCCAAATTAGTCCAGATGCAACCACTTTCCAAGTCTCTCCGACCTTCACAAAAAAAGTTATTCAAGAATATCTCTTTCTCCTATGTGCTTTCATCCCTAACCCTAACCCTAACCCTTCCGAAAGTCGGAGAAGCTCAAGGATGGTACCGATCGATGCGCGCAACCCCATTTAGTGGGGGTAGAGCCTACTTGCAAGTCTTTCCGACCTTCACAAAAAAAGTTATTCAAGAATATCTCTTTCTCCTATGTGCTTTCATCCCTAACCCTAACCCTAACCCTTCCGAAAGTCGGAGAAGCTCAAGGATAGTACCGATCGATGCGCGCTACCCCATTTAGTGGGGGTAGAGCCTACTTGCAAGTCTCTCCGACCTTCACAAAAAAAGTTATTCAAGAATATCTCTTTCTCCTATGTGCTTTCATCCCTAACCCTAACCCTAACCCTTCCGAAAGTCGGAGAAGCTCAAGGATGGTACCGATCGATGCGCGCTACCCCATTTAGTGGGGGTAGAGCCTACTTGCAAGTCTCTCCGACCTTCACAAAAAAAGTTATTCAAGAATATCTCTTTCTCCTATGTGCTTTCATCCCTAACCCTAACCCTTCCGAAAGTCGGAGAAGCTCAAAGATGGTACCGATCGATGCGCGCTACCCCATTTAGTGGGGGTAGAGCCTACTTGCAAGTCTCTCCGACCTTCACAAAAAAAGTTATTCAAGAATATCTCTTTCTCCTATGTGCTTTCATCCCTAACCCTAACCCTAACCCTTCCGAAAGTCGGAGAAGCTCAAGGATGGTACCGATCGATGCGCGCTACCCCATTTAGTGGGGGTAGAGCCTACTTGCAAGTCTCTCCGACCTTCACAAAAAAAGTTATTCAAGAATATCTCCTCAGATTTGGGGGAATTTCGTCGGTCGACCTCTTCCGAAGGTCGTACAAGCTCGGGGATGGTACCAATCGATCCGCAGGACCCAAATTAGTCCAGATGCAACCACTTTCCACGTCTCTCCGACCTTCACAAAAAAGGTTATTCAAGAATATCTCTTTCTCCTATGTGCTTTCATCCCTAACCCTAACCCTAACCCTTCCGAAAGTCGGAGAAGCTCAAGGATGGTACCGATCGATGCGCGCTACCCCATTTAGTGGGGGTAGAGCCTACTTGCAAGTCTCTCCGACCTTCACAAAAAAAGTTATTCAAGAATATCTCTTTCTCCTATGTGCTTTCATCCCTAACCCTAACCCTAACCCTTCCGAAAGTCGGAGAAGCTCAAGGATGGTACCGATCGATGTGCGCTACCCCATTTAGTGGGGGTAGAGCCTACTTGCAAGTCTCTCCGACCTTCACAAAAAAAGTTATTCAAGAATATCTCCTCAGATTTGGGGGAATTTCGACGGTCGACCTCTTCCGAAGGTCGTACAAGCTCGGGGATGGTACCAATCGATCCGCAGGACCCAAATTAGTCCAGATGCAACCACTTTCCAAGTCTCTCCGACCTTCACAAAAAAAGTTATTCAAGAATATCTCTTTCTCCTATGTGCTTTCATCCCTAACCCTAACCCTTCCGAAAGTCGGAGAAGCTCAAGGATGGTACCGATCGATGCGCGCTACCCCATTTAGTGGGGGTAGAGCCTACTTGCAAGTCTCTCCGACCTTCACAAAAAAAGTTATTCAAGAATATCTCTTTCTCCTATGTGCTTTCATCCCTAACCCTAACCCTAACCCTTCCGAAAGTCGGAGAAGCTCAAGGATGGTACCGATCGATGCGCGCTACCCCATTTAGTGGGGGTAGAGCCTACTTGCAAGTCTCTCCGACCTTCACAAAAAAAGTTATTCAAGAATATCTCTTTCTCCTATGTGCTTTCATCCCTAACCCTAACCCTAACCCTTCCGAAAGTCGGAGAAGCTCAAAGATGGTACCGATCGATGCGCGCTACCCCATTTAGTGGGGGTAGAGCCTACTTGCAAGTCTCTCCGACCTTCACAAAAAAAGTTATTCAAGAATATCTCCTCAGATTTGGGGGAATTTCGTCGGTCGACCTCTTCCGAAGGTCGTACAAGCTCGGGGATGGTACCAATCGATCCGCAGGACCCAAATTAGTCCAGATGCAACCACTTTCCAAGTCTCTCCGACCTTCACAAAAAAAGTTATTCAAGAATATCTCTTTCTCCTATGTGCTTTCATCCCTAACCCTAACCCTAACCCTTCCGAAAGTCGGAGAAGCTCAAGGATGGTACCGATCGATGCGCGCTACCCCATTTAGTGGGGGTAGAGCCTACTTGCAAGTCTCTCCGACCTTCACAAAAAAAGTTATTCAAGAATATCTCTTTCTCCTATGTGCTTTCATCCCTAACCCTAACCCTAACCCTAACCCTTCCGAAAGTCGGAGAAGCTCAAGGATGGTACCGATCGATGCGCGCTACCCCATTTAGTGGGGGTAGAGCCTACTTGCAAGTCTCTCCGACCTTCACAAAAAAAGTTATTCAAGAATATCTCCTCAGATTTGGGGGAATTTCGTCGGTCGACCTCTTCCGAAGGTCGTACAAGCTCGGGGATGGTACCAATCGATCCGCAGGACCCAAATTAGTCCAGATGCAACCACTTTCCAAGTCTCTCCGACCTTCACAAAAAAAGTTATTCAAGAATATCTCTTTCTCCTATGTGCTTTCATCCCTAACCCTAACCCTTCCGAAAGTCGGAGAAGCTCAAGGATGGTACCGATCGATGCGCGTTACCCCATTTAGTGGGGGTAGAGCCTACTTGCAAGTCTCTCCGACCTTCACAAAAAAAGTTATTCAAGAATATCTCTTTCTCCTATGTGCTTTCATCCCTAACCCTAACCCTAACCCTTCCGAAAGTCGGAGAAGCTCAAGGATGGTACCGATCGATGCGCGCTACCCCATTTAGTGGGGGTAGAGCCTACTTGCAAGTCTCTCCGACCTTCACAAAAAAAGTTATTCAAGAATATCTCTTTCTCCTATGTGCTTTCATCCCTAACCCTAACCCTAACCCTTCCGAAAGTCGGAGAAGCTCAAGGATGGTACCGATCGATGCGCGCTACCCCATTTAGTGGGGGTAGAGCCTACTTGCAAGTCTCTCCGACCTTCACAAAAAAAGTTATTCAAGAATATCTCCTCAGATTTGGGGGAATTTCGTCGGTCGACCTCTTCCGAAGGTCGTACAAGCTCGGGGATGGTACCAATCGATCCGCAGGACCCAAATTAGTCCAGATGCAACCACTTTCCAAGTCTCTCCGACCTTCACAAAAAAAGTTATTCAAGAATATCTCTTTCTCCTATGTGCTTTCATCCCTAACCCTAACCCTTCCGAAAGTCGGAGAAGCTCAAGGATAGTACCGATCGATGCGCGCTACCCCATTTAGTGGGGGTAGAGCCTACTTGCAAGTCTCTCCGACCTTCACAAAAAAAGTTATTCAAGAATATCTCTTTCTCCTATGTGCTTTCATCCCTAACCCTAACCCTAACCCTTCCGAAAGTCGGAGAAGCTCAAGGATGGTACCGATCGATGCGCGCTACCCCATTTAGTGGGGGTAGAGCCTACTTGCAAGTCTCTCCGACCTTCACAAAAAAAGTTATTCAAGAATATCTCCTCAGATTTGGGGGAATTTCGTCGGTCGACCTCTTTCGAAGGTCGTACAAGCTCGGGGATGGTACCAATCGATCCGCAGGACCCAAATTAGTCCAGATGCAACCACTTTCCAAGTCTCTCCGACCTTCACAAAAAAAGTTATTCAAGAATATCTCTTTCTCCTATGTGCTTTCATCCCTAACCCTAACCCTAACCCTTCCGAAAGTCGGAGAAGCTCAAGGATGGTACCGATCGATGCGCGCTACCCCATTTAGTGGGGGTAGAGCCTACTTGCAAGTCTCTCCGACCTTCACAAAAAAAGTTATTCAAGAATATCTCTTTCTCCTATGTGCTTTCATCCCTAACCCTAACCCTAACCCTTCCGAAAGTCGGAGAAGCTCAAAGATGGTACCGATCGATGCGCGCTACCCCATTTAGTGGGGGTAGAGCCTACTTGCAAGTCTCTCCGACCTTCACAAAAAAAGTTATTCAAGAATATCTCTTTCTCCTATGTGCTTTCATCCCTAACCCTAACCCTAACCCTTCCGAAAGTCGGAGAAGCTCAAGGATGGTACCGATCGATGCGCGCTACCCCATTTAGTGGGGGTAGAGCCTACTTGCAAGTCTCTCCGACCTTCACAAAAAAAGTTATTCAAGAATATCTCCTCAGATTTGGGGGAATTTCGTCGGTCGACCTCTTCCGAAGGTCGTACAAGCTCGGGGATGGTACCAATCGATCCGCAGGACCCAAATTAGTCCAGATGCAACCACTTTCCACGTCTCTCCGACCTTCACAAAAAATGTTATTCAAGAATATCTCTTTCTCCTATGTGCTTTCATCCCTAACCCTAACCCTAACCCTTCCGAAAGTCGGAGAAGCTCAAGGATGGTACCGATCGATGCGCGCTACCCCATTTAGTGGGGGTAGAGCCTACTTGCAAGTCTCTCCGACCTTCACAAAAAAAGTTATTCAAGAATATCTCTTTCTCCTATGTGCTTTCATCCCTAACCCTAACCCTAACCCTTCCGAAAGTCGGAGAAGCTCAAGGATGGTACCGATCGATGCGCGCTACCCCATTTAGTGGGGGTAGAGCCTACTTGCAAGTCTCTCCGACCTTCACAAAAAAAGTTATTCAAGAATATCTCCTCAGATTTGGGGGAATTTCGTCGGTCGACCTCTTCCGAAGGTCGTACAAGCTCGGGGATGGTACCAATCGATCCGCAGGACCCAAATTAGTCCAGATGCAACCACTTTCCAAGTCTCTCCGACCTTCACAAAAAAAGTTATTCAAGAATATCTCTTTCTCCTATGTGCTTTCATCCCTAACCCTAACCCTTCCGAAAGTCGGAGAAGCTCAAGGATGGTACCGATCGATGCGCGCTACCCCATTTAGTGGGGGTAGAGCCTACTTGCAAGTCTCTCCGACCTTCACAAAAAAAGTTATTCAAGAATATCTCTTTCTCCTATGTGCTTTCATCCCTAACCCTAACCCTAACCCTTCCGAAAGTCGGAGAAGCTCAAGGATGGTACCGATCGATGCGCTCTACCCCATTTAGTGGGGGTAGAGCCTACTTGCAAGTCTCTCCGACCTTCACAAAAAAAGTTATTCAAGAATATCTCTTTCTCCTATGTGCTTTCATCCCTAACCCTAACCCTAACCCTTCCGAAAGTCGGAGAAGCTCAAAGATGGTACCGATCGATGCGCGCTACCCCATTTAGTGGGGGTAGAGCCTACTTGCAAGTCTCTCCGACCTTCACAAAAAAAGTTATTCAAGAATATCTCCTCAGATTTGGGGGAATTTCGTCGGTCGACCTCTTCCGAAGGTCGTACAAGCTCGGGGATGGTACCAATCGATCCGCAGGACCCAAATTAGTCCAGATGCAACCACTTTCCAAGTCTCTCCGACCTTCACAAAAAAAGTTATTCAAGAATATCTCTTTCTCCTATGTGCTTTCATCCCTAACCCTAACCCTAACCCTTCCGAAAGTCGGAGAAGCTCAAGGATGGTACCGATCGATGCGCGCTACCCCATTTAGTGGGGGTAGAGCCTACTTGCAAGTCTCTCCGACCTTCACAAAAAAAGTTATTCAAGAATATCTCTTTCTCCTATGTGCTTTCATCCCTAACCCTAACCCTAACCCTTCCGAAAGTCGGAGAAGCTCAAGGATGGTACCGATCGATGCGCGCTACCCCATTTAGTGGGGGTAGAGCCTACTTGCAAGTCTCTCCGACCTTCACAAAAAAAGTTATTCAAGAATATCTCCTCAGATTTGGGGGAATTTCGTCGGTCGACCTCTTCCGAAGGTCGTACAAGCTCGGGGATGGTACCAATCGATCTGCAGGACCCAAATTAGTCCAGATGCAACCACTTTCCAAGTCTCTCCGACCTTCATAAAAAAAGTTATTCAAGAATATCTCTTTCTCCTATGTGCTTTCATCCCTAACCCTAACCCTTCCGAAAGTCGGAGAAGCTCAAAGATGGTACCGATCGATGCGCGCTACCCCATTTAGTGGGGGTAGAGCCTACTTGCAAGTCTCTCCGACCTTCACAAAAAAAGTTATTCAAGAATATCTCTTTCTCCTATGTGCTTTCATCCCTAACCCTAACCCTAACCCTTCCGAAAGTCGGAGAAGCTCAAGGATGGTACCGATCGATGCGCGCTACCCCATTTAGTGGGGGTAGAGCCTACTTGCAAGTCTCTCCGACCTTCACAAAAAAAGTTATTCAAGAATATCTCCTCAGATTTGGGGGAATTTCGTCGGTCGACCTCTTTCGAAGGTCGTACAAGGTCGGGGATGGTACCAATCGATCCGCAGGACCCAAATTAGTCCAGATGCAACCACTTTCCAAGTCTCTCCGACCTTCACAAAAAAAGTTATTCAAGAATATCTCTTTCTCCTATGTGCTTTCATCCCTAACCCTAACCCTTCCGAAAGTCGGAGAAGCTCAAGGATGGTACCGATCGATGCGCGCTACCCCATTTAGTGGGGGTAGAGCCTACTTGCAAGTCTCTCCGACCTTCACAAAAAAAGTTATTCAAGAATATCTCTTTCTCCTATGTGCTTTCATCCCTAACCCTAACCCTAACCCTTCCGAAAGTTGGAGAAGCTCAAGGATGGTACCGATCGATGCGCGCTACCCCATTTAGTGGGGGTAGAGCCTACTTGCAAGTCTCTCCGACCTTCACAAAAAAAGTTATTCAAGAATATCTCCTCAGATTTGGGGGAATTTCGTCGGTCGACCTCTTCCGAAGGTCGTACAAGCTCGGGGATGGTACCAATCGATCCGCAGGACCCAAATTAGTCCAGATGCAACCACTTTCCAAGTCTCTCCGACCTTCACAAAAAAAGTTATTCAAGAATATCTCTTTCTCCTATGTGCTTTCATCCCTAACCCTAACCCTTCCGAAAGTCGGAGAAGCTCAAGGATGGTACCGATCGATGCGCGCTACCCCATTTAGTGGGGGTAGAGCCTACTTGCAAGTATCTCCGACCTTCACAAAAAAAGTTATTCAAGAATATCTCTTTCTCCTATGTGCTTTCATCCCTAACCCTAACCCTAACCCTTCCGAAAGTCGGAGAAGCTCAAGGATGGTACCGATCGATGCGCGCTACCCCATTTAGTGGGGGTAGAGCCTACTTGCAAGTCTCTCCGACCTTCACAAAAAAAGTTATTCAAGAATATCTCTTTCTCCTATGTGCTTTCATCCCTAACCCTAACCCTAACCCTTCCGAAAGTTGGAGAAGCTCAAGGATGGTACCGATCGATGCGCGCTACCCCATTTAGTGGGGGTAGAGCCTACTTGCAAGTCTCTCCGACCTTCACAAAAAAAGTTATTCAAGAATATCTCCTCAGATTTGGGGGAATTTCGTCGGTCGACCTCTTCCGAAGGTCGTACAAGCTCGGGGATGGTACCAATCGATCTGCAGGACCCAAATTAGTCCAGATGCAACCACTTTCCAAGTCTCTCCGACCTTCACAAAAAAAGTTATTCAAGAATATCTCTTTCTCCTATGTGCTTTCATCCCTAACCCTAACCCTAACCCTTCCGAAAGTCGGAGAAGCTCAAGGATGGTACCGATCGATGCGCGCTACCCCATTTAGTGGGGGTAGAGCCTACTTGCAAGTCTCTCCGACCTTCACAAAAAAGTTATTCAAGAATATCTCTTTCTCCTATGTGCTTTCATCCCTAACCCTAACCCTAACCCTTCCAAAAGTCGGAGAAGCTCAAGGATGGTACCGATCGATGCGCGCTACCCCATTTAGTGGGGGTAGAGCCTACTTGCAAGTCTCTCCGACCTTCACAAAAAAAGTTATTCAAGAATATCTCCTCAGATTTGGGGGAATTTCGTCGGTCGACCTCTTCCGAAGGTCGTACAAGCTCGGGGATGGTACCAATCGATCCGCAGGACCCAAATTAGTCCAGATGCAACCACTTTCCAAGTCTCTCCGACCTTCACAAAAAAAGTTATTCAAGAATATCTCTTTCTCCTATGTGCTTTCATCCCTAACCCTAACCCTTCCGAAAGTCGGAGAAGCTCAAAGATGGTACCGATCGATGCGCGCTACCCCATTTAGTGGGGGTAGAGCCTACTTGCAAGTCTCTCCGACCTTCACAAAAAAAGTTATTCAAGAATATCTCTTTCTCCTATGTGCTTTCATCCCTAACCCTAACCCTAACCCTTCCGAAAGTCGGAGAAGCTCAAGGATGGTACCGATCGATGCGCGCTACCCCATTTAGTGGGGGTAGAGCCTACTTGCAAGTCTCTCCGACCTTCACAAAAAAAGTTATTCAAGAATATCTCTTTCTCCTATGTGCTTTCATCCCTAACCCTAACCCTAACCCTTCCGAAAGTCGGAGAAGCTCAAAGATGGTACCGATCGATGCGCGCTACCCCATTTAGTGGGGGTAGAGCCTACTTGCAAGTCTCTCCGACCTTCACAAAAAAAGTTATTCAAGAATATCTCCTCAGATTTGGGGGAATTTCGTCGGTCGACCTCTTCCGAAGGTCGTACAAGCTCGGGGATGGTACCAATCGATCCGCAGGACCCAAATTAGTCCAGATGCAACCACTTTCCAAGTCTCTCCGACCTTCACAAAAAAAGTTATTCAAGAATATCTCTTTCTCCTATGTGCTTTCATCCCTAACCCTAACCCTAACCCTTCCGAAAGTCGGAGAAGCTCAAGGATGGTACCGATCGATGCGCGCTACCCCATTTAGTGGGGGTAGAGCCTACTTGCAAGTCTCTCCGACCTTCACAAAAAAAGTTATTCAAGAATATCTCTTTCTCCTATGTGCTTTCATCCCTAACCCTAACCCTAACCCTTCCGAAAGTCGGAGAAGCTCAAGGATGGTACCGATCGATGCGCGCTACCCCATTTAGTGGGGGTAGAGCCTACTTGCAAGTCTCTCCGACCTTCACAAAAAAAGTTATTCAAGAATATCTCCTCAGATTTGGGGGAATTTCGTCGGTCGACCTCTTCCGAAGGTCGTACAAGCTCGGGGATGGTACCAATCGATCTGCAGGACCCAAATTAGTCCAGATGCAACCACTTTCCAAGTCTCTCCGACCTTCACAAAAAAAGTTATTCAAGAATATCTCTTTCTCCTATGTGCTTTCATCCCTAACCCTAACCCTAACCCTTCCGAAAGTCGGAGAAGCTCAAAGATGGTACCGATCGATGCGCGCTACCCCATTTAGTGGGGGTAGAGCCTACTTGCAAGTCTCTCCGACCTTCACAAAAAACGTTATTCAAGAATATCTCTTTCTCCTATGTGCTTTCATCCCTAACCCTAACCCTAACCCTTCCGAAAGTCGGAGAAGCTCAAGGATGGTACCGATCGATGCGCGCTACCCCATTTAGTGGGGGTAGAGCCTACTTGCAAGTCTCTCCGACCTTCACAAAAAAAGTTATTCAAGAATATCTCCTCAGATTTGGGGGAATTTCGTCGGTCGACCTCTTCCGAAGGTCGTACAAGCTCGGGGATGGTACCAATCGATCCGCAGGACCCAAATTAGTCCAGATGCAACCACTTTCCACGTCTCTCCGACCTTCACAAAAAAGGTTATTCAAGAATATCTCTTTCTCCTATGTGCTTTCATCCCTAACCCTAACCCTAACCCTTCCGAAAGTCGGAGAAGCTCAAGGATGGTACCGATCGATGCGCGCTACCCCATTTAGTGGGGGTAGAGCCTACTTGCAAGTCTCTCCGACCTTCACAAAAAAAGTTATTCAAGAATATCTCTTTCTCCTATGTGCTTTCATCCCTAACCCTAACCCTAACCCTTCCGAAAGTCGGAGAAGCTCAAGTATGGTACCGATTGATGCGCGCTACCCCATTTAGTGGGGGTAGAGCCTACTTGCAAGTCTCTCCGACCTTCACAAAAAAAGTTATTCAAGAATATCTCTTTCTCCTATGTGCTTTCATCCCTAACCCTAACCCTAACCCTTCCGAAAGTCGGAGAAGCTCAAGGATGGTACCGATCGATGCGCGCTACCCCATTTAGTGGGGGTAGAGCCTACTTGCAAGTCTCTCCGACCTTCACAAAAAAAGTTATTCAAGAATATCTCCTCAGATTTGGGGGAATTTCGTCGGTCGACCTCTTCCGAAGGTCGTACAAGCTCGGGGATGGTACCAATCGACCCGCAGGACCCAAATTAGTCCAGATGCAACCACTTTACAAGTCTCTCCGACCTTCACAAAAAAAGTTATTCAAGAATATCTCTTTCTCCTATGTGCTTTCATCCCTAACCCTAACCCTAACCCTTCCGAAAGTCGGAGAAGCTCAAGGATGGTACCGATCGATGCGCGCAACCCCATTTAGTGGGGGTAGAGCCTACTTGCAAGTCTCTCCGACCTTCACAAAAAAAGTTATTCAAGAATATCTCTTTCTCCTATGTGCTTTCATCCCTAACCCTAACCCTAACCCTTCCGAAAGTCGGAGAAGCTCAAGGATGGTACCGATCGATGCGCGCTACCCCATTTAGTGGGGGTAGAGCCTACTTGCAAGTCTCTCCGACCTTCACAAAAAAAGTTATTCAAGAATATCTCTTTCTCCTATGTGCTTTCATCCCTAACCCTAACCCTAACCCTTCCGAAAGTCGGAGAAGCTCAAGGATGGTACCGATCGATGCGCGCTACCCCATTTAGTGGGGGTAGAGCCTACTTGCAAGTCTCTCCGACCTTCACAAAAAAAGTTATTCAAGAATATCTCTTTCTCCTATGTGCTTTCATCCCTATCCCTAACCCTAACCCTTCCGAAAGTCGGAGAAGCTCAAGGATGGTAACGATCGATGCGCGCTACCCCATTTAGTGGGGGTAGAGCCTACTTGCAAGTCTCTCCGACCTTCACAAAAAAAGTTATTCAAGAATATCTCTTTCTCCTATGTGCTTTCATCCCTAACCCTAACCCTAACCCTTCCGAAAGTCGGAGAAGCTCAAGGATGGTACCGATCGATGCGCGCTACCCCATTTAGTGGGGGTAGAGCCTACTTGCAAGTCTCTCCGACCTTCACAAAAAAAGTTATTCAAGAATATCTCCTCAGATTTGGGGGAATTTCGTCGGTCGACCTCTTCCGAAGGTCGTACAAGCTCGGGGATGGTACCAATCGATCCGCAGGACCCAAATTAGTCCAGATGCAACCACTTTCCAAGTCTCTCCGACCTTCACAAAAAAGTTATTCAAGAATATCTCTTTCTCCTATGTGCTTTCATCCCTAACCCTAACCCTTCCGAAAGTCGGAGAAGCTCAAGGATGGTACCGATCGATGCGCGCTACCCCATTTAGTGGGGGTAGAGCCTACTTGCAAGTCTCTCCGACCTTCACAAAAAAAGTTATTCAAGAATATCTCTTTCTCCTATGTGCTTTCATCCCTAACCCTAACCCTAACCCTTCCGATAGTCGGAGAAGCTCAAGGATGGTACCGATCGATGCGCGCTACCCCATTTAGTGGGGGTAGAGCCTACTTGCAAGTCTCTCCGACCTTCACAAAAAAAGTTATTCAAGAATATCTCTTTCTCCTATGTGCTTTCATCCCTAACCCTAACCCTAACCCTTCCGAAAGTCGGAGAAGCTCAAGGATGGTACCGATCGATGCGCGCTACCCCATTTAGTGGGGGTAGAGCCTACTTGCAAGTCTCTCCGACCTTCACAAAAAAAGTTATTCAAGAATATCTCCTCAGATTTGGGGGAATTTCGTCGGTCGACCTCTTCCGAAGGTCGTACAAGCTCGGGGATGGTACCAATCGATCCGCAGGACCCAAATTAGTCCAGATGCAACCACTTTCCAAGTCTCTCCGACCTTCACAAAAAAAGTTATTCAAGAATATCTCTTTCTCCTATGTGCTTTCATCCCTAACCCTAACCCTAACCCTTCCGAAAGTCGGAGAAGCTCAAGGATGGTACCGATCGATGCGCGCTACCCCATTTAGTGGGGGTAGAGCCTACTTGCAAGTCTCTCCGACCTTCACAAAAAACGTTATTCAAGAATATCTCTTTCTCCTATGTGCTTTCATCCCTAACCCTAACCCTAACCCTTCCGAAAGTCGGAGAAGCTCAAAGATGGTACCGATCGATGCGCGCTACCCCATTTAGTGGGGGTAGAGCCTACTTGCAAGTCTCTCCGACCTTCACAAAAAAAGTTATTCAAGAATATCTCCTCAGATTTGGGGGAATTTCGTCGGTCGACCTCTTCCGAAGGTCGTACAAGCTCGGGGATGGTACCAATCGATCCGCAGGACCCAAATTAGTCCAGATGCAACCACTTTCCAAGTCTCTCCGAACTTCACAAAAAAAGTTATTCAAGAATATATCTTTCTCCTATGTGCTTTCATCCCTAACCCTAACCCTAACCCTTCCGAAAGTCGGAGAAGCTCAAGGATGGTACCGATCGATGCGCGCTACCCCATTTAGTGGGGGTAGAGCCTACTTGCAAGTCTCTCCGACCTTCACAAAAAAAGTTATTCAAGAATATCTCTTTCTCCTATGTGCTTTCATCCCTAACCCTAACCCTAACCCTTCCGATAGTCGGAGAAGCTCAAGGATGGTACCGATCGATGCGCGCTACCCCATTTAGTGGGGGTAGAGCCTACTTGCAAGTCTCTCCGACCTTCACAAAAAAAGTTATTCAAGAATATCTCTTTCTCCTATGTGCTTTCATCCCTAACCCTAACCCTTCCGAAAGTCGGAGAAGCTCAAGGATGGTACCGATCGATGTGCGCTACCCCATTTAGTGGGGGTAGAGCCTACTTGCAAGTCTCTCCGACCTTCACAAAAAAAGTTATTCAAGAATATCTCCTCAGATTTGGGGGAATTTCGTCGGTCGACCTCTTCCGAAGGTCGTACAAGCTCGGGGATGGTACCAATCGATCCGCAGGACCCAAATTAGTCCAGATGCAACCACTTTCCAAGTCTCTCCGACCTTCACAAAAAAAGTTATTCAAGAATATCTCTTTCTCCTATGTGCTTTCATCCCTAACCCTAACCCTAACCCTTCCGAAAGTCGGAGAAGCTCAAGGATGGTACCGATCGATGCGCGCAACCCCATTTAGTGGGGGTAGAGCCTACTTGCAAGTCTCTCCGACCTTCACAAAAAAAGTTATTCAAGAATATCTCTTTCTCCTATGTGCTTTCATCCCTAATCCTAACCCTTCCGAAAGTCGGAGAAGCTCAAGGATAGTACCGATCGATGCGCGCTACCCCATTTAGTGGGGGTAGAGCCTACTTGCAAGTCTCTCCGACCTTCACAAAAAAAGTTATTCAAGAATATCTCTTTCTCCTATGTGCTTTCATCCCTAACCCTAACCCTAACCCTTCCGAAAGTCGGAGAAGCTCAAGGATGGTACCGATCGATGCGCGCTACCCCATTTAGTGGGGATAGAGCCTACTTGCAAGTCTCTCCGACCTTCACAAAAAAAGTTATTCAAGAATATGTCTTTCTCCTATGTGCTTTCATCCCTAACCCTAACCCTAACCCTTCCGAAAGTCGGAGAAGCTCAAGGATGGTACCGATCGATGCGGGCTACCCCATTTAGTGGGGGTAGAGCCTACTTGCAAGTCTCTCCGACCTTCACAAAAAAAGTTATTCAAGAATATCTCCTCAGATTTGGGGGAATTTCGTCGGTCGACCTCTTCCGAAGGTCGTACAAGCTCGGGGATGGTACCAATCGATCCGCAGGACCCAAATTAGTCCAGATGCAACCACTTTCCAAGTCTCTCCGACCTTCACAAAAAAAGTTATTCAAGAATATCTCTTTCTCCTATGTGCTTTCATCCCTAACCCTAACCCTAACCCTTCCGAAAGTCGGAGAAGCTCAAGGATGGTACCGATCGATGCGCGCAACCCCATTTAGTGGGGGTAGAGCCTACTTGCAAGTCTCTCCGACCTTCACAAAAAAAGTTATTCAAGAATATCTCTTTCTCCTATGTGCTTTCATCCCTAACCCTAACCCTAACCCTTCCGAAAGTCGGAGAAGCTCAAGGATGGTACCGATCGATGCGCGCTACCCCATTTAGTGGGGGTAGAGCCTACTTGCAAGTCTCTCCGACCTTCACAAAAAAAGTTATTCAAGAATATCTCTTTCTCCTATGTGCTTTCATCCCTAACCCTAACCCTAACCCTTCCGAAAGTCGGAGAAGCTCAAGGATGGTACCGATCGATGCGCGCTACCCCATTTAGTGGGGGTAGAGCCTACTTGCAAGTCTCTCCGACCTTCACAAAAAAAGTTATTCAAGAATATCTCCTCAGATTTGGGGGAATTTCGTCGGTCGACCTCTTCCGAAGGTCGTACAAGCTCGGGGATGGTACCAATCGATCCGCAGGACCCAAATTAGTCCAGATGCAACCACTTTCCAAGTCTCTCCGACCTTCACAAAAAAAGTTATTCAAGAATATCTCTTTCTCCTATGTGCTTTCATCCCTAACCCTAACCCTTCCGAAAGTCGGAGAAGCTCAAGGATAGTACCGATCGATGCGCGCTACCCCATTTAGTGGGGGTAGAGCCTACTTGCAAGTCTCTCCGACCTTCACAAAAAAAGTTATTCAAGAATATCTCTTTCTCCTATGTGCTTTCATCCCTAACCCTAACCCTAACCCTTCCGAAAGTCGGAGAAGCTCAAGGATGGTACCGATCGATGCGCGCTACCCCATTTAGTGGGGGTAGAGCCTACTTGCAAGTCTCTCCGACCTTCACAAAAAAAGTTATTCAAGAATATCTCCTCAGATTTGGGGGAATTTCGTCGGTCGACCTCTTCCGAAGGTCGTACAAGCTCGGGGATGGTACCAATCGATCCGCAGGACCCAAATTAGTCCAGATGCAACCACTTTCCAAGTCTCTCCGACCTTCACAAAAAAAGTTATTCAAGAATATCTCTTTCTCCTATGTGCTTTCATCCCTAACCCTAACCCTAACCCTTCCGAAAGTCGGAGAAGCTCAAGGATGGTACCGATCGATGCGCGCTACCCCATTTAGTGGGGGTAGAGCCTACTTGCAAGTCTCTCCGACCTTCACAAAAAAAGTTATTCAAGAATATCTCTTTCTCCTATGTGCTTTCATCCCTAACCCTAACCCTAACCCTTCCGAAAGTCGGAGAAGCTCAAAGATGGTACCGATCGATGCGCGCTACCCCATTTAGTGGGGGTAGAGCCTACTTGCAAGTCTCTCCGACCTTCACAAAAAAAGTTATTCAAGAATATCTCTTTCTCCTATGTGCTTTCATCCCTAACCCTAACCCTAACCCTTCCGAAAGTCGGAGAAGCTCAAGGATGGTACCGATCGATGCGCGCTACCCCATTTAGTGGGGGTAGAGCCTACTTGCAAGTCTCTCCGACCTTCACAAAAAAAGTTATTCAAGAATATCTCCTCAGATTTGGGGGAATTTCGTCGGTCGACCTCTTCCGAAGGTCGTACAAGCTCGGGGATGGTACCAATCGATCCGCAGGACCCAAATTAGTCCAGATGCAACCACTTTCCACGTCTCTCCGACCTTCACAAAAAAGGTTATTCAAGAATATCTCTTTCTCCTATGTGCTTTCATCCCTAACCCTAACCCTAACCCTTCCGAAAGTCGGAGAAGCTCAAGGATGGTACCGATCGATGCGCGCTACCCCATTTAGTGGGGGTAGAGCCTACTTGCAAGTCTCTCCGACCTTCACAAAAAAAGTTATTCAAGAATATCTCTTTCTCCTATGTGCTTTCATCCCTAACCCTAACCCTAACCCTTCCGAAAGTCGGAGAAGCTCAAGGATGGTACCGATCGATGTGCGCTACCCCATTTAGTGGGGGTAGAGCCTACTTGCAAGTCTCTCCGACCTTCACAAAAAAAGTTATTCAAGAATATCTCCTCAGATTTGGGGGAATTTCGACGGTCGACCTCTTCCGAAGGTCGTACAAGCTCGGGGATGGTACCAATCGATCCGCAGGACCCAAATTAGTCCAGATGCAACCACTTTCCAAGTCTCTCCGACCTTCACAAAAAAAGTTATTCAAGAATATCTCTTTCTCCTATGTGCTTTCATCCCTAACCCTAACCCTTCCGAAAGTCGGAGAAGCTCAAGGATGGTACCGATCGATGCGCGCTACCCCATTTAGTGGGGGTAGAGCCTACTTGCAAGTCTCTCCGACCTTCACAAAAAAAGTTATTCAAGAATATCTCTTTCTCCTATGTGCTTTCATCCCTAACCCTAACCCTTCCGAAAGTCGGAGAAGCTCAAGGATGGTACCGATCGATGCGCGCTACCCCATTTAGTGGGGGTAGAGCCTACTTGCAAGTCTCTCCGACCTTCACAAAAAAAGTTATTCAAGAATATCTCTTTCTCCTATGTGCTTTCATCCCTAACCCTAACCCTAACCCTTCCGAAAGTCGGAGAAGCTCAAAGATGGTACCGATCGATGCGCGCTACCCCATTTAGTGGGGGTAGAGCCTACTTGCAAGTCTCTCCGACCTTCACAAAAAAAGTTATTCAAGAATATCTCCTCAGATTTGGGGGAATTTCGTCGGTCGACCTCTTCCGAAGGTCGTACAAGCTCGGGGATGGTACCAATCGATCCGCAGGACCCAAATTAGTCCAGATGCAACCACTTTCCAAGTCTCTCCGACCTTCACAAAAAAAGTTATTCAAGAATATCTCTTTCTCCTATGTGCTTTCATCCCTAACCCTAACCCTAACCCTTCCGAAAGTCGGAGAAGCTCAAGGATGGTACCGATCGATGCGCGCTACCCCATTTAGTGGGGGTAGAGCCTACTTGCAAGTCTCTCCGACCTTCACAAAAAAAGTTATTCAAGAATATCTCTTTCTCCTATGTGCTTTCATCCCTAACCCTAACCCTAACCCTAACCCTTCCGAAAGTCGGAGAAGCTCAAGGATGGTACCGATCGATGCGCGCTACCCCATTTAGTGGGGGTAGAGCCTACTTGCAAGTCTCTCCGACCTTCACAAAAAAAGTTATTCAAGAATATCTCCTCAGATTTGGGGGAATTTCGTCGGTCGACCTCTTCCGAAGGTCGTACAAGCTCGGGGATGGTACCAATCGATCCGCAGGACCCAAATTAGTCCAGATGCAACCACTTTCCAAGTCTCTCCGACCTTCACAAAAAAAGTTATTCAAGAATATCTCTTTCTCCTATGTGCTTTCATCCCTAACCCTAACCCTTCCGAAAGTCGGAGAAGCTCAAGGATGGTACCGATCGATGCGCGTTACCCCATTTAGTGGGGGTAGAGCCTACTTGCAAGTCTCTCCGACCTTCACAAAAAAAGTTATTCAAGAATATCTCTTTCTCCTATGTGCTTTCATCCCTAACCCTAACCCTAACCCTTCCGAAAGTCGGAGAAGCTCAAGGATGGTACCGATCGATGCGCGCTACCCCATTTAGTGGGGGTAGAGCCTACTTGCAAGTCTCTCCGACCTTCACAAAAAAAGTTATTCAAGAATATCTCTTTCTCCTATGTGCTTTCATCCCTAACCCTAACCCTAACCCTTCCGAAAGTCGGAGAAGCTCAAGGATGGTACCGATCGATGCGCGCTACCCCATTTAGTGGGGGTAGAGCCTACTTGCAAGTCTCTCCGACCTTCACAAAAAAAGTTATTCAAGAATATCTCCTCAGATTTGGGGGAATTTCGTCGGTCGACCTCTTCCGAAGGTCGTACAAGCTCGGGGATGGTACCAATCGATCCGCAGGACCCAAATTAGTCCAGATGCAACCACTTTCCAAGTCTCTCCGACCTTCACAAAAAAAGTTATTCAAGAATATCTCTTTCTCCTATGTGCTTTCATCCCTAACCCTAACCCTTCCGAAAGTCGGAGAAGCTCAAGGATAGTACCGATCGATGCGCGCTACCCCATTTAGTGGGGGTAGAGCCTACTTGCAAGTCTCTCCGACCTTCACAAAAAAAGTTATTCAAGAATATCTCTTTCTCCTATGTGCTTTCATCCCTAACCCTAACCCTAACCCTTCCGAAAGTCGGAGAAGCTCAAGGATGGTACCGATCGATGCGCGCTACCCCATTTAGTGGGGGTAGAGCCTACTTGCAAGTCTCTCCGACCTTCACAAAAAAAGTTATTCAAGAATATCTCCTCAGATTTGGGGGAATTTCGTCGGTCGACCTCTTCCGAAGGTCGTACAAGCTCGGGGATGGTACCAATCGATCCGCAGGACCCAAATTAGTCCAGATGCAACCACTTTCCAAGTCTCTCCGACCTTCACAAAAAAAGTTATTCAAGAATATCTCTTTCTCCTATGTGCTTTCATCCCTAACCCTAACCCTAACCCTTCCGAAAGTCGGAGAAGCTCAAGGATGGTACCGATCGATGCGCGCTACCCCATTTAGTGGGGGTAGAGCCTACTTGCAAGTCTCTCCGACCTTCACAAAAAAAGTTATTCAAGAATATCTCTTTCTCCTATGTGCTTTCATCCCTAACCCTAACCCTAACCCTTCCGAAAGTCGGAGAAGCTCAAGGATGGTACCGATCGATGCGCGCTACCCCATTTAGTGGGGGTAGAGCCTACTTGCAAGTCTCTCCGACCTTCACAAAAAAAGTTATTCAAGAATATCTCTTTCTCCTATGTGCTTTCATCCCTAACCCTAACCCTAACCCTTCCGAAAGTCGGAGAAGCTCAAGGATGGTACCGATCGATGCGCGCTACCCCATTTAGTGGGGGTAGAGCCTACTTGCAAGTCTCTCCGACCTTCACAAAAAAAGTTATTCAAGAATATCTCCTCAGATTTGGGGGAATTTCGTCGGTCGACCTCTTCCGAAGGTCGTACAAGCTCGGGGATGGTACCAATCGATCCGCAGGACCCAAATTAGTCCAGATGCAACCACTTTCCAAGTCTCTCCGACCTTCACAAAAAAAGTTATTCAAGAATATCTCTTTCTCCTATGTGCTTTCATCCCTAACCCTAACCCTTCCGAAAGTCGGAGAAGCTCAAGGATAGTACCGATCGATGCGCGCTACCCCATTTAGTGGGGGTAGAGCCTACTTGCAAGTCTCTCCGACCTTCACAAAAAAAGTTATTCAAGAATATCTCTTTCTCCTATGTGCTTTCATCCCTAACCCTAACCCTAACCCTTCCGAAAGTCGGAGAAGCTCAAGGATGGTACCGATCGATGCGCGCTACCCCATTTAGTGGGGGTAGAGCCTACTTGCAAGTCTCTCCGACCTTCACAAAAAAAGTTATTCAAGAATATCTCCTCAGATTTGGGGGAATTTCGTCGGTCGACCTCTTCCGAAGGTCGTACAAGCTCGGGGATGGTACCAATCGATCCGCAGGACCCAAATTAGTCCAGATGCAACCACTTTCCAAGTCTCTCCGACCTTCACAAAAAAAGTTATTCAAGAATATCTCTTTCTCCTATGTGCTTTCATCCCTAACCCTAACCCTAACCCTTCCGAAAGTCGGAGAAGCTCAAGGATGGTACCGATCGATGCGCGCTACCCCATTTAGTGGGGGTAGAGCCTACTTGCAAGTCTCTCCGACCTTCACAAAAAAAGTTATTCAAGAATATCTCTTTCTCCTATGTGCTTTCATCCCTAACCCTAACCCTAACCCTTCCGAAAGTCGGAGAAGCTCAAAGATGGTACCGATCGATGCGCGCTACCCCATTTAGTGGGGGTAGAGCCTACTTGCAAGTCTCTCCGACCTTCACAAAAAAAGTTATTCAAGAATATCTCTTTCTCCTATGTGCTTTCATCCCTAACCCTAACCCTAACCCTTCCGAAAGTCGGAGAAGCTCAAGGATGGTACCGATCGATGCGCGCTACCCCATTTAGTGGGGGTAGAGCCTACTTGCAAGTCTCTCCGACCTTCACAAAAAAAGTTATTCAAGAATATCTCCTCAGATTTGGGGGAATTTCGTCGGTCGACCTCTTCCGAAGGTCGTACAAGCTCGGGGATGGTACCAATCGATCCGCAGGACCCAAATTAGTCCAGATGCAACCACTTTCCACGTCTCTCCGACCTTCACAAAAAATGTTATTCAAGAATATCTCTTTCTCCTATGTGCTTTCATCCCTAACCCTAACCCTAACCCTTCCGAAAGTCGGAGAAGCTCAAGGATGGTACCGATCGATGCGCGCTACCCCATTTAGTGGGGGTAGAGCCTACTTGCAAGTCTCTCCGACCTTCACAAAAAAAGTTATTCAAGAATATCTCTTTCTCCTATGTGCTTTCATCCCTAACCCTAACCCTAACCCTTCCGAAAGTCGGAGAAGCTCAAGGATGGTACCGATCGATGCGCGCTACCCCATTTAGTGGGGGTAGAGCCTACTTGCAAGTCTCTCCGACCTTCACAAAAAAAGTTATTCAAGAATATCTCCTCAGATTTGGGGGAATTTCGTCGGTCGACCTCTTCCGAAGGTCGTACAAGCTCGGGGATGGTACCAATCGATCCGCAGGACCCAAATTAGTCCAGATGCAACCACTTTCCAAGTCTCTCCGACCTTCACAAAAAAAGTTATTCAAGAATATCTCTTTCTCCTATGTGCTTTCATCCCTAACCCTAACCCTTCCGAAAGTCGGAGAAGCTCAAGGATGGTACCGATCGATGCGCGCTACCCCATTTAGTGGGGGTAGAGCCTACTTGCAAGTCTCTCCGACCTTCACAAAAAAAGTTATTCAAGAATATCTCTTTCTCCTATGTGCTTTCATCCCTAACCCTAACCCTAACCCTTCCGAAAGTCGGAGAAGCTCAAGGATGGTACCGATCGATGCGCTCTACCCCATTTAGTGGGGGTAGAGCCTACTTGCAAGTCTCTCCGACCTTCACAAAAAAAGTTATTCAAGAATATCTCTTTCTCCTATGTGCTTTCATCCCTAACCCTAACCCTAACCCTTCCGAAAGTCGGAGAAGCTCAAAGATGGTACCGATCGATGCGCGCTACCCCATTTAGTGGGGGTAGAGCCTACTTGCAAGTCTCTCCGACCTTCACAAAAAAAGTTATTCAAGAATATCTCCTCAGATTTGGGGGAATTTCGTCGGTCGACCTCTTCCGAAGGTCGTACAAGCTCGGGGATGGTACCAATCGATCCGCAGGACCCAAATTAGTCCAGATGCAACCACTTTCCAAGTCTCTCCGACCTTCACAAAAAAAGTTATTCAAGAATATCTCTTTCTCCTATGTGCTTTCATCCCTAACCCTAACCCTAACCCTTCCGAAAGTCGGAGAAGCTCAAGGATGGTACCGATCGATGCGCGCTACCCCATTTAGTGGGGGTAGAGCCTACTTGCAAGTCTCTCCGACCTTCACAAAAAAAGTTATTCAAGAATATCTCTTTCTCCTATGTGCTTTCATCCCTAACCCTAACCCTAACCCTTCCGAAAGTCGGAGAAGCTCAAGGATGGTACCGATCGATGCGCGCTACCCCATTTAGTGGGGGTAGAGCCTACTTGCAAGTCTCTCCGACCTTCACAAAAAAAGTTATTCAAGAATATCTCCTCAGATTTGGGGGAATTTCGTCGGTCGACCTCTTCCGAAGGTCGTACAAGCTCGGGGATGGTACCAATCGATCTGCAGGACCCAAATTAGTCCAGATGCAACCACTTTCCAAGTCTCTCCGACCTTCATAAAAAAAGTTATTCAAGAATATCTCTTTCTCCTATGTGCTTTCATCCCTAACCCTAACCCTTCCGAAAGTCGGAGAAGCTCAAAGATGGTACCGATCGATGCGCGCTACCCCATTTAGTGGGGGTAGAGCCTACTTGCAAGTCTCTCCGACCTTCACAAAAAAAGTTATTCAAGAATATCTCTTTCTCCTATGTGCTTTCATCCCTAACCCTAACCCTAACCCTTCCGAAAGTCGGAGAAGCTCAAGGATGGTACCGATCGATGCGCGCTACCCCATTTAGTGGGGGTAGAGCCTACTTGCAAGTCTCTCCGACCTTCACAAAAAAAGTTATTCAAGAATATCTCCTCAGATTTGGGGGAATTTCGTCGGTCGACCTCTTTCGAAGGTCGTACAAGGTCGGGGATGGTACCAATCGATCCGCAGGACCCAAATTAGTCCAGATGCAACCACTTTCCAAGTCTCTCCGACCTTCACAAAAAAGTTATTCAAGAATATCTCTTTCTCCTATGTGCTTTCATCCCTAACCCTAACCCTTCCGAAAGTCGGAGAAGCTCAAGGATGGTACCGATCGATGCGCGCTACCCCATTTAGTGGGGGTAGAGCCTACTTGCAAGTCTCTCCGACCTTCACAAAAAAAGTTATTCAAGAATATCTCTTTCTCCTATGTGCTTTCATCCCTAACCCTAACCCTAACCCTTCCGAAAGTTGGAGAAGCTCAAGGATGGTACCGATCGATGCGCGCTACCCCATTTAGTGGGGGTAGAGCCTACTTGCAAGTCTCTCCGACCTTCACAAAAAAAGTTATTCAAGAATATCTCCTCAGATTTGGGGGAATTTCGTCGGTCGACCTCTTCCGAAGGTCGTACAAGCTCGGGGATGGTACCAATCGATCCGCAGGACCCAAATTAGTCCAGATGCAACCACTTTCCAAGTCTCTCCGACCTTCACAAAAAAAGTTATTCAAGAATATCTCTTTCTCCTATGTGCTTTCATCCCTAACCCTAACCCTAACCCTTCCGAAAGTCGGAGAAGCTCAAGGATGGTACCGATCGATGCGCGCTACCCCATTTAGTGGGGGTAGAGCCTACTTGCAAGTCTCTCCGACCTTCACAAAAAAAGTTATTCAAGAATATCTCTTTCTCCTATGTGCTTTCATCCCTAACCCTAACCCTAACCCTTCCGAAAGTCGGAGAAGCTCAAAGATGGTACCGATCGATGCGCGCTACCCCATTTAGTGGGGGTAGAGCCTACTTGCAAGTCTCTCCGACCTTCACAAAAAAAGTTATTCAAGAATATCTCTTTCTCCTATGTGCTTTCATCCCTAACCCTAACCCTAACCCTTCCGAAAGTCGGAGAAGCTCAAGGATGGTACCGATCGATGCGCGCTACCCCATTTAGTGGGGGTAGAGCCTACTTGCAAGTCTCTCCGACCTTCACAAAAAAAGTTATTCAAGAATATCTCCTCAGATTTGGGGGAATTTCGTCGGTCGACCTCTTCCGAAGGTCGTACAAGCTCGGGGATGGTACCAATCGATCCGCAGGACCCAAATTAGTCCAGATGCAACCACTTTCCACGTCTCTCCGACCTTCACAAAAAATGTTATTCAAGAATATCTCTTTCTCCTATGTGCTTTCATCCCTAACCCTAACCCTAACCCTTCCGAAAGTCGGAGAAGCTCAAGGATGGTACCGATCGATGCGCGCTACCCCATTTAGTGGGGGTAGAGCCTACTTGCAAGTCTCTCCGACCTTCACAAAAAAAGTTATTCAAGAATATCTCTTTCTCCTATGTGCTTTCATCCCTAACCCTAACCCTAACCCTTCCGAAAGTCGGAGAAGCTCAAGGATGGTACCGATCGATGCGCGCTACCCCATTTAGTGGGGGTAGAGCCTACTTGCAAGTCTCTCCGACCTTCACAAAAAAAGTTATTCAAGAATATCTCCTCAGATATGGGGGAATTTCGTCGGTCGACCTCTTCCGAAGGTCGTACAAGCTCGGGGATGGTACCAATCGATCCGCAGGACCCAAATTAGTCCAGATGCAACCACTTTCCAAGTCTCTCCGACCTTCACAAAAAAAGTTATTCAAGAATATCTCTTTCTCCTATGTGCTTTCATCCCTAACCCTAACCCTTCCGAAAGTCGGAGAAGCTCAAGGATGGTACCGATCGATGCGCGCTACCCCATTTAGTGGGGGTAGAGCCTACTTGCAAGTCTCTCCGACCTTCACAAAAAAAGTTATTCAAGAATATCTCTTTCTCCTATGTGCTTTCATCCCTAACCCTAACCCTAACCCTTCCGAAAGTCGGAGAAGCTCAAGGATGGTACCGATCGATGCGCTCTACCCCATTTAGTGGGGGTAGAGCCTACTTGCAAGTCTCTCTGACCTTCACAAAAAAAGTTATTCAAGAATATCTCTTTCTCCTATGTGCTTTCATCCCTAACCCTAACCCTAACCCTTCCGAAAGTCGGAGAAGCTCAAAGATGGTACCGATCGATGCGCGCTACCCCATTTAGTGGGGGTAGAGCCTACTTGCAAGTCTCTCCGACCTTCACAAAAAAAGTTATTCAAGAATATCTCCTCAGATTTGGGGGAATTTCGTCGGTCGACCTCTTCCGAAGGTCGTACAAGCTCGGGGATGGTACCAATCGATCCGCAGGACCCAAATTAGTCCAGATGCAACCACTTTCCAAGTCTCTCCGACCTTCACAAAAAAAGTTATTCAAGAATATCTCTTTCTCCTATGTGCTTTCATCCCTAACCCTAACCCTAACCCTTCCGAAAGTCGGAGAAGCTCAAGGATGGTACCGATCGATGCGCGCTACCCCATTTAGTGGGGGTAGAGCCTACTTGCAAGTCTCTCCGACCTTCACAAAAAAAGTTATTCAAGAATATCTCTTTCTCCTATGTGCTTTCATCCCTAACCCTAACCCTAACCCTTCCGAAAGTCGGAGAAGCTCAAGGATGGTACCGATCGATGCGCGCTACCCCATTTAGTGGGGGTAGAGCCTACTTGCAAGTCTCTCCGACCTTCACAAAAAAAGTTATTCAAGAATATCTCCTCAGATTTGGGGGAATTTCGTCGGTCGACCTCTTCCGAAGGTCGTACAAGCTCGGGGATGGTACCAATCGATCTGCAGGACCCAAATTAGTCCAGATGCAACCACTTTCCAAGTCTCTCCGACCTTCATAAAAAAAGTTATTCAAGAATATCTCTTTCTCCTATGTGCTTTCATCCCTAACCCTAACCCTTCCGAAAGTCGGAGAAGCTCAAAGATGGTACCGATCGATGCGCGCTACCCCATTTAGTGGGGGTAGAGCCTACTTGCAAGTCTCTCCGACCTTCACAAAAAAAGTTATTCAAGAATATCTCTTTCTCCTATGTGCTTTCATCCCTAACCCTAACCCTAACCCTTCCGAAAGTCGGAGAAGCTCAAGGATGGTACCGATCGATGCGCGCTACCCCATTTAGTGGGGGTAGAGCCTACTTGCAAGTCTCTCCGACCTTCACAAAAAAAGTTATTCAAGAATATCTCCTCAGATTTGGGGGAATTTCGTCGGTCGACCTCTTTCGAAGGTCGTACAAGGTCGGGGATGGTACCAATCGATCCGCAGGACCCAAATTAGTCCAGATGCAACCACTTTCCAAGTCTCTCCGACCTTCACAAAAAAGTTATTCAAGAATATCTCTTTCTCCTATGTGCTTTCATCCCTAACCCTAACCCTTCCGAAAGTCGGAGAAGCTCAAGGATGGTACCGATCGATGCGCGCTACCCCATTTAGTGGGGGTAGAGCCTACTTGCAAGTCTCTCCGACCTTCACAAAAAAAGTTATTCAAGAATATCTCTTTCTCCTATGTGCTTTCATCCCTAACCCTAACCCTAACCCTTCCGAAAGTTGGAGAAGCTCAAGGATGGTACCGATCGATGCGCGCTACCCCATTTAGTGGGGGTAGAGCCTACTTGCAAGTCTCTCCGACCTTCACAAAAAAAGTTATTCAAGAATATCTCCTCAGATTTGGGGGAATTTCGTCGGTCGACCTCTTCCGAAGGTCGTACAAGCTCGGGGATGGTACCAATCGATCCGCAGGACCCAAATTAGTCCAGATGCAACCACTTTCCAAGTCTCTCCGACCTTCACAAAAAAAGTTATTCAAGAATATCTCTTTCTCCTATGTGCTTTCATCCCTAACCCTAACCCTTCCGAAAGTCGGAGAAGCTCAAGGATGGTACCGATCGATGCGCGCTACCCCATTTAGTGGGGGTAGAGCCTACTTGCAAGTATCTCCGACCTTCACAAAAAAAGTTATTCAAGAATATCTCTTTCTCCTATGTGCTTTCATCCCTAACCCTAACCCTAACCCTTCCGAAAGTCGGAGAAGCTCAAGGATGGTACCGATCGATGCGCGCTACTCCATTTAGTGGGGGTAGAGCCTACTTGCAAGTCTCTCCGACCTTCACAAAAAAAGTTATTCAAGAATATCTCTTTCTCCTATGTGCTTTCATCCCTAACCCTAACCCTAACCCTTCCGAAAGTTGGAGAAGCTCAAGGATGGTACCGATCGATGCGCGCTACCCCATTTAGTGGGGGTAGAGCCTACTTGCAAGTCTCTCCGACCTTCACAAAAAAAGTTATTCAAGAATATCTCCTCAGATTTGGGGGAATTTCGTCGGTCGACCTCTTCCGAAGGTCGTACAAGCTCGGGGATGGTACCAATCGATCTGCAGGACCCAAATTAGTCCAGATGCAACCACTTTCCAAGTCTCTCCGACCTTCACAAAAAAAGTTATTCAAGAATATCTCTTTCTCCTATGTGCTTTCATCCCTAACCCTAACCCTAACCCTTCCGAAAGTCGGAGAGGCTCAAGGATGGTACCGATCGATGCGCGCTACCCCATTTAGTGGGGGTAGAGCCTACTTGCAAGTCTCTCCGACCTTCACAAAAAAAGTTATTCAAGAATATCTCTTTCTCCTATGTGCTTTCATCCCTAACCCTAACCCTAACCCTTCCAAAAGTCGGAGAAGCTCAAGGATGGTACCGATCGATGCGCGCTACCCCATTTAGTGGGGGTAGAGCCTACTTGCAAGTCTCTCCGACCTTCACAAAAAAAGTTATTCAAGAATATCTCCTCAGATTTGGGGGAATTTCGTCGGTCGACCTCTTCCGAAGGTCGTACAAGCTCGGGGATGGTACCAATCGATCCGCAGGACCCAAATTAGTCCAGATGCAACCACTTTCCAAGTCTCTCCGACCTTCACAAAAAAAGTTATTCAAGAATATCTCTTTCTCCTATGTGCTTTCATCCCTAACCCTAACCCTTCCGAAAGTCGGAGAAGCTCAAAGATGGTACCGATCGATGCGCGCTACCCCATTTAGTGGGGGTAGAGCCTACTTGCAAGTCTCTCCGACCTTCACAAAAAAAGTTATTCAAGAATATCTCTTTCTCCTATGTGCTTTCATCCCTAACCCTAACCCTAACCCTTCCGAAAGTCGGAGAAGCTCAAGGATGGTACCGATCGATGCGCGCTACCCCATTTAGTGGGGGTAGAGCCTACTTGCAAGTCTCTCCGACCTTCACAAAAAAAGTTATTCAAGAATATCTCTTTCTCCTATGTGCTTTCATCCCTAACCCTAACCCTAACCCTTCCGAAAGTCGGAGAAGCTCAAGGATGGTACCGATCGATGCGCGCTACCCCATTTAGTGGGGGTAGAGCCTACTTGCAAGTCTCTCCGATCTTCACAAAAAAAGTTATTCAAGAATATCTCCTCAGATTTGGGGGAATTTCGTCGGTCGACCTCTTCCGAAGGTCGTACAAGCTCGGGGATGGTACCAATCGATCCGCAGGACCCAAATTAGTCCAGCTGCAACCACTTTCCAAGTCTCTCCGACCTTCACAAAAAAAGTTATTCAAGAATATCTCTTTCTCCTATGTGCTTTCATCCCTAACCCTAACCCTAACCCTTCCGAAAGTCGGAGAAGCTCAAGGATGGTACCGATCGATGCGCGCTACCCCATTTAGTGGGGGTAGAGCCTACTTGCAAGTCTCTCCGACCTTCACAAAAAAAGTTATTCAAGAATATCTCTTTCTCCTATGTGCTTTCATCCCTAACCCTAACCCTAACCCTTCCGAAAGTCGGAGAAGCTCAAAGATGGTACCGATCGATGCGCGCTACCCCATTTAGTGGGGGTAGAGCCTACTTGCAAGTCTCTCCGACCTTCACAAAAAAAGTTATTCAAGAATATCTCTTTCTCCTATGTGCTTTCATCCCTAACCCTAACCCTAACCCTTCCGAAAGTCGGAGAAGCTCAAGGATGGTACCGATCGATGCGCGCTACCCCATTTAGTGGGGGTAGAGCCTACTTGCAAGTCTCTCCGACCTTCACAAAAAAAGTTATTCAAGAATATCTCCTCAGATTTGGGGGAATTTCGTCGGTCGACCTCTTCCGAAGGTCGTACAAGCTCGGGGATGGTACCAATCGATCCGCAGGACCCAAATTAGTCCAGATGCAACCACTTTCCACGTCTCTCCGACCTTCACAAAAAAGGTTATTCAAGAATATCTCTTTCTCCTATGTGCTTTCATCCCTAACCCTAACCCTAACCCTTCCGAAAGTCGGAGAAGCTCAAGGATGGTACCGATCGATGCGCGCTACCCCATTTAGTGGGGGTAGAGCCTACTTGCAAGTCTCTCCGACCTTCACAAAAAAAGTTATTCAAGAATATCTCTTTCTCCTATGTGCTTTCATCCCTAACCCTAACCCTAACCCTTCCGAAAGTCGGAGAAGCTCAAGGATGGTACCGATCGATGTGCGCTACCCCATTTAGTGGGGGTAGAGCCTACTTGCAAGTCTCTCCGACCTTCACAAAAAAAGTTATTCAAGAATATCTCCTCAGATTTGGGGGAATTTCGACGGTCGACCTCTTCCGAAGGTCGTACAAGCTCGGGGATGGTACCAATCGATCCGCAGGACCCAAATTAGTCCAGATGCAACCACTTTCCAAGTCTCTCCGACCTTCACAAAAAAAGTTATTCAAGAATATCTCTTTCTCCTATGTGCTTTCATCCCTAACCCTAACCCTTCCGAAAGTCGGAGAAGCTCAAGGATGGTACCGATCGATGCGCGCTACCCCATTTAGTGGGGGTAGAGCCTACTTGCAAGTCTCTCCGACCTTCACAAAAAAAGTTATTCAAGAATATCTCTTTCTCCTATGTGCTTTCATCCCTAACCCTAACCCTAACCCTTCCGAAAGTCGGAGAAGCTCAAGGATGGTACCGATCGATGCGCGCTACCCCATTTAGTGGGGGTAGAGCCTACTTGCAAGTCTCTCCGACCTTCACAAAAAAAGTTATTCAAGAATATCTCTTTCTCCTATGTGCTTTCATCCCTAACCCTAACCCTAACCCTTCCGAAAGTCGGAGAAGCTCAAAGATGGTACCGATCGATGCGCGCTACCCCATTTAGTGGGGGTAGAGCCTACTTGCAAGTCTCTCCGACCTTCACAAAAAAAGTTATTCAAGAATATCTCCTCAGATTTGGGGGAATTTCGTCGGTCGACCTCTTCCGAAGGTCGTACAAGCTCGGGGATGGTACCAATCGATCCGCAGGACCCAAATTAGTCCAGATGCAACCACTTTCCAAGTCTCTCCGACCTTCACAAAAAAAGTTATTCAAGAATATCTCTTTCTCCTATGTGCTTTCATCCCTAACCCTAACCCTAACCCTTCCGAAAGTCGGAGAAGCTCAAGGATGGTACCGATCGATGCGCGCTACCCCATTTAGTGGGGGTAGAGCCTACTTGCAAGTCTCTCCGACCTTCACAAAAAAAGTTATTCAAGAATATCTCTTTCTCCTATGTGCTTTCATCCCTAACCCTAACCCTAACCCTAACCCTTCCGAAAGTCGGAGAAGCTCAAGGATGGTACCGATCGATGCGCGCTACCCCATTTAGTGGGGGTAGAGCCTACTTGCAAGTCTCTCCGACCTTCACAAAAAAAGTTATTCAAGAATATCTCCTCAGATTTGGGGGAATTTCGTCGGTCGACCTCTTCCGAAGGTCGTACAAGCTCGGGGATGGTACCAATCGATCCGCAGGACCCAAATTAGTCCAGATGCAACCACTTTCCAAGTCTCTCCGACCTTCACAAAAAAAGTTATTCAAGAATATCTCTTTCTCCTATGTGCTTTCATCCCTAACCCTAACCCTTCCGAAAGTCGGAGAAGCTCAAGGATGGTACCGATCGATGCGCGTTACCCCATTTAGTGGGGGTAGAGCCTACTTGCAAGTCTCTCCGACCTTCACAAAAAAAGTTATTCAAGAATATCTCTTTCTCCTATGTGCTTTCATCCCTAACCCTAACCCTAACCCTTCCGAAAGTCGGAGAAGCTCAAGGATGGTACCGATCGATGCGCGCTACCCCATTTAGTGGGGGTAGAGCCTACTTGCAAGTCTCTCCGACCTTCACAAAAAAAGTTATTCAAGAATATCTCTTTCTCCTATGTGCTTTCATCCCTAACCCTAACCCTAACCCTTCCGAAAGTCGGAGAAGCTCAAGGATGGTACCGATCGATGCGCGCTACCCCATTTAGTGGGGGTAGAGCCTACTTGCAAGTCTCTCCGACCTTCACAAAAAAAGTTATTCAAGAATATCTCCTCAGATTTGGGGGAATTTCGTCGGTCGACCTCTTCCGAAGGTCGTACAAGCTCGGGGATGGTACCAATCGATCCGCAGGACCCAAATTAGTCCAGATGCAACCACTTTCCAAGTCTCTCCGACCTTCACAAAAAAAGTTATTCAAGAATATCTCTTTCTCCTATGTGCTTTCATCCCTAACCCTAACCCTTCCGAAAGTCGGAGAAGCTCAAGGATAGTACCGATCGATGCGCGCTACCCCATTTAGTGGGGGTAGAGCCTACTTGCAAGTCTCTCCGACCTTCACAAAAAAAGTTATTCAAGAATATCTCTTTCTCCTATGTGCTTTCATCCCTAACCCTAACCCTAACCCTTCCGAAAGTCGGAGAAGCTCAAGGATGGTACCGATCGATGCGCGCTACCCCATTTAGTGGGGGTAGAGCCTACTTGCAAGTCTCTCCGACCTTCACAAAAAAAGTTATTCAAGAATATCTCCTCAGATTTGGGGGAATTTCGTCGGTCGACCTCTTCCGAAGGTCGTACAAGCTCGGGGATGGTACCAATCGATCCGCAGGACCCAAATTAGTCCAGATGCAACCACTTTCCAAGTCTCTCCGACCTTCACAAAAAAAGTTATTCAAGAATATCTCTTTCTCCTATGTGCTTTCATCCCTAACCCTAACCCTAACCCTTCCGAAAGTCGGAGAAGCTCAAGGATGGTACCGATCGATGCGCGCTACCCCATTTAGTGGGGGTAGAGCCTACTTGCAAGTCTCTCCGACCTTCACAAAAAAAGTTATTCAAGAATATCTCTTTCTCCTATGTGCTTTCATCCCTAACCCTAACCCTAACCCTTCCGAAAGTCGGAGAAGCTCAAAGATGGTACCGATCGATGCGCGCTACCCCATTTAGTGGGGGTAGAGCCTACTTGCAAGTCTCTCCGACCTTCACAAAAAAAGTTATTCAAGAATATCTCTTTCTCCTATGTGCTTTCATCCCTAACCCTAACCCTAACCCTTCCGAAAGTCGGAGAAGCTCAAGGATGGTACCGATCGATGCGCGCTACCCCATTTAGTGGGGGTAGAGCCTACTTGCAAGTCTCTCCGACCTTCACAAAAAAAGTTATTCAAGAATATCTCCTCAGATTTGGGGGAATTTCGTCGGTCGACCTCTTCCGAAGGTCGTACAAGCTCGGGGATGGTACCAATCGATCCGCAGGACCCAAATTAGTCCAGATGCAACCACTTTCCACGTCTCTCCGACCTTCACAAAAAATGTTATTCAAGAATATCTCTTTCTCCTATGTGCTTTCATCCCTAACCCTAACCCTAACCCTTCCGAAAGTCGGAGAAGCTCAAGGATGGTACCGATCGATGCGCGCTACCCCATTTAGTGGGGGTAGAGCCTACTTGCAAGTCTCTCCGACCTTCACAAAAAAAGTTATTCAAGAATATCTCTTTCTCCTATGTGCTTTCATCCCTAACCCTAACCCTAACCCTTCCGAAAGTCGGAGAAGCTCAAGGATGGTACCGATCGATGCGCGCTACCCCATTTAGTGGGGGTAGAGCCTACTTGCAAGTCTCTCCGACCTTCACAAAAAAAGTTATTCAAGAATATCTCCTCAGATTTGGGGGAATTTCGTCGGTCGACCTCTTCCGAAGGTCGTACAAGCTCGGGGATGGTACCAATCGATCCGCAGGACCCAAATTAGTCCAGATGCAACCACTTTCCAAGTCTCTCCGACCTTCACAAAAAAAGTTATTCAAGAATATCTCTTTCTCCTATGTGCTTTCATCCCTAACCCTAACCCTTCCGAAAGTCGGAGAAGCTCAAGGATGGTACCGATCGATGCGCGCTACCCCATTTAGTGGGGGTAGAGCCTACTTGCAAGTCTCTCCGACCTTCACAAAAAAAGTTATTCAAGAATATCTCTTTCTCCTATGTGCTTTCATCCCTAACCCTAACCCTAACCCTTCCGAAAGTCGGAGAAGCTCAAGGATGGTACCGATCGATGCGCTCTACCCCATTTAGTGGGGGTAGAGCCTACTTGCAAGTCTCTCCGACCTTCACAAAAAAAGTTATTCAAGAATATCTCTTTCTCCTATGTGCTTTCATCCCTAACCCTAACCCTAACCCTTCCGAAAGTCGGAGAAGCTCAAAGATGGTACCGATCGATGCGCGCTACCCCATTTAGTGGGGGTAGAGCCTACTTGCAAGTCTCTCCGACCTTCACAAAAAAAGTTATTCAAGAATATCTCCTCAGATTTGGGGGAATTTCGTCGGTCGACCTCTTCCGAAGGTCGTACAAGCTCGGGGATGGTACCAATCGATCCGCAGGACCCAAATTAGTCCAGATGCAACCACTTTCCAAGTCTCTCCGACCTTCACAAAAAAAGTTATTCAAGAATATCTCTTTCTCCTATGTGCTTTCATCCCTAACCCTAACCCTAACCCTTCCGAAAGTCGGAGAAGCTCAAGGATGGTACCGATCGATGCGCGCTACCCCATTTAGTGGGGGTAGAGCCTACTTGCAAGTCTCTCCGACCTTCACAAAAAAAGTTATTCAAGAATATCTCTTTCTCCTATGTGCTTTCATCCCTAACCCTAACCCTAACCCTTCCGAAAGTCGGAGAAGCTCAAGGATGGTACCGATCGATGCGCGCTACCCCATTTAGTGGGGGTAGAGCCTACTTGCAAGTCTCTCCGACCTTCACAAAAAAAGTTATTCAAGAATATCTCCTCAGATTTGGGGGAATTTCGTCGGTCGACCTCTTCCGAAGGTCGTACAAGCTCGGGGATGGTACCAATCGATCTGCAGGACCCAAATTAGTCCAGATGCAACCACTTTCCAAGTCTCTCCGACCTTCATAAAAAAAGTTATTCAAGAATATCTCTTTCTCCTATGTGCTTTCATCCCTAACCCTAACCCTTCCGAAAGTCGGAGAAGCTCAAAGATGGTACCGATCGATGCGCGCTACCCCATTTAGTGGGGGTAGAGCCTACTTGCAAGTCTCTCCGACCTTCACAAAAAAAGTTATTCAAGAATATCTCTTTCTCCTATGTGCTTTCATCCCTAACCCTAACCCTAACCCTTCCGAAAGTCGGAGAAGCTCAAGGATGGTACCGATCGATGCGCGCTACCCCATTTAGTGGGGGTAGAGCCTACTTGCAAGTCTCTCCGACCTTCACAAAAAAAGTTATTCAAGAATATCTCCTCAGATTTGGGGGAATTTCGTCGGTCGACCTCTTTCGAAGGTCGTACAAGGTCGGGGATGGTACCAATCGATCCGCAGGACCCAAATTAGTCCAGATGCAACCACTTTCCAAGTCTCTCCGACCTTCACAAAAAAAGTTATTCAAGAATATCTCTTTCTCCTATGTGCTTTCATCCCTAACCCTAACCCTTCCGAAAGTCGGAGAAGCTCAAGGATGGTACCGATCGATGCGCGCTACCCCATTTAGTGGGGGTAGAGCCTACTTGCAAGTCTCTCCGACCTTCACAAAAAAAGTTATTCAAGAATATCTCTTTCTCCTATGTGCTTTCATCCCTAACCCTAACCCTAACCCTTCCGAAAGTTGGAGAAGCTCAAGGATGGTACCGATCGATGCGCGCTACCCCATTTAGTGGGGGTAGAGCCTACTTGCAAGTCTCTCCGACCTTCACAAAAAAAGTTATTCAAGAATATCTCCTCAGATTTGGGGGAATTTCGTCGGTCGACCTCTTCCGAAGGTCGTACAAGCTCGGGGATGGTACCAATCGATCTGCAGGACCCAAATTAGTCCAGATGCAACCACTTTCCAAGTCTCTCCGACCTTCACAAAAAAAGTTATTCAAGAATATCTCTTTCTCCTATGTGCTTTCATCCCTAACCCTAACCCTAACCCTTCCGAAAGTCGGAGAAGCTCAAGGATGGTACCGATCGATGCGCGCTACCCCATTTAGTGGGGGTAGAGCCTACTTGCAAGTCTCTCCGACCTTCACAAAAAAAGTTATTCAAGAATATCTCTTTCTCCTATGTGCTTTCATCCCTAACCCTAACCCTAACCCTTCCAAAAGTCGGAGAAGCTCAAGGATGGTACCGATCGATGCGCGCTACCCCATTTAGTGGGGGTAGAGCCTACTTGCAAGTCTCTCCGACCTTCACAAAAAAAGTTATTCAAGAATATCTCCTCAGATTTGGGGGAATTTCGTCGGTCGACCTCTTCCGAAGGTCGTACAAGCTCGGGGATGGTACCAATCGATCCGCAGGACCCAAATTAGTCCAGATGCAACCACTTTCCAAGTCTCTCCGACCTTCACAAAAAAAGTTATTCAAGAATATCTCTTTCTCCTATGTGCTTTCATCCCTAACCCTAACCCTTCCGAAAGTCGGAGAAGCTCAAAGATGGTACCGATCGATGCGCGCTACCCCATTTAGTGGGGGTAGAGCCTACTTGCAAGTCTCTCCGACCTTCACAAAAAAAGTTATTCAAGAATATCTCTTTCTCCTATGTGCTTTCATCCCTAACCCTAACCCTAACCCTTCCGAAAGTCGGAGAAGCTCAAGGATGGTACCGATCGATGCGCGCTACCCCATTTAGTGGGGGTAGAGCCTACTTGCAAGTCTCTCCGACCTTCACAAAAAAAGTTATTCAAGAATATCTCTTTCTCCTATGTGCTTTCATCCCTAACCCTAACCCTAACCCTTCCGAAAGTCGGAGAAGCTCAAAGATGGTACCGATCGATGCGCGCTACCCCATTTAGTGGGGGTAGAGCCTACTTGCAAGTCTCTCCGACCTTCACAAAAAAAGTTATTCAAGAATATCTCCTCAGATTTGGGGGAATTTCGTCGGTCGACCTCTTCCGAAGGTCGTACAAGCTCGGGGATGGTACCAATCGATCCGCAGGACCCAAATTAGTCCAGATGCAACCACTTTCCAAGTCTCTCCGACCTTCACAAAAAAAGTTATTCAAGAATATCTCTTTCTCCTATGTGCTTTCATCCCTAACCCTAACCCTAACCCTTCCGAAAGTCGGAGAAGCTCAAGGATAGTACCGATCGATGCGCGCTACCCCATTTAGTGGGGGTAGAGCCTACTTGCAAGTCTCTCCGACCTTCACAAAAAAAGTTATTCAAGAATATCTCTTTCTCCTATGTGCTTTCATCCCTAACCCTAACCCTAACCCTTCCGAAAGTCGGAGAAGCTCAAGGATGGTACCGATCGATGCGCGCTACCCCATTTAGTGGGGGTAGAGCCTACTTGCAAGTCTCTCCGACCTTCACAAAAAAAGTTATTCAAGAATATCTCCTCAGATTTGGGGGAATTTCGTCGGTCGACCTCTTCCGAAGGTCGTACAAGCTCGGGGATGGTACCAATCGATCTGCAGGACCCAAATTAGTCCAGATGCAACCACTTTCCAAGTCTCTCCGACCTTCACAAAAAAAGTTATTCAAGAATATCTCTTTCTCCTATGTGCTTTCATCCCTAACCCTAACCCTTCCGAAAGTCGGAGAAGCTCAAAAATGGTACCGATCGATGCGCGCTACCCCATTTAGTGGGGGTAGAGCCTACTTGCAAGTCTCTCCGACCTTCACAAAAAAAGTTATTCAAGAATATCTCTTTCTCCTATGTGCTTTCATCCCTAACCCTAACCCTAACCCTTCCGAAAGTCGGAGAAGCTCAAGGATGGTACCGATCGATGTGCGCTACCCCATTTAGTGGGGGTAGAGCCTACTTGCAAGTCTCTCCGACCTTCACAAAAAAAGTTATTCAAGAATATCTCCTCAGATTTGGGGGAATTTCGTTGGTCGACCTCTTCCGAAGGTCGTACAAGCTCGGGGATGGTACCAATCGATCCGCAGGACCCAAATTAGTCCAGATGCAACCACTTTCCAAGTCTCTCCGACCTTCACAAAAAAAGTTATTCAAGAATATCTCTTTCTCCTATGTGCTTTCATCCCTAACCCTAACCCTAACCCTTCCGAAAGTCGGAGAAGCTCAAGGATGGTACCGATCGATGCGCGCTACCCCATTTAGTGGGGGTAGAGCCTACTTGCAAGTATCTCCGACCTTCACAAAAAAAGTTATTCAAGAATATCTCTTTCTCCTATGTGCTTTCATCCCTAACCCTAACCCTAACCCTTCCGAAAGTCGGAGAAGCTCAAGGATGGTACCGATCGATGCGCGCTACCCCATTTAGTGGGGGTAGAGCCTACTTGCAAGTCTTTCCGACCTTCACAAAAAAAGTTATTCAAGAATATCTCTTTCTCCTATGTGCTTTCATCCCTAACCCTAACCCTAACCCTTCCGAAAGTTGGAGAAGCTCAAGGATGGTACCGATCGATGCGCGCTACCCCATTTAGTGGGGGTAGAGCCTACTTGCAAGTCTCTCCGACCTTCACAAAAAAAGTTATTCAAGAATATCTCCTCAGATTTGGGGGAATTTCGTCGGTCGACCTCTTCCGAAGGTCGTACAAGCTCGGGGATGGTACCAATCGATCCGCAGGACCCAAATTAGTCCAGATGCAACCACTTTCCAAGTCTCTCCGACCTTCACAAAAAAAGTTATTCAAGAATATCTCTTTCTCCTATGTGCTTTCATCCCTAACCCTAACCCTTCCGAAAGTCGGAGAAGCTCAAGGATGGTACCGATCGATGCGCGCTACCCCATTTAGTGGGGGTAGAGCCTACTTGCAAGTCTCTCCGACCTTCACAAAAAAAGTTATTCAAGAATATCTCCTCAGATTTGGGGGAATTTCGTTGGTCGACCTCTTCCGAAGGTCGTACAAGCTCGGGGATGGTACCAATCGATCCGCAGGACCCAAATTAGTCCAGATGCAACCACTTTCCAAGTCTCTCCGACCTTCACAAAAAAAGTTATTCAAGAATATCTCTTTCTCCTATGTGCTTTCATCCCTAACCCTAACCCTAACCCTTCCGAAAGTCGGAGAAGCTCAAGGATGGTACCGATCGATGCGCGCTACCCCATTTAGTGGGGGTAGAGCCTACTTGCAAGTATCTCCGACCTTCACAAAAAAAGTTATTCAAGAATATCTCTTTCTCCTATGTGCTTTCATCCCTAACCCTAACCCTAACCCTTCCGAAAGTCGGAGAAGCTCAAGGATGGTACCGATCGATGCGCGCTACCCCATTTAGTGGGGGTAGAGCCTACTTGCAAGTCTTTCCGACCTTCACAAAAAAAGTTATTCAAGAATATCTCTTTCTCCTATGTGCTTTCATCCCTAACCCTAACCCTAACCCTTCCGAAAGTTGGAGAAGCTCAAGGATGGTACCGATCGATGCGCGCTACCCCATTTAGTGGGGGTAGAGCCTACTTGCAAGTCTCTCCGACCTTCACAAAAAAAGTTATTCAAGAATATCTCCTCAGATTTGGGGGAATTTCGTCGGTCGACCTCTTCCGAAGGTCGTACAAGCTCGGGGATGGTACCAATCGATCCGCAGGACCCAAATTAGTCCAGATGCAACCACTTTCCAAGTCTCTCCGACCTTCACAAAAAAAGTTATTCAAGAATATCTCTTTCTCCTATGTGCTTTCATCCCTAACCCTAACCCTTCCGAAAGTCGGAGAAGCTCAAGGATGGTACCGATCGATGCGCGCTACCCCATTTAGTGGGGGTAGAGCCTACTTGCAAGTCTCTCCGACCTTCACAAAAAAAGTTATTCAAGAATATCTCTTTCTCCTATGTGCTTTCATCCCTAACCCTAACCCTAACCCTTCCGAAAGTCGGAAAAGCTCAAGGATGGTACCGATCGATGCGCGCTACCCCATTTAGTGGGGGTAGAGCCTACTTGCAAGTCTCTCCGACCTTCACAAAAAAAGTTATTCAAGAATATCTCTTTCTCCTATGTGCTTTCATCCCTAACCCTAACCCTAACCCTTCCGAAAGTTGGAAAAGCTCAAGGATGGTACCGATCGATGCGCGCTACCCCATTTAGTGGGGGTAGAGCCTACTTGCAAGTCTCTCCGACCTTCACAAAAAAAGTTATTCAAGAATATCTCCTCAGATTTGGGGGAATTTCGTCGGTCGACCTCTTCCGAAGGTCGTACAAGCTCGGGGATGGTACCAATCGATCCGCAGGACCCAAATTAGTCCAGATGCAACCACTTTCCAAGTCTCTCCGACCTTCACAAAAAAAGTTATTCAAGAATATCTCTTTCTCCTATGTGCTTTCATCCCTAACCCTAACCCTAACCCTTCCGAAAGTCGGAGAAGCTCAAGGATGGTACCGATCGATGCGCGCTACCCCATTTAGTGGGGGTAGAGCCTACTTGCAAGTCTCTCCGACCTTCACAAAAAAAGTTATTCAAGAATATCTCTTTCTCCTATGTGCTTTCATCCCTAACCCTAACCCTAACCCTTCCGAAAGTCGGAGAAGCTCAAGGATGGTACCGATCGATGCGCGCTACCCCATTTAGTGGGGGTAGAGCCTACTTGCAAGTCTCTCCGACCTTCACAAAAAAAGTTATTCAAGAATATCTCCTCAGATTTGGGGGAATTTCGTCGGTCGACCTCTTCCGAAGGTCGTACAAGCTCGGGGATGGTACCAATCGATCCGCAGGACCCAAATTAGTCCAGATGCAACCACTTTCCAAGTCTCTTCGACCTTCACAAAAAAAGTTATTCAAGAATATCTCTTTCTCCTATGTGCTTTCATCCCTAACCCTAACCCTAACCCTTCCGAAAGTCGGAGAAGCTCAAGGATGGTACCGATCGATGCGCGCTACCCCATTTAGTGGGGGTAGAGCCTACTTGCAAGTCTCTCCGACCTTCACAAAAAAAGTTATTCAAGAATATCTCCTCAGATTTGGGGGAATTTCGTCGGTCGACCTCTTCCGAAGGTCGTACAAGCTCGGGGATGGTACCAATCGATCCGCAGGACCCAAATTAGTCCAGATGCAACCACTTTCCAAGTCTCTCCGACCTTCACAAAAAAAGTTATTCAAGAATATCTCTTTCTCCTATGTGCTTTCATCCCTAACCCTAACCCTTCCGAAAGTCGGAGAAGCTCAAGGATGGTACCGATCGATGCGCGCTACCCCATTTAGTGGGGGTAGAGCCTACTTGCAAGTATCTCCGACCTTCACAAAAAAAGTTATTCAAGAATATCTCTTTCTCCTATGTGCTTTCATCCCTAACCCTAACCCTAACCCTTCCGAAAGTCGGAGAAGCTCAAGGATGGTACCGATCGATGCGCGCTACCCCATTTAGTGGGGGTAGAGCCTACTTGCAAGTCTCTCCGACCTTCACAAAAAAAGTTATTCAAGAATATCTCTTTCTCCTATGTGCTTTCATCCCTAACCCTAACCCTAACCCTTCCGAAAGTTGGAAAAGCTCAAGGATGGTACCGATCGATGCGCGCTACCCCATTTAGTGGGGGTAGAGCCTACTTGCAAGTCTCTCCGACCTTCACAAAAAAAGTTATTCAAGAATATCTCCTCAGATTTGGGGGAATTTCGTCGGTCGACCTCTTCCGAAGGTCGTACAAGCTCGGGGATGGTACCAATCGATCCGCAGGACCCAAATTAGTCCAGATGCAACCACTTTCCAAGTCTCTCCGACCTTCACAAAAAAAGTTATTCAAGAATATCTCTTTCTCCTATGTGCTTTCATCCCTAACCCTAACCCTAACCCTTCCGAAAGTCGGAGAAGCTCAAGGATGGTACCGATCGATGCGCGCTACCCCATTTAGTGGGGGTAGAGCCTACTTGCAAGTCTCTCCGACCTTCACAAAAAAAGTTATTCAAGAATATCTCTTTCTCCTATGTGCTTTCATCCCTAACCCTAACCCTAACCCTTCCGAAAGTCGGAAAAGCTCAAGGATGGTACCGATCGATGCGCGCTACCCCATTTAGTGGGGGTAGAGCCTACTTGCAAGTCTCTCCGACCTTCACAAAAAAAGTTATTCAAGAATATCTCCTCAGATTTGGGGGAATTTCGTCGGTCGACCTCTTCCGAAGGTCGTACAAGCTCGGGGATGGTACCAATCGATCCGCAGGACCCAAATTAGTCCAGATGCAACCACTTTCCAAGTCTCTCCGACCTTCACAAAAAAAGTTATTCAAGAATATCTCTTTCTCCTATGTGCTTTCATCCCTAACCCTAACCCTAACCCTTCCGAAAGTCGGAGAAGCTCAAGGATGGTACCGATCGATGCGCGCTACCCCATTTAGTGGGGGTAGAGCCTACTTGCAAGTCTCTCCGACCTTCACAAAAAAAGTTATTCAAGAATATCTCTTTCTCCTATGTGCTTTCATCCCTAACCCTAACCCTAACCCTTCCGAAAGTCGGAGAAGCTCAAGGATGGTACCGATCGATGCGCGCTACCCCATTTAGTGGGGGTAGAGCCTACTTGCAAGTCTCTCCGACCTTCACAAAAAAAGTTATTCAAGAATATCTCTTTCTCCTATGTGCTTTCATCCCTAACCCTAACCCTAACCCTTCCGAAAGTCGGAGAAGCTCAAGGATGGTACCGATCGATGCGCGCTACCCCATTTAGTGGGGGTAGAGCCTACTTGCAAGTCTCTCCGACCTTCACAAAAAAAGTTATTCAAGAATATCTCTTTCTCCTATGTGCTTTCATCCCTAACCCTAACCCTAACCCTTCCGAAAGTCGGAGAAGCTCAAGGATGGTACCGATCGATGCGCGCTACCCCATTTAGTGGGGGTAGAGCCTACTTGCAAGTCTCTCCGACCTTCACAAAAAAAGTTATTCAAGAATATCTCTTTCTCCTATGTGCTTTCATCCCTAACCCTAACCCTAACCCTTCCGAAAGTCGGAGAAGCTCAGGGATGGTACCGATCGATGCGCGCTACCCCATTTAGTGGGGGTAGAGCCTACTTGCAAGTCTCTCCGACCTTCACAAAAAAAGTTATTCAAGAATATCTCTTTCTCCTATGTGCTTTCATCCCTAACCCTAACCCTAACCCTTCCAAAAGTCGGAGAAGCTCAAGGATGGTACCGATCGATGCGCGCTACCCTATTTAGTGGGGGTAGAGCCTACTTGCAAGTCTCTCCGACCTTCACAAAAAAAGTTATTCAAGAATATCTCTTTCTCCTATGTGCTTTCATCCCTAACCCTAACCCTAACCCTTCCGAAAGTCGGAGAAGCTCAAGGATGGTACCGATCGATGCGCGCTACCCCATTTAGTGGGGGTAGAGCCTACTTGCAAGTCTCTCCGACCTTCACAAAAAAAGTTATTCAAGAATATCTCCTCAGATTTGGGGGAATTTCGTCGGTCGACCTCTTCCGAAGGTCGTACAAGCTCGGGGATGGTACCAATCGATCCGCAGGACCCAAATTAGTCCAGATGCAACCACTTTCCAAGTCTCTCCGACCTTCACAAAAAAAGTTATTCAAGAATATCTCTTTCTCCTATGTGCTTTCATCCCTAACCCTAACCCTTCCGAAAGTCGGAGAAGCTCAAGGATGGTACCGATCGATGCGCGCTACCCCATTTAGTGGGGGTAGAGCCTACTTGCAAGTCTCTCCGACCTTCACAAAAAAAGTTATTCAAGAATATCTCTTTCTCCTATGTGCTTTCATCCCTAACCCTAACCCTAACCCTTCCGAAAGTCGGAGAAGCTCAAGGATGGTACCGATCGATGTGCGCTACCCCATTTAGTGGGGGTAGAGCCTACTTGCAAGTCTCTCCGACCTTCACAAAAAAAGTTATTCAAGAATATCTCTTTCTCCTATGTGCTTTCATCCCTAACCCTAACCCTAACCCTTCCGAAAGTCGGAGAAGCTCAAGGATGGTACCGATCGATGCGCGCTACCCCATTTAGTGGGGGTAGAGCCTACTTGCAAGTCTCTCCGACCTTCACAAAAAAAGTTATTCAAGAATATCTCCTCAGATTTGGGGGAATTTCGTCGGTCGACCTCTTCCGAAGGTCGTACAAGCTCGGGGATGGTACCAATCGATCCGCAGGACCCAAATTAGTCCAGATGCAACCACTTTCCACGTCTCTCCGACCTTCACAAAAAAAGTTATTCAAGAATATCTCTTTCTCCTATGTGCTTTCATCCCTAACCCTAACCCTAACCCTTCCGAAAGTCGGAGAAGCTCAAGGATGGTACCGATCGATGCGCGCTACCCCATTTAGTGGGGGTAGAGCCTACTTGCAAGTCTCTCCGACCTTCACAAAAAAAGTTATTCAAGAATATCTCTTTCTCCTATGTGCTTTCATCCCTAACCCTAACCCTAACCCTTCCGAAAGTCGGAGAAGCTCAAGGATGGTACCGATCGATGCGCGCTACCCCATTTAGTGGGGGTAGAGCCTACTTGCAAGTCTCTCCGACCTTCACAAAAAAAGTTATTCAAGAATATCTCCTCAGATTTGGGGGAATTTCGTCGGTCGACCTCTTTCGAAGGTCGTACAAGCTCGGGGATGGTACCAATCGATCCGCAGGACCCAAATTAGTCCAGATGCAACCACTTTCCAAGTCTCTCCGACCTTCACAAAAAAAGTTATTCAAGAATATCTCTTTCTCCTATGTGCTTTCATCCCTAACCCTAACCCTTCCGAAAGTCGGAGAAGCTCAAGGATGGTACCGATCGATGCGCGCTACCCCATTTAGTGGGGGTAGAGCCTACTTGCAAGTCTCTCCGACCTTCACAAAAAAAGTTATTCAAGAATATCTCTTTCTCCTATGTGCTTTCATCCCTAACCCTAACCCTAACCCTTCCGAAAGTCGGAGAAGCTCAAAGATGGTACTGATCGATGCGCGCTACCCCATTTAGTGGGGGTAGAGCCTACTTGCAAGTCTCTCCGACCTTCACAAAAAAAGTTATTCAAGAATATCTCCTCAGATTTGGGGGAATTTCGTCGGTCGACCTCTTCCGAAGGTCGTACAAGCTCGGGGATGGTACCAATCGATCCGCAGGACCCAAATTAGTCCAGATCCAACCACTTTCCAAGTCTCTCCGACCTTCACAAAAAAAGTTATTCAAGAATATCTCTTTCTCCTATGTGCTTTCATCCCTAACCCTAACCCTTCCGAAAGTCGGAGAAGCTCAAGGATAGTACCGATCGATGCGCGCTACCCCATTTAGTGGGGGTAGAGCCTACTTGCAAGTCTCTCCGACCTTCACAAAAAAAGTTATTCAAGAATATCTCTTTCTCCTATGTGCTTTCATCCCTAACCCTAACCCTAACCCTTCCGAAAGTCGGAGAAGCTCAAGGATGGTACCGATCGATGCGCGCTACCCCATTTAGTGGGGGTAGAGCCTACTTGCAAGTCTCTCCGACCTTCACAAAAAAAGTTATTCAAGAATATCTCCTCAGATTTGGGGGAATTTCGTCGGTCGACCTCTTCCGAAGGTCGTACAAGCTCGGGGATGGTACCAATCGATCTGCAGGACCCAAATTAGTCCAGATGCAACCACTTTCCAAGTCTCTCCGACCTTCACAAAAAAAGTTATTCAAGAATATCTCTTTCTCCTATGTGCTTTCATCCCTAACCCTAACCCTTCCGAAAGTCGGAGAAGCTCAAAAATGGTACCGATCGATGCGCGCTACCCCATTTAGTGGGGGTAGAGCCTACTTGCAAGTCTCTCCGACCTTCACAAAAAAAGTTATTCAAGAATATCTCTTTCTCCTATGTGCTTTCATCCCTAACCCTAACCCTTCCGAAAGTCGGAGAAGCTCAAGAATGGTACCGATCGATGTGCGCTACCCCATTTAGTGGGGGTAGAGCCTACTTGCAAGTCTCTCCGACCTTCACAAAAAAAGTTATTCAAGAATATCTCCTCAGATTTGGGGGAATTTCGTTGGTCGACCTCTTCCGAAGGTCGTACAAGCTCGGGGATGGTACCAATCGATCCGCAGGACCCAAATTAGTCCAGATGCAACCACTTTCCAAGTCTCTCCGACCTTCACAAAAAAAGTTATTCAAGAATATCTCTTTCTCCTATGTGCTTTCATCCCTAACCCTAACCCTAACCCTTCCGAAAGTCGGAGAAGCTCAAGGATGGTACCGATCGATGCGCGCTACCCCATTTAGTGGGGGTAGAGCCTACTTGCAAGTATCTCCGACCTTCACAAAAAAAGTTATTCAAGAATATCTCTTTCTCCTATGTGCTTTCATCCCTAACCCTAACCCTAACCCTTCCGAAAGTCGGAGAAGCTCAAGGATGGTACCGATCGATGCGCGCTACCCCATTTAGTGGGGGTAGAGCCTACTTGCAAGTCTTTCCGACCTTCACAAAAAAAGTTATTCAAGAATATCTCTTTCTCCTATGTGCTTTCATCCCTAACCCTAACCCTAACCCTTCCGAAAGTTGGAGAAGCTCAAGGATGGTACCGATCGATGCGCGCTACCCCATTTAGTGGGGGTAGAGCCTACTTGCAAGTCTCTCCGACCTTCACAAAAAAAGTTATTCAAGAATATCTCCTCAGATTTGGGGGAATTTCGTCGGTCGACCTCTTCCGAAGGTCGTACAAGCTCGGGGATGGTACCAATCGATCTGCAGGACCCAAATTAGTCCAGATGCAACCACTTTCCAAGTCTCTCCGACCTTCACAAAAAAAGTTATTCAAGAATATCTCTTTCTCCTATGTGCTTTCATCCCTAACCCTAACCCTTCCGAAAGTCGGAGAAGCTCAAGGATGGTACCGATCGATGCGCGCTACCCCATTTAGTGGGGGTAGAGCCTACTTGCAAGTATCTCCGACCTTCACAAAAAAAGTTATTCAAGAATATCTCTTTCTCCTATGTGCTTTCATCCCTAACCCTAACCCTAACCCTTCCGAAAGTCGGAGAAGCTCAAGGATGGTACCGATCGATGCGCGCTACCCCATTTAGTGGGGGTAGAGCCTACTTGCAAGTCTCTCCGACCTTCACAAAAAAAGTTATTCAAGAATATCTCTTTCTCCTATGTGCTTTCATCCCTAACCCTAACCCTAACCCTTCCGAAAGTCGGAGAAGCTCAAGGATGGTACCGATCGATGCGCGCTACCCCATTTAGTGGGGGTAGAGCCTACTTGCAAGTCTCTCCGACCTTCACAAAAAAAGTTATTCAAGAATATCTCTTTCTCCTATGTGCTTTCATCCCTAACCCTAACCCTAACCCTTCCGAAAGTCGGAGAAGCTCAAGGATGGTACCGATCGATGCGCGCTACCCCATTTAGTGGGGGTAGAGCCTACTTGCAAGTCTCTCCGACCTTCACAAAAAAAGTTATTCAAGAATATCTCTTTCTCCTATGTGCTTTCATCCCTAACCCTAACCCTAACCCTTCCGAAAGTCGGAGAAGCTCAAGGATGGTACCGATCGATGCGCGCTACCCCATTTAGTGGGGGTAGAGCCTACTTGCAAGTCTCTCCGACCTTCACAAAAAAAGTTATTCAAGAATATCTCTTTCTCCTATGTGCTTTCATCCCTAACCCTAACCCTAACCCTTCCGAAAGTCGGAGAAGCTCAAGGATGGTACCGATCGATGCGCGCTACCCCATTTAGTGGGGGTAGAGCCTACTTGCAAGTCTCTCCGACCTTCACAAAAAAAGTTATTCAAGAATATCTCCTCAGATTTGGGGGAATTTCGTCGGTCGACCTCTTCCGAAGGTCGTACAAGCTCGGGGATGGTACCAATCGATCTGCAGGACCCAAATTAGTCCAGATGCAACCACTTTCCAAGTCTCTCCGACCTTCACAAAAAAAGTTATTCAAGAATATCTCTTTCTCCTATGTGCTTTCATCCCTAACCCTAACCCTTCCGAAAGTCGGAGAAGCTCAAGGATGGTACCGATCGATGCGCGCTACCCCATTTAGTGGGGGTAGAGCCTACTTGCAAGTATCTCCGACCTTCACAAAAAAAGTTATTCAAGAATATCTCTTTCTCCTATGTGCTTTCATCCCTAACCCTAACCCTTCCGAAAGTCGGAGAAGCTCAAAGATGGTACCGATCGATGCGCGCTACCCCATTTAGTGGGGGTAGAGCCTACTTGCAAGTCTCTCCGACCTTCACAAAAAAAGTTATTCAAGAATATCTCTTTCTCCTATGTGCTTTCATCCCTAACCCTAACCCTAACCCTTCCGAAAGTCGGAGAAGCTCAAGGATGGTACCGATCGATGCGCGCTACCCCATTTAGTGGGGGTAGAGCCTACTTGCAAGTCTCTCCGACCTTCACAAAAAAAGTTATTCAAGAATATCTCTTTCTCCTATGTGCTTTCATCCCTAACCCTAACCCTAACCCTTCCGAAAGTCGGAGAAGCTCAAGGATGGTACCGATCGATGCGCGCTACCCCATTTAGTGGGGGTAGAGCCTACTTGCAAGTCTCTCCGACCTTCACAAAAAAAGTTATTCAAGAATATCTCTTTCTCCTATGTGCTTTCATCCCTAACCCTAACCCTTCCGAAAGTCGGAGAAGCTCAAGGATGGTACCGATCGATGTGCGCTACCCCATTTAGTGGGGGTAGAGCCTACTTGCAAGTCTCTCCGACCTTCACAAAAAAAGTTATTCAAGAATATCTCTTTCTCCTATGTGCTTTCATCCCTAACCCTAACCCTAACCCTTCCGAAAGTCGGAGAAGCTCAAGGATGGTACCGATCGATGCGCGCTACCCCATTTAGTGGGGGTAGAGCCTACTTGCAAGTCTCTCCGACCTTCACAAAAAAAGTTATTCAAGAATATCTCCTCAGATTTGGGGGAATTTCGTCGGTCGACCTCTTCCGAAGGTCGTACAAGCTCGGGGATGGTACCAATCGATCCGCAGGACCCAAATTAGTCCAGATGCAACCACTTTCCACGTCTCTCCGACCTTCACAAAAAAAGTTATTCAAGAATATCTCTTTCTCCTATGTGCTTTCATCCCTAACCCTAACCCTAACCCTTCCGAAAGTCGGAGAAGCTCAAGGATGGTACCGATCGATGCGCGCTACCCCATTTAGTGGGGGTAGAGCCTACTTGCAAGTCTCTCCGACCTTCACAAAAAAAGTTATTCAAGAATATCTCTTTCTCCTATGTGCTTTCATCCCTAACCCTAACCCTAACCCTTCCGAAAGTCGGAGAAGCTCAAGGATGGTACCGATCGATGCGCGCTACCCCATTTAGTGGGGGTAGAGCCTACTTGCAAGTCTCTCCGACCTTCACAAAAAAAGTTATTCAAGAATATCTCCTCAGATTTGGGGGAATTTCGTCGGTCGACCTCTTCCGAAGGTCGTACAAGCTCGGGGATGGTACCAATCGATCCGCAGGACCCAAATTAGTCCAGATGCAACCACTTTCCAAGTCTCTCCGACCTTCACAAAAAAAGTTATTCAAGAATATCTCTTTCTCCTATGTGCTTTCATCCCTAACCCTAACCCTTCCGAAAGTCGGAGAAGCTCAAGGATGGTACCGATCGATGCGCGCTACCCCATTTAGTGGGGGTAGAGCCTACTTGCAAGTCTCTCCGACCTTCACAAAAAAAGTTATTCAAGAATATCTCTTTCTCCTATGTGCTTTCATCCCTAACCCTAACCCTAACCCTTCCGAAAGTCGGAGAAGCTCAAAGATGGTACTGATCGATGCGCGCTACCCCATTTAGTGGGGGTAGAGCCTACTTGCAAGTCTCTCCGACCTTCACAAAAAAAGTTATTCAAGAATATCTCCTCAGATTTGGGGGAATTTCGTCGGTCGACCTCTTCCGAAGGTCGTACAAGCTCGGGGATGGTACCAATCGATCCGCAGGACCCAAATTAGTCCAGATGCAACCACTTTCCAAGTCTCTCCGACCTTCACAAAAAAAGTTATTCAAGAATATCTCTTTCTCCTATGTGCTTTCATCCCTAACCCTAACCCTAACCCTTCCGAAAGTCGGAGAAGCTCAAGGATAGTACCGATCGATGCGCGCTACCCCATTTAGTGGGGGTAGAGCCTACTTGCAAGTCTCTCCGACCTTCACAAAAAAAGTTATTCAAGAATATCTCTTTCTCCTATGTGCTTTCATCCCTAACCCTAACCCTAACCCTTCCGAAAGTCGGAGAAGCTCAAGGATGGTACCGATCGATGCGCGCTACCCCATTTAGTGGGGGTAGAGCCTACTTGCAAGTCTCTCCGACCTTCACAAAAAAAGTTATTCAAGAATATCTCCTCAGATTTGGGGGAATTTCGTCGGTCGACCTCTTCCGAAGGTCGTACAAGCTCGGGGATGGTACCAATCGATCTGCAGGACCCAAATTAGTCCAGATGCAACCACTTTCCAAGTCTCTCCGACCTTCACAAAAAAAGTTATTCAAGAATATCTCTTTCTCCTATGTGCTTTCATCCCTAACCCTAACCCTTCCGAAAGTCGGAGAAGCTCAAAAATGGTACCGATCGATGCGCGCTACCCCATTTAGTGGGGGTAGAGCCTACTTGCAAGTCTCTCCGACCTTCACAAAAAAAGTTATTCAAGAATATCTCTTTCTCCTATGTGCTTTCATCCCTAACCCTAACCCTAACCCTTCCGAAAGTCGGAGAAGCTCAAGGATGGTACCGATCGATGTGCGCTACCCCATTTAGTGGGGGTAGAGCCTACTTGCAAGTCTCTCCGACCTTCACAAAAAAAGTTATTCAAGAATATCTCCTCAGATTTGGGGGAATTTCGTTGGTCGACCTCTTCCGAAGGTCGTACAAGCTCGGGGATGGTACCAATCGATCCGCAGGACCCAAATTAGTCCAGATGCAACCACTTTCCAAGTCTCTCCGACCTTCACAAAAAAAGTTATTCAAGAATATCTCTTTCTCCTATGTGCTTTCATCCCTAACCCTAACCCTAACCCTTCCGAAAGTCGGAGAAGCTCAAGGATGGTACCGATCGATGCGCGCTACCCCATTTAGTGGGGGTAGAGCCTACTTGCAAGTATCTCCGACCTTCACAAAAAAAGTTATTCAAGAATATCTCTTTCTCCTATGTGCTTTCATCCCTAACCCTAACCCTTCCGAAAGTCGGAGAAGCTCAAAGATGGTACCGATCGATGCGCGCTACCCCATTTAGTGGGGGTAGAGCCTACTTGCAAGTCTCTCCGACCTTCACAAAAAAAGTTATTCAAGAATATCTCTTTCTCCTATGTGCTTTCATCCCTAACCCTAACCCTAACCCTTCCGAAAGTCGGAGAAGCTCAAGGATGGTACCGATCGATGCGCGCTACCCCATTTAGTGGGGGTAGAGCCTACTTGCAAGTCTCTCCGACCTTCACAAAAAAAGTTATTCAAGAATATCTCTTTCTCCTATGTGCTTTCATCCCTAACCCTAACCCTAACCCTTCCGAAAGTCGGAGAAGCTCAAGGATGGTACCGATCGATGCGCGCTACCCCATTTAGTGGGGGTAGAGCCTACTTGCAAGTCTCTCCGACCTTCACAAAAAAAGTTATTCAAGAATATCTCTTTCTCCTATGTGCTTTCATCCCTAACCCTAACCCTTCCGAAAGTCGGAGAAGCTCAAGGATGGTACCGATCGATGTGCGCTACCCCATTTAGTGGGGGTAGAGCCTACTTGCAAGTCTCTCCGACCTTCACAAAAAAAGTTATTCAAGAATATCTCTTTCTCCTATGTGCTTTCATCCCTAACCCTAACCCTAACCCTTCCGAAAGTCGGAGAAGCTCAAGGATGGTACCGATCGATGCGCGCTACCCCATTTAGTGGGGGTAGAGCCTACTTGCAAGTCTCTCCGACCTTCACAAAAAAAGTTATTCAAGAATATCTCCTCAGATTTGGGGGAATTTCGTCGGTCGACCTCTTCCGAAGGTCGTACAAGCTCGGGGATGGTACCAATCGATCCGCAGGACCCAAATTAGTCCAGATGCAACCACTTTCCACGTCTCTCCGACCTTCACAAAAAAAGTTATTCAAGAATATCTCTTTCTCCTATGTGCTTTCATCCCTAACCCTAACCCTAACCCTTCCGAAAGTCGGAGAAGCTCAAGGATGGTACCGATCGATGCGCGCTACCCCATTTAGTGGGGGTAGAGCCTACTTGCAAGTCTCTCCGACCTTCACAAAAAAAGTTATTCAAGAATATCTCTTTCTCCTATGTGCTTTCATCCCTAACCCTAACCCTAACCCTTCCGAAAGTCGGAGAAGCTCAAGGATGGTACCGATCGATGCGCGCTACCCCATTTAGTGGGGGTAGAGCCTACTTGCAAGTCTCTCCGACCTTCACAAAAAAAGTTATTCAAGAATATCTCCTCAGATTTGGGGGAATTTCGTCGGTCGACCTCTTCCGAAGGTCGTACAAGCTCGGGGATGGTACCAATCGATCCGCAGGACCCAAATTAGTCCAGATGCAACCACTTTCCAAGTCTCTCCGACCTTCACAAAAAAAGTTATTCAAGAATATCTCTTTCTCCTATGTGCTTTCATCCCTAACCCTAACCCTTCCGAAAGTCGGAGAAGCTCAAGGATGGTACCGATCGATGCGCGCTACCCCATTTAGTGGGGGTAGAGCCTACTTGCAAGTCTCTCCGACCTTCACAAAAAAAGTTATTCAAGAATATCTCTTTCTCCTATGTGCTTTCATCCCTAACCCTAACCCTAACCCTTCCGAAAGTCGGAGAAGCTCAAAGATGGTACTGATCGATGCGCGCTACCCCATTTAGTGGGGGTAGAGCCTACTTGCAAGTCTCTCCGACCTTCACAAAAAAAGTTATTCAAGAATATCTCCTCAGATTTGGGGGAATTTCGTCGGTCGACCTCTTCCGAAGGTCGTACAAGCTCGGGGATGGTACCAATCGATCCGCAGGACCCAAATTAGTCCAGATGCAACCACTTTCCAAGTCTCTCCGACCTTCACAAAAAAAGTTATTCAAGAATATCTCTTTCTCCTATGTGCTTTCATCCCTAACCCTAACCCTAACCCTTCCGAAAGTCGGAGAAGCTCAAGGATAGTACCGATCGATGCGCGCTACCCCATTTAGTGGGGGTAGAGCCTACTTGCAAGTCTCTCCGACCTTCACAAAAAAAGTTATTCAAGAATATCTCTTTCTCCTATGTGCTTTCATCCCTAACCCTAACCCTAACCCTTCCGAAAGTCGGAGAAGCTCAAGGATGGTACCGATCGATGCGCGCTACCCCATTTAGTGGGGGTAGAGCCTACTTGCAAGTCTCTCCGACCTTCACAAAAAAAGTTATTCAAGAATATCTCCTCAGATTTGGGGGAATTTCGTCGGTCGACCTCTTCCGAAGGTCGTACAAGCTCGGGGATGGTACCAATCGATCTGCAGGACCCAAATTAGTCCAGATGCAACCACTTTCCAAGTCTCTCCGACCTTCACAAAAAAAGTTATTCAAGAATATCTCTTTCTCCTATGTGCTTTCATCCCTAACCCTAACCCTTCCGAAAGTCGGAGAAGCTCAAAAATGGTACCGATCGATGCGCGCTACCCCATTTAGTGGGGGTAGAGCCTACTTGCAAGTCTCTCCGACCTTCACAAAAAAAGTTATTCAAGAATATCTCTTTCTCCTATGTGCTTTCATCCCTAACCCTAACCCTAACCCTTCCGAAAGTCGGAGAAGCTCAAGGATGGTACCGATCGATGTGCGCTACCCCATTTAGTGGGGGTAGAGCCTACTTGCAAGTCTCTCCGACCTTCACAAAAAAAGTTATTCAAGAATATCTCCTCAGATTTGGGGGAATTTCGTTGGTCGACCTCTTCCGAAGGTCGTACAAGCTCGGGGATGGTACCAATCGATCCGCAGGACCCAAATTAGTCCAGATGCAACCACTTTCCAAGTCTCTCCGACCTTCACAAAAAAAGTTATTCAAGAATATCTCTTTCTCCTATGTGCTTTCATCCCTAACCCTAACCCTAACCCTTCCGAAAGTCGGAGAAGCTCAAGGATGGTACCGATCGATGCGCGCTACCCCATTTAGTGGGGGTAGAGCCTACTTGCAAGTATCTCCGACCTTCACAAAAAAAGTTATTCAAGAATATCTCTTTCTCCTATGTGCTTTCATCCCTAACCCTAACCCTAACCCTTCCGAAAGTCGGAGAAGCTCAAGGATGGTACCGATCGATGCGCGCTACCCCATTTAGTGGGGGTAGAGCCTACTTGCAAGTCTTTCCGACCTTCACAAAAAAAGTTATTCAAGAATATCTCTTTCTCCTATGTGCTTTCATCCCTAACCCTAACCCTTCCGAAAGTTGGAGAAGCTCAAGGATGGTACCGATCGATGCGCGCTACCCCATTTAGTGGGGGTAGAGCCTACTTGCAAGTCTCTCCGACCTTCACAAAAAAAGTTATTCAAGAATATCTCCTCAGATTTGGGGGAATTTCGTCGGTCGACCTCTTCCGAAGGTCGTACAAGCTCGGGGATGGTACCAATCGATCTGCAGGACCCAAATTAGTCCAGATGCAACCACTTTCCAAGTCTCTCCGACCTTCACAAAAAAAGTTATTCAAGAATATCTCTTTCTCCTATGTGCTTTCATCCCTAACCCTAACCCTTCCGAAAGTCGGAGAAGCTCAAGGATGGTACCGATCGATGCGCGCTACCCCATTTAGTGGGGGTAGAGCCTACTTGCAAGTATCTCCGACCTTCACAAAAAAAGTTATTCAAGAATATCTCTTTCTCCTATGTGCTTTCATCCCTAACCCTAACCCTAACCCTTCCGAAAGTCGGAGAAGCTCAAGGATGGTACCGATCGATGCGCGCTACCCCATTTAGTGGGGGTAGAGCCTACTTGCAAGTCTCTCCGACCTTCACAAAAAAAGTTATTCAAGAATATCTCTTTCTCCTATGTGCTTTCATCCCTAACCCTAACCCTAACCCTTCCGAAAGTCGGAGAAGCTCAAGGATGGTACCGATCGATGCGCGCTACCCCATTTAGTGGGGGTAGAGCCTACTTGCAAGTCTCTCCGACCTTCACAAAAAAAGTTATTCAAGAATATCTCCTCAGATTTGGGGGAATTTCGTCGGTCGACCTCTTCCGAAGGTCGTACAAGCTCGGGGATGGTACCAATCGATCCGCAGGACCCAAATTAGTCCAGATGCAACCACTTTCCAAGTCTCTCCGACCTTCACAAAAAAAGTTATTCAAGAATATCTCTTTCTCCTATGTGCTTTCATCCCTAACCCTAACCCTAACCCTTCCGAAAGTCGGAGAAGCTCAAGGATGGTACCGATCGATGCGCGCTACCCCATTTAGTGGGGGTAGAGCCTACTTGCAAGTCTCTCCGACCTTCACAAAAAACGTTATTCAAGAATATCTCTTTCTCCTATGTGCTTTCATCCCTAACCCTAACCCTAACCCTTCCGAAAGTCGGAGAAGCTCAAGGATGGTACCGATCGATGCGCGCTACCCCATTTAGTGGGGGTAGAGCCTACTTGCAAGTCTCTCCGACCTTCACAAAAAAAGTTATTCAAGAATATCTCTTTCTCCTATGTGCTTTCATCCCTAACCCTAACCCTAACCCTTCCGAAAGTCGGAGAAGCTCAAGGATGGTACCGATCGATGCGCGCTACCCCATTTAGTGGGGGTAGAGCCTACTTGCAAGTCTCTCCGACCTTCACAAAAAAAGTTATTCAAGAATATCTCCTCAGATTTGGGGGAATTTCGTCGGTCGACCTCTTCCGAAGGTCGTACAAGCTCGGGGATGGTACCAATCGATCCGCAGGACCCAAATTAGTCCAGATGCAACCACTTTCCAAGTCTCTCCGACCTTCACAAAAAAAGTTATTCAAGAATATCTCTTTCTCCTATGTGCTTTCATCCCTAACCCTAACCCTAACCCTTCCGAAAGTCGGAGAAGCTCAAGGATGGTACCGATCGATGCGCGCTACCCCATTTAGTGGGGGTAGAGCCTACTTGCAAGTCTCTCCGACCTTCACAAAAAATGTTATTCAAGAATATCTCTTTCTCCTATGTGCTTTCATCCCTAACCCTAACCCTAACCCTTCCGAAAGTCGGAGAAGCTCAAGGATGGTACCGATCGATGTGCGCTACCCCATTTAGTGGGGGTAGAGCCTACTTGCAAGTCTCTCCGACCTTCACAAAAAAAGTTATTCAAGAATATCTCTTTCTCCTATGTGCTTTCATCCCTAACCCTAACCCTAACCCTTCCGAAAGTCGGAGAAGCTCAAGGATGGTACCGATCGATGCGCGCTACCCCATTTAGTGGGGGTAGAGCCTACTTGCAAGTCTCTCCGACCTTCACAAAAAAAGTTATTCAAGAATATCTCCTCAGATTTGGGGGAATTTCGTCGGTCGACCTCTTCCGAAGGTCGTACAAGCTCGGGGATGGTACCAATCGATCCGCAGGACCCAAATTAGTCCAGATGCAACCACTTTCCACGTCTCTCCGACCTTCACAAAAAAAGTTATTCAAGAATATCTCTTTCTCCTATGTGCTTTCATCCCTAACCCTAACCCTAACCCTTCCGAAAGTCGGAGAAGCTCAAAGATGGTACCGATCGATGCGCGCTACCCCATTTAGTGGGGGTAGAGCCTACTTGCAAGTCTCTCCGACCTTCACAAAAAAAGTTATTCAAGAATATCTCTTTCTCCTATGTGCTTTCATCCCTAACCCTAACCCTAACCCTTCCGAAAGTCGGAGAAGCTCAAGGATGGTACCGATCGATGCGCGCTACCCCATTTAGTGGGGGTAGAGCCTACTTGCAAGTCTCTCCGACCTTCACAAAAAAAGTTATTCAAGAATATCTCCTCAGATTTGGGGGAATTTCGTCGGTCGACCTCTTCCGAAGGTCGTACAAGCTCGGGGATGGTACCAATCGATCCGCAGGACCCAAATTAGTCCAGATGCAACCACTTTCCAAGTCTCTCCGACCTTCACAAAAAAAGTTATTCAAGAATATCTCTTTCTCCTATGTGCTTTCATCCCTAACCCTAACCCTTCCGAAAGTCGGAGAAGCTCAAGGATGGTACCGATCGATGCGCGCTACCCCATTTAGTGGGGGTAGAGCCTACTTGCAAGTCTCTCCGACCTTCACAAAAAAAGTTATTCAAGAATATCTCTTTCTCCTATGTGCTTTCATCCCTAACCCTAACCCTAACCCTTCCGAAAGTCGGAGAAGCTCAAGGATGGTACCGATCGATGCGCGCTACCCCATTTAGTGGGGGTAGAGCCTACTTGCAAGTCTCTCCGACCTTCACAAAAAAAGTTATTCAAGAATATCTCTTTCTCCTATGTGCTTTCATCCCTAACCCTAACCCTAACCCTTCCGAAAGTCGGAGAAGCTCAAAGATGGTACCGATCGATGCGCGCTACCCCATTTAGTGGGGGTAGAGCCTACTTGCAAGTCTCTCCGACCTTCACAAAAAAAGTTATTCAAGAATATCTCCTCAGATTTGGGGGAATTTCGTCGGTCGACCTCTTCCGAAGGTCGTACAAGCTCGGGGATGGTACCAATCGATCCGCAGGACCCAAATTAGTCCAGATGCAACCACTTTCCAAGTCTCTCCGACCTTCACAAAAAAAGTTATTCAAGAATATCTCTTTCTCCTATGTGCTTTCATCCCTAACCCTAACCCTAACCCTTCCGAAAGTCGGAGAAGCTCAAGGATGGTACCGATCGATGCGCGCTACCCCATTTAGTGGGGGTAGAGCCTACTTGCAAGTCTCTCCGACCTTCACAAAAAAAGTTATTCAAGAATATCTCTTTCTCCTATGTGCTTTCATCCCTAACACTAACCCTAACCCTTCCGAAAGTCGGAGAAGCTCAAGGATGGTACCGATCGATGCGCGCTACCCCATTTAGTGGGGGTAGAGCCTACTTGCAAGTCTCTCCGACCTTCACAAAAAAAGTTATTCAAGAATATCTCCTCAGATTTGGGGGAATTTCGTCGGTCGACCTCTTCCGAAGGTCGTACAAGCTCGGGGATGGTACCAATCGATCTGCAGGACCCAAATTAGTCCAGATGCAACCACTTTCCAAGTCTCTCCGACCTTCATAAAAAAAGTTATTCAAGAATATCTCTTTCTCCTATGTGCTTTCATCCCTAACCCTAACCCTTCCGAAAGTCGGAGAAGCTCAAAGATGGTACCGATCGATGCGCGCTACCCCATTTAGTGGGGGTAGAGCCTACTTGCAAGTCTCTCCGACCTTCACAAAAAAAGTTATTCAAGAATATCTCTTTCTCCTATGTGCTTTCATCCCTAACCCTAACCCTAACCCTTCCGAAAGTCGGAGAAGCTCAAGGATGGTACCGATCGATGCGCGCTACCCCATTTAGTGGGGGTAGAGCCTACTTGCAAGTCTCTCCGACCTTCACAAAAAAAGTTATTCAAGAATATCTCTTTCTCCTATGTGCTTTCATCCCTAACCCTAACCCTAACCCTTCCGAAAGTCGGAGAAGCTCAAGGATGGTACCGATCGATGCGCGCTACCCCATTTAGTGGGGGTAGAGCCTACTTGCAAGTCTCTCCGACCTTCACAAAAAAAGTTATTCAAGAATATCTCTTTCTCCTATGTGCTTTCATCCCTAACCCTAACCCTAACCCTTCCGAAAGTCGGAGAAGCTCAAGGATGGTACCGATCGATGCGCGCTACCCCATTTAGTGGGGGTAGAGCCTACTTGCAAGTCTCTCCGACCTTCACAAAAAAAGTTATTCAAGAATATCTCTTTCTCCTATGTGCTTTCATCCCTAACCCTAACCCTAACCCTTCCGAAAGTCGGAGAAGCTCAAAGATGGTACCGATCGATGCGCGCTACCCCATTTAGTGGGGGTAGAGCCTACTTGCAAGTCTCTCCGACCTTCACAAAAAAAGTTATTCAAGAATATCTCCTCAGATTTGGGGGAATTTCGTCGGTCGACCTCTTCCGAAGGTCGTACAAGCTCGGGGATGGTACCAATCGATCCGCAGGACCCAAATTAGTCCAGATGCAACCACTTTCCAAGTCTCTCCGACCTTCACAAAAAAAGTTATTCAAGAATATCTCTTTCTCCTATGTGCTTTCATCCCTAACCCTAACCCTAACCCTTCCGAAAGTCGGAGAAGCTCAAGGATGGTACCGATCGATGCGCGCTACCCCATTTAGTGGGGGTAGAGCCTACTTGCAAGTCTCTCCGACCTTCACAAAAAAAGTTATTCAAGAATATCTCTTTCTCCTATGTGCTTTCATCCCTAACCCTAACCCTAACCCTTCCGAAAGTCGGAGAAGCTCAAGGATGGTACCGATCGATGCGCGCTACCCCATTTAGTGGGGGTAGAGCCTACTTGCAAGTCTCTCCGACCTTCACAAAAAAAGTTATTCAAGAATATCTCTTTCTCCTATGTGCTTTCATCCCTAACCCTAACCCTAACCCTTCCGAAAGTCGGAGAAGCTCAAGGATGGTACCGATCGATGCGCGCTACCCCATTTAGTGGGGGTAGAGCCTACTTGCAAGTCTCTCCGACCTTCACAAAAAAAGTTATTCAAGAATATCTCTTTCTCCTATGTGCTTTCATCCCTAACCCTAACCCTAACCCTTCCGAAAGTCGGAGAAGCTCAAAGATGGTACCGATCGATGCGCGCTACCCCATTTAGTGGGGGTAGAGCCTACTTGCAAGTCTCTCCGACCTTCACAAAAAAAGTTATTCAAGAATATCTCCTCAGATTTGGGGGAATTTCGTCGGTCGACCTCTTCCGAAGGTCGTACAAGCTCGGGGATGGTACCAATCGATCCGCAGGACCCAAATTAGTCCAGATGCAACCACTTTCCAAGTCTCTCCGACCTTCACAAAAAAAGTTATTCAAGAATATCTCTTTCTCCTATGTGCTTTCATCCCTAACCCTAACCCTAACCCTTCCGAAAGTCGGAGAAGCTCAAGGATGGTACCGATCGATGCGCGCTACCCCATTTAGTGGGGGTAGAGCCTACTTGCAAGTCTCTCCGACCTTCACAAAAAAAGTTATTCAAGAATATCTCTTTCTCCTATGTGCTTTCATCCCTAACCCTAACCCTAACCCTTCCGAAAGTCGGAGAAGCTCAAGGATGGTACCGATCGATGCGCGCTACCCCATTTAGTGGGAGTAGAGCCTACTTGCAAGTCTCTCCGACCTTCACAAAAAAAGTTATTCAAGAATATCTCTTTCTCCTATGTGCTTTCATCCCTAACCCTAACCCTAACCCTTCCGAAAGTCGGAGAAGCTCAAGGATGGTACCGATCGATGCGCGCTACCCCATTTAGTGGGGGTAGAGCCTACTTGCAAGTCTCTCCGACCTTCACAAAAAAAGTTATTCAAGAATATCTCCTCAGATTTGGGGGAATTTCGTCGGTCGACCTCTTCCGAAGGTCGTACAAGCTCGGGGATGGTACCAATCGATCCGCAGGACCCAAATTAGTCCAGATGCAACCACTTTCCAAGTCTCTCCGACCTTCACAAAAAAAGTTATTCAAGAATATCTCTTTCTCCTATGTGCTTTCATCCCTAACCCTAACCCTAACCCTTCCGAAAGTCGGAGAAGCTCAAGGATGGTACCGATCGATGCGCGCTACCCCATTTAGTGGGGGTAGAGCCTACTTGCAAGTCTCTCCGACCTTCACAAAAAAAGTTATTCAAGAATATCTCTTTCTCCTATGTGCTTTCATCCCTAACCCTAACCCTAACCCTTCCGAAAGTCGGAGAAGCTCAAGGATGGTACCGATCGATGCGCGCTACCCCATTTAGTGGGGGTAGAGCCTACTTGCAAGTCTCTCCGACCTTCACAAAAAAAGTTATTCAAGAATATCTCCTCAGATTTGGGGGAATTTCGTCGGTCGACCTCTTCCGAAGGTCGTACAAGCTCGGGGATGGTACCAATCGATCTGCAGGACCCAAATTAGTCCAGATGCAACCACTTTCCAAGTCTCTCCGACCTTCATAAAAAAAGTTATTCAAGAATATCTCTTTCTCCTATGTGCTTTCATCCCTAACCCTAACCCTTCCGAAAGTCGGAGAAGCTCAAAGATGGTACCGATCGATGCGCGCTACCCCATTTAGTGGGGGTAGAGCCTACTTGCAAGTCTCTCCGACCTTCACAAAAAAAGTTATTCAAGAATATCTCTTTCTCCTATGTGCTTTCATCCCTAACCCTAACCCTAACCCTTCCGAAAGTCGGAGAAGCTCAAGGATGGTACCGATCGATGCGCGCTACCCCATTTAGTGGGGGTAGAGCCTACTTGCAAGTCTTTCCGACCTTCACAAAAAAAGTTATTCAAGAATATCTCTTTCTCCTATGTGCTTTCATCCCTAACCCTAACCCTAACCCTTCCGAAAGTCGGAGAAGCTCAAGGATGGTACCGATCGATGCGCGCTACCCCATTTAGTGGGGGTAGAGCCTACTTGCAAGTCTCTCCGACCTTCACAAAAAAAGTTATTCAAGAATATCTCTTTCTCCTATGTGCTTTCATCCCTAACCCTAACCCTAACCCTTCCGAAAGTCGGAGAAGCTCAAGGATGGTACCGATCGATGCGCGCTACCCCATTTAGTGGGGGTAGAGCCTACTTGCAAGTCTCTCCGACCTTCACAAAAAAAGTTATTCAAGAATATCTCTTTCTCCTATGTGCTTTCATCCCTAACCCTAACCCTAACCCTTCCGAAAGTCGGAGAAGCTCAAAGATGGTACCGATCGATGCGCGCTACCCCATTTAGTGGGGGTAGAGCCTACTTGCAAGTCTCTCCGACCTTCACAAAAAAAGTTATTCAAGAATATCTCCTCAGATTTGGGGGAATTTCGTCGGTCGACCTCTTCCGAAGGTCGTACAAGCTCGGGGATGGTACCAATCGATCCGCAGGACCCAAATTAGTCCAGATGCAACCACTTTCCAAGTCTCTCCGACCTTCACAAAAAAAGTTATTCAAGAATATCTCTTTCTCCTATGTGCTTTCATCCCTAACCCTAACCCTAACCCTTCCGAAAGTCGGAGAAGCTCAAGGATGGTACCGATCGATGCGCGCTACCCCATTTAGTGGGGGTAGAGCCTACTTGCAAGTCTCTCCGACCTTCACAAAAAAAGTTATTCAAGAATATCTCTTTCTCCTATGTGCTTTCATCCCTAACCCTAACCCTAACCCTTCCGAAAGTCGGAGAAGCTCAAGGATGGTACCGATCGATGAGCGCTACCCCATTTAGTGGGGGTAGAGCCTACTTGCAAGTCTCTCCGACCTTCACAAAAAAAGTTATTCAAGAATATCTCTTTCTCCTATGTGCTTTCATCCCTAACCCTAACCCTAACCCTTCCGAAAGTCGGAGAAGCTCAAGGATGGTACCGATCGATGCGCGCTACCCCATTTAGTGGGGGTAGAGCCTACTTGCAAGTCTCTCCGACCTTCACAAAAAAAGTTATTCAAGAATATCTCTTTCTCCTATGTGCTTTCATCCCTAACCCTAACCCTAACCCTTCCGAAAGTCGGAGAAGCTCAAGGATGGTACCGATCGATGCGCGCTACCCCATTTAGTGGGGGTAGAGCCTACTTGCAAGTCTCTCCGACCTTCACAAAAAAAGTTATTCAAGAATATCTCCTCAGATTTGGGGGAATTTCGTCGGTCGACCTCTTCCGAAGGTCGTACAAGCTCGGGGATGGTACCAATCGATCCGCAGGACCCAAATTAGTCCAGATGCAACCACTTTCCAAGTCTCTCCGACCTTCACAAAAAAAGTTATTCAAGAATATCTCTTTCTCCTATGTGCTTTCATCCCTAACCCTAACCCTTCCGAAAGTCGGAGAAGCTCAAGGATGGTACCGATCGATGCGCGCTACCCCATTTAGTGGGGGTAGAGCCTACTTGCAAGTCTCTCCGACCTTCACAAAAAAAGTTATTCAAGAATATCTCTTTCTCCTATGTGCTTTCATCCCTAACCCTAACCCTAACCCTTCCGAAAGTCGGAGAAGCTCAAGGATGGTACCGATCGATGCGCGCTACCCCATTTAGTGGGGGTAGAGCCTACTTGCAAGTCTCTCCGACCTTCACAAAAAAAGTTATTCAAGAATATCTCTTTCTCCTATGTGCTTTCATCCCTAACCCTAACCCTAACCCTTCCGAAAGTCGGAGAAGCTCAAAGATGGTACCGATCGATGCGCGCTACCCCATTTAGTGGGGGTAGAGCCTACTTGCAAGTCTCTCCGACCTTCACAAAAAAAGTTATTCAAGAATATCTCCTCAGATTTGGGGGAATTTCGTCGGTCGACCTCTTCCGAAGGTCGTACAAGCTCGGGGATGGTACCAATCGATCCGCAGGACCCAAATTAGTCCAGATGCAACCACTTTCCAAGTCTCTCCGACCTTCACAAAAAAAGTTATTCAAGAATATCTCTTTCTCCTATGTGCTTTCATCCCTAACCCTAACCCTAACCCTTCCGAAAGTCGGAGAAGCTCAAGGATGGTACCGATCGATGCGCGCTACCCCATTTAGTGGGGGTAGAGCCTACTTGCAAGTCTCTCCGACCTTCACAAAAAAAGTTATTCAAGAATATCTCTTTCTCCTATGTGCTTTCATCCCTAACCCTAACCCTAACCCTTCCGAAAGTCGGAGAAGCTCAAGGATGGTACCGATCGATGCGCGCTACCCCATTTAGTGGGAGTAGAGCCTACTTGCAAGTCTCTCCGACCTTCACAAAAAAAGTTATTCAAGAATATCTCCTCAGATTTGGGGGAATTTCGTCGGTCGACCTCTTCCGAAGGTCGTACAAGCTCGGGGATGGTACCAATCGATCTGCAGGACCCAAATTAGTCCAGATGCAACCACTTTCCAAGTCTCTCCGACCTTCATAAAAAAAGTTATTCAAGAATATCTCTTTCTCCTATGTGCTTTCATCCCTAACCCTAACCCTTCCGAAAGTCGGAGAAGCTCAAAGATGGTACCGATCGATGCGCGCTACCCCATTTAGTGGGGGTAGAGCCTACTTGCAAGTCTCTCCGACCTTCACAAAAAAAGTTATTCAAGAATATCTCTTTCTCCTATGTGCTTTCATCCCTAACCCTAACCCTAACCCTTCCGAAAGTCGGAGAAGCTCAAGGATGGTACCGATCGATGCGCGCTACCCCATTTAGTGGGGGTAGAGCCTACTTGCAAGTCTCTCCGACCTTCACAAAAAAAGTTATTCAAGAATATCTCTTTCTCCTATGTGCTTTCATCCCTAACCCTAACCCTAACCCTTCCGAAAGTCGGAGAAGCTCAAGGATGGTACCGATCGATGCGCGCTACCCCATTTAGTGGGGGTAGAGCCTACTTGCAAGTCTCTCCGACCTTCACAAAAAAAGTTATTCAAGAATATCTCCTCAGATTTGGGGGAATTTCGTCGGTCGACCTCTTCCGAAGGTCGTACAAGCTCGGGGATGGTACCAATCGATCTGCAGGACCCAAATTAGTCCAGATGCAACCACTTTCCAAGTCTCTCCGACCTTCATAAAAAAAGTTATTCAAGAATATCTCTTTCTCCTATGTGCTTTCATCCCTAACCCTAACCCTTCCGAAAGTCGGAGAAGCTCAAAGATGGTACCGATCGATGCGCGCTACCCCATTTAGTGGGGGTAGAGCCTACTTGCAAGTCTCTCCGACCTTCACAAAAAAAGTTATTCAAGAATATCTCTTTCTCCTATGTGCTTTCATCCCTAACCCTAACCCTAACCCTTCCGAAAGTCGGAGAAGCTCAAGGATGGTACCGATCGATGCGCGCTACCCCATTTAGTGGGGGTAGAGCCTACTTGCAAGTCTCTCCGACCTTCACAAAAAAAGTTATTCAAGAATATCTCTTTCTCCTATGTGCTTTCATCCCTAACCCTAACCCTAACCCTTCCGAAAGTCGGAGAAGCTCAAGGATGGTACCGATCGATGCGCGCTACCCCATTTAGTGGGGGTAGAGCCTACTTGCAAGTCTCTCCGACCTTCACAAAAAAAGTTATTCAAGAATATCTCTTTCTCCTATGTGCTTTCATCCCTAACCCTAACCCTAACCCTTCCGAAAGTCGGAGAAGCTCAAGGATGGTACCGATCGATGCGCGCTACCCCATTTAGTGGGGGTAGAGCCTACTTGCAAGTCTCTCCGACCTTCACAAAAAAAGTTATTCAAGAATATCTCTTTCTCCTATGTGCTTTCATCCCTAACCCTAACCCTAACCCTTCCGAAAGTCGGAGAAGCTCAAAGATGGTACCGATCGATGCGCGCTACCCCATTTAGTGGGGGTAGAGCCTACTTGCAAGTCTCTCCGACCTTCACAAAAAAAGTTATTCAAGAATATCTCCTCAGATTTGGGGGAATTTCGTCGGTCGACCTCTTCCGAAGGTCGTACAAGCTCGGGGATGGTACCAATCGATCCGCAGGACCCAAATTAGTCCAGATGCAACCACTTTCCAAGTCTCTCCGACCTTCACAAAAAAAGTTATTCAAGAATATCTCTTTCTCCTATGTGCTTTCATCCCTAACCCTAACCCTAACCCTTCCGAAAGTCGGAGAAGCTCAAGGATGGTACCGATCGATGCGCGCTACCCCATTTAGTGGGGGTAGAGCCTACTTGCAAGTCTCTCCGACCTTCACAAAAAAAGTTATTCAAGAATATCTCTTTCTCCTATGTGCTTTCATCCCTAACCCTAACCCTAACCCTTCCGAAAGTCGGAGAAGCTCAAGGATAGTACCGATCGATGCGCGCTACCCCATTTAGTGGGGGTAGAGCCTACTTGCAAGTCTCTCCGACCTTCACAAAAAAAGTTATTCAAGAATATCTCCTCAGATTTGGGGGAATTTCGTCGGTCGACCTCTTCCGAAGGTCGTACAAGCTCGGGGATGGTACCAATCGATCTGCAGGACCCAAATTAGTCCAGATGCAACCACTTTCCAAGTCTCTCCGACCTTCATAAAAAAAGTTATTCAAGAATATCTCTTTCTCCTATGTGCTTTCATCCCTAACCCTAACCCTTCCGAAAGTCGGAGAAGCTCAAAGATGGTACCGATCGATGCGCGCTACCCCATTTAGTGGGGGTAGAGCCTACTTGCAAGTCTCTCCGACCTTCACAAAAAAAGTTATTCAAGAATATCTCTTTCTCCTATGTGCTTTCATCCCTAACCCTAACCCTAACCCTTCCGAAAGTCGGAGAAGCTCAAGGATGGTACCGATCGATGCGCGCTACCCCATTTAGTGGGGGTAGAGCCTACTTGCAAGTCTCTCCGACCTTCACAAAAAAAGTTATTCAAGAATATCTCCTCAGATTTGGGGGAATTTCGTCGGTCGACCTCTTCCGAAGGTCGTACAAGCTCGGGGATGGTACCAATCGATCTGCAGGACCCAAATTAGTCCAGATGCAACCACTTTCCAAGTCTCTCCGACCTTCATAAAAAAAGTTATTCAAGAATATCTCTTTCTCCTATGTGCTTTCATCCCTAACCCTAACCCTTCCGAAAGTCGGAGAAGCTCAAAGATGGTACCGATCGATGCGCGCTACCCCATTTAGTGGGGGTAGAGCCTACTTGCAAGTCTCTCCGACCTTCACAAAAAAAGTTATTCAAGAATATCTCTTTCTCCTATGTGCTTTCATCCCTAACCCTAACCCTAACCCTTCCGAAAGTCGGAGAAGCTCAAGGATGGTACCGATCGATGCGCGCTACCCCATTTAGTGGGGGTAGAGCCTACTTGCAAGTCTCTCCGACCTTCACAAAAAAAGTTATTCAAGAATATCTCTTTCTCCTATGTGCTTTCATCCCTAACCCTAACCCTAACCCTTCCGAAAGTCGGAGAAGCTCAAGGATGGTACCGATCGATGCGCGCTACCCCATTTAGTGGGGGTAGAGCCTACTTGCAAGTCTCTCCGACCTTCACAAAAAAAGTTATTCAAGAATATCTCTTTCTCCTATGTGCTTTCATCCCTAACCCTAACCCTAACCCTTCCGAAAGTCGGAGAAGCTCAAGGATGGTACCGATCGATGCGCGCTACCCCATTTAGTGGGGGTAGAGCCTACTTGCAAGTCTCTCCGACCTTCACAAAAAAAGTTATTCAAGAATATCTCTTTCTCCTATGTGCTTTCATCCCTAACCCTAACCCTAACCCTTCCGAAAGTCGGAGAAGCTCAAAGATGGTACCGATCGATGCGCGCTACCCCATTTAGTGGGGGTAGAGCCTACTTGCAAGTCTCTCCGACCTTCACAAAAAAAGTTATTCAAGAATATCTCCTCAGATTTGGGGGAATTTCGTCGGTCGACCTCTTCCGAAGGTCGTACAAGCTCGGGGATGGTACCAATCGATCCGCAGGACCCAAATTAGTCCAGATGCAACCACTTTCCAAGTCTCTCCGACCTTCACAAAAAAAGTTATTCAAGAATATCTCTTTCTCCTATGTGCTTTCATCCCTAACCCTAACCCTAACCCTTCCGAAAGTCGGAGAAGCTCAAGGATGGTACCGATCGATGCGCGCTACCCCATTTAGTGGGGGTAGAGCCTACTTGCAAGTCTCTCCGACCTTTACAAAAAAAGTTATTCAAGAATATCTCTTTCTCCTATGTGCTTTCATCCCTAACCCTAACCCTTCCGAAAGTCGGAGAAGCTCAAGGATGGTACCGATCGATGCGCGCTACCCCATTTAGTGGGGGTAGAGCCTACTTGCAAGTCTCTCCGACCTTCACAAAAAAAGTTATTCAAGAATATCTCTTTCTCCTATGTGCTTTCATCCCTAACCCTAACCCTAACCCTTCCGAAAGTCGGAGAAGCTCAAGGATGGTACCGATCGATGCGCGCTACCCCATTTAGTGGGGGTAGAGCCTACTTGCAAGTCTCTCCGACCTTCACAAAAAAAGTTATTCAAGAATATCTCTTTCTCCTATGTGCTTTCATCCCTAACCCTAACCCTAACCCTTCCGAAAGTCGGAGAAGCTCAAAGATGGTACCGATCGATGCGCGCTACCCCATTTAGTGGGGGTAGAGCCTACTTGCAAGTCTCTCCGACCTTCACAAAAAAAGTTATTCAAGAATATCTCCTCAGATTTGGGGGAATTTCGTCGGTCGACCTCTTCCGAAGGTCGTACAAGCTCGGGGATGGTACCAATCGATCTGCAGGACCCAAATTAGTCCAGATGCAACCACTTTCCAAGTCTCTCCGACCTTCACAAAAAAAGTTATTCAAGAATATCTCTTTCTCCTATGTGCTTTCATCCCTAACCCTAACCCTAACCCTTCCGAAAGTCGGAGAAGCTCAAGGATGGTACCGATCGATGCGCGCTACCCCATTTAGTGGGGGTAGAGCCTACTTGCAAGTCTCTCCGACCTTCACAAAAAAAGTTATTCAAGAATATCTCTTTCTCCTATGTGCTTTCATCCCTAACCCTAACCCTAACCCTTCCGAAAGTCGGAGAAGCTCAAGGATGGTACCGATCGATGCGCGCTACCCCATTTAGTGGGGGTAGAGCCTACTTGCAAGTCTCTCCGACCTTCACAAAAAAAGTTATTCAAGAATATCTCCTCAGATTTGGGGGAATTTCGTCGGTCGACCTCTTCCGAAGGTCGTACAAGCTCGGGGATGGTACCAATCGATCTGCAGGACCCAAATTAGTCCAGATGCAACCACTTTCCAAGTCTCTCCGACCTTCATAAAAAAAGTTATTCAAGAATATCTCTTTCTCCTATGTGCTTTCATCCCTAACCCTAACCCTTCCGAAAGTCGGAGAAGCTCAAAGATGGTACCGATCGATGCGCGCTACCCCATTTAGTGGGGGTAGAGCCTACTTGCAAGTCTCTCCGACCTTCACAAAAAAAGTTATTCAAGAATATCTCTTTCTCCTATGTGCTTTCATCCCTAACCCTAACCCTAACCCTTCCGAAAGTCGGAGAAGCTCAAGGATGGTACCGATCGATGCGCGCTACCCCATTTAGTGGGGGTAGAGCCTACTTGCAAGTCTCTCCGACCTTCACAAAAAAAGTTATTCAAGAATATCTCTTTCTCCTATGTGCTTTCATCCCTAACCCTAACCCTAACCCTTCCGAAAGTCGGAGAAGCTCAAGGATGGTACCGATCGATGCGCGCTACCCCATTTAGTGGGGGTAGAGCCTACTTGCAAGTCTCTCCGACCTTCACAAAAAAAGTTATTCAAGAATATCTCTTTCTCCTATGTGCTTTCATCCCTAACCCTAACCCTAACCCTTCCGAAAGTCGGAGAAGCTCAAAGATGGTACCGATCGATGCGCGCTACCCCATTTAGTGGGGGTAGAGCCTACTTGCAAGTCTCTCCGACCTTCACAAAAAAAGTTATTCAAGAATATCTCCTCAGATTTGGGGGAATTTCGTCGGTCGACCTCTTCCGAAGGTCGTACAAGCTCGGGGATGGTACCAATCGATCCGCAGGACCCAAATTAGTCCAGATGCAACCACTTTCCAAGTCTCTCCGACCTTCACAAAAAAAGTTATTCAAGAATATCTCTTTCTCCTATGTGCTTTCATCCCTAACACTAACCCTAACCCTTCCGAAAGTCGGAGAAGCTCAAGGATAGTACCGATCGATGCGCGCTACCCCATTTAGTGGGGGTAGAGCCTACTTGCAAGTCTCTCCGACCTTCACAAAAAAAGTTATTCAAGAATATCTCTTTCTCCTATGTGCTTTCATCCCTAACCCTAACCCTAACCCTTCCGAAAGTCGGAGAAGCTCAAGGATGGTACCGATCGATGCGCGCTACCCCATTTAGTGGGGGTAGAGCCTACTTGCAAGTCTCTCCGACCTTCACAAAAAAAGTTATTCAAGAATATCTCTTTCTCCTATGTGCTTTCATCCCTAACCCTAACCCTAACCCTTCCGAAAGTCGGAGAAGCTCAAAGATGGTACCGATCGATGCGCGCTACCCCATTTAGTGGGGGTAAAGCCTACTTGCAAGTCTCTCCGACCTTCACAAAAAAAGTTATTCAAGAATATCTCCTCAGATTTGGGGGAATTTCGTCGGTCGACCTCTTCCGAAGGTCGTACAAGCTCGGGGATGGTACCAATCGATCCGCAGGACCCAAATTAGTCCAGATGCAACCACTTTCCAAGTCTCTCCGACCTTCACAAAAAAAGTTATTCAAGAATATCTCTTTCTCCTATGTGCTTTCATCCCTAACCCTAACCCTAACCCTTCCGAAAGTCGGAGAAGCTCAAGGATGGTACCGATCGATGCGCGCTACCCCATTTAGTGGGGGTAGAGCCTACTTGCAAGTCTCTCCGACCTTCACAAAAAAAGTTATTCAAGAATATCTCTTTCTCCTATGTGCTTTCATCCCTAACCCTAACCCTAACCCTTCCGAAAGTCGGAGAAGCTCAAGGATGGTACCGATCGATGCGCGCTACCCCATTTAGTGGGGGTAGAGCCTACTTGCAAGTCTCTCCGACCTTCACAAAAAAAGTTATTCAAGAATATCTCCTCAGATTTGGGGGAATTTCGTCGGTCGACCTCTTCCGAAGGTCGTACAAGCTCGGGGATGGTACCAATCGATCTGCAGGACCCAAATTAGTCCAGATGCAACCACTTTCCAAGTCTCTCCGACCTTCACAAAAAAAGTTATTCAAGAATATCTCTTTCTCCTATGTGCTTTCATCCCTAACCCTAACCCTTCCGAAAGTCGGAGAAGCTCAAAAATGGTACCGATCGATGCGCGCTACCCCATTTAGTGGGGGTAGAGCCTACTTGCAAGTCTCTCCGACCTTCACAAAAAAAGTTATTCAAGAATATCTCTTTCTCCTATGTGCTTTCATCCCTAACCCTAACCCTAACCCTTCCGAAAGTCGGAGAAGCTCAAGGATGGTACCGATCGATGCGCGCTACCCCATTTAGTGGGGGTAGAGCCTACTTGCAAGTCTCTCCGACCTTCACAAAAAAAGTTATTCAAGAATATCTCCTCAGATTTGGGGGAATTTCGTCGGTCGACCTCTTCCGAAGGTCGTACAAGCTCGGGGATGGTACCAATCGATCCGCAGGACCCAAATTAGTCCAGATGCAACCACTTTCCAAGTCTCTCCGACCTTCACAAAAAAAGTTATTCAAGAATATCTCTTTCTCCTATGTGCTTTCATCCCTAACCCTAACCCTAACCCTTCCGAAAGTCGGAGAAGCTCAAGGATGGTACCGATCGATGCGCGCTACCCCATTTAGTGGGGGTAGAGCCTACTTGCAAGTCTCTCCGACCTTCACAAAAAAAGTTATTCAAGAATATCTCTTTCTCCTATGTGCTTTCATCCCTAACCCTAACCCTTCCGAAAGTCGGAGAAGCTCAAGGATGGTACCGATCGATGCGCGCTACCCCATTTAGTGGGGGTAGAGCCTACTTGCAAGTCTCTCCGACCTTCACAAAAAAAGTTATTCAAGAATATCTCTTTCTCCTATGTGCTTTCATCCCTAACCCTAACCCTAACCCTTCCGAAAGTTGGAGAAGCTCAAGGATGGTACCGATCGATGCGCGCTACCCCATTTAGTGGGGGTAGAGCCTACTTGCAAGTCTCTCCGACCTTCACAAAAAAAGTTATTCAAGAATATCTCCTCAGATTTGGGGGAATTTCGTCGGTCGACCTCTTCCGAAGGTCGTACAAGCTCAAGGATGGTACCAATCGATCCGCAGGACCCAAATTAGTCCAGATGCAACCACTTTCCAAGTCTCTCCGACCTTCACAAAAAAAGTTATTCAAGAATATCTCTTTCTCCTATGTGCTTTCATCCCTAACCCTAACCCTAACCCTTCCGAAAGTCGGAGAAGCTCAAGGATGGTACCGATCGATGCGCGCTACCCCATTTAGTGGGGGTAGAGCCTACTTGCAAGTCTCTCCGACCTTCACAAAAAAAGTTATTCAAGAATATCTCCTCAGATTTGGGGGAATTTCGTCGGTCGACCTCTTCCGAAGGTCGTACAAGCTCGGGGATGGTACCAATCGATCCGCAGGACCCAAATTAGTCCAGATGCAACCACTTTCCAAGTCTCTCCGAACTTCACAAAAAAAGTTATTCAAGAATATCTCTTTCTCCTATGTGCTTTCATCCCTAACCCTAACCCTAACCCTTCCGAAAGTCGGAGAAGCTCAAGGATGGTACCGATCGATGCGCGCTACCCCATTTAGTGGGGGTAGAGCCTACTTGCAAGTCTCTCCGACCTTCACAAAAAAAGTTATTCAAGAATATCTCTTTCTCCTATGTGCTTTCATCCCTAACCCTAACCCTAACCCTTCCGAAAGTCGGAGAAGCTCAAGGATGGTACCGATCGATGCGCGCTACCCCATTTAGTGGGGGTAGAGCCTACTTGCAAGTCTCTCCGACCTTCACAAAAAAAGTTATTCAAGAATATCTCCTCAGATTTGGGGGAATTTCGTCGGTCGACCTCTTCCGAAGGTCGTACAAGCTCGGGGATGGTACCAATCGATCTGCAGGACCCAAATTAGTCCAGATGCAACCACTTTCCAAGTCTCTCCGACCTTCACAAAAAAAGTTATTCAAGAATATCTCTTTCTCCTATGTGCTTTCATCCCTAACCCTAACCCTTCCGAAAGTCGGAGAAGCTCAAAAATGGTACCGATCGATGCGCGCTACCCCATTTAGTGGGGGTAGAGCCTACTTGCAAGTCTCTCCGACCTTCACAAAAAAAGTTATTCAAGAATATCTCTTTCTCCTATGTGCTTTCATCCCTAACCCTAACCCTAACCCTTCCGAAAGTCGGAGAAGCTCAAGGATGGTACCGATCGATGCGCGCTACCCCATTTAGTGGGGGTAGAGCCTACTTGCAAGTCTCTCCGACCTTCACAAAAAAAGTTATTCAAGAATATCTCCTCAGATTTGGGGGAATTTCGTCGGTCGACCTCTTCCGAAGGTCGTACAAGCTCGGGGATGGTACCAATCGATCCGCAGGACCCAAATTAGTCCAGATGCAACCACTTTCCAAGTCTCTCCGACCTTCACAAAAAAAGTTATTCAAGAATATCTCTTTCTCCTATGTGCTTTCATCCCTAACCCTAACCCTAACCCTTCCGAAAGTCGGAGAAGCTCAAGGATGGTACCGATCGATGCGCGCTACCCCATTTAGTGGGGGTAGAGCCTACTTGCAAGTCTCTCCGACCTTCACAAAAAAAGTTATTCAAGAATATCTCTTTCTCCTATGTGCTTTCATCCCTAACCCTAACCCTTCCGAAAGTCGGAGAAGCTCAAGGATGGTACCGATCGATGCGCGCTACCCCATTTAGTGGGGGTAGAGCCTACTTGCAAGTCTCTCCGACCTTCACAAAAAAAGTTATTCAAGAATATCTCTTTCTCCTATGTGCTTTCATCCCTAACCCTAACCCTAACCCTTCCGAAAGTCGGAGAAGCTCAAGGATGGTACCGATCGATGCGCGCTACCCCATTTAGTGGGGGTAGAGCCTACTTGCAAGTCTCTCCGACCTTCACAAAAAAAGTTATTCAAGAATATCTCCTCAGATTTGGGGGAATTTCGTCGGTCGACCTCTTCCGAAGGTCGTACAAGCTCGGGGATGGTACCAATCGATCCGCAGGACCCAAATTAGTCCAGATGCAACCACTTTCCAAGTCTCTCCGACCTTCACAAAAAAAGTTATTCAAGAATATCTCTTTCTCCTATGTGCTTTCATCCCTAACCCTAACCCTAACCCTTCCGAAAGTCGGAGAAGCTCAAGGATGGTACCGATCGATGCGCGCTACCCCATTTAGTGGGGGTAGAGCCTACTTGCAAGTCTCTCCGACCTTCACAAAAAAAGTTATTCAAGAATATCTCTTTCTCCTATGTGCTTTCATCCCTAACCCTAACCCTAACCCTTCCGAAAGTCGGAGAAGCTCAAAGATGGTACCGATCGATGCGCGCTACCCCATTTAGTGGGGGTAGAGCCTACTTGCAAGTCTCTCCGACCTTCACAAAAAAAGTTATTCAAGAATATCTCCTCAGATTTGGGGGAATTTCGTCGGTCGACCTCTTCCGAAGGTCGTACAAGCTCGGGGATGGTACCAATCGATCTGCAGGACCCAAATTAGTCCAGATGCAACCACTTTCCAAGTCTCTCCGACCTTCACAAAAAAAGTTATTCAAGAATATCTCTTTCTCCTATGTGCTTTCATCCCTAACCCTAACCCTTCCGAAAGTCGGAGAAGCTCAAAGATGGTACCGATCGATGCGCGCTACCCCATTTAGTAGGGGTAGAGCCTACTTGCAAGTCTCTCCGACCTTCACAAAAAAAGTTATTCAAGAATATCTCTTTCTCCTATGTGCTTTCATCCCTAACCCTAACCCTAACCCTTCCGAAAGTCGGAGAAGCTCAAGGATGGTACCGATCGATGCGCGCTACCCCATTTAGTGGGGGTAGAGCCTACTTGCAAGTCTCTCCGACCTTCACAAAAAAAGTTATTCAAGAATATCTCCTCAGATTTGGGGGAATTTCGTCGGTCGACCTCTTCCGAAGGTCGTACAAGCTCGGGGATGGTACCAATCGATCTGCAGGACCCAAATTAGTCCAGATGCAACCACTTTCCAAGTCTCTCCGACCTTCACAAAAAAAGTTATTCAAGAATATCTCTTTCTCCTATGTGCTTTCATCCCTAACCCTAACCCTTCCGAAAGTCGGAGAAGCTCAAAGATGGTACCGATCGATGCGCGCTACCCCATTTAGTGGGGGTAGAGCCTACTTGCAAGTCTCTCCGACCTTCACAAAAAAAGTTATTCAAGAATATCTCTTTCTCCTATGTGCTTTCATCCCTAACCCTAACCCTAACCCTTCCGAAAGTCGGAGAAGCTCAAGGATGGTACCGATCGATGCGCGCTACCCCATTTAGTGGGGGTAGAGCCTACTTGCAAGTCTCTCCGACCTTCACAAAAAAAGTTATTCAAGAATATCTCCTCAGATTTGGGGGAATTTCGTCGGTCGACCTCTTTCGAAGGTCGTACAAGCTCGGGGATGGTACCAATCGATCCGCAGGACCCAAATTAGTCCAGATGCAACCACTTTCCAAGTCTCTCCGACCTTCACAAAAAAAGTTATTCAAGAATATCTCTTTCTCCTATGTGCTTTCATCCCTAACCCTAACCCTTCCGAAAGTCGGAGAAGCTCAAGGATGGTACCGATCGATGCGCGCTACCCCATTTAGTGGGGGTAGAGCCTACTTGCAAGTCTCTCCGACCTTCACAAAAAAAGTTATTCAAGAATATCTCTTTCTCCTATGTGCTTTCATCCCTAACCCTAACCCTAACCCTTCCGAAAGTCGGAGAAGCTCAAGGATGGTACCGATCGATGCGCGCTACCCCATTTAGTGGGGGTAGAGCCTACTTGCAAGTCTCTCCGACCTTCACAAAAAAAGTTATTCAAGAATATCTCCTCAGATTTGGGGGAATTTCGTCGGTCGACCTCTTCCAAAGGTCGTACAAGCTCGGGGATGGTACCAATCGATCTGCAGGACCCAAATTAGTCCAGATGCAACCACTTTCCAAGTCTCTCCGACCTTCACAAAAAAAGTTATTCAAGAATATCTCTTTCTCCTATGTGCTTTCATCCCTAACCCTAACCCTTCCGAAAGTCGGAGAAGCTCAAAAATGGTACCGATCGATGCGCGCTACCCCATTTAGTGGGGGTAGAGCCTACTTGCAAGTCTCTCCGACCTTCACAAAAAAAGTTATTCAAGAATATCTCTTTCTCCTATGTGCTTTCATCCCTAACCCTAACCCTAACCCTTCCGAAAGTCGGAGAAGCTCAAGGATGGTACCGATCGATGCGCGCTACCCCATTTAGTGGGGGTAGAGCCTACTTGCAAGTCTCTCCGACCTTCACAAAAAAAGTTATTCAAGAATATCTCCTCAGATTTGGGGGAATTTCGTCGGTCGACCTCTTTCGAAGGTCGTACAAGCTCGGGGATGGTACCAATCGATCCGCAGGACCCAAATTAGTCCAGATGCAACCACTTTCCAAGTCTCTCCGACCTTCACAAAAAAAGTTATTCAAGAATATCTCTTTCTCCTATGTGCTTTCATCCCTAACCCTAACCCTTCCGAAAGTCGGAGAAGCTCAAGGATGGTACCGATCGATGCGCGCTACCCCATTTAGTGGGGGTAGAGCCTACTTGCAAGTCTCTCCGACCTTCACAAAAAAAGTTATTCAAGAATATCTCTTTCTCCTATGTGCTTTCATCCCTAACCCTAACCCTAACCCTTCCGAAAGTCGGAGAAGCTCAAGGATGGTACCGATCGATGCGCGCTACCCCATTTAGTGGGGGTAGAGCCTACTTGCAAGTCTCTCCGACCTTCACAAAAAAAGTTATTCAAGAATATCTCCTCAGATTTGGGGGAATTTCGTCGGTCGACCTCTTTCGAAGGTCGTACAAGCTCGGGGATGGTACCAATCGATCCGCAGGACCCAAATTAGTCCAGATGCAACCACTTTCCAAGTCTCTCCGACCTTCACAAAAAAAGTTATTCAAGAATATCTCTTTCTCCTATGTGCTTTCATCCCTAACCCTAACCCTTCCGAAAGTCGGAGAAGCTCAAGGATGGTACCGATCGATGCGCGCTACCCCATTTAGTGGGGGTAGAGCCTACTTGCAAGTCTCTCCGACCTTCACAAAAAAAGTTATTCAAGAATATCTCTTTCTCCTATGTGCTTTCATCCCTAACCCTAACCCTTCCGAAAGTCGGAGAAGCTCAAGGATGGTACCGATCGATGCGCGCTACCCCATTTAGTGGGGGTAGAGCCTACTTGCAAGTCTCTCCGACCTTCACAAAAAAAGTTATTCAAGAATATCTCTTTCTCCTATGTGCTTTCATCCCTAACCCTAACCCTAACCCTTCCGAAAGTCGGAGAAGCTCAAGGATGGTACCGATCGATGCGCGCTACCCCATTTAGTGGGGGTAGAGCCTACTTGCAAGTCTCTCCGACCTTCACAAAAAAAGTTATTCAAGAATATCTCCTCAGATTTGGGGGAATTTCGTCGGTCGACCTCTTTCGAAGGTCGTACAAGCTCGGGGATGGTACCAATCGATCCGCAGGACCCAAATTAGTCCAGATGCAACCACTTTCCAAGTCTCTCCGACCTTCACAAAAAAAGTTATTCAAGAATATCTCTTTCTCCTATGTGCTTTCATCCCTAACCCTAACCCTTCCGAAAGTCGGAGAAGCTCAAGGATGGTACCGATCGATGCGCGCTACCCCATTTAGTGGGGGTAGAGCCTACTTGCAAGTCTCTCCGACCTTCACAAAAAAAGTTATTCAAGAATATCTCTTTCTCCTATGTGCTTTCATCCCTAACCCTAACCCTAACCCTTCCGAAAGTCGGAGAAGCTCAAGGATGGTACCGATCGATGCGCGCTACCCCATTTAGTGGGGGTAGAGCCTACTTGCAAGTCTCTCCGACCTTCACAAAAAAAGTTATTCAAGAATATCTCCTCAGATTTGGGGGAATTTCGTCGGTCGACCTCTTCCAAAGGTCGTACAAGCTCGGGGATGGTACCAATCGATCTGCAGGACCCAAATTAGTCCAGATGCAACCACTTTCCAAGTCTCTCCGACCTTCACAAAAAAAGTTATTCAAGAATATCTCTTTCTCCTATGTGCTTTCATCCCTAACCCTAACCCTTCCGAAAGTCGGAGAAGCTCAAAAATGGTACCGATCGATGCGCGCTACCCCATTTAGTGGGGGTAGAGCCTACTTGCAAGTCTCTCCGACCTTCACAAAAAAAGTTATTCAAGAATATCTCTTTCTCCTATGTGCTTTCATCCCTAACCCTAACCCTAACCCTTCCGAAAGTCGGAGAAGCTCAAGGATGGTACCGATCGATGCGCGCTACCCCATTTAGTGGGGGTAGAGCCTACTTGCAAGTCTCTCCGACCTTCACAAAAAAAGTTATTCAAGAATATCTCTTTCTCCTATGTGCTTTCATCCCTAACCCTAACCCTAACCCTTCCGAAAGTCGGAGAAGCTCAAGGATGGTACCGATCGATGCGCGCTACCCCATTTAGTGGGGGTATAGCCTACTTGCAAGTCTCTCCGACCTTCACAAAAAAAGTTATTCAAGAATATCTCCTCAGATTTGGGGGAATTTCGTCGGTCGACCTCTTCCGAAGGTCGTACAAGCTCGGGGATGGTACCAATCGATCCGCAGGACCCAAATTAGTCCAGATGCAACCACTTTCCAAGTCTCTCCGACCTTCACAAAAAAAGTTATTCAAGAATATCTCTTTCTCCTATGTGCTTTCATCCCTAACCCTAACCCTAACCCTTCCGAAAGTCGGAGAAGCTCAAGGATGGTACCGATCGATGCGCGCTACCCCATTTAGTGGGGGTAGAGCCTACTTGCAAGTCTCTCCGACCTTCACAAAAAAAGTTATTCAAGAATATCTCTTTCTCCTATGTGCTTTCATCCCTAACCCTAACCCTAACCCTTCCGAAAGTCGGAGAAGCTCAAGGATGGTACCGATCGATGCGCGCTACCCCATTTAGTGGGGGTAGAGCCTACTTGCAAGTCTCTCCGACCTTCACAAAAAAAGTTATTCAAGAATATCTCTTTCTCCTATGTGCTTTCATCCCTAACCCTAACCCTAACCCTTCCGAAAGTCGGAGAAGCTCAAGGATGGTACCGATCGATGCGCGCTACCCCATTTAGTGGGGGTAGAGCCTACTTGCAAGTCTCTCCGACCTTCACAAAAAAAGTTATTCAAGAATATCTCCTCAGATTTGGGGGAATTTCGTCGGTCGACCTCTTTCGAAGGTCGTACAAGCTCGGGGATGGTACCAATCGATCCGCAGGACCCAAATTAGTCCAGATGCAACCACTTTCCAAGTCTCTCCGACCTTCACAAAAAAAGTTATTCAAGAATATCTCTTTCTCCTATGTGCTTTCATCCCTAACCCTAACCCTAACCCTTCCGAAAGTCGGAGAAGCTCAAGGATGGTACCGATCGATGCGCGCTACCCCATTTAGTGGGGGTAGAGCCTACTTGCAAGTCTCTCCGACCTTCACAAAAAAAGTTATTCAAGAATATCTCTTTCTCCTATGTGCTTTCATCCCTAACCCTAACCCTAACCCTTCCGAAAGTCGGAGAAGCTCAAGGATGGTACCGATCGATGCGCGCTACCCCATTTAGTGGGGGTAGAGCCTACTTGCAAGTCTCTCCGACCTTCACAAAAAAAGTTATTCAAGAATATCTCCTCAGATTTGGGGGAATTTCGTCGGTCGACCTCTTTCGAAGGTCGTACAAGCTCGGGGATGGTACCAATCGATCCGCAGGACCCAAATTAGTCCAGATGCAACCACTTTCCAAGTCTCTCCGACCTTCACAAAAAAAGTTATTCAAGAATATCTCTTTCTCCTATGTGCTTTCATCCCTAACCCTAACCCTAACCCTTCCGAAAGTCGGAGAAGCTCAAGGATGGTACCGATCGATGCGCGCTACCCCATTTAGTGGGGGTAGAGCCTACTTGCAAGTCTCTCCGACCTTCACAAAAAAAGTTATTCAAGAATATCTCTTTCTCCTATGTGCTTTCATCCCTAACCCTAACCCTAACCCTTCCGAAAGTCGGAGAAGCTCAAGGATGGTACCGATCGATGCGCGCTACCCCATTTAGTGGGGGTAGAGCCTACTTGCAAGTCTCTCCGACCTTCACAAAAAAAGTTATTCAAGAATATCTCCTCAGATTTGGGGGAATTTCGTCGGTCGACCTCTTTCGAAGGTCGTACAAGCTCGGGGATGGTACCAATCGATCCGCAGGACCCAAATTAGTCCAGATGCAACCACTTTCCAAGTCTCTCCGACCTTCACAAAAAAAGTTATTCAAGAATATCTCTTTCTCCTATGTGCTTTCATCCCTAACCCTAACCCTTCCGAAAGTTGGAGAAGCTCAAGGATGGTACCGATCGATGCGCGCTACCCCATTTAGTGGGGGTAAAGCCTACTTGCAAGTATCTCCGACCTTCACAAAAAAAGTTATTCAAGAATATCTCTTTCTCCTATGTGCTTTCATCCCTAACCCTAACCCTAACCCTTCCGAAAGTCGGAGAAGCTCAAGGATGGTACCGATCGATGCGCGCTACCCCATTTAGTGGGGGTAGAGCCTACTTGCAAGTCTCTCCGACCTTCACAAAAAAAGTTATTCAAGAATATCTCTTTCTCCTATGTGCTTTCATCCCTAACCCTAACCCTTCCGAAAGTTGGAGAAGCTCAAGGATGGTACCGATCGATGCGCGCTACCCCATTTAGTGGGGGTAGAGCCTACTTGCAAGTCTCTCCGACCTTCACAAAAAAAGTTATTCAAGAATATCTCCTCAGATTTGGGGGAATTTCGTCGGTCGACCTCTTCCGAAGGTCGTACAAGCTCGGGGATGGTACCAATCGATCCGCAGGACCCAAATTAGTCCAGATGCAACCACTTTCCAAGTCTCTCCGACCTTCACAAAAAAAGTTATTCAAGAATATCTCTTTCTCCTATGTGCTTTCATCCCTAACCCTAACCCTTCCGAAAGTCGGAGAAGCTCAAGGATGGTACCGATCGATGCGCGCTACCCCATTTAGTGGGGGTAGAGCCTACTTGCAAGTATCTCCGACCTTCACAAAAAAAGTTATTCAAGAATATCTCTTTCTCCTATGTGCTTTCATCCCTAACCCTAACCCTAACCCTTCCGAAAGTCGGAGAAGCTCAAGGATGGTACTGATCGATGCGCGCTACCCCATTTAGTGGGGGTAGAGCCTACTTGCAAGTCTCTCCGACCTTCACAAAAAAAGTTATTCAAGAATATCTCTTTCTCCTATGTGCTTTCATCCCTAACCCTAACCCTAACCCTTCCGAAAGTTGGAGAAGCTCAAGGATGGTACCGATCGATGCGCGCTACCCCATTTAGTGGGGGTAGAGCCTACTTGCAAGTCTCTCCGACCTTCACAAAAAAAGTTATTCAAGAATATCTCCTCAGATTTGGGGGAATTTCGTCGGTCGACCTCTTCCGAAGGTCGTACAAGCTCGGGGATGGTACCAATCGATCCGCAGGACCCAAATTAGTCCAGATGCAACCACTTTCCAAGTCTCTCCGACCTTCACAAAAAAAGTTATTCAAGAATATCTCTTTCTCCTATGTGCTTTCATCCCTAACCCTAACCCTTCCGAAAGTCGGAGAAGCTCAAGGATGGTACCGATCGATGCGCGCTACCCCATTTAGTGGGGGTAGAGCCTACTTGCAAGTATCTCCGACCTTCACAAAAAAAGTTATTCAAGAATATCTCTTTCTCCTATGTGCTTTCATCCCTAACCCTAACCCTAACCCTTCCGAAAGTCGGAGAAGCTCAAGGATGGTACTGATCGATGCGCGCTACCCCATTTAGTGGGGGTAGAGCCTACTTGCAAGTCTCTCCGACCTTCACAAAAAAAGTTATTCAAGAATATCTCTTTCTCCTATGTGCTTTCATCCCTAACCCTAACCCTAACCCTTCCGAAAGTTGGAGAAGCTCAAGGATGGTACCGATCGATGCGCGCTACCCCATTTAGTGGGGGTAGAGCCTACTTGCAAGTCTCTCCGACCTTCACAAAAAAAGTTATTCAAGAATATCTCCTCAGATTTGGGGGAATTTCGTCGGTCGACCTCTTCCGAAGGTCGTACAAGCTCGGGGATGGTACCAATCGATCCGCAGGACCCAAATTAGTCCAGATGCAACCACTTTCCAAGTCTCTCCGACATTCACAAAAAAAGTTATTCAAGAATATCTCTTTCTCCTATGTGCTTTCATCCCTAACCCTAACCCTAACCCTTCCGAAAGTTGGAGAAGCTCAAGGATGGTACCGATCGATGCGCGCTACCCCATTTAGTGGGGGTAGAGCCTACTTGCAAGTCTCTCCGACCTTCACAAAAAAAGTTATTCAAGAATATCTCCTCAGATTTGGGGGAATTTCGTCGGTCGACCTCTTCCAAAGGTCGTACAAGCTCGGGGATGGTACCAATCGATCCGCAGGACCCAAATTAGTCCAGATGCAACCACTTTCCAAGTCTCTCCGACCTTCACAAAAAAAGTTATTCAAGAATATCTCTTTCTCCTATGTGCTTTCATCCCTAACCCTAACCCTTCCGAAAGTCGGAGAAGCTCAAGGATGGTACCGATCGATGCGCGCTACCCCATTTAGTGGGGGTAGAGCCTACTTGCAAGTATCTCCGACCTTCACAAAAAAAGTTATTCAAGAATATCTCTTTCTCCTATGTGCTTTCATCCCTAACCCTAACCCTAACCCTTCCGAAAGTCGGAGAAGCTCAAGAATGGTACTGATCGATGCGCGCTACCCCATTTAGTGGGGGTAGAGCCTACTTGCAAGTCTCTCCGACCTTCACAAAAAAAGTTATTCAAGAATATCTCTTTCTCCTATGTGCTTTCATCCCTAACCCTAACCCTAACCCTTCCGAAAGTTGGAGAAGCTCAAGGATGGTACCGATCGATGCGCGCTACCCCATTTAGTGGGGGTAGAGCCTACTTGCAAGTCTCTCCGACCTTCACAAAAAAAGTTATTCAAGAATATCTCCTCAGATTTGGGGGAATTTCGTCGGTCGACCTCTTCCGAAGGTCGTACAAGCTCGGGGATGGTACCAATCGATCCGCAGGACCCAAATTAGTCCAGATGCAACCACTTTCCAAGTCTCTCCGACCTTCACAAAAAAAGTTATTCAAGAATATCTCTTTCTCCTATGTGCTTTCATCCCTAACCCTAACCCTAACCCTTCCGAAAGTCGGAGAAGCTCAAGGATGGTACCGATCGATGCGCGCTACCCCATTTAGTGGGGGTAGAGCCTACTTGCAAGTCTCTCCGACCTTCACAAAAAAAGTTATTCAAGAATATCTCTTTCTCCTATGTGCTTTCATCCCTAACCCTAACCCTAACCCTTCCGAAAGTCGGAGAAGCTCAAGGATGGTACCGATCGATGCGCGCTACCCCATTTAGTGGGGGTAGAGCCTACTTGCAAGTCTCTCCGACCTTCACAAAAAAAGTTATTCAAGAATATCTCTTTCTCCTATGTGCTTTCATCCCTAACCCTAACCCTTCCGAAAGTTGGAGAAGCTCAAGGATGGTACCGATCGATGCGCGCTACCCCATTTAGTGGGGGTAGAGCCTACTTGCAAGTCTCTCCGACCTTCACAAAAAAAGTTATTCAAGAATATCTCCTCAGATTTGGGGGAATTTCGTCGGTCGACCTCTTCCGAAGGTCGTACAAGCTCGGGGATGGTACCAATCGATCTGCAGGACCCAAATTAGTCCAGATGCAACCACTTTCCAAGTCTCTCCGACCTTCACAAAAAAAGTTATTCAAGAATATCTCTTTCTCCTATGTGCTTTCATCCCTAACCCTAACCCTAACCCTTCCGAAAGTCGGAGAAGCTCAAGGATGGTACCGATCGATGCGCGCTACCCCATTTAGTGGGGGTAGAGCCTACTTGCAAGTCTCTCCGACCTTCACAAAAAAAGTTATTCAAGAATATCTCTTTCTCCTATGTGCTTTCATCCCTAACCCTAACCCTAACCCTTCCGAAAGTCGGAGAAGCTCAAGGATGGTACCGATCGATGCGCGCTACCCCATTTAGTGGGGGTAGAGCCTACTTGCAAGTCTCTCCGACCTTCACAAAAAAAGTTATTCAAGAATATCTCTTTCTCCTAATTGGGGGAATTTCGTCGGTCGACCTCTTCCGAAGGTCGTACAAGCTCGGGGATGGTACCAATCGATCCGCAGGACCCAAATTAGTCCAGATGCAACCACTTTTCAAGTCTCTCCGACCTTCACAAAAAAAGTTATTCAAGAATATCTCTTTCTCCTATGTGCTTTCATCCCTAACCCTAACCCTTCCGAAAGTCGGAGAAGCTCAAGGATGGTACCGATCGATGCGCGCTACCCCATTTAGTGGGGGTAGAGCCTACTTGCAAGTATCTCCGACCTTCACAAAAAAAGTTATTCAAGAATATCTCTTTCTCCTATGTGCTTTCATCCCTAACCCTAACCCTAACCCTTCCGAAAGTCGGAGAAGCTCAAGGATGGTACCGATCGATGCGCGCTACCCCATTTAGTGGGGGTAGAGCCTACTTGCAAGTCTCTCCGACCTTCACAAAAAAAGTTATTCAAGAATATCTCTTTCTCCTATGTGCTTTCATCCCTAACCCTAACCCTAACCCTTCCGAAAGTTGGAGAAGCTCAAGGATGGTACCGATCGATGCGCGCTACCCCATTTAGTGGGGGTAGAGCCTACTTGCAAGTCTCTCCGACCTTCACAAAAAAAGTTATTCAAGAATATCTCCTCAGATTTGGGGGAATTTCGTCGGTCGACCTCTTCCGAAGGTCGTACAAGCTCGGGGATGGTACCAATCGATCCGCAGGACCCAAATTAGTCCAGATGCAACCACTTTCCAAGTCTCTCCGACCTTCACAAAAAAAGTTATTCAAGAATATCTCTTTCTCCTATGTGCTTTCATCCCTAACCCTAACCCTAACCCTTCCGAAAGTCGGAGAAGCTCAAGGATGGTACCGATCGATGCGCGCTACCCCATTTAGTGGGGGTAGAGCCTACTTGCAAGTCTCTCCGACCTTCACAAAAAAAGTTATTCAAGAATATCTCTTTCTCCTATGTGCTTTCATCCCTAACCCTAACCCTAACCCTTCCGAAAGTCGGAGAAGCTCAAGGATGGTACCGATCGATGCGCGTTACCCCATTTAGTGGGGGTAGAGCCTACTTGCAAGTCTCTCCGACCTTCACAAAAAAAGTTATTCAAGAATATCTCCTCAGATTTGGGGGAATTTCGTCGGTCGACCTCTTCCGAAGGTCGTACAAGCTCGGGGATGGTACCAATCGATCCGCAGGACCCAAATTAGTCCAGATGCAACCACTTTCCAAGTCTCTCCGACCTTCACAAAAAAAGTTATTCAAGAATATCTCTTTCTCCTATGTGCTTTCATCCCTAACCCTAACCCTAACCCTTCCGAAAGTCGGAGAAGCTCAAGGATGGTACCGATCGATGCGCGCTACCCCATTTAGTGGGGGTAGAGCCTACTTGCAAGTCTCTCCGACATTCACAAAAAAAGTTATTCAAGAATATCTCTTTCTCCTATGTGCTTTCATCCCTAACCCTAACCCTAACCCTTCCGAAAGTCGGAGAAGCTCAAGGATGGTACCGATCGATGTGCGCTACCCCATTTAGTGGGGGTAGAGCCTACTTGCAAGTCTCTCCGACCTTCACAAAAAAAGTTATTCAAGAATATCTCTTTCTCCTATGTGCTTTCATCCCTAACCCTAACCCTAACCCTTCCGAAAGTCGGAGAAGCTCAAGGATGGTACCGATCGATGCGCGCTACCCCATTTAGTGGGGGTAGAGCCTACTTGCAAGTCTCTCCGACCTTCACAAAAAAAGTTATTCAAGAATATCTCCTCAGATTTGGGGGAATTTCGTCGGTCGACCTCTTCCGAAGGTCGTACAAGCTCGGGGATGGTACCAATCGATCCGCAGGACCCAAATTAGTCTAGATGCAACCACTTTCCACGTCTCTCCGACCTTCACAAAAAAAGTTATTCAAGAATATCTCTTTCTCCTATGTGCTTTCATCCCTAACCCTAACCCTTCCGAAAGTCGGAGAAGCTCAAGGATGGTACCGATCGATGCGCGCTACCCCATTTAGTGGGGGTAGAGCCTACTTGCAAGTCTCTCCGACCTTCACAAAAAAAGTTATTCAAGAATATCTCTTTCTCCTATGTGCTTTCATCCCTAACCCTAACCCTAACCCTTCCGAAAGTCGGAGAAGCTCAAGGATGGTACCGATCGATGCGCGCTACCCCATTTAGTGGGGGTAGAGCCTACTTGCAAGTCTCTCCGACCTTCACAAAAAAAGTTATTCAAGAATATCTCCTCAGATTTGGGGGAATTTCGTCGGTCGACCTCTTCCGAAGGTCGTACAAGCTCGGGGATGGTACCAATCGATCAGCAGGACCCAAATTAGTCCAGATGCAACCACTTTCCAAGTCTCTCCGACCTTCAAAAAAAAAGTTATTCAAGAATATCTCTTTCTCCTATGTGCTTTCATCCCTAACCCTAACCCTTCCGAAAGTCGGAGAAGCTCAAGGATGGTACCGATCGATGCGCGCTACCCCATTTAGTGGGGGTAGAGCCTACTTGCAAGTCTCTCCGACCTTCACAAAAAAAGTTATTCAAGAATATCTCTTTCTCCTATGTGCTTTCATCCCTAACCCTAACCCTAACCCTTCCGAAAGTCGGAGAAGCTCAAGGATGGTACCGATCGATGCGCGCTACCCCATTTAGTGGGGGTAGAGCCTACTTGCAAGTCTCTCCGACCTTCACAAAAAAAGTTATTCAAGAATATCTCCTCAGATTTGGGGGAATTTCGTCGGTCGACCTCTTCCGAAGGTCGTACAAGCTCGGGGATGGTACCAATCGATCCGCAGGACCCAAATTAGTCCAGATGCAACCACTTTCCAAGTCTCTCCGACCTTCACAAAAAAAGTTATTCAAGAATATCTCTTTCTCCTATGTGCTTTCATCCCTAACCCTAACCCTAACCCTTCCGAAAGTCGGAGAAGCTCAAGGATGGTACCGATCGATGCGCGCTACCCCATTTAGTGGGGGTAGAGCCTACTTGCAAGTCTCTCCGACCTTCACAAAAAAAGTTATTCAAGAATATCTCTTTCTCCTATGTGCTTTCATCCCTAACCCTAACCCTAACCCTTCCGAAAGTCGGAGAAGCTCAAGGATGGTACCGATCGATGCGCGCTACCCCATTTAGTGGGGGTAGAGCCTACTTGCAAGTCTCTCCGACCTTCACAAAAAAAGTTATTCAAGAATATCTCCTCAGATTTGGGGGAATTTCGTCGGTCGACCTCTTTCGAAGGTCGTACAAGCTCGGGGATGGTACCAATCGATCCGCAGGACCCAAATTAGTCCAGATGCAACCACTTTCCAAGTCTCTCCGACCTTCACAAAAAAAGTTATTCAAGAATATCTCTTTCTCCTATGTGCTTTCATCCCTAACCCTAACCCTTCCGAAAGTCGGAGAAGCTCAAGGATGGTACCGATCGATGCGCGCTACCCCATTTAGTGGGGGTAAAGCCTACTTGCAAGTATCTCCGACCTTCACAAAAAAAGTTATTCAAGAATATCTCTTTCTCCTATGTGCTTTCATCCCTAACCCTAACCCTAACCCTTCCGAAAGTCGGAGAAGCTCAAGGATGGTACCGATCGATGCGCGCTACCCCATTTAGTGGGGGTAGAGCCTACTTGCAAGTCTCTCCGACCTTCACAAAAAAAGTTATTCAAGAATATCTCTTTCTCCTATGTGCTTTCATCCCTAACCCTAACCCTTCCGAAAGTTGGAGAAGCTCAAGGATGGTACCGATCGATGCGCGCTACCCCATTTAGTGGGGGTAGAGCCTACTTGCAAGTCTCTCCGACCTTCACAAAAAAAGTTATTCAAGAATATCTCCTCAGATTTGGGGGAATTTCGTCGGTCGACCTCTTCCGAAGGTCGTACAAGCTCGGGGATGGTACCAATCGATCCGCAGGACCCAAATTAGTCCAGATGCAACCACTTTCCAAGTCTCTCCGACCTTCACAAAAAAAGTTATTCAAGAATATCTCTTTCTCCTATGTGCTTTCATCCCTAACCCTAACCCTTCCGAAAGTCGGAGAAGCTCAAGGATGGTACCGATCGATGCGCGCTACCCCATTTAGTGGGGGTAGAGCCTACTTGCAAGTATCTCCGACCTTCACAAAAAAAGTTATTCAAGAATATCTCTTTCTCCTATGTGCTTTCATCCCTAACCCTAACCCTAACCCTTCCGAAAGTCGGAGAAGCTCAAGGATGGTACTGATCGATGCGCGCTACCCCATTTAGTGGGGGTAGAGCCTACTTGCAAGTCTCTCCGACCTTCACAAAAAAAGTTATTCAAGAATATCTCTTTCTCCTATGTGCTTTCATCCCTAACCCTAACCCTAACCCTTCCGAAAGTTGGAGAAGCTCAAGGATGGTACCGATCGATGCGCGCTACCCCATTTAGTGGGGGTAGAGCCTACTTGCAAGTCTCTCCGACCTTCACAAAAAAAGTTATTCAAGAATATCTCCTCAGATTTGGGGGAATTTCGTCGGTCGACCTCTTCCGAAGGTCGTACAAGCTCGGGGATGGTACCAATCGATCCGCAGGACCCAAATTAGTCCAGATGCAACCACTTTCCAAGTCTCTCCGACATTCACAAAAAAAGTTATTCAAGAATATCTCTTTCTCCTATGTGCTTTCATCCCTAACCCTAACCCTAACCCTTCCGAAAGTCGGAGAAGCTCAAGGATGGTACCGATCGATGCGCGCTACCCCATTTAGTGGGGGTAGAGCCTACTTGCAAGTCTCTCCGACCTTCACAAAAAAAGTTATTCAAGAATATCTCTTTCTCCTATGTGCTTTCATCCCTAACCCTAACCCTAACCCTTCCGAAAGTCGGAGAAGCTCAAGGATGGTACCGATCGATGCGCGCTACCCCATTTAGTGGGGGTAGAGCCTACTTGCAAGTCTCTCCGACCTTCACAAAAAAAGTTATTCAAGAATATCTCCTCAGATTTGGGGGAATTTCGTTGGTCGACCTCTTCCGACGGTCGTACAAGCTCGGGGATGGTACCAATCGATCCGCAGGACCCAAATTAGTCCAGATGCAACCACTTTCCAAGTCTCTCCGACCTTCACAAAAAAAGTTATTCAAGAATATCTCTTTCTCCTATGTGCTTTCATCCCTAACCCTAACCCTAACCCTTCCGAAAGTCGGAGAAGCTCAAGGATGGTACCGATCGATGCGCGCTACCCCATTTAGTGGGGGTAGAGCCTACTTGCAAGTCTCTCCGACCTTCACAAAAAAAGTTATTCAAGAATATCTCTTTCTCCTATGTGCTTTCATCCCTAACCCTAACCCTAACCCTTCCGAAAGTCGGAGAAGCTCAAGGATGGTACCGATCGATGTGCGCTACCCCATTTAGTGGGGGTAGAGCCTACTTGCAAGTCTCTCCGACCTTCACAAAAAAAGTTATTCAAGAATATCTCTTTCTCCTATGTGCTTTCATCCCTAACCCTAACCCTAACCCTTCCGAAAGTCGGAGAAGCTCAAGGATGGTACCGATCGATGCGCGCTACCCCATTTAGTGGGGGTAGAGCCTACTTGCAAGTCTCTCCGACCTTCACAAAAAAAGTTATTCAAGAATATCTCCTCAGATTTGGGGGAATTTCGTCGGTCGACCTCTTCCGAAGGTCGTACAAGCTCGGGGATGGTACCAATCGATCCGCAGGACCCAAATTAGTCCAGATGCAACCACTTTCCACGTCTCTCCGACCTTCACAAAAAAAGTTATTCAAGAATATCTCTTTCTCCTATGTGCTTTCATCCCTAACCCTAACCCTAACCCTTCCGAAAGTTGGAGAAGCTCAAGGATGGTACCGATCGATGCGCGCTACCCCATTTAGTGGGGGTAGAGCCTACTTGCAAGTCTCTCCGACCTTCACAAAAAAAGTTATTCAAGAATATCTCCTCAGATTTGGGGGAATTTCGTCGGTCGACCTCTTCCGAAGGTCGTACAAGCTCGGGGATGGTACCAATCGATCCGCAGGACCCAAATTAGTCCAGATGCAACCACTTTTCAAGTCTCTCCGACCTTCACAAAAAAAGTTATTCAAGAATATCTCTTTCTCCTATGTGCTTTCATCCCTAACCCTAACCCTTCCGAAAGTCGGAGAAGCTCAAGGATGGTACCGATCGATGCGCGCTACCCCATTTAGTGGGGGTAGAGCCTACTTGCAAGTATCTCCGACCTTCACAAAAAAAGTTATTCAAGAATATCTCTTTCTCCTATGTGCTTTCATCCCTAACCCTAACCCTAACCCTTCCGAAAGTCGGAGAAGCTCAAGGATGGTACTGATCGATGCGCGCTACCCCATTTAGTGGGGGTAGAGCCTACTTGCAAGTCTCTCCGACCTTCACAAAAAAAGTTATTCAAGAATATCTCTTTCTCCTATGTGCTTTCATCCCTAACCCTAACCCTAACCCTTCCGAAAGTTGGAGAAGCTCAAGGATGGTACCAATCGATGCGCGCTACCCCATTTAGTGGGGGTAGAGCCTACTTGCAAGTCTCTCCGACCTTCACAAAAAAAGTTATTCAAGAATATCTCCTCAGATTTGGGGGAATTTCGTCGGTCGACCTCTTCCGAAGGTCGTACAAGCTCGGGGATGGTACCAATCGATCCGCAGGACCCAAATTAGTCCAGATGCAACCACTTTTCAAGTCTCTCCGACCTTCACAAAAAAAGTTATTCAAGAATATCTCTTTCTCCTATGTGCTTTCATCCCTAACCCTAACCCTAACCCTTCCGAAAGTCGGAGAAGCTCAGGGATGGTACCGATCGATGCGCGCTACCCCATTTAGTGGGGGTAGAGCCTACTTGCAAGTCTCTCCGACCTTCACAAAAAAAGTTATTCAAGAATATCTCTTTCTCCTATGTGCTTTCATCCCTAACCCTAACCCTAACCCTTCCGAAAGTCGGAGAAGCTCAAGGATGGTACCGATCGATGCGCGCTACCCCATTTAGTGGGGGTAGAGCCTACTTGCAAGTCTCTCCGACCTTCACAAAAAAAGTTATTCAAGAATATCTCCTCAGATTTGGGGGAATTTCGTCGGTCGACCTCTTCCGAAGGTCATACAAGCTCGGGGATGGTACCAATCGATCCGCAGGACCCAAATTAGTCCAGATGCAACCACTTTCCAAGTCTCTCCGACCTTCACAAAAAAAGTTATTCAAGAATATCTCTTTCTCCTATGTGCTTTCATCCCTAACCCTAACCCTAACCCTTCCGAAAGTCGGAGAAGCTCAAGGATGGTACCGATCGATGCGCGCTACCCCATTTAGTGGGGGTAGAGCCTACTTGCAAGTCTCTCCGACCTTCACAAAAAAAGTTATTCAAGAATATCTCTTTCTCCTATTTGGGGGAATTTCGTCGGTCGACCTCTTCCGAAGGTCGTACAAGCTCGGGGATGGTACCAATCGATCCGCAGGACCCAAATTAGTCCAGATGCAACCACTTTCCAAGTCTCTCCGACCTTCACAAAAAAAGTTATTCAAGAATATCTCTTTCTCCTATGTGCTTTCATCCCTAACCCTAACCCTTCCGAAAGTCGGAGAAGCTCAAGGATGGTACCGATCGATGCGCGCTACCCCATTTAGTGGGGGTAGAGCCTACTTGCAAGTATCTCCGACCTTCACAAAAAAAGTTATTCAAGAATATCTCTTTCTCCTATGTGCTTTCATCCCTAACCCTAACCCTAACCCTTCCGAAAGTCGGAGAAGCTCAAGGATGGTACCGATCGATGCGCGCTACCCCATTTAGTGGGGGTAGAGCCTACTTGCAAGTCTCTCCGACCTTCACAAAAAAAGTTATTCAAGAATATCTCTTTCTCCTATGTGCTTTCATCCCTAACCCTAACCCTAACCCTTCCGAAAGTTGGAGAAGCTCAAGGATGGTACCGATCGATGCGCGCTACCCCATTTAGTGGGGGTAGAGCCTACTTGCAAGTCTCTCCGACCTTCACAAAAAAAGTTATTCAAGAATATCTCCTCAGATTTGGGGGAATTTCGTCGGTCGACCTCTTCCGAAGGTCGTACAAGCTCGGGGATGGTACCAATCGATCCGCAGGACCCAAATTAGTCCAGATGCAACCACTTTCCAAGTCTCTCCGACCTTCACAAAAAAAGTTATTCAAGAATATCTCTTTCTCCTATGTGCTTTCATCCCTAACCCTAACCCTAACCCTTCCGAAAGTCGGAGAAGCTCAAGGATGGTACCGATCGATGCGCGCTACCCCATTTAGTGGGGGTAGAGCCTACTTGCAAGTCTCTCCGACCTTCACAAAAAAAGTTATTCAAGAATATCTCTTTCTCCTATGTGCTTTCATCCCTAACCCTAACCCTAACCCTTCCGAAAGTCGGAGAAGCTCAAGGATGGTACCGATCGATGCGCGCTACCCCATTTAGTGGGGGTAGAGCCTACTTGCAAGTCTCTCCGACCTTCACAAAAAAAGTTATTCAAGAATATCTCCTCAGATTTGGGGGAATTTCGTCGGTCGACCTCTTCCGAAGGTCGTACAAGCTCGGGGATGGTACCAATCGATCCGCAGGACCCAAATTAGTCCAGATGCAACCACTTTCCAAGTCTCTCCGACCTTCACAAAAAAAGTTATTCAAGAATATCTCTTTCTCCTATGTGCTTTCATCCCTAACCCTAACCCTAACCCTTCCGAAAGTCGGAGAAGCTCAAGGATGGTACCGATCGATGCGCGCTACCCCATTTAGTGGGGGTAGAGCCTACTTGCAAGTCTCTTCGACCTTCACAAAAAAAGTTATTCAAGAATATCTCTTTCTCCTATGTGCTTTCATCCCTAACCCTAACCCTAACCCTTCCGAAAGTCGGAGAAGCTCAAGGATGGTACCGATCGATGTGCGCTACCCCATTTAGTGGGGGTAGAGCCTACTTGCAAGTCTCTCCGACCTTCACAAAAAAAGTTATTCAAGAATATCTCTTTCTCCTATGTGCTTTCATCCCTAACCCTAACCCTAACCCTTCCGAAAGTCGGAGAAGCTCAAGGATGGTACCGATCGATGCGCGCTACCCCATTTAGTGGGGGTAGAGCCTACTTGCAAGTCTCTCCGACCTTCACAAAAAAAGTTATTCAAGAATATCTCCTCAGATTTGGGGGAATTTCGTCGGTCGACCTCTTCCGAAGGTCGTACAAGCTCGGGGATGGTACCAATCGATCCGCAGGACCCAAATTAGTCCAGATGCAACCACTTTCCACGTCTCTCCGACCTTCACAAAAAAAGTTATTCAAGAATATCTCTTTCTCCTATGTGCTTTCATCCCTAACCCTAACCCTTCCGAAAGTCGGAGAAGCTCAAAGATGGTACCGATCGATGCGCGCTACCCCATTTAGTGGGGGTAGAGCCTACTTGCAAGTCTCTCCGACCTTCACAAAAAAAGTTATTCAAGAATATCTCTTTCTCCTATGTGCTTTCATCCCTAACCCTAACCCTAACCCTTCCGAAAGTCGGAGAAGCTCAAGGATGGTACCGATCGATGCGCGCTACCCCATTTAGTGGGGGTAGAGCCTACTTGCAAGTCTCTCCGACCTTCACAAAAAAAGTTATTCAAGAATATCTCCTCAGATTTGGGGGAATTTCGTCGGTCGACCTCTTCCGAAGGTCGTACAAGCTCGGGGATGGTACCAATCGATCCGCAGGACCCAAATTAGTCCAGATGCAACCACTTTCCAAGTCTCTCCGACCTTCAAAAAAAAAGTTATTCAAGAATATCTCTTTCTCCTATGTGCTTTCATCCCTAACCCTAACCCTTCCGAAAGTCGGAGAAGCTCAAGGATGGTACCGATCGATGCGCGCTACCCCATTTAGTGGGGGTAGAGCCTACTTGCAAGTCTCTCCGACCTTCACAAAAAAAGTTATTCAAGAATATCTCTTTCTCCTATGTGCTTTCATCCCTAACCCTAACCCTAACCCTTCCGAAAGTCGGAGAAGCTCAAGGATGGTACCGATCGATGCGCGCTACCCCATTTAGTGGGGGTAGAGCCTACTTGCAAGTCTCTCCGACCTTCACAAAAAAAGTTATTCAAGAATATCTCCTCAGATTTGGGGGAATTTCGTCGGTCGACCTCTTCCGAAGGTCGTACAAGCTCGGGGATGGTACCAATCGATCCGCAGGACCCAAATTAGTCCAGATGCAACCACTTTCAAAGTCTCTCCGACCTTCACAAAAAAAGTTATTCAAGAATATCTCTTTCTCCTATGTGCTTTCATCCCTAACCCTAACCCTAACCCTTCCGAAAGTCGGAGAAGCTCAAGGATGGTACCGATCGATGCGCGCTACCCCATTTAGTGGGGGTAGAGCCTACTTGCAAGTCTCTCCGACCTTCACAAAAAAAGTTATTCAAGAATATCTCTTTCTCCTATGTGCTTTCATCCCTAACCCTAACCCTAACCCTTCCGAAAGTCGGAGAAGCTCAAGGATGGTACCGATCGATGCGCGCTACCCCATTTAGTGGGGGTAGAGCCTACTTGCAAGTCTCTCCGACCTTCACAAAAAAAGTTATTCAAGAATATCTCCTCAGATTTGGGGGAATTTCGTCGGTCGACCTCTTCCGAAGGTCGTACAAGCTCGGGGATGGTACCAATCGATCTGCAGGACCCAAATTAGTCCAGATGCAACCACTTTCCAAGTCTCTCCGACCTTCATAAAAAAAGTTATTCAAGAATATCTCTTTCTCCTATGTGCTTTCATCCCTAACCCTAACCCTTCCGAAAGTCGGAGAAGCTCAAAGATGGTACCGATCGATGCGCGCTACCCCATTTAGTGGGGGTAGAGCCTACTTGCAAGTCTCTCCGACCTTCACAAAAAAAGTTATTCAAGAATATCTCTTTCTCCTATGTGCTTTCATCCCTAACCCTAACCCTAACCCTTCCGAAAGTCGGAGAAGCTCAAGGATGGTACCGATCGATGCGCGCTACCCCATTTAGTGGGGGTAGAGCCTACTTGCAAGTCTCTCCGACCTTCACAAAAAAAGTTATTCAAGAATATCTCCTCAGATTTGGGGGAATTTCGTCGGTCGACCTCTTCCGAAGGTCGTACAAGCTCGGGGATGGTACCAATCGATCCGCAGGACCCAAATTAGTCCAGATGCAACCACTTTCCAAGTCTCTCCGACCTTCACAAAAAAAGTTATTCAAGAATATCTCTTTCTCCTATGTGCTTTCATCCCTAACCCTAACCCTAACCCTTCCGAAAGTCGGAGAAGCTCAAGGATGGTACCGATCGATGCGCGCTACCCCATTTAGTGGGGGTAGAGCCTACTTGCAAGTCTCTCCGACCTTCACAAAAAAAGTTATTCAAGAATATCTCTTTCTCCTATGTGCTTTCATCCCTAACCCTAACCCTAACCCTTCCGAAAGTCGGAGAAGCTCAAGGATGGTACCGATCGATGCGCGCTACCCCATTTAGTGGGGGTAGAGCCTACTTGCAAGTCTCTCCGACCTTCACAAAAAAAGTTATTCAAGAATATCTCTTTCTCCTATGTGCTTTCATCCCTAACCCTAACCCTAACCCTTCCGAAAGTCGGAGAAGCTCAAGGATGGTACCGATCGATGCGCGCTACCCCATTTAGTGGGGGTAGAGCCTACTTGCAAGTCTCTCCGACCTTCACAAAAAAAGTTATTCAAGAATATCTCTTTCTCCTATGTGCTTTCATCCCTAACCCTAACCCTAACCCTTCCGAAAGTCGGAGAAGCTCAAAGATGGTACCGATCGATGCGCGCTACCCCATTTAGTGGGGGTAGAGCCTACTTGCAAGTCTCTCCGACCTTCACAAAAAAAGTTATTCAAGAATATCTCCTCAGATTTGGGGGAATTTCGTCGGTCGACCTCTTCCGAAGGTCGTACAAGCTCGGGGATGGTACCAATCGATCCGCAGGACCCAAATTAGTCCAGATGCAACCACTTTACAAGTCTCTCCGACCTTCACAAAAAAAGTTATTCAAGAATATCTCTTTCTCCTATGTGCTTTCATCCCTAACCCTAACCCTAACCCTTCCGAAAGTCGGAGAAGCTCAAGGATGGTACCGATCGATGCGCGCTACCCCATTTAGTGGGGGTAGAGCCTACTTGCAAGTCTCTCCGACCTTCACAAAAAAAGTTATTCAAGAATATCTCTTTCTCCTATGTGCTTTCATCCCTAACCCTAACCCTAACCCTTCCGAAAGTCGGAGAAGCTCAAGGATGGTACCGATCGATGCGCGCTACCCCATTTAGTGGGGGTAGAGCCTACTTGCAAGTCTCTCCGACCTTCACAAAAAAAGTTATTCAAGAATATGTCTTTCTCCTATGTGCTTTCATCCCTAACCCTAACCCTAACCCTTCCGAAAGTCGGAGAAGCTCAAAGATGGTACCGATCGATGCGCGCTACCCCATTTAGTGGGGGTAGAGCCTACTTGCAAGTCTCTCCGACCTTCACAAAAAAAGTTATTCAAGAATATCTCCTCAGATTTGGGGGAATTTCGTCGGTCGACCTCTTCCGAAGGTCGTACAAGCTCGGGGATGGTACCAATCGATCCGCAGGACCCAAATTAGTCCAGATGCAACCACTTTCCAAGTCTCTCCGACCTTCACAAAAAAAGTTATTCAAGAATATCTCTTTCTCCTATGTGCTTTCATCCCTAACCCTAACCCTAACCCTTCCGAAAGTCGGAGAAGCTCAAGGATGGTACCGATCGATGCGCGCTACCCCATTTAGTGGGGGTAGAGCCTACTTGCAAGTCTCTCCGACCTTCACAAAAAAAGTTATTCAAGAATATCTCTTTCTCCTATGTGCTTTCATCCCTAACCCTAACCCTAACCCTTCCGAAAGTCGGAGAAGCTCAAGGATGGTACCGATCGATGCGCGCTACCCCATTTAGTGGGGGTAGAGCCTACTTGCAAGTCTCTCCGACCTTCACAAAAAAAGTTATTCAAGAATATCTCCTCAGATTTGGGGGAATTTCGTCGGTCGACCTCTTCCGAAGGTCGTACAAGCTCGGGGATGGTACCAATCGATCTGCAGGACCCAAATTAGTCCAGATGCAACCACTTTCCAAGTCTCTCCGACCTTCACAAAAAAAGTTATTCAAGAATATCTCTTTCTCCTATGTGCTTTCATCCCTAACCCTAACCCTTCCGAAAGTCGGAGAAGCTCAAAAATGGTACCGATCGATGCGCGCTACCCCATTTAGTGGGGGTAGAGCCTACTTGCAAGTCTCTCCGACCTTCACAAAAAAAGTTATTCAAGAATATCTCTTTCTCCTATGTGCTTTCATCCCTAACCCTAACCCTAACCCTTCCGAAAGTCGGAGAAGCTCAAGGATGGTACCGATCGATGCGCGCTACCCCATTTAGTGGGGGTAGAGCCTACTTGCAAGTCTCTCCGACCTTCACAAAAAAAGTTATTCAAGAATATCTCCTCAGATTTGGGGGAATTTCGTCGGTCGACCTCTTCCGAAGGTCGTACAAGCTCGGGGATGGTACCAATCGATCCGCAGGACCCAAATTAGTCCAGATGCAACCACTTTCCAAGTCTCTCCGACCTTCACAAAAAAAGTTATTCAAGAATATCTCTTTCTCCTATGTGCTTTCATCCCTAACCCTAACCCTAACCCTTCCAAAAGTCGGAGAAGCTCAAGGATGGTACCGATCGATGCGCGCTACCCCATTTAGTGGGGGTAGAGCCTACTTGCAAGTCTCTCCGACCTTCACAAAAAAAGTTATTCAAGAATATCTCTTTCTCCTATGTGCTTTCATCCCTAACCCTAACCCTAACCCTTCCGAAAGTCGGAGAAGCTCAAGGATGGTACCGATCGATGCGCGCTACCCCATTTAGTGGGGGTAGAGCCTACTTGCAAGTCTCTCCGACCTTCACAAAAAAAGTTATTCAAGAATATCTCCTCAGATTTGGGGGAATTTCGTCGGTCGACCTCTTCCGAAGGTCGTACAAGCTCGGGGATGGTACCAATCGATCTGCAGGACCCAAATTAGTCCAGATGCAACCACTTTCCAAGTCTCTCCGACCTTCACAAAAAAAGTTATTCAAGAATATCTCTTTCTCCTATGTGCTTTCATCCCTAACCCTAACCCTTCCGAAAGTCGGAGAAGCTCAAAAATGGTACCGATCGATGCGCGCTACCCCATTTAGTGGGGGTAGAGCCTACTTGCAAGTCTCTCCGACCTTCACAAAAAAAGTTATTCAAGAATATCTCTTTCTCCTATGTGCTTTCATCCCTAACCCTAACCCTAACCCTTCCGAAAGTCGGAGAAGCTCAAGGATGGTACCGATCGATGCGCGCTACCCCATTTAGTGGGGGTAGAGCCTACTTGCAAGTCTCTCCGACCTTCACAAAAAAAGTTATTCAAGAATATCTCCTCAGATTTGGGGGAATTTCGTCGGTCGACCTCTTCCGAAGGTCGTACAAGCTCGGGGATGGTACCAATCGATCCGCAGGACCCAAATTAGTCCAGATGCAACCACTTTCCAAGTCTCTCCGACCTTCACAAAAAAAGTTATTCAAGAATATCTCTTTCTCCTATGTGCTTTCATCCCTAACCCTAACCCTTCCGAAAGTCGGAGAAGCTCAAAAATGGTACCGATCGATGCGCGCTACCCCATTTAGTGGGGGTAGAGCCTACTTGCAAGTCTCTCCGACCTTCACAAAAAAAGTTATTCAAGAATATCTCTTTCTCCTATGTGCTTTCATCCCTAACCCTAACCCTAACCCTTCCGAAAGTCGGAGAAGCTCAAGGATGGTACCGATCGATGCGCGCTACCCCATTTAGTGGGGGTAGAGCCTACTTGCAAGTCTCTCCGACCTTCACAAAAAAAGTTATTCAAGAATATCTCCTCAGATTTGGGGGAATTTCGTCGGTCGACCTCTTCCGAAGGTCGTACAAGCTCGGGGATGGTACCAATCGATCCGCAGGACCCAAATTAGTCCAGATGCAACCACTTTCCAAGTCTCTCCGACCTTCACAAAAAAAGTTATTCAAGAATATCTCTTTCTCCTATGTGCTTTCATCCCTAACCCTAACCCTAACCCTTCCGAAAGTCGGAGAAGCTCAAGGATGGTACCGATCGATGCGCGCTACCCCATTTAGTGGGGGTAGAGCCTACTTGCAAGTCTCTCCGACCTTCACAAAAAAAGTTATTCAAGAATATCTCTTTCTCCTATGTGCTTTCATCCCTAACCCTAACCCTAACCCTTCCGAAAGTCGGAGAAGCTCAAGGATGGTACCGATCGATGCGCGCTACCCCATTTAGTGGGGGTAGAGCCTACTTGCAAGTCTCTCCGACCTTCACAAAAAAAGTTATTCAAGAATATCTCTTTCTCCTATGTGCTTTCATCCCTAACCCTAACCCTAACCCTTCCGAAAGTTGGAGAAGCTCAAGGATGGTACCGATCGATGCGCGCTACCCCATTTAGTGGGGGTAGAGCCTACTTGCAAGTCTCTCCGACCTTCACAAAAAAAGTTATTCAAGAATATCTCCTCAGATTTGGGGGAATTTCGTCGGTCGACCTCTTCCGAAGGTCGTACAAGCTCAAGGATGGTACCAATCGATCCGCAGGACCCAAATTAGTCCAGATGCAACCACTTTCCAAGTCTCTCCGACCTTCACAAAAAAAGTTATTCAAGAATATCTCTTTCTCCTATGTGCTTTCATCCCTAACCCTAACCCTAACCCTTCCGAAAGTCGGAGAAGCTCAAGGATGGTACCGATCGATGCGCGCTACCCCATTTAGTGGGGGTAGAGCCTACTTGCAAGTCTCTCCGACCTTCACAAAAAAAGTTATTCAAGAATATCTCTTTCTCCTATGTGCTTTCATCCCTAACCCTAACCCTAACCCTTCCGAAAGTCGGAGAAGCTCAAGGATGGTACCGATCGATGCGCGCTACCCCATTTAGTGGGGGTAGAGCCTACTTGCAAGTCTCTCCGACCTTCACAAAAAAAGTTATTCAAGAATATCTCTTTCTCCTATGTGCTTTCATCCCTAACCCTAACCCTAACCCTTCCGAAAGTTGGAGAAGCTCAAGGATGGTACCGATCGATGCGCGCTACCCCATTTAGTGGGGGTAGAGCCTACTTGCAAGTCTCTCCGACCTTCACAAAAAAAGTTATTCAAGAATATCTCCTCAGATTTGGGGGAATTTCGTCGGTCGACCTCTTCCGAAGGTCGTACAAGCTCAAGGATGGTACCAATCGATCCGCAGGACCCAAATTAGTCCAGATGCAACCACTTTCCAAGTCTCTCCGACCTTCACAAAAAAAGTTATTCAAGAATATCTCTTTCTCCTATGTGCTTTCATCCCTAACCCTAACCCTAACCCTTCCGAAAGTCGGAGAAGCTCAAGGATGGTACCGATCGATGCGCGCTACCCCATTTAGTGGGGGTAGAGCCTACTTGCAAGTCTCTCCGACCTTCACAAAAAAAGTTATTCAAGAATATCTCTTTCTCCTATGTGCTTTCATCCCTAACCCTAACCCTAACCCTTCCGAAAGTCGGAGAAGCTCAAGGATGGTACCGATCAATGCGCGCTACCCCATTTAGTGGGGGTAGAGCCTACTTGCAAGTCTCTCCGACCTTCACAAAAAAAGTTATTCAAGAATATCTCCTCAGATTTGGGGGAATTTCGTCGGTCGACCTCTTCCGAAGGTCGTACAAGCTCGGGGATGGTACCAATCGATCCGCAGGACCCAAATTAGTCCAGATGCAACCACTTTCCAAGTCTCTCCGACCTTCACAAAAAAAGTTATTCAAGAATATCTCTTTCTCCTATGTGCTTTCATCCCTAACCCTAACCCTAACCCTTCCGAAAGTCGGAGAAGCTCAAGGATGGTACCGATCGATGCGCGCTACCCCATTTAGTGGGGGTAGAGCCTACTTGCAAGTCTCTCCGACCTTCACAAAAAAAGTTATTCAAGAATATCTCTTTCTCCTATGTGCTTTCATCCCTAACCCTAACCCTAACCCTTCCGAAAGTCGGAGAAGCTCAAGGATGGTACCGATCGATGTGCGCTACCCCATTTAGTGGGGGTAGAGCCTACTTGCAAGTCTCTCCGACCTTCACAAAAAAAGTTATTCAAGAATATCTCCTCAGATTTGGGGGAATTTCGTCGGTCGACCTCTTCCGAAGGTCGTACAAGCTCGGGGATGGTACCAATCGATCTGCAGGACCCAAATTAGTCCAGATGCAACCACTTTCCAAGTCTCTCCGACCTTCACAAAAAAAGTTATTCAAGAATATCTCTTTCTCCTATGTGCTTTCATCCCTAACCCTAACCCTTCCGAAAGTCGGAGAAGCTCAAAGATGGTACCGATCGATGCGCGCTACCCCATTTAGTGGGGGTAGAGCCTACTTGCAAGTCTCTCCGACCTTCACAAAAAAAGTTATTGAAGAATATCTCTTTCTCCTATGTGCTTTCATCCCTAACCCTAACCCTAACCCTTCCGAAAGTCGGAGAAGCTCAAGGATGGTACCGATCGATGCGCGCTACCCCATTTAGTGGGGGTAGAGCCTACTTGCAAGTCTCTCCGACCTTCACAAAAAAAGTTATTCAAGAATATCTCCTCAGATTTGGGGGAATTTCGTCGGTCGACCTCTTCCGAAGGTCGTACAAGCTCGGGGATGGTACCAATCGATCTGCAGGACCCAAATTAGTCCAGATGCAACCACTTTCCAAGTCTCTCCGACCTTCACAAAGAAAGTTATTCAAGAATATCTCTTTCTCCTATGTGCTTTCATCCCTAACCCTAACCCTTCCGAAAGTCGGAGAAGCTCAAAGATGGTACCGATCGATGCGCGCTACCCCATTTAGTGGGGGTAGAGCCTACTTGCAAGTCTCTCCGACCTTCACAAAAAAAGTTATTCAAGAATATCTCTTTCTCCTATGTGCTTTCATCCCTAACCCTAACCCTAACCCTTCCGAAAGTCGGAGAAGCTCAAGGATGGTACCGATCGATGCGCGCTACCCCATTTAGTGGGGGTAGAGCCTACTTGCAAGTCTCTCCGACCTTCACAAAAAAAGTTATTCAAGAATATCTCCTCAGATTTGGGGGAATTTCGTCGGTCGACCTCTTTCGAAGGTCGTACAAGCTCGGGGATGGTACCAATCGATCCGCAGGACCCAAATTAGTCCAGATGCAACCACTTTCCAAGTCTCTCCGACCTTCACAAAAAAAGTTATTCAAGAATATCTCTTTCTCCTATGTGCTTTCATCCCTAACCCTAACCCTTCCGAAAGTCGGAGAAGCTCAAGGATGGTACCGATCGATGCGCGCTACCCCATTTAGTGGGGGTAGAGCCTACTTGCAAGTCTCTCCGACCTTCACAAAAAAAGTTATTCAAGAATATCTCTTTCTCCTATGTGCTTTCATCCCTAACCCTAACCCTAACCCTTCCGAAAGTCGGAGAAGCTCAAGGATGGTACCGATCGATGCGCGCTACCCCATTTAGTGGGGGTAGAGCCTACTTGCAAGTCTCTCCGACCTTCACAAAAAAAGTTATTCAAGAATATCTCTTTCTCCTATGTGCTTTCATCCCTAACCCTAACCCTAACCCTTCCGAAAGTCGGAGAAGCTCAAAGATGGTACCGATCGATGCGCGCTACCCCATTTAGTGGGGGTAGAGCCTACTTGCAAGTCTCTCCGACCTTCACAAAAAAAGTTATTCAAGAATATCTCCTCAGATTTGGGGGAATTTCGTCGGTCGACCTCTTCCGAAGGTCGTACAAGCTCGGGGATGGTACCAATCGATCCGCAGGACCCAAATTAGTCCAGATGCAACCACTTTCCAAGTCTCTCCGACCTTCACAAAAAAAGTTATTCAAGAATATCTCTTTCTCCTATGTGCTTTCATCCCTAACCCTAACCCTAACCCTTCCGAAAGTCGGAGAAGCTCAAGGATGGTACCGATCGATGCGCGCTACCCCATTTAGTGGGGGTAGAGCCTACTTGCAAGTCTCTCCGACCTTCACAAAAAAAGTTATTCAAGAATATCTCTTTCTCCTATGTGCTTTCATCCCTAACCCTAACCCTAACCCTTCCGAAAGTCGGAGAAGCTCAAAGATGGTACCGATCGATGCGCGCTACCCCATTTAGTGGGGGTAGAGCCTACTTGCAAGTCTCTACGACCTTCACAAAAAAAGTTATTCAAGAATATCTCCTCAGATTTGGGGGAATTTCGTCGGTCGACCTCTTCCGAAGGTCGTACAAGCTCGGGGATGGTACCAATCGATCTGCAGGACCCAAATTAGTCCAGATGCAACCACTTTCCAAGTCTCTCCGACCTTCACAAAAAAAGTTATTCAAGAATATCTCTTTCTCCTATGTGCTTTCATCCCTAACCCTAACCCTTCCGAAAGTCGGAGAAGCTCAAAAATGGTACCGATCGATGCGCGCTACCCCATTTAGTGGGGGTAGAGCCTACTTGCAAGTCTCTCCGACCTTCACAAAAAAAGTTATTCAAGAATATCTCTTTCTCCTATGTGCTTTCATCCCTAACCCTAACCCTAACCCTTCCGAAAGTCGGAGAAGCTCAAGGATGGTACCGATCGATGCGCGCTACCCCATTTAGTGGGGGTAGAGCCTACTTGCAAGTCTCTCCGACCTTCACAAAAAAAGTTATTCAAGAATATCTCTTTCTCCTATGTGCTTTCATCCCTAACCCTAACCCTAACCCTTCCGAAAGTCGGAGAAGCTCAAGGATGGTACCGATCGATGCGCGCTACCCCATTTAGTGGGGGTAGAGCCTACTTGCAAGTCTCTCCGACCTTCACAAAAAAAGTTATTCAAGAATATCTCCTCAGATTTGGGGGAATTTCGTCGGTCGACCTCTTCCGAAGGTCGTACAAGCTCGGGGATGGTACCAATCGATCCGCAGGACCCAAATTAGTCCAGATGCAACCACTTTCCAAGTCTCTCCGACCTTCACAAAAAAAGTTATTCAAGAATATCTCTTTCTCCTATGTGCTTTCATCCCTAACCCTAACCCTAACCCTTCCGAAAGTCGGAGAAGCTCAAGGATGGTACCGATCGATGCGCGCTACCCCATTTAGTGGGGGTAGAGCCTACTTGCAAGTCTCTCCGACCTTCACAAAAAAAGTTATTCAAGAATATCTCTTTCTCCTATGTGCTTTCATCCCTAACCCTAACCCTAACCCTTCCGAAAGTCGGAGAAGCTCAAGGATGGTACCGATCGATGCGCGCTACCCCATTTAGTGGGGGTAGAGCCTACTTGCAAGTCTCTCCGACCTTCACAAAAAAAGTTATTCAAGAATATCTCTTTCTCCTATGTGCTTTCATCCCTAACCCTAACCCTAACCCTTCCGAAAGTCGGAGAAGCTCAAGGATGGTACCGATCGATGCGCGCTACCCCATTTATTGGGGGTAGAGCCTACTTGCAAGTCTCTCCGACCTTCACAAAAAAAGTTATTCAAGAATATCTCTTTCTCCTATGTGCTTTCATCCCTAACCCTAACCCTAACCCTTCCGAAAGTCGGAGAAGCTCAAAGATGGTACCGATCGATGCGTGCTACCCCATTTAGTGGGGGTAGAGCCTACTTGCAAGTCTCTCCGACCTTCACAAAAAAAGTTATTCAAGAATATCTCCTCAGATTTGGGGGAATTTCGTCGGTCGACCTCTTCCGAAGGTCGTACAAGCTCGGGGATGGTACCAATCGATCCGCAGGACCCAAATTAGTCCAGATGCAACCACTTTCCAAGTCTCTCCGACCTTCACAAAAAAAGTTATTCAAGAATATCTCTTTCTCCTATGTGCTTTCATCCCTAACCCTAACCCTAACCCTTCCGAAAGTCGGAGAAGCTCAAGGATGGTACCGATCGATGCGCGCTACCCCATTTAGTGGGGGTAGAGCCTACTTGCAAGTCTCTCCGACCTTCACAAAAAAAGTTATTCAAGAATATCTCTTTCTCCTATGTGCTTTCATCCCTAACCCTAACCCTAACCCTTCCGAAAGTCGGAGAAGCTCAAGGATGGTACCGATCGATGCGCGCTACCCCATTTAGTGGGGGTAGAGCCTACTTGCAAGTCTCTCCGACCTTCACAAAAAAAGTTATTCAAGAATATCTCCTCAGATTTGGGGGAATTTCGTCGGTCGACCTCTTCCGAAGGTCGTACAAGCTCGGGGATGGTACCAATCGATCCGCAGGACCCAAATTAGTCCAGATGCAACCACTTTCCAAGTCTCTCCGACCTTCACAAAAAAAGTTATTCAAGAATATCTCTTTCTCCTATGTGCTTTCATCCCTAACCCTAACCCTAACCCTTCCGAAAGTCGGAGAAGCTCAAGGATGGTACCGATCGATGCGCGCTACCCCATTTAGTGGGGGTAGAGCCTACTTGCAAGTCTCTCCGACCTTCACAAAAAAAGTTATTCAAGAATATCTCTTTCTCCTATGTGCTTTCATCCCTAACCCTAACCCTAACCCTTCCGAAAGTCGGAGAAGCTCAAGGATGGTACCGATCGATGCGCGCTACCCCATTTAGTGGGGGTAGAGCCTACTTGCAAGTCTCTCCGACCTTCACAAAAAAAGTTATTCAAGAATATCTCTTTCTCCTATGTGCTTTCATCCCTAACCCTAACCCTAACCCTTCCGAAAGTCGGAGAAGCTCAAAGATGGTACCGATCGATGCGCGCTACCCCATTTAGTGGGGGTAGAGCCTACTTGCAAGTCTCTCCGACCTTCACAAAAAAAGTTATTCAAGAATATCTCCTCAGATTTGGGGGAATTTCGTCGGTCGACCTCTTTCGAAGGTCGTACAAGCTCGGGGATGGTACCAATCGATCCGCAGGACCCAAATTAGTCCAGATGCAACCACTTTCCAAGTCTCTCCGACCTTCACAAAAAAAGTTATTCAAGAATATCTCTTTCTCCTATGTGCTTTCATCCCTAACCCTAACCCTTCCGAAAGTCGGAGAAGCTCAAGGATGGTACCGATCGATGCGCGCTACCCCATTTAGTGGGGGTAGAGCCTACTTGCAAGTCTCTCCGACCTTCACAAAAAAAGTTATTCAAGAATATCTCTTTCTCCTATGTGCTTTCATCCCTAACCCTAACCCTAACCCTTCCGAAAGTTGGAGAAGCTCAAGGATGGTACCGATCGATGCGCGCTACCCCATTTAGTGGGGGTAGAGCCTACTTGCAAGTCTCTCCGACCTTCACAAAAAAAGTTATTCAAGAATATCTCTTTCTCCTATGTGCTTTCATCCCTAACCCTAACCCTAACCCTTCCGAAAGTCGGAGAAGCTCAAAGATGGTACCGATCAATGCGCGCTACCCCATTTAGTGGGGGTAGAGCCTACTTGCAAGTCTCTCCGACCTTCACAAAAAAAGTTATTCAAGAATATCTCCTCAGATTTGGGGGAATTTCGTCGGTCGACCTCTTCCGAAGGTCGTACAAGCTCGGGGATGGTACCAATCGATCCGCAGGACCCAAATTAGTCCAGATGCAACCACTTTCCAAGTCTCTCCGACCTTCACAAAAAAAGTTATTCAAGAATATCTCTTTCTCCTATGTGCTTTCATCCCTAACCCTAACCCTAACCCTTCCGAAAGTCGGAGAAGCTCAAGGATGGTACCGATCGATGCGCGCTACCCCATTTAGTGGGGGTAGAGCCTACTTGCAAGTCTCTCCGACCTTCACAAAAAAAGTTATTCAAGAATATCTCCTCAGATTTGGGGGAATTTCGTCGGTCGACCTCTTTCGAAGGTCGTACAAGCTCGGGGATGGTACCAATCGATCCGCAGGACCCAAATTAGTCCAGATGCAACCACTTTCCAAGTCTCTCCGACCTTCACAAAAAAAGTTATTCAAGAATATCTCTTTCTCCTATGTGCTTTCATCCCTAACCCTAACCCTTCCGAAAGTCGGAGAAGCTCAAGGATGGTACCGATCGATGCGCGCTACCCCATTTAGTGGGGGTAGAGCCTACTTGCAAGTCTCTCCGACCTTCACAAAAAAAGTTATTCAAGAATATCTCTTTCTCCTATGTGCTTTCATCCCTAACCCTAACCCTAACCCTTCCGAAAGTCGGAGAAGCTCAAGGATGGTACCGATCGATGCGCGCTACCCCATTTAGTGGGGGTAGAGCCTACTTGCAAGTCTCTCCGACCTTCACAAAAAAAGTTATTCAAGAATATCTCTTTCTCCTATGTGCTTTCATCCCTAACCCTAACCCTAACCCTTCCGAAAGTCGGAGAAGCTCAAAGATGGTACCGATCGATGCGCGCTACCCCATTTAGTGGGGGTAGAGCCTACTTGCAAGTCTCTCCGACCTTCACAAAAAAAGTTATTCAAGAATATCTCCTCAGATTTGGGGGAATTTCGTCGGTCGACCTCTTCCGAAGGTCGTACAAGCTCGGGGATGGTACCAATCGATCCGCAGGACCCAAATTAGTCCAGATGCAACCACTTTCCAAGTCTCTCCGACCTTCACAAAAAAAGTTATTCAAGAATATCTCTTTCTCCTATGTGCTTTCATCCCTAACCCTAACCCTAACCCTTCCGAAAGTCGGAGAAGCTCAAGGATGGTACCGATCGATGTGCGCTACCCCATTTAGTGGGGGTAGAGCCTACTTGCAAGTCTCTCCGACCTTCACAAAAAAAGTTATTCAAGAATATCTCCTCAGATTTGGGGGAATTTCGTCGGTCGACCTCTTTCGAAGGTCGTACAAGCTCGGGGATGGTACCAATCGATCCGCAGGACCCAAATTAGTCCAGATGCAACCACTTTCCACGTCTCTCCGACCTTCACAAAAAAAGTTATTCAAGAATATCTCTTTCTCCTATGTGCTTTCATCCCTAACCCTAACCCTAACCCTTCCGAAAGTCGGAGAAGCTCAAGGATGGTACCGATCGATGCGCGCTACCCCATTTAGTGGGGGTAGAGCCTACTTGCAAGTCTCTCCGACCTTCACAAAAAAAGTTATTCAAGAATATCTCTTTCTCCTATGTGCTTTCATCCCTAACCCTAACCCTAACCCTTCCGAAAGTCGGAGAAGCTCAAGGATGGTACCGATCGATGCGCGCTACCCCATTTAGTGGGGGTAGAGCCTACTTGCAAGTCTCTCCGACCTTCACAAAAAAAGTTATTCAAGAATATCTCCTCAGATTTGGGGGAATTTCGTCGGTCGACCTCTTCCGAAGGTCGTACAAGCTCGAGGATGGTACCAATCGATCCGCAGGACCCAAATTAGTCCAGATGCAACCACTTTCCAAGTCTCTCCGACCTTCACAAAAAAAGTTATTCAAGAATATCTCTTTCTCCTATGTGCTTTCATCCCTAACCCTAACCCTTCCGAAAGTCGGAGAAGCTCAAGGATGGTACCGATCGATGCGCGCTACCCCATTTAGTGGGGGTAGAGCCTACTTGCAAGTCTCTCCGACCTTCACAAAAAAAGTTATTCAAGAATATCTCTTTCTCCTATGTGCTTTCATCCCTAACCCTAACCCTAACCCTTCCGAAAGTCGGAGAAGCTCAAGGATGGTACTGATCGATGCGCGCTACCCCATTTAGTGGGGGTAGAGCCTACTTGCAAGTCTCTCCGACCTTCACAAAAAAAGTTATTCAAGAATATCTCTTTCTCCTATGTGCTTTCATCCCTAACCCTAACCCTAACCCTTCCGAAAGTCGGAGAAGCTCAAGGATGGTACCGATCGATGCGCGCTACCCCATTTAGTGGGGGTAGAGCCTACTTGCAAGTCTCTCCGACCTTCACAAAAAAAGTTATTCAAGAATATCTCTTTCTCCTATGTGCTTTCATCCCTAACCCTAACCCTAACCCTTCCGAAAGTCGGAGAAGCTCAAGGATGGTACTGATCGATGCGCGCTACCCCATTTAGTGGGGGTAGAGCCTACTTGCAAGTCTCTCCGACCTTCACAAAAAAAGTTATTCAAGAATATCTCTTTCTCCTATGTGCTTTCATCCCTAACCCTAACCCTAACCCTTCCGAAAGTCGGAGAAGCTCAAGGATGGTACCGATCGATGCGCGCTACCCCATTTAGTGGGGGTAGAGCCTACTTGCAAGTCTCTCCGACCTTCACAAAAAAAGTTATTCAAGAATATCTCTTTCTCCTATGTGCTTTCATCCCTAACCCTAACCCTAACCCTTCCGAAAGTCGGAGAAGCTCAAGGATGGTACCGATCGATGCGCGTTACCCCATTTAGTGGGGGTAGAGCCTACTTGCAAGTCTCTCCGACCTTCACAAAAAAAGTTATTCAAGAATATCTCTTTCTCCTATGTGCTTTCATCCCTAACCCTAACCCTAACCCTTCCGAAAGTCGGAGAAGCTCAAAGATGGTACCGATCGATGCGCGCTACCCCATTTAGTGGGGGTAGAGCCTACTTGCAAGTCTCTCCGACCTTTACAAAAAAAGTTATTCAAGAATATCTCCTCAGATTTGGGGGAATTTCGTCGGTCGACCTCTTCCGAAGGTCGTACAAGCTCGGGGATGGTACCAATCGATCCGCAGGACCCAAATTAGTCCAGATGCAACCACTTTCCAAGTCTCTCCGACCTTCACAAAAAAAGTTATTCAAGAATATCTCTTTCTCCTATGTGCTTTCATCCCTAACCCTAACCCTAACCCTTCCGAAAGTCGGAGAAGCTCAAGGATGGTACCGATCGATGCGCGCTACCCCATTTAGTGGGGGTAGAGCCTACTTGCAAGTCTCTCCGACCTTCACAAAAAAAGTTATTCAAGAATATCTCTTTCTCCTATGTGCTTTCATCCCTAACCCTAACCCTAACCCTTCCGAAAGTCGGAGAAGCTCAAGGATGGTACCGATCGATGCGCGCTACCCCATTTAGTGGGGGTAGAGCCTACTTGCAAGTCTCTCCGACCTTCACAAAAAAAGTTATTCAAGAATATCTCTTTCTCCTATGTGCTTTCATCCCTAACCCTAACCCTAACCCTTCCGAAAGTCGGAGAAGCTCAAAGATGGTACCGATCGATGCGCGCTACCCCATTTAGTGGGGGTAGAGCCTACTTGCAAGTCTCTCCGACCTTTACAAAAAAAGTTATTCAAGAATATCTCCTCAGATTTGGGGGAATTTCGTCGGTCGACCTCTTCCGAAGGTCGTACAAGCTCGGGGATGGTACCAATCGATCCGCAGGACCCAAATTAGTCCAGATGCAACCACTTTCCAAGTCTCTCCGACCTTCACAAAAAAAGTTATTCAAGAATATCTCTTTCTCCTATGTGCTTTCATCCCTAACCCTAACCCTAACCCTTCTGAAAGTCGGAGAAGCTCAAGGATGGTACCGATCGATGCGCGCTACCCCATTTAGTGGGGGTAGAGCCTACTTGCAAGTCTCTCCGACCTTCACAAAAAAAGTTATTCAAGAATATCTCCTCAGATTTGGGGGAATTTCGTCGGTCGACCTCTTTCGAAGGTCGTACAAGCTCGGGGATGGTACCAATCGATCCGCAGGACCCAAATTAGTCCAGATGCAACCACTTTCCAAGTCTCTCCGACCTTCACAAAAAAAGTTATTCAAGAATATCTCTTTCTCCTATGTGCTTTCATCCCTAACCCTAACCCTTCCGAAAGTCGGAGAAGCTCAAGGATGGTACCGATCGATGCGCGCTACCCCATTTAGTGGGGGTAGAGCCTACTTGCAAGTCTCTCCGACCTTCACAAAAAAAGTTATTCAAGAATATCTCTTTCTCCTATGTGCTTTCATCCCTAACCCTAACCCTAACCCTTCCGAAAGTCGGAGAAGCTCAAGGATGGTACCGATCGATGCGCGCTACCCCATTTAGTGGGGGTAGAGCCTACTTGCAAGTCTCTCCGACCTTCACAAAAAAAGTTATTCAAGAATATCTCTTTCTCCTATGTGCTTTCATCCCTAACCCTAACCCTAACCCTTCTGAAAGTCGGAGAAGCTCAAAGATGGTACCGATCGATGCGCGCTACCCCATTTAGTGGGGGTAGAGCCTACTTGCAAGTCTCTCCGACCTTCACAAAAAAAGTTATTCAAGAATATCTCCTCAGATTTGGGGGAATTTCGTCGGTCGACCTCTTTCGAAGGTCGTACAAGCTCGGAGATGGTACCAATCGATCCGCAGGACCCAAATTAGTCCAGATGCAACCACTTTCCAAGTCTCTCCGACCTTCACAAAAAAAGTTATTCAAGAATATCTCTTTCTCCTATGTGCTTTCATCCCTAACCCTAACCCTAACCCTTCCGAAAGTCGGAGAAGCTCAAGGATGGTACCGATCGATGCGCGCTACCCCATTTAGTGGGGGTAGAGCCTACTTGCAAGTCTCTCCGACCTTCACAAAAAAAGTTATTCAAGAATATCTCCTCAGATTTGGGGGAATTTCGTCGGTCGACCTCTTCCGAAGGTCGTACAAGCTCGGGGATGGTACCAATCGATCCGCAGGACCCAAATTAGTCCAGATGCAACCACTTTCCACGTCTCTCCGACCTTCACAAAAAAAGTTATTCAAGAATATCTCTTTCTCCTATGTGCTTTCATCCCTAACCCTAACCCTAACCCTTCCGAAAGTCGGAGAAGCTCAAGGATGGTACCGATCGATGCGCGCTACCCCATTTAGTGGGGGTAGAGCCTACTTGCAAGTCTCTCCGACCTTCACAAAAAAAGTTATTCAAGAATATCTCTTTCTCCTATGTGCTTTCATCCCTAACCCTAACCCTAACCCTTCCGAAAGTCGGAGAAGCTCAAGGATGGTACCGATCGATGCGCGCTACCCCATTTAGTGGGGGTAGAGCCTACTTGCAAGTCTCTCCGACCTTCACAAAAAAAGTTATTCAAGAATATCTCTTTCTCCTATGTGCTTTCATCCCTAACCCTAACCCTAACCCTTCTGAAAGTCGGAGAAGCTCAAAGATGGTACCGATCGATGCGCGCTACCCCATTTAGTGGGGGTAGAGCCTACTTGCAAGTCTCTCCGACCTTCACAAAAAAAGTTATTCAAGAATATCTCCTCAGATTTGGGGGAATTTCGTCGGTCGACCTCTTTCGAAGGTCGTACAAGCTCGGGGATGGTACCAATCGATCCGCAGGACCCAAATTAGTCCAGATGCAACCACTTTCCAAGTCTCTCCGACCTTCACAAAAAAAGTTATTCAAGAATATCTCTTTCTCCTATGTGCTTTCATCCCTAACCCTAACCCTAACCCTTCCGAAAGTCGGAGAAGCTCAAGGATGGTACCGATCGATGCGCGCTACCCCATTTAGTGGGGGTAGAGCCTACTTGCAAGTCTCTCCGACCTTCACAAAAAAAGTTATTCAAGAATATCTCTTTCTCCTATGTGCTTTCATCCCTAACCCTAACCCTAACCCTTCCGAAAGTCGGAGAAGCTCAAGGATGGTACCGATCGATGCGCGCTACCCCATTTAGTGGGGGTAGAGCCTACTTGCAAGTCTCTCCGACCTTCACAAAAAAAGTTATTCAAGAATATCTCCTCAGATTTGGGGGAATTTCGTCGGTCGACCTCTTCCGAAGGTCGTACAAGCTCGAGGATGGTACCAATCGATCCGCAGGACCCAAATTAGTCCAGATGCAACCACTTTCCAAGTCTCTCCGACCTTCACAAAAAAAGTTATTCAAGAATATCTCTTTCTCCTATGTGCTTTCATCCCTAACCCTAACCCTTCCGAAAGTCGGAGAAGCTCAAGGATGGTACCGATCGATGCGCGCTACCCCATTTAGTGGGGGTAGAGCCTACTTGCAAGTCTCTCCGACCTTCACAAAAAAAGTTATTCAAGAATATCTCTTTCTCCTATGTGCTTTCATCCCTAACCCTAACCCTAACCCTTCCGAAAGTCGGAGAAGCTCAAAGATGGTACTGATCGATGCGCGCTACCCCATTTAGTGGGGGTAGAGCCTACTTGCAAGTCTCTCCGACCTTCACAAAAAAAGTTATTCAAGAATATCTCTTTCTCCTATGTGCTTTCATCCCTAACCCTAACCCTAACCCTTCCGAAAGTCGGAGAAGCTCAAGGATGGTACCGATCGATGCGCGCTACCCCATTTAGTGGGGGTAGAGCCTACTTGCAAGTCTCTCCGACCTTCACAAAAAAAGTTATTCAAGAATATCTCTTTCTCCTATGTGCTTTCATCCCTAACCCTAACCCTAACCCTTCCGAAAGTCGGAGAAGCTCAAGGATGGTACCGATCGATGCGCGCTACCCCATTTAGTGGGGGTAGAGCCTACTTGCAAGTCTCTCCGACCTTCACAAAAAAAGTTATTCAAGAATATCTCTTTCTCCTATGTGCTTTCATCCCTAACCCTAACCCTTCCGAAAGTCGGAGAAGCTCAAAGATGGTACCGATCGATGCGCGCTACCCCATTTAGTGGGGGTAGAGCCTACTTGCAAGTCTCTCCGACCTTCACAAAAAAAGTTATTCAAGAATATCTCCTCAGATTTGGGGGAATTTCGTCGGTCGACCTCTTCCGAAGGTCGTACAAGCTCGGGGATGGTACCAATCGATCCGCAGGACCCAAATTAGTCCAGATGCAACCACTTTCCAAGTCTCTCCGACCTTCACAAAAAAAGTTATTCAAGAATATCTCTTTCTCCTATGTGCTTTCATCCCTAACCCTAACCCTAACCCTTCCGAAAGTCGGAGAAGCTCAAAGATGGTACCGATCGATGCGCGCTACCCCATTTAGTGGGGGTAGAGCCTACTTGCAAGTCTCTCCGACCTTCACAAAAAAAGTTATTCAAGAATATCTCCTCAGATTTGGGGGAATTTCGTCGGTCGACCTCTTCCGAAGGTCGTACAAGCTCGGGGATGGTACCAATCGATCCGCAGGACCCAAATTAGTCCAGATGCAACCACTTTTCAAGTCTCTCCGACCTTCACAAAAAAAGTTATTCAAGAATATCTCTTTCTCCTATGTGCTTTCATCCCTAACCCTAACCCTTCCGAAAGTCGGAGAAGCTCAAAGATGGTACTGATCGATGCGCGCTACCCCATTTAGTGGGGGTAGAGCCTACTTGCAAGTCTCTCCGACCTTCACAAAAAAAGTTATTCAAGAATATCTCTTTCTCCTATGTGCTTTCATCCCTAACCCTAACCCTAACCCTTCCGAAAGTCGGAGAAGCTCAAGGATGGTACCGATCGATGCGCGCTACCCCATTTAGTGGGGGTAGAGCCTACTTGCAAGTCTCTCCGACCTTCACAAAAAAAGTTATTCAAGAATATCTCCTCAGATTTGGGGGAATTTCGTCGGTCGACCTCTTCCGAAGGTCGTACAAGCTCGGGGATGGTACCAATCGATCCGCAGGACCCAAATTAGTCCAGATGCAACCACTTTCCAAGTCTCTCCGACCTTCACAAAAAAAGTTATTCAAGAATATCTCTTTCTCCTATGTGCTTTCATCCCTAACCCTAACCCTTCCGAAAGTCGGAGAAGCTCAAGGATGGTACCGATCGATGCGCGCTACCCCATTTAGTGGGGGTAGAGCCTACTTGCAAGTCTCTCCGACCTTCACAAAAAAAGTTATTCAAGAATATCTCTTTCTCCTATGTGCTTTCATCCCTAACCCTAACCCTAACCCTTCCGAAAGTCGGAGAAGCTCAAGGATGGTACCGATCGATGCGCGCTACCCCATTTAGTGGGGGTAGAGCCTACTTGCAAGTCTCTCCGACCTTCACAAAAAAAGTTATTCAAGAATATCTCCTCAGATTTGGGGGAATTTCGTCGGTCGACCTCTTCCGAAGGTCGTACAAGCTCGGGGATGGTACCAATCGATCCGCAGGACCCAAATTAGTCCAGATGCAACCACTTTCCAAGTCTCTCCGACCTTCACAAAAAAAGTTATTCAAGAATATCTCTTTCTCCTATGTGCTTTCATCCCTAACCCTAACCCTAACCCTTCCGAAAGTCGGAGAAGCTCAAGGATGGTACCGATCGATGCGCGCTACCCCATTTAGTGGGGGTAGAGCCTACTTGCAAGTCTCTCCGACCTTCACGAAAAAAGTTATTCAAGAATATCTCCTCAGATTTGGGGGAATTTCGTCGGTCGACCTCTTCCGAAGGTCGTACAAGCTCGGGGATGGTACCAATCGATCCGCAGGACCCAAATTAGTCCAGATGCAACCACTTTCCAAGTCTCTCCGACCTTCACAAAAAAAGTTATTCAAGAATATCTCTTTCTCCTATGTGCTTTCATCCCTAACCCTAACCCTTCCGAAAGTCCGAGAAGCTCAAGGATGGTACCGATCGATGCGCGCTACCCCATTTAGTGGGGGTAGAGCCTACTTGCAAGTCTCTCCGACCTTCACAAAAAAAGTTATTCAAGAATATCTCTTTCTCCTATGTGCTTTCATCCCTAACCCTAACCCTAACCCTTCCGAAAGTCGGAGAAGCTCAAGGATGGTACCGATCGATGCGCGCTACCCCATTTAGTGGGGGTAGAGCCTACTTGCAAGTCTCTCCGACCTTCACAAAAAAAGTTATTCAAGAATATCTCCTCAGATTTGGGGGAATTTCGTCGGTCGACCTCTTCCGAAGGTCGTACAAGCTCGGGGATGGTACCAATCGATCCGCAGGACCCAAATTAGTCCAGATGCAACCACTTTCCAAGTCTCTCCGACCTTCACAAAAAAAGTTATTCAAGAATATCTCTTTCTCCTATGTGCTTTCATCCCTAACCCTAACCCTTCCGAAAGTCGGAGAAGCTCAAAGATGGTACCGATCGATGCGCGCTACCCCATTTAGTGGGGGTAGAGCCTACTTGCAAGTCTCTCCGACCTTCACAAAAAAAGTTATTCAAGAATATCTCCTCAGATTTGGGGGAATTTCGTCGGTCGACCTCTTCCGAAGGTCGTACAAGCTCGGGGATGGTACCAATCGATCCGCAGGACCCAAATTAGTCCAGATGCAACCACTTTCCAAGTCTCTCCGACCTTCACAAAAAAAGTTATTCAAGAATATCTCTTTCTCCTATGTGCTTTCATCCCTAACCCTAACCCTAACCCTTCCGAAAGTCGGAGAAGCTCAAAGATGGTACCGATCGATGCGCGCTACCCCATTTAGTGGGGGTAGAGCCTACTTGCAAGTCTCTCCGACCTTCACAAAAAAAGTTATTCAAGAATATCTCCTCAGATTTGGGGGAATTTCGTCGGTCGACCTCTTCCGAAGGTCGTACAAGCTCGGGGATGGTACCAATCGATCCGCAGGACCCAAATTAGTCCAGATGCAACCACTTTTCAAGTCTCTCCGACCTTCACAAAAAAAGTTATTCAAGAATATCTCTTTCTCCTATGTGCTTTCATCCCTAACCCTAACCCTTCCGAAAGTCGGAGAAGCTCAAAGATGGTACTGATCGATGCGCGCTACCCCATTTAGTGGGGGTAGAGCCTACTTGCAAGTCTCTCCGACCTTCACAAAAAAAGTTATTCAAGAATATCTCTTTCTCCTATGTGCTTTCATCCCTAACCCTAACCCTAACCCTTCCGAAAGTCGGAGAAGCTCAAGGATGGTACCGATCGATGCGCGCTACCCCATTTAGTGGGGGTAGAGCCTACTTGCAAGTCTCTCCGACCTTCACAAAAAAAGTTATTCAAGAATATCTCCTCAGATTTGGGGGAATTTCGTCGGTCGACCTCTTCCGAAGGTCGTACAAGCTCGGGGATGGTACCAATCGATCCGCAGGACCCAAATTAGTCCAGATGCAACCACTTTCCAAGTCTCTCCGACCTTCACAAAAAAAGTTATTCAAGAATATCTCTTTCTCCTATGTGCTTTCATCCCTAACCCTAACCCTTCCGAAAGTCGGAGAAGCTCAAGGATGGTACCGATCGATGCGCGCTACCCCATTTAGTGGGGGTAGAGCCTACTTGCAAGTCTCTCCGACCTTCACAAAAAAAGTTATTCAAGAATATCTCTTTCTCCTATGTGCTTTCATCCCTAACCCTAACCCTAACCCTTCCGAAAGTCGGAGAAGCTCAAGGATGGTACCGATCGATGCGCGCTACCCCATTTAGTGGGGGTAGAGCCTACTTGCAAGTCTCTCCGACCTTCACAAAAAAAGTTATTCAAGAATATCTCCTCAGATTTGGGGGAATTTCGTCGGTCGACCTCTTCCGAAGGTCGTACAAGCTCGGGGATGGTACCAATCGATCCGCAGGACCCAAATTAGTCCAGATGCAACCACTTTCCAAGTCTCTCCGACCTTCACAAAAAAAGTTATTCAAGAATATCTCTTTCTCCTATGTGCTTTCATCCCTAACCCTAACCCTAACCCTTCCGAAAGTCGGAGAAGCTCAAGGATGGTACCGATCGATGCGCGCTACCCCATTTAGTGGGGGTAGAGCCTACTTGCAAGTCTCTCCGACCTTCACAAAAAAAGTTATTCAAGAATATCTCCTCAGATTTGGGGGAATTTCGTCGGTCGACCTCTTCCGAAGGTCGTACAAGCTCGGGGATGGTACCAATCGATCCGCAGGACCCAAATTAGTCCAGATGCAACCACTTTCCAAGTCTCTCCGACCTTCACAAAAAAAGTTATTCAAGAATATCTCTTTCTCCTATGTGCTTTCATCCCTAACCCTAACCCTTCCGAAAGTCCGAGAAGCTCAAGGATGGTACCGATCGATGCGCGCTACCCCATTTAGTGGGGGTAGAGCCTACTTGCAAGTCTCTCCGACCTTCACAAAAAAAGTTATTCAAGAATATCTCTTTCTCCTATGTGCTTTCATCCCTAACCCTAACCCTAACCCTTCCGAAAGTCGGAGAAGCTCAAGGATGGTACCGATCGATGCGCGCTACCCCATTTAGTGGGGGTAGAGCCTACTTGCAAGTCTCTCCGACCTTCACAAAAAAAGTTATTCAAGAATATCTCCTCAGATTTGGGGGAATTTCGTCGGTCGACCTCTTCCGAAGGTCGTACAAGCTCGGGGATGGTACCAATCGATCCGCAGGACCCAAATTAGTCCAGATGCAACCACTTTCAAAGTCTCTCCGACCTTCACAAAAAAAGTTATTCTTGAATATCTCTTTCTCCTATGTGCTTTCATCCCTAACCCTAACCCTTCCGAAAATCGGAGAAGCTCAAAGATGGTACCGATCGATGCGCGCTACCCCATTTAGTGGGGGTAGAGCCTACTTGCAAGTCTCTCCGACCTTCACAAAAAAAGTTATTCAAGAATATCTCTTTCTCCTATGTGCTTTCATCCCTAACCCTAACCCTAACCCTTCCGAAAGTCGGAGAAGCTCAAAGATGGTACCGATCGATGCGCGCTACCCCATTTAGTGGGGGTAGAGCCTACTTGCAAGTCTCTCCGACCTTCACAAAAAAAGTTATTCAAGAATATCTCTTTCTCCTATGTGCTTTCATCCCTAACCCTAACCCTAACCCTTCCGAAAGTCGGAGAAGCTCAAAGATGGTACCGATCGATGCGCGCTACCCCATTTAGTGGGGGTAGAGCCTACTTGCAAGTCTCTCCGACCTTCACAAAAAAAGTTATTCAAGAATATCTCCTCAGATTTGGGGGAATTTCGTCGGTCGACCTCTTCCGAAGGTCGTACAAGCTCGGGGATGGTACCAATCGATCCGCAGGACCCAAATTAGTCCAGATGCAACCACTTTCCAAGTCTCTCCGACCTTCACAAAAAAAGTTATTCAAGAATATCTCTTTCTCCTATGTGCTTTCATCCCTAACCCTAACCCTAACCCTTCCGAAAGTCGGAGAAGCTCAAGGATGGTACCGATCGATGCGCGCTACCCCATTTAGTGGGGGTAGAGCCTACTTGCAAGTCTCTCCGACCTTCACAAAAAAAGTTATTCAAGAATATCTCTTTCTCCTATGTGCTTTCATCCCTAACCCTAACCCTAACCCTTCCGAAAGTCGGAGAAGCTCAAGGATCGTACCGATCGATGCGCGCTACCCCATTTAGTGGGGGTAGAGCCTACTTGCAAGTCTCTCCGACCTTCACAAAAAAAGTTATTCAAGAATATCTCCTCAGATTTGGGGGAATTTCGTCGGTCGACCTCTTCCGAAGGTCGTACAAGCTCGGGGATGGTACCAATCGATCCGCAGGACCCAAATTAGTCCAGATGCAACCACTTTCCAAGTCTCTCCGACCTTCACAAAAAAAGTTATTCAAGAATATCTCTTTCTCCTATGTGCTTTCATCCCTAACCCTAACCCTTCCGAAAGTCGGAGAAGCTCAAAGATGGTACCGATCGATGCGCGCTACCCCATTTAGTGGGGGTAGAGCCTACTTGCAAGTCTCTCCGACCTTCACAAAAAAAGTTATTCAAGAATATCTCTTTCTCCTATGTGCTTTCATCCCTAACCCTAACCCTAACCCTTCCGAAAGTCGGAGAAGCTCAAGGATGGTACCGATCGATGCGCGCTACCCCATTTAGTGGGGGTAGAGCCTACTTGCAAGTCTCTCCGACCTTTACAAAAAAAGTTATTCAAGAATATCTCCTCAGATTTGGGGGAATTTCGTCGGTCGACCTCTTCCGAAGGTCGTACAAGCTCGGGGATGGTACCAATCGATCCGCAGGACCCAAATTAGTCCAGATGCAACCACTTTCCAAGTCTCTCCGACCTTCACAAAAAAAGTTATTCAAGAATATCTCTTTCTCCTATGTGCTTTCATCCCTAACCCTAACCCTAACCCTTCCGAAAGTCGGAGAAGCTCAAGGATGGTACCGATCGATGCGCGCTACCCCATTTAGTGGGGGTAGAGCCTACTTGCAAGTCTCTCCGACCTTCACAAAAAAAGTTATTCAAGAATATCTCTTTCTCCTATGTGCTTTCATCCCTAACCCTAACCCTAACCCTTCCGAAAGTCGGAGAAGCTCAAGGATGGTACCGATCGATGCGCGCTACCCCATTTAGTGGGGGTAGAGCCTACTTGCAAGTCTCTCCGACCTTCACAAAAAAAGTTATTCAAGAATATCTCCTCAGATTTGGGGGAATTTCGTCGGTCGACCTCTTCCGAAGGTCGTACAAGCTCGGGGATGGTACCAATCGATCCGCAGGACCCAAATTAGTCCAGATGCAACCACTTTCCAAGTCTCTCCGACCTTCACAAAAAAAGTTATTCAAGAATATCTCTTTCTCCTATGTGCTTTCATCCCTAACCCTAACCCTAACCCTTCCGAAAGTCGGAGAAGCTCAAGGATGGTACCGATCGATGCGCGCTACCCCATTTAGTGGGGGTAGAGCCTACTTGCAAGTCTCTCCGACCTTCACAAAAAAAGTTATTCAAGAATATCTCTTTCTCCTATGTGCTTTCATCCCTAACCCTAACCCTAACCCTTCCGAAAGTCGGAGAAGCTCAAGGATGGTACCGATCGATGCGCGCTACCCCATTTAGTGGGGGTAGAGCCTACTTGCAAGTCTCTCCGACCTTCACAAAAAAAGTTATTCAAGAATATCTCCTCAGATTTGGGGGAATTTCGTCGGTCGACCTCTTCCGAAGGTCGTACAAGCTCGGGGATGGTACCAATCGATCCGCAGGACCCAAATTAGTCCAGATGCAACCACTTTCCAAGTCTCTCCGACCTTCACAAAAAAAGTTATTCAAGAATATCTCTTTCTCCTATGTGCTTTCATCCCTAACCCTAACCCTAACCCTTCCGAAAGTCGGAGAAGCTCAAGGATGGTACCGATCGATGCGCGCTACCCCATTTAGTGGGGGTAGAGCCTACTTGCAAGTCTCTCCGACCTTCACAAAAAAAGTTATTCAAGAATATCTCTTTCTCCTATGTGCTTTCATCCCTAACCCTAACCCTAACCCTTCCGAAAGTCGGAGAAGCTCAAGGATGGTACCGATCGATGCGCGCTACCCCATTTAGTGGGGGTAGAGCCTACTTGCAAGTCTCTCCGACCTTCACAAAAAAAGTTATTCAAGAATATCTCCTCAGATTTGGGGGAATTTCGTCGGTCGACCTCTTCCGAAGGTCGTACAAGCTCGGGGATGGTACCAATCGATCCGCAGGACCCAAATTAGTCCAGATGCAACCACTTTCCAAGTCTCTCCGACCTTCACAAAAAAAGTTATTCAAGAATATCTCTTTCTCCTATGTGCTTTCATCCCTAACCCTAACCCTTCCGAAAGTCGGAGAAGCTCAAAGATGGTACCGATCGATGCGCGCTACCCCATTTAGTGGGGGTAGAGCCTACTTGCAAGTCTCTCCGACCTTCACAAAAAAAGTTATTCAAGAATATCTCTTTCTCCTATGTGCTTTCATCCCTAACCCTAACCCTAACCCTTCCGAAAGTCGGAGAAGCTCAAGGATGGTACTGATCGATGCGCGCTACCCCATTTAGTGGGGGTAGAGCCTACTTGCAAGTCTCTCCGACCTTCACAAAAAAAGTTATTCAAGAATATCTCCTCAGATTTGGGGGAATTTCGTCGGTCGACCTCTTCCGAAGGTCGTACAAGCTCGGGGATGGTACCAATCGATCCGCAGGACCCAAATTAGTCCAGATGCAACCACTTTCCAAGTCTCTCCGACCTTCACAAAAAAAGTTATTCAAGAATATCTCTTTCTCCTATGTGCTTTCATCCCTAACCCTAACCCTTCCGAAAGTCGGAGAAGCTCAAGGATGGTACCGATCGATGCGCGCTACCCCATTTAGTGGGGGTAGAGCCTACTTGCAAGTCTCTCCGACCTTCACAAAAAATGTTATTCAAGAATATCTCTTTCTCCTATGTGCTTTCATCCCTAACCCTAACCCTAACCCTTCCGAAAGTCGGAGAAGCTCAAGGATGGTACCGATCGATGCGCGCTACCCCATTTAGTGGGGGTAGAGCCTACTTGCAAGTCTCTCCGACCTTCACAAAAAAAGTTATTCAAGAATATCTCCTCAGATTTGGGGGAATTTCGTCGGTCGACCTCTTCCGAAGGTCGTACAAGCTCGGGGATGGTACCAATCGATCCGCAGGACCCAAATTAGTCCAGATGCAACCACTTTCCAAGTCTCTCCGACCTTCACAAAAAAAGTTATTCAAGAATATCTCTTTCTCCTATGTGCTTTCATCCCTAACCCTAACCCTAACCCTTCCGAAAGTCGGAGAAGCTCAAGGATGGTACCGATCGATGCGCGCTACCCCATTTAGTGGGGGTAGAGCCTACTTGCAAGTCTCTCCGACCTTCACAAAAAAAGTTATTCAAGAATATCTCCTCAGATTTGGGGGAATTTCGTCGGTCGACCTCTTCCAAAGGTCGTACAAGCTCGGGGATGGTACCAATCGATCCGCAGGACCCAAATTAGTCCAGATGCAACCACTTTCCAAGTCTCTCCGACCTTCACAAAAAAAGTTATTCAAGAATATCTCTTTCTCCTATGTGCTTTCATCCCTAACCCTAACCCTAACCCTTCCGAAAGTCGGAGAAGCTCAAGGATGGTACCGATCGATGCGCGCTACCCCATTTAGTGGGGGTAGAGCCTACTTGCAAGTCTCTCCGACCTTCACAAAAAAAGTTATTCAAGAATATCTCCTCAGATTTGGGGGAATTTCGTCGGTCGACCTCTTCCGAAGGTCGTACAAGCTCGGGGATGGTACCAATCGATCCGCAGGACCCAAATTAGTCCAGATGCAACCACTTTCAAAGTCTCTCCGACCTTCACAAAAAAAGTTATTCTTGAATATCTCTTTCTCCTATGTGCTTTCATCCCTAACCCTAACCCTTCCGAAAGTCGGAGAAGCTCAAGGATGGTACCGATCGATGCGCGCTACCCCATTTAGTGGGGGTAGAGCCTACTTGCAAGTCTCTCCGACCTTCACAAAAAAAGTTATTCAAGAATATCTCTTTCTCCTATGTGCTTTCATCCCTAACCCTAACCCTAACCCTTCCGAAAGTCGGAGAAGCTCAAGGATGGTACCGATCGATGCGCGCTACCCCATTTAGTGGGGGTAGAGCCTACTTGCAAGTCTCTCCGACCTTCACAAAAAAAGTTATTCAAGAATATCTCTTTCTCCTATGTGCTTTCATCCCTAACCCTAACCCTAACCCTTCCGAAAGTCGGAGAAGCTCAAAGATGGTACCGATCGATGCGCGCTACCCCATTTAGTGGGGGTAGAGCCTACTTGCAAGTCTCTCCGACCTTCACAAAAAAAGTTATTCAAGAATATCTCCTCAGATTTGGGGGAATTTCGTCGGTCGACCTCTTCCGAAGGTCGTACAAGCTCGGGGATGGTACCAATCGATCCGCAGGACCCAAATTAGTCCAGATGCAACCACTTTCCAAGTCTCTCCGACCTTCACAAAAAAAGTTATTCAAGAATATCTCTTTCTCCTATGTGCTTTCATCCCTAACCCTAACCCTAACCCTTCCGAAAGTCGGAGAAGCTCAAGGATGGTACCGATCGATGCGCGCTACCCCATTTAGTGGGGGTAGAGCCTACTTGCAAGTCTCTCCGACCTTCACAAAAAAAGTTATTCAAGAATATCTCTTTCTCCTATGTGCTTTCATCCCTAACCCTAACCCTAACCCTTCCGAAAGTCTGAGAAGCTCAAGGATGGTACCGATCGATGCGCGCTACCCCATTTAGTGGGGGTAGAGCCTACTTGCAAGTCTCTCCGACCTTCACAAAAAAAGTTATTCAAGAATATCTCCTCAGATTTGGGGGAATTTCGTCGGTCGACCTCTTCCGAAGGTCGTACAAGCTCGGGGATTGTACCAATCGATCTGCAGGACCCAAATTAGTCCAGATGCAACCACTTTCCAAGTCTCTCCGACCTTCACAAAAAAAGTTATTCAAGAATATCTCTTTCTCCTATGTGCTTTCATCCCTAACCCTAACCCTTCCGAAAGTCGGAGAAGCTCAAAGATGGTACCGATCGATGCGCGCTACCCCATTTAGTGGGGGTAGAGCCTACTTGCAAGTCTCTCCGACCTTCACAAAAAAAGTTATTCAAGAATATCTCTTTCTCCTATGTGCTTTCATCCCTAACCCTAACCCTAACCCTTCCGAAAGTCGGAGAAGCTCAAGGATGGTACCGATCGATGCGCGCTACCCCATTTAGTGGGGGTAGAGCCTACTTGCAAGTCTCTCCGACCTTCACAAAAAAAGTTATTCAAGAATATCTCCTCAGATTTGGGGGAATTTCGTCGGTCGACCTCTTCCGAAGGTCGTACAAGCTCGGGGATGGTACCAATCGATCCGCAGGACCCAAATTAGTCCAGATGCAACCACTTTCCAAGTCTCTCCGACCTTCACAAAAAAAGTTATTCAAGAATATCTCTTTCTCCTATGTGCTTTCATCCCTAACCCTAACCCTTCCGAAAGTCCGAGAAGCTCAAGGATGGTACCGATCGATGCGCGCTACCCCATTTAGTGGGGGTAGAGCCTACTTGCAAGTCTCTCCGACCTTCACAAAAAAAGTTATTCAAGAATATCTCTTTCTCCTATGTGCTTTCATCCCTAACCCTAACCCTAACCCTTCCGAAAGTCGGAGAAGCTCAAGGATGGTACCGATCGATGCGCGCTACCCCATTTAGTGGGGGTAGAGCCTACTTGCAAGTCTCTCCGACCTTCACAAAAAAAGTTATTCAAGAATATCTCCTCAGATTTGGGGGAATTTCGTCGGTCGACCTCTTCCGAAGGTCGTACAAGCTCGGGGATGGTACCAATCGATCCGCAGGACCCAAATTAGTCCAGATGCAACCACTTTCCAAGTCTCTCCGACCTTCACAAAAAAAGTTATTCAAGAATATCTCTTTCTCCTATGTGCTTTCATCCCTAACCCTAACCCTAACCCTTCCGAAAGTCGGAGAAGCTCAAGGATGGTACCGATCGATGCGCGCTACCCCATTTAGTGGGGGTAGAGCCTACTTGCAAGTCTCTCCGACCTTCACAAAAAAAGTTATTCAAGAATATCTCCTCAGATTTGGGGGAATTTCGTCGGTCGACCTCTTCCGAAGGTCGTACAAGCTCGGGGATGGTACCAATCGATCCGCAGGACCCAAATTAGTCCAGATGCAACCACTTTCCAAGTCTCTCCGACCTTCACAAAAAAAGTTATTCAAGAATATCTCTTTCTCCTATGTGCTTTCATCCCTAACCCTAACCCTAACCCTTCCGAAAGTCGGAGAAGCTCAAGGATGGTACCGATCGATGCGCGCTACCCCATTTAGTGGGGGTAGAGCCTACTTGCAAGTCTCTCCGACCTTCACAAAAAAAGTTATTCAAGAATATCTCCTCAGATTTGGGGGAATTTCGTCGGTCGACCTCTTCCGAAGGTCGTACAAGCTCGGGGATGGTACCAATCGATCCGCAGGACCCAAATTAGTCCAGATGCAACCACTTTCAAAGTCTCTCCGACCTTCACAAAAAAAGTTATTCTTGAATATCTCTTTCTCCTATGTGCTTTCATCCCTAACCCTAACCCTTCCGAAAGTCGGAGAAGCTCAAGGATGGTACCGATCGATGCGCGCTACCCCATTTAGTGGGGGTAGAGCCTACTTGCAAGTCTCTCCGACCTTCACAAAAAAAGTTATTCAAGAATATCTCTTTCTCCTATGTGCTTTCATCCCTAACCCTAACCCTAACCCTTCCGAAAGTCGGAGAAGCTCAAGGATGGTACCGATCGATGCGCGCTACCCCATTTAGTGGGGGTAGAGCCTACTTGCAAGTCTCTCCGACCTTCACAAAAAAAGTTATTCAAGAATATCTCTTTCTCCTATGTGCTTTCATCCCTAACCCTAACCCTAACCCTTCCGAAAGTCGGAGAAGCTCAAGGATGGTACCGATCGATGCGCGCTACCCCATTTAGTGGGGGTAGAGCCTACTTGCAAGTCTCTCCGACCTTCACAAAAAAAGTTATTCAAGAATATCTCCTCAGATTTGGGGGAATTTCGTCGGTCGACCTCTTCCGAAGGTCGTACAAGCTCGGGGATGGTACCAATCGATCCGCAGGACCCAAATTAGTCCAGATGCAACCACTTTCCAAGTCTCTCCGACCTTCACAAAAAAAGTTATTCAAGAATATCTCTTTCTCCTATGTGCTTTCATCCCTAACCCTAACCCTAACCCTTCCGAAAGTCGGAGAAGCTCAAGGATGGTACCGATCGATGCGCGCTACCCCATTTAGTGGGGGTAGAGCCTACTTGCAAGTCTCTCCGACCTTCACAAAAAAAGTTATTCAAGAATATCTCTTTCTCCTATGTGCTTTCATCCCTAACCCTAACCCTAACCCTTCCGAAAGTCGGAGAAGCTCAAAGATGGTACCGATCGATGCGCGCTACCCCATTTAGTGGGGGTAGAGCCTACTTGCAAGTCTCTCCGACCTTCACAAAAAAAGTTATTCAAGAATATCTCCTCAGATTTGGGGGAATTTCGTCGGTCGACCTCTTCCAAAGGTCGTACAAGCTCGGGGATGGTACCAATCGATCCGCAGGATCCAAATTAGTCCAGATGCAACCACTTTCCAAGTCTCTCCGACCTTCACAAAAAAAGTTATTCAAGAATATCTCTTTCTCCTATGTGCTTTCATCCCTAACCCTAACCCTTCCGAAAGTCGGAGAAGCTCAAAGATGGTACCGATCGATGCGCGCTACCCCATTTAGTGGGGGTAGAGCCTACTTGCAAGTCTCTCCGACCTTCACAAAAAAAGTTATTCAAGAATATCTCTTTCTCCTATGTGCTTTCATCCCTAACCCTAACCCTAACCCTTCCGAAAGTCGGAGAAGCTCAAGGATGGTACCGATCGATGCGCGCTACCCCATTTAGTGGGGGTAGAGCCTACTTGCAAGTCTCTCCGACCTTCACAAAAAAAGTTATTCAAGAATATCTCCTCAGATTTGGGGGAATTTCGTCGGTCGACCTCTTCCGAAGGTCGTACAAGCTCGGGGATGGTACCAATCGATCCGCAGGACCCAAATTAGTCCAGATGCAACCACTTTCCAAGTCTCTCCGACCTTCACAAAAAAAGTTATTCAAGAATATCTCTTTCTCCTATGTGCTTTCATCCCTAACCCTAACCCTTCCGAAAGTCGGAGAAGCTCAAGGATGGTACCGATCGATGCGCGCTACCCCATTTAGTGGGGGTAGAGCCTACTTGCAAGTCTCTCCGACCTTCACAAAAAAAGTTATTCAAGAATATCTCTTTCTCCTATGTGCTTTCATCCCTAACCCTAACCCTAACCCTTCCGAAAGTCGGAGAAGCTCAAGGATGGTACCGATCGATGCGCGCTACCCCATTTAGTGGGGGTAGAGCCTACTTGCAAGTCTCTCCGACCTTCACAAAAAAAGTTATTCAAGAATATCTCCTCAGATTTGGGGGAATTTCGTCGGTCGACCTCTTCCGAAGGTCGTACAAGCTCGGGGATGGTACCAATCGATCCGCAGGACCCAAATTAGTCCAGATGCAACCACTTTCCAAGTCTCTCCGACCTTCACAAAAAAAGTTATTCAAGAATATCTCTTTCTCCTATGTGCTTTCATCCCTAACCCTAACCCTTCCGAAAGTCGGAGAAGCTCAAGGATGGTACCGATCGATGCGCGCTACCCCATTTAGTGGGGGTAGAGCCTACTTGCAAGTCTCTCCGACCTTCACAAAAAAAGTTATTCAAGAATATCTCTTTCTCCTATGTGCTTTCATCCCTAACCCTAACCCTAACCCTTCCGAAAGTCGGAGAAGCTCAAGGATGGTACCGATCGATGCGCGCTACCCCATTTAGTGGGGGTAGAGCCTACTTGCAAGTCTCTCCGACCTTCACAAAAAAAGTTATTCAAGAATATCTCCTCAGATTTGGGGGAATTTCGTCGGTCGACCTCTTCCGAAGGTCGTACAAGCTCGGGGATGGTACCAATCGATCCGCAGGACCCAAATTAGTCCAGATGCAACCACTTTCCAAGTCTCTCCGACCTTCACAAAAAAAGTTATTCAAGAATATCTCTTTCTCCTATGTGCTTTCATCCCTAACCCTAACCCTTCCGAAAGTCGGAGAAGCTCAAGGATGGTACCGATCGATGCGCGCTACCCCATTTAGTGGGGGTAGAGCCTACTTGCAAGTCTCTCCGACCTTCACAAAAAAAGTTATTCAAGAATATCTCTTTCTCCTATGTGCTTTCATCCCTAACCCTAACCCTAACCCTTCCGAAAGTCGGAGAAGCTCAAGGATGGTACCGATCGATGCGCGCTACCCCATTTAGTGGGGGTAGAGCCTACTTGCAAGTCTCTCCGACCTTCACAAAAAAAGTTATTCAAGAATATCTCCTCAGATTTGGGGGAATTTCGTCGGTCGACCTCTTCCGAAGGTCGTACAAGCTCGGGGATGGTACCAATCGATCCGCAGGACCCAAATTAGTCCAGATGCAACCACTTTCCAAGTCTCTCCGACCTTCACAAAAAAAGTTATTCAAGAATATCTCTTTCTCCTATGTGCTTTCATCCCTAACCCTAACCCTTCCGAAAGTCGGAGAAGCTCAAGGATGGTACCGATCGATGCGCGCTACCCCATTTAGTGGGGGTAGAGCCTACTTGCAAGTCTCTCCGACCTTCACAAAAAAAGTTATTCAAGAATATCTCTTTCTCCTATGTGCTTTCATCCCTAACCCTAACCCTAACCCTTCCGAAAGTCGGAGAAGCTCAAAGATGGTACCGATCGATGCGCGCTACCCCATTTAGTGGGGGTAGAGCCTACTTGCAAGTCTCTCCGACCTTCACAAAAAAAGTTATTCAAGAATATCTCCTCAGATTTGGGGGAATTTCGTCGGTCGACCTCTTCCGAAGGTCGTACAAGCTCGGGGATGGTACCAATCGATCTGCAGGACCCAAATTAGTCCAGATGCAACCACTTTCCAAGTCTCTCCGACCTTCACAAAAAAAGTTATTCAAGAATATCTCTTTCTCCTATGTGCTTTCATCCCTAACCCTAACCCTAACCCTTCCGAAAGTCGGAGAAGCTCAAGGATGGTACCGATCGATGCGTGCTACCCCATTTAGTGGGGGTAGAGCCTACTTGCAAGTCTCTCCGACCTTCACAAAAAAAGTTATTCAAGAATATCTCTTTCTCCTATGTGCTTTCATCCCTAACCCTAACCCTAACCCTTCCGAAAGTCGGAGAAGCTCAAAGATGGTACCGATCGATGCGCGCTACCCCATTTAGTGGGGGTAGAGCCTACTTGTAAGTCTCTCCGACCTTCACAAAAAAAGTTATTCAAGAATATCTCCTCAGATTTGGGGGAATTTCGTCGGTCGACCTCTTCCGAAGGTCGTACAAGCTCGGGGATGGTACCAATCGATCCGCAGGACCCAAATTAGTCCAGATGCAACCACTTTCCAAGTCTCTCCGACCTTCACAAAAAAAGTTATTCAAGAATATCTCTTTCTCCTATGTGCTTTCATCCCTAACCCTAACCCTAACCCTTCCGAAAGTCGGAGAAGCTCAAGGATGGTACCGATCGATGCGCGCTACCCCATTTAGTGGGGGTAGAGCCTACTTGCAAGTCTCTCCGACCTTCACAAAAAAAGTTATTCAAGAATATCTCCTCAGATTTGGGGGAATTTCGTCGGTCGACCTCTTCCGAAGGTCGTACAAGCTCGGGGATGGTACCAATCGATCCGCAGGACCCAAATTAGTCCAGATGCAACCACTTTCAAAGTCTCTCCGACCTTCACAAAAAAAGTTATTCAAGAATATCTCTTTCTCCTATGTGCTTTCATCCCTAACCCTAACCCTTCCGAAAGTCGGAGAAGCTCAAGGATGGTACCGATCGATGCGCGCTACCCCATTTAGTGGGGGTAGAGCCTACTTGCAAGTCTCTCCGACCTTCACAAAAAAAGTTATTCAAGAATATCTCTTTCTCCTATGTGCTTTCATCCCTAACCCTAACCCTAACCCTTCCGAAAGTCGGAGAAGCTCAAGGATGGTACCGATCGATGCGCGCTACCCCATTTAGTGGGGGTAGAGCCTACTTGCAAGTCTCTCCGACCTTCACAAAAAAAGTTATTCAAGAATATCTCTTTCTCCTATGTGCTTTCATCCCTAACCCTAACCCTAACCCTTCCGAAAGTCGGAGAAGCTCAAAGATGGTACCGATCGATGCGCGCTACCCCATTTAGTGGGGGTAGAGCCTACTTGCAAGTCTCTCCGACCTTCACAAAAAAAGTTATTCAAGAATATCTCCTCAGATTTGGGGGAATTTCGTCGGTCGACCTCTTCCGAAGGTCGTACAAGCTCGGGGATGGTACCAATCGATCCGCAGGACCCAAATTAGTCCAGATGCAACCACTTTCCAAGTCTCTCCGACCTTCACAAAAAAAGTTATTCAAGAATATCTCTTTCTCCTATGTGCTTTCATCCCTAACCCTAACCCTCACCCTTCCGAAAGTCGGAGAAGCTCAAGGATGGTACCGATCGATGCGCGCTACCCCATTTAGTGGGGGTAGAGCCTACTTGCAAGTCTCTCCGACCTTCACAAAAAAAGTTATTCAAGAATATCTCTTTCTCCTATGTGCTTTCATCCCTAACCCTAACCCTAACCCTTCCGAAAGTCGGAGAAGCTCAAGGATGGTACCGATCGATGCGCGCTACCCCATTTAGTGGGGGTAGAGCCTACTTGCAAGTCTCTCCGACCTTCACAAAAAAAGTTTTTCAAGAATATCTCCTCAGATTTGGGGGAATTTCGTCGGTCGACCTCTTCCGAAGGTCGTACAAGCTCGGGGATGGTACCAATCGATCCGCAGGACCCAAATTAGTCCAGATGCAACCACTTTCCAAGTCTCTCCGACCTTCACAAAAAAAGTTATTCAAGAATATCTCTTTCTCCTATGTGCTTTCATCCCTAACCCTAACCCTTCCGAAAGTCGGAGAAGCTCAAAGATGGTACCGATCGATGCGCGCTACCCCATTTAGTGGGGGTAGAGCCTACTTGCAAGTCTCTCCGACCTTCACAAAAAAAGTTATTCAAGAATATCTCTTTCTCCTATGTGCTTTCATCCCTAACCCTAACCCTAACCCTTCCGAAAGTCGGAGAAGCTCAAGGATGGTACCGATCGATGCGCGCTACCCCATTTAGTGGGGGTAGAGCCTACTTGCAAGTCTCTCCGACCTTCACAAAAAAAGTTATTCAAGAATATCTCCTCAGATTTGGGGGAATTTCGTCGGTCGACCTCTTCCGAAGGTCGTACAAGCTCAAGGATGGTACCAATCGATCCGCAGGACCCAAATTAGTCCAGATGCAACCACTTTCCAAGTCTCTCCGACCTTCACAAAAAAAGTTATTCAAGAATATCTCTTTCTCCTATGTGCTTTCATCCCTAACCCTAACCCTAACCCTTCCGAAAGTCGGAGAAGCTCAAGGATGGTACCGATCGATGCGCGCTACCCCATTTAGTGGGGGTAGAGCCTACTTGCAAGTCTCTCCGACCTTCACAAAAAAAGTTATTCAAGAATATCTCCTCAGATTTGGGGGAATTTCGTCGGTCGACCTCTTCCGAAGGTCGTACAAGCTCGGGGATGGTACCAATCGATCCGCAGGACCCAAATTAGTCCAGATGCAACCACTTTCAAAGTCTCTCCGACCTTCACAAAAAAAGTTATTCAAGAATATCTCTTTCTCCTATGTGCTTTCATCCCTAACCCTAACCCTTCCGAAAGTCGGAGAAGCTCAAGGATGGTACCGATCGATGCGCGCTACCCCATTTAGTGGGGGTAGAGCCTACTTGCAAGTCTCTCCGACCTTCACAAAAAAAGTTATTCAAGAATATCTCTTTCTCCTATGTGCTTTCATCCCTAACCCTAACCCTAACCCTTCCGAAAGTTGGAGAAGCTCAAAGATGGTACCGATCGATGCGCGCTACCCCATTTAGTGGGGGTAGAGCCTACTTGCAAGTCTCTCCGACCTTCACAAAAAAAGTTATTCAAGAATATCTCCTCAGATTTGGGGGAATTTCGTCGGTCGACCTCTTCCGAAGGTCGTACAAGCTCGGGGATGGTACCAATCGATCCGCAGGACCCAAATTAGTCCAGATGCAACCACTTTCCAAGTCTCTCCGACCTTCACAAAAAAAGTTATTCAAGAATATCTCTTTCTCCTATGTGCTTTCATCCCTAACCCTAACCCTAACCCTTCCGAAAGTCGGAGAAGCTCAAGGATGGTACCGATCGATGCGCGCTACCCCATTTAGTGGGGGTAGAGCCTACTTGCAAGTCTCTCCGACCTTCACAAAAAAAGTTATTCAAGAATATCTCTTTCTCCTATGTGCTTTCATCCCTAACCCTAACCCTAACCCTTCCGAAAGTCGGAGAAGCTCAAGGATGGTACCGATCGATGCGCGCTACCCCATTTAGTGGGGGTAGAGCCTACTTGCAAGTCTCTCCGACCTTCACAAAAAAAGTTATTCAAGAATATCTCCTCAGATTTGGGGGAATTTCGTCGGTCGACCTCTTCCGAAGGTCGTACAAGCTCGGGGATGGTACCAATCGATCCGCAGGACCCAAATTAGTCCAGATGCAACCACTTTCCAAGTCTCTCCGACCTTCACAAAAAAAGTTATTCAAGAATATCTCTTTCTCCTATGTGCTTTCATCCCTAACCCTAACCCTTCCGAAAGTCGGAGAAGCTCAAAGATGGTACCGATCGATGCGCGCTACCCCATTTAGTGGGGGTAGAGCCTACTTGCAAGTCTCTCCGACCTTCACAAAAAAAGTTATTCAAGAATATCTCTTTCTCCTATGTGCTTTCATCCCTAACCCTAACCCTAACCCTTCCGAAAGTCGGAGAAGCTCAAGGATGGTACCGATCGATGCGCGCTACCCCATTTAGTGGGGGTAGAGCCTACTTGCAAGTCTCTCCGACCTTCACAAAAAAAGTTTTTCAAGAATATCTCCTCAGATTTGGGGGAATTTCGTCGGTCGACCTCTTCCGAAGGTCGTACAAGCTCGGGGATGGTACCAATCGATCCGCAGGACCCAAATTAGTCCAGATGCAACCACTTTCCAAGTCTCTCCGACCTTCACAAAAAAAGTTATTCAAGAATATCTCTTTCTCCTATGTGCTTTCATCCCTAACCCTAACCCTTCCGAAAGTCGGAGAAGCTCAAAGATGGTACCGATCGATGCGCGCTACCCCATTTAGTGGGGGTAGAGCCTACTTGCAAGTCTCTCCGACCTTCACAAAAAAAGTTATTCAAGAATATCTCTTTCTCCTATGTGCTTTCATCCCTAACCCTAACCCTAACCCTTCCGAAAGTCGGAGAAGCTCAAGGATGGTACCGATCGATGCGCGCTACCCCATTTAGTGGGGGTAGAGCCTACTTGCAAGTCTCTCCGACCTTCACAAAAAAAGTTATTCAAGAATATCTCCTCAGATTTGGGGGAATTTCGTCGGTCGACCTCTTCCGAAGGTCGTACAAGCTCGGGGATGGTACCAATCGATCTGCAGGACCCAAATTAGTCCAGATGCAACCACTTTCCAAGTCTCTCCGACCTTCACAAAAAAAGTTATTCAAGAATATCTCTTTCTCCTATGTGCTTTCATCCCTAACCCTAACCCTAACCCTTCCGAAAGTCGGAGAAGCTCAAGGATGGTACCGATCGATGCGCGCTACCCCATTTAGTGGGGGTAGAGCCTACTTGCAAGTCTCTCCGACCTTCACAAAAAAAGTTATTCAAGAATATCTCCTCAGATTTGGGGGAATTTCGTCGGTCGACCTCTTCCGAAGGTCGTACAAGCTCGGGGATGGTACCAATCGATCCGCAGGACCCAAATTAGTCCAGATGCAACCACTTTCCAAGTCTCTCCGACCTTCACAAAAAAAGTTATTCAAGAATATCTCTTTCTCCTATGTGCTTTCATCCCTAACCCTAACCCTTCCGAAAGTCGGAGAAGCTCAAAGATGGTACCGATCGATGCGTGCTACCCCATTTAGTGGGGGTAGAGCCTACTTGCAAGTCTCTCCGACCTTCACAAAAAAAGTTATTCAAGAATATCTCTTTCTCCTATGTGCTTTCATCCCTAACCCTAACCCTAACCCTTCCGAAAGTCGGAGAAGCTCAAGGATGGTACCGATCGATGCGCGCTACCCCATTTAGTGGGGGTAGAGCCTACTTGCAAGTCTCTCCGACCTTCACAAAAAAAGTTATTCAAGAATATCTCCTCAGATTTGGGGGAATTTCGTCGGTCGACCTCTTCCGAAGGTCGTACAAGCTCGGGGATGGTACCAATCGATCCGCAGGACCCAAATTAGTCCAGATGCAACCACTTTCCAAGTCTCTCCGACCTTCACAAAAAAAGTTATTCAAGAATATCTCTTTCTCCTATGTGCTTTCATCCCTAACCCTAACCCTAACCCTTCCGAAAGTCGGAGAAGCTCAAGGATGGTACCGATCGATGCGCGCTACCCCATTTAGTGGGGGTAGAGCCTACTTGCAAGTCTCTCCGACCTTCACAAAAAAAGTTATTCAAGAATATCTCCTCAGATTTGGGGGAATTTCGTCGGTCGACCTCTTCCGAAGGTCGTACAAGCTCGGGGATGGTACCAATCGATCCGCAGGACCCAAATTAGTCCAGATGCAACCACTTTCAAAGTCTCTCCGACCTTCACAAAAAAAGTTATTCAAGAATATCTCTTTCTCCTATGTGCTTTCATCCCTAACCCTAACCCTTCCGAAAGTCGGAGAAGCTCAAGGATGGTACCGATCGATGCGCGCTACCCCATTTAGTGGGGGTAGAGCCTACTTGCAAGTCTCTCCGACCTTCACAAAAAAAGTTATTCAAGAATATCTCTTTCTCCTATGTGCTTTCATCCCTAACCCTAACCCTAACCCTTCCGAAAGTCGGAGAAGCTCAAGGATGGTACCGATCGATGCGCGCTACCCCATTTAGTGGGGGTAGAGCCTACTTGCAAGTCTCTCCGACCTTCACAAAAAAAGTTATTCAAGAATATCTCTTTCTCCTATGTGCTTTCATCCCTAACCCTAACCCTAACCCTTCCGAAAGTCGGAGAAGCTCAAAGATGGTACCGATCGATGCGCGCTACCCCATTTAGTGGGGGTAGAGCCTACTTGCAAGTCTCTCCGACCTTCACAAAAAAAGTTATTCAAGAATATCTCCTCAGATTTGGGGGAATTTCGTCGGTCGACCTCTTCCGAAGGTCGTACAAGCTCGGGGATGGTACCAATCGATCCGCAGGACCCAAATTAGTCCAGATGCAACCACTTTCCAAGTCTCTCCGACCTTCACAAAAAAAGTTATTCAAGAATATCTCTTTCTCCTATGTGCTTTCATCCCTAACCCTAACCCTAACCCTTCCGAAAGTCGGAGAAGCTCAAGGATGGTACCGATCGATGCGCGCTACCCCATTTAGTGGGGGTAGAGCCTACTTGCAAGTCTCTCCGACCTTCACAAAAAAAGTTATTCAAGAATATCTCTTTCTCCTATGTGCTTTCATCCCTAACCCTAACCCTAACCCTTCCGAAAGTCGGAGAAGCTCAAGGATGGTACCGATCGATGCGCGCTACCCCATTTAGTGGGGGTAGAGCCTACTTGCAAGTCTCTCCGACCTTCACAAAAAAAGTTATTCAAGAATATCTCCTCAGATTTGGGGGAATTTCGTCGGTCGACCTCTTCCGAAGGTCGTACAAGCTCGGGGATGGTACCAATCGATCCGCAGGACCCAAATTAGTCCAGATGCAACCACTTTCCAAGTCTCTCCGACCTTCACAAAAAAAGTTATTCAAGAATATCTCTTTCTCCTATGTGCTTTCATCCCTAACCCTAACCCTTCCGAAAGTCGGAGAAGCTCAAAGATGGTACCGATCGATGCGCGCTACCCCATTTAGTGGGGGTAGAGCCTACTTGCAAGTCTCTCCGACCTTCACAAAAAAAGTTATTCAAGAATATCTCTTTCTCCTATGTGCTTTCATCCCTAACCCTAACCCTAACCCTTCCGAAAGTCGGAGAAGCTCAAGGATGGTACCGATCGATGCGCGCTACCCCATTTAGTGGGGGTAGAGCCTACTTGCAAGTCTCTCCGACCTTCACAAAAAAAGTTATTCAAGAATATCTCCTCAGATTTGGGGGAATTTCGTCGGTCGACCTCTTCCGAAGGTCGTACAAGCTCGGGGATGGTACCAATCGATCCGCAGGACCCAAATTAGTCCAGATGCAACCACTTTCCAAGTCTCTCCGACCTTCACAAAAAAAGTTATTCAAGAATATCTCTTTCTCCTATGTGCTTTCATCCCTAACCCTAACCCTAACCCTTCCGAAAGTCGGAGAAGCTCAAGGATGGTACCGATCGATGCGCGCTACCCCATTTAGTGGGGGTAGAGCCTACTTGCAAGTCTCTCCGACCTTCACAAAAAAAGTTATTCAAGAATATCTCCTCAGATTTGGGGGAATTTCGTCGGTCGACCTCTTCCGAAGGTCGTACAAGCTCGGGGATGGTACCAATCGATCCGCAGGACCCAAATTAGTCCAGATGCAACCACTTTCAAAGTCTCTCCGACCTTCACAAAAAAAGTTATTCAAGAATATCTCTTTCTCCTATGTGCTTTCATCCCTAACCCTAACCCTTCCGAAAGTCGGAGAAGCTCAAGGATGGTACCGATCGATGCGCGCTACCCCATTTAGTGGGGGTAGAGCCTACTTGCAAGTCTCTCCGACCTTCACAAAAAAAGTTATTCAAGAATATCTCTTTCTCCTATGTGCTTTCATCCCTAACCCTAACCCTAACCCTTCCGAAAGTCGGAAAAGCTCAAAGATGGTACCGATCGATGCGCGCTACCCCATTTAGTGGGGGTAAAGCCTACTTGCAAGTCTCTCCGACCTTCACAAAAAAAGTTATTCAAGAATATCTCCTCAGATTTGGGGGAATTTCGTCGGTCGACCTCTTCCGAAGGTCGTACAAGCTCGGGGATGGTACCAATCGATCCGCAGGACCCAAATTAGTCCAGATGCAACCACTTTCCAAGTCTCTCCGACCTTCACAAAAAAAGTTATTCAAGAATATCTCTTTCTCCTATGTGCTTTCATCCCTAACCCTAACCCTAACCCTTCCGAAAGTCGGAGAAGCTCAAGGATGGTACAGATCGATGCGCGCTACCCCATTTAGTGGGGGTAGAGCCTACTTGCAAGTCTCTCCGACCTTCACAAAAAAAGTTATTCAAGAATATCTCTTTCTCCTATGTGCTTTCATCCCTAACCCTAACCCTAACCCTTCCGAAAGTCGGAGAAGCTCAAGGATGGTACCGATCGATGCGCGCTACCCCATTTAGTGGGGGTAGAGCCTACTTGCAAGTCTCTCCGACCTTCACAAAAAAAGTTATTCAAGAATATCTCCTCAGATTTGGGGGAATTTCGTCGGTCGACCTCTTCCGAAGGTCGTACAAGCTCGGGGATGGAACCAATCGATCCGCAGGACCCAAATTAGTCCAGATGCAACCACTTTCCAAGTCTCTCCGACCTTCACAAAAAAAGTTATTCAAGAATATCTCTTTCTCCTATGTGCTTTCATCCCTAACCCTAACCCTTCCGAAAGTCGGAGAAGCTCAAAGATGGTACCGATCGATGCGCGCTACCCCATTTAGTGGGGGTAGAGCCTACTTGCAAGTCTCTCCGACCTTCACAAAAAAAGTTATTCAAGAATATCTCTTTCTCCTATGTGCTTTCATCCCTAACCCTAACCCTAACCCTTCCGAAAGTCGGAGAAGCTCAAGGATGGTACCGATCGATGCGCGCTACCCCATTTAGTGGGGGTAGAGCCTACTTGCAAGTCTCTCCGACCTTCACAAAAAAAGTTATTCAAGAATATCTCCTCAGATTTGGGGGAATTTCGTCGGTCGACCTCTTCCGAAGGTCGTACAAGCTCGGGGATGGTACCAATCGATCCGCAGGACCCAAATTAGTCCAGATGCAACCACTTTTCAAGTCTCTCCGACCTTCACAAAAAAAGTTATTCAAGAATATCTCTTTCTCCTATGTGCTTTCATCCCTAACCCTAACCCTTCCGAAAGTCGGAGAAGCTCAAGGATGGTACCGATCGATGCGCGCTACCCCATTTAGTGGGGGTAGAGCCTACTTGCAAGTCTCTCCGACCTTCACAAAAAAAGTTATTCAAGAATATCTCTTTCTCCTATGTGCTTTCATCCCTAACCCTAACCCTAACCCTTCCGAAAGTCGGAGAAGCTCAAGGATGGTACCGATCGATGCGCGCTACCCCATTTAGTGGGGGTAGAGCCTACTTGCAAGTCTCTCCGACCTTCACAAAAAAAGTTATTCAAGAATATCTCCTCAGATTTGGGGGAATTTCGTCGGTCGACCTCTTCCGAAGGTCGTACAAGCTCGGGGATGGTACCAATCGATCCGCAGGACCCAAATTAGTCCAGATGCAACCACTTTCCAAGTCTCTCCGACCTTCACAAAAAAAGTTATTCAAGAATATCTCTTTCTCCTATGTGCTTTCATCCCTAACCCTAACCCTTCCGAAAGTCGGAGAAGCTCAAAGATGGTACCGATCGATGCGCGCTACCCCATTTAGTGGGGGTAGAGCCTACTTGCAAGTCTCTCCGACCTTCACAAAAAAAGTTATTCAAGAATATCTCCTCAGATTTGGGGGAATTTCGTCGGTCGACCTCTTCCGAAGGTCGTACAAGCTCGGGGATGATACCAATCGATCCGCAGGACCCAAATTAGTCCAGATGCAACCACTTTCCAAGTCTCTCCGACCTTCACAAAAAAAGTTATTCAAGAATATCTCTTTCTCCTATGTGCTTTCATCCCTAACCCTAACCCTAACCCTTCCGAAAGTCGGAGAAGCTCAAGGATGGTACTGATCGATGCGCGCTACCCCATTTAGTGGGGGTAGAGCCTACTTGCAAGTCTCTCTGACCTTCACAAAAAAAGTTATTCAAGAATATCTCCTCAGATTTGGGGGAATTTCGTCGGTCGACCTCTTCCGAAGGTCGTACAAGCTCGGGGATGGTACCAATCGATCCGCAGGACCCAAATTAGTCCAGATGCAACCACTTTCCAAGTCTCTCCGACCTTCACAAAAAAAGTTATTCAAGAATATCTCTTTCTCCTATGTGCTTTCATCCCTAACCCTAACCCTAACCCTTCCGAAAGTCGGAGAAGCTCAAGGATGGTACCGATCGATGCGCGCTACCCCATTTAGTGGGGGTAGAGCCTACTTGCAAGTCTCTCCGACCTTCACAAAAAAAGTTATTCAAGAATATCTCCTCAGATTTGGGGGAATTTCGTCGGTCGACCTCTTCCGAAGGTCGTACAAGCTCGGTGATGGTACCAATCGATCCGCAGGACCCAAATTAGTCCAGATGCAACCACTTTCAAAGTCTCTCCGACCTTCACAAAAAAAGTTATTCAAGAATATCTCTTTCTCCTATGTGCTTTCATCCCTAACCCTAACCCTTCCGAAAGTCGGAGAAGCTCAAGGATGGTACCGATCGATGCGCGCTACCCCATTTAGTGGGGGTAGAGCCTACTTGCAAGTCTCTCCGACCTTCACAAAAAAAGTTATTCAAGAATATCTCTTTCTCCTATGTGCTTTCATCCCTAACCCTAACCCTAACCCTTCCGAAAGTCGGAGAAGCTCAAGGATGGTACTGATCGATGCGCGCTACCCCATTTAGTGGGGGTAGAGCCTACTTGCAAGTCTCTCCGACCTTCACAAAAAAAGTTATTCAAGAATATCTCTTTCTCCTATGTGCTTTCATCCCTAACCCTAACCCTAACCCTTCCGAAAGTCGGAGAAGCTCAAAGATGGTACCGATCGATGCGCGATACCCCATTTAGTGGGGGTAGAGCCTACTTGCAAGTCTCTCCGACCTTCACAAAAAAAGTTATTCAAGAATATCTCCTCAGATTTGGGGGAATTTCGTCGGTCGACCTCTTCCGAAGGTCGTACAAGCTCGGGGATGGTACCAATCGATCCGCAGGACCCAAATTAGTCCAGATGCAACCACTTTCCAAGTCTCTCCGACCTTCACAAAAAAAGTTATTCAAGAATATCTCTTTCTCCTATGTGCTTTCATCCCTAACCCTAACCCTAACCCTTCCGAAAGTCGGAGAAGCTCAAGGATGGTACCGCTCGATGCGCGCTACCCCATTTAGTGGGGGTAGAGCCTACTTGCAAGTCTCTCCGACCTTCACAAAAAAAGTTATTCAAGAATATCTCTTTCTCCTATGTGCTTTCATCCCTAACCCTAACCCTAACCCTTCCGAAAGTCGGAGAAGCTCAAGGATGGTACCGATCGATGCGCGCTACCCCATTTAGTGGGGGTAGAGCCTACTTGCAAGTCTCTCCGACCTTCACAAAAAAAGTTATTCAAGAATATCTCCTCAGATTTGGGGGAATTTCGTCGGTCGACCTCTTCCGAAGGTCGTACAAGCTCGGGGATGGTACCAATCGATCCGCAGGACCCAAATTAGTCCAGATGCAACCACTTTCCAAGTCTCTCCGACCTTCACAAAAAAAGTTATTCAAGAATATCTCTTTCTCCTATGTGCTTTCATCCCTAACCCTAACCCTTCCGAAAGTCGGAGAAGCTCAAAGATGGTACCGATCGATGCGCGCTACCCCATTTAGTGGGGGTAGAGCCTACTTGCAAGTCTCTCCGACCTTCACAAAAAAAGTTATTCAAGAATATCTCTTTCTCCTATGTGCTTTCATCCCTAACCCTAACCCTTCCGAAAGTCGGAGAAGCTCAAGGATGGTACCGATCGATGCGCGCTACCCCATTTAGTGGGGGTAGAGCCTACTTGCAAGTCTCTCCGACCTTCACAAAAAAAGTTATTCAAGAATATCTCCTCAGATTTGGGGGAATTTCGTCGGTCGACCTCTTCCGAAGGTCGTACAAGCTCGGGGATGGTACCAATCGATCCGCAGGACCCAAATTAGTCCAGATGCAACCACTTTCCAAGTCTCTCCGACCTTCACAAAAAAAGTTATTCAAGAATATCTCTTTCTCCTATGTGCTTTCATCCCTAACCCTAACCCTTCCGAAAGTCGGAGAAGCTCAAGGATGGTACCGATCGATGCGCGCTACCCCATTTAGTGGGGGTAGAGCCTACTTGCAAGTCTCTCCGACCTTCACAAAAAAAGTTATTCAAGAATATCTCTTTCTCCTATGTGCTTTCATCCCTAACCCTAACCCTAACCCTTCCGAAAGTCGGAGAAGCTCAAGGATGGTACCGATCGATGCGCGCTACCCCATTTAGTGGGGGTAGAGCCTACTTGCAAGTCTCTCCGACCTTCACAAAAAAAGTTATTCAAGAATATCTCTTTCTCCTATGTGCTTTCATCCCTAACCCTAACCCTAACCCTTCCGAAAGTCGGAGAAGCTCAAAGATGGTACCGATCGATGCGCGCTACCCCATTTAGTGGGGGTAGAGCCTACTTGCAAGTCTCTCCGACCTTCACAAAAAAAGTTATTCAAGAATATCTCCTCAGATTTGGGGGAATTTCGTCGGTCGACCTCTTCCGAAGGTCGTACAAGCTCGGGGATGGTACCAATCGATCCGCAGGACCCAAATTAGTCCAGATGCAACCACTTTCCAAGTCTCTCCGACCTTCACAAAAAAAGTTATTCAAGAATATCTCTTTCTCCTATGTGCTTTCATCCCTAACCCTAACCCTAACCCTTCCGAAAGTCGGAGAAGCTCAAGGATGGTACCGATCGATGCGCGCTACCCCATTTAGTGGGGGTAGAGCCTACTTGCAAGTCTCTCCGACCTTCACAAAAAAAGTTATTCAAGAATATCTCTTTCTCCTATGTGCTTTCATCCCTAACCCTAACCCTAACCCTTCCGAAAGTCGGAGAAGCTCAAGGATGGTACCGATCGATGCGCGCTACCCCATTTAGTGGGGGTAGAGCCTACTTGCAAGTCTCTCCGACCTTCACAAAAAAAGTTATTCAAGAATATCTCCTCAGATTTGGGGGAATTTCGTCGGTCGACCTCTTCCGAAGGTCGTACAAGCTCGGGGATGGTACCAATCGATCCGCAGGACCCAAATTAGTCCAGATGCAACCACTTTCCAAGTCTCTCCGACCTTCACAAAAAAAGTTATTCAAGAATATCTCTTTCTCCTATGTGCTTTCATCCCTAACCCTAACCCTTCCGAAAGTCGGAGAAGCTCAAAGATGGTACCGATCGATGCGCGCTACCCCATTTAGTGGGGGTAGAGCCTACTTGCAAGTCTCTCCGACCTTCACAAAAAAAGTTATTCAAGAATATCTCTTTCTCCTATGTGCTTTCATCCCTAACCCTAACCCTAACCCTTCCGAAAGTCGGAGAAGCTCAAGGATGGTACCGATCGATGCGCGCTACCCCATTTAGTGGGGGTAGAGCCTACTTGCAAGTCTCTCCGACCTTCACAAAAAAAGTTTTTCAAGAATATCTCCTCAGATTTGGGGGAATTTCGTCGGTCGACCTCTTCCGAAGGTCGTACAAGCTCGGGGATGGTACCAATCGATCCGCAGGACCCAAATTAGTCCAGATGCAACCACTTTCCAAGTCTCTCCGACCTTCACAAAAAAAGTTATTCAAGAATATCTCTTTCTCCTATGTGCTTTCATCCCTAACCCTAACCCTTCCGAAAGTCGGAGAAGCTCAAAGATGGTACCGATCGATGCGCGCTACCCCATTTAGTGGGGGTAGAGCCTACTTGCAAGTCTCTCCGACCTTCACAAAAAAAGTTATTCAAGAATATCTCTTTCTCCTATGTGCTTTCATCCCTAACCCTAACCCTAACCCTTCCGAAAGTCGGAGAAGCTCAAGGATGGTACCGATCGATGCGCGCTACCCCATTTAGTGGGGGTAGAGCCTACTTGCAAGTCTCTCCGACCTTCACAAAAAAAGTTATTCAAGAATATCTCCTCAGATTTGGGGGAATTTCGTCGGTCGACCTCTTCCGAAGGTCGTACAAGCTCGGGGATGGTACCAATCGATCTGCAGGACCCAAATTAGTCCAGATGCAACCACTTTCCAAGTCTCTCCGACCTTCACAAAAAAAGTTATTCAAGAATATCTCTTTCTCCTATGTGCTTTCATCCCTAACCCTAACCCTAACCCTTCCGAAAGTCGGAGAAGCTCAAGGATGGTACCGATCGATGCGCGCTACCCCATTTAGTGGGGGTAGAGCCTACTTGCAAGTCTCTCCGACCTTCACAAAAAAAGTTATTCAAGAATATCTCCTCAGATTTGGGGGAATTTCGTCGGTCGACCTCTTCCGAAGGTCGTACAAGCTCGGGGATGGTACCAATCGATCCGCAGGACCCAAATTAGTCCAGATGCAACCACTTTCCAAGTCTCTCCGACCTTCACAAAAAAAGTTATTCAAGAATATCTCTTTCTCCTATGTGCTTTCATCCCTAACCCTAACCCTTCCGAAAGTCGGAGAAGCTCAAAGATGGTACCGATCGATGCGCGCTACCCCATTTAGTGGGGGTAGAGCCTACTTGCAAGTCTCTCCGACCTTCACAAAAAAAGTTATTCAAGAATATCTCTTTCTCCTATGTGCTTTCATCCCTAACCCTAACCCTAACCCTTCCGAAAGTCGGAGAAGCTCAAGGATGGTACCGATCGATGCGCGCTACCCCATTTAGTGGGGGTAGAGCCTACTTGCAAGTCTCTCCGACCTTCACAAAAAAAGTTATTCAAGAATATCTCCTCAGATTTGGGGGAATTTCGTCGGTCGACCTCTTCCGAAGGTCGTACAAGCTCGGGGATGGTACCAATCGATCCGCAGGACCCAAATTAGTCCAGATGCAACCACTTTCCAAGTCTCTCCGACCTTCACAAAAAAAGTTATTCAAGAATATCTCTTTCTCCTATGTGCTTTCATCCCTAACCCTAACCCTAACCCTTCCGAAAGTCGGAGAAGCTCAAGGATGGTACCGATCGATGCGCGCTACCCCATTTAGTGGGGGTAGAGCCTACTTGCAAGTCTCTCCGACCTTCACAAAAAAAGTTATTCAAGAATATCTCCTCAGATTTGGGGGAATTTCGTCGGTCGACCTCTTCCGAAGGTCGTACAAGCTCGGGGATGGTACCAATCGATCCGCAGGACCCAAATTAGTCCAGATGCAACCACTTTCAAAGTCTCTCCGACCTTCACAAAAAAAGTTATTCAAGAATATCTCTTTCTCCTATGTGCTTTCATCCCTAACCCTAACCCTTCCGAAAGTCGGAGAAGCTCAAGGATGGTACCGATCGATGCGCGCTACCCCATTTAGTGGGGGTAGAGCCTACTTGCAAGTCTCTCCGACCTTCACAAAAAAAGTTATTCAAGAATATCTCTTTCTCCTATGTGCTTTCATCCCTAACCCTAACCCTAACCCTTCCGAAAGTCGGAGAAGCTCAAGGATGGTACCGATCGATGCGCGCTACCCCATTTAGTGGGGGTAGAGCCTACTTGCAAGTCTCTCCGACCTTCACAAAAAAAGTTATTCAAGAATATCTCTTTCTCCTATGTGCTTTCATCCCTAACCCTAACCCTAACCCTTCCGAAAGTCGGAGAAGCTCAAGGATGGTACCGATCGATGCGCGCTACCCCATTTAGTGGGGGTAGAGCCTACTTGCAAGTCTCTCCGACCTTCACAAAAAAAGTTATTCAAGAATATCTCCTCAGATTTGGGGGAATTTCGTCGGTCGACCTCTTCCGAAGGTCGTACAAGCTCGGGGATGGTACCAATCGATCCGCAGGACCCAAATTAGTCCAGATGCAACCACTTTCAAAGTCTCTCCGACCTTCACAAAAAAAGTTATTCAAGAATATCTCTTTCTCCTATGTGCTTTCATCCCTAACCCTAACCCTTCCGAAAGTCGGAGAAGCTCAAGGATGGTACCGATCGATGCGCGCTACCCCATTTAGTGGGGGTAGAGCCTACTTGCAAGTCTCTCCGACCTTCACAAAAAAAGTTATTCAAGAATATCTCTTTCTCCTATGTGCTTTCATCCCTAACCCTAACCCTAACCCTTCCGAAAGTCGGAGAAGCTCAAGGATGGTACCGATCGATGCGCGCTACCCCATTTAGTGGGGGTAGAGCCTACTTGCAAGTCTCTCCGACCTTCACAAAAAAAGTTATTCAAGAATATCTCTTTCTCCTATGTGCTTTCATCCCTAACCCTAACCCTAACCCTTCCGAAAGTCGGAGAAGCTCAAAGATGGTACCGATCGATGCGCGCTACCCCATTTAGTGGGGGTAGAGCCTACTTGCAAGTCTCTCCGACCTTCACAAAAAAAGTTATTCAAGAATATCTCCTCAGATTTGGGGGAATTTCGTCGGTCGACCTCTTCCGAAGGTCGTACAAGCTCGGGGATGGTACCAATCGATCCGCAGGACCCAAATTAGTCCAGATGCAACCACTTTCCAAGTCTCTCCGACCTTCACAAAAAAAGTTATTCAAGAATATCTCTTTCTCCTATGTGCTTTCATCCCTAACCCTAACCCTAACCCTTCCGAAAGTCGGAGAAGCTCAAGGATGGTACCGATCGATGCGCGCTACCCCATTTAGTGGGGGTAGAGCCTACTTGCAAGTCTCTCCGACCTTCACAAAAAAAGTTATTCAAGAATATCTCTTTCTCCTATGTGCTTTCATCCCTAACCCTAACCCTAACCCTTCCGAAAGTCGGAGAAGCTCAAGGATGGTACCGATCGATGCGCGCTACCCCATTTAGTGGGGGTAGAGCCTACTTGCAAGTCTCTCCGACCTTCACAAAAAAAGTTATTCAAGAATATCTCCTCAGATTTGGGGGAATTTCGTCGGTCGACCTCTTCCGAAGGTCGTACAAGCTCGGGGATGGTACCAATCGATCCGCAGGACCCAAATTAGTCCAGATGCAACCACTTTCCAAGTCTCTCCGACCTTCACAAAAAAAGTTATTCAAGAATATCTCTTTCTCCTATGTGCTTTCATCCCTAACCCTAACCCTTCCGAAAGTCGGAGAAGCTCAAAGATGGTACCGATCGATGCGCGCTACCCCATTTAGTGGGGGTAGAGCCTACTTGCAAGTCTCTCCGACCTTCACAAAAAAAGTTATTCAAGAATATCTCTTTCTCCTATGTGCTTTCATCCCTAACCCTAACCCTAACCCTTCCGAAAGTCGGAGAAGCTCAAGGATGGTACCGATCGATGCGCGCTACCCCATTTAGTGGGGGTAGAGCCTACTTGCAAGTCTCTCCGACCTTCACAAAAAAAGTTATTCAAGAATATCTCCTCAGATTTGGGGGAATTTCGTCGGTCGACCTCTTCCGAAGGTCGTACAAGCTCGGGGATGGTACCAATCGATCCGCAGGACCCAAATTAGTCCAGATGCAACCACTTTCCAAGTCTCTCCGACCTTCACAAAAAAAGTTATTCAAGAATATCTCTTTCTCCTATGTGCTTTCATCCCTAACCCTAACCCTAACCCTTCCGAAAGTCGGAGAAGCTCAAGGATGGTACCGATCGATGCGCGCTACCCCATTTAGTGGGGGTAGAGCCTACTTGCAAGTCTCTCCGACCTTCACAAAAAAAGTTATTCAAGAATATCTCCTCAGATTTGGGGGAATTTCGTCGGTCGACCTCTTCCGAAGGTCGTACAAGCTCGGGGATGGTACCAATCGATCCGCAGGACCCAAATTAGTCCAGATGCAACCACTTTCAAAGTCTCTCCGACCTTCACAAAAAAAGTTATTCAAGAATATCTCTTTCTCCTATGTGCTTTCATCCCTAACCCTAACCCTTCCGAAAGTCGGAGAAGCTCAAGGATGGTACCGATCGATGCGCGCTACCCCATTTAGTGGGGGTAGAGCCTACTTGCAAGTCTCTCCGACCTTCACAAAAAAAGTTATTCAAGAATATCTCTTTCTCCTATGTGCTTTCATCCCTAACCCTAACCCTAACCCTTCCGAAAGTCGGAGAAGCTCAAGGATGGTACCGATCGATGCGCGCTACCCCATTTAGTGGGGGTAGAGCCTACTTGCAAGTCTCTCCGACCTTCACAAAAAAAGTTATTCAAGAATATCTCTTTCTCCTATGTGCTTTCATCCCTAACCCTAACCCTAACCCTTCCGAAAGTCGGAAAAGCTCAAAGATGGTACCGATCGATGCGCGCTACCCCATTTAGTGGGGGTAAAGCCTACTTGCAAGTCTCTCCGACCTTCACAAAAAAAGTTATTCAAGAATATCTCCTCAGATTTGGGGGAATTTCGTCGGTCGACCTCTTCCGAAGGTCGTACAAGCTCGGGGATGGTACCAATCGATCCGCAGGACCCAAATTAGTCCAGATGCAACCACTTTCCAAGTCTCTCCGACCTTCACAAAAAAAGTTATTCAAGAATATCTCTTTCTCCTATGTGCTTTCATCCCTAACCCTAACCCTAACCCTTCCGAAAGTCGGAGAAGCTCAAGGATGGTACAGATCGATGCGCGCTACCCCATTTAGTGGGGGTAGAGCCTACTTGCAAGTCTCTCCGACCTTCACAAAAAAAGTTATTCAAGAATATCTCTTTCTCCTATGTGCTTTCATCCCTAACCCTAACCCTAACCCTTCCGAAAGTCGGAGAAGCTCAAGGATGGTACCGATCGATGCGCGCTACCCCATTTAGTGGGGGTAGAGCCTACTTGCAAGTCTCTCCGACCTTCACAAAAAAAGTTATTCAAGAATATCTCCTCAGATTTGGGGGAATTTCGTCGGTCGACCTCTTCCGAAGGTCGTACAAGCTCGGGGATGGAACCAATCGATCCGCAGGACCCAAATTAGTCCAGATGCAACCACTTTCCAAGTCTCTCCGACCTTCACAAAAAAAGTTATTCAAGAATATCTCTTTCTCCTATGTGCTTTCATCCCTAACCCTAACCCTTCCGAAAGTCGGAGAAGCTCAAAGATGGTACCGATCGATGCGCGCTACCCCATTTAGTGGGGGTAGAGCCTACTTGCAAGTCTCTCCGACCTTCACAAAAAAAGTTATTCAAGAATATCTCTTTCTCCTATGTGCTTTCATCCCTAACCCTAACCCTAACCCTTCCGAAAGTCGGAGAAGCTCAAGGATGGTACCGATCGATGCGCGCTACCCCATTTAGTGGGGGTAGAGCCTACTTGCAAGTCTCTCCGACCTTCACAAAAAAAGTTATTCAAGAATATCTCCTCAGATTTGGGGGAATTTCGTCGGTCGACCTCTTCCGAAGGTCGTACAAGCTCGGGGATGGTACCAATCGATCCGCAGGACCCAAATTAGTCCAGATGCAACCACTTTTCAAGTCTCTCCGACCTTCACAAAAAAAGTTATTCAAGAATATCTCTTTCTCCTATGTGCTTTCATCCCTAACCCTAACCCTTCCGAAAGTCGGAGAAGCTCAAGGATGGTACCGATCGATGCGCGCTACCCCATTTAGTGGGGGTAGAGCCTACTTGCAAGTCTCTCCGACCTTCACAAAAAAAGTTATTCAAGAATATCTCTTTCTCCTATGTGCTTTCATCCCTAACCCTAACCCTAACCCTTCCGAAAGTCGGAGAAGCTCAAGGATGGTACCGATCGATGCGCGCTACCCCATTTAGTGGGGGTAGAGCCTACTTGCAAGTCTCTCCGACCTTCACAAAAAAAGTTATTCAAGAATATCTCCTCAGATTTGGGGGAATTTCGTCGGTCGACCTCTTCCGAAGGTCGTACAAGCTCGGGGATGGTACCAATCGATCCGCAGGACCCAAATTAGTCCAGATGCAACCACTTTCCAAGTCTCTCCGACCTTCACAAAAAAAGTTATTCAAGAATATCTCTTTCTCCTATGTGCTTTCATCCCTAACCCTAACCCTTCCGAAAGTCGGAGAAGCTCAAAGATGGTACCGATCGATGCGCGCTACCCCATTTAGTGGGGGTAGAGCCTACTTGCAAGTCTCTCCGACCTTCACAAAAAAAGTTATTCAAGAATATCTCTTTCTCCTATGTGCTTTCATCCCTAACCCTAACCCTAACCCTTCCGAAAGTCGGAGAAGCTCAAGGATGGTACCGATCGATGCGCGCTACCCCATTTAGTGGGGGTAGAGCCTACTTGCAAGTCTCTCCGACCTTCACAAAAAAAGTTATTCAAGAATATCTCCTCAGATTTGGGGGAATTTCGTCGGTCGACCTCTTCCGAAGGTCGTACAAGCTCGGGGATGATACCAATCGATCCGCAGGACCCAAATTAGTCCAGATGCAACCACTTTCCAAGTCTCTCCGACCTTCACAAAAAAAGTTATTCAAGAATATCTCTTTCTCCTATGTGCTTTCATCCCTAACCCTAACCCTTCCGAAAGTCGGAGAAGCTCAAGGATGGTACCGATCGATGCGCGCTACCCCATTTAGTGGGGGTAGAGCCTACTTGCAAGTCTCTCCGACCTTCACAAAAAAAGTTATTCAAGAATATCTCTTTCTCCTATGTGCTTTCATCCCTAACCCTAACCCTAACCCTTCCGAAAGTCGGAGAAGCTCAAGGATGGTACCGATCGATGCGCGCTACCCCATTTAGTGGGGGTAGAGCCTACTTGCAAGTCTCTCCGACCTTCACAAAAAAAGTTATTCAAGAATATCTCTTTCTCCTATGTGCTTTCATCCCTAACCCTAACCCTAACCCTTCCGAAAGTCGGAGAAGCTCAAAGATGGTACCGATCGATGCGCGATACCCCATTTAGTGGGGGTAGAGCCTACTTGCAAGTCTCTCCGACCTTCACAAAAAAAGTTATTCAAGAATATCTCCTCAGATTTGGGGGAATTTCGTCGGTCGACCTCTTCCGAAGGTCGTACAAGCTCGGGGATGGTACCAATCGATCCGCAGGACCCAAATTAGTCCAGATGCAACCACTTTCCAAGTCTCTCCGACCTTCACAAAAAAAGTTATTCAAGAATATCTCTTTCTCCTATGTGCTTTCATCCCTAACCCTAACCCTAACCCTTCCGAAAGTCGGAGAAGCTCAAGGATGGTACCGCTCGATGCGCGCTACCCCATTTAGTGGGGGTAGAGCCTACTTGCAAGTCTCTCCGACCTTCACAAAAAAAGTTATTCAAGAATATCTCTTTCTCCTATGTGCTTTCATCCCTAACCCTAACCCTAACCCTTCCGAAAGTCGGAGAAGCTCAAGGATGGTACCGATCGATGCGCGCTACCCCATTTAGTGGGGGTAGAGCCTACTTGCAAGTCTCTCCGACCTTCACAAAAAAAGTTATTCAAGAATATCTCCTCAGATTTGGGGGAATTTCGTCGGTCGACCTCTTCCGAAGGTCGTACAAGCTCGGGGATGGTACCAATCGATCCGCAGGACCCAAATTAGTCCAGATGCAACCACTTTCCAAGTCTCTCCGACCTTCACAAAAAAAGTTATTCAAGAATATCTCTTTCTCCTATGTGCTTTCATCCCTAACCCTAACCCTTCCGAAAGTCGGAGAAGCTCAAAGATGGTACCGATCGATGCGCGCTACCCCATTTAGTGGGGGTAGAGCCTACTTGCAAGTCTCTCCGACCTTCACAAAAAAAGTTATTCAAGAATATCTCTTTCTCCTATGTGCTTTCATCCCTAACCCTAACCCTTCCGAAAGTCGGAGAAGCTCAAGGATGGTACCGATCGATGCGCGCTACCCCATTTAGTGGGGGTAGAGCCTACTTGCAAGTCTCTCCGACCTTCACAAAAAAAGTTATTCAAGAATATCTCCTCAGATTTGGGGGAATTTCGTCGGTCGACCTCTTCCGAAGGTCGTACAAGCTCGGGGATGGTACCAATCGATCCGCAGGACCCAAATTAGTCCAGATGCAACCACTTTCCAAGTCTCTCCGACCTTCACAAAAAAAGTTATTCAAGAATATCTCTTTCTCCTATGTGCTTTCATCCCTAACCCTAACCCTTCCGAAAGTCGGAGAAGCTCAAGGATGGTACCGATCGATGCGCGCTACCCCATTTAGTGGGGGTAGAGCCTACTTGCAAGTCTCTCCGACCTTCACAAAAAAAGTTATTCAAGAATATCTCTTTCTCCTATGTGCTTTCATCCCTAACCCTAACCCTAACCCTTCCGAAAGTCAGAGAAGCTCAAGGATGGTACCGATCGATGCGCGCTACCCCATTTAGTGGGGGTAGAGCCTACTTGCAAGTCTCTCCGACCTTCACAAAAAAAGTTATTCAAGAATATCTCCTCAGATTTGGGGGAATTTCGTCGGTCGACCTCTTCCGAAGGTCGTACAAGCTCGGGGATGGTACCAATCGATCCGCAGGACCCAAATTAGTCCAGATGCAACCACTTTCCAAGTCTCTCCGACCTTCACAAAAAAAGTTATTCAAGAATATCTCTTTCTCCTATGTGCTTTCATCCCTAACCCTAACCCTTCAGAAAGTCGGAGAAGCTCAAGGATGGTACCGATCGATGCGCGCTACCCCATTTAGTGGGGGTAGAGCCTACTTGCAAGTCTCTCCGACCTTCACAAAAAAAGTTATTCAAGAATATCTCTTTCTCCTATGTGCTTTCATCCCTAACCCTAACCCTAACCCTTCCGAAAGTCGGAGAAGCTCAAAGATGGTACCGATCGATGCGCGCTACCCCATTTAGTGGGGGTAGAGCCTACTTGCAAGTCTCTCCGACCTTCACAAAAAAAGTTATTCAAGAATATCTCCTCAGATTTGGGGGAATTTCGTCGGTCGACCTCTTCCGAAGGTCGTACAAGCTCGGGGATGGTACCAATCGATCTGCAGGACCCAAATTAGTCCAGATGCAACCACTTTCCAAGTCTCTCCGACCTTCACAAAAAAAGTTATTCAAGAATATCTCTTTCTCCTATGTGCTTTCATCCCTAACCCTAACCCTAACCCTTCCGAAAGTCGGAGAAGCTCAAAGATGGTACCGATCGATGCGTGCTACCCCATTTAGTGGGGGTAGAGCCTACTTGCAAGTCTCTCCGACCTTCACAAAAAAAGTTATTCAAGAATATCTCTTTCTCCTATGTGCTTTCATCCCTAACCCTAACCCTAACCCTTCCGAAAGTCGGAGAAGCTCAAAGATGGTACCGATCGATGCGCGCTACCCCATTTAGTGGGGGTAGAGCCTACTTGCAAGTCTCTCCGACCTTCACAAAAAAAGTTATTCAAGAATATCTCCTCAGATTTGGGGGAATTTCGTCGGTCGACCTCTTCCGAAGGTCGTACAAGCTCGGGGATGGTACCAATCGATCCGCAGGACCCAAATTAGTCCAGATGCAACCACTTTCCAAGTCTCTCCGACCTTCACAAAAAAAGTTATTCAAGAATATCTCTTTCTCCTATGTGCTTTCATCCCTAACCCTAACCCTAACCCTTCCGAAAGTCGGAGAAGCTCAAGGATGGTACCGATCGATGCGCGCTACCCCATTTAGTGGGGGTAGAGCCTACTTGCAAGTCTCTCCGACCTTCACAAAAAAAGTTATTCAAGAATATCTCTTTCTCCTATGTGCTTTCATCCCTAACCCTAACCCTAACCCTTCCGAAAGTCGGAGAAGCTCAAGGATGGTACCGATCGATGCGCGCTACCCCATTTAGTGGGGGTAGAGCCTACTTGCAAGTCTCTCCGACCTTCACAAAAAAAGTTATTCAAGAATATCTCTTTCTCCTATGTGCTTTCATCCCTAACCCTAACCCTAACCCTTCCGAAAGTCGGAGAAGCTCAAGGATGGTACCGATCGATGCGCGCTACCCCATTTAGTGGGGGTAGAGCCTACTTGCAAGTCTCTCCGACCTTCACAAAAAAAGTTATTCAAGAATATCTCCTCAGATTTGGGGGAATTTCGTCGGTCGACCTCCTCCGAAGGTCGTACAAGCTCGGGGATGGTACCAATCGATCCGCAAGACCCAAATTAGTCCATATGCAACCACTTTCCAAGTCTCTCCGACCTTCACAAAAAAAGTTATTCAAGAATATCTCTTTCTCCTATGTGCTTTCATCCCTAACCCTAACCCTAACCCTTCCGAAAGTCGGAGAAGCTCAAGGATGGTACTGATCGATGCGCGCTACCCCATTTAGTGGGGGTAGAGCCTACTTGCAAGTCTCTCCGACCTTCACAAAAAAAGTTATTCAAGAATATCTCTTTCTCCTATGTGCTTTCATCCCTAACCCTAACCCTAACCCTTCCGAAAGTCGGAGAAGCTCAAGGATGGTACTGATCGATGTGCGCTACCCCATTTAGTGGGGGTAGAGCCTACTTGCAAGTCTCTCCGACCTTCACAAAAAAAGTTATTCAAGAATATCTCCTCAGATTTGGGGGAATTTCGTCGGTCGACCTCTTCCGAAGGTCGTACAAGCTCGGGGATGGTACCAATCGATCCGCAGGACCCAAATTAGTCCAGATGCAACCACTTTCCAAGTCTCTCCGACCTTCACAAAAAAAGTTATTCAAGAATATCTCTTTCTCCTATGTGCTTTCATCCCTAACCCTAACCCTTCCGAAAGTCCGAGAAGCTCAAGGATGGTACCGATCGATGCGCGCTACCCCATTTAGTGGGGGTAGAGCCTACTTGCAAGTCTCTCCGACCTTCACAAAAAAAGTTATTCAAGAATATCTCTTTCTCCTATGTGCTTTCATCCCTAACCCTAACCCTAACCCTTCCGAAAGTCGGAGAAGCTCAAGGATGGTACTGATCGATGCGCGCTACCCCATTTAGTGGGGGTAGAGCCTACTTGCAAGTCTCTCCGACCTTCACAAAAAAAGTTATTCAAGAATATCTCTTTCTCCTATGTGCTTTCATCCCTAACCCTAACCCTAACCCTTCCGAAAGTCGGAGAAGCTCAAAGATGGTACCGATCGATGCGCGCTACCCCATTTAGTGGGGGTAGAGCCTACTTGCAAGTCTCTCCGACCTTCACAAAAAAAGTTATTCAAGAATATCTCCTCAGATTTGGGGGAATTTCGTCGGTCGACCTCCTCCGAAGGTCGTACAAGCTCGGGGATGGTACCAATCGATCCGCAGGACCCAAATTAGTCCAGATGCAACCACTTTCCAAGTCTCTCCGACCTTCACAAAAAAAGTTATTCAAGAATATCTCTTTCTCCTATGTGCTTTCATCCCTAACCCTAACCCTAACCCTTCCGAAAGTCGGAGAAGCTCAAGGATGGTACCGATCGATGCGCGCTACCCCATTTAGTGGGGGTAGAGCCTACTTGCAAGTCTCTCCGACCTTCACAAAAAAAGTTATTCAAGAATATCTCTTTCTCCTATGTGCTTTCATCCCTAACCCTAACCCTAACCCTTCCGAAAGTCGGAGAAGCTCAAGGATGGTACTGATCGATGTGCGCTACCCCATTTAGTGGGGGTAGAGCCTACTTGCAAGTCTCTCCGACCTTCACAAAAAAAGTTATTCAAGAATATCTCCTCAGATTTGGGGGAATTTCGTCGGTCGACCTCTTCCGAAGGTCGTACAAGCTCGGGGATGGTACCAATCGATCCGCAGGACCCAAATTAGTCCAGATGCAACCACTTTCCAAGTCTCTCCGACCTTCACAAAAAAAGTTATTCAAGAATATCTCTTTCTCCTATGTGCTTTCATCCCTAACCCTAACCCTTCCGAAAGTCCGAGAAGCTCAAGGATGGTACCGATCGATGCGCGCTACCCCATTTAGTGGGGGTAGAGCCTACTTGCAAGTCTCTCCGACCTTCACAAAAAAAGTTATTCAAGAATATCTCTTTCTCCTATGTGCTTTCATCCCTAACCCTAACCCTAACCCTTCCGAAAGTCGGAGAAGCTCAAGGATGGTACCGATCGATGCGCGCTACCCCATTTAGTGGGGGTAGAGCCTACTTGCAAGTCTCTCCGACCTTCACAAAAAAAGTTATTCAAGAATATCTCTTTCTCCTATGTGCTTTCATCCCTAACCCTAACCCTAACCCTTCCGAAAGTCGGAGAAGCTCAAAGATGGTACCGATCGATGCGCGCTACCCCATTTAGTGGGGGTAGAGCCTACTTGCAAGTCTCTCCGACCTTCACAAAAAAAGTTATTCAAGAATATCTCCTCAGATTTGGGGGAATTTCGTCGGTCGACCTCCTCCGAAGGTCGTACAAGCTCGGGGATGGTACCAATCGATCCGCAGGACCCAAATTAGTCCAGATGCAACCACTTTCCAAGTCTCTCCGACCTTCACAAAAAAAGTTATTCAAGAATATCTCTTTCTCCTATGTGCTTTCATCCCTAACCCTAACCCTAACCCTTCCGAAAGTCGGAGAAGCTCAAGGATGGTACCGATCGATGCGCGCTACCCCATTTAGTGGGGGTAGAGCCTACTTGCAAGTCTCTCCGACCTTCACAAAAAAAGTTATTCAAGAATATCTCTTTCTCCTATGTGCTTTCATCCCTAACCCTAACCCTAACCCTTCCGAAAGTCGGAGAAGCTCAAGGATGGTACTGATCGATGTGCGCTACCCCATTTAGTGGGGGTAGAGCCTACTTGCAAGTCTCTCCGACCTTCACAAAAAAAGTTATTCAAGAATATCTCCTCAGATTTGGGGGAATTTCGTCGGTCGACCTCTTCCGAAGGTCGTACAAGCTCGGGGATGGTACCAATCGATCCGCAGGACCCAAATTAGTCCAGATGCAACCACTTTCCAAGTCTCTCCGACCTTCACAAAAAAAGTTATTCAAGAATATCTCTTTCTCCTATGTGCTTTCATCCCTAACCCTAACCCTTCCGAAAGTCCGAGAAGCTCAAGGATGGTACTGATCGATGCGCGCTACCCCATTTAGTGGGGGTAGAGCCTACTTGCAAGTCTCTCCGACCTTCACAAAAAAAGTTATTCAAGAATATCTCTTTCTCCTATGTGCTTTCATCCCTAACCCTAACCCTAACCCTTCCGAAAGTCGGAGAAGCTCAAGGATGGTACCGATCGATGCGCGCTACCCCATTTAGTGGGGGTAGAGCCTACTTGCAAGTCTCTCCGACCTTCACAAAAAAAGTTATTCAAGAATATCTCTTTCTCCTATGTGCTTTCATCCCTAACCCTAACCCTAACCCTTCCGAAAGTCGGAGAAGCTCAAAGATGGTACCGATCGATGCGCGCTACCCCATTTAGTGGGGGTAGAGCCTACTTGCAAGTCTCTCCGACCTTCACAAAAAAAGTTATTCAAGAATATCTCCTCAGATTTGGGGGAATTTCGTTGGTCGACCTCTTCCGAAGGTCGTACAAGCTCGGGGATGGTACCAATCGATCCGCAGGACCCAAATTAGTCCAGATGCAACCACTTTCCAAGTCTCTCCGACCTTCACAAAAAAAGTTATTCAAGAATATCTCTTTCTCCTATGTGCTTTCATCCCTAACCCTAACCCTTCCGAAAGTCGGAGAAGCTCAAGGATGGTACCGATCGATGCGCGCTACCCCATTTAGTGGGGGTAGAGCCTACTTGCAAGTCTCTCCGACCTTCACAAAAAAAGTTATTCAAGAATATCTCTTTCTCCTATGTGCTTTCATCCCTAACCCTAACCCTAACCCTTCCGAAAGTCGGAGAAGCTCAAGGATGGTACCGATCGATGCGCGCTACCCCATTTAGTGGGGGTAGAGCCTACTGGCAAGTCTCTCCGACCTTCACAAAAAAAGTTATTCAAGAATATCTCCTCAGATTTGGGGGAATTTCGTCGGTCGACCTCTTCCGAAGGTCGTACAAGCTCGGGGATGGTACCAATCGATCCGCAGGACCCAAATTAGTCCAGATGCAACCACTTTCCAAGTCTCTCCGACCTTCACAAAAAAAGTTATTCAAGAATATCTCTTTCTCCTATGTGCTTTCATCCCTAACCCTAACCCTTCCGAAAGTCGGAGAAGCTCAAGGATGGTACCGATCGATGCGCGCTACCCCATTTAGTGGGGGTAGAGCCTACTTGCAAGTCTCTCCGACCTTCACAAAAAAAGTTATTCAAGAATATCTCTTTCTCCTATGTGCTTTCATCCTAACCCTAACCCTAACCCTTCCGAAAGTCGGAGAAGCTCAAGGATGGTACCGATCGATGCGCGCTACCCCATTTAGTGGGGGTAGAGCCTACTTGCAAGTCTCTCCGACCTTCACAAAAAAAGTTATTCAAGAATATCTCCTCAGATTTGGGGGAATTTCGTCGGTCGACCTCTTCCGAAGGTCGTACAAGCTCGGGGATGGTACCAATCGATCCGCAGGACCCAAATTAGTCCAGATGCAACCACTTTCCAAGTCTCTCCGACCTTCACAAAAAAAGTTATTCAAGAATATCTCTTTCTCCTATGTGCTTTCATCCCTAACCCTAACCCTTCCGAAAGTCGGAGAAGCTCAACGATGGTACCGATCGATGCGCGCTACCCTATTTAGTGGGGGTAGAGCCTACTTGCAAGTCTCTCCGACCTTCACAAAAAAAGTTATTCAAGAATATCTCTTTCTCCTATGTGCTTTCATCCCTAACCCTAACCCTAACCCTTCCGAAAGTCGGAGAAGCTCAAGGATGGTACCGATCGATGCGCGCTACCCCATTTAGTGGGGGTAGAGCCTACTTGCAAGTCTCTCCGACCTTCACAAAAAAAGTTATTCAAGAATATCTCCTCAGATTTGGGGGAATTTCGTCGGTCGACCTCTTCCGAAGGTCGTACAAGCTCGGGGATGGTACCAATCGATCTGCAGGACCCAAATTAGTCCAGACGCAACCACTTTCCAAGTCTCTCCGACCTTCACAAAAAAAGTTATTCAAGATTATCTCCTTCTCCTATGTGCTTTTAGCCCTAACCCTAACCCTAACCCAAATCAGTCAATTTTACCATTTGCTCGTTCGACCCCTTCCGAAAGTCGGAGAAGCTCAAGGATGGTACCGATCGATGCGCATTACCCCATTAAGTGGGGGTAGAGCCTACTTGCAAGTCTCTCCGACCTTCACCAAAAAAGTTATTCAAGAATATCTCCTCAGATTTGGGGGAATTTCGTCGGTCGACCCCTTCCGAAGGTCGTACAAGCTCGGGGATGGTACCAATCGATCCGCAGAACCCAAATTAGTTTAGACGCAACCACTTTCCAAGTCTCTCCGACCTTCACAAAAAAAGTTATTCAAGAATATCTCCTCAGATTTTGGGGAATTTCGTCGGTCGACCCCTTCCGAAGGTCGTACAAGCTCGGGGATGGTACCAATCGATCCGCAGGACCCAAATTAGTCCAGACGCAACCACTTTCCAAGTCTCTCCGACCTTCACAAAAAAAGTTATTCAAGAATATCTCCTCAGATTTTGGGGAATTTCGTCGGTCGACCCCTTCCGAAAGTCGGAGAAGCTCGGGGATGGTACCAATCGATCCGCAGGACCCAAATTAGTCCAGAGGCAACCACTTTCCAAGTCTCTCCGACCTTCACAAAAAAGTTATTCAAGAATATCTCCTCAGATTTGGGGGAATTTCGTCGGTCGACCCCTTCCAAAGGTCGTACAAGCTCGGGGATAGTACCAATCGATCCGCAGGACCCAAATTAGTCCAGATGCAACCACTTTTCAAGTCTCTCCGACCTTCACAAAAAAAGTTATTCAAGAATATCTCTTTCTCCTATGTGCTTTCATCCCTAACCCTAACCCTAACCCTTCCGAAAGCCGGAGAAGCTCAAGGATGGTACCGATCGATGCGCGCTACCCCATTTAGTGGGGGTAGAGCCTACTTGCAAGTCTCTCCGACCTTCACAAAAAAAGTTATTCAAGAATATCTCTTTCTCCTATGTGCTTTCATCCCTAACCCTAACCCTAACCCTTCCGAAAGTCGGAGAAGCTCAAGGATGGTACCGATCGATGCGCGCTACCCCATTTAGTGGGGGTAGAGCCTACTTGCAAGTCTCTCCGACCTTCACAAAAAAAGTTATTCAAGAATATCTCCTCAGATTTGGGGGAATTTCGTCTGTCGACCTCTTCCGAAGGTCGTACAAGCTCGGGGATGGTACCAATCGATCCGCAGGACCCAAATTAGTCCAGATGCAACCACTTTTCAAGTCTCTCCGACCTTCACAAAAAAAGTTATTCAAGAATATCTCTTTCTCCTATGTGCTTTCATCCCTAACCCTAACCCTAACCCTTCCGAAAGTCGGAGAAGCTCAAGGATGGTACCGATCGATGCGCGCTACCCCATTTAGTGGGGGTAGAGCCTACTTGCAAGTCTCTCCGACCTTCACAAAAAAAGTTATTCAAGAATATCTCTTTCTCCTATGTGCTTTCATCCCTAACCCTAACCCTAACCCTTCCGAAAGTCGGAGAAGCTCAAGGATGGTACCGATCGATGCGCGCTACCCCATTTAGTGGGGGTAGAGCCTACTTGCAAGTCTCTCCGACCTTCACAAAAAAAGTTATTCAAGAATATCTCTTTCTCCTATGTGCTTTCATCCCTAACCCTAACCCTTCCGAAAGTCGGAGAAGCTCAAGGATGGTACCGATCGATGCGCGCTACCCCATTTAGTGGGGGTAGAGCCTACTTGCAAGTCTCTCCGACCTTCAAAAAAAAAGTTATTCAAGAATATCTCCTCAGATTTGGGGGAATTTCGTCGGTCGACCTCTTCCGAAGGTCGTACAAGCTCGGGGATGGTACCAATCGATCCGCAGGACCCAAATTAGTCCAGATGCAACCACTTTTCAAGTCTCTTTGACCTTCACAAAAAAAGTTATTCAAGAATATCTCTTTCTCCTATGTGCTTTCATCCCTAACCCTAACCCTAACCCTTCCGAAAGTCGGAGAAGCTCAAGGATGGTACCTATCGATGCGCGCTACCCCATTTAGTGGGGGTAGAGCCTACTTGCAAGTCTCTCCGACCTTCACAAAAAAAGTTATTCAAGAATATCTCTTTCTCCTATGTGCTTTCATCCCTAACCCTAACCCTAACCCTTCCGAAAGTCGGAGAAGCTCAAGGATGGTACCGATCGATGCGCGCTACCCCATTTAGTGGGGGTAAAGCCTACTTGCAAGTCTCTCCGACCTTCACAAAAAAAGTTATTCAAGAATATCTCCTCAGATTTGGGGGAATTTCGTCGGTCGACCTCTTCCGAAGGTCGTACAAGCTCAAAGATGGTACCAATCGATCCGCAGGACCCAAATTAGTCCAGATGCAACCACTTTCCAAGTCTCTCCGACCTTCACAAAAAAAGTTATTCAAGAATATCTCTTTCTCCTATGTGCTTTCATCCCTAACCCTAACCCTAACCCTTCCGAAAGTCGGAGAAGCTCAAAGATGGTACCGATCGATGCGCGCTACCCCATTTAGTGGGGGTAGAGCCTACTTGCAAGTCTCTCCGACCTTCACAAAAAAAGTTATTCAAGAATATCTCTTTCTCCTATGTGCTTTCATCCCTAACCCTAACCCTAACCCTTCCGAAAGTCGGAGAAGCTCAAGGATGGTACCGATCGATGCGCGCTACCCCATTTAGTGGGGGTAGAGCCTACTTGCAAGTCTCTCCGACCTTCACAAAAAAAGTTATTCAAGAATATCTCCTCAGATTTGGGGGAATTTCGTCGGTCGACCTCTTCCGAAGGTCGTACAAGCTCGGGGATGGTACCAATCGATCTGCAGGACCCAAATTAGTCCAGATGCAACCACTTTCCAAGTCTCTCCGACCTTCACAAAAAAAGTTATTCAAGAATATCTCTTTCTCCTATGTGCTTTCATCCCTAACCCTAACCCTTCCGAAAGTCGGAGAAGCTCAAGGATGGTACCGATCGATGCGCGCTACCCCATTTAGTGGGGGTAGAGCCTACTTGCAAGTCTCTCCGACCTTCACAAAAAAAGTTATTCAAGAATATCTCTTTCTCCTATGTGCTTTCATCCCTAACCCTAACCCTAACCCTTCCGAAAGTCGGAGAAGCTCAAGGATGGTACCGATCGATGCGCGCTACCCCATTTAGTGGGGGTAGAGCCTACTTGCAAGTCTCTCCGACCTTCACAAAAAAAGTTATTCAAGAATATCTCCTCAGATTTGGGGGAATTTCGTCGGTCGACCTCTTCCGAAGGTCGTACAAGCTCGGGGATGGTACCAATCGATCCGCAGGACCCAAATTAGTCCAGATGCAACCACTTTCCAAGTCTCTCCGACCTTCACAAAAAAAGTTATTCAAGAATATCTCTTTCTCCTATGTGCTTTCATCCCTAACCCTAACCCTTCCGAAAGTCGGAGAAGCTCAACGATGGTACCGATCGATGCGCGCTACCCCATTTAGTGGGGGTAGAGCCTACTTGCAAGTCTCTCCGACCTTCACAAAAAAAGTTATTCAAGAATATCTCTTTCTCCTATGTGCTTTCATCCCTAACCCTAACCCTAACCCTTCCGAAAGTCGGAGAAGCTCAAGGATGGTACCGATCGATGCGCGCTACCCCATTTAGTGGGGGTAGAGCCTACTTGCAAGTCTCTCCGACCTTCACAAAAAAAGTTATTCAAGAATATCTCCTCAGATTTGGGGGAATTTCGTCGGTCGACCTCTTCCGAAGGTCGTACAAGCTCGGGGATGGTACCAATCGATCCGCAGGACCCAAATTAGTCCAGACGCAACCACTTTCCAAGTCTCTCCGACCTTCACAAAAAAAGTTATTCAAGATTATCTCCTTCTCCTATGTGCTTTTAGCCCTAACCCTAACCCTAACCCAAATCAGTCAATTTTACCATTTGCTCGTTCGACCCCTTCCGAAAGTCGGAGAAGCTCAAGGATGGTACCGATCGATGCGCATTACCCCATTAAGTGGGGGTAGAGCCTACTTGCAAGTCTCTCCGACCTTCACCAAAAAAGTTATTCAAGAATATCTCCTCAGATTTGGGGGAATTTCGTCGGTCGACCCCTTCCGAAGGTCGTACAAGCTCGGGGATGGTACCAATCGATCCGCAGAACCCAAATTAGTTTAGACGCAACCACTTTCCAAGTCTCTCCGACCTTCACAAAAAAAGTTATTCAAGAATATCTCCTCAGATTTTGGGGAATTTCGTCGGTCGACCCCTTCCGAAGGTCGTACAAGCTCGGGGATGGTACCAATCGATCCGCAGGACCCAAATTAGTCCAGACGCAACCACTTTCCAAGTCTCTCCGACCTTCACAAAAAAAGTTATTCAAGAATATCTCCTCAGATTTTGGGGAATTTCGTCGGTCGACCCCTTCCGAAGGTCGTACAAGCTCGGGGATGGTACCAATCGATCCGCAGGACCCAAATTAGTCCAGAGGCAACCACTTTCCAAGTCTCTCCGACCTTCACAAAAAAGTTATTCAAGAATATCTCCTCAGATTTGGGGGAATTTCGTCGGTCGACCCCTTCCAAAGGTCGTACAAGCTCGGGGATGGTACCAATCGATCCGCAGGACCCAAATTAGTCCAGATGCAACCACTTTCCAAGTCTCTCCGACCTTCACAAAAAAAGTTATTCAAGAATATCTCTTTCTCCTTTGTGCTTTCATCCCTAACCCTAACCCTAACCCTTCCGAAAGTCGGAGAAGCTTAAGGATGGTACCGATCGATGCGCGCTACCCCATTTAGTGGGGGTAGAGCCTACTTGCAAGTCTCTCCGACCTTCACAAAAAAAGTTATTCAAGAATATCTCTTTCTCCTATGTGCTTTCATCCCTAACCCTAACCCTAACCCTTCCGAAAGTCGGAGAAGCTCAAGGATGGTACCGATCGATGCGCGCTACCCCATTTAGTGGGGGTAGAGCCTACTTGCAAGTCTCTCCGACCTTCACAAAAAAAGTTATTCAAGAATATCTCTTTCTCCTATGTGCTTTCATCCCTAACCCTAACCCTAACCCTTCCGAAAGTCGGAGAAGCTCAAGGATGGTACCGATCGATGCGCGCTACCCCATTTAGTGGGGGTAGAGCCTACTTGCAAGTCTCTCCGACCTTCACAAAAAAAGTTATTCAAGAATATCTCCTCAGATTTGGGGGAATTTCGTCGGTCGACCTCTTCCGAAGGTCGTACAAGCTCGGGGATGGTACCAATCGATCCGCAGGACCCAAATTAGTCCAGATGCAACCACTTTCCAAGTCTCTCCGACCTTCACAAAAAAAGTTATTCAAGAATATCTCTTTCTCCTATGTGCTTTCATCCCTAACCCTAACCCTAACCCTTCCGAAAGTCGGAGAAGCTCAAGGATGGTACCGATCGATGCGCGCTACCCCATTTAGTGGGGGTAGAGCCTACTTGCAAGTCTCTCCGACCTTCACAAAAAAAGTTATTCAAGAATATCTCCTCAGATTTGGGGGAATTTCGTCGGTCGACCTCTTCCGAAGGTCGTACAAGCTCGGGGATGGTACCAATCGATCCGCAGGACCCAAATTAGTCCAGACGCAACCACTTTCCAAGTCTCTCCGACCTTCACAAAAAAAGTTATTCAAGATTATCTCCTTCTCCTATGTGCTTTTAGCCCTAACCCTAACCCTAACCCAAATCAGTCAATTTTACCATTTGCTCGTTCGACCCCTTCCGAAAGTCGGAGAAGCTCAAGGATGGTACCGATCGATGCGCATTACCCCATTAAGTGGGGGTAGAGCCTACTTGCAAGTCTCTCCGACCTTCACCAAAAAAGTTATTCAAGAATATCTCCTCAGATTTGGGGGAATTTCGTCGGTCGACCCCTTCCGAAGGTCGTACAAGCTCGGGGATGGTACCAATCGATCCGCAGAACCCAAATTAGTTTAGACGCAACCACTTTCCAAGTCTCTCCGACCTTCACAAAAAAAGTTATTCAAGAATATCTCCTCAGATTTTGGGGAATTTCGTCGGTCGACCCCTTCCGAAGGTCGTACAAGCTCGGGGATGGTACCAATCGATCCGCAGGACCCAAATTAGTCCAGACGCAACCACTTTCCAAGTCTCTCCGACCTTCACAAAAAAAGTTATTCAAGAATATCTCCTCAGATTTTGGGGAATTTCGTCGGTCGACCCCTTCCGAAGGTCGTACAAGCTCGGGGATGGTACCAATCGATCCGCAGGACCCAAATTAGTCCAGAGGCAACCACTTTCCAAGTCTCTCCGACCTTCACAAAAAAGTTATTCAAGAATATCTCCTCAGATTTGGGGGAATTTCGTCGGTCGACCCCTTCCAAAGGTCGTACAAGCTCGGGGATGGTACCAATCGATCCGCAGGACCCAAATTAGTCCAGACGCAACCACTTTCCAAGTCTCTCCGACCTTCACAAAAAAAGTTATTCAAGAATATCTCCTTCTACTATGTGCTTTTAGCCCTAACCCTAACCCTAACCCAAATCAGTCAATTTTACCATTTGCTCGTTCGACCCCTTCCGAAAGTCGGAGAAGCTCAATGATAGTACCGATCGATGCGCATTACCCCATTAAGTGGGGGTAGAACCTACTTGCAAGTCTCTCCGACCTTCACCAAAAAAGTTATTCAAGAATATCTCCTCAGATTTGGGGGAATTTCGTCGGTCGACCCCTTCCGAAGGTCGTACAAGCTCGGGGATGGTACCAATCGATCCGCAGGACCCAAATTAGTCCAGACGCAACCACTTTCCAAGTCTCTCCGACCTTCACAAAAAAAGTTATTCAAGAATATCTCCTCAGATTTTGGGGAATTTCGTCGGTCGACCCCTTCCGAAGGTCGTACAAGCTCGGGGATGGTACCAATCGATCCGCAGGACCCAAATTAGTCCAGACGCAACCACTTTCCAAGTCTCTCCGACCTTCACAAAAAAAGTTATTCAAGAATATCTCCTCAGATTTTGGGGAATTTCGTCGGTCGACCCCTTCCGAAGGTCGTACAAGCTCGGGGATGGTACCAATCGATCCGCAGGACCCAAATTAGTCCAGAGGCAACCACTTTCCAAGTCTCTCCGACCTTCACAAAAAAGTTATTCAAGAATATCTCCTCAGATTTGGGGGAATTTCGTCGGTCGACCCCTTCCAAAGGTCGTACAAGCTCGGGGATGGTACCAATCGATCCGCAGGACCCAAATTAGTCCAGATGCAACCACTTTCCAAGTCTCTCCGACCTTCACAAAAAAAGTTATTCAAGAATATCTCTTTCTCCTTTGTGCTTTCATCCCTAACCCTAACCCTAACCCTTCCGAAAGTCGGAGAAGCTCAAGGATGGTACCGATCGATGCGCGCTACCCCATTTAGTGGGGGTAGAGCCTACTTGCAAGTCTCTCCGACCTTCACAAAAAAAGTTATTCAAGAATATCTCTTTCTCCTATGTGCTTTCATCCCTAACCCTAACCCTAACCCTTCCGAAAGTCGGAGAAGCTCAAGGATGGTACCGATCGATGCGCGCTACCCCATTTAGTGGGGGTAGAGCCTACTTGCAAGTCTCTCCGACCTTCACAAAAAAAGTTATTCAAGAATATCTCCTCAGATTTGGGGGAATTTCGTCGGTCGACCTCTTCCGAAGGTCGTACAAGCTCGGGGATGGTACCAATCGATCCGCAGGACCCAAATTAGTCCAGACGCAACCACTTTCCAAGTCTCTCCGACCTTCACAAAAAAAGTTATTCAAGATTATCTCCTTCTCCTATGTGCTTTTAGCCCTAACCCTAACCCTAACCCAAATCAGTCAATTTTACCATTTGCTCGTTCGACCCCTTCCGAAAGTCGGAGAAGCTCAAGGATGGTACCGATCGATGCGCATTACCCCATTAAGTGGGGGTAGAGCCTACTTGCAAGTCTCTCCGACCTTCACCAAAAAAGTTATTCAAGAATATCTCCTCAGATTTGGGGGAATTTCGTCGGTCGACCCCTTCCGAAGGTCGTACAAGCTCGGGGATGGTACCAATCGATCCGCAGAACCCAAATTAGTTTAGACGCAACCACTTTCCAAGTCTCTCCGACCTTCACAAAAAAAGTTATTCAAGAATATCTCCTCAGATTTTGGGGAATTTCGTCGGTCGACCCCTTCCGAAGGTCGTACAAGCTCGGGGATGGTACCAATCGATCCGCAGGACCCAAATTAGTTTAGACGCAACCACTTTCCAAGTCTCTCCGACCTTCACAAAAAAAGTTATTCAAGAATATCTCCTCAGATTTTGGGGAATTTCGTCGGTCGACCCCTTCCGAAGGTCGTACAAGCTCGGGGATGGTACCAATCGATCCGCAGGACCCAAATTAGTCCAGACGCAACCACTTTCCAAGTCTCTCCGACCTTCACAAAAAAAGTTATTCAAGAATATCTCCTCAGATTTTGGGGAATTTCGTCGGTCGACCCCTTCCGAAGGTCGTACAAGCTCGGGGATGGTACCAATCGATCCGCAGGACCCAAATTAGTCCAGAGGCAACCACTTTCCAAGTCTCTCCGACCTTCACAAAAAAGTTATTCAAGAATATCTCCTCAGATTTGGGGGAATTTCGTCGGTCGACCCCTTCCAAAGGTCGTACAAGCTCGGGGATGGTACCAATCGATCCGCAGGACCCAAATTAGTCCAGATGCAACCACTTTCCAAGTCTCTCCGACCTTCACAAAAAAAGTTATTCAAGAATATCTCTTTCTCCTTTGTGCTTTCATCCCTAACCCTAACCCTAACCCTTCCGAAAGTCGGAGAAGCTCAAGGATGGTACCGATCGATGCGCGCTACCCCATTTAGTGGGGGTAGAGCCTACTTGCAAGTCTCTCCGACCTTCACAAAAAAAGTTATTCAAGAATATCTCTTTCTCCTATGTGCTTTCATCCCTAACCCTAACCCTAACCCTTCCGAAAGTCGGAGAAGCTCAAGGATGGTACCGATCGATGCGCGCTACCCCATTTAGTGGGGGTAGAGCCTACTTGCAAGTCTCTCCGACCTTCACAAAAAAAGTTATTCAAGAATATCTCTTTCTCCTATGTGCTTTCATCCCTAACCCTAACCCTAACCCTTCCGAAAGTCGGAGAAGCTCAAGGATGGTACCGATCGATGCGCGCTACCCCATTTAGTGGGGTTAGAGCCTACTTGCAAGTCTCTCCGACCTTCACAAAAAAAGTTATTCAAGAATATCTCCTCAGATTTGGGGGAATTTCGTTGGTCGACCTCTTCCGAAGGTCGTACAAGCTCGGGGATGGTACCAATCGATCCGCAGGACCCAAATTAGTCCAGATGCAACCACTTTCCAAGTCTCTCCGACCTTCACAAAAAAAGTTATTCAAGAATATCTCTTTCTCCTATGTGCTTTCATCCCTAACCCTAACCCTAACCCTTCCGAAAGTCGGAGAAGCTCAAGGATGGTACCGATCGATGCGCGCTACCCCATTTAGTGGGGGTAGAGCCTACTTGCAAGTCTCTCCGACCTTCACAAAAAAAGTTATTCAAGAATATCTCTTTCTCCTATGTGCTTTCATCCCTAACCCTAACCCTTCCGAAAGTCGGAGAAGCTCAAGGATGGTACCGATCGATGCGCGCTACCCCATTTAGTGGGGGTAGAGCCTACTTGCAAGTCTCTCCGACCTTCACAAAAAAAGTTATTCAAGAATATCTCCTCAGATTTGGGGGAATTTCGTCGGTCGACCTCTTCCGAAGGTCGTACAAGCTCGGGGATGGTACCAATCGATCTGCAGGACCCAAATTAGTCCAGATGCAACCACTTTCCAAGTCTCTCCGACCTTCACAAAAAAAGTTATTCAAGAATATCTCTTTCTCCTATGTGCTTTCATCCCTAACCCTAACCCTAACCCTTCCGAAAGTCGGAGAAGCTCAAGGATGGTACCGATCGATGCGCGCTACCCCATTTAGTGGGGGTAGAGCCTACTTGCAAGTCTCTCCGACCTTCACAAAAAAAGTTATTCAAGAATATCTCTTTCTCCTATGTGCTTTCATCCCTAACCCTAACCCTAACCCTTCCGAAAGTCGGAGAAGCTCAAGGATGGTACCGATCGATGCGCGCTACCCCATTTAGTGGGGTTAGAGCCTACTTGCAAGTCTCTCCGACCTTCACAAAAAAAGTTATTCAAGAATATCTCCTCAGATTTGGGGGAATTTCGTTGGTCGACCTCTTCCGAAGGTCGTACAAGCTCGGGGATGGTACCAATCGATCCGCAGGACCCAAATTAGTCCAGATGCAACCACTTTCCAAGTCTCTCCGACCTTCACAAAAAAAGTTATTCAAGAATATCTCTTTCTCCTATGTGCTTTCATCCCTAACCCTAACCCTAACCCTTCCGAAAGTCGGAGAAGCTCAAGGATGGTACCGATCGATGCGCGCTACCCCATTTAGTGGGGGTAGAGCCTACTTGCAAGTCTCTCCGACCTTCACAAAAAAAGTTATTCAAGAATATCTCTTTCTCCTATGTGCTTTCATCCCTAACCCTAACCCTAACCCTTCCGAAAGTCGGAGAAGCTCAAGGATGGTACCGATCGATGCGCGCTACCCCATTTAGTGGGGGTAGAGCCTACTTGCAAGTCTCTCCGACCTTCACAAAAAAAGTTATTCAAGAATATCTCCTCAGATTTGGGGGAATTTCGTCGGTCGACCTCTTCCGAAGGTCGTACAAGCTCGGGGATGGTACCAATCGATCCGCAGGACCCAAATTAGTCCAGATGCAACCACTTTCCAAGTCTCTCCGACCTTCACAAAAAAAGTTATTCAAGAATATCTCTTTCTCCTATGTGCTTTCATCCCTAACCCTAACCCTAACCCTTCCGAAAGTCGGAGAAGCTCAAGGATGGTACCGATCGATGCGCGCTACCCCATTTAGTGGGGTTAGAGCCTACTTGCAAGTCTCTCCGACCTTCACAAAAAAAGTTATTCAAGAATATCTCCTCAGATTTGGGGGAATTTCGTTGGTCGACCTCTTCCGAAGGTCGTACAAGCTCGGGGATGGTACCAATCGATCCGCAGGACCCAAATTAGTCCAGATGCAACCACTTTCCAAGTCTCTCCGACCTTCACAAAAAAAGTTATTCAAGAATATCTCTTTCTCCTATGTGCTTTCATCCCTAACCCTAACCCTAACCCTTCCGAAAGTCGGAGAAGCTCAAGGATGGTACCGATCGATGCGCGCTACCCCATTTAGTGGGGGTAGAGCCTACTTGCAAGTCTCTCCGACCTTCACAAAAAAAGTTATTCAAGAATATCTCTTTCTCCTATGTGCTTTCATCCCTAACCCTAACCCTTCCGAAAGTCGGAGAAGCTCAAGGATGGTACCGATCGATGCGCGCTACCCCATTTAGTGGGGGTAGAGCCTACTTGCAAGTCTCTCCGACCTTCACAAAAAAAGTTATTCAAGAATATCTCCTCAGATTTGGGGGAATTTCGTCGGTCGACCTCTTCCGAAGGTCGTACAAGCTCGGGGATGGTACCAATCGATCTGCAGGACCCAAATTAGTCCAGATGCAACCACTTTCCAAGTCTCTCCGACCTTCACAAAAAAAGTTATTCAAGAATATCTCTTTCTCCTATGTGCTTTCATCCCTAACCCTAACCCTAACCCTTCCGAAAGTCGGAGAAGCTCAAGGATGGTACCGATCGATGCGCGCTACCCCATTTAGTGGGGGTAGAGCCTACTTGCAAGTCTCTCCGACCTTCACAAAAAAAGTTATTCAAGAATATCTCTTTCTCCTATGTGCTTTCATCCCTAACCCTAACCCTAACCCTTCCGAAAGTCGGAGAAGCTCAAGGATGGTACCGATCGATGCGCGCTACCCCATTTAGTGGGGTTAGAGCCTACTTGCAAGTCTCTCCGACCTTCACAAAAAAAGTTATTCAAGAATATCTCCTCAGATTTGGGGGAATTTCGTTGGTCGACCTCTTCCGAAGGTCGTACAAGCTCGGGGATGGTACCAATCGATCCGCAGGACCCAAATTAGTCCAGATGCAACCACTTTCCAAGTCTCTCCGACCTTCACAAAAAAAGTTATTCAAGAATATCTCTTTCTCCTATGTGCTTTCATCCCTAACCCTAACCCTAACCCTTCCGAAAGTCGGAGAAGCTCAAGGATGGTACCGATCGATGCGCGCTACCCCATTTAGTGGGGGTAGAGCCTACTTGCAAGTCTCTCCGACCTTCACAAAAAAAGTTATTCAAGAATATCTCTTTCTCCTATGTGCTTTCATCCCTAACCCTAACCCTAACCCTTCCGAAAGTCGGAGAAGCTCAAGGATGGTACCGATCGATGCGCGCTACCCCATTTAGTGGGGGTAGAGCCTACTTGCAAGTCTCTCCGACCTTCACAAAAAAAGTTATTCAAGAATATCTCCTCAGATTTGGGGGAATTTCGTCGGTCGACCTCTTCCGAAGGTCGTACAAGCTCGGGGATGGTACCAATCGATCCGCAGGACCCAAATTAGTCCAGATGCAACCACTTTCCAAGTCTCTCCGACCTTCACAAAAAAAGTTATTCAAGAATATCTCTTTCTCCTATGTGCTTTCATCCCTAACCCTAACCCTAACCCTTCCGAAAGTCGGAGAAGCTCAAGGATGGTACCGATCGATGCGCGCTACCCCATTTAGTGGGGTTAGAGCCTACTTGCAAGTCTCTCCGACCTTCACAAAAAAAGTTATTCAAGAATATCTCCTCAGATTTGGGGGAATTTCGTTGGTCGACCTCTTCCGAAGGTCGTACAAGCTCGGGGATGGTACCAATCGATCCGCAGGACCCAAATTAGTCCAGATGCAACCACTTTCCAAGTCTCTCCGACCTTCACAAAAAAAGTTATTCAAGAATATCTCTTTCTCCTATGTGCTTTCATCCCTAACCCTAACCCTAACCCTTCCGAAAGTCGGAGAAGCTCAAGGATGGTACCGATCGATGCGCGCTACCCCATTTAGTGGGGGTAGAGCCTACTTGCAAGTCTCTCCGACCTTCACAAAAAAAGTTATTCAAGAATATCTCTTTCTCCTATGTGCTTTCATCCCTAACCCTAACCCTTCCGAAAGTCGGAGAAGCTCAAGGATGGTACCGATCGATGCGCGCTACCCCATTTAGTGGGGGTAGAGCCTACTTGCAAGTCTCTCCGACCTTCACAAAAAAAGTTATTCAAGAATATCTCCTCAGATTTGGGGGAATTTCGTCGGTCGACCTCTTCCGAAGGTCGTACAAGCTCGGGGATGGTACCAATCGATCTGCAGGACCCAAATTAGTCCAGATGCAACCACTTTCCAAGTCTCTCCGACCTTCACAAAAAAAGTTATTCAAGAATATCTCTTTCTCCTATGTGCTTTCATCCCTAACCCTAACCCTAACCCTTCCGAAAGTCGGAGAAGCTCAAGGATGGTACCGATCGATGCGCGCTACCCCATTTAGTGGGGGTAGAGCCTACTTGCAAGTCTCTCCGACCTTCACAAAAAAAGTTATTCAAGAATATCTCTTTCTCCTATGTGCTTTCATCCCTAACCCTAACCCTAACCCTTCCGAAAGTCGGAGAAGCTCAAGGATGGTACCGATCGATGCGCGCTACCCCATTTAGTGGGGTTAGAGCCTACTTGCAAGTCTCTCCGACCTTCACAAAAAAAGTTATTCAAGAATATCTCCTCAGATTTGGGGGAATTTCGTTGGTCGACCTCTTCCGAAGGTCGTACAAGCTCGGGGATGGTACCAATCGATCCGCAGGACCCAAATTAGTCCAGATGCAACCACTTTCCAAGTCTCTCCGACCTTCACAAAAAAAGTTATTCAAGAATATCTCTTTCTCCTATGTGCTTTCATCCCTAACCCTAACCCTAACCCTTCCGAAAGTCGGAGAAGCTCAAGGATGGTACCGATCGATGCGCGCTACCCCATTTAGTGGGGGTAGAGCCTACTTGCAAGTCTCTCCGACCTTCACAAAAAAAGTTATTCAAGAATATCTCTTTCTCCTATGTGCTTTCATCCCTAACCCTAACCCTAACCCTTCCGAAAGTCGGAGAAGCTCAAGGATGGTACCGATCGATGCGCGCTACCCCATTTAGTGGGGGTAGAGCCTACTTGCAAGTCTCTCCGACCTTCACAAAAAAAGTTATTCAAGAATATCTCCTCAGATTTGGGGGAATTTCGTCGGTCGACCTCTTCCGAAGGTCGTACAAGCTCGGGGATGGTACCAATCGATCCGCAGGACCCAAATTAGTCCAGATGCAACCACTTTCCAAGTCTCTCCGACCTTCACAAAAAAAGTTATTCAAGAATATCTCTTTCTCCTATGTGCTTTCATCCCTAACCCTAACCCTTCCGAAAGTCGGAGAAGCTCAACGATGGTACCGATCGATGCGCGCTACCCCATTTAGTGGGGGTAGAGCCTACTTGCAAGTCTCTCCGACCTTCACAAAAAAAGTTATTCAAGAATATCTCTTTCTCCTATGTGCTTTCATCCCTAACCCTAACCCTAACCCTTCCGAAAGTCGGAGAAGCTCAAGGATGGTACCGATCGATGCGCGCTACCCCATTTAGTGGGGGTAGAGTCTACTTGCAAGTCTCTCCGACCTTCACAAAAAAAGTTATTCAAGAATATCTCCTCAGATTTGGGGGAATTTCGTCGGTCGACCTCTTCCGAAGGTCGTACAAGCTCGGGGATGGTACCAATCGATCCGCAGGACCCAAATTAGTCCAGATGCAACCACTTTCCAAGTCTCTCCGACCTTCACAAAAAAAGTTATTCAAGAATATCTCTTTCTCCTATGTGCTTTCATCCCTAACCCTAACCCTAACCCTTCCGAAAGTCGGAGAAGCTCAAGGATGGTACCGATCGATGCGCGCTACCCCATTTAGTGGGGGTAGAGCCTACTTGCAAGTCTCTCCGACCTTCACAAAAAAAGTTATTCAAGAATATCTCTTTCTCCTATGTGCTTTCATCCCTAACCCTAACCCTAACCCTTCCGAAAGTCGGAGAAGCTCAAGGATGGTACCGATCGATGCGCGCTACCCCATTTAGTGGGGGTAGAGCCTACTTGCAAGTCTCTCCGACCTTCACAAAAAAAGTTATTCAAGAATATCTCCTCAGATTTGGGGGAATTTCGTCGGTCGACCTCTTCCGAAGGTCGTACAAGCTCGGGGATGGTACCAATCGATCCGCAGGACCCAAATTAGTCCAGATGCAACCACTTTCCAAGTCTCTCCGACCTTCACAAAAAAAGTTATTCAAGAATATCTCTTTCTCCTATGTGCTTTCATCCCTAACCCTAACCCTTCCGAAAGTCGGAGAAGCTCAACGATGGTACCGATCGATGCGCGCTACCCCATTTAGTGGGGGTAGAGCCTACTTGCAAGTCTCTCCGACCTTCACAAAAAAAGTTATTCAAGAATATCTCTTTCTCCTATGTGCTTTCATCCCTAACCCTAACCCTAACCCTTCCGAAAGTCGGAGAAGCTCAAGGATGGTACCGATCGATGCGCGCTACCCCATTTAGTGGGGGTAGAGCCTACTTGCAAGTCTCTCCGACCTTCACAAAAAAAGTTATTCAAGAATATCTCCTCAGATTTGGGGGAATTTCGTCGGTCGACCTCTTCCGAAGGTCGTACAAGCTCGGGGATGGTACCAATCGATCCGCAGGACCCAAATTAGTCCAGACGCTACCACTTTCCAAGTCTCTCCGACCTTCACAAAAAAAGTTATTCAAGATTATCTCCTTCTCCTATGTGCTTTTAGCCCTAACCCTAACCCTAACCCAAATCAGTCAATTTTACCATTTGCTCGTTCGACCCCTTCCGAAAGTCGGAGAAGCTCAATGATGGTACCGATCGATGCGCATTACCCCATTAAGTGGGGGTAGAACCTACTTGCAAGTCTCTCCGACCTTCACCAAAAAAGTTATTCAAGAATATCTCCTCAGATTTGGGGGAATTTCGTCGGTCGACCCCTTCCGAAGGTCGTACAAGCTCGGGGATGGTACCAATCGATCCGCAGGACCCAAATTAGTCCAGACGCAACCACTTTCCAAGTCTCTCCGACCTTCACAAAAAAAGTTATTCAAGAATATCTCCTCAGATTTTGGGGAATTTCGTCGGTCGACCCCTTCCGAAGGTCGTACAAGCTCGGGGATGGTACCAATCGATCCGCAGGACCCAAATTAGTCCAGAGGCAACCACTTTCCAAGTCTCTCCGACCTTCACAAAAAAGTTATTCAAGAATATCTCCTCAGATTTGGGGGAATTTCGTCGGTCGACCCCTTCCAAAGGTCGTACAAGCTCGGGGATGGTACCAATCGATCCGCAGGACCCAAATTAGTCCAGATGCAACCACTTTCCAAGTCTCTCCGACCTTCACAAAAAAAGTTATTCAAGAATATCTCTTTCTCCTTTGTGCTTTCATCCCTAACCCTAACCCTAACCCTTCCGAAAGTCGGAGAAGCTCAAGGATGGTACCGATCGATGTGCGCTACCCCATTTAGTGGGGGTAGAGCCTACTTGCAAGTCTCTCCGACCTTCACAAAAAAAGTTATTCAAGAATATCTCTTTCTCCTATGTGCTTTCATCCCTAACCCTAACCCTAACCCTTCCGAAAGTCGGAGAAGCTCAAGGATGGTACCGATCGATGCGCGCTACCCCATTTAGTGGGGGTAGAGCCTACTTGCAAGTCTCTGCGACCTTCACAAAAAAAGTTATTCAAGAATATCTCTTTCTCCTATGTGCTTTCATCCCTAACCCTAACCCTAACTCTTCCGAAAGTCGGAGAAGCTCAAGGATGGTACCGATCGATGCGCGCTACCCCATTTAGTGGGGTTAGAGCCTACTTGCAAGTCTCTCCGACCTTCACAAAAAAAGTTATTCAAGAATATCTCCTCAGATTTGGGGGAATTTCGTTGGTCGACCTCTTCCGAAGGTCGTACAAGCTCGGGGATGGTACCAATCGATCCGCAGGACCCAAATTAGTCCAGATGCAACCACTTTCCAAGTCTCTCCGACCTTCACAAAAAAAGTTATTCAAGAATATCTCTTTCTCCTATGTGCTTTCATCCCTAACCCTAACCCTAACCCTTCCGAAAGTCGGAGAAGCTCAAGGATGGTACCGATCGATGCGCGCTACCCCATTTAGTGGGGGTAGAGCCTACTTGCAAGTCTCTCCGACCTTCACAAAAAAAGTTATTCAAGAATATCTCTTTCTCCTATGTGCTTTCATCCCTAACCCTAACCCTAACCCTTCCGAAAGTCGGAGAAGCTCAAGGATGGTACCGATCGATGCGCGCTACCCCATTTAGTGGGGGTAGAGCCTACTTGCAAGTCTCTCCGACCTTCACAAAAAAAGTTATTCAAGAATATCTCCTCAGATTTGGGGGAATTTCGTCGGTCGACCTCTTCCGAAGGTCGTACAAGCTCGGGGATGGTACCAATCGATCCGCAGGACCCAAATTAGTCCAGATGCAACCACTTTCCAAGTCTCTCCGACCTTCACAAAAAAAGTTATTCAAGAATATCTCTTTCTCCTATGTGCTTTCATCCCTAACCCTAACCCTAACCCTTCCGAAAGTCGGAGAAGCTCAAGGATGGTACCGATCGATGCGCGCTACCCCATTTAGTGGGGGTAGAGCCTACTTGCAAGTCTCTCCGACCTTCACAAAAAAAGTTATTCAAGAATATCTCTTTCTCCTATGTGCTTTCATCCCTAACCCTAACCCTAACCCTTCCGAAAGTCGGAGAAGCTCAAGGATGGTACCGATCGATGCGCGCTACCCCATTTAGTGGGGTTAGAGCCTACTTGCAAGTCTCTCCGACCTTCACAAAAAAAGTTATTCAAGAATATCTCCTCAGATTTGGGGGAATTTCGTTGGTCGACCTCTTCCGAAGGTCGTACAAGCTCGGGGATGGTACCAATCGATCCGCAGGACCCAAATTAGTCCAGATGCAACCACTTTCCAAGTCTCTCCGACCTTCACAAAAAAAGTTATTCAAGAATATCTCTTTCTCCTATGTGCTTTCATCCCTAACCCTAACCCTAACCCTTCCGAAAGTCGGAGAAGCTCAAGGATGGTACTGATCGATGCGCGCTACCCCATTTAGTGGGGGTAGAGCCTACTTGCAAGTCTCTCCGACCTTCACAAAAAAAGTTATTCAAGAATATCTCTTTCTCCTATGTGCTTTCATCCCTAACCCTAACCCTAACCCTTCCGAAAGTCGGAGAAGCTCAAGGATGGTACCGATCGATGCGCGCTACCCCATTTAGTGGGGGTAGAGCCTACTTGCAAGTCTCTCCGACCTTCACAAAAAAAGTTATTCAAGAATATCTCCTCAGATTTGGGGGAATTTCGTCGGTCGACCTCTTCCAAAGGTCGTACAAGCTCGGGGATGGTACCAATCGATCCGCAGGACCCAAATTAGTCCAGATGCAACCACTTTCCAAGTCTCTCCGACCTTCACAAAAAAAGTTATTCAAGAATATCTCTTTCTCCTATGTGCTTTCATCCCTAACCCTAACCCTTCCGAAAGTCGGAGAAGCTCAACGATGGTACCGATCGATGCGCGCTACCCCATTTAGTGGGGGTAGAGCCTACTTGCAAGTCTCTCCGACCTTCACAAAAAAAGTTATTCAAGAATATCTCTTTCTCCTATGTGCTTTCATCCCTAACCCTAACCCTAACCCTTCCGAAAGTCGGAGAAGCTCAAGGATGGTACCGATCGATGCGCGCTACCCCATTTAGTGGGGGTAGAGCCTACTTGCAAGTCTCTCCGACCTTCACAAAAAAAGTTATTCAAGAATATCTCCTCAGATTTGGGGGAATTTCGTCGGTCGACCTCTTCCGAAGGTCGTACAAGCTCGGGGATGGTACCAATCGATCCGCAGGACCCAAATTAGTCCAGATGCAACCACTTTCCAAGTCTCTCCGACCTTCACAAAAAAAGTTATTCAAGAATATCTCTTTCTCCTATGTGCTTTCATCCCTAACCCTAACCCTAACCCTTCCGAAAGTCGGAGAAGCTCAAGGATGGTACCGATCGATGCGCGCTACCCCATTTAGTGGGGGTAGAGCCTACTTGCAAGTCTCTCCGACCTTCACAAAAAAAGTTATTCAAGAATATCTCCTCAGATTTGGGGGAATTTCGTCGGTCGACCTCTTCCGAAGGTCGTACAAGCTCGGGGATGGTACCAATCGATCCGCAGGACCCAAATTAGTCCAGATGCAACCACTTTCCAAGTCTCTCCGACCTTCACAAAAAAAGTTATTCAAGAATATCTCTTTCTCCTATGTGCTTTCATCCCTAACCCTAACCCTTCCGAAAGTCGGAGAAGCTCAACGATGGTACCGATCGATGCGCGCTACCCCATTTAGTGGGGGTAGAGCCTACTTGCAAGTCTCTCCGACCTTCACAAAAAAAGTTATTCAAGAATATCTCTTTCTCCTATGTGCTTTCATCCCTAACCCTAACCCTAACCCTTCCGAAAGTCGGAGAAGCTCAAGGATGGTACCGATCGATGCGCGCTACCCCATTTAGTGGGGGTAGAGCCTACTTGCAAGTCTCTCCGACCTTCACAAAAAAAGTTATTCAAGAATATCTCCTCAGATTTGGGGGAATTTCGTCGGTCGACCTCTTCCGAAGGTCGTACAAGCTCGGGGATGGTACCAATCGATCCGCAGGACCCAAATTAGTCCAGACGCAACCACTTTCCAAGTCTCTCCGACCTTCACAAAAAAAGTTATTCAAGATTATCTCCTTCTCCTATGTGCTTTTAGCCCTAACCCTAACCCTAACCCAAATCAGTCAATTTTACCATTTGCTCGTTCGACCCCTTCCGAAAGTCGGAGAAGCTCAATGATGGTACCGATCGATGCGCATTACCCCATTAAGTGGGGGTAGAACCTACTTGCAAGTCTCTCCGACCTTCACCAAAAAAGTTATTCAAGAATATCTCCTCAGATTTGGGGGAATTTCGTCGGTCGACCCCTTCCGAAGGTCGTACAGGCTCGGGGATGGTACCAATCGATCCGCAGGACCCAAATTAGTCCAGACGCAACCACTTTCCAAGTCTCTCCGACCTTCACAAAAAAAGTTATTCAAGAATATCTCCTCAGATTTTGGGGAATTTCGTCGGTCGACCCCTTCCGAAGGTCGTACAAGCTCGGGGATGGTACCAATCGATCCGCAGGACCCAAATTAGTCCAGAGGCAACCACTTTCCAAGTCTCTCCGACCTTCACAAAAAAGTTATTCAAGAATATCTCCTCAGATTTGGGGGAATTTCGTCGGTCGACCCCTTCCAAAGGTCGTACAAGCTCGGGGATGGTACCAATCGATCCGCAGGACCCAAATTAGTCCAGATGCAACCACTTTCCAAGTCTCTCCGACCTTCACAAAAAAAGTTATTCAAGAATATCTCTTTCTCCTTTGTGCTTTCATCCCTAACCCTAACCCTAACCCTTCCGAAAGTTGGAGAAGCTCAAGGATGGTACCGATCGATGCGCGCTACCCCATTTAGTGGGGGTAGAGCCTACTTGCAAGTCTCTCCGACCTTCACAAAAAAAGTTATTCAAGAATATCTCTTTCTCCTATGTGCTTTCATCCCTAACCCTAACCCTAACCCTTCCGAAAGTCGGAGAAGCTCAAGGATGGTACCGATCGATGCGCGCTACCCCATTTAGTGGGGGTAGAGCCTACTTGCAAGTCTCTCCGACCTTCACAAAAAAAGTTATTCAAGAATATCTCTTTCTCCTATGTGCTTTCATCCCTAACCCTAACCCTAACCCTTCCGAAAGTCGGAGAAGCTCAAGGATGGTACCGATCGATGCGCGCTACCCCATTTAGTGGGGTTAGAGCCTACTTGCAAGTCTCTCCGACCTTCACAAAAAAAGTTATTCAAGAATATCTCCTCAGATTTGGGGGAATTTCGTTGGTCGACCTCTTCCAAAGGTCGTACAAGCTCGGGGATGGTACCAATCGATCCGCAGGACCCAAATTAGTCCAGATGCAACCACTTTCCAAGTCTCTCCGACCTTCACAAAAAAAGTTATTCAAGAATATCTCTTTCTCCTATGTGCTTTCATCCCTAACCCTAACCCTAACCCTTCCGAAAGTCGGAGAAGCTCAAGGATGGTACCGATCGATGCGCGCTACCCCATTTAGTGGGAGTAGAGCCTACTTGCAAGTCTCTCCGACCTTCACAAAAAAAGTTATTCAAGAATATCTCTTTCTCCTATGTGCTTTCATCCCTAACCCTAACCCTAACCCTTCCGAAAGTCGGAGAAGCTCAAGGATGGTACCGATCGATGCGCGCTACCCCATTTAGTGGGGGTAGAGCCTACTTGCAAGTCTCTCCGACCTTCACAAAAAAAGTTATTCAAGAATATCTCCTCAGATTTGGGGGAATTTCGTCGGTCGACCTCTTCCGAAGGTCGTACAAGCTCGGGGATGGTACCAATCGATCCGCAGGACCCAAATTAGTCCAGATGCAACCACTTTCCAAGTCTCTCCGACCTTCACAAAAAAAGTTATTCAAGAATATCTCTTTCTCCTATGTGCTTTCATCCCTAACCCTAACCCTAACCCTTCCGAAAGTCGGAGAAGCTCAAGGATGGTACCGATCGATGCGCGCTACCCCATTTAGTGGGGGTAGAGCCTACTTGCAAGTCTCTCCGACCTTCACAAAAAAAGTTATTCAAGAATATCTCTTTCTCCTATGTGCTTTCATCCCTAACCCTAACCCTAACCCTTCCGAAAGTCGGAGAAGCTCAAGGATGGTACCGATCGATGCGCGCTACCCCATTTAGTGGGGTTAGAGCCTACTTGCAAGTCTCTCCGACCTTCACAAAAAAAGTTATTCAAGAATATCTCCTCAGATTTGGGGGAATTTCGTTGGTCGACCTCTTTCGAAGGTCGTACAAGCTCGGGGATGGTACCAATCGATCCGCAGGACCCAAATTAGTCCAGATGCAACCACTTTCCAAGTCTCTCCGACCTTCACAAAAAAAGTTATTCAAGAATATCTCTTTCTCCTATGTGCTTTCATCCCTAACCCTAACCCTAACCCTTCCGAAAGTCGGAGAAGCTCAAGGATGGTACCGATCGATGCGCGCTACCCCATTTAGTGGGGGTAGAGCCTACTTGCAAGTCTCTCCGACCTTCACAAAAAAAGTTATTCAAGAATATCTCTTTCTCCTATGTGCTTTCATCCCTAACCCTAACCCTAACCCTTCCGAAAGTCGGAGAAGCTCAAGGATGGTACCGATCGATGCGCGCTACCCCATTTAGTGGGGGTAGAGCCTACTTGCAAGTCTCTCCGACCTTCACAAAAAAAGTTATTCAAGAATATCTCTTTCTCCTATGTGCTTTCATCCCTAACCCTAACCCTAACCCTTCCGAAAGTCGGAGAAGCTCAAGGATGGTACCGATCGATGCGCGCTACCCCATTTAGTGGGGGTAGAGCCTACTTGCAAGTCTCTCCGACCTTCACAAAAAAAGTTATTCAAGAATATCTCCTCAGATTTGGGGGAATTTCGTCGGTCGACCTCTTCCGAAGGTCGTACAAGCTCGGGGATGGTACCAATCGATCCGCAGGACCCAAATTAGTCCAGATGCAACCACTTTCCAAGTCTCTCCGACCTTCACAAAAAAAGTTATTCAAGAATATCTCTTTCTCCTATGTGCTTTCATCCCTAACCCTAACCCTTCCGAAAGTCGGAGAAGCTCAACGATGGTACCGATCGATGCGCGCTACCCCATTTAGTGGGGGTAGAGCCTACTTGCAAGTCTCTCCGACCTTCACAAAAAAAGTTATTCAAGAATATCTCTTTCTCCTATGTGCTTTCATCCCTAACCCTAACCCTAACCCTTCCGAAAGTCGGAGAAGCTCAAGGATGGTACCGATCGATGCGCGCTACCCCATTTAGTGGGGGTAGAGCCTACTTGCAAGTCTCTCCGACCTTCACAAAAAAAGTTATTCAAGAATATCTCCTCAGATTTGGGGGAATTTCGTCGGTCGACCTCTTCCGAAGGTCGTACAAGCTCGGGGATGGTACCAATCGATCCGCAGGACCCAAATTAGTCCAGACGCAACCACTTTCCAAGTCTCTCCGACCTTCACAAAAAAAGTTATTCAAGATTATCTCCTTCTCCTATGTGCTTTTAGCCCTAACCCTAACCCAAATCAGTCAATTTTACCATTTGCTCGTTCGACCCCTTCCGAAAGTCGGAGAAGCTCAAGGATGGTACCGATCGATGCGCATTACCCCATTAAGTGGGGGTAGAGCCTACTTGCAAGTCTCTCCGACCTTCACCAAAAAAGTTATTCAAGAATATCTCCTCAGATTTGGGGGAATTTCGTCGGTCGACCCCTTCCGAAGGTCGTACAAGCTCGGGGATGGTACCAATCGATCCGCAGAACCCAAATTAGTTTAGACGCAACCACTTTCCAAGTCTCTCCGACCTTCACAAAAAAAGTTATTCAAGAATATCTCCTCAGATTTTGGGGAATTTCGTCGGTCGACCCCTTCCGAAGGTCGTACAAGCTCGGGGATGTTACCAATCGATCCGCAGGACCCAAATTAGTCCAGACGCAACCACTTTCCAAGTCTCTCCGACCTTCACAAAAAAAGTTATTCAAGAATATCTCCTCAGATTTTGGGGAATTTCGTCGGTCGACCCCTTCCGAAGGTCGTACAAGCTCGGGGATGGTACCAATCGATCCGCAGGACCCAAATTAGTCCAGAGGCAACCACTTTCCAAGTCTCTCCGACCTTCACAAAAAAGTTATTCAAGAATATCTCCTCAGATTTGGGGGAATTTCGTCGGTCGACCCCTTCCAAAGGTCGTACAAGCTCGGGGATGGTACCAATCGATCCGCAGGACCCAAATTAGTCCAGACGCAACCACTTTCCAAGTCTCTCCGACCTTCACAAAAAAGTTATTCAAGAATATCTCCTTCTACTATGTGCTTTTAGCCCTAACCCTAACCCTAACCCAAATCAGTCAATTTTACCATTTGCTCGTTCGACCCCTTCCGAAAGTCGGAGAAGCTCAATGATGGTACCGATCGATGCGCATTACCCCATTAAGTGGGGGTAGAACCTACTTGCAAGTCTCTCCGACCTTCACCAAAAAAGTTATTCAAGAATATCTCCTCAGATTTGGGGGAATTTCGTCGGTCGACCCCTTCCGAAGGTCGTACAAGCTCGGGGATGGTACCAATCGATCCGCAGGACCCAAATTAGTCCAGACGCAACCACTTTCCAAGTCTCTCCGACCTTCACAAAAAAAGTTATTCAAGAATATCTCCTCAGATTTTGGGGAATTTCGTCGGTCGACCCCTTCCGATGGTCGGAAAAGCTCGGGGATGGTACCAATCGATCCGCAGGACCCAAATTAGTCCAGACGCAACCACTTTCCAAGTCTCTCCGACCTTCACAAAAAAAGTTATTCAAGAATATCTCCTTCTACTATGTGCTTTTAGCCCTAACCCTAACCCTAACCCAAATCAGTCAATTTTACCATTTGCTCGTTCGACCCCTTCCGAAAGTCGGAGAAGCTCAAGGATGGTACCGATCGATGCGCATTACCCCATTAAGTGGGTGTAGAGCCTACTTGCAAGTCTCTCCGACCTTCACCAAAAAAGTTATTCAAGAATATCTCCTCAGATTTGGGGGAATTTCGTCGGTCGACCTCTTCCGAAGGTCGTACAAGCTCGGGGATGGTACCAATCGATCCGCAGGACCCAAATTAGTCCAGATGCAACCACTTTCCAAGTCTCTCCGACCTTCACAAAAAAAGTTATTCAAGAATATCTCTTTCTCCTATGTGCTTTCATCCCTAACCCTAACCCTTCCGAAAGTCGGAGAAGCTCAACGATGGTACCGATCGATGCGCGCTACCCCATTTAGTGGGGGTAGAGCCTACTTGCAAGTCTCTCCGACCTTCACAAAAAAAGTTATTCAAGAATATCTCTTTCTCCTATGTGCTTTCAACCCTAACCCTAACCCTAACCCTTCCGAAAGTCGGAGAAGCTCAAGGATGGTACCGATCGATGCGCGCTACCCCATTTAGTGGGGGTAGAGCCTACTTGCAAGTCTCTCCGACCTTCACAAAAAAAGTTATTCAAGAATATCTCCTCAGATTTGGGGGAATTTCGTCGGTCGACCTCTTCCGAAGGTCGTACAAGCTCGGGGATGGTACCAATCGATCCGCAGGACCCAAATTAGTCCAGACGCAACCACTTTCCAAGTCTCTCCGACCTTCACAAAAAAAGTTATTCAAGATTATCTCCTTCTCCTATGTGCTTTTAGCCCTAACCCTAACCCTAACCCAAATCAGTCAATTTTACCATTTGCTCGTTCGACCCCTTCCGAAAGTCGGAGAAGCTCAAGGATGGTACCGATCGATGCGCATTACCCCATTAAGTGGGGGTAGAGCCTACTTGCAAGTCTCTCCGACCTTCACCAAAAAAGTTATTCAAGAATATCTCCTCAGATTTGGGGGAATTTCGTCGGTCGACCCCTTCCGAAGGTCGTACAAGCTCGGGGATGGTACCAATCGATCCGCAGAACCCAAATTAGTTTAGACGCAACCACTTTCCAAGTCTCTCCGACCTTCACAAAAAAAGTTATTCAAGAATATCTCCTCAGATTTTGGGGAATTTCGTCGGTCGACCCCTTCCGAAGGTCGTACAAGCTCGGGGATGGTACCAATCGATCCGCAGGACCCAAATTAGTCCAGACGCAACCACTTTCCAAGTCTCTCCGACCTTCACAAAAAAAGTTATTCAAGAATATCTCCTCAGATTTTGGGGAATTTCGTCGGTCGACCCCTTCCGAAGGTCGTACAAGCTCGGGGATGGTACCAATCGATCCGCAGGACCCAAATTAGTCCAGAGGCAACCACTTTCCAAGTCTCTCCGACCTTCACAAAAAAGTTATTCAAGAATATCTCCTCAGATTTGGGGGAATTTCGTCGGTCGACCCCTTCCAAAGGTCGTACAAGCTCGGGGATGGTACCAATCGATCTGCAGGACCCAAATTAGTCCAGACGCAACCACTTTCCAAGTTTCTCCGACCTTCACAAAAAAAGTTATTCAAGAATATCTCCTTCTACTATGTGCTTTTAGCCCTAACCCTAACCCTAACCCAAATCAGTCAATTTTACCATTTGCTCGTTCGACCCCTTCCGAAAGTCGGAGAAGCTCAATGATGGTACCGATCGATGCGCATTACCCCATTAAGTGGGGGTAGAACCTACTTGCAAGTCTCTCCGACCTTCACCAAAAAAGTTATTCAAGAATATCTCCTCAGATTTGGGGGAATTTCGTCGGTCGACCCCTTCCGAAGGTCGTACAAGCTCGGGGATGGTACCAATCGATCCGCAGGACCCAAATTAGTCCAGACGCAACCACTTTCCAAGTCTCTCCGACCTTCACAAAAAAAGTTATTCAAGAATATCTCCTCAGATTTTGGGGAATTTCGTCGGTCGACCCCTTCCGATGGTCGGAAAAGCTCGGGGATGGTACCAATCGATCCGCAGGACCCAAATTAGTCCAGACGCAACCACTTTCCAAGTCTCTCCGACCTTCACAAAAAAAGTTATTCAAGAATATCTCCTTCTACTATGTGCTTTTAGCCCTAACCCTAACCCTAACCCAAATCAGTCAATTTTACCATTTGCTCGTTCGACCCCTTCCGAAAGTCGGAGAAGCTCAAGGATGGTACCGATCGATGCGCATTACCCCATTAAGTGGGTGTAGAGCCTACTTGCAAGTCTCTCCGACCTTCACCAAAAAAGTTATTCAAGAATATCTCCTCAGATTTGGGGGAATTTCGTCGGTCGACCTCTTCCGAAGGTCGTACAAGCTCGGGGATGGTACCAATCGATCCGCAGGACCCAAATTAGTCCAGATGCAACCACTTTCCAAGTCTCTCCGACCTTCACAAAAAAAGTTATTCAAGAATATCTCTTTCTCCTATGTGCTTTCATCCCTAACCCTAACCCTTCCGAAAGTCGGAGAAGCTCAACGATGGTACCGATCGATGCGCGCTACCCCATTTAGTGGGGGTAGAGCCTACTTGCAAGTCTCTCCGACCTTCACAAAAAAAGTTATTCAAGAATATCTCTTTCTCCTATGTGCTTTCATCCCTAACCCTAACCCTAACCCTTCCGAAAGTCGGAGAAGCTCAAGGATGGTACCGATCGATGCGCGCTACCCCATTTAGTGGGGGTAGAGCCTACTTGCAAGTCTCTCCGACCTTCACAAAAAAAGTTATTCAAGAATATCTCCTCAGATTTGGGGGAATTTCGTCGGTCGACCTCTTCCGAAGGTCGTACAAGCTCGGGGATGGTACCAATCGATCCGCAGGACCCAAATTAGTCCAGACGCAACCACTTTCCAAGTCTCTCCGACCTTCACAAAAAAAGTTATTCAAGATTATCTCCTTCTCCTATGTGCTTTTAGCCCTAACCCTAACCCTAACCCAAATCAGTCAATTTTACCATTTGCTCGTTCGACCCCTTCCGAAAGTCGGAGAAGCTCAATGATGGTACCGATCGATGCGCATTACCCCATTAAGTGGGGGTAGAGCCTACTTGCAAGTCTCTCCGACCTTCACCAAAAAAGTTATTCAAGAATATCTCCTCAGATTTGGGGGAATTTCGTCGTTCGACCCCTTCCGAAGGTCGTACAAGCTCGGGGATGGTACCAATCGATCCGCAGAACCCAAATTAGTTTAGACGCAACCACTTTCCAAGTCTCTCCGACCTTCACAAAAAAAGTTATTCAAGAATATCTCCTCAGATTTGGGGGAATTTCGTTGGTCGACCTCTTCCGAAGGTCGTACAAGCTCGGGGATGGTACCAATCGATCCGCAGGACCCAAATTAGTCCAGATGCAACCACTTTCCAAGTCTCTCCGACCTTCACAAAAAAAGTTATTCAAGAATATCTCTTTCTCCTATGTGCTTTCATCCCTAACCCTAACCCTAACCCTTCCGAAAGTCGGAGAAGCTCAAGGATGGTACCGATCGATGCGCGCTACCCCATTTAGTGGGGGTAGAGCCTACTTGCAAGTCTCTCCGACCTTCACAAAAAAAGTTATTCAAGAATATCTCTTTCTCCTATGTGCTTTCATCCCTAACCCTAACCCTAACCCTTCCGAAAGTCGGAGAAGCTCAAGGATGGTACCGATCGATGCGCGCTACCCCATTTAGTGGGGGTAGAGCCTACTTGCAAGTCTCTCCGACCTTCACAAAAAAAGTTATTCCAGAATATCTCCTCAGATTTGGGGGAATTTCGTCGGTCGACCTCTTCCGAAGGTCGTACAAGCTCGGGGATGGTACCAATCGATCCGCAGGACCCAAATTAGTCCAGATGCAACCACTTTCCAAGTCTCTCCGACCTTCACAAAAAAAGTTATTCAAGAATATCTCTTTCTCCTATGTGCTTTCATCCCTAACCCTAACCCTAACCCTTCCGAAAGTCGGAGAAGCTCAAGGATGGTACCGATCGATGCGCACTACCCCATTTAGTGGGGGTAGAGCCTACTTGCAAGTCTCTCCGACCTTCACAAAAAAAGTTATTCAAGAATATCTCTTTCTCCTATGTGCTTTCATCCCTAACCCTAACCCTAACCCTTCCGAAAGTCGGAGAAGCTCAAGGATGGTACCGATCGATGCGCGCTACCCCATTTAGTGGGGTTAGAGCCTACTTGCAAGTCTCTCCGACCTTCACAAAAAAAGTTATTCAAGAATATCTCCTCAGATTTGGGGGAATTTCGTTGGTCGACCTCTTCCGAAGGTCGTACAAGCTCGGGGATGGTACCAATCGATCCGCAGGACCCAAATTAGTCCAGATGCAACCACTTTCCAAGTCTCTCCGACCTTCACAAAAAAAGTTATTCAAGAATATCTCTTTCTCCTATGTGCTTTCATCCCTAACCCTAACCCTAACCCTTCCGAAAGTCGGAGAAGCTCAAGGATGGTACCGATCGATGCGCGCTACCCCATTTAGTGGGGGTAGAGCCTACTTGCAAGTCTCTCCGACCTTCACAAAAAAAGTTATTCAAGAATATCTCTTTCTCCTATGTGCTTTCATCCCTAACCCTAACCCTAACCCTTCCGAAAGTCGGAGAAGCTCAAGGATGGTACCGATCGATGCGCGCTACCCCATTTAGTGGGGGTAGAGCCTACTTGCAAGTCTCTCCGACCTTCACAAAAAAAGTTATTCAAGAATATCTCCTCAGATTTGGGGGAATTTCGTCGGTCGACCTCTTCCGAAGGTCGTACAAGCTCGGGGATGGTACCAATCGATCCGCAGGACCCAAATTAGTCCAGATGCAACCACTTTCCAAGTCTCTCCGACCTTCACAAAAAAAGTTATTCAAGAATATCTCTTTCTCCTATGTGCTTTCATCCCTAACCCTAACCCTTCCGAAAGTCGGAGAAGCTCAACGATGGTACCGATCGATGCGCGCTACCCCATTTAGTGGGGGTAGAGCCTACTTGCAAGTCTCTCCGACCTTCACAAAAAAAGTTATTCAAGAATATCTCTTTCTCCTATGTGCTTTCATCCCTAACCCTAACCCTAACCCTTCCGAAAGTCGGAGAAGCTCAAGGATGGTACCGATCGATGAGCGCTACCCCATTTAGTGGGGGTAGAGCCTACTTGCAAGTCTCTCCGACCTTCACAAAAAAAGTTATTCAAGAATATCTCCTCAGATTTGGGGGAATTTCGTCGGTCGACCTCTTCCGAAGGTCGTACAAGCTCGGGGATGGTACCAATCGATCCGCAGGACCCAAATTAGTCCAGACGCAACCACTTTCCAAGTCTCTCCGACCTTCACAAAAAAAGTTATTCAAGATTATCTCCTTCTCCTATGTGCTTTTAGCCCTAACCCTAACCCTAACCCAAATCAGTCAATTTTACCATTTGCTCGTTCGACCCCTTCCGAAAGTCGGAGAAGCTCAAGGATGGTACCGATCGATGCGCATTACCCCATTAAGTGGGGGTAGAGCCTACTTGCAAGTCTCTCCGACCTTCACCAAAAAAGTTATTCAAGAATATCTCCTCAGATTTGGGGGAATTTCGTCGGTCGACCCCTTCCGAAGGTCGTACAAGCTCGGGGATGGTACCAATCGATCCGCAGAACCCAAATTAGTTTAGACGCAACCACTTTCCAAGTCTCTCCGACCTTCACAAAAAAAGTTATTCAAGAATATCTCCTCAGATTTTGGGGAATTTCGTCGGTCGACCCCTTCCGAAGGTCGTACAAGCTCGGGGATGGTACCAATCGATCCGCAGGACCCAAATTAGTCCAGACGCAACCACTTTCCAAGTCTCTCCGACCTTCACAAAAAAAGTTATTCAAGAATATCTCCTCAGATTTTGGGGAATTTCGTCGGTCGACCCCTTCCGAAGGTCGTACAAGCTCGGGGATGGTACCAATCGATCCGCAGGACCCAAATTAGTCCAGAGGCAACCACTTTCCAAGTCTCTCCGACCTTCACAAAAAAGTTATTCAAGAATATCTCCTCAGATTTGGGGGAATTTCGTCGGTCGACCCCTTCCAAAGGTCGTACAAGCTCGGGGATGGTACCAATCGATCCGCAGGACCCAAATTAGTCCAGACGCAACCACTTTCCAAGTCTCTCCGACCTTCACAAAAAAAGTTATTCAAGAATATCTCCTTCTACTATGTGCTTTTAGCCCTAACCCTAACCCAAATCAGTCAATTTTACCATTTGCTCGTTCGACCCCTTCCGAAAGTCGGAGAAGCTCAATGATGGTACCGATCGATGCGCATTACCCCATTAAGTGGGGGTAGAACCTACTTGCAAGTCTCTCCGACCTTCACCAAAAAAGTTATTCAAGAATATCTCCTCAGATTTGGGGGAATTTCGTCGGTCGACCCCTTCCGAAGGTCGTACAAGCTCGGGGATGGTACCAATCGATCCGCAGGACCCAAATTAGTCCAGACGCAACCACTTTCCAAGTCTCTCCGACCTTCACAAAAAAAGTTATTCAAGAATATCTCCTCAGATTTTGGGGAATTTCGTCGGTCGACCCCTTCCGATGGTCGGAAAAGCTCGGGGATGGTACCAATCGATCCGCAGGACCCAAATTAGTCCAGACGCAACCACTTTCCAAGTCTCTCCGACCTTCACAAAAAAAGTTATTCAAGAATATCTCCTACTATGTGCTTTTAGCCCTAACCCTAACCCTAACCCAAATCAGTCAATTTTACCATTTGCTCGTTCGACCCCTTCCGAAAGTCGGAGAAGCTCAAGGATGGTACCGATCGATGCGCATTACCCCATTAAGTGGGTGTAGAGCCTACTTGCAAGTCTCTCCGACCTTCACAAAAAAAGTTATTCAAGAATATCTCCTCAGATTTGGGGAAATTTCGTCGGTCGACCCCTTCCGAAGGTCGTACAAGCTCGGGGATGGTACCAATCGATCCGCAGGACCCAAATTAGTCCAGACACAACCACTTTCCAAGTCTCTCCGACCTTCACAAAAAAAGTTATTCAAGAATATCTCCTCAGATTTGGGGGAATTTCGTCGGTCGACCCCTTCCGAAGGTCGTACAAGCTCGGGGATGGTACCAATCGATCCGCAGGACCCAAATTAGTCCAGACGCAACCACTTTCCAAGTCTCTCCGACCTTCACAAAAAAAGTTATTCAAGAATATCTCCTTCTACTATGTGCTTTTAGCCCTAACCCTAACCCTAACCCAAATCAGTCAATTTTACCATTTGCTCGTTCGACCCCTTCCGAAAGTCGGAGAAGCTCAAGGATGGTACCGATCGATGCGCATTACCCCATTAAGTGGGGGTAGAGCCTACTTGCAAGTCTCTCCGACCTTCACCAAAAAAGTTATTCAAGAATATCTCCTCAGATTTGGGGGAATTTCGTCGGTCGACCCCTTCCGAAGGTCGTACAAGCTCGGGGATGGTACCAATCGATCTGCAGGACCCAAATTAGTCCAGACGCAACCACTTTCCAAGTCTCTCCGACCTTCACCAAAAACGTTATTCAAGAATATCTCCTCAGATTTGGGGGAATTTCGTCGGTCGACCCCTTCCGAAGGTCGTACAAGCTCGGGGATGGTACCAATCGATCCGCAGGACCCAAATTAGTCCAGACGCAACCACTTTCCAAGTCTCTCCGACCTTCACAAAAAAAGTTATTCAAGAATATCTCCTCAGATTTTGGGGAATTTCGTCGGTCGACCCCTTCCGAAGGTCGTACAAGCTCGGGGATGGTACCAATCGATCCGCAGGACCCAAATTAGTCCAGACGCAACCACTTTCCAAGTCTCTCCGACCTTCACAAAAAAAGTTATTCAAGAATATCTCCTCAGATTTGGGGGAATTTCGTCGGTCGACCCCTTCCGAAGGTCGTACAAGCTCGGGGATGGTACCAATCGATCTGCAGGACCCAAATTAGTCCAGACGCAACCACTTTCCAAGTCTCTCCGACCTTCACAAAAAAAGTTATTCAAGAATATCTCCTCAGATTTTGGGGAATTTCGTCGGTCGACCCCTTCCGAAGGTCGTACAAGCTCGGGGATGGTACCAATCGATCTGCAGGACCCAAATTAGTCCAGACGCAACCACTTTCCAAGTCTCTCCGACCTTCACAAAAAAAGTTATTCAAGAATATCTCCTTCTCCTATGTGCTTTTAGCCCTAACCCTAACCCTAACCCAAATCAGTCAATTTTACCATTTGCTCGTTCGACCCCTTCCGAAAGTCGGAGAAGCTCAAGGATGGTACCGATCGATGCGCATTACCCCATTAAGTGGGGGTAGAGCCTACTTGCAAGTCTCTCCGACCTTCACCAAAAAAGTTATTCAAGAATATCTCCTCAGATTTGGGGGAATTTCGTCGGTCGACCCCTTCCGAAGGTCGTACAAGCTCGGGGATGGTACCAATCGATCTGCAGGACCCAAATTAGTCCAGACGCAACCACTTTCCAAGTCTCTCCGACCTTCACCAAAAACGTTATTCAAGAATATCTCCTCAGATTTGGGGGAATTTCGTCGGTCGACCCCTTCCGAAGGTCGTACAAGCTCGGGGATGGTACCAATCGATCCGCAGGACCCAAATTAGTCCAGACGCAACCACTTTCCAAGTCTCTCCGACCTTCACAAAAAAAGTTATTCAAGAATATCTCCTCAGATTTTGGGGAATTTCGTCGGTCGACCCCTTCCGAAGGTCGTACAAGCTCGGGGATGGTACCAATCGATCCGCAGGACCCAAATTAGTCCAGACGCAACCACTTTCCAAGTCTCTCCGACCTTCACAAAAAAAGTTATTCAAGAATATCTCTTTCTCCTATGTGCTTTCATCCCTAACCCTAACCCTAACCCTTCCGAAAGTCGGAGAAGCTCAAGGATGGTACCGATCGATGCGCGCTACCCCATTTAGTGGGGGTAGAGCCTACTTGCAAGTCTCTCCGACCTTCACAAAAAAAGTTATTCAAGAATATCTCCTCAGATTTGGGGGAATTTCGTCGGTCGACCTCTTCCGAAGGTCGTACAAGCTCGTGGATGGTACCAATCGATCCGCAGGACCCAAATTAGTCCAGATGCAACCACTTTCCAAGTCTCTCCGACCTTCACAAAAAAAGTTATTCAAGAATATCTCTTTCTCCTATGTGCTTTCATCCCTTACCCTAACCCTAACCCTTCCGAAAGTCGGAGAAGCTCAAGGATAGTACCGATCGATGCGCGCTACCCCATTTAGTGGGGGTAGAGCCTACTTGCAAGTCTCTCCGACCTTCACAAAAAAAGTTATTCAAGAATATCTCTTTCTCCTATGTGCTTTCATCCCTAACCCTAACCCTAACCCTTCCGAAAGTCGGAGAAGCTCAAGGATGGTACCGATCGATGCGCGCTACCCCATTTAGTGGGGGTAAAGCCTACTTGCAAGTCTCTCCGACCTTCACAAAAAAAGTTATTCAAGAATATCTCCTCAGATTTGGGGGAATTTCGTCGGTCGACCCCTTCCGAAGGTCGTACAAGCTCGGGGATGGTACCAATCGATCCGCAGGACCCAAATTAGTCCAGACGCAACCACTTTCCAAGTCTCTACGACCTTCACAAAAAAAGTTATTCAAGAATATCTCCTTCTACTATGTGCTTTTAGCCCTAACCCTAACCCTAACCCAAATCAGTCAATTTTACCATTTGCTCGTTCGACCCCTTCCGAAAGTCGGAGAAGCTCAATGATGGTACCGATCGATGCGCATTACCCCATTAAGTGGGGGTAGAACCTACTTGCAAGTCTCTCCGACCTTCACCAAAAAAGTTATTCAAGAATATCTCCTCAGATTTGGGGGAATTTCGTCGGTCGACCCCTTCTGAAGGTCGTACAAGCTCGGGGATGGTACCAATCGATCCGCAGGACCCAAATTAGTCCAGACGCAACCACTTTCCAAGTCTCTCCGACCTTCACCAAAAAAGTTATTCAAGAATATCTCCTCAGATTTGGGGGAATTTCGTCGGTCGACCCCTTCCGAAGGTCGTACAAGCTCGGGGATGGTACCAATCGATCCGCAGAACCCAAATTAGTCCAGACGCAACCACTTTCCAAGTCTCTCCGACCTTCACAAAAAAAGTTATTCAAGAATATCTCCTCAGATTTTGGGGAATTTCGTCGGTCGACCCCTTCCGAAGGTCGTACAAGCTCGGGGATGGTACCAATCGATCCGCAGGACCCAAATTAGTCCAGACGCAACCACTTTCCAAGTCTCTCCGACCTTCACAAAAAAAGTTATTCAAGAATATCTCCTCAGATTTGTGGGAATTTCGTCGGTCGACCCCTTCCGAAGGTCGTACAAGCTCGGGGATGGTACCAATCGATCTGCAGGACCCAAATTAATCCAGACGCAACCACTTTCCAAGTCTCTCCGACCTTCGCAAAAAAAGTTATTCAAGAATATCTCCTCAGATTTGGGGGAATTTCGTCGGTCGACCCCTTCCGAAGGTCGTACAAGCTCGGGGATGGTACCAATCGATCCGCAGGACCCAAATTAGTCCAGACGCAACCACTTTCCAAGTCTCTCCGACCTTCACAAAAAAAGTTATTCAAGAATATCTCCTCAGATTTTGGGGAATTTCGTCGGTCGACCCCTTCCGAAGGTCGTACAAGCTCGGGGATGGTACCAATCGATCTGCAGGACCCAAATTAGTCCAGACGCAACCACTTTCCAAGTCTCTCCGACCTTCACAAAAAAAGTTATTCAAGAATATCTCCTTCTACTATGTGCTTTTAGCCCTAACCCTAACCCTAACCCAAATCAGTCAATTTTACCATTTGCTCGTTCGACCCCTTCCGAAAGTCGGAGAAGCTCAAGGATGGTACCGATCGATGCGCGCTACCCCATTTAGTGGGGGTAGAGCCTACTTGCAAGTCTCTCCGACCTTCACAAAAAAAGTTATTCAAGAATATCTCTTTCTCCTATGTGCTTTCATCCCTAACCCTAACCCTAACCCTTCCGAAAGTCGGAGAAGCTCAAGGATGGTACCGATCGATGCGCGCTACCCCATTTAGTGGGGGTAGAGCCTACTTGCAAGTCTCTCCGACCTTCACAAAAAAAGTTATTCAAGAATATCTCTTTCTCCTATGTGCTTTCATCCCTAACCCTAACCCTAACCCTTCCGAAAGTCGGAGAAGCTCAAGGATGGTACCGATCGATGCGCGCTACCCCATTTAGTGGGGGTAGAGCCTACTTGCAAGTCTCTCCGACCTTCACAAAAAAAGTTATTCAAGAATATCTCCTCAGATTTGGGGGAATTTCGTCGGTCGACCTCTTCCGAAGGTCGTACAAGCTCAAGGATGGTACCAATCGATCCGCAGGACCCAAATTAGTCCAGATGCAACCACTTTCCAAGTCTCTCCGACCTTCACAAAAAAAGTTATTCAAGAATATCTCTTTCTCCTATGTGCTTTCATCCCTAACCCTAACCCTAACCCTAACCCTTCCGAAAGTCGGAGAAGCTCAAGGATGGTACCGATCGATGCGCGGTACCCCATTTAGTGGGGGTAGAGCCTACTTGCAAGTCTCTCCGACCTTCACAAAAAAAGTTATTCAAGAATATCTCTTTCTCCTATGTGCTTTCATCCCTAACCCTAACCCTAACCCTTCCGAAAGTCGGAGAAGCTCAAGGATGGTACCGATCGATGCGCGCTACCCCATTTAGTGGGGGTAGAGCCTACTTGCAAGTCTCTCCGACCTTCACAAAAAAAGTTATTCAAGAATATCTCCTCAGATTTGGGGGAATTTCGTCGGTCGACCTCTTCCGAAGGTCGTACAAGCTCGGGGATGGTACCAATCGATCCGCAGGACCCAAATTAGTCCAGATGCAACCACTTTCCAAGTCTCTCCGACCTTCACAAAAAAAGTTATTCAAGAATATCTCTTTCTCCTATGTGCTTTCATCCCTAACCCTAACCCTAACCCTTCCGAAAGTCGGAGAAGCTCAAGGATGGTACCGATCGATGCGCGCTACCCCATTTAGTGGGGGTAGAGCCTACTTGCAAGTCTCTCCGACCTTCACAAAAAAAGTTATTCAAGAATATCTCTTTCTCCTATGTGCTTTCATCCCTAACCCTAACCCTAACCCTTCCGAAAGTCGGAGAAGCTCAAGGATGGTACCGATCGATGCGCGCTACCCCATTTAGTGGGGGTAGAGCCTACTTGCAAGTCTCTCCGACCTTCACAAAAAAAGTTATTCAAGAATATCTCCTCAGATTTGGGGGAATTTCGTCGGTCGACCTCTTCCGAAGGTCGTACAAGCTCGGGGATGGTACCAATCGATCCGCAGGACCCAAATTAGTCCAGATGCAACCACTTTCCAAGTCTCTCCGACCTTCACAAAAAAAGTTATTCAAGAATATCTCTTTCTCCTATGTGCTTTCATCCCTAACCCTAACCCTAACCCTAACCCTTCCGAAAGTCGGAGAAGCTCAAGGATGGTACCGATCGATGCGCGGTACCCCATTTAGTGGGGGTAGAGCCTACTTGCAAGTCTCTCCGACCTTCACAAAAAAAGTTATTCAAGAATATCTCTTTCTCCTATGTGCTTTCATCCCTAACCCTAACCCTAACCCTTCCGAAAGTCGGAGAAGCTCAAGGATGGTACCGATCGATGAGTGCTACCCCATTTAGTGGGGGTAGAGCCTACTTGCAAGTCTCTCCGACCTTCACAAAAAAAGTTATTCAAGAATATCTCCTCAGATTTGGGGGAATTTCGTCGGTCGACCTCTTCCGAAGGTCGTACAAGCTCGGGGATGGTACCAATCGATCCGCAGGACCCAAATTAGTCCAGATGCAACCACTTTCCAAGTCTCTCCGACCTTCACAAAAAAAGTTATTCAAGAATATCTCTTTCTCCTATGTGCTTTCATCCCTAACCCTAACCCTAACCCTTCCGAAAGTCGGAGAAGCTCAAGGATGGTACCGATCGATGCGCGCTACCCCATTTAGTGGGGGTAGAGCCTACTTGCAAGTCTCTCCGACCTTCACAAAAAAAGTTATTCAAGAATATCTCCTCAGATTTGGGGGAATTTCGTCGGTCGACCTCTTCCGAAGGTCGTACAAGCTCGTGGATGGTACCAATCGATCCGCAGGACCCAAATTAGTCCAGATGCAACCACTTTCCAAGTCTCTCCGACCTTCACAAAAAAAGTTATTCAAGAATATCTCTTTCTCCTATGTGCTTTCATCCCTAACCCTAACCCTAACCCTTCCGAAAGTCGGAGAAGCTCAAGGATGGTACCGATCGATGCGCGCTACCCCATTTAGTGGGGGTAGAGCCTACTTGCAAGTCTCTCCGACCTTCACAAAAAAAGTTATTCAAGAATATCTCTTTCTCCTATGTGCTTTCATCCCTAACCCTAACCCTAACCCTTCCAAAAGTCGGAGAAGCTCAAGGATGGTACCGATCGATGCGCGCTACCCCATTTAGTGGGGGTAGAGCCTACTTGCAAGTCTCTCCGACCTTCACAAAAAAAGTTATTCAAGAATATCTCCTCAGATTTGGGGGAATTTCGTCGGTCGACCTCTTCCGAAGGTCGTACAAGCTCGGGGATGGTACCAATCGATCCGCAGGACCCAAATTAGTCCAGATGCAACCACTTTCCAAGTCTCTCCGACCTTCACAAAAAAAGTTATTCAAGATTATCTCCTTCTCCTATGTGCTTTTAGCCCTAACCCTAACCCTAACCCAAATCAGTCAATTTTACCATTTGCTCGTTCGACCCCTTCCGAAAGTCGGAGAAGCTCAAGGATGGTACCGATCGATGCGCATTACCCCATTAAGTGGGGGTAGAGCCTACTTGCAAGTCTCTCCGACCTTCACCAAAAAAGTTATTCAAGAATATCTCCTCAGATTTGGGGGAATTTCGTCGGTCGACCCCTTCCGAAGGTCGTACAAGCTCGGGGATGGTACCAATCGATCCGCAGAACCCAAATTAGTTTAGACGCAACCACTTTCCAAGTCTCTCCGACCTTCACAAAAAAAGTTATTCAAGAATATCTCCTCAGATTTTGGGGAATTTCGTCGGTCGACCCCTTCCGAAGGTCGTACAAGCTCGGGGATGGTACCAATCGATCCGCAGGACCCAAATTAGTCCAGACGCAACCACTTTCCAAGTCTCTCCGACCTTCACAAAAAAAGTTATTCAAGAATATCTCCTCAGATTTTGGGGAATTTCGTCGGTCGACCCCTTCCGAAGGTCGTACAAGCTCGGGGATGGTACCAATCGATCCGCAGGACCCAAATTAGTCCAGAGGCAACCACTTTCCAAGTCTCTCCGACCTTCACAAAAAAGTTATTCAAGAATATCTCCTCAGATTTGGGGGAATTTCGTCGGTCGACCCCTTCCAAAGGTCGTACAAGCTCGGGGATGGTACCAATCGATCCGCAGGACCCAAATTAGTCCAGACGCAACCACTTTCCAAGTCTCTCCGACCTTCACAAAAAAAGTTATTCAAGAATATCTCCTTCTACTATGTGCTTTTAGCCCTAACCCTAACCCAAATCAGTCAATTTTACCATTTGCTCGTTCGACCCCTTCCGAAAGTCGGAGAAGCTCAATGATGGTACCGATCGATGCGCATTACCCCATTAAGTGGGGGTAGAACCTACTTGCAAGTCTCTCCGACCTTCACCAAAAAAGTTATTCAAGAATATCTCCTCAGATTTGGGGGAATTTCGTCGGTCGACCCCTTCCGAAGGTCGTACAAGCTCGGGGATGGTACCAATCGATCCGCAGGACCCAAATTAGTCCAGACGCAACCACTTTCCAAGTCTCTCCGACCTTCACAAAAAAAGTTATTCAAGAATATCTCCTCAGATTTTGGGGAATTTCGTCGGTCGACCCCTTCCGATGGTCGGAAAAGCTCGGGGATGGTACCAATCGATCCGCAGGACCCAAATTAGTCCAGACGCAACCACTTTCCAAGTCTCTCCGACCTTCACAAAAAAAGTTATTCAAGAATATCTCCTACTATGTGCTTTTAGCCCTAACCCTAACCCTAACCCAAATCAGTCAATTTTACCATTTGCTCGTTCGACCCCTTCCGAAAGTCGGAGAAGCTCAAGGATGGTACCGATCGATGCGCATTACCCCATTAAGTGGGTGTAGAGCCTACTTGCAAGTCTCTCCGACCTTCACAAAAAAAGTTATTCAAGAATATCTCCTCAGATTTGGGGAAATTTCGTCGGTCGACCCCTTCCGAAGGTCGTACAAGCTCGGGGATGGTACCAATCGATCCGCAGGACCCAAATTAGTCCAGACACAACCACTTTCCAAGTCTCTCCGACCTTCACAAAAAAAGTTATTCAAGAATATCTCCTCAGATTTGGGGGAATTTCGTCGGTCGACCCCTTCCGAAGGTCGTACAAGCTCGGGGATGGTACCAATCGATCCGCAGGACCCAAATTAGTCCAGACGCAACCACTTTCCAAGTCTCTCCGACCTTCACAAAAAAAGTTATTCAAGAATATCTCCTTCTACTATGTGCTTTTAGCCCTAACCCTAACCCTAACCCAAATCAGTCAATTTTACCATTTGCTCGTTCGACCCCTTCCGAAAGTCGGAGAAGCTCAATGATGGTACCGAACGATGCGCATTACCCCATTAAGTGGGGGTAGAACCCACTTGCAAGTCTCTCCGACCTTCACCAAAAAAGTTATTCAAGAATATCTCCTCAGATTTGGGGGAATTTCGTTTGTCGACCCCTTCCGAAGGTCGTACAAGCTCGGGGATGGTACCAATCGATCCGCAGGACCCAAATTAGTCCAGACGCAACCACTTTCCAAGTCTCTCCGACCTTCACCAAAAAAGTTATTCAAGAATATCTCCTCAGATTTGGGGGAATTTCGTCGGTCGACCCCTTCCGAAGGTCGTACAAGCTCGGGGATGGTACCAATCGATCCGCAGGACCCAAATTAGTCCAGACGCAACCACTTTCCAAGTCTCTCCGACCTTCACAAAAAAAGTTATTCAAGAATATCTCCTCAGATTTGGGGGAATTTCGTCGGTCGACCCCTTCCGAAGGTCGTACAAGCTCGGGGATGGTACCAATCGATCCGCAGGACCCAAATTAGTCCAGACGCAACCACTTTCCAAGTCTCTCCGACCTTCACAAAAAAAGTTATTCAAGAATATCTCCTCAGATTTTGGGGAATTTCGTCGGTCGACCCCTTCCGAAGGTCGTACAAGCTCGGGGATGGTACCAATCGATCTGCAGGACCCAAATTAGTCCAGACGCAACCACTTTCCAAGTCTCTCCGACCTTCACAAAAAAAGTTATTCAAGAATATCTCCTTCTCCTATGTGCTTTTAGCCCTAACCCTAACCCTAACCCAAATCAGTCAATTTTACCATTTGCTCGTTCGACCCCTTCCGAAAGTCGGAGAAGCTCAAGGATGGTACCGATCGATGCGCATTACCCCATTAAGTGGGGGTAGAGCCTACTTGCAAGTCTCTCCGACCTTCACCAAAAAAGTTATTCAAGAATATCTCCTCAGATTTGGGGGAATTTCGTCGGTCGACCCCTTCCGAAGGTCGTACAAGCTCGGGGATGGTACCAATCGATCTGCAGGACCCAAATTAGTCCAGACGCAACCACTTTCCAAGTCTCTCCGACCTTCACCAAAAACGTTATTCAAGAATATCTCCTCAGATTTGGGGGAATTTCGTCGGTCGACCCCTTCCGAAGGTCGTACAAGCTCGGGGATGGTACCAATCGATCCGCAGGACCCAAATTAGTCCAGACGCAACCACTTTCCAAGTCTCTCCGACCTTCACAAAAAAAGTTATTCAAGAATATCTCCTCAGATTTTGGGGAATTTCGTCGGTCGACCCCTTCCGAAGGTCGTACAAGCTCGGGGATGGTACCAATCGATCCGCAGGACCCAAATTAGTCCAGACGCAACCACTTTCCAAGTCTCTCCGACCTTCACAAAAAAAGTTATTCAAGAATATCTCCTCAGATTTGGGGGAATTTCGTCGGTCGACCCCTTCCGAAGGTCGTACAAGCTCGGGGATGGTACCAATCGATCTGCAGGACCCAAATTAGTCCAGACGCAACCACTTTCCAAGTCTCTCCGACCTTCACAAAAAAAGTTATTCAAGAATATCTCCTCAGATTTTGGGGAATTTCGTCGGTCGACCCCTTCCGAAGGTCGTACAAGCTCGGGGATGGTACCAATCGATCTGCAGGACCCAAATTAGTCCAGACGCAACCACTTTCCAAGTCTCTCCGACCTTCACAAAAAAAGTTATTCAAGAATATCTCCTTCTCCTATGTGCTTTTAGCCCTAACCCTAACCCTAACCCAAATCAGTCAATTTTACCATTTGCTCGTTCGACCCCTTCCGAAAGTCGGAGAAGCTCAAGGATGGTACCGATCGATGCGCATTACCCCATTAAGTGGGGGTAGAGCCTACTTGCAAGTCTCTCCGACCTTCACCAAAAAAGTTATTCAAGAATATCTCCTCAGATTTGGGGGAATTTCGTCGGTCGACCCCTTCCGAAGGTCGTACAAGCTCGGGGATGGTACCAATCGATCTGCAGGACCCAAATTAGTCCAGACGCAACCACTTTCCAAGTCTCTCCGACCTTCACCAAAAACGTTATTCAAGAATATCTCCTCAGATTTGGGGGAATTTCGTCGGTCGACCCCTTCCGAAGGTCGTACAAGCTCGGGGATGGTACCAATCGATCCGCAGGACCCAAATTAGTCCAGACGCAACCACTTTCCAAGTCTCTCCGACCTTCACAAAAAAAGTTATTCAAGAATATCTCCTCAGATTTTGGGGAATTTCGTCGGTCGACCCCTTCCGAAGGTCGTACAAGCTCGGGGATGGTACCAATCGATCCGCAGGACCCAAATTAGTCCAGACGCAACCACTTTCCAAGTCTCTCCGACCTTCACAAAAAAAGTTATTCAAGAATATCTCTTTCTCCTATGTGCTTTCATCCCTAACCCTAACCCTAACCCTTCCGAAAGTCGGAGAAGCTCAAGGATGGTACCGATCGATGCGCGCTACCCCATTTAGTGGGGGTAGAGCCTACTTGCAAGTCTCTCCGACCTTCACAAAAAAAGTTATTCAAGAATATCTCCTCAGATTTGGGGGAATTTCGTCGGTCGACCTCTTCCGAAGGTCGTACAAGCTCGTGGATGGTACCAATCGATCCGCAGGACCCAAATTAGTCCAGATGCAACCACTTTCCAAGTCTCTCCGACCTTCACAAAAAAAGTTATTCAAGAATATCTCTTTCTCCTATGTGCTTTCATCCCTTACCCTAACCCTAACCCTTCCGAAAGTCGGAGAAGCTCAAGGATAGTACCGATCGATGCGCGCTACCCCATTTAGTGGGGGTAGAGCCTACTTGCAAGTCTCTCCGACCTTCACAAAAAAAGTTATTCAAGAATATCTCTTTCTCCTATGTGCTTTCATCCCTAACCCTAACCCTAACCCTTCCGAAAGTCGGAGAAGCTCAAGGATGGTACCGATCGATGCGCGCTACCCCATTTAGTGGGGGTAAAGCCTACTTGCAAGTCTCTCCGACCTTCACAAAAAAAGTTATTCAAGAATATCTCCTCAGATTTGGGGGAATTTCGTCGGTCGACCCCTTCCGAAGGTCGTACAAGCTCGGGGATGGTACCAATCGATCCGCAGGACCCAAATTAGTCCAGACGCAACCACTTTCCAAGTCTCTACGACCTTCACAAAAAAAGTTATTCAAGAATATCTCCTTCTACTATGTGCTTTTAGCCCTAACCCTAACCCTAACCCAAATCAGTCAATTTTACCATTTGCTCGTTCGACCCCTTCCGAAAGTCGGAGAAGCTCAATGATGGTACCGATCGATGCGCATTACCCCATTAAGTGGGGGTAGAACCTACTTGCAAGTCTCTCCGACCTTCACCAAAAAAGTTATTCAAGAATATCTCCTCAGATTTGGGGGAATTTCGTCGGTCGACCCCTTCTGAAGGTCGTACAAGCTCGGGGATGGTACCAATCGATCCGCAGGACCCAAATTAGTCCAGACGCAACCACTTTCCAAGTCTCTCCGACCTTCACCAAAAAAGTTATTCAAGAATATCTCCTCAGATTTGGGGGAATTTCGTCGGTCGACCCCTTCCGAAGGTCGTACAAGCTCGGGGATGGTACCAATCGATCCGCAGAACCCAAATTAGTCCAGACGCAACCACTTTCCAAGTCTCTCCGACCTTCACAAAAAAAGTTATTCAAGAATATCTCCTCAGATTTTGGGGAATTTCGTCGGTCGACCCCTTCCGAAGGTCGTACAAGCTCGGGGATGGTACCAATCGATCCGCAGGACCCAAATTAGTCCAGACGCAACCACTTTCCAAGTCTCTCCGACCTTCACAAAAAAAGTTATTCAAGAATATCTCCTCAGATTTGTGGGAATTTCGTCGGTCGACCCCTTCCGAAGGTCGTACAAGCTCGGGGATGGTACCAATCGATCTGCAGGACCCAAATTAATCCAGACGCAACCACTTTCCAAGTCTCTCCGACCTTCGCAAAAAAAGTTATTCAAGAATATCTCCTCAGATTTGGGGGAATTTCGTCGGTCGACCCCTTCCGAAGGTCGTACAAGCTCGGGGATGGTACCAATCGATCCGCAGGACCCAAATTAGTCCAGACGCAACCACTTTCCAAGTCTCTCCGACCTTCACAAAAAAAGTTATTCAAGAATATCTCCTCAGATTTTGGGGAATTTCGTCGGTCGACCCCTTCCGAAGGTCGTACAAGCTCGGGGATGGTACCAATCGATCTGCAGGACCCAAATTAGTCCAGACGCAACCACTTTCCAAGTCTCTCCGACCTTCACAAAAAAAGTTATTCAAGAATATCTCCTTCTACTATGTGCTTTTAGCCCTAACCCTAACCCTAACCCAAATCAGTCAATTTTACCATTTGCTCGTTCGACCCCTTCCGAAAGTCGGAGAAGCTCAAGGATGGTACCGATCGATGCGCGCTACCCCATTTAGTGGGGGTAGAGCCTACTTGCAAGTCTCTCCGACCTTCACAAAAAAAGTTATTCAAGAATATCTCTTTCTCCTATGTGCTTTCATCCCTAACCCTAACCCTAACCCTTCCGAAAGTCGGAGAAGCTCAAGGATGGTACCGATCGATGCGCGCTACCCCATTTAGTGGGGGTAGAGCCTACTTGCAAGTCTCTCCGACCTTCACAAAAAAAGTTATTCAAGAATATCTCTTTCTCCTATGTGCTTTCATCCCTAACCCTAACCCTAACCCTTCCGAAAGTCGGAGAAGCTCAAGGATGGTACCGATCGATGCGCGCTACCCCATTTAGTGGGGGTAGAGCCTACTTGCAAGTCTCTCCGACCTTCACAAAAAAAGTTATTCAAGAATATCTCCTCAGATTTGGGGGAATTTCGTCGGTCGACCTCTTCCGAAGGTCGTACAAGCTCAAGGATGGTACCAATCGATCCGCAGGACCCAAATTAGTCCAGATGCAACCACTTTCCAAGTCTCTCCGACCTTCACAAAAAAAGTTATTCAAGAATATCTCTTTCTCCTATGTGCTTTCATCCCTAACCCTAACCCTAACCCTAACCCTTCCGAAAGTCGGAGAAGCTCAAGGATGGTACCGATCGATGCGCGGTACCCCATTTAGTGGGGGTAGAGCCTACTTGCAAGTCTCTCCGACCTTCACAAAAAAAGTTATTCAAGAATATCTCTTTCTCCTATGTGCTTTCATCCCTAACCCTAACCCTAACCCTTCCGAAAGTCGGAGAAGCTCAAGGATGGTACCGATCGATGCGCGCTACCCCATTTAGTGGGGGTAGAGCCTACTTGCAAGTCTCTCCGACCTTCACAAAAAAAGTTATTCAAGAATATCTCCTCAGATTTGGGGGAATTTCGTCGGTCGACCTCTTCCGAAGGTCGTACAAGCTCGGGGATGGTACCAATCGATCCGCAGGACCCAAATTAGTCCAGATGCAACCACTTTCCAAGTCTCTCCGACCTTCACAAAAAAAGTTATTCAAGAATATCTCTTTCTCCTATGTGCTTTCATCCCTAACCCTAACCCTAACCCTTCCGAAAGTCGGAGAAGCTCAAGGATGGTACCGATCGATGCGCGCTACCCCATTTAGTGGGGGTAGAGCCTACTTGCAAGTCTCTCCGACCTTCACAAAAAAAGTTATTCAAGAATATCTCTTTCTCCTATGTGCTTTCATCCCTAACCCTAACCCTAACCCTTCCGAAAGTCGGAGAAGCTCAAGGATGGTACCGATCGATGCGCGCTACCCCATTTAGTGGGGGTAGAGCCTACTTGCAAGTCTCTCCGACCTTCACAAAAAAAGTTATTCAAGAATATCTCCTCAGATTTGGGGGAATTTCGTCGGTCGACCTCTTCCGAAGGTCGTACAAGCTCGGGGATGGTACCAATCGATCCGCAGGACCCAAATTAGTCCAGATGCAACCACTTTCCAAGTCTCTCCGACCTTCACAAAAAAAGTTATTCAAGAATATCTCTTTCTCCTATGTGCTTTCATCCCTAACCCTAACCCTAACCCTAACCCTTCCGAAAGTCGGAGAAGCTCAAGGATGGTACCGATCGATGCGCGGTACCCCATTTAGTGGGGGTAGAGCCTACTTGCAAGTCTCTCCGACCTTCACAAAAAAAGTTATTCAAGAATATCTCTTTCTCCTATGTGCTTTCATCCCTAACCCTAACCCTAACCCTTCCGAAAGTCGGAGAAGCTCAAGGATGGTACCGATCGATGAGTGCTACCCCATTTAGTGGGGGTAGAGCCTACTTGCAAGTCTCTCCGACCTTCACAAAAAAAGTTATTCAAGAATATCTCCTCAGATTTGGGGGAATTTCGTCGGTCGACCTCTTCCGAAGGTCGTACAAGCTCGGGGATGGTACCAATCGATCCGCAGGACCCAAATTAGTCCAGATGCAACCACTTTCCAAGTCTCTCCGACCTTCACAAAAAAAGTTATTCAAGAATATCTCTTTCTCCTATGTGCTTTCATCCCTAACCCTAACCCTAACCCTTCCGAAAGTCGGAGAAGCTCAAGGATGGTACCGATCGATGCGCGCTACCCCATTTAGTGGGGGTAGAGCCTACTTGCAAGTCTCTCCGACCTTCACAAAAAAAGTTATTCAAGAATATCTCCTCAGATTTGGGGGAATTTCGTCGGTCGACCTCTTCCGAAGGTCGTACAAGCTCGTGGATGGTACCAATCGATCCGCAGGACCCAAATTAGTCCAGATGCAACCACTTTCCAAGTCTCTCCGACCTTCACAAAAAAAGTTATTCAAGAATATCTCTTTCTCCTATGTGCTTTCATCCCTAACCCTAACCCTAACCCTTCCGAAAGTCGGAGAAGCTCAAGGATGGTACCGATCGATGCGCGCTACCCCATTTAGTGGGGGTAGAGCCTACTTGCAAGTCTCTCCGACCTTCACAAAAAAAGTTATTCAAGAATATCTCTTTCTCCTATGTGCTTTCATCCCTAACCCTAACCCTAACCCTTCCAAAAGTCGGAGAAGCTCAAGGATGGTACCGATCGATGCGCGCTACCCCATTTAGTGGGGGTAGAGCCTACTTGCAAGTCTCTCCGACCTTCACAAAAAAAGTTATTCAAGAATATCTCCTCAGATTTGGGGGAATTTCGTCGGTCGACCTCTTCCGAAGGTCGTACAAGCTCGGGGATGGTACCAATCGATCCGCAGGACCCAAATTAGTCCAGATGCAACCACTTTCCAAGTCTCTCCGACCTTCACAAAAAAAGTTATTCAAGAATATCTCTTTCTCCTATGTGCTTTCATCCCTAACCCTAACCCTAACCCTTCCGAAAGTCGGAGAAGCTCAAGGATGGTACCGATCGATGCGCGCTACCCCATTTAGTGGGGGTAGAGCCTACTTGCAAGTCTCTCCGACCTTCACAAAAAAAGTTATTCAAGAATATCTCCTCAGATTTGGGGGAATTTCGTCGGTCGACCTCTTCCGAAGGTCGTACAAGCTCGTGGATGGTACCAATCGATCCGCAGGACCCAAATTAGTCCAGATGCAACCACTTTCCAAGTCTCTCCGACCTTCACAAAAAAAGTTATTCAAGAATATCTCTTTCTCCTATGTGCTTTCATCCCTAACCCTAACCCTAACCCTTCCAAAAGTCGGAGAAGCTCAAGGATGGTACCGATCGATGCGCGCTACCCCATTTAGTGGGGGTAGAGCCTACTTGCAAGTCTCTCCGACCTTCACAAAAAAAGTTATTCAAGAATATCTCCTCAGATTTGGGGGAATTTCGTCGGTCGACCTCTTCCGAAGGTCGTACAAGCTCGGGGATGGTACCAATCGATCCGCAGGACCCAAATTAGTCCAGATGCAACCACTTTCCAAGTCTCTCCGACCTTCACAAAAAAAGTTATTCAAGAATATCTCTTTCTCCTATGTGCTTTCATCCCTAACCCTAACCCTAACCCTTCCGAAAGTCGGAGAAGCTCAAGGATGGTACCGATCGATGAGCGCTACCCCATTTAGTGGGGGTAGAGCCTACTTGCAAGTCTCTCCGACCTTCACAAAAAAAGTTATTCAAGAATATCTCCTCAGATTTGGGGGAATTTCGTCGGTCGACCTCTTCCGAAGGTCGTACAAGCTCGTGGATGGTACCAATCGATCCGCAGGACCCAAATTAGTCCAGATGCAACCACTTTCCAAGTCTCTCCGACCTTCACAAAAAAAGTTATTCAAGAATATCTCTTTCTCCTATGTGCTTTCATCCCTAACCCTAACCCTAACCCTTCCGAAAGTCGGAGAAGCTCAAGGATGGTACCGATCGATGCGCGCTACCCCATTTAGTGGGGGTAGAGCCTACTTGCAAGTCTCTCCGACCTTCACAAAAAAAGTTATTCAAGAATATCTCTTTCTCCTATGTGCTTTCATCCCTAACCCTAACCCTAACCCTTCCGAAAGTCGGAGAAGCTCAAGGATGGTACCGATCTATGCGCGCTACCCCATTTAGTGGGGGTAGAGCCTACTTGCAAGTCTCTCCGACCTTCACAAAAAAAGTTATTCAAGAATATCTCCTCAGATTTGGGGGAATTTCGTCGGTCGACCTCTTCCGAAGGTCGTACAAGCTCGGGGATGGTACCAATCGATCCGCAGGACCCAAATTAGTCCAGATGCAACCACTTTCCAAGTCTCTCCGACCTTCACAAAAAATGTTATTCAAGAATATCTCTTTCTCCTATGTGCTTTCATCCCTAACCCTAACCCTAACCCTTCCGAAAGTCGGAGAAGCTCAAGGATGGTACCGATCGATGCGCGCTACCCCATTTAGTGGGGGTAGAGCCTACTTGCAAGTCTCTCCGACCTTCACAAAAAAAGTTATTCAAGAATATCTCTTTCTCCTATGTGCTTTCATCCCTAACCCTAACCCTAACCCTTCCGAAAGTCAGAGAAGCTCAAGGATGGTACCGATCGATGCGCGCTACCCCATTTAGTGGGGGTAGAGCCTACTTGCAAGTCTCTCCGACCTTCACAAAAAAAGTTATTCAAGAATATCTCCTCAGATTTGGGGGAATTTCGTCGGTCGACCTCTTCCGAAGGTCGTACAAGCTCGGGGATGGTACCAATCGATCCGCAGGACCCAAATTAGTCCAGATGCAACCACTTTCCAAGTCTCTCCGACCTTCACAAAAAAAGTTATTCAAGAATATCTCTTTCTCCTATGTGCTTTCATCCCTAACCCTAACCCTAACCCTTCCGAAAGTCGGAGAAGCTCAAGGATGGTACCGATCGATGTGCGCTACCCCATTTAGTGGGGGTAGAGCCTACTTGCAAGTCTCTCCGACCTTCACAAAAAAAGTTATTCAAGAATATCTCTTTCTCCTATGTGCTTTCATCCCTAACCCTAACCCTTCCGAAAGTCGGAGAAGCTCAAAGATGGTACCGATCGATGCGCACTACCCCATTTAGTGGGGGTAGAGCCTACTTGCAAGTCTCTCCGACCTTCACAAAAAAAGTTATTCAAGAATATCTCCTCAGATTTGGGGGAATTTCGTCGGTCGACCTCTTCCGAAGGTCGTACAAGCTCGGGGATGGTACCAATCGATCCGCAGGACCCAAATTAGTCCAGATGCAACCACTTTCCAAGTCTCTCCGACCTTCACAAAAAAAGTTATTCAAGAATATCTCTTTCTCCTATGTGCTTTCATCCCTAACCCTAACCCTAACCCTTCCGAAAGTCGGAGAAGCTCAAGGATGGTACCGATCGATGCGCGCTACCCCATTTAGTGGGGGTAGAGCCTACTTGCAAGTCTCTCCGACCTTCACAAAAAAAGTTATTCAAGAATATCTCCTCAGATTTGGGGGAATTTCGTCGGTCGACCTCTTCCGAAGGTCGTACAAGCTCGGGGATGGTACCAATCGATCCGCAGGACCCAAATTAGTCCAGACGCAACCACTTTCCAAGTCTGTCCGACCTTCACAAAAAAAGTTATTCAAGAATATCTCCTTCTACTATTTGCTTTTAGCCCTAACCCTAACCCTAACCCAAATCAGTCAATTTTACCATTTGCTCGTTCGACCCCTTCCGAAAGTCGGAGAAGCTCAATGATGGTACCGATCGATGCGCATTACCCCATTAAGTGGGGGTAGAACCTACTTGCAAGTCTCTCCGACCTTCACCAAAAAAGTTATTCAAGAATATCTCCTCAGATTTGGGGAAATTTCGTCGGTCGACCCCTTCCGAAGGTCGTACAAGCTCGGGGATGGTACCAATCGATCCGCAGGACCCAAATTAGTCCAGACGCAACCACTTTCCAAGTCTCTCCGACCTTCACAAAAAAAGTTATTCAAGAATATCTCCTCAGATTTTGGGGAATTTCGTCGGTCGACCCCTTCCGATGGTCGGAAAAGCTCGGGGATGGTACCAATCGATCCGCAGGACCCAAATTAGTCCAGACGCAACCACTTTCCAAGTCTCTCCGACCTTCACAAAAAAAGTTATTCAAGAATATCTCCTTCTACTATGTGCTTTTAGCCCTAACCCTAACCCTAACCCAAATCAGTCAATTTTACCATTTGCTCGTTCGACCCCTTCCGAAAGTCGGAGAAGCTCAAGGATGGTACCGATCGATGCGCATTACCCCATTAAGTGGGGGTAGAACCTACTTGCAAGTCTCTCCGACCTTCACCAAAAAAGTTATTCAAGAATATCTCCTCAGATTTGGGGAAATTTCGTCGGTCGACCCCTTCCGAAGGTCGTACAAGCTCGGGGATGGTACCAATCGATCCGCAGGACCCAAATTAGTCCAGACGCAACCACTTTCCAAGTCTCTCCGACCTTCACAAAAAAAGTTATTCAAGAATATCTCCTCAGATTTTGGGGAATTTCGTCGGTCGACCCCTTCCGATGGTCGGAAAAGCTCGGGGATGGTACCAATCGATCCGCAGGACCCAAATTAGTCCAGACGCAACCACTTTCCAAGTCTCTCCGACCTTCACAAAAAAAGTTATTCAAGAATATCTCCTTCTACTATGTGCTTTTAGCCCTAACCCTAACCCTAACCCAAATCAGTCAATTTTACCATTTGCTCGTTCGACCCCTTCCGAAAGTCGGAGAAGCTCAAGGATGGTACCGATCGATGCGCATTACCCCATTAAGTGGGTGTAGAGCCTACTTGCAAGTCTCTCCGACCTTCACCAAAAAAGTTATTCAAGAATATCTCCTCAGATTTGGGGGAATTTCGTCAGTCGACCCCTTCCGAAGGTCGTACAAGCTCGGGGATGGTACCAATCGATCCGCAGAACCCAAATTAGTCCAGACGCAACCACTTTCCAAGTCTCTCCGACCTTCACAAAAAAAGTTATTCAAGAATATCTCCTCAGATTTTGGGGAATTTCGTCGGTCGACCCCTTCCGAAGGTCGTACAAGCTCGGGGATGGTACCAATCGATCCGCAGGACCCAAATTAGTCCAGACGCAACCACTTTCCAAGTCTCTCCGACCTTCACCAAAAACGTTATTCAAGAATATCTCCTCAGATTTGGGGGAATTTCGTCGGTCGACCCCTTCCGAAGGTCGTACAAGCTCGGGGATGGTACCAATCGATCCGCAGGACCCAAATTAGTCCAGACGCAACCACTTTCCAAGTCTCTCCGACCTTCACAAAAAAAGTTATTCAAGAATATCTCCTCAGATTTTGGGGAATTTCGTCGGTCGACCCCTTCCGAAGGTCGTACAAGCTCGGGGATGGTACCAATCGATCCGCAGGACCCAAATTAGTCCAGACGCAACCACTTTCCAAGTCTCTCCGACCTTCACAAAAAAAGTTATTCAAGAATATCTCCTCAGATTTTGGGGAATTTCGTCGGTCGACCCCTTCCGAAGGTCGTACAAGCTCGGGGATGGTACCAATCGATCCGCAGGACCCAAATTAGTCCAGACGCAACCACTTTCCAAGTCTCTCCGACCTTCACAAAAAAAGTTATTCAAGAATATCTCCTTCTACTATGTGCTTTTAGCCCTAACCCTAACCCTAACCCAAATCAGTCAATTTTACCATTTGCTCGTTCGACCCCTTCCGAAAGTCAGAGAAGCTCAATGATGGTACCGATCGATGTGCATTACCCCATTAAGTGGGGGTAGAACCTACTTGCAAGTCTCTCCGACCTTCACCAAAAACGTTATTCAAGAATATCTCCTCAGATTTGGGGGAATTTCGTCGGTCGACCCCTTCCGAAGGTCGTACAAGCTCGGGGATGGTACCAATCGATCCGCAGGACCCAAATTAGTCCAGACGCAACCACTTTCCAAGTCTCTCCGACCTTCACAAAAAAAGTTATTCAAGAATATCTCCTCAGATTTGGGGGAATTTCGTCGGTCGACCCCTTCCGAAGGTCGTACAAGCTCGGGGATGGTACCAATCGATCTGCAGGACCCAAATTAGTCCAGACGCAACCACTTTCCAAGTCTCTCCGACCTTCACCAAAAACGTTATTCAAGAATATCTCCTCAGATTTGGGGGAATTTCGTCGGTCGACCCCTTCCGAAGGTCGTACAAGCTCGGGGATGGTACCAATCGATCCGCAGGACCCAAATTAGTCCAGACGCAACCACTTTCCAAGTCTCTCCGACCTTCACAAAAAAAGTTATTCAAGAATATCTCCTTCTCCTATGTGCTTTTAGCCCTAACCCTAACCCTAACCCAAATCAGTCAATTTTACCATTTGCTCGTTCGACCCCTTCCGAAAGTCGGAGAAGCTCAAGGATGGTACCGATCGATGCGCATTACCCCATTAAGTGGGGGTAGAGCCTACTTGCAAGTCTCTCCGACCTTGACCAAAAAAGTTATTCAAGAATATCTCCTCAGATTTGGGGGAATTTCGTCGGTCGACCCCTTCCGAAGGTCGTACAAGCTCGGGGATGGTACCAATCGATCTGCAGGACCCAAATTAGTCCAGACGCAACCACTTTTCAAGTCTCTCCGACCTTCACCAAAAACGTTATTCAAGAATATCTCCTCAGATTTGGGGGAATTTCGTCGGTCGACCCCTTCCGAAGGTCGTACAAGCTCGGGGATGGTACCAATCGATCCGCAGGACCCAAATTAGTCCAGACGCAACCACTTTCCAAGTCTCTCCGACCTTCACAAAAAAAGTTATTCAAGAATATCTCTTTCTCCTATGTGCTTTCATCCCTAACCCTAACCCTAACCCTTCCGAAAGTCGGAGAAGCTCAAGGATGGTACCGATCGATGCGCGCTACCCCATTTAGTGGGGGTAGAGCCTACTTGCAAGTCTCTCCGACCTTCACAAAAAAAGTTATTCAAGAATATCTCCTCAGATTTGGGGGAATTTCGTCGGTCGACCTCTTCCGAAGGTCGTACAAGCTCGTGGATGGTACCAATCGATCCGCAGGACCCAAATTAGTCCAGATGCAACCACTTTCCAAGTCTCTCCGACCTTCACAAAAAAAGTTATTCAAGAATATCTCTTTCTCCTATGTGCTTTCATCCCTAACCCTAACCCTAACCCTTCCGAAAGTCGGAGAAGCTCAAGGATGGTACCGATCGATGCGCGCTACCCCATTTAGTGGGGGTAGAGCCTACTTGCAAGTCTCTCCGACCTTCACAAAAAAAGTTATTCAAGAATATCTCTTTCTCCTATGTGCTTTCATCCCTAACCCTAACCCTAACCCTTCCAAAAGTCGGAGAAGCTCAAGGATGGTACCGATCGATGCGCGCTACCCCATTTAGTGGGGGTAGAGCCTACTTGCAAGTCTCTCCGACCTTCACAAAAAAAGTTATTCAAGAATATCTCCTCAGATTTGGGGGAATTTCGTCGGTCGACCTCTTCCGAAGGTCGTACAAGCTCGGGGATGGTACCAATCGATCCGCAGGACCCAAATTAGTCCAGATGCAACCACTTTCCAAGTCTCTCCGACCTTCACAAAAAAAGTTATTCAAGAATATCTCTTTCTCCTATGTGCTTTCATCCCTAACCCTAACCCTAACCCTTCCGAAAGTCGGAGAAGCTCAAGGATGGTACCGATCGATGCGCGCTACCCCATTTAGTGGGGGTAGAGCCTACTTGCAAGTCTCTCCGACCTTCACAAAAAAAGTTATTCAAGAATATCTCCTCAGATTTGGGGGAATTTCGTCGGTCGACCTCTTCCGAAGGTCGTACAAGCTCGTGGATGGTACCAATCGATCCGCAGGACCCAAATTAGTCCAGATGCAACCACTTTCCAAGTCTCTCCGACCTTCACAAAAAAAGTTATTCAAGAATATCTCTTTCTCCTATGTGCTTTCATCCCTAACCCTAACCCTAACCCTTCCGAAAGTCGGAGAAGCTCAAGGATGGTACCGATCGATGCGCATTACCCCATTAAGTGGGGGTAGAGCCTACTTGCAAGTCTCTCCGACCTTCACCAAAAAAGTTATTCAAGAATATCTCCTCAGATTTGGGGGAATTTCGTCGGTCGACCCCTTCCGAAGGTCGTACAAGCTCGGGGATGGTACCAATCGATCTGCAGGACCCAAATTAGTCCAGACGCAACCACTTTCCAAGTCTCTCCGACCTTCACCAAAAACGTTATTCAAGAATATCTCCTCAGATTTGGGGGAATTTCGTCGGTCGACCCCTTCCGAAGGTCGTACAAGCTCGGGGATGGTACCAATCGATCCGCAGGACCCAAATTAGTCCAGACGCAACCACTTTCCAAGTCTCTCCGACCTTCACAAAAAAAGTTATTCAAGAATATCTCCTTCTCCTATGTGCTTTTAGCCCTAACCCTAACCCTAACCCAAATCAGTCAATTTTACCATTTGCTCGTTCGACCCCTTCCGAAAGTCGGAGAAGCTCAAGGATGGTACCGATCGATGCGCATTACCCCATTAAGTGGGGGTAGAGCCTACTTGCAAGTCTCTCCGACCTTGACCAAAAAAGTTATTCAAGAATATCTCCTCAGATTTGGGGGAATTTCGTCGGTCGACCCCTTCCGAAGGTCGTACAAGCTCGGGGATGGTACCAATCGATCTGCAGGACCCAAATTAGTCCAGACGCAACCACTTTTCAAGTCTCTCCGACCTTCACCAAAAACGTTATTCAAGAATATCTCCTCAGATTTGGGGGAATTTCGTCGGTCGACCCCTTCCGAAGGTCGTACAAGCTCGGGGATGGTACCAATCGATCCGCAGGACCCAAATTAGTCCAGACGCAACCACTTTCCAAGTCTCTCCGACCTTCACAAAAAAAGTTATTCAAGAATATCTCCTTCTACTATGTGCTTTTAGCCCTAACCCTAACCCTAACCCAAATCAGTCAATTTTACCATTTGCTCGTTCGACCCCTTCCGAAAGTCGGAGAAGCTCAAGGATGGTACCGATCGATGCGCATTACCCCATTAAGTGGGGGTAGAACCTACTTGCAAGTCTCTCCGACCTTCACAAAAAAAGTTATTCAAGAATATCTCCTCAGATTTGGGGGAATTTCGTCGGCCGACCCCTTCCGAAGGTCGTACAAGCTCGGGGATGGTACCAATCGATCCGCAGGACCCAAATTAGTCCAGACGCAACCACTTTCCAAGTCTCTCCGACCTTCACAAAAAAAGTTATTCAAGAATATCTCCTTCTCCTATGCGCTTTTATCCCTAACCCTAACCCTAACCCTTCCGAAAGTCGGAGAAGCTCAAGGATGGTACCGATCGATGCGCATTACCCCATTTAGTGGGGGTAGAGCCTACTTGCAAGTCTCTCCGACCTTCACAAAAAAAGTTATTCAAGAATATCTCCTCAGATTTGGGGGAATTTCGTCGGTCGACCCCTTCCGAAGGTCGTACAAGCTCGGGGATGGTACCAATCGATCCGCAGGACCCAAATTAGTCCAGACGCAACCACTTTCCAAGTCTCTCCGACCTTCACAAAAAAAGTTATTCAAGAATATCTCCTCAGATTTTGGGGAATTTCGTCGGTCGACCCCTTCCGAAGGTCGTACAAGCTCGGGGATGGTACCAATCGATCCGCAGGACCCAAATTAGTCCAGACGCAACCACTTTCCAAGTCTCTCCGACCTTCACAAAAAAAGTTATTCAAGATTATCTCCTTCTCCTATGTGCTTTTAGCCCTAACCCTAACCCTAACCCAAATCAGTCAATTTTACCATTTGCTCGTTCGACCCCTTCCGAAAGTCGGAGAAGCTCAAGGATGGTACCGATCGATGCGCATTACCCCATTAAGTGGGTGTAGAGCCTACTTGCAAGTCTCTCCGACCTTCACCAAAAAAGTTATTCAAGAATATCTCCTCAGATTTGGGGGAATTTCGTCGGTCGACCCCTTCCGAAGGTCGTACAAGCTCGGGGATGGTACCAATCGATCCGCAAAACCCAAATTAGTCCAGACGCAACCACTTTCCAAGTCTCTCCGACCTTCACAAAAAAAGTTATTCAAGAATATCTCCTCAGATTTTGGGGAATTTCGTCGGTCGACCCCTTCCGAAGGTCGTACAAGCTCGGGGATGGTACCAATCGATCCGCAGGACCCAAATTAGTCCAGACGCAACCACTTTCCAAGTCTCTCCGACCTTCACAAAAAAAGTTATTCAAGAATATCTCCTCAGATTTTGGGGAATTTCGTCGGTCGACCCCTTCCGAAGGTCGTACAAGCTCGGGGATGGTACCAATCGATCCGCAGGACCCAAATTAGTCCAGACGCAACCACTTTCCAAGTCTCTCCGACCTTCACCAAAAAAGTTATTCAAGAATATCTCCTCAGATTTGGGGGAATTTTGTCGGTCGACCCCTTCCGAAGGTCGTACAAGCTCGGGGATGGTACCAATCGATCCGCAGGACCCAAATTAGTCCAGACGCAACCACTTTCCAAGTCTCTCCGACCTTCACAAAAAAAGTTATTCAAGAATATCTCCTCAGATTTTGGGGAATTTCGTCGGTCGACCCCTTCCGAAGGTCGTACAAGCTCGGGGATGGTACCAATCGATCTGCAGGACCCAAATTAGTCCAGACGCAACCACTTTCCAAGTCTCTCCGACCTTCACAAAAAAAGTTATTCAAGAATATCTCTTTCTCCTATGTGCTTTCATCCCTAACCCTAACCCTAACCCTTCCGAAAGTCGGAGAAGCTCAAGGATGGTACCGATCGATGCGCGCTACCCCATTTAGTGGGGGTAGAGCCTACTTGCAAGTCTCTCCGACCTTCACAAAAAAAGTTATTCAAGAATATCTCCTCAGATTTGGGGGAATTTCGTCGGTCGACCTCTTCCGAAGGTCGTACAAGCTCGGGGATGGTACCAATCGATCCGCAGGACCCAAATTAGTCCAGACGCAACCACTTTCCAAGTCTGTCCGACCTTCACAAAAAAAGTTATTCAAGAATATCTCCTTCTACTATGTGCTTTTAGCCCTAACCCTAACCCTAACCCAAATCAGTCAATTTTACCATTTGCTCGTTCCACCCCTTCCGAAAGTCGGAGAAGCTCAATGATGGTACCGATCGATGCGCATTACGCCATTAAGTGGGGGTAGAGCCTACTTGCAAGTCTCTCCGACCTTCACCAAAAAAGTTATTCAAGAATATCTCCTCAGATTTGGGGGAATTTCGTCGGTCGACCCCTTCCGAAGGTCGTACAAGCTCGGGGATGGTACCAATCGATCTGCAGGACCCAAATTAGTCCAGACGCAACCACTTTCCAAGTCTCTCCGACCTTCACAAAAAAAGTTATTCAAGAATATCTCTTTCTCCTATGTGCTTTCATCCCTAACCCTAACCCTAACCCTTCCGAAAGTCGGAGAAGCTCAAGGATGGTACCGATCGATGTGCGCTACCCCATTTAGTGGGGGTAGAGCCTACTTGCAAGTCTCTCCGACCTTCACAAAAAAAGTTATTCAAGAATATCTCCTCAGATTTGGGGGAATTTCGTCGGTCGACCTCTTCCGAAGGTCGTACAAGCTCGGGGATGGTACCAATCGATCCGCAGGACCCAAATTAGTCCAGACGCAACCACTTTCCAAGTCTGTCCGACCTTCACAAAAAAAGTTATTCAAGAATATCTCCTTCTACTATGTGCTTTTAGCCCTAACCCTAACCCTAACCCAAATCAGTCAATTTTACCATTTGCTCGTTCCACCCCTTCCGAAAGTCGGAGAAGCTCAATGATGGTACCGATCGATGCGCATTACCCCATTAAGTGGGGGTAGAGCCTACTTGCAAGTCTCTCCGACCTTCACCAAAAAAGTTATTCAAGAATATCTCCTCAGATTTGGGGGAATTTCGTCGGTCGACCCCTTCCGAAGGTCGTACAAGCTCGGGGATGGTACCAATCGATCTGCAGGACCCAAATTAGTCCAGACGCAACCACTTTTCAAGTCTCTCCGACCTTCACCAAAAACGTTATTCAAGAATATCTCCTCAGATTTGGGGGAATTTCGTCGGTCGACCCCTTCCGAAGGTCGTACAAGCTCGGGGATGGTACCAATCGATCCGCAGGACCCAAATTAGTCCAGACGCAACCACTTTCCAAGTCTCTCCGACCTTCACAAAAAAAGTTATTCAAGAATATCTCCTTCTCCTATGTGCTTTTAGCCCTAACCCTAACCCTAACCCAAATCAGTCAATTTTACCATTTGCTCGTTCGACCCCTTCCGAAAGTCGGAGAAGCTCAAGGATGGTACCGATCGATGCGCATTACCCCATTAAGTGGGGGTAGAGCCTACTTGCAAGTCTCTCCGACCTTCACCAAAAAAGTTATTCAAGAATATCTCCTCAGATTTGGGGGAATTTCGTCGGTCGACCCCTTCCGAAGGTCGTACAAGCTCGGGGATGGTACCAATCGATCTGCAGGACCCAAATTAGTCCAGACGCAACCACTTTCCAAGTCTCTCCGACCTTCACCAAAAACGTTATTCAAGAATATCTCCTCAGATTTGGGGGAATTTCGTCGGTCGACCCCTTCCGAAGGTCGTACAAGCTCGGGGATGGTACCAATCGATCCGCAGGACCCAAATTAGTCCAGACGCAACCACTTTCCAAGTCTCTCCGACCTTCACAAAAAAAGTTATTCAAGAATATCTCCTTCTCCTATGTGCTTTTAGCCCTAACCCTAACCCTAACCCAAATCAGTCAATTTTACCATTTGCTCGTTCGACCCCTTCCGAAAGTCGGAGAAGCTCAAGGATGGTACCGATCGATGCGCATTACCCCATTAAGTGGGGGTAGAGCCTACTTGCAAGTCTCTCCGACCTTCACCAAAAAAGTTATTCAAGAATATCTCCTCAGATTTGGGGGAATTTCGTCGGTCGACCCCTTCCGAAGGTCGTACAAGCTCGGGGATGGTACCAATCGATCTGCAGGACCCAAATTAGTCCAGACGCAACCACTTTCCAAGTCTCTCCGACCTTCACCAAAAACGTTATTCAAGAATATCTCCTCAGATTTGGGGGAATTTCGTCGGTCGACCCCTTCCGAAGGTCGTACAAGCTCGGGGATGGTACCAATCGATCCGCAGGACCCAAATTAGTCCAGACGCAACCACTTTCCAAGTCTCTCCGACCTTCACAAAAAAAGTTATTCAAGAATATCTCCTTCTACTATGTGCTTTTAGCCCTAACCCTAACCCTAACCCAAATCAGTCAATTTTACCATTTGCTCGTTCGACCCCTTCCGAAAGTCGGAGAAGCTCAAGGATGGTACCGATCGATGCGCATTACCCCATTAAGTGGGGGTAGAACCTACTTGCAAGTCTCTCCGACCTTCACAAAAAAAGTTATTCAAGAATATCTCCTCAGATTTGGGGGAATTTCGTCGGCCGACCCCTTCCGAAGGTCGTACAAGCTCGGGGATGGTACCAATCGATCCGCAGGACCCAAATTAGTCCAGACGCAACCACTTTCCAAGTCTCTCCGACCTTCACAAAAAAAGTTATTCAAGAATATCTCCTTCTCCTATGCGCTTTTATCCCTAACCCTAACCCTTCCGAAAGTCGGAGAAGCTCAAGGATGGTACCGATCGATGCGCATTACCCCATTTAGTGGGGGTAGAGCCTACTTGCAAGTCTCTCCGACCTTCACAAAAAAAGTTATTCAAGAATATCTCCTCAGATTTGGGGGAATTTCGTCGGTCGACCCCTTCCGAAGGTCGTACAAGCTCGGGGATGGTACCAATCGATCCGCAGGACCCAAATTAGTCCAGACGCAACCACTTTCCAAGTCTCTCCGACCTTCACAAAAAAAGTTATTCAAGATTATCTCCTTCTCCTATGTGCTTTTAGCCCTAACCCTAACCCTAACCCAAATCAGTCAATTTTACCATTTGCTCGTTCGACCCCTTCCGAAAGTCGGAGAAGCTCAAGGATGGTACCGATCGATGCGCATTACCCCATTAAGTGGGTGTAAAGCCTACTTGCAAGTCTCTCCGACCTTCACCAAAAAAGTTATTCAAGAATATCTCCTCAGATTTGGGGGAATTTCGTCGGTCGACCCCTTCCGAAGGTCGTACAAGCTCGGGGATGGTACCAATCGATCCGCAAAACCCAAATTAGTCCAGACGCAACCACTTTCCAAGTCTCTCCGACCTTCACAAAAAAAGTTATTCAAGAATATCTCCTCAGATTTTGGGGAATTTCGTCGGTCGACCCCTTCCGAAGGTCGTACAAGCTCGGGGATGGTACCAATCGATCCGCAGGACCCAAATTAGTCCAGACGCAACCACTTTCCAAGTCTCTCCGACCTTCACAAAAAAAGTTATTCAAGAATATCTCCTCAGATTTTGGGGAATTTCGTCGGTCGACCCCTTCCGAAGGTCGTACAAGCTCGGGGATGGTACCAATCGATCCGCAGGACCCAAATTAGTCCAGACGCAACCACTTTCCAAGTCTCTCCTACCTTCACAAAAAAAGTTATTCAAGAATATCTCCTTCTACTATGTGCTTTTAGCCCTAACCCTAACCCTAACCCAAATCAGTCAATTTTACCATTTGCTCGTTCGACCCCTTCCGAAAGTCGGAGAAGCTCAAGGATGGTACCGATCGATGCGCATTACCCCATTAAGTGGGGGTAGAACCTACTTGCAAGTCTCTCCGACCTTCACAAAAAAAGTTATTCAAGAATATCTCCTCAGATTTGGGGGAATTTCGTCGGCCGACCCCTTCCGAAGGTCGTACAAGCTCGGGGATGGTACCAATCGATCCGCAGGACCCAAATTAGTCCAGACGCAACCACTTTCCAAGTCTCTCCGACCTTCACAAAAAAAGTTATTCAAGAATATCTCCTTCTCCTATGCGCTTTTATCCCTAACCCTAACCCTAACCCTTCCGAAAGTCGGAGAAGCTCAAGGATGGTACCGATCGATGCGCATTACCCCATTTAGTGGGGGTAGAGCCTACTTGCAAGTCTCTCCGACCTTCACAAAAAAAGTTATTCAAGAATATCTCCTCAGATTTGGGGGAATTTCGTCGGTCGACCCCTTCCGAAGGTCGTACAAGCTCGGGGATGGTACCAATCGATCCGCAGGACCCAAATTAGTCCAGACGCAACCACTTTCCAAGTCTCTCCGACCTTCACAAAAAAAGTTATTCAAGAATATCTCCTCAGATTTTGGGGAATTTCGTCGGTCGACCCCTTCCGAAGGTCGTACAAGCTCGGGGATGGTACCAATCGATCCGCAGGACCCAAATTAGTCCAGACGCAACCACTTTCCAAGTCTCTCCGACCTTCACAAAAAAAGTTATTCAAGATTATCTCATTCTCCTATGTGCTTTTAGCCCTAACCCTAACCCTAACCCAAATCAGTCAATTTTACCATTTGCTCGTTCGACCCCTTCCGAAAGTCGGAGAAGCTCAAGGATGGTACCGATCGATGCGCATTACCCCATTAAGTGGGTGTAGAGCCTACTTGCAAGTCTCTCCGACCTTCACCAAAAAAGTTATTCAATATCTCCTCAGATTTGGGGGAATTTCGTCGGTCGACCCCTTCCGAAGGTCGTACAAGCTCGGGGATGGTACCAATCGATCCGCAAAACCCAAATTAGTCCAGACGCAACCACTTTCCAAGTCTCTCCGACCTTCACAAAAAAAGTTATTCAAGAATATCTCCTCAGATTTTGGGGAATTTCGTCGGTCGACCCCTTCCGAAGGTCGTACAAGCTCGGGGATGGTACCAATCGATCCGCAGGACCCAAATTAGTCCAGACGCAACCACTTTCCAAGTCTCTCCGACCTTCACAAAAAAAGTTATTCAAGAATATCTCCTCAGATTTTGGGGAATTTCGTCGGTCGACCCCTTCCGAAGGTCGTACAAGCTCGGGGATGGTACCAATCGATCCGCAGGACCCAAATTAGTCCAGACGCAACCACTTTCCAAGTCTCTCCGACCTTCACCAAAAAAGTTATTCAAGAATATCTCCTCAGATTTGGGGGAATTTTGTCGGTCGACCCCTTCCGAAGGTCGTACAAGCTCGGGGATGGTACCAATCGATCCGCAGGACCCAAATTAGTCCAGACGCAACCACTTTCCAAGTCTCTCCGACCTTCACAAAAAAAGTTATTCAAGAATATCTCCTCAGATTTTGGGGAATTTCGTCGGTCGACCCCTTCCGAAGGTCGTACAAGCTCGGGGATGGTACCAATCGATCTGCAGGACCCAAATTAGTCCAGACGCAACCACTTTCCAAGTCTCTCCGACCTTCACAAAAAAAGTTATTCAAGAATATCTCTTTCTCCTATGTGCTTTCATCCCTAACCCTAACCCTAACCCTTCCGAAAGTCGGAGAAGCTCAAGGATGGTACCGATCGATGCGCGCTACCCCATTTAGTGGGGGTAGAGCCTACTTGCAAGTCTCTCCGACCTTCACAAAAAAAGTTATTCAAGAATATCTCCTCAGATTTGGGGGAATTTCGTCGGTCGACCTCTTCCGAAGGTCGTACAAGCTCGGGGATGGTACCAATCGATCCGCAGGACCCAAATTAGTCCAGACGCAACCACTTTCCAAGTCTGTCCGACCTTCACAAAAAAAGTTATTCAAGAATATCTCCTTCTACTATGTGCTTTTAGCCCTAACCCTAACCCTAACCCAAATCAGTCAATTTTACCATTTGCTCGTTCCACCCCTTCCGAAAGTCGGAGAAGCTCAATGATGGTACCGATCGATGCGCATTACCCCATTAAGTGGGGGTAGAGCCTACTTGCAAGTCTCTCCGACCTTCACCAAAAAAGTTATTCAAGAATATCTCCTCAGATTTGGGGGAATTTCGTCGGTCGACCCCTTCCGAAGGTCGTACAAGCTCGGGGATGGTACCAATCGATCTGCAGGACCCAAATTAGTCCAGACGCAACCACTTTCCAAGTCTCTCCGACCTTCACAAAAAAAGTTATTCAAGAATATCTCTTTCTCCTATGTGCTTTCATCCCTAACCCTAACCCTAACCCTTCCGAAAGTCGGAGAAGCTCAAGGATGGTACCGATCGATGTGCGCTACCCCATTTAGTGGGGGTAGAGCCTACTTGCAAGTCTCTCCGACCTTCACAAAAAAAGTTATTCAAGAATATCTCCTCAGATTTGGGGGAATTTCGTCGGTCGACCTCTTCCGAAGGTCGTACAAGCTCGGGGATGGTACCAATCGATCCGCAGGACCCAAATTAGTCCAGACGCAACCACTTTCCAAGTCTGTCCGACCTTCACAAAAAAAGTTATTCAAGAATATCTCCTTCTACTATGTGCTTTTAGCCCTAACCCTAACCCTAACCCAAATCAGTCAATTTTACCATTTGCTCGTTCCACCCCTTCCGAAAGTCGGAGAAGCTCAATGATGGTACCGATCGATGCGCATTACCCCATTAAGTGGGGGTAGAGCCTACTTGCAAGTCTCTCCGACCTTCACCAAAAAAGTTATTCAAGAATATCTCCTCAGATTTGGGGGAATTTCGTCGGTCGACCCCTTCCGAAGGTCGTACAAGCTCGGGGATGGTACCAATCGATCTGCAGGACCCAAATTAGTCCAGACGCAACCACTTTTCAAGTCTCTCCGACCTTCACCAAAAACGTTATTCAAGAATATCTCCTCAGATTTGGGGGAATTTCGTCGGTCGACCCCTTCCGAAGGTCGTACAAGCTCGGGGATGGTACCAATCGATCCGCAGGACCCAAATTAGTCCAGACGCAACCACTTTCCAAGTCTCTCCGACCTTCACAAAAAAAGTTATTCAAGAATATCTCCTTCTCCTATGTGCTTTTAGCCCTAACCCTAACCCTAACCCAAATCAGTCAATTTTACCATTTGCTCGTTCGACCCCTTCCGAAAGTCGGAGAAGCTCAAGGATGGTACCGATCGATGCGCATTACCCCATTAAGTGGGGGTAGAGCCTACTTGCAAGTCTCTCCGACCTTCACCAAAAAAGTTATTCAAGAATATCTCCTCAGATTTGGGGGAATTTCGTCGGTCGACCCCTTCCGAAGGTCGTACAAGCTCGGGGATGGTACCAATCGATCTGCAGGACCCAAATTAGTCCAGACGCAACCACTTTCCAAGTCTCTCCGACCTTCACCAAAAACGTTATTCAAGAATATCTCCTCAGATTTGGGGGAATTTCGTCGGTCGACCCCTTCCGAAGGTCGTACAAGCTCGGGGATGGTACCAATCGATCCGCAGGACCCAAATTAGTCCAGACGCAACCACTTTCCAAGTCTCTCCGACCTTCACAAAAAAAGTTATTCAAGAATATCTCCTTCTCCTATGTGCTTTTAGCCCTAACCCTAACCCTAACCCAAATCAGTCAATTTTACCATTTGCTCGTTCGACCCCTTCCGAAAGTCGGAGAAGCTCAAGGATGGTACCGATCGATGCGCATTACCCCATTAAGTGGGGGTAGAGCCTACTTGCAAGTCTCTCCGACCTTCACCAAAAAAGTTATTCAAGAATATCTCCTCAGATTTGGGGGAATTTCGTCGGTCGACCCCTTCCGAAGGTCGTACAAGCTCGGGGATGGTACCAATCGATCTGCAGGACCCAAATTAGTCCAGACGCAACCACTTTCCAAGTCTCTCCGACCTTCACCAAAAACGTTATTCAAGAATATCTCCTCAGATTTGGGGGAATTTCGTCGGTCGACCCCTTCCGAAGGTCGTACAAGCTCGGGGATGGTACCAATCGATCCGCAGGACCCAAATTAGTCCAGACGCAACCACTTTCCAAGTCTCTCCGACCTTCACAAAAAAAGTTATTCAAGAATATCTCCTTCTCCTATGTGCTTTTAGCCCTAACCCTAACCCTAACCCAAATCAGTCAATTTTACCATTTGCTCGTTCGACCCCTTCCGAAAGTCGGAGAAGCTCAAGGATGGTACCGATCGATGCGCATTACCCCATTAAGTGGGGGTAAAGCCTACTTGCAAGTCTCTCCGACCTTCACCAAAAAAGTTATTCAAGAATATCTCCTCAGATTTGGGGGAATTTCGTCGGTCGACCCCTTCCGAAGGTCGTACAAGCTCGGGGATGGTACCAATCGATCTGCAGGACCCAAATTAGTCCAGACGCAACCACTTTCCAAGTCTCTCCGACCTTCACCAAAAACGTTATTCAAGAATATCTCCTCAGATTTGGGGGAATTTCGTCGGTCGACCCCTTCCGAAGGTCGTACAAGCTCGGGGATGGTACCAATCGATCCGCAGGACCCAAATTAGTCCAGACGCAACCACTTTCCAAGTCTCTCCGACCTTCACAAAAAAAGTTATTCAAGAATATCTCCTTCTACTATGTGCTTTTAGCCCTAACCCTAACCCTAACCCAAATCAGTCAATTTTACCATTTGCTCGTTCGACCCCTTCCGAAAGTCGGAGAAGCTCAAGGATGGTACCGATCGATGCGCATTACCCCATTAAGTGGGGGTAGAACCTACTTGCAAGTCTCTCCGACCTTCACAAAAAAAGTTATTCAAGAATATCTCCTCAGATTTGGGGGAATTTCGTCGGCCGACCCCTTCCGAAGGTCGTACAAGCTCGGGGATGGTACCAATCGATCCGCAGGACCCAAATTAGTCCAGACGCAACCACTTTCCAAGTCTCTCCGACCTTCACAAAAAAAGTTATTCAAGAATATCTCCTTCTCCTATGCGCTTTTATCCCTAACCCTAACCCTAACCCTTCCGAAAGTCGGAGAAGCTCAAGGATGGTACCGATCGATGCGCATTACCCCATTTAGTGGGGGTAGAGCCTACTTGCAAGTCTCTCCGACCTTCACAAAAAAAGTTATTCAAGAATATCTCCTCAGATTTGGGGGAATTTCGTCGGTCGACCCCTTCCGAAGGTCGTACAAGCTCGGGGATGGTACCAATCGATCCGCAGGACCCAAATTAGTCCAGACGCAACCACTTTCCAAGTCTCTCCGACCTTCACAAAAAAAGTTATTCAAGATTATCTCCTTCTCCTATGTGCTTTTAGCCCTAACCCTAACCCTAACCCAAATCAGTCAATTTTACCATTTGCTCGTTCGACCCCTTCCGAAAGTCGGAGAAGCTCAAGGATGGTACCGATCGATGCGCATTACCCCATTAAGTGGGTGTAAAGCCTACTTGCAAGTCTCTCCGACCTTCACCAAAAAAGTTATTCAAGAATATCTCCTCAGATTTGGGGGAATTTCGTCGGTCGACCCCTTCCGAAGGTCGTACAAGCTCGGGGATGGTACCAATCGATCCGCAAAACCCAAATTAGTCCAGACGCAACCACTTTCCAAGTCTCTCCGACCTTCACAAAAAAAGTTATTCAAGAATATCTCCTCAGATTTTGGGGAATTTCGTCGGTCGACCCCTTCCGAAGGTCGTACAAGCTCGGGGATGGTACCAATCGATCCGCAGGACCCAAATTAGTCCAGACGCAACCACTTTCCAAGTCTCTCCGACCTTCACAAAAAAAGTTATTCAAGAATATCTCCTCAGATTTTGGGGAATTTCGTCGGTCGACCCCTTCCGAAGGTCGTACAAGCTCGGGGATGGTACCAATCGATCCGCAGGACCCAAATTAGTCCAGACGCAACCACTTTCCAAGTCTCTCCGACCTTCACCAAAAAAGTTATTCAAGAATATCTCCTCAGATTTGGGGGAATTTTGTCGTTCGACCCCTTCCGAAGGTCGTACAAGCTCGGGGATGGTACCAATCGATCCGCAGGACCCAAATTAGTCCAGACGCAACCACTTTCCAAGTCTCTCCGACCTTCACAAAAAAAGTTATTCAAGAATATCTCCTCAGATTTTGGGGAATTTCGTCGGTCGACCCCTTCCGAAGGTCGTACAAGCTCGGGGATGGTACCAATCGATCTGCAGGACCCAAATTAGTCCAGACGCAACCACTTTCCAAGTCTCTCCGACCTTCACAAAAAAAGTTATTCAAGAATATCTCCTTCTCCTATGTGCTTTTAGCCCTAACCCTAACCCTAACCCAAATCAGTCAATTTTACCATTTGCTCGTTCGACCCCTTCCGAAAGTCGGAGAAGCTCAAGGATGGTACCGATCGATGCGCATTACCCCATTAAGTGGGGGTAGAGCCTACTTGCAAGTCTCTCCGACCTTCACCAAAAAAGTTATTCAAGAATATCTCCTCAGATTTGGGGGAATTTCGTCGGTCGACCCCTTCCGAAGGTCGTACAAGCTCGGAGATGGTACCAATCGATCCGCAGGACCCAAATTAGTCCAGACGCAACCACTTTCCAAGTCTCTCCGACCTTCACCAAAAACGTTATTCAAGAATATCTCCTCAGATTTGGGGGAATTTCGTCGGTCGACCCCTTCCGAAGGTCGTACAAGCTCGGGGATGGTACCAATCGATCCGCAGGACCCAAATTAGTCCAGACGCAACCACTTTCCAAGTCTCTCCGACCTTCACAAAAAAAGTTATTCAAGAATATCTCCTCAGATTTGGGGGAATTTCGTCGGTCGACCCCTTCCGAAGGTCGTACAAGCTCGGGGATGGTACCAATCGATCCGCAGGACCCAAATTAGTCCAGACGCAACCACTTTCCAAGTCTCTCCGACCTTCACCAAAAACGTTATTCAAGAATATCTCCTCAGATTTGGGGGAATTTCGTCGGTAAACCCCTTCCGAAGGTCGTACAAGCTCGGGGATGGTACCAATCGATCCGCAGGACCCAAATTAGTCCAGACGCAACCACTTTCCAAGTCTCTCCGACCTTCACAAAAAAAGTTATTCAAGATTATCTCCTTCTCCTATGTGCTTTTAGCCCTAACCCTAACCCTAACCCAAATCAGTCAATTTTACCATTTGCTCGTTCGACCCCTTCCGAAAGTCGGAGAAGCTCAAGGATGGTACCGATCGATGCGCATTACCCCATTAAGTGGGGGTAGAGCCTACTTGCAAGTCTCTCCGACCTTCACCAAAAAAGTTATTCAAGAATATCTCCTCAGATTTGGGGGAATTTCGTCGGTCGACCCCTTCCGAAGGTCGTACAAGCTCGGGGATGGTACCAATCGATCCGCAGAACCCAAATTAGTCCAGACGCAACCACTTTCCAAGTCTCTCCGACCTTCACAAAAAAAGTTATTCAAGAATATCTCCTCAGATTTTGGGGAATTTCGTCGGTCGACCCCTTCCGAAGGTCGTACAAGCTCGGGGATGGTACCAATCGATCCGCAGGACCCAAATTAGTCCAGACGCAACCACTTTCCAAGTCTCTCCGACCTTCACAAAAAAAGTTATTCAAGAATATCTCCTCAGATTTGGGGGAATTTCGTCGGTCGACCCCTTCCAAAGGTCGTACAAGCTCGGGGATGGTACCAATCGATCCGCAGGACCCAAATTAGTCCAGACGCAACCACTTTCCAAGTCTCTCCGACCTTCACAAAAAAAGTTATTCAAGAATATCTCCTTCTACTATGTGCTTTTAGCCCTAACCCTAACCCTAACCCAAATCAGTCAATTTTACCATTTGCTCGTTCGACCCCTTCCGAAAGTCGGAGAAGCTCAAGGATGGTACCGATCGATGCGCATTACCCCATTAAGTGGGGGTAGAACCTACTTGCAAGTCTCTCCGACCTTCACAAAAAAAGTTATTCAAGAATATCTCCTCAGATTTGGGGGAATTTCGTCGGCCGACCCCTTCCGAAGGTCGTACAAGCTCGGGGATGGTACCAATCGATCCGCAGGACCCAAATTAGTCCAGACGCAACCACTTTCCAAGTCTCTCCGACCTTCACAAAAAAAGTTATTCAAGAATATCTCCTTCTCCTATGCGCTTTTATCCCTAACCCTAACCCTAACCCTTCCGAAAGTCGGAGAAGCTCAAGGATGGTACCGATCGATGCGCATTACCCCATTTAGTGGGGGTAGAGCCTACTTGCAAGTCTCTCCGACCTTCACAAAAAAAGTTATTCAAGAATATCTCCTCAGATTTGGGGGAATTTCGTCGGTCGACCCCTTCCGAAGGTCGTACAAGCTCGGGGATGGTACCAATCGATCCGCAGGACCCAAATTAGTCCAGACGCAACCACTTTCCAAGTCTCTCCGACCTTCACAAAAAAAGTTATTCAAGAATATCTCCTCAGATTTTGGGGAATTTCGTCGGTCGACCCCTTCCGAAGGTCGTACAAGCTCGGGGATGGTACCAATCGATCCGCAGGACCCAAATTAGTCCAGACGCAACCACTTTCCAAGTCTCTCCGACCTTCACAAAAAAAGTTATTCAAGATTATCTCATTCTCCTATGTGCTTTTAGCCCTAACCCTAACCCTAACCCAAATCAGTCAATTTTACCATTTGCTCGTTCGACCCCTTCCGAAAGTCGGAGAAGCTCAAGGATGGTACCGATCGATGCGCATTACCCCATTAAGTGGGTGTAGAGCCTACTTGCAAGTCTCTCCGACCTTCACCAAAAAAGTTATTCAATATCTCCTCAGATTTGGGGGAATTTCGTCGGTCGACCCCTTCCGAAGGTCGTACAAGCTCGGGGATGGTACCAATCGATCCGCAAAACCCAAATTAGTCCAGACGCAACCACTTTCCAAGTCTCTCCGACCTTCACAAAAAAAGTTATTCAAGAATATCTCCTCAGATTTTGGGGAATTTCGTCGGTCGACCCCTTCCGAAGGTCGTACAAGCTCGGGGATGGTACCAATCGATCCGCAGGACCCAAATTAGTCCAGACGCAACCACTTTCCAAGTCTCTCCGACCTTCACAAAAAAAGTTATTCAAGAATATCTCCTCAGATTTTGGGGAATTTCGTCGGTCGACCCCTTCCGAAGGTCGTACAAGCTCGGGGATGGTACCAATCGATCCGCAGGACCCAAATTAGTCCAGACGCAACCACTTTCCAAGTCTCTCCGACCTTCACCAAAAAAGTTATTCAAGAATATCTCCTCAGATTTGGGGGAATTTTGTCGGTCGACCCCTTCCGAAGGTCGTACAAGCTCGGGGATGGTACCAATCGATCCGCAGGACCCAAATTAGTCCAGACGCAACCACTTTCCAAGTCTCTCCGACCTTCACAAAAAAAGTTATTCAAGAATATCTCCTCAGATTTTGGGGAATTTCGTCGGTCGACCCCTTCCGAAGGTCGTACAAGCTCGGGGATGGTACCAATCGATCTGCAGGACCCAAATTAGTCCAGACGCAACCACTTTCCAAGTCTCTCCGACCTTCACAAAAAAAGTTATTCAAGAATATCTCTTTCTCCTATGTGCTTTCATCCCTAACCCTAACCCTAACCCTTCCGAAAGTCGGAGAAGCTCAAGGATGGTACCGATCGATGCGCGCTACCCCATTTAGTGGGGGTAGAGCCTACTTGCAAGTCTCTCCGACCTTCACAAAAAAAGTTATTCAAGAATATCTCCTCAGATTTGGGGGAATTTCGTCGGTCGACCTCTTCCGAAGGTCGTACAAGCTCGGGGATGGTACCAATCGATCCGCAGGACCCAAATTAGTCCAGACGCAACCACTTTCCAAGTCTGTCCGACCTTCACAAAAAAAGTTATTCAAGAATATCTCCTTCTACTATGTGCTTTTAGCCCTAACCCTAACCCTAACCCAAATCAGTCAATTTTACCATTTGCTCGTTCCACCCCTTCCGAAAGTCGGAGAAGCTCAATGATGGTACCGATCGATGCGCATTACCCCATTAAGTGGGGGTAGAGCCTACTTGCAAGTCTCTCCGACCTTCACCAAAAAAGTTATTCAAGAATATCTCCTCAGATTTGGGGGAATTTCGTCGGTCGACCCCTTCCGAAGGTCGTACAAGCTCGGGGATGGTACCAATCGATCTGCAGGACCCAAATTAGTCCAGACGCAACCACTTTCCAAGTCTCTCCGACCTTCACAAAAAAAGTTATTCAAGAATATCTCTTTCTCCTATGTGCTTTCATCCCTAACCCTAACCCTAACCCTTCCGAAAGTCGGAGAAGCTCAAGGATGGTACCGATCGATGTGCGCTACCCCATTTAGTGGGGGTAGAGCCTACTTGCAAGTCTCTCCGACCTTCACAAAAAAAGTTATTCAAGAATATCTCCTCAGATTTGGGGGAATTTCGTCGGTCGACCTCTTCCGAAGGTCGTACAAGCTCGGGGATGGTACCAATCGATCCGCAGGACCCAAATTAGTCCAGACGCAACCACTTTCCAAGTCTGTCCGACCTTCACAAAAAAAGTTATTCAAGAATATCTCCTTCTACTATGTGCTTTTAGCCCTAACCCTAACCCTAACCCAAATCAGTCAATTTTACCATTTGCTCGTTCCACCCCTTCCGAAAGTCGGAGAAGCTCAATGATGGTACCGATCGATGCGCATTACCCCATTAAGTGGGGGTAGAGCCTACTTGCAAGTCTCTCCGACCTTCACCAAAAAAGTTATTCAAGAATATCTCCTCAGATTTGGGGGAATTTCGTCGGTCGACCCCTTCCGAAGGTCGTACAAGCTCGGGGATGGTACCAATCGATCTGCAGGACCCAAATTAGTCCAGACGCAACCACTTTTCAAGTCTCTCCGACCTTCACCAAAAACGTTATTCAAGAATATCTCCTCAGATTTGGGGGAATTTCGTCGGTCGACCCCTTCCGAAGGTCGTACAAGCTCGGGGATGGTACCAATCGATCCGCAGGACCCAAATTAGTCCAGACGCAACCACTTTCCAAGTCTCTCCGACCTTCACAAAAAAAGTTATTCAAGAATATCTCCTTCTCCTATGTGCTTTTAGCCCTAACCCTAACCCTAACCCAAATCAGTCAATTTTACCATTTGCTCGTTCGACCCCTTCCGAAAGTCGGAGAAGCTCAAGGATGGTACCGATCGATGCGCATTACCCCATTAAGTGGGGGTAGAGCCTACTTGCAAGTCTCTCCGACCTTCACCAAAAAAGTTATTCAAGAATATCTCCTCAGATTTGGGGGAATTTCGTCGGTCGACCCCTTCCGAAGGTCGTACAAGCTCGGGGATGGTACCAATCGATCTGCAGGACCCAAATTAGTCCAGACGCAACCACTTTCCAAGTCTCTCCGACCTTCACCAAAAACGTTATTCAAGAATATCTCCTCAGATTTGGGGGAATTTCGTCGGTCGACCCCTTCCGAAGGTCGTACAAGCTCGGGGATGGTACCAATCGATCCGCAGGACCCAAATTAGTCCAGACGCAACCACTTTCCAAGTCTCTCCGACCTTCACAAAAAAAGTTATTCAAGAATATCTCCTTCTCCTATGTGCTTTTAGCCCTAACCCTAACCCTAACCCAAATCAGTCAATTTTACCATTTGCTCGTTCGACCCCTTCCGAAAGTCGGAGAAGCTCAAGGATGGTACCGATCGATGCGCATTACCCCATTAAGTGGGGGTAGAGCCTACTTGCAAGTCTCTCCGACCTTCACCAAAAAAGTTATTCAAGAATATCTCCTCAGATTTGGGGGAATTTCGTCGGTCGACCCCTTCCGAAGGTCGTACAAGCTCGGGGATGGTACCAATCGATCTGCAGGACCCAAATTAGTCCAGACGCAACCACTTTCCAAGTCTCTCCGACCTTCACCAAAAACGTTATTCAAGAATATCTCCTCAGATTTGGGGGAATTTCGTCGGTCGACCCCTTCCGAAGGTCGTACAAGCTCGGGGATGGTACCAATCGATCCGCAGGACCCAAATTAGTCCAGACGCAACCACTTTCCAAGTCTCTCCGACCTTCACAAAAAAAGTTATTCAAGAATATCTCCTTCTCCTATGTGCTTTTAGCCCTAACCCTAACCCTAACCCAAATCAGTCAATTTTACCATTTGCTCGTTCGACCCCTTCCGAAAGTCGGAGAAGCTCAAGGATGGTACCGATCGATGCGCATTACCCCATTAAGTGGGGGTAAAGCCTACTTGCAAGTCTCTCCGACCTTCACCAAAAAAGTTATTCAAGAATATCTCCTCAGATTTGGGGGAATTTCGTCGGTCGACCCCTTCCGAAGGTCGTACAAGCTCGGGGATGGTACCAATCGATCTGCAGGACCCAAATTAGTCCAGACGCAACCACTTTCCAAGTCTCTCCGACCTTCACCAAAAACGTTATTCAAGAATATCTCCTCAGATTTGGGGGAATTTCGTCGGTCGACCCCTTCCGAAGGTCGTACAAGCTCGGGGATGGTACCAATCGATCCGCAGGACCCAAATTAGTCCAGACGCAACCACTTTCCAAGTCTCTCCGACCTTCACAAAAAAAGTTATTCAAGAATATCTCCTTCTACTATGTGCTTTTAGCCCTAACCCTAACCCTAACCCAAATCAGTCAATTTTACCATTTGCTCGTTCGACCCCTTCCGAAAGTCGGAGAAGCTCAAGGATGGTACCGATCGATGCGCATTACCCCATTAAGTGGGGGTAGAACCTACTTGCAAGTCTCTCCGACCTTCACAAAAAAAGTTATTCAAGAATATCTCCTCAGATTTGGGGGAATTTCGTCGGCCGACCCCTTCCGAAGGTCGTACAAGCTCGGGGATGGTACCAATCGATCCGCAGGACCCAAATTAGTCCAGACGCAACCACTTTCCAAGTCTCTCCGACCTTCACAAAAAAAGTTATTCAAGAATATCTCCTTCTCCTATGCGCTTTTATCCCTAACCCTAACCCTAACCCTTCCGAAAGTCGGAGAAGCTCAAGGATGGTACCGATCGATGCGCATTACCCCATTTAGTGGGGGTAGAGCCTACTTGCAAGTCTCTCCGACCTTCACAAAAAAAGTTATTCAAGAATATCTCCTCAGATTTGGGGGAATTTCGTCGGTCGACCCCTTCCGAAGGTCGTACAAGCTCGGGGATGGTACCAATCGATCCGCAGGACCCAAATTAGTCCAGACGCAACCACTTTCCAAGTCTCTCCGACCTTCACAAAAAAAGTTATTCAAGATTATCTCCTTCTCCTATGTGCTTTTAGCCCTAACCCTAACCCTAACCCAAATCAGTCAATTTTACCATTTGCTCGTTCGACCCCTTCCGAAAGTCGGAGAAGCTCAAGGATGGTACCGATCGATGCGCATTACCCCATTAAGTGGGTGTAAAGCCTACTTGCAAGTCTCTCCGACCTTCACCAAAAAAGTTATTCAAGAATATCTCCTCAGATTTGGGGGAATTTCGTCGGTCGACCCCTTCCGAAGGTCGTACAAGCTCGGGGATGGTACCAATCGATCCGCAAAACCCAAATTAGTCCAGACGCAACCACTTTCCAAGTCTCTCCGACCTTCACAAAAAAAGTTATTCAAGAATATCTCCTCAGATTTTGGGGAATTTCGTCGGTCGACCCCTTCCGAAGGTCGTACAAGCTCGGGGATGGTACCAATCGATCCGCAGGACCCAAATTAGTCCAGACGCAACCACTTTCCAAGTCTCTCCGACCTTCACAAAAAAAGTTATTCAAGAATATCTCCTCAGATTTTGGGGAATTTCGTCGGTCGACCCCTTCCGAAGGTCGTACAAGCTCGGGGATGGTACCAATCGATCCGCAGGACCCAAATTAGTCCAGACGCAACCACTTTCCAAGTCTCTCCGACCTTCACCAAAAAAGTTATTCAAGAATATCTCCTCAGATTTGGGGGAATTTTGTCGTTCGACCCCTTCCGAAGGTCGTACAAGCTCGGGGATGGTACCAATCGATCCGCAGGACCCAAATTAGTCCAGACGCAACCACTTTCCAAGTCTCTCCGACCTTCACAAAAAAAGTTATTCAAGAATATCTCCTCAGATTTTGGGGAATTTCGTCGGTCGACCCCTTCCGAAGGTCGTACAAGCTCGGGGATGGTACCAATCGATCTGCAGGACCCAAATTAGTCCAGACGCAACCACTTTCCAAGTCTCTCCGACCTTCACAAAAAAAGTTATTCAAGAATATCTCCTTCTCCTATGTGCTTTTAGCCCTAACCCTAACCCTAACCCAAATCAGTCAATTTTACCATTTGCTCGTTCGACCCCTTCCGAAAGTCGGAGAAGCTCAAGGATGGTACCGATCGATGCGCATTACCCCATTAAGTGGGGGTAGAGCCTACTTGCAAGTCTCTCCGACCTTCACCAAAAAAGTTATTCAAGAATATCTCCTCAGATTTGGGGGAATTTCGTCGGTCGACCCCTTCCGAAGGTCGTACAAGCTCGGAGATGGTACCAATCGATCCGCAGGACCCAAATTAGTCCAGACGCAACCACTTTCCAAGTCTCTCCGACCTTCACCAAAAACGTTATTCAAGAATATCTCCTCAGATTTGGGGGAATTTCGTCGGTCGACCCCTTCCGAAGGTCGTACAAGCTCGGGGATGGTACCAATCGATCCGCAGGACCCAAATTAGTCCAGACGCAACCACTTTCCAAGTCTCTCCGACCTTCACAAAAAAAGTTATTCAAGAATATCTCCTCAGATTTGGGGGAATTTCGTCGGTCGACCCCTTCCGAAGGTCGTACAAGCTCGGGGATGGTACCAATCGATCCGCAGGACCCAAATTAGTCCAGACGCAACCACTTTCCAAGTCTCTCCGACCTTCACCAAAAACGTTATTCAAGAATATCTCCTCAGATTTGGGGGAATTTCGTCGGTAAACCCCTTCCGAAGGTCGTACAAGCTCGGGGATGGTACCAATCGATCCGCAGGACCCAAATTAGTCCAGACGCAACCACTTTCCAAGTCTCTCCGACCTTCACAAAAAAAGTTATTCAAGATTATCTCCTTCTCCTATGTGCTTTTAGCCCTAACCCTAACCCTAACCCAAATCAGTCAATTTTACCATTTGCTCGTTCGACCCCTTCCGAAAGTCGGAGAAGCTCAAGGATGGTACCGATCGATGCGCATTACCCCATTAAGTGGGGGTAGAGCCTACTTGCAAGTCTCTCCGACCTTCACCAAAAAAGTTATTCAAGAATATCTCCTCAGATTTGGGGGAATTTCGTCGGTCGACCCCTTCCGAAGGTCGTACAAGCTCGGGGATGGTACCAATCGATCCGCAGAACCCAAATTAGTCCAGACGCAACCACTTTCCAAGTCTCTCCGACCTTCACAAAAAAAGTTATTCAAGAATATCTCCTCAGATTTTGGGGAATTTCGTCGGTCGACCCCTTCCGAAGGTCGTACAAGCTCGGGGATGGTACCAATCGATCCGCAGGACCCAAATTAGTCCAGACGCAACCACTTTCCAAGTCTCTCCGACCTTCACAAAAAAAGTTATTCAAGAATATCTCCTCAGATTTGGGGGAATTTCGTCGGTCGACCCCTTCCAAAGGTCGTACAAGCTCGGGGATGGTACCAATCGATCCGCAGGACCCAAATTAGTCCAGACGCAACCACTTTCCAAGTCTCTCCGACCTTCACAAAAAAAGTTATTCAAGAATATCTCCTCAGATTTTGGGGAATTTCGTCGGTCGACCCCTTCCGAAGGTCGTACAAGCTCGGGGATGGTACCAATCGATCCGCAGGACCCAAATTAGTCCAGACGCAACCACTTTCCAAGTCTCTCCAACCTTCACAAAAAAAGTTATTCAAGAATATCTCCTTCTACTATGTGCTTTTAGCCCTAACCCTAACCCTAACCCAAATCAGTCAATTTTACCATTTGCTCGTTCGACCCCGTCCGAAAGTCGGAGAAGCTCAATGATGGTACCGATCGATGTGCATTACCCCATTAAGTGGGGGTAGAACCTACTTGCAAGTCTCTCCGACCTTCACCAAAAAAGTTATTCAAGAATATCTCCTCAGATTTGGGGGAATTTCGTCGGTCGACCCCTTCCGAAGGTCGTACAAGCTCGGGGATGGTACCAATCGATCCGCAGGACCCAAATTAGTCCAGACGCAACCACTTTCCAAGTCTCTCCCACCTTCACCAAAAAAGTTATTCAAGAATATCTCCTCAGATTTGGGGGAATTTCGTCGGTCGACCCCTTCCGAAGGTCGTACAAGCTCGGAGATGGTACCAATCGATCCGCAGGACCCAAATTAGTCCAGACGCAACCACTTTCCAAGTCTCTCCGACCTTCACCAAAAACGTTATTCAAGAATATCTCCTCAGATTTGGGGGAATTTCGTCGGTCGACCCCTTCCGAAGGTCGTATAAGCTCGGGGATGGTACCAATCGATCCGCAGGACCCAAATTAGTCCAGACGCAACCACTTTCCAAGTCTCTCCGACCTTCACAAAAAAAGTTATTCAAGAATATCTCCTCAGATTTGGGGGAATTTCGTCGGTCGACCCCTTCCGAAGGTCGTACAAGCTCGGGGATGGTACCAATCGATCCGCAGGACCCAAATTAGTCCAGACGCAACCACTTTCCAAGTCTCTCCGACCTTCACCAAAAACGTTATTCAAGAATATCTCCTCAGATTTGGGGGAATTTCGTCGGTCGACCCCTTCCGAAGGTCGTACAAGCTCGGGGATGGTACCAATCGATCCGCAGGACCCAATTTAGTCCAGACGCAACCACTTCCCAAGTCTCTCCGACCTTCACAAAAAAAGTTATTCAAGAATATCTCCTCAGATTTTGGGGAATTTCGTCGGTCGACCCCTTCCGAAGGTCGTACAAGCTCGGGGATGGTACCAATCGATCCGCAGGACCCAAATTAGTCCAGACGCAACCACTTTCCAAGTCTCTCCGACCTTCACAAAAAAAGTTATTCAAGATTATCTCCTTCTCCTATGTGCTTTTAGCCCTAACCCTAACCCTAACCCAAATCAGTCAATTTTACCATTTGCTCGTTCGACCCCTTCCGAAAGTCGGAGAAGCTCAAGGATGGTACCGATCGATGCGCATTACCCCATTAAGTGGGGGTAGAGCCTACTTGCAAGTCTCTCCGACCTTCACCAAAAAAGTTATTCAAGAATATCTCCTCAGATTTGGGGGAATTTCGTCGGTCGACCCCTTCCGAAGGTCGTACAAGCTCGGGGATGGTACCAATCGATCCGCAGAACCCAAATTAGTCCAGACGCAACCACTTTCCAAGTCTCTCCGACCTTCACAAAAAAAGTTATTCAAGAATATCTCCTCAGATTTTGGGGAATTTCGTCGGTCGACCCCTTCCGAAGGTCGTACAAGCTCGGGGATGGTACCAATCGATCCGCAGGACCCAAATTAGTCCAGACGCAACCACTTTCCAAGTCTCTCCGACCTTCACAAAAAAAGTTATTCAAGAATATCTCCTCAGATTTTGGGGAATTTCGTCGGTCGACCCCTTCCGAAGGTCGTACAAGCTCGGGGATGGTACCAATCGATCCGCAGGACCCAAATTAGTCCAGACGCAACCACTTTCCAAGTCTCTCCGACCTTCACAAAAAAAGTTATTCAAGAATATCTCCTCAGATTTTTGGGAATTTCGTCGGTCGACCCCTTCCGAAGGTCGTACAAGCTCGGGGATGGTACCAATCGATCCGCAGGACCCAAATTAGTCCAGACGCAACCACTTTCCAAGTCTCTCCGACCTTCACAAAAAAAGTTATTCAAGAATATCTCCTCAGATTTTGGGGAATTTCGTCGGTCGACCCCTTCCGAAGGTCGTACAAGCTCGGGGATGGTACCAATCGATCCGCAGGACCCAAATTAGTCCAGACGCAACCACTTTCCAAGTCTCTCCGACCTTCACAAAAAAAGTTATTCAAGAATATCTCCTCAGATTTTGGGGAATTTCGTCGGTCGACCCCTTCCGAAGGTCGTACAAGCTCGGGGATGGTACCAATCGATCCGCAGGACCCAAATTAGTCCAGACGCAACCACTTTCCAAGTCTCTCCGACCTTCACAAAAAAAGTTATTCAAGAATATCTCCTCAGATTTTGGGGAATTTCGTCGGTCGACCCCTTCCGAAGGTCGTACAAGCTCGGGGATGGTACCAATCGATCCGCAGGACCCAAATTAGTCCAGACGCAACCACTTTCCAAGTCTCTCCGACCTTCACAAAAAAAGTTATTCAAGAATATCTCCTCAGATTTTGGGGAATTTCGTCGGTCGACCCCTTCCGAAGGTCGTACAAGCTCGGGGATGGTACCAATCGATCTGCAGGACCCAAATTAGTCCAGACGCAACCACTTTCCAAGTCTCTCCGACCTTCACAAAAAAAGTTATTCAAGAATATCTCCTCAGATTTTGGGGAATTTCGTCGGTCGACCTCTTCCGAAGGTCGTACAAGCTCGGGGATGGTACCAATCGATCCGCAGGACCCAAATTAGTCCAGACGCAACCACTTTCCAAGTCTCTCCGACCTTCACAAAAAAAGTTATTCAAGAATATCTCCTCAGATTTTGGGGAATTTCGTCGGTCGACCCCTTCCGAAGGTCGTACAAGCTCGGGGATGGTACCAATCGATCCGCAGGACCCAAATTAGTCCAGACGCAACCACTTTCCAAGTCTCTCCGACCTTCACAAAAAAGTTATTCAAGAATATCTCCTTCTCCTATGTGCTTTTAGCCCTAACCCTAACCCTAACCCAAATCAGTCAATTTTACCATTTCCTCGTTCGACCCCTTCCGAAAGTCGGAGAAGCTCAAGGATGGTACCGATCGATGCGCATTACCCCATTAAGTGGGGGTAGAGCCTACTTGCAAGTCTCTCCGACCTTCACCAAAAAAGTTATTCAAGAATATCTCCTCAGATTTGGGGGAATTTCGTCGGTCGACCCCTTCCGAAGGTCGTACAAGCTCGGGGATGGTACCAATCGATCCGCAGGACCCAAATTAGTCCAGACGCAACCACTTTCCAAGTCTTTCCGACCTTCACCAAAAAAGTTATTCAAGAATATCTCCTTCTCCTATGTGCTTTTAGCCCTAACCCTAACCCTAGTTGCCCGGGGGGGGCCAAGGAGGCAGTGCTTTGGATACATCATACCAGGCTCCACTTCCTTCAACATGACAGGTAAGAGTGCAGAGAGATGCCTAACCCTGACCTGAATCCATACACTAACCCTAACCAACCCTTCCCCAAGCCTAAACCTAACCAGTATATCTCCGTCCGTCAGCACATGTGTTGACATTCCCCAAATCAGTCAATTTTACCATTTGCTTGTTCGACCCCTTCCGAAGGTCGTACAAGCTCGGATATGGCACCAATCCATCCGTAGGACCCAAATTAGTCCAGACACAACCACTTTCCAAGTCTCTCCGACCTTCACCAAAAAAGTGATTCAAGAATATTTCCTTCTCCTATGTGCTTTCATCCCTTATCCTAACCCTAACCCATGAAGACTTCTTTCTTCTTCTTCTTTTTGTTGTTTAATGGCGGCTGGAGCCTAACATTAAAGGTGCATTACCGCCACCTCTTTATATACAGTCACTGATCATCTGTATATACAGTCACTGATCATCTTTATATACAGTCACTGATCATCTTTATATACAGTGACTGATCATCTTTATTAGGGATGAGCGAGTACAGCATTATCTGTATTTGTATCTGTATCTGTTAACCATATGAATTATCCGTATCCGTATCCGTACTCGGAGTGGGCGGGGCCTTACCCGGAAGTGGGTGTGATTTAACCCGGAAGTGGGCCGGTTCAACATAACTTTCTTTTTAACTTTGAAATTTTTTTATGATTTTTTTATTTTTATTTTTTTTAAATTTATTTCCACACCAGGTGTGTGTGTGTGTGTGTGTGTGTGTGTGTGTGTGTGTGTGTGTGTGTGTGTGTGTGTGTGTGTGTGTGTGTGTGTGCGTGAGATGCGAGGGACGTTCGCTGTCTCCCGGAGAGATGAGCACTCTGTGTTTTTGGTGCGGAAAGACGTGAATTGTATTCGCTCGCAAGTCATACAGACTGGTTTTGTTATTTTCACTTTACATTAACACTTAAAGTTTAGTGCAGTGTAATTGTTTGCCGTGATAATTAAATGCCAGTGTTGTAATAAATGACAATTTCAAACCATACAAACTGTCATGTTGTACTGTATTTAATAGAGGTTTACTTTACTGTAAAGTAGGTGTGAAAATAACGGGGCCAGTCAATGTGACTTGTGGACGGATGTGGTTCGCGTCTTTCTGTGCTGGAAACACGGAGTGTTCATTTCTCCGGGAGACAGTGAACGTCCCTCGCATCTCCAGCGCTCCTCTACTGAGCCAATGCAGGTCTCTTGAAAATTTTTCCAAAGACTCGTACCCGAAGAACCAGTCGGGAAATGAACAAATCATCTCTGCTTCCTTGACTGAGCCTATGGAACAGTCCCAATGCGCAGTGAACCTGAGTGACTGAGAGACAGAGAGCTGTTCTGTGAGTGAGTGAGCAGAGCCGTGTGTGAATGGGAGGAGCGCTGTGACGCTGTGTGAGGATTTTCATTCAGTCCGAGCACAGATAATGACTCCGATTACTCGTATTATAATCGTACGCGGCAAAAGTGCTTTGTCCGTACCGGATACTCGTTTCAGCCGAGTATCCGGCTCATCTCTAATCTTTATATACAGTTACTGATCATGTTTATATACAGTTACTGATCATCTTTATATACAATCACTGATCATCTTTATATACAGTTACTGATCATCTTTATATACAGTTACTGATCATTTTTATATACAGTGACTGATCATCTTTATATAGAGTTACTGATCATCTTAATATACAGTTACTGATCATATTTATATACAGTCACTGATCATTATTATATCCAGTGACTGATCATCTTTATATACAGTCACTGATGGTCTTTACATATATTCTGTATACGATGAAAAATTCAAGAATTTAACCATTTCTTCCAAAAAAAGGCATATCTCCCTGTTTCCAGCGCTTTTCTGACACTTGGGCTGATATGTGATGAAAAAGTCAGAAATGTTAACCATTGCTTCCAAAAAATGCTTATCTCCCCGTTTCCAGCTGTTTAGTGACATTTGGGATGATGTGTGATGAAAAATTCAAGAATTTAACCATTTCTTCCAAAAAAAGGCATATTTCCCTGTTTCCAGCGCTTTTCTGACACTGGAGCTGATATGTGATGAAAAAGTCAAAATGTTAACCATTGCTTCCAAAAAAGGCTTATCTCCCCGTTTCCAGCTGTTTAGTGACATTTGGGATGATGTGTGATGAAAAATTCAAGAATTTAACCATTTCTTCCAAAAAAAAAGGCTTATCTCCCTGTTTCCAGCGTTTTTCTGACACTTGAGCTGATATGTGATGAAAAAGTCAGAAATGTTAACCATTGTTTCCAAAAAAGGCTTATCTCCCCGTTTCCAGCTGTTTAGTGACATTTGGGATGATGTGTGATGAAAAATTCAAGATTTTAAGCATTTCTTCAAAAAAAAGGCTTATCTCCGTGTTTCCAGCGCTTTTCTGACACTTGAGCTGATATGTGATGAAAAAGTCAAGATGTTAACCATTGCTTCCAAAAAAGGCTTATCTCCCCGTTTCCAGCTGTTTAGTGACATTTGGGATGATGTGTGATGAAAAATTCAAGAATTTAACCATTTCTTCCAAAAAAAGGCATATCTCCCTGTTTCCAGCGCTTTTCTGACACTGGAGCTGATATGTGATGAAAAAGTCAAAATGTTAACCATTGCTTCCAAAAAAGCCTTATCTCCCCGTTTCCAGCTGTTTAGTGACATTTGTACGGAAGAGGATTAGGGCCACTGTGGAAAAAATAAGTGAGTTCTGAGTTTAAACTCAGAATTCTGACTTTTTTCTCAGAATTCTGACTTTTTTTTCAGAATTCTAACTTTAAACTCAGGATTCTGACTTTTTTCTCAGAATTCCGACTTTAAAGTCAGAAGTATTGGTGCCTGTGGCGAACCAACTTCAGGGCTCAGAGCAACACAACATAGGCTACTTTCCCACTTTCCCTCGGACCGAAAATGTCGGACCTCAGTGAGTTTTTGCGTGCTCGAAGGGTCCCCGAGGAAGCCATTTCATTCATGGAAGAGCAGAAGGTGAGTGAAGAAGATTTGTGTTGGTTTGGTGCTTGGTGTTTGCAAAAACGAAGAAATGGCTGCAGATATGATGTATGTTACAAGCTCGTTAACTCGTTGCATGTTTGTTAGCTTTAATGATTGTGCTACTGCTACCGGACAATATCCACGAGTGATCTGCCGCTGTGAGGAACACTGCTCGCTGTCTACACCGGTCTACACCGGGCACTGGTAGGGATGTAACGATCATGAATGCATCGGTTAAATAACAAAATAATCACGTCGCAAGGCTTAAGGAGTAGGCTACGTGGGGCGGTCGGCGGTGTTTAGGCTGCGGGGCTAACGTTTACGTTATCTTCGTCTGCTTTATAGGCAGCCCTCTCTCTCCCTCAGTTCACTCTCTGTGTGGCTATTGGTGTGTGTTCACGTGTGTTTGTTTATGTGCAGTGATGCCGGTAACGCGCTACTTAGTAACGCGTTACTCTAATCTGACCCATTTTTTCAGTAACGAGTAATCTAACGCGTTATTATTTCCAAACCAGTAATCAGATTAAAGTTACTCCTCCAAGTCACTTCTCGCTCTTACTCCATCACACATCAACAACCCTTCACTTCCTCATTACCCCCCGATCCCCAACACAACCAGCCAATTAGGGCCTGACATTCCCAACAAACCCATCCTATTGGTCCAAACAGTCACATGTCCCACCTGACAACCTTCACTGACCCTCAGGATATCGGAACGCTCCTTCAACACAGTGTTTTACTGAACATACGTCAAATCATACACATAAACATAAACCCAGTCCGTCACAATATATTTGATTTTCTTCTTGCGTCTCTGGGAGTGAAGTCATGTAGCCTATGCGACAATTAAGTTGAATCGCCCTCGTTTCGTGCCATAATAAACAAGATCCCTACTACTGTCAATGCCGGGCTGCCTCACAGAACAGCTTTTTGTAAAACCACTCCTTGCTTCTCTAATGCTGTAAACAACAGGTACAATGTTCATAAAACATGTTGAAAAGTTACATTTATAAACAATGTAGATCATAAGTAGTAAGTTTTTCCATTAGTGTTAACAGTTAAATATGATGTTTATATTAAAAGGACTCTTACCTTTGTTGCATTTTTACACTTTTTGTGGATAAGGTTAAATTGGTATTAATAAGGTAATGACACTCTAAAATGCAAGACAGACCCACCAGGAGTTAAAGCAAACAATTATTTCACTCTCGTAATATTTAGTGAAAACTTCAACCAATAAAATTCTTCGGACCGAAGGACCTTATTGGCCGACAGACCTGTCTGTTTGCTGCATGGAAACAGACAGGAAGCCCGTCTGCTTCTTGTCGCGCATTCGGGCCCGCGTCATCAAGGCGCGTCCTCAACTATAGGGTTTGTTTTGATTCCACGGCAGACAGTAGCGAGTAGCGACCGTAGCGACCGTAGCGACTGACGATGGCAGACCAAAGTGGTCCACGGCGTACTGAAACAGCCGCTCCCAGGGGGAAAAACAAAAGAAAAAACACCGCGGATGGGAACGAGGGGGTGGGGCATTGGAGGAAGGCGGGATGATTCGAATGTGCTGTAATTCTCAAATGCAACAAAGGTAAGAGTCCCTTTAAGTGAATTCAAGAAAGACTGTCATTCTTTTATTTTTTATAAAAACAAGTGTTTATGTTAAGTGAAGTCAAGAAAGACTGTCTTTATTTTATTTTTATAAAAACATGTATTTTTTCAGTAGCACTAGTTTCACTTAAGTCAACGCAAAGGCTTTTTCTACATGCATGGAAAGGGTCCAGAATACAGTAAACTAGATGATTGCAGGCAACATCTCTGGAATCTGTCTCACAGTGAGAGTGCATGTAGAATCACTTGAACATGTTTGCATGTGCACATTGAAAAAAAAATCATTGTCTCTTATTTTATGTCCTCCTCTGTGCAGATCGACCATGATGTCATTGTACTCATGGATGATGCAACTCTGGAAAATTACATTCCTTCCTACGGGGACCGAATTGCTGTCTTCAATTTCTGCAGACGTAAAAAGTCCCTCCCCAAACGAAAGCAAGGGCTTTTGGAGAGACTTTGTGAGAAAATGAGTCAGAAAGGAAAGCACTAAGGAGAAGACATTACATGAAGACACAAGAACAACAGACACAAAGAAGCTAAAAACTACACAAAATGTAGAGATAGGATGGATTCATGATGATGGTAAAGGAGCCAAACAGGTGAGGACAAAACAGGGCGGTGGCACTAGAAAGATACAGTTGCCAACTATCTTGTGACACCAACTTGTTGCAGACATATAGGCTGGGATTTTACCATGTTATTGCTATAAGAAAGAAAAATGTTTATTTTCATGACATTTTATTGTGAATAAAATGTTACTTCTTCTACCACAGTTGTTGTTTTTTTCCAGATAACAGGGCTGTGACATTATGTGGCACCCTGGATAATGCATTGGTATTATTTATGTTATTAACTGGGCCACACCCTTAATTTTTCCAACTTTTGAATAGAGGAGGCCAGGTAACACGTGGGGAATTAGCGGTGCTGAAAGTAGTGAGAGGATAAGCACGTGCGTCAGGACGCACATTACGCACAGGTCATGAATCTACTCAAATCAATGACACACAATACAAATTGCCTGGGACTTTTTGTTGCTAGGTTTGACACCCTTATTTCAATGCAAAATGATCCACACAACACATGATTGAAAAGGAAAAGTAGTTTATTAAAAAAACATAAAGAGAAACAAAAAGCGGTGGCACCGCTGTCTTTACTGGGCGTCTGCATCTGCATCACCTGCAATGAAGGGAGATTGATTAGTGAAATTGAACGGGATACATTGTGCAATGTGGAGAAAAAAATAGAAATTCCCCTTACCTGCATCCTGGGGGAGAATTATTGGGACCGAGATGGAGGGAGGTTGAACTGCGCCTCGGCAAGTGCCAGCTGTCTCCAGTGCAGCTCCAACTTCTGGCGTTTGATATGCACCATCTCCTCCTGGAGGGCAGTCTGTCTCTCCAGTTGGCCCTCTATCCCCACAAGTTCAATAGTGGGTGTCAGGCAAAGTGAATATCTTACCTAAAATTTCTAAAATGTTTTTACATCAATAACATGCACCAAAAACGGACAATCAATGGATAAACAGTCGCTCATCAAGTTCATTTTCCCTTTGCTTTCCCTGACGAATCAAAGGTTTGTGGCCCTTTATTGGTACATTTTTGACAAGAAAACTTATAGGTTGTGTTTACACATATCAAGTTTATTAAAATCGTATATCCTGTATAAAACAAAAGAAAATAATAATCTAGATAAGACAAGTACTTTCACATTATGTGACTGGGAAAAACTCGTCTCTTAACATGATGTACAGATCAGACGCAGCAAGTGGATCTGCAGGAGCATCCCACCCATTCTCCTCCATCAGGAGACAACACAGTTCAAAAAGGGTTTCATCACAAGGAAACTCGCCTTTGGGAATGCACTCTTCCATACACACAGTGACCTCCTCCAGGTTTGAGTCTATCCTCAGCACTGTGCAGCTCTGGGAATGAATACATCACAACTGGCCGACCCGATGCCATGTCACCACTTGATCTTGGTCTGATTTTGTGTGAATTCCAGGTGGTGACAACTTTGTCAAGTTCATCCTGCATAGAAAGAAGCACAGTACATACAGAAATGTGAAATAGGTTTTGCAACACTTAACTGTTGCCTGTCTATACTGAGGCCTAGGTTGATGTGTTGTATTGTATATGGAGGGGTAGAAAATGCCAAAATCAAAAATAAATTATTTAACGAATAATTACAAACAACTACTACAATTCCAATACAACCTACAGCAACTTAATTTCAGATGTTGAGGAAAGATTTTTACCTGAACAAGATTCATGAAACAGAACTGGATTAGACTTTTGTCCTGTGAAATGACCATCATCCTGGAAAGTTTGAAATAAGTTCATCCAGAACTGCACACTCTGTTTGCGAAGGGTACCCCACCATCCTTCAATGCGCTGGTTTGCTTCATAAAGGAAACTCTTCTCTACTGCAAAACTGTCTGAATGGTGTCTCCGCAAAAACATCTGCATTTCTTCAACACAAACATTTTCTGTTCCCCTGTCTGCACAAATCAAGCACCAAACCCACACATATCTTCTTCACTCACCTTCTGCTCTTCCATGAATGAAATGGCTCACTGAGGTCCGACATTTTCAGTCCGAGGGAAAGTAGCCTATGTTGTGTTGCTCTGAGCCCTGAAGTTGGTTTGCCCCAGGCACCTATACTTCTGACTTTAAAGTCAGAATTCTGAGTTTAAAGTCAGAATTCTGAGAAAAAAGTCAGAATTCTGAGTTTAAAGTCAGAATTCTGAGAAAAAAGTCAGAATTCTGAGTTTAAAGTCAGAATTCTGACTTTAAACTCACTTATTTTTTCCACAGTGGCCCTAATCCTCTTCCGTACTGCACCTCATCTATTTCTTTTTTGCTACAAACATGGATTTTGATCTATTTCCAACTCTGTTCTTTTGCACTGTTTATGATAGTATGATTTATTGCTGTTGATATTATGTGATGTAAGGTGACATTGAGTGTCACAAAATGTGAAAATAAATAAAATGTATTAATATTATTATTAATATCCCTGTCACAATAGAGCACCAGCATCTAGGGTCTTTTAGAGATGAAAAAGAGAGAATGCAGTTATTTTCCCTAGATTCAGAGATTTCCAACCTCCTCTATGTGCTATATTAAACTGTGAGAGACAGAGTCTGGCATTAATAAACAATTCATTAGTTTATTTCCAGCTTTCATTTGATCGTCATCTGGATACTTACATTTGTTTCCCGTTCTCTCTTATGTGAGATGTTTCTGCATTTCGTCATGCAAAGTTATAACAAGGATTGATACCAGGCGAGGAATAGATGTGAGAGGGGAGAGCTTGACAATGGTGTTAACATGTATTTCCCCTCTATAATGTTCATTGTGGTAAAAGGAAGTGTTCCCTTTGACCCCTTACCTTTGACCACGGGTCGCGCAGGGGTTTGTGGGAGTTCCGGAGCGGGTCTTGTTATTGACTGAGTCCGTGTATTGAGTGTGAGCAATAAACGTCTAAGTAATATACGTCGTGTTTATTACGAGTAACATTGGTAGCAGAAGATGGCTGCTAATTACAAAGTTCCGCCGAAGTTTGACGAAGCTAGGCCATACGAGTGTTGGAAGAATGAAGTCAATATCTGGAGACGTGTTACAGAGCTCGACAAAAAGAAACAAGCCCTCGCTGTCGCTTTGGGGCTTGACGGGAGAGCAAGGGAAACAGCCATGGAAATACCAGCGGATGATTTGGACAGTGATGACGGTATGGCGACATTGTTCGTGAAACTGGACGAGGTGTTTTTAAAAGAGGAAAAAGACCGTGCGTATGAAGCCTATTCGTACTTTGATGGGATGAAACTATATTTCTGTTATTAAAGAGAAATATGATCAGTTGTATTCATCGCAAGAGCAACGCAATATTGGACATCTCTTTTTTTAAATTTTATTTAAATTGAATAAATCAGCAACTGTAGTGATTACAAATATAATTTTTTAATTGGATTTATTTTGGGGGGGGGGGGGGGTTGAGAAAGTATTTTTACCCATCACAAATGTTTCCACCTCAACTCAAACCAGCAAATTCCAAACCCTCAATAAATTGAGTTCCCCATACAATAATTCTGCATTTAATCCATTTTTATTCTTAAACATTTGTCTGTTAATGAAAAATGATACATGATATGAAAGAAAATAATAAACCACTCAAAATAATGAATTAAAAATCAATTACTCTTAGTTATGTAAATAAATATACAGAAGTGAACACAATCAGCACTTTTTCCTGCTGTCCAGCTGCAAATTCAATAACTGAGAGTGTGAGTGTGTGTGTGTGGGGGGGGTGGGGGTGTGTGTCTGGGAGGGTGGGTCGTTCTCGTGAGCTTTAAGAATATCTTGTTTACAATCACATCATGATGTGCTGCAGTTTGTTCTGTACAACTGTTCTAGTACAGTGTGTGACAACAGACATTACTCAGAAAACATAATTCACACTCTGCCTCAAATAGATCGAGACAGAGGCTGGTGGAGCAGAGGGGGAAGAACTTTTGTGTCACACCTGTTTCCTAAAATCCACAAGAACAAGAGCAGCAAAAGAGGAATATGTCTTTCTAAACAAGAACAAAGGAACAGGCAGCCCAAAGAGTTCATAATTAAATAAATATGATCAAATATATAAGATATAATGATCAAGTGAACTTATGCAGAAATATGTAACCATGAAATTGTAGATAACCCAATACACTAAAATAGGGATTTTATCATAATTATGAAAATTTGTTTCAATCTTTACAAATGCGCTTTTTTGTTTCTACATTAGTCAATACCAGGGAGCAGACGGTGGAATCAAGTCTGCAACCACTGAAGTGCTTTTTAGCTGAATGCATCAACACCCCTTGTAACAATGCAAACATGATGATGTTAAGCAGGTTGTTTTCATCAAGTCATTAGATTTACAGGTTAGAAACCAAATTATGGTGCGAGTCAATTAAAACATTTCATCCTGAGGGTTGCAAGAATGTCTGCAACAATATTCATGTCAATTATGGAATAATTGTTCATATAATTTAGTCTGGTGGACAGGTCGAACCACTGAGTGACAGACATAGGAGAATGCTCCTGCTGTAACCCTGTCTTCATTCAATAATTTCACTATTTCAAGGTTTCTATCTGCATTTGTTCATTTGACCATTTATTTCCTAATGCATTATTGTCATACATACTTTAAGACATATATACAATTCAAAGGATAGTTTACACCTAGTGAATATTGTATTCTCCAGTACAAACCATGATGGATAGGAAGCTAATGATTTAGCCAATGAATAGAAGCATACATTTACTTCTGCAGCTGTTACTCATGTGAATATGAGATATTTGCACTGCAGCATTGTTCCCATTTTGTCCCATCGCTACAATACGTGTCTGTCTGTCTGTCTCCGTTATCTTTAACTGTCCATATTTCATTGCAATGTGTAGACAATGGATTAAAGCTATGTAGCTGATAAGATTCATTTACCATGTCTGTTATCTTGAATTCAGTTACAACTTTTACACATATTTAGCCTCAGCTGATTCGAAGAGCTGCACGTGTTGTCTTGCTTTACCTAAAGATTAATGCAAAATTCTTTGTTATTTATTGTAAATAATATACCAAGATTTAGTTTGATTAATCTCAATCTATAACCCACTGATTTAAGAACAAAAGACATCGCTGAGAAAATGTTGGCATCACATGAACCTTACAACCTTCCTATGACCAACTTCTGAGTAAGTGTTTGACTATGTCGGGCAATGACAATCAAACAATTCATAACATCAAGCACTTTATTTTTAATGTAACTATTTTACCTAAGTTATGTGTAAAAATAGGTTTGTTCTGTAACCCAAAATATTTTTTATATACAATATAATTCATTATTTTCGGAGAGCACCACTTTACCATTGACTGTACATTGTTCGGTTTTTATGGATGCTCTGTTTGTTTATATGTGAACCCTCCTTATTGATCCTAATGAATACATACAGCTTGTCCCTTTTGTTAAGTCCTTAACATAGTGTGATCAGTCCGTTTTTTACAATACGAGGACAGCAAGTGGGAAAACCTTTGGCAGCAGACATGAAGAAACATCAACAGAGAAAGATATTTTCCATATTTTCCCCTGACAGTCAATAATATGTTATCATATGTGCAATGTGGCATATGAAGGCTAAAGGTCTTTGTCACATTTCTAACTTTATGAAAAATAATCCAATCAAAATATCTTTCATCATTTTTCTTATTGAAATGTCAGCCTGATGAACTAATTAAAAGCTGAGGAACTAATTCAATGAAAAACATAAATTACAGCTTACTTTTAGCTGTAACATAGAGCATATAGAGTATATAAAAAATTAAAACTTAGCAATCAATCCATCATTTACGTGACTTTAACTGCCCATGATGCATTTAGGGAAAGTGGTGAAGAAAATAGTCCCTGCGATCTCATTTGAAAATAATACTTTTACATAAGTCCTTGTTTTTTTTAATGAAGCTTTTCACAATTAAGTAGCCATCTGATAACAGTGATCCAACTGAGGCTCTAAAGTCTATAAATTAAAGCATAAATATTCCACGTTAATCCAGCAAAGTCTGTGTGAAGTGATCTACCTTTAAACAGTCAATATGACAAATAAGAAAAGCTGGACAGTAAGACCCAAGATGAGCTGTGTCTGTTTTCTAATTTGAATATGAGAGGAAAAAAAACTTTTGGCTTTTCAGACACCTCTTAGTTAAACCACTTCAAAAAAAGCATGATACCGGAAATAAAACCAAAACCTTCAGCTCTGTGCCTAAACGCTTGCGGTATTTGAGAGAAAACACTGATCTGACCAAGGTCTTGCAGCACAGGCTGACTCTGAACCTTTCCTCCTCATCTCCGATGTCCCTTCTGCTTCTTGTTCCTCGCAGGGGTCCTGATTGGCTGACTGGCACCTCCATTTTCCAGTGACATGGAAACCGGCGCTGATGGCGGAGAAGTGGGAGAGAAGGGGTCCGGCTCTCCATGAGTGCTCGACTTGAAAGGGCCGGCAGAGGAAAACTTCAAGGGACTAAAAGAAAAAATGTACAAGTTATTCAAAAAATACGAGATTGTTGAATAGAAATAAATGCATCTCCTAGGTTATATAAGACATTTTTAGAGACATTAGTTCAGATCAAGTCAACTTAGCTATCAATACATTAGCTTCTGGTGTATTGATGATGAATCATGCTAATGCTTTGTATATGAGAGCAAAGCAAGTAACAAAGTTCAAGGTTATAAATAACTTGAATTACTGCACTGTGGTTGTATGGCTCCGCCAACAAGTGCAGTTTCTGTGTATCTAATCAGTTCATCTTTGAGTCCAAGTGAATGTTTGTACCAAATTTGAAGACATTCCCTCAAGCTAATCTTAAGATATCACATTCTTGAAAAACATACATACTTTGCAAGGCCACCATAAACTTGACCTTTGGTTATCAAAATCAAGTGATATAATCGTATGTACGTAAAGACGGACGGACAACTCCAAATTGCCGGCGTGGAGGCAACAAAATGTTGTGATGACTTCATAGATGGGAATTCATGTTTTGTGTGTTACCTGATGGGTGTGCGTGGGCTGCTGTTGTGTCGGCGGACAGCTCGTGTTCGGGGTTCAAATGAGAAGCCTTCTTTTAGACTCTCTAGGACCGATGGAGCCACGTAGGTGAAACCCTGATGGGGCACAGACAGTCACATTTAATTCCTTGTAAACGTATAAGAGCCGCTTGTTCTTGTCAGTGGTTTCTAGAGCCTAGATATAAACTTAAAAAACAGTGTGATAATGAAGACTGTCTCACAGCGAAGGCAAGCTCTGCACTGTGGCCGAGTGAGGTGTCGTCAGGACTGTCCACTGGTGTCTGTCTGGTGAACCTGACGTCAAACTGGCTCACATCCTCATCCGAGTGCTACAGAGACCCAGACAGGGGCAGTTGAAAGTTAGACACAGAAGAAAAGATTTATTAAGGTGATTGAAGATAGGGATGTGTGTGTGTGTGTGTGTGTGTGTGTGTGTGTGTGTGTGTGTGTGTGTGTGTGTGTGTGTGTGTGTGTGTGTGTGTGTGTGTGTGTGTGTGTGTGTGTGTGTGTGTGTGTGTGTGTGTGTGTGTGTGTGTGTGTGTGTGTGTGTGTGTGTGTGTGTGTGTGTGTGACACAAAGACAATGAGAGGTCAGGGAACATAGAAGGGATGTACTCCAGGTTGTAGATAAGGAAGATATGAAAAAAAGCAGAGTTTGATGAACAACAGGCTTATTAGTACCTCAACATGTTGTTTGGTAGCATAAAGGGGACAAAATGACATCTAGTGACTTACCAGCTGGGGCTTGTAAGGCGGCTCCACTCTCTTGTTAAGAAGATCATCCCAGTTAATGTGCCTGAAGAAAGGATGTTTCTGCAAAGGAACAAAGCCTTTGTGTTTGGTTGGTTGTTATAATATGTTATAATGTTTGAAAAACATCTGCACATTTATTAAATATATGGATTCTGCATTTATACTGTGCTCAGATCAGTGTGTGCAATCATTGTTTCACTTTTCAGAGGCTAGATACACAAACAATCTCTTACTGTATGTCATGCATTGTATATATTCTGTTGAGAAGATTTTTAGAAAAGGATATGTTAAGAATGTTTTATTTTTTTTAGATATTTGTTTTAGCCAAAGTTTTTACACAGTATTTAATTGCAGAAACAGATTTTCTGATTATTATTCCAGTTACAGATTCAAAGGGGAAAATAACAGTAGATCTGAAAGTGGTTTGTCCATTTAACAATCTTATGATGTTGTTATGTAGTATCAGAGCAGTCAGGGTTCAGTGTCAGTCAGGTAATAGACATCTATGGAGAATAGTCTAACGGGAACTTGCTCATGGCTTCAAGATGAAGGACCAAAATGTTTTCAGGGTCAAATGAGAAGAAAGTTCAATGATCAAATGAGGAAACTGGGCTGTAACGCATGTCTGCCATTTCAAATTCTTGAAATTTGCTATTTCAAATTCTTGAAATGGCAATAGATACCCTGTGTGTCTTTATTCACATAATAACAGGACAGTGCATCAGTGTCAGGTGTGTTACTGCTGCATCCGCCTGGTATCTGTTTGATTTGCCTGCATACCTCCAGTCGGTTAAAGTTTATATTTTGCCTGTGATGGAGTGAAGTACTCGACCCAGGGAGATTGTTTAGAATTATCACAATTTCAGTATGTCCTGGGTCGTGACACAGGGCTTTTTATGTATTTCTAGTTTCATAGAAAGAATCATAGTGAAAACATGCTAAAACCAGGCAGAAAGCAATTGCACTACTCACCTGGATATCAGCACAGTCTGAATTACTGGAACAAAGTCTCTGGGCTGGATTCTTCTTCAACAGCTGAAAAGAAAGACATGTCAAATTGATATTATTTGACCTGATCAGTTCATTTATACAGTTAATGCAAACATCAATCAATCAATCAAGTTTTATTTGTATAGCCCACATTCACAAATAACAATTCGTCTCATGGGGCTTTAACATTGTGTGACATCCTCTGTCCTTAACCCTCAACAAGAGTGAGGTTTCTACATATTTTTACCTGTGAAAAGGGTTTTTAGTAGTTTTTCCTTAGAGAGAGCCACATGTGAGGGATCCCTCTCTCAGGACGGACAGAAGTGCAATAGATGTCAAGACATGGGTCTGACAGTGGCTCCTTATACCCACCTGAATTTAAATGATTTGTCTTGACTGATCTACATCCCTGTTTCAGCGTATGCATTGCTTTAAGTGCGTTTAAGCTGGAGGTTGTGATTTTCTTAAATTAATGGAAAATCCTGGAAAAGCATTGTTTTGTTTTTTTACAGGATTTATTTTAATGTGCACTATGCAGAATCATCATCGAAGATACTGAATGATAGAATTGACTTTCCATTCCTTATTGTGAATTGTTTTGTAAGATGTGGTCATCAAGACTTGAAAAGCCTATATAAAAATACTATAAATATAAATGAATACAGACTTTGCAAAGAAGATCAAATATGATCCCAGTTCTTGTAATTCAACTTTATGATGGGCTGCAGTGAACATAAAGAACCACGACTGGCCAAATATTTAAATTATCAAACTTCAATCATCCTTCACAGATCATGAAATCATAGCAAAAAAGAAAGAAATGTATTAATGTTGTGTATGATAAAATAGAAAAAACATTTTAAAGACTTTCAGAGACAGAATTGATAGAGGACCCTGAATGGAGAACATTTTTTTACTCTGATATAAATTGGCAATTTCTGTGTTGTAATGGCAATGTTTACAGTGTGTGAACGCATTTGGTGCATGTGCAGGATACAGACCTTCTTAATGAGGTCCCTGGCATCAATGGTCAGGTATGGGGGTAGGTTTAGTTTACACTTCAAGATCTTATCAATGGTCTTCTTCCTGTTTTCAGCTGTGAATGGAGGCTGGTGGAAAATCAGAGTAGTGTGTCAGTGAAGGACATAAACAGACTCCAGCAGCCATTTCTCAATTATGCTGCTGTTATACATGTGCTCAACTCCAGAGAATACAATGTTTGAACACACATGTAGCAATGAGTGAGTCCGCAATCCTCTATAATACACACCCAACCAATTTGGCAGTCTATTTAAGCTGCAAAGAATGTCCATCACTTCCTTTGCTTGCCCCCTGTTACTGAGGATTGCTGCCAGTGGTTTCAGCCCCGCCACCACCCAAGCATCCACCTGTAGGCTACGACAGGGGCGTAATAAATATTTGCTCATTATTCCCATTATATATATTTAATCATATCTGGGGAGTGATGAAGTCGGTTCTGCTAAGTGTGTTCTGCTGCTGCAATACCCATTTCAAATGTGAGTTGTCTGACTGAAACAACTTTAGTCTCTAGCAGTTCTCACTTACAGATCCAGTCATCATATCATACATCAGAGCCCCCAGGCTCCACCAGTCTACTGCTCTGTTGTGACCCAACCTGGTCAGGATCTCTGGAGCCCTGGAAGGGAAAAATACACACAGAGGGGAGACATACACAAACAAACAAAATGAATAGGTTGTGAGTGTAAAAATAATACTAAATAAAATATAAAGTCAAATAGCTTAGTTTGCTTCATTTACAACTTGCATTCCCCCATAATATCATTAAGTTTGTAAGTGAAATTTGTATTATAAAATTCCACAGCACCAACAAGAGCAGAGCAAATATTATCAAAGTGTTATTTGAGAGGAACATTTGCTGTTGTGGTCACATAAGTGCAAAAAATCTTGAAAATGAGAGTAAAGCACTGTGTGTCTATGAGCGTTACCCACATGTATTCTATGGTGCCACAAAAGGTGTGTGTGACCGATCCTTCGTGAATCGATTCCTTACAGAGGCCAAAGTCAGTTAGCTTGATGTGACCTATAAACAGAGAAAGACCCTTTATTATTGCAAACAAAGGTTACATACCAGTACAAGTCACGTGTCAATGCAACATTGTGCCCCTTTGTTTAGATACAAGCTACCATGCATGGCTAAGAGAGAAGATAAAAGAGAGAGGGACAGAAGAAGAGAGGTAGAGGGGATGGACTCTAGACTTGCTCATTGTTCTCCATTTTGACGAACAGTGGTAATATAAATTCCGTTATAATCTATTAAAACCAATCATTTTAATTTTAAATGATAAATAGACATTGCCTCTGTCATGGCATTACAGTTTTGAGGGAATAGAAATTTAAACCGTGAATGTTCACTCGATGAAAAGATTATTGACCCTATTGTGACCTCCTTTTTTTACCAAATTGGAATGGAAACCAGGAGTCAAGGAGAAGCAGAGTCGATAAGCATCATCTGAATCAATATAATTTAAATTATATCTACCCAATTCTATTTCCATAAATCTGAGAGCTTTACTCGAAACGTAACAATAATACAACATTAAGTACATGTATTTCACAAACTATTATATGTTATATTTATTATTATTCATAAGATTTCTACTTCAGTCAAAACATTTTATTTATTTTTTCAAATTTAGTAAAGGAACTAAAAATGACTTCTAAGTCATTATAGCAGCATCACTCAGATCGACAAATGATTAGTCTGATGATTAGTTTTGAGGCAGTGAGTGATTATATTTACATATACAGTATTCACTATACATACACATTGTGTGTTACCTTCGTGATTAAGCATGATGTTTTCAGGTTTGAGGTCTCTGTAAATTATCCCATTCGAGTGGAGGTGACCTATGGCCAATGTGATCTCTCCTAGATAGAAACTACACACACACACATAGGCTATTTAACTACACAAAGTAAATTAAACAGTAGAAATAATTTCCACTGAAACAATATCATTACCAAACTTAGGTTGTACAAACTCAAAATTACAACTTAAACGCAAATAGTGAGTTGACAGAAGGACATCCTTACCATGCAGTGTCTTCCATGAAGATGCCTTCCTTCTCCAACTGCATGAACAGCTCTCCCCCTGGTGAAAGAAAAACAGTACACATCGGTGAAAGATTTTTACTCCCATACATTCCTTTATAGATCTTTTTTTCCTACAACCGCTTCCTTGCTATGCAATCAAATACTTTACTGCCATAAATGTTAAAAGTGAAGGGATTTGATTAGCGCTGCACAATTGCACTGAAATTAGTCCATGGCACTTGTCTCTTCTCTGATGTTTCTAATCCTCCACATCCATAAATCCACCCTTAAGGAACCCTTTCTCACCACTTAGACACTCGAGTATGAGGTAGAGTTTTCCCCCCGTCTGGAAGGCGTAGAGCAGATCCACGAGGAACGGGTGTCTCACCGTCTCCAGGATCTCCCGCTCTGCTCGTGTGTGAGCAGTGTCTTTAGCGTTACACACTATCTTAGCCTTATGACAAACATGTTGAGAAGAGGGAAGGGAAGAAAAATAGAGGTGTGTGTGGGAGGTGGCGGGGTGGGGTGGGGTGGGGGGGTAGGACAAATACATGGAGGAAATGGTAGGCAGATAGTGGACAGGGTAGGGGGGGGAAATGAGAAGAGTAATGGAGGAACATCAATGCAAAATTCATATCGGATGAGTTGTGTATCAGGAGAAAGTTGTCAGCTCCTTCACTGTACCTTTTTCAGCACCTTCATGGCAAATATCTTCCCGATCTGGGCTCCTTGAACCTTTCTCACCTGGAAAACCTTAAAGAAAAACAGAAGTGAGTTGTACAGAGTAACTTAGGACTGTGCTGAAATGGATATTTTCCGCAGTGCAAGATTTACTTATAATAATTTTGTCTCTGATTTACATTAGTGTGAACTGGTTATGTTCTGAGTCTTAGGCAGATATCTGCAATAACGCCTTTCAGAATTTTTTTTCTCCCTTTTTTCTATAGACATTTACATCTAACCTTATAAACACTTAATTACAATGTTACTGTGTTGTCGGATACATTTTGTGGGTAGCTCTAAACACTGTATCTTTCTAACTTTTGGTAGAAAGAAATAGATCCTTTAAAACGAGTACATGTTAACACTAGCATGCAAACACATGCAGAAACACACAGATACATGCACATACACACACACAAACCTTGCCATAGGCTCCTTTCCCCAGCACAGTAAGAAGCTCAAAGCAGTCAGGCCCAACTCTCTCACTGTCTCTGTTGACGCTCTCACTGGTCAGTTCCACCTCCTCTACCTGACCACTAAGTTAAAGGAGGAGAATGACACAGTAACACAGAGGGTAAGGTTAAAAAACACTGAAAATGACATTCAACTGAGAAAACTAAATCCTAGGGCCTGCATAAAACCGACAAAATAATAATGCCACATGTATTACTAAAGACACAAGTATCTCCCACTGTCACAAACCCAATCCAAAACATAAACTGGCTCGAGCAACACATGCAGGACAATTATGCTTTGAACCTCTCAAAAGCCATTTTTAGACATGACCTCTAGAGGATGTCTGGAGAATTCACATATTAACAACACAGCAGGAGAATCACTGCTCAGATGTGTTCACGACAACACAGAAATATCTGGACTGTTCAGGTGAGAGGTGGAACCGCAAGTAGACCTTGGACTGTTGTTTTTTTCACAAGTTCGTAACTCAGCATAGTGACTGTTCAACCCACAGAAACCAAGCTGCTATTTTTATTTTATTGTATTGTCCTTTCATCTGTTTGTCTTATTACCAAAAGCTCTCTTGACATCTCTGTCAGTGTCTTCTACGTGTATGGCTCCGCTTTTTGGCTCTGAGGTATATCTTTTCCTTTAGTTTATTTAATTTCTGCGTCTTTCGTGGAGCATCTCCTGCTGTGTTCTTACATCGGCTCCTCTGGACAATCTGCAGACTTTATACTCGGGGGCCGGAAGGAGAAAGTTTGCAGAAAGGCCAGAGGCTGTTACTCATACATTTGCATTCACACATCTGAGAGCATGCAAAATGTCTCTAAATGTCTCTAAATGATTGGGATTGGAAAGTAGGCGCTCTCGTTTAATCAGAAAAACAGCAATAAAAAATTCTAAAGTGAATGCATTAAATAAATACGTTTAAAATAAATAATTAAACTTACTTCTCTGGTTCTGGCACGGGGAAGTCACAGACATCATCCTACAGGCAAGGAACAACAAGCCAGGGGGGTTGAACAATAGTGACAAAGGTAAATGACAAACTGAAAACCTGTTCAAATGAACAAATGAAGATTCCATCTAACAAACACAAGCCACCAATTATTAAGTACTGTATAAGGAAGAGAATTCACTATTTTTTTCAATTTATCCCGGTGACATTCATTTGATATGATCCACTGTAGTCTTATCTATGTTCATGGGATACAAACCTCTGCATCACTGATGTCCTCCGTCTCCAAGTCTATGTCGAACACACCCGCCATCCTGAAACAGACACTGTACAGTGAGTCTGTTGTGCTTCACTGAACCCAAGACTTATTAACACTTTCACCTCATTGGGGAATGTAGTATCGCCCTTGTACATAGAAGACAAGCAGACCTTCCAGGAACACTGCAGCAGCACACGTGTTTGCTCTAAGTGAATTATCTGGAATGCAAACTGCTGCTCAGCCACCTTTCAATGAACATTATATTCCATGTTTGTGATTATCGTTGATTGGTTTACTGTGCATCAAGAAGATTGTTAAAGTGTTTCAGGGACAACTGGAGTCCCACTGAGTTATCTGCGCGTCTATTGTAGCTGTTAATAAAACAGCAGCGTTTACTTAAGAGACGGAGCAGCTGATGGTGTGCTTCAGTGAAAACACAAAGAACCAGCCCTGTCAAAACATGACGCCTAGCCTCCACCACTAGGTCGTCAATTAGAGTTAAACATGACACAGCTCCATCTTAGACCTTGACGCAAATCTTGACAATCGTTTCTTGAGTGTAAACATGTGATTTCAAGTGAAGCTGAGGCTTGTTCCACACTTTCGGAGTCAAACGCGTCCACACAGAGCTAACAGAAGCTCTCAAGTTAGCATGCTAGTTAGTCACACGACAACAAAAGCAAGAGTGGCCATGTCAGCAAATTCCAAGGAGCTGACCGACTCCCACAGTTGGTCTTCTAACCAACTACTGTGCCACTCCTTCTTCTCCTTCTCCTTCAAGCTCAGACTGGTTAAACTGGCTGAAATCATTAAATGTTAGCCACTACCGCGCTGACAGCAGGTTTGACAGGTAGCTACAAAACATGCTAAACCTAGCTAGCGGTTCACCTGTTAACTCTGTTTCATGCGGTGGAGCCTCGTCTGAGTATGTAGTCCGAGAGTTTAACTGAAACAAAGCTACTTTTCATAGACTAGCAGCTATAAGCTCTCGTTACATTTTAGTCAAATAACGTAACAGCGGTGTTCTGGTCCCCTTCATACTCTGTGTACGGCATGACGACTTCTTCTTCCTCCTCTTCTTCTTCTTCTGTGAGGCTTAACGTCAGCTGGCATCCACAGTGTCGCATTACTGCCCCCTTCCGGTTTCATTCTTACTCTTCCAGTCATTCCCCAAGTGTGGGCTGCAGCCCCCTGGTGGCCTGTGAAGCCACTGCAGGTGGACCGTGAGAGGTCATCAAAAAATGCATGAATAAAATAAGTTTCAGATTTGTAAATAAGCACAAAATTACCACGAAATATGAATGATTGATTTAAAAAAGTAATTTTCACAGGTAATGAAACAAAGCTATAACATTTTTAAATTCCAAGTTATTCTTATTTTATCTGACCTATAGAGCAGGTGTCATGGTATTTGTTGACCGTCACATTAATACGTGAATGCATCATTAGCGGGGAATCCTAGGTGAGGGAGATTTGAGATGTGCTGGGTCGAGCAAGATGGAGCAAGATGGAGCAGTGGCTGTTGTGAAACAGCGTGTTCTTTACTTCTTTAAGAGAAGACGAGCCGAATTTGGTTTGCTCAATCAAAGTATTTATTAAGAGACAATGAACAGGTTACAGCAAAACAATGGGCTTCCAGTACATTAGTTGTATCAGAGCGCTACGAACATTCGGCGTCTGTCTATTTTATAACAGTAGTTCTTCGTTCCTCCTCCTCGGAAGTGCGCAGGCTAAAGGCCAATTTATGCCTCTCCGTTTTTTCTATTACGGACAGATAAGACCGCCCTATCCGTCGTGAAACGCCCTCTCCGAGTGCTTCGGACAGCTTTTCGTACACGTCTGATTTTTCTAACTATCCGTCTTCATGTTGGAGACCCGACGGACCGCTCTTGGCTGTGATTGGTCCGCGAACGACATCATTTCCGTATGACGTCATTTCCGTATTTCCAGACCTCAAACTTCCTGTTTACTTATAGCAACAAACACGAACACAACTATGATTCTACGATTAATGTGACGTGTGTGTTAAGCCAGCGGAGTTGTCCGGCTGATGGTGGCTCGTTAGAGCACTGACGGCATGTGTGCACGGTCACATACGGTTATAACGAGCTTTCAAAACGGCGCTAGCAGGCTAGGCTAGCCACCATGCTAACTGCGGTGGTAACAGTGCAAGAACCCGCCGTCACGACTTTAATTCCACTTCTATCATGACACTGTTTCTATAATACCGTCAGGTTAGAAGCAAACACTGGATAGTAGTAGTTAGTAGGGATGGGTATCGTTTGGTTTTTATCCGATACCGGTTCCTAACCGATACTTTTAAAACGATACCGGTGCCTAAACGGTGCCTGAACCGATACTTTTTTCAAAAAAGTGCACGAAACGATGCTTGACTAAGAAAGGCTTTTTTTATTGCCAAATATATTAACTGTTTAAAGTAGATTATAAATCTAAATAAATACACAACCCTTTTTAACTTAAAACTATGAATAACATACGAACTGTTAACAAAAGTTGACACTATACTTAAATAAATAAAAATAAATACAAAACACACACACTCTGACTCGTGACTCATGAAGACTGAGGGTCGCTTTTCACTCAGAGACCCCCGTGTCTCCGCGGCGGGGGCTGTCGCAGGCAGGCTTCGGCCCGCCTTCGCCCCCCTAAAATGCGGTCGCTTTTATGAAACATTTCTCGGCGTGGTCTCCGTTCCTGCGCCCGGCGGGGGGGGGGGCAGCGCCGGGGAGAGGTGTCGCGAGGAGATCACCTGCCACCTGCACGGGAGCCCTGACGCACGCGGGGCGGGAAGCGCGGGGACAAGAGTCTGTCTACCGGCCGCGGGGGCCCGGCGGGAGCCGCCGCTTCCCGTGAAGGAAGGAGCGGAAGTGTGAGGAGGCGGGACGAGCGGAGACCTCAGTCTTCCATTGGCTCAGGTACCGAAATGAGGCACCGAAATCTCCGTTTCATTTCGGTCCGGGTAGGTACCGGTTGTATTGGAACCGGTTCCATATTGGAACCGGTTCTCGGTATCCAACCCTAGTAGTTAGTGTCGGGAGTCCTGCTGACTGTGTGTGGAAGCTGGGGGGAAAGCTAGCTCCGTGTAGCTTCTAGCTACATGTAGCCTCAAGCAGATTCAAGCTGTGGAATCAGCAACACAGTTCGGAAACAAGACCGGGGAACCGCTGCGCTAAGAAACGATAACATCAGCATCTTGACACGCTGGGTGTCACTTTATTTAGTTCTGTTAGTTGCCATGGTTCAGTGTGTGGGAGGCAGGCTAACATGTAAACAGAGACACGTGGACTTCTTCTTCCCAAATTCTCTGAGCTCGTCTTCCGTTGCGCCACCTATGGGTTTGGCGATGAATTTTTTCCGACGGACTGTGTCGGAGAAGTAAAAATCAAAAAGACTCTTTGCCCCCCGCTGAGACCTCTCCGAGAAACGGACACGTAGTAGTATATAAGAGCCTTAAGGCCATCCTCCTGGCATTTGGTATACGGAAGTGAAAAGGAAGACACTCCCAATGACGCTATAGTTGCTAGGCAACCTGTTTACTTCATAAAAGACCTTGAACCAGCAGATGCGATGTCGGCAAAAGGTGTTTACAATTGGAGAAAAGATTATTATGTTTTCTGCTTCATCAACACAATCCTGACTGTAAACATTCGGCTCCTCGAAACCAAAGCAACATACAAAATTAAGTCAACAACGTCACTCTGTCTGACCTTCTATCAAGACAGCTGTGAGACTGACCATCAATATGACGCACACACATTTGTAGATTAAACATTAGGAGAGGAAAAGGTTATTATAAAATCATTTGTATAAAGCCTATTATCTAGCTAAAACTGTTCCTATCTTTATTGTTAAGAGTACAAATATAATTTGAAATGCTTCTATCTTTATTTGGTTGGAGTTCAATCAGACACAACCTATAGTTAAAAAGTTTGAAATTCCAACACTGTTAATGACGAAGGGGAATCAGAAAATCCAACTGAATCATTCAAAACAAACAAGAGGATTCGCAGAAAGTACTTAAGTGAGTACCAGTCGCTGGGATTTACGAGTGCTGGCTCGGAGGACAACCCCAAGCCTGTGCGTGTGCCGTGCGCTTAGATGCAAGCAAACGAGGGGCCCTGGGGCCATGTAAAGTGCGCTGCCATCTAGAGCATCTCTGAGCCAGCTACGCGGCAACATCCCCCCTGTCATTAGGTGAGTTACATGTCACTTTACGCGATGTGTGATTCAATATCCAGTAAAGCAAAACAAACTCCTTGAGGTCTCAGACTGGAGGGAATCCAGTGGTAATGTCAGTTTATGTACATTTCACATGTACATAAACTGACATTACCGCTGCATGTAACATGTGAGAGCAAGCTGGGATTTTGTTTCAGGGTGCCTCAAGCGCCGCAAGTATATTTGGTTACAACGGAAATGTGTTTTTCTTCTTTCTGATATTACTGTTGTGAAATGTAATCAATCAATCAATCAAATTTAATTTGTATAGCCCATATCACAATTTGCCTCATAGGGCTTTAACATGGTGTGACCTCATCTGCCCTTAACCCTCAGCAAGAGTAAGGAAAAACTACTAAAAAACATTTTAACAGGGTAAAAATAACATAGAAACCACAGAGAGAGCCACATGTGAGGGATCCCTCTCCCAGGACGGACAGAAGTGCAATAGATGTCAATTGTAGAGGTGAACATCATCAATATAAAGGTTTTAGCAGCATTGATAAGGGTAAACATTTTGAAGGATAACTGAAGGTCAATGAATTGATGGATTATTGTCAGTAATGGTCAAGTATCTGAAGAGAAATACTTTGTATCTAACAGTCCTGCTGCAATCATAGTCTATGGTCAGCAGCCAGCAAGATTATGATCCACCATCAAGATCGGATGCCAGTATAGTCCACAGTCATTGTCCACTGCCGCCAATTAGAATCCATCATCAGCTGCCACCTCGATTGTGGTCCACCACCATTATCAGATGTCAACACGATAAAGGATCTGCCATTATTATCACGATCGGCCAGCATGATACAGAATCCGCCAAACTGGATCCACCATTACGATCTCTGATACGCAATTCCACAGATCTTAGTCCATGATGTGGCCAAAGACCTGGATCTGAGGATGATAAGGTAAAGGGACTCCGGGGAAGGGGTCAAGTCAGTAGTGGGTGGATGACATGACGCATGATTTTTCTGTTATTAAGTGTGAATGTTTATTTAGATGCATTTAACCACTTAAACAACACATTGATTAGATGCATATTACGGTACTTTGTTTTAAACTTATGATTTTGTATGAAATATCTGTTATGTTTTGATTATATTTTAAGGTGAATACGAAAAATGTCCTGCGGTGTGACGTAACATAGAAGCATTAAACTTACATATTAACAAAATAAACCAGAAATATCTGGAGCAGGTAATAACTGCCTTGGCATTATATTGTATATAATGGCTTTATTAATATTAGGTTTTAATATGCACAAAACTATTATATTAGTATTTACAGCAAAATAACTTTCGTTACACAAATGCTGTCCTGTGGCGTGACATGGAAAATCAGATTTTTGAAACGGCAGCTACATGGACAACTATAGGGGCCCTTAGTTTATCCCACTACCAGGAAGCCCCCCAGATTTTGGAATGTACTGTGTATGTTGAAAGGTGATTGTTAACCTCTTATTCATTTCATAAATGTCACTCTTTCTGCCAGACAATGAATGTGTCATTTTTTGAGAGTCCTGTAGTCACACGGCTGTAGTTAAAAATTTTAAAAAATGTTATTAAACATATTAAGGTTAAACTGTGTTATTATCCAGTTATCCAGTTAGCATAACACATTTTGAGTCTTGTATAGCAATGACTCAAAATGGCCACAAGGATGAAAGTGTCACAATAAAATTATACAAAAATCCACGGAACACTAGCAGTTTAAAAAAATTCAGCATTTGAACATTATAATTTCATACAACTGTAATCCTCATTAGAACTTTATTAAAAAAATACTGTTTCACCCTTATTTGTCAACTACTACTGATGAGATATGAATTACTTTGATGTGATAATGATTTGAGAAGAGGAAGGAGAAGCTGGAAAGAGAAGCTCCATGTGTCACGTGTCCCCCGACCTTCTATAGAAGCATAACTATAGGCAGGTCTAAGACAAGCCCGGACCAGCTCTAATTATAAGCTTAATCGTAAAGGAAGGTTTTAAGCCTACTTTTAAACGTACAGATGGTGTCTGCCCCCCGAACTGAAAGTGACAGATTATTCCACAGCTTGGGCTTGATGGCTGAAAGCTCTGGCTCCTACTCTACTTTTAGAGACTTTAGAGACAAGTAAACCTGAATTCTGGGAGCGCAGTGCACTAGTAGGTTGATAAGGTACTATCAGCTCTTTAAGGTAAAATGGCGCCATATTATTAGGGCCTTGAAGGTGAGGAGGATAATTTTTAATTATATTCTAGATTTACCCGGAAGCCAGTGTAGCAGAGTCTTTAACGACTTACAGCTGCAGCCTGATAATAATGAATTACAATAAACCAGTCTGAATGTAACAAAGGCGTGGACTAGTTTTTCTGCATCTTTTTGCGAAAGGACATGTCTGACTTTTTAGATATTACGCAAGTGGAAAAAGGCGTTCCTAGAAATTTGTTTTAAGTGACTATTAAAGGACAAATCAGGATCGAAGATCACTCCCAAGTTCCTGACTGTTTCAATGGAAGCAAGGGCAATGTCGTCTAGCGCAGCCATATCATTATTAGATAATGTTTCTCTAACGTGTTAAGGGCCAAGTATTATAACCTCCGTTTTATCGAGTTCAATAATAGAAAAATCACGGGTCATCTAGGTTTTTATGTCCTTGAGACATGCTTGGAGTTTGGTTAGTTGATTACTTTGTTCAGGTTTTATTGACAAGTATAACTGGGTGTCATCTGCATAGCAGTGGAAATTTACCGAGTGTGTCCTGATAATGTTTCCTAGTGGAAGCATATATAATGGGAATAAAATTGGGCAGAGCACTGAGCACTGTGGAACACCATGGTTAACTTTGGTGCGCAAAGATGACTCATCATTAATATGCATGAATTGGAAGCGATCAGAAAAGTAAGATTTAAACCAGTTTAGGGCAGTTCCTTTAATGATAATTAACTGTTCTAGTCTCTGTAATAAATTGTGATGGTCAATTTTGTTGAATGCTGCACTGAGATCTAACAGAACAAGGACAGACACAAGTCCCTGATCTGAAGCTATTAGAAGGTCATTAGTGACTTTTGCCAAGGCTGTCTCTGTGCTATGATTAGCTCTAAACCCAGACTGAAAGTCTTCATATATATTATTTTCCTGGGAGACTCGCACAGCTGATTGGCTACAACTTTTTCTAGGATTTTAGACAGGAAGGTGAGATTAGACATTGGTCTGTAATTGACTAAAACCTCTGGGTCTAGGGTGTTTTTTTTGAGAAGGGGTTTGATAACAGCTAGTTTAAAGGACTGTAGTACATATCCTGATGATAATGACAGACTGATTGTGTTCAGTAATGAACTATCAATTAGGGGCAGAATTTCTTTAAGTAATTTTGTAGGAATGGGATGTAAGATACAAGTTGTTGGTTTAGAACCCTGAGATTATTTTGAAATTAGTTCAAATGAGTTGTAGCCGAGTTTAGGTTTAGGATTAATTGATAGACTAGAGTTAAAAATAGCAGCAACTCCACCTCCTCGGCCAAATTTTCTGGGAACATGTGAATTTATATGACTGGGGGGGGAGTAGATTAATTTAGGCTGACATAGTCATTAGGATGCAGCCACTTCTCAGAGAAGGGCAATAAATCAATGTTGTGATCTGAGACTAGTTCATTAACTAAAATAGCCTTTGATGACAGTGATCTTATGTTTAAAGACCACAATTAAAAGTCTTTGTTTCCTGAGTTGTTGCAGAGGTTGTGTTATTAGGGCCCGAGCAGTGAGGCACTGACACACGTGAGGCCCTATTGAAATTGTAAGGATTATTATTCAGGCAAATGAGTTGGCTTTTTGAGGGCTTTAACATGCTCAAAGTGGTAAAAATTTACCTATTCTGGAGGAATTTTCAATGGGCGTCGCAAAATGGCTCAACGGTGCGTCCCTGAGAATGTGTTCACATTGACCGATCTTCACAAAAATCGATACACAGGTGTATCATGACCAGACAAACTAAAAAGTTACAGGTGCAATTGGAAAAACGCAACAGGAAGCCTGCTATTTTGCTTTCAGTGGCCATTTTGGCCATATTCCACATTTTTACTTTGAGGTACTTCTACCAGGGACTACATCAGATCAACTTCAAATTGAGATGAGTGTCATCACAACAAGATGGAGATACAAACTAACTCAAAGATCGATTTTCCGTCACACGGTGTGACCATGGCGTGGTGCAAAGTTTGATTACACGCCATTTAAACACGATGCCATACATGGACCATGAATCCTTTGGTGCTGAGCCGTAAACAAACAACTCCTGCAGTGACAGTGGTCAAAGATCAAAGGAATATTTATGTTTTGCAACGGTGATGTCTCTCTCTCTCTCTCTCTCTCAGAATTGGGACATTTCCTCAAACCCTGTAAACATTGAGGTACGGCGAAGGTTCATCCTTCGCCAAAGGAGACGATGTTGTCATAACTCCACTGTGCATTGTCCTATCACCACCAAACTTCTGTCTCATGATCAGAGTCCAAGCCTGAATAGCTCTGTCATTATTTAATTTTTTCAGGAAAACGCTTGCAATGCTTCAAAATGCATGTGCTCGGGCCTGCCAAGTGCTGCTTTGCAGTCCTAGTTTGTATTTGATTTTTTGTGGAATTCTCGCTCTGTTATTGTTTAATTGCAATAATTTAATCGGACGGTGGACGGACACAGTCTCTATGGGGTTGTGGTTGTGTGACTGATCCAGAGGGAGCGCAGAGAAGTGTTAAGCACTACAGCTCTGCTTCCTGGTCCCAACTCTGGGTTGTCATGTTATAGACTGGGTAATATTACATTAGCAAGACTGTATGTTTAACAATCCACTATTTGCACTTAATGTTTAACATTTGTCTCTTTGCTAATTGTTTTTGCTTAAACTTAGAAGGATTATTTTAAGTTTTCAAATTGGGCCGCGACATTCTGAAGTTTGAGAATGTCTGGTCTAGTCCTTTGTATACAGTTCTTTCCTTTCTCTTGTAGATTCCCTGCATACGGTAAGGATGTGTTCTATTGTTTCTGGTTCTAGACATTGGTCGCAAATACCTGTTGCATGTATTCAAATCATATCGTTAAAGTCTATTGTTGGTGTGATACAAATCTACCTACCTAAATGCCTGACTAAATAAAAGAACATTGGTAACATCTTCCCTCTCGGAAATAATGAGCAAAGTGACGAAGTTCAACAGGTCGAATTTCTGTTAGCAACTAGAGGAGGGCGGGACCTGTGGATACAGCGATGGTTGGAGACGGGCCATGGTGATTGGCTGTCAGTGACAGAGCCGATAAAGATGGAGAACGGTCTTACTGATTGGCTGTCGGTGACTGTGATGTCACGTCAAAGATGGAAACAGAACTTACTGATTGGCTGTCAGTTACGGTGATGTCACATCAAAGAGGAAAACAGGACTCATTGATTGGCTGTCAGTGACAATGATGTCAGGTCAAAGATGGAGAACGGACTTACGCCGGGTTTACACCGGGCGCTATGCCTTAAATAACAGCTGACTCCCATCCACTCCCATGTTAATCCTTTGTGCCGGTCCCACCAGAGGCTGAAGTGCAGCGCTGCGCCAAGGCTGCCGAGCGCCGTGCAGCGATCGTTTCGCCGTCGAGTCTGTTTTTTGCGCTTGACGAGAGCGTATCGCTGCAGGAAACACACTGAAAAATGATTTTAATCGATATTGATGACATATTTTATATTATATAAATGATCAAATATGCATCCCATAGTTTGTATTCCCCTTCTGTTGTCCTGGAGTCTTCAATTTTACCAATTTTACCGATCACATTATTAAATGTCCCCCTCTGCCCCCACTACAGCCACACAAGCAGTCATAAAGATAAAAAGAGAGAGGGGGGGGTCTACGTACTCTCCCCGTAGGCTTGAGTGAAGAATACGTAATTTACCCTCGACACCCGACATTGAACGGAGCAAACAGCGGAGAAGTTCTTGAAGATGGATGACATTAAATTTATAATTGAAGTGGAGAAGTACAGTGAGCTGTATGATCCTTGGCACATGTTGTATAAAGACAACATTAAAAAGGACAAATGCTGGGACGCCGTTGCAGTTAATGACAAATATCAGCTGTATGTGTGATCACGGAGAGGAATCCCAGGATGACCGCCGCGGCGTTAAGGGTGTCCGTTGTGACCAGCCAAGCGCCGGCGCGCTAGGGATTGGCGCTTACGCGTCACTTACGCGTCGCTTCAGCGTCCGGTGTAAACCCGGCGTTACTGATTGGCTGTCAAGAAATGGAAATTATGAAACGTGATTGGACAATATTGGTCAATCTGAGGAGGGCTGTTTAGACAGGGTAAAAAGGGTGCTGTTTTAAATTATCCTTGTGGTATTTTGACCAAAATATGTTACAGGTCAACTTGGGGTACAACGGGCATCATATGTCCCCTTTAAGAAGGTCAATTGTGACTTTTACCAAGTCTGTTTCTGAGGTTTAACTTAAAGGTCCCATCGTATGAAAATTCCACTTTTGTAGTGCATCTACACGTTAATTTGGGTATCTGGCATGTCTACCGTCCCAAAAACTGTGGAAAAACCCAACTCCCGCTATCTGGTGTGGTTTCTCTATGTCAGGAAGTATGCACTAGCGAGCGTCCAATGGGGTTATGGGCAATCTTTACGTCATTGGCAGTTTTACGTCAGCGCAGAGACCCCCACCAACACTCGACCCACCAATCGATGGAACCACAATAGATTTAAGAACCACCCACTTTATTGACCGTCCATCGGTTTGCGCCGCGATTGCATTCTTGCGAGCCTTGTAAACACTTGGATAAGCTATCTAGCAGCATGAAACGAATTCGACCACCGAGAGCCACCGCGTAGCCCATAGCCCGTAGCCTGGATCCCGGGAGGCGAGAGCCCGGAGCCGGGAGAGTGAGCTGTTGGTGTTTTTTCCAGGTAGGAGCTCGGAGCTGCTTCACTGTGTTGATGCTGTGGTTATGCTGCCTCAACTGCATGTGACTTTGTTGCTGTTAGCAGCAGCAGCTAACGCTGGCTTCTGTGTGTGTGTTTTGCCCCGGTGGAAGCAGCATGTATGAATACAAAACAGCTTGCTGCTAGCGACGCTAATGCTAGCCTAGCGTTAGCTGCGGCACCGGCACCTCCGTGCACCGCCGCTGTCGGGTCCGGGACGTCCCGGTGAGGGCTCCTTGGAGGTGCCGCTGTTAGCTCCGGGGACGTCCCGGTGAGGGCTCCTTGGAGGTGCCGCTGTTAGCTCCGGGGACGTCCCGGTAAGGGCTCTGGGACGTCCCGGTGAGGGATCCTTGGAGGTGCCGCTGTTAGCTCCGGGGACGTCCCGGTGAGGGATCCTCGGAGGTGCCGCTGTTAGCTCCGGGGACGTCCCGGTGAGGGCTCCTTGGAGGTGCCGCTGTTAGCTCCGGGGACGTCCCGGTGAGGGCTCCTGGACGTCCCGGTGAGGGATCCTCGGAGGTGCCGCTGTTAGCTCTCGGAGTCTAGCTTGTGTGTGTCAGGCCTGGACTGGAATGAGGACTCAGAAGCAGAGAATATCACGTACCAGCACACTTTATTGATTTCAGAACCTCAATGCAGAGTGACAAACAAGAAGGCTATGAAAATCTCACTAACTATATCTATATAATAATATAATACTTGGCAAGCAATAACTGGGGAAAAAGAACTTCCTAATAAATACAAAACATACACTAGAAAAAGAAAAAGCTTTTAAACATAAACCACTCCCGAAGGAGGACAAACAAATGGCAAGAGCAAGAAATCAAAAGCGCTCCCGAAGGAGGAAAACCAAACTACTAATAAATGGGGCAAAAGAAAAGGCTCACCTAAACAGGAGGCTCAACAAACTAACTAAATCTCTCTTAACATAAATCGCTCCAAAAGGGAGGAAGAAAAACAGTTTACAAACAACACAAAACAAAGCTAAACTGGAAAACTTTAACAAACAAAAAATCACTCTCAAGGAGGAAACCGAAAACAACTTACGTGGCGTAGCAAGAAACTCTTTGGCAAAAACGACAATGACTGTGGGTAAGGCTTAGGTGCACGAACAAGAACGAAACACTTCGGCACAAGACAAAGGGGAGACGCAGACTATAAGCACATGAGGGTGAAGGGAACAGGTGGAAACAATCAGAGACAATCAGACCGGTGACACATGAGGAAGGGCAAGTGACCTGAATCGAGAGGAGAGTTAGGATTTCAAAATAAAACAGGAAGTTACGAGACAAAAACCCCAAGACAAGACAAACCTCACCGCGGTGTGACAGTACCCCCCCCCTAGGGCCGACTCCTGACGGCCCAGGCTGGTCAGGGTGGTCCCTGTGGAAGTCTGTAATGAGTGTAGAGTCTACAATGTGACGAGACGGAACCCACTGCCTCTCCTCAGGACCATATCCTACCCAGTCCACCAGATACTGTTTACCTCGACCCCTGTTGCGAACCGCCAGCAACTGCTTGACCTTGTATACCGGACCGCCTTCAATCACTTCTGGGGGTGGCGGAGGGGTAGCGGCTGGAACCATCGAACTCTCCTTGACGGGCTTAACCCGGCTCACATGGAAGGTGGGGTGAACACGGAGGGATCGGGGCAGGCGAAGGCGAACTGCTGCAGGACCGATGAGCTTGATGATGGGAAACGGGCCCACGAACCGCGGCGCCAGCTTCTTGGAAGGGACTTTAAGGTGTAGATCTCTGGCGGAGAGCCACACTCTCTGTCCTGGCTGGTAGGCGGGGGCGGGGCATCTCTTGCGGTCCGCCGTTTTCTTCACTCTGTCCCCTTGGCGAATCAATACCTGCGTGGCAGCTGCCCAGATGCGGTGGACCATGGCATGGGCGGAGGGCACAGACACCTCCAACTCGTTGTCTGCGAAAACAGGGGGCTGGTAACCAAATGCACACTTGAATGGTGACATACATGTGGCCGAGGTGGGCAGTAGGTTGGCGCATACTCGACCCAGACCAGGTGTTTACTCCATGTCGAGGGATTCTGGGAGACCAGACACCGGAGGCCGGTTTCAAGCTGCTGGTTTAGGCGTTCGGTCTGGCCGTTGGCCTCCGGGTGGTAACCCGAGGTCAGGCTGGCCTTAGCTCCGATGAGCCGGCAGAACTCCCTCCAGAACCGGGAGACGAACTGGGGACCCCGGTCTGAGACAATGTCTTTGGGAAATCCGTGAACCTTAAAAACATTGTTCATCATGATCTCCGCCGTTTCTTTGGCGGAGGGCAGTTTTGGCAGAGCGATGAATCGAACCATCTTGGAAAATCTGTCCACCACTGTGAGGACAGTGGTGTTATCTTGAGAGACCGGAAGCCCCGTGACGAAGTCTACCGAGATGTCGGACCACGGTCTGGAGGGGATGGGAAGGGGCTGCAAAAGACCCATGCGTGACCCGGAGGACGTCTTGTTTCGGGCGCAGACCGAACAAGCCTCTACGTATTCCCGGACCTCCGGTTCCATGGAGGGCCACCAGAACCTCCGGGAGATAGCGAACATCGTTCTTCGAACTCCCGGATGGCAGGAAAGCAGCGTGGTGTGGGCCCAGTGGATCACCTGTGGGCGCAATTCAACTGGGACAAACAAACGATTATCTGGGCACCCACTAGGTGATGGGACCTCACCATTAGCCTGCTTAACCTCATTTTCTATCTGCCAAGTCAGTGCTCCAACCACACAGGTAAGTGGGAGGATCGTTTCTGGGTCCTTGGCAACAGGTTCGGGGTCGAAGAGACGAGACAGGGCGTCTGGCTTGACGTTCTTGGATTCCGGCCTGTATGAGAGAGAAAAAGAGAATCTGTTAAAAAATAGCGCCCACCTGGCCTGGCGAGAATTGAGTCTTTTGGCTTTCTTGATGTATTCCAGATTTTTATGATCAGTCCAGACAATGAATGGATGTTCAGCACCCTCGAGCCAGTGTCTCCACTCTTCCAACGCGAGTTTGACCGCCAGCAACTCCCGGTTACCAACGTCGTAGTTCCGCTCCGCCTTGGATAGCCGCCGTGACAGGAAGGCACAAGGATGCACCTTACCATCCTGCTCTGACCGCTGGGAGAGGATGGCCCCGACTCCTTCGTTGGAGGCGTCCACCTCTACCACGAACTGTCGTTGAGGGTCAGGCAGGGTGAGGATGGGAGCCGAGGTAAAGCGGTGCTTGAGGATCCGAAACGCAGCATCAGCTTCAGGAGACCACTGGAACTGCACCTTTGTGGAGGTAAGAGCATGGAGAGAGGAAGCTATTGCGCTGAAGCCTCTGATGAACCGCCTGTAAAAGTTAGCAAACCCAAGGAACTGTTGAACCTTTTTGCGGCTATCAGGTGTAGGCCACTCGACCACAGCGCTAATTTTAGCCGGGTCCATCTGTACACTTCCAGGGGCTACGATGAAGCCCAGGAAGGAGACAGTGTCGGCATGGAATTCACTTTTTTCTGCTTTGACATAGTTTATTTTCTAGCAGTCTTTTCAGTACCTGAGTTACATGGTCTTGGTGTTTTTTCAGGTCAGAGGAGTAGATAAGTATGTCATCTAAATAAACATACACGAAATGGTCAAGAAAGTCTCTTAACACGTCATTTATCATAGCCTGGAAAACAGCAGGAGCATTTGTGAGACCAAAAGGCATGACTTTATATTCATAGTGTCCACTGGGTGTATTAAAACCAGTCTTCCACTCGTCACCTTCTCTGATCCGCACCAAGTGATAGGCGTTGCGAAGATCCAACTTGGTGAAGATCTTGGCCTGTTGGAGCTGGTCAAACACGGATGACATAAGAGGAAGTGGATAGCGATTCTTTATAGTGATGTCATTGAGTGGGCTGTAGTCAATGCACGGTCTTAGGGAGCCATCCTTCTTCCCCACAAAGAAGAAACCGGCTCCGGCTGATGATGATGAGGGGCGAATCAGACCCGCTTTCAGGGAGGTTTCGATGTACTCCCGCATGGCTGCCCTCTCTGGCCCAGAAATCGCGTACAGGCGGCCTTTGGGAATGGTTGAGCCCGGAATCAGCTCAATGGCACAATCATAGGGTCGGTGAGGAGGAAGTGAGAGGGCTTTAGTTTTGTTAAAAACTTCTTTGAGGTGGTGGTAGCAGGAAGGCACAGAGTTCAGGTCCGGGTAATTGGGATCTGCGGCTGGATTGACAGAGATCAATTTAATGTTCGTAACTTCCTCCTCCCAAACTGAGGGGTTCAAACAGTTGCTCACACAGTCCCCTCCCCAGCCCAGGATCTCTCCTGTTCTCCAGTTTATATGGGGATTGTGACGGAATAACCATGGCTGTCCCAAAATTAGAGTCTGTGACGGTGACTTGAATACATAGAAACGAATGTTTTCCCGGTGATGGTTAATGCACAGTTTGAGAGGTGCTGTGATATGTGTGATAGTAAACAGTTTCTGTCCATTAAGAGCTTTAGCTCTCATGGGCTTAGCTAAAAGTTCTGTGCTAAGGCCCAGTTGTTCTGCTAGTTCCCAGTCCATCAAGCTTTCATCAGCCCCTGAGTCTATGAGCGCCTTGAGTTCAGTGGTGGTGTGGTGCATTACCTGGACTGTCGTGAGAGTGCGTGAGGTGGTGCCTGAAACCTTGAATTCACTCACCACCATGGTCCGTTTGGCAGTGCAGGTGGCGACGAGATGACCGGGTTCACCGCAGTAGAAGCACCGGCCCTCCTGCAGACGTTTCTGTCGTTCCCCGGGTGTTAGTCGAGCTCTTCCTAGCTGCATGGGCTCTCCCTCTCCTTCCGGATGGGAATGATGACGATGCTCTGGCGGTGATCGACGGGTGGTTGACCATCCTGGTGCTTGAGTGCGTCGGGGTCTCTCCATCGTTGTGGGTCTCGGAAGACGTTGCTGCCTGAGTTGACGGGTTCTGTTGTTTGTCCGGATTGCGAGTGCGATGAGTGAGTCGAGATCTGTGGGTAGGTCCAAGGGAACCAGAAGGTCTTGGATAGGAGCTGCCAGCCCCTTCAGGAACACGTCGTATAAGGCCGTTGTATTCCAGCCACTCTCCGCCGACAAAGTGCGGAAACGGATAGCGTAATCACACACGGAGTCGCTGCCCTGTCTCAGCCCGCTCAGCTCCCCAGCTTTCTCCCGGTCGGTCGTTACCGGGTCGAAAGTTTTCTGCAGCGCCGCTTCAAAGTCTGTGAGGGATTGGCAAACTGGCGAATCCCGGGCCCACTCTGCCGAGGCCCATGCCTTGGCTCTTCCGGTAAGGTGGGAAATCATAAAGGCAATCTTGGCTCGGTTAGAAGGAAAAGCATTGGGGTTTAGTTCATAGTGTATGGAGCAGTCTATGAGAAATGTTTTGCATAATCCTAATTCACCAGCAAATCGTGCTGGTGGGGCTAACTTGCATCCCGCTCCAACGGCTGGCACAGTCAGGACGGGAACCACAGGTGTAGCATCCGCTGCTACTGGAGGCTCGGGTGCTGTAATTGTCATCTGCACCAGACAATCGTTCAGGCTCTGAAGTTGTGTCAAGAGAATCCCCATCTGGGATGCCATAGCGGTCTGGAATTCCTCCTGACGGGAGAGCCGGGCTTCTTGGGCTTGCAGGACTGCCGTGAGTTGTGTCATCCCTGCTGAGTCCATACTGGCCGAAGTGTAATGTCAGGCCTGGACTGGAATGAGGACTCAGAAGCAGAGAATATCACGTACCAGCACACTTTATTGATTTCAGAACCTCAATGCAGAGTGACAAACAAGAAGGCTATGAAAATCTCACTAACTATATCTATATAATAATATAATACTTGGCAAGCAATAACTGGGGAAAAAGAACTTCCTAATAAATACAAAACATACACTAGAAAAAGAAAAAGCTTTTAAACATAAACCACTCCCGAAGGAGGACAAACAAATGGCAAGAGCAAGAAATCAAAAGCGCTCCCGAAGGAGGAAAACCAAACTACTAATAAATGGGGCAAAAGAAAAGGCTCACCTAAACAGGAGGCTCAACAAACTAACTAAATCTCTCTTAACATAAATCGCTCCAAAAGGGAGGAAGAAAAACAGTTTACAAACAACACAAAACAAAGCTAAACTGGAAAACTTTAACAAACAAAAAATCACTCTCAAGGAGGAAACCGAAAACAACTTACGTGGCGTAGCAAGAAACTCTTTGGCAAAAACGACAATGACTGTGGGTAAGGCTTAGGTGCACGAACAAGAACGAAACACTTCGGCACAAGACAAAGGGGAGACGCAGACTATAAGCACATGAGGGTGAAGGGAACAGGTGGAAACAATCAGAGACAATCAGACCGGTGACACATGAGGAAGGGCAAGTGACCTGAAACGAGAGGAGAGTTAGGATTTCAAAATAAAACAGGAAGTTACGAGACAAAAACCCCAAGACAAGACAAACCTCACCGCGGTGTGACAGTGTGTGTGTATGTTTGTGGCGTCCCGGGCATGCAGCACGTTTTCATAGAAACCAATGCACTCGGAGGCTAACCCGACTCGTAGCTTCTGTGTGTGTCTGTCTTTGTTAGAAACTAGCATTGGAACGTGTTCAAGGAACCCCCCCCCGGTCTCCGGTTGCATTGTACCGGTGCCGGTGGGCTCGCTCAGCGCCAGGGTGGCGAAGCGGAGGAGGAGGAGGGGGGCAGAGAGCTGCACATTATAACTTTTGTGGCTCTTACAGATTTGCCTCACGCAGCCCGAGCTGCACGAACCGGTGCCGGTCAGCAGCAGGTCGCTGCCGCCTCCGTCGCTCGCTTTATGATAGACTCATACCCGGGGTTTTAAGTGCATTTCGCCGCAGAAGTTGCAGCAGTGTTAGCTTCCAAGGCTAGCCCCCACATCCCGTTGCCTGTGTGTGTCTGTGTCTATCTGTGTGTGTGCGTGTGTGTGTGTGCGAGCGCTCAGATACAATTATATACTGTATACACACATATCTGATGCATGTATTTAAATAAATGTACATCCTTATCAGAGGGTGTAGTAGTTTTAAAATTGTAGCTTCAATGAAGAAACACAACAAACAAATACAGAAATATGTGCAGGACATTGACTTAAAATTATTTTAACAACCTTACATATGCTAAGGAGAGATTTAAGACGTGAAAGTGGATGTGTGTGTGTGTGTGTGTGTGTGTGATTGACAGGGGGGGGGGGGCGGTGAGAGGGGGGGGGGGGTAGGACTCAAAAGAGGTCAATCTTAAGAGGGCTGTTTTAGACAGGGTAAAAAGGCTGTTGTTTTAAATGATCCTTGTGGTATTTTGACCAAAAAATGTTACAGACATTTCATTAAGACCCCAAGGAACCATATCAACTGTGGTAAAATGGGCATACGAGGGGACCTTTAAAGGATTCTGTAAGGATAATCGATTACAAGCGTTACTGCACTGTTGTCATTCCTAACTGCTGTTGTGCAGATAAATTCTGCATTTTACAATTATCCAAATTGCATAGGAAACTATTATCCGAGCACTCTTTTTAACCCGGCATGTACATGCCCACTGTGCTTGAGTGGTCACATGATATACCTTTTCAGATGTGTTAGTATGGAAGGGGAGTAAAATCTATACAGTGTTTTTTCCACATTTCTCTTACTTTCCTGCTCCTTGCGTTTGAATGCACTAAATTCATATTTACACTCCATTTTGTGTAAATATGCATAGGTAGATTTAAAAATACATCAGTTAATTACAGTTAGGTACAGTAACAGTAAGTTTGATTGATCACTTAGTCATATGATCAAGTTAAACTCACTAATAAAACTCAATTAATCAGTGTCACTCAGAGACAGAGACAGACATATGATGTTGCTGTTTTATTTGGTTTATTTAGCTAATGCTGTGCATTCATAGTAACTGCATCAGCAGCTGCAGCCTCGATAATCAACGTTAAGTATCTGCATCACCACTAAAAAAAAAAGTTTCTTAGGCCCCAGCGAGATTTGAACTCGCGACCCCTGGTTTACAAGACCAGTGCTCTAACCCCTGAGCTATGGAGCCTGTGGTGCAGCAACACACTCGATAAACCAATTTTAAATTTGGTATGTTATCATTGTTTGGTAGTTCTCGTGATTGGAAATGAAACGGCAGCGTTGTCAGCACATGTCAACAACAAGAAGATGTAGCCTAAGTGGAGAGAGTGTGACGTTAGAGCCTTTTTTATTTTTATTAAAACTACATCGATTTGAGTTATTATATCCGCTAGGTGGCAGCATGCGTCCATCTTCGACAGAGGAGGCTGACTCAAGTACTTCAGAGTAAATTCAGTTTGATTTCACTGCAGCAGGAGTTAATGATATAAACCCTTCAATCATATGTAACTGTGGTGTGGTGGTGGTTCTGACAGGATCTCCAACAGGTCAAACATCGCACATGCAGTAGGAGTGCGGGCTACTAGAATCAACAGGGACCCTGACATGAAATGTTTTTGGAGTCTGTCTTTCTATTGGTTGACGGGACTCGGTTACCAGGGGGGGTTTCTGGGCGTGGTGAGGAGAAAGAGTCGGGGGGCCGCTGTCCACCATGTCCCCCCGTAGCCCCACATCAAGTGTTCCTACTACCACATGAAGATGGACGCGAATGGATAGCGTTGGGATCAACATGGCGGAGTTTATTCCAACTCGTCGCGGACACATTATTCACCTCCCGTAACTTCCCAGTGTGATTCTGGTCCCGCTCGGTTTGGATTAGTTTTTATTCTAAAGAGAAATATATCATGTGTGTTCACCTGAGGTGAAGGGGAGAGAAGAAAGGAGCCATGGTGGAGCCGAAAGATTTGATTCATGAAGAGGTCTGAGACGGTCCTGGATTCTACTTTAGAGGAGAGAGGACCCAGACTTTCATCCGAACAGGTGAGTGGCGGATCATTTCTGTGCAGTGGTGACAATCCATGTTTGGAGTCATTAAATGGATGTGTACATAGACTAACTACCATAGAAACCAGTGGAGCAACACTAAACAACTAGTACCAACACTGTAGTAAATAATGACATATGAAGCTGATGTGCGAACAAACGCTTAATATTATGAATAATAACACGGTAAAGCAGATGTGCATTGACCTGTTTGTTCGTAATACGAGCCTGCGGTGTTGTGCTCCTGTTCCCGGGACACAGACCAGTCGAACCGGTTCTGGTCTCTCCCCGACTGGGAGTCGTTACAGTGGATCTGAGGTTGCGCTGTTGGAAGCCGCGACTTTCTCAACATTTCGTTTGCGCTAAACTACGAGATCCACACACATTGTAGCTGTGGAGGCAAATGTCGGGATTTTTACGCCGACAAACGTGTAGTTCCTGCTCCGCAAGAAGGAAGCAAGACAAGTGTTCGGTCTTATTTTCTCCGCATCGAGGAGGTTTCTTCCACCGTGTCCGGAACAACACAGGCCGCCGCTGGAGACCGACGACCCGCAGGAGAAGCTAACCGTGTCTGGAGCAAGAGGCAGCGAAACACAAGCTCTTCAGGCCGCTCTATTGTCCATTTTGTTCGCGGCTGGTCTAGAGCTCGTATTACGGTGATTTAACACAGACCGTGGCCTCCCTCTCTCCTCGGCCGTGCCAGGAGCTCGACTCTCCGCAGAAGAATGCAGCGCTTCCTCCCGGAGTTAGCTCAGCCGCGGCTCCATGTAAGAAACCTGGCTTTGTTTTAGCTCCGGGGTGCAGTCGGCCTGCGTTCACTTATCACGAGGCTGACAGACAGTCACACACAGAGCAAGGGCCACAATAAAATACACATCAGATCAAAAAAGAGTATTGTGTTCTAATGACACCTTGTTCCTGTGTGGTTTGGCCTCAGTCAGGCTCTGTTTTGTCAAACAAGCCTCCCGCTCGTCTCCGAGGGTCTCAGCGACACTACCAGCTAACGACGCGGTGTGTTTTCGGGTGTTTCACCGTGTGTCTTCTCCTCCAGGGCCAACAATAACAACATGCTTCTGGCCTCGGCCGTGGTGGTGTGGGAATGGCTGAACGAACACGGCCGGTGGCGGCCCTACAGCCCCGCCGTCTCCCACCAGATAGAGGCGGCCATACGGGGCAGCGACCCCCGCGGAGGGAGCGTGGTCCTCGGCCAGGTGGACAACCGGCTCTCGCCATACATCATAGACCTCCAGTCCATGCACCAGTTCAGACAGGACACAGGTAAGATGAGGGGAGGGGGGTGAAGCTGGAGGTGATGAAGGTGGAGAGGGAGGATGCTGATTACATGTTTGCTTCTTATTCACGATGCAGGGCCATAAAACTTCCATAATGGCATAGAAGAGTGGGATGCTGTCATGGCAACATATTGTACTTTGCTTCATTGAACAAGGACTTTTCAGTTATCATGTGTTGTTTACTTGTGATCACCTCTGTTGGGCTCCTCCTGTGCACTCTGCTCTGCCTGGATCTCCCAAATAAAAACATTAGATGATTATTAGAGATTAATTTGATCATAGCTTAACACATATTCTTACATGCATACAGGTTGAACCTAATAGGGAAGATGTAGACTGCAATGTCCCATGTTTTGGTTATTTTCAGTGCAGTTTGATTGGGCTCATCAACAGTATACAGAGGACATATGTCAGGGGACAGGGGATCTGTTTTGATAGAAACAGCAGAACCCATTACAAGTCTGTCCAGTGACTTGTGTAGGTGGCAACAGTGCTGGTGTCAGCAAAATCAGTGGAGAGATTAGCACAGACTGATTAGTTAACAACCAAATCCTCAGTGGTTTCCACCAATTAAACGTGAGCTGCATTAATATTCATAACAGTAAACCTATAAGTATAAGTTGGCCCCAACACACAGTCGTCATCAAACAAAGCCATAATACCAGCCAGTGATAACATGGTTGTTTTAGTGTTAGTCCGTGTCAGTTGACCTGTGATGGTGGGCTCCAGCTTTGTAACTTCAATGGTTTGAGTTTGTCAGCATTGTATCTGTATCTGTTCTCAGCAGTAACACATAGTGGTTGGATCATTTTCACGGACATGGAAATATTTTTTTCTTTTGATACTGTTCATTCGGGAAATATGATCCCATCCTTATATGTCCTATAAGATGTACCATAGGTCAAAAGACCTTGGACTGGAAAAACATCATTGATTGCATGCACAGTTGCATTCAGGGCATGATATGTTAAAGATTCTTTAGATGTAAGAATTATGTGTTGCACTGACATCACTTATAGTCACGAGATAAAGTGTTGTTCACTTGTTTTTTTCAAAGTGAATCTGGCATTGGTGCAACATCTTTTTCAATGGTTTAGACTTATGTGTGGAACTTCTTTCAGAGGGTGGGTGGATTGGGTTGAGAGCCAGCAGCATGATGATGTGAGGCAGCTGCAAATGGCCATTGCACCACTGATCACCACTTAGCAGCATTCTTTAGCCCTTATCCATGGGCACTACACACACGCATGCACACATACACACAGGTGCAAAGCAGCTGCACACAGGTCACATGAAGTAAAGAAACTGAGACCATGATGCTCTGGAAAGAATATTTCAGGCCCAATGAACAGAGAGTTCACTTGAGTTCTCCTCCCCCGGTCACTCGGCTAACTATTTCCCCCAATCTCTGCCTTGGGTCTCTTGTCCTTTTGCCACTGTTCCACTCTCTTGTAGAAGAGATGAGTTCCATCAATACTCAGTTTCGGCTTGGACATGAGAGATAGAAAGATATGAGTGTATGTTGTGGGGGTGTTGCCAAAAGAGTGAGATAATTGGGGAGTCTTCTGTATTCCATCCATCTCCCTCCCCGTCTTTCACTCCTCCACCATTGTTGGATTTGGTTGAACAGATGTGATCTACTCCATTGTGGCTGTGAGACACACAGACACACACAGACAAGAGGGGAAAGTCTGAGGGTTCTGAGAAGCGGACCAGCCCCAAGAGGCGGAGGGGGGGGGGGTTCAGGTTTGGGGTCCATGGTTTAGTCAAGTTCACATCAGTGGAAGAAGAAGGAAATACAAAGAATGAAAAATAGAGCAGTCACCGACAGAGTTGTAAACTGGTGGCTATTTCCACTTGTCCAGTTTAAGGTTGTCAAAGTATCTGCATCTGTCATGGCCTGATGCTCAATTGTCTTTTTCTTAAATTTTCTATCCTATTCTTATATTTCTACTTTTCAATTTGACTAGCATATTTGAATTTGAACATAGCAGGGTTCTCATTTATAATCGTTCCTAAACCTGAGTTGTTGATGATGTACCATTGTAAAGATCACATTAATGGACTGGACTTAGAATGTTGGCAAATCGCTCACCCTCTTTGAACCGACTAAATCCAGTCCATTTGATGACACTTTGAACAAATGACAGACGATAAAAATGAAAAAAAAAAACAGAATATTTTCAGGATGCGAAAGCAGGGCCGAAAACACAGACAAAGAAGTCATAAGTGTTAGATGTGCTGTAAACAAAAACATGTGATCTCCACGACAGAATGAATACATCATAGCTTCTGCCTTCTGCACCACCCCTGACCTGAATCATGGGGAGTATTTGTTGCTTTTGTAAATGTGTCTGACCGGAGAACCTCCCGCTGCATTGTTCATATGTGAAAGGAAACTTCTAGATAAAAAACACATTAGTTTGAAGACAGTCTTGGACTGTAACTTCCAAACAGAAAGTCTTGATTTTATGTTTCTCCATGTCATCGCTTTCTTTGCAAGGCATTGTTCAAAGTCTGAAGGCATTTCTTTTTCCTGCTCTACAGCATGTTCCTCCTCTGATTCCAGCTGGTCCTGCTGAGGGAGATACATTCCCAGACCCCCACAATGCCCTCGGGCATCGGGGTCATCATACAGGGGGGTAGGGTTTGGATTGGGGACTCCCTAGAGACGAAGGGGAGGAGGTGGATTGTGCTAGAGAGGGGGAGGCTCTTCAACCAAACATTAGCCCTGACTGCGTTTACAAAACCAGGTTACATGCTATGACTTTAAATCACAGAATAAGATTGGTGTCAGTCCTGGCGATCCAGAATGAGTGCTTCCTCACTCAAAACCAAGATGGGTCAAAGCCTGTCCTCCTGTGCATTTTGATGTAACGGCAGGGGAGCAGCCAGTGCTCTGGTCAGGACTAGCCCCTCTGTCATCAGCAGAGGAGCTGCTAGCAGCTTTACCCCTGTCGTCAGACTGTCCTTTAAGAAAACTCGGGTAATTTGGCCTGACCTTAAGATGTTTGGGGTCAACCTCTGTTCCTCTTTGGTTGGAGATGATGAGAAATCTACTGTCTGTGATTGTTGTGTCTGAGGAAGGACAAAGACAGTCCAACTTCTAAGGGTCCAACAAGGCAGTTGAAGGGGAAACACTGTTGATTTGTTGGTAATGATGGTGCCAGGTACCCTCTATATGTTTTTATACTGACTGAAATTAGACTGTATCGAAGACCAAAACCTAGGCGAACATTTTTGATCAGTTTCATTATCTATTCTTTGGTTGTATGGTTCCTGATTCTAAGTGGAAATTATTTGTATAAAATGATCTTGTGAACTGTTTCGGGGCAGCAGAACAGCTGGAAATATGTTTGACATACCACCTTTCCATGTTTTTATCTCCATAGCCATCATAGCGTCATTGATGCTCCCTTATTTATATCGGACTTTCTTATGTATACGTACGTCAAACATTGACTAGTAGGTCGGCCCCTTTATCCGTTTGTCCTAAAGCCTTGTTTTTTGTTTTAACTTCCTCTGGTCCATCTGATCTGTCTCTTTCTCTGTTTCTTTGCCTTTCTCTCTGTCACACACTGCAGCTGAAAATTGACCCTGAACCCAAAACTCAGGGGACTGGACCCTTTCAGGGTGAGACAGAGTAGAGACAAAGGGGAAGAGAGAGCTGAAACAAGTAGCAGTATGACAGAGTCGGAGCTGACGGGGCAGTGTGGAGAGGGCAATAGAAAGTTAAATAGTGAGGAAGTACATGGTGTACAAATCTGTCTGGAAGTACAAATGCATGAGAAGTTTGAAAAGTTTTTATACATATAATATGAATAACTCTCATTACCTGATCAACATTTATTCAACAAATACACTGAAATCACACCGTTCCTTGACTGAGTAGAACTAACCTAGCTTGAAGTTAGCCGACTGGGTCCTGTTTTGTATGTGGACACATCATAAATCACCAGGAAACCCAGAGGAAGGAAGATGAAGGAGAGGAAGAGGTCATACTGCAGCCTTTTTTTCTCTGAGTTGTTGTGAAACTCTGCGTGTCGAGTTACTGTTACTGTGAGGCCTCTGGGGGGACATCAATTACTGCCTGCTCCACAACACACTAACACACACAGCGACACACACACTACCAGCAGACCTTCAGCACATGAAAGCATCTCACTGTATGAGCAAAGATTCCCTCAAAGTATCTTAGCTTGGCATTCTTCACTTGAAAAACACATCAAGCCCAAAGTCAACCGCCTATATCTATTGCCCGAGCATTAGCTTTAACTTAGCCAGGTCCACATATTCATTAAACACAATTATCAAATTCTTTGAATCTTTTCGACCCCAAAATATCAGGTTATCCATAGCAAACCATGATTACACCTGTGTCTGTGTCATATTCCAGAAGTAAGAACAAGGAGACGAGGAAGGCAACAAAGAATATGAGACTACTGTTTATTTTCAATGTGCAACTCCCTAGTTAGTGATGGGTCCTAAATTACAAATATTCTGATCAACAGCGTAACCAGTTCAAGAATCAAAGGTACTTTTGTGTTAAGGAGGTAAAAGAGAGAGAGAGACCAAACCATTCTATGATATGTTGGCTTTACCTGGCAGTGTTTGCACACATAATGTGTAGCAGCACATGCTATTCAAAGATCATAGCTTTGCATCTTTGTATAGCATTTAATCCTACACTGCTACACATATTTTAACAAAGCCTGGTAATAACACGCTGTTCTTTTGTTGTAAAATAGGAGCATTTTACTACCAGGTGCCAGTAAAAAGAAGGGAAAGTACATTTTGTCTCTGAAACTGTTATGTAATCATTAATATAATTGAATTCAATTTGAACTAAATAAAAGTCTTAAAATATTAACGCATTCCTATCCCGTCCAATCATGATGGACCCTAACACACAGGATTGCCTGTGACTGATGACTTAGATTTCATAGATGGGTAGACATACAGACAGGTTGGTTGTTCGATCTAATCTGACCAGTAAATCATATTCAGTAAATATTGAAGTAACATCAGCAAATGCCTGGAGCAGTGATTCGTTTTCTGATTGTACTCACTAAATTTCATGTTGTTCAGTTTACTTGTCACGAGGAGTTCCACCCGATGAAAACTATTGTAAAACAGTCTTCTGTGGCTGTAGAGGCAGCTTTTTAAAGTAGAATAAAATAACCCAGATGACTCGTGAATTCAAAAAATTGCCAGCATGTGTTACAAACTAGACTGTGGTGTATGAAAGAAGTTTTTAATGGGCTTGTGGGCTCTAAGTGATGTTTGTAATTCTGCCTATTAGCTTGTTTTTCTGTGTCTGAATTACAACCACATCTATCTCATTTTATTCTTCTTATTGCTGTTTTTATTTTCCTTTACAAAGTATGTGTCTAGGTAGCTAGCGATGTAAGAAAATTATGTACCCATCAGGGCTGTAACTTTTAATCGGACATTATGTTTGAGGAACTGGTTCAATGTCTGGAAATCTTTCTTAAACAGCAATTTACTGAAGAGTCCCCACACTCTGATCAATTTGTTAGCGTTTCTAATCTGGTTTGGAGCCTTTTTTAATTTTAAGATCAATGTTAGATTTAGTCATTTTAACCTAGGTTTAGGAATGCATCCATTTCACATATTTTATATATAAATATACTGATGTGGTGTTAGTAACAGACAAAATGAAAGAAAGACAATGACAGCATCAGACAACAGGAGGGCGACATAGCAAGTTGGAAAGAAGTTTAGCCTGTGTCACTTCGGGTCAGCTTGACCCTTTAAATTATGAGTATCCTTGATCTACTCTTTAGCTCATGCTTTTACCACATTGCTTGGCTCTCTCTCCTCACTCCCATCTTCTCTGTATCTGAAAGCACTGAGTGAAGAAGGGAGTAAGAGGTCAAGGGATACTATTCAGGGGGCTGTATGGTTTTGCTTGGAGAATAACTGCAATTTTAGCTCATCTGCCCAGGGCTGGGTTCATGTTAGGACAGAAACTGTTTCACGTCAAGTTTAAGACTAGAAAAGAAATGGGCAGAAAGTGAAGATAATTTTTCTGATGGTGGAAACGAAGTCACAGAGGATTGAGGTCATAATACATGTTTATGTGTGTTCCATTACTCTTAACTTTAGATTGGTGACCTATATTTGTTAACACACTGGGGACTTGTCTTTGTTAAGGGGAATAAGTGCAATATTATGTTATAACAGCTCGACTAAATACCGCACTGGTTGTCGCTTTGTGTCCTTATTGTGACTTACTTTAAATGGCAAATTGTCAAGGGGTCCACACAAAGACAACAACAAATCAATCAAAGAATCATTGTAATCATAAAACAAAACCAATTTGCTAAAAATATTTTAAATAGTTTTACATATGAAAACACAGAAACTAGTTATCTTAAATGACAACAGATATTATGTGACAAAAAGAAAACAATATTTGAAACATTGAATGAACTCCTCTAGCTGGGCATGAAACTGCTTCAGTGGAGGCTGTTTCAGTTTACTGTTAATTTAACATACTTTTTCTTTACATGTTTAAATGTGGCACTGCAGTACCAACGAACCCTTTGGGGAAATCACACACTACACAACAACTCACAACAGCTAATTACAACTCAGTGAGGAAATAGCCTGTTAGTATCTATTGATTTTTATCTCAGAGTGAGTCTGAGAATTAATTTGGTTGAGGTCTGTAAAGAAGTGAAGTATGTGGACTTACAACACGTGAAAAGTGCATAGTTCTACAGGAGGCGAAGGCAGGTTCATGCTTTCTAAGCACATGCTGACATGGAGTAAGTAACATGGAAATTGAATACACTGCGGAGAGAGTGTCCAGAATTGGCAGAACGTAGAGAAAGTGCACACTTGTCTCAAAAGCTGAATTTCCCAGTGCATCGATCGTGATCTGGATTTTAGGAGAGTAGCTTAAAGGCCATCCTGCCATGCATGAAACAGCAGCCGAACCTTAAATGCGCTTGCCGGCTGGTCAGTCTAGAGCTATGTGTGGGTATGTGTGTGTTTCTGTGTGCAGGGAGGGGTCAGTGGCAGAGAGAACAATAAAGACCAGATGGCTTGTCTCTCTCTCCACCTGCCCCAGGCCTCTTTGTCCTCTCTCATACACTTCACACACTTTAATTTCCTCGACTGCTCCCTGTATTTCCCATGTTTTCCTTTGCCTTAAGTTCCCTTCCAAACGTGGTGATTGTTTCATCTTTCAGATTTTCCACAATTCCTTAAGCTCAAGAGTGGATTTTCTTGGTTGCAATACAGAGCTTACAACTATTTTCTATAGGTTTCAGTTTAAAACCTCTGCATGAACATATGAATATTGTATTTGACCAAAGCACAGAACCACACCTAGACACATGCATTTGATTCCATCTATTACCATGTGAAAGCAGCAGCAGCATGTTGTTACAGACAACATAGAAGGGGTGTGGTACTGTGAGAACACAGCACGATCAAGGCCGTTGCCATAATTGTATTTGCTGTGTACACAGATACATACTGCACTGGTTGTCAATTTGTGACAATTCATCTACTGCACTATATGTACTGTATGGAATGGATGCACCTATTCAACTTCTTCTCTTTTAAATACCAAAAACACTCATCCCTACAGCTGTAATTCTCAGAGCCACTAACACCTCTTTTTATCAAATAAGTGTTGGTTTGTAGAAAAGGGGCACAGCCTAGCATAACTACGTCTAACTAATCTATTTAATAATTCCAGAAATCTCTTTCAATTAGTCTGCACTGCTGTATGTTTGTATGGATGTTTGTATGTATGCATGTATGCATGTATGTATGTATGGATGTGTTAAGGTATTTATGTGTGTATGTGGCTTCTATATCATGAGAAGTGTGCATCTTATCGGCTTCACACTTGCCGTGTACATTGTGAAGGGCCCAAGGAAGCGCAGTGTCTAATTAGGTGTGATTTGGACATGTGATCTGGTTGATATGAATAGAATTTGAATAAGCAAATGAGCAGCTGTGGTGCAGCTTCAGGGTTTTGTGGTCTTTAGTTGCAGTGGCACAATTAGTACTGTCAGTGCACTAGTTTATATAAACACACCATGACAGAAATTCAATGTTTCCTTTGAGGATTGGTTCAAAGTCTGGAAATATTTCGTAAAGAGCAATATACTGAAGAGTCCCCACACTCTGATCAATTTGTCAGCTTTTATCATCAAAATTGGATTGGTGGCTTTTATTTTATTTTAAGGTGAATGTTAGATTTATTCATTTGAACCTTGGTTTAGAAATGCATCCATTTATACCGTCATTTCTGACCAAATGTTGTCCTTATTGTTGAAACACATTCACCTCAATCACACACAAACAGATTCTCTTTGCTTGCTAACCGAATGGGATAACAGTTGAGAATGATTCACGAGAAGGGTCTTAAGGTTCTAAAGTTGCAATTAATCTACTGCACTACACTATATGTACTGTAAGGATGCACCCATTCAACTTCTTCTCTTCAAATACCAATTGTTATATTTTATTTCATGCTATTTTGGTATCTGATATTGATCACCATCCAATGCCACAGATCTGTTTTTTCAGGTTATCACTGGGTTCTTTTTCATTTATGTTAACATGAGGAGAGGGATTGCTCTTGCACCGAAGACAGAGTTGGCAGAACGCCATGACTTGAGTGTGCCTGATGTGAAACATAATTCTAAAACTCACTAAGCCAATAAGATGGTACACGACCTGATTTTACCAAGTTTACTATTATCAGTACTTTAAATGACAGTATTCTATTTCCTGAGTTGTGTGTGTGTGTGTGTGTGCGTGTGTGTGTGTGTGCAGCACTCTGCCTTTACCTCCTGCAGGCATTGCATGCCAACTGGTTTTGGCTTTCATAGTGACAAAAGGACAAGAACCATGGCTGCTTATACAAGAATTTGTCAGGATGCTGCCTTGCACTCAACTCTGCAGAGGAAACTTTATCCCAACATATTTAGTTTAGTATGACTCCAGCTGTAATAACGTTTTCATCACCAGGAGTGCTTCCCCACAAACTAGGCACACAGACTTGAACATATTTCTGTATCAAATGTCACTGCCTTGCAGGGATACAGATGTGTAAATAAATGTTGCACTAATTCAAAAGCACAACTGCGAATAATCATGGGAAAATACTCCCATTAATGTGCTAAGTAAGTATTCTCGCCATTCTCTGCAGATTCAATGTCAAGCCTTGATAATGCACACACTTACATGCACACACATACATACAAAGCATCCTGAATTCAAGTGTTGATAACATGATAAGAGACAAAAGCAGCGTGTCCTCTTTGTGATCAGACCTTGGCCTGATTGTCCTGTACAGAACAAAAAGCTAAAGCTTCATGCACAAAAAATCCACAGATGCTATTTGACAGTCATTTTAAGATGCACATCTCCCTTTCCCCATTATGGCTCTTTCTTTATTCATGTACGTATGAAGAGAATATCCCTTCAGCATTATTCCTTCTATTATTAGTATAATGGAGAGGGTTATAAAAGAGCACACAGTCCTCTAGGACTGGACACCTCTAATAGATGGTGGTTTTCAGCTGTTTGTCTCCACAACAAGTCCCTGAGGTAAAGTCATTCTCCGAGGACGGGAATCTGAGTGCAACTAAAAGGAATATGCAACATCTAAATCTGTACATTATGGCTGCTTTTCATTTAAAATAACGAGCTCCAAAATGGTATATTTGTATATTTTCTCAATGGTAAATGGTCTGTATTATTTTCTAGGCTTGATGACCACTCAAAGCGCTTTGTAGTACAGTTTATTGCCAATCATCCATTCACACAAACATTCATACAGTGCATCTATGGTCAGCAGTTTTGTAACAATATAAATAGCACTTTGAAAAACAGATACACGTCATTATAAAATTACTTTCTGTGAATGCATATTAATAAGCCCCTATCATATAATAAGCAAAACACTTTCTCTAAACAATTATTCTCTCAACTTCATCATATTGATCCTTTACCTCACAGGTGCAGCCCTCACACACACCGTAGTTGTGTCCCTATAATCCTGTAATGTCATTATTCTGATGACTTTTTAAGTTTAGTGCTAAAAGATGTGATGCATTTGGCATTCAGTGCTGGAGTTATTGTGGAGTAAACAAACCTTTGAGGGATAACATTATTTTATACTGTCTGGAGCTGTCTCAGTCTTCGGTCTCAGAACAGACTCACTCACTGTAGTAATCAATGGGTCGAGTATAGATGATGATGTAATCATTGGGTCGAGTATAGATGATGATGTAATCAGTGGGTCGAGTATAGATGATGATGTAATCAGTGGAGGGCAGGAGTGTTGAATCTGGTTTAAATAACCGCCCATACAGGGCTCTCAAAGACATAAAGGTAACACACAGACAATTTCAGTCGTCAACACTACACCTGGCATTTCATTGGCCGGATAGTTTAACTTGTTGCACCAAAAATTTCAAAGTGCAGAAAAAATAAAAAACTAAGAGCAGAGGTTTGACATGCACACAGCAGCAGCACGACTAGAGGCCGGAGCACAGGGAATCTAAGAAAAGACAGGAAATATTTGAGTTGAGAGCGTTCCAAAATCTGCACATGAAATCAATAAGTCCTGATCTCAAACTGAAAGTAGCCCCTGTTTCAGGCTGATGCTGCTTGTTTTGTCTCCTCTGGTCAGAATCCTTCAGATCGCCCTCCTTCTGTGTCATGTCCAAACTCCCATGTTTGTTTGTTTGGTTGCAGGCTAATTTCCTGCCTGCATCTGTACCATGCTGCAAAACATAACACACTGTCCAAATTAGGACAAGGAGGGGGATGTGTGTCAAAAAGAAAAGACGATAAAAATAATGCTAAAATACTTTTTGTGCCGCTACACAATATATATTGTTATATTGCACCGCCAGACTGTACAACACAATAAACAATTCAGTGAGTGATAATTCAGTTTTAATTATTCACCCTCTCACTGTCTCTATCCACAAAACAAATGCAGCCCCCATCTATTGAACCACTTCTCTTGATGTCTGTGTGCCCGTGTCCCTCTGCCAATATCAGAGCTTTGTACTCGTCTCTCTACTCTCTCTCACACACAAACACACACACTCACAAACACAAACACACACACACACACACACACACATAAACACACACACACACACACACACACACACACACACACACACACACACACACACACACACACACACACACACACACACACACACACCTTCCTCTCCTTGTCCTGGCATTGACTGAATTACCCCTGGAGAAAGAAGTGGTTTGTGGTTGGTTGGTGGAGGGACCCTCCTCCCATCCCTCTGTCCCACAGGGAGACAGAGAGACATTGTTGTGTTCTGGATATATATTTGTGTTTTTAATTATTCATTCATCTGTGTTTATTTAGTTTAGCCTTGTTTGTGCCTTTGTCAATAATAGGTCGGACTGGAAGTTAAAACCCAAGTATGTGAGTTTGTGAATGTGAAATAAAGTGCAAAGTTGATGAAGTGTTGTGAACTATTTAACTCACCACTTGGGACCACGAGGCTGGCAACCCCCACTATTGACACTATTGTGGTGGATGTGTTCACCCACTCACCCAAGTAGGCAAATTGTTAAATTAAAATACTGCATCTAGTTAGAAAGGCTACATCATGGCTTACGTATCTTCAAGTGCTTTTTCATAATTTTAGTTTTGTACCTAATTTTCCTTTCACATTGAAATGCAAGCCTCCTGGTGTACGAATATGTTATAGAAGTGGAGCAGAAGGAGGTTGTTACTGCAGCTTTGAGCTATGCATTGTTGTTCAGCTCAATGATTTCATCAGCTGGTCCCAGACTTTAAGTCTTAACAAATGTGTTCTGTTCTTTTGGGTACATCTCTTTTACCGAAACCTCTCACCAACTGCCTGAAGGGACTTTGCAAACTTTGCAGAATATTCAGTCACAGTAGGATTGTTTTGATGCAGAGTAAGAACACGCTCAGACCTCGTGAAGACCTGGTATTCACATGTGCTTTGTGGACAGCTGTCAGTACAGGTGTGAATGCACTCAGATCAGATAGTGATATGGTCACGTCAGACCACATTTGGCAGTGGTCTGGGTCACATGTGGCCACAATCTTTGAGCAGTGTGAACACGAATGTGGTCCTGGCCAGTGGCCACAGTGAAGGACTGCCTGCAAACACAAATATTTTGAATGAGGTTTCAGCTTCTTACCAAACTCTTGATTGACCATTTTCATTACGGTAACCACGTCCCTTCAAACAAGACACAGTGAATCGTCTTTTACTGCCATGAAAATATTTTTGTTTCATGGCAGTGCGACATTTCCCATCTACTTCTCTTTTCTTGAAAGTCAACATTGTGTTTTGTAGTTTGCCACAAGCCGGCCTCCTCGTTGTCAGGCTAAATGTGGTTAAGTAAAAGGTTGTATCATCACCTGTTTTATTGAATTTGTGCTCATTCAAGGATAATGGGCTCTATTTTGACAATGTAAGCTTGTGGTCTAAAGCACGTGGAGGGAATGTTTCAGATTGGGTACTTTTGACCTCGAAAGGTCGCTCAGGCAGATGCATGGTTCAAATTAGTTGTCTTTGTTTACTTTGTCTCTAAATAAATCATGGGTGTATTTGGTGCGTAACACACAATAAACTGTAAGATAGAGTGCGGGTGTGATAAAGAGCTAAAGGCTTTTAATACAACCAACAACTTCTTTGTGACCTTGGTAGAAAAGGGGGAATAATTATCAGAAAAAAAAAATGCATTGTTTACAGCCAAATTATTTCTTGTATCTTCCGAATCAGGTCTTTCCTTAAATTAAAAATGTTCCTCTTTTTTGCTTCTCAGGAACCATCCGTCCGGTACGAAGGAGTTTTTATGACCCCGCTTCGGCCCCGGGTCAGGGCTGGCAGTGGGAGTGGGAAAACGATGCAGGTTCATGGACGCCCTATGACATGGAGGTGGCTATTGCCATTGAGAGTGCTCACAACCGCCAGCAGCCTTGCCTCGACCTGACACCACTCGGTTTCTGCTACCTCATTGATTTTCAAAACATGACACAGGTTTGTTTTATTTCTTTACATCAACATCAATTACATAATCAACTTGACACTTCCTCCAGTTCTTTTACCAAATAGATGATACAAAGCTTTCAAGCTGGAAAGTTAAAACATTGTGAACCTGTTTTCCCTGCTGCAGGTGAACAGACAAAGCCAGAGGTGTCGGAGGACCCAGAGACGTGCTGATATGGCCTACCCTCTAGTGTCTGGTCCGCTCCCTGTACCCAAAGGCGGAGGTGTTGGAGTAGGTGGAGGGCTAACAGGAGCCTTGCTGGGCGTGGGAGTATCAGGGGTCAGCATGGGGATTGGAAGCTCTGTCTACCCTAATGGAGGCTTGTCAGCTCCTGGACTGGGTCAGCCCTGTTCCTGTCAGCAGTGCTTATTGGTCCTTAGTGTGAAGACCAACACAGTAGGACCAGGGGGGGGGACAGCGGGGATACAGACTCTTGGCAGACGCTCACTAACCATGCAGCGGCCGAAGAACTTAGCACCCGTCGCATCCAGACCTCTGAGTCCATCTAAATCATTTACTCTGGGACGAGGACAGCAGCTGAACTCCAACTACTACCAGACACTTCCGCACGGCCTGGCTATCTCTAGAAACATAGCCTCGCCAAGAAGGAACGCCCAGCTCTTCGCTCAGTCGCTGGCCGCCCTTACTGCTGGCACGTCCTCTCTGGGTGTCTCCTTGTCTTCCAACAGGCCTCCACCGCCATCCCTCCCGCCTCCTCAGCCTCCATCCTCCAACCCCGGCCTGAACCCTCCGCCCATTCCAGCCAAGCACTCCTCATCCACAGCCAATGATTCAGTGCCAACTGCCACATTAATAACCCCTGCCTGCAAGGTGACCACGCCCCCTTCTCCAGTGCCATCTCCGTCTCCATTGGTGTTGAATCCGCAGCGTACACCATCGTCTGCATCCACAGTGTGCCATGCCCCGTTGCCACAGAGGTCAAGCTTAGCCGGGCTGAGCAGACCTGCGTTACAGAGGATTGCAATGGCCCAGTCCAGAGCGCTCATAGCATCAGGGTGAGTGAAGGAAACACACACACAGAACCAGGAGCTTGATTTAAAGCATTTTCTTCACTTTCAGCAATTTTCTGAGGCAGTGGAACTATTTATTTTCATCTAATTTAATTGTTACAGTGTATCTCATATTGGACATTTGTAGATATCATGCAGTCCTGGTGTAATCAGTCTGAATACTATCCTCTGCAATGACGTATGCCCATGTGCATGTTGAAACATGCAAATATCCAGCAGGCCTGGGCATGCAGCACTAAATATTCACATTCACACCAACATTTACCCAAACAACCCTTGTCACTCCCACTGATGGGTGTCATATGTGTGAGTGTTGTAACGCGTGGTGTTGCACTGACGATGAGTGGTGTGATATCAGGTGTGATTCTTCAGATTCACATTCATTCCGCTTGAAAATGTTAGGTTCTTTGTGCTGTTGTCCAAGTGTATCTTGGTATTTAGTTTGGTGCGTATCTTTAATCAAAGATACGGTGTGTTGAGGCAGATGTTATTAACACAGGGGAAAGTGATGTTTTGAAATAATTCCTCATGAAGGTTAAAGATGAACAGACAGAAGGCAGTGGAGATGAATGAGATTCAGCAGCACCACCCTCCTTTCATCCTGTCTTGGGTCAACAGAACCAGAAGCCAGTGAATTTCGGGGGTTTTGAAATGTGAAACACATTTTTGAATCCATGTAAAGTAAGAATCTGTGTAGATTAATGAGAATACAAATTCTTCAAAACAAGTTAGATTGACCTTAGTTGGATTCCTGTGTGTGTGGCAATTTGTCTCGAAAAAGATTTAATACATATGGTATGCAAAGTTCAAAGAGTAGCAAGCAGCTCTGTCTCAGGTCTCAACCACTAACCTGTGATCACACAATGACCCTATTAAATATACTGTGCACTCAATTGAGTTGAAGGATCATAGTGAGACACCAACGCTCCACTTTAAAGACAAACCTTTTAAGTCTTCTTTTCTCTCACACCTCTGTCCATCTTCCCGTAGTCCTACTGGAACCACAGTCCAGTTTTATGCACTTTCAGTCTGTCGATTGAATTCAGGTCTGTGGGTTCATGTAGTCAGTGTAACCTGATTTACTTTCGTTTGATGGCCAGTAATAGTGTGGAAACACTTATGGTAAAGAACACAATGAGTCAGCTGACAAGGCAATGGATTTGACACAAGTGAACTGCAAGACTTAGCTGCTCTCCTCCCCCACCACCTCTCTCCACTCAGCCTGAACACTGTCCTTCAACACCTGCTCCTTTTTATTCACTGTTAAGACCCTGACCTCCTCTTCTCCTTTCCTGTCATTTCTCCTTTATCATGTATTTGTTTCTCTGACTTTCTTCTGTATGATAACTTTCCAACAAAATCTCTTGTCCTGAAACTTGTGTCTTGTATACCTCTTTCTGCTGCCTTGCAGATCCATGTTGTAGACATCCTTCACTTTCATTCTGGTTGGTTCTCATGTCAGTGGGTCTGGGTCAACTTTCCATCCTGCTAAAGTTATTATTTTTATTATTTAGAAAATTAACATGCACATATACAGCAGATTATATTTTAGACCTTTTTTGAAATGCCTGCTTATATGTTCTGTTATCGATTCTCTATGCAGTGGATTCTATCTGTGGAGGTCGTTGAAAAAGTGTAACAAATCAATCTGCGGCACAGAGCGCTAGAATATAGCAAATTATCAAATGAACATCACGTTATCTTCGATGTTATTATGAGTGTGGTATAAAAACTGTTTTGTTTCATTTTGAAACTGTCACAGGACTAATCAGACTGTGGTGAGCTGCCAGAGTCTATCGTTATTTAATGAGGAACACTATCTTTAGATGACAATGTGTATGTTGCTCTATCAGTTGCTTCGACCAGTTTTGTCCTGACAGAAATTTCTCAACAATTGCTGGATGTATACCATGGTTTCTGTATTACATTATAAATCCTACAAACTCCGTTACTGATTTCCACCACAAGGTTCATATGTGTGGTTTTGAGTGGAATCTCTTTACAACTGGATAGTTTGTTGGGAAATCTAGTACTAGGGATCACCAATGTCATAACAACAGAAGGAGGGCTGTCCTGCTGCATCCATAGTACTACATTTTTGTTTGAAAATGGCTTTTTCCAACTGAAATATTCTCTTTGTCAGGCTTGCGTTTTGGCTCAGTATCAGTTGTAATCCCCCTCCAGACTAACATGCCTGATAATGCACATCTTGTGACTGCTTATGTACATTGTCGCAGCTTGCTCGAATAATAGCTTGTCTCCTATGCATGCAAGCAGTACCATTATATAATTCAGAATTTAGCTGCACAACAGCTGTTAGCAAAGGCAACAGGGTCAGCAATGGTTATAATTTATTATCTGTGTTGGGTTCTGCGCTGGCCTGACCATTCACAGAAAGCCGTTGTGAGTGTCTACGTCATCGTTCCCAAACATCTCCATTTTTGACCATCCAAACTAAATCACAACCATGGAGTTGTAAAACCAAAATGGGACCAGCAGTGTTTCTAAACTTCCTTTTAGCAGCTCTTAACCTACAGAGTGGTGTAGAAGTAACCTAAGAATGAGATGTAAACCTCACAGTTGTACCATGGAGAGGAAAGTTATGCTAATTAATAGTTTTCTGTGTGGAACAGAAAATAGATTTCACTAGATTTCACTGAGACATTTCCAACTTTCAGTCATGATGTCATACAACAATGAATAGAGACATCTCATTAAAAAAACTCCCATGCTAAACTGCAGGTGTTTGTTTCACATCTTTCGTGAAAAAGTGATGCATTTTACTAGTTTAAATAATGATGAGTTTTTATTCACCTCGAACTAAAATCAAGGTCAGATAGTTTGGAGTTGTAGTCCCTCCCCTGGCCCTGTCACTCATTCCCCTACCCCCTCCTCCTCCTCTTCCCTGGCTCCTCTCCTCTTGCCTCTCCCGTTGCGTCTCAGCAGTCTGGGCCCCTCAGAGCCTCATTGTTGGTCTCCACAGTAACCTTTGTTGGATTACCCAAGTCTGGGCTGCATTAGAAGCACAATGTCAAGCCTCCACTTCTCTCTTCCTTCTCTTCAGCTCTCCTTCCCCCTCTCTCCCCCCCTCTCTCCCTCTCTGCTCTGGCCCTTTCATATACTCTGCCTGCTCTCTCTTTTTAATTTCTCCTACGTATTTCTACTACACTCATACAACACATTTTGATGATTTCATGCTGTGCGCATTTCTTTTAGTATTTAGGGTTTCTGAGTTTGGGCTGTTTAAAACATAGCTATCCCAGTTAATATAGATATTTTTCTTTCAAGCTCACCCTGATAGTATTTATTGGGGTGTTTGAATTGCTTTAGGTGGGTGAAGCATTGTATCAATACCCCTAATTTAGATGGCTTTACTGATCCAGCATATTCATAATATGAATTTTATTTTTCGGTGGGGAAGAGACAGACAATGGTGCTGGTCCAGTCAGCATTGTTGCTACCCCCAGACAAACACAATCATGTGTGTGTGTGTGTGTAGAAAGTCTCAGACTCAGACAGTGCCCTGAGACATGGGACTGATGGGAAGGGGGTGGGGGGGTACAAGACAAAGAAACGAGTCAGCAAACTGTCAAAGATTGATCACACAGCGGTGCAAGAAATCAGGACAACACCACACTGAGAGGAGGAGGTGACACATGCACACTCACAAAGTGATGCCTGGCTGTGAATGGATTCACCCACACACAAACACACACACGTGCACGCACACAACCACGTAGTGTCCTCCTTTCCCACACAGAAAAGGTAAATATTGACAATTCTGATTGGAGCTGCCGAGAAGAATGTTCGCTCTCTCTGCAGTGGAGGATTATAGGAACAAGACAAAGGAAATGAATGAGTGGAGAAGAAACTGGTATGTTGAGGAGAGGCTGGCGCACACTGTGGTTGCACAGTCGGACTTTGTTTGAGCAGATCAGATGAGAACACAGAGGCAGAAATGGGCAGTGAGAATGTGTTGGCACCTGTTGGGTTCACCAACAGGCTGCAGCTTCATTCTTATCTCGTCCTGCACAGAGCGGAGCTGTAGGACCCAATCTTATCTACTTCTTTTTTACACGTTCAGAGAAAACATGCAGAATGAAACCTTGGACAAAACTGATAACCTGGAATGTTTGAAAAGAATGCGACTGGTCTGGTGAATAAAATACAAAATGACATGCCGCAACAATCATAATGGCCTTTAACAGATAGTTCCCAGGGTAACTGTCTCCACAGCTGTGTTTGTTCTCCTGGTGGCTGATACATTTTGATTTCCGTGGTCTCTGTGTGATCTTTGGTATTTGAACATTTCACATGTTTTTAAGTACGTTTTAGACATTTAATATTTTGATTGAACAGGAGCACTAAATTAAAGAGATCCACAGTTCCTGGAGACATTTATATGTTCAGTAACACCCAGGGTCCCTGTGCTATTTTATCCTTATAATAAAATCAATTAGGATCACTGAATCTATGTGTAAAATCTGCATGATCTGTACATCTGGCTTATTAAAATATTTGTTGTATACTATGAATTCATATTTGTGCATAAAATAATTTAAATGTATTCAATGTATTTAAAATACAAAAAAACATCATAAGTTATAATATTAAAGAAGGAAAAGTTCTTTGTTGCCAAGACAGTCAACACGAAAATTATCATCTACCCTTTCAGGGCCTTGCTCTGACCTTGAATTAACATCTGAACCCAAATGTACAGCCCTAAGTTCAGGTGTGGACACACATTAAGAGGTGGTCTCGGATGCAAGTTGACACATTCTGGGTCACACTGAAGCACTGCATACTCGGCTGGTTTCCTCTGACCTGTTTCAGTTTAACAATGAACTGAAAATACTTTTACACTTACCATACGACGTATTGTTTGTGACCCACATATTGGCTTTATTTTGTATGCAGCAGATTAACTACTCGGCTCTTCCCTACCCTGCTCTCACTCTCTCATACACGCAGTACACGTAGAGAGCAGGGAAGTGAGATCTGATCAAAAGTTGTCATTGGAGACACATGACAAGTCAAATTCGGGGAGTTTTTTAGTGCTGCTCATTGTGGGAACTGTTGCGTTTTTGTATAATATTTAAGGTCTCGACCTTAATATGCAAAGTGTAATATAATGTATGTTGGTATCTGACACTATACAAATAATATTGAATTGAATTGAATATTTTAACGTAAAGGCCGTAGCTGGGCAGCTGACAAGTTATATTATGTTGATTTTCATACTTTTGAAATTTATATATCCAACAATATAAAAGCAAAAAGGGAAAATATAGGATGGAAAAACATTGACAGAGACTAAAACACCTTCTTCTCCACACCCATTGGAAGGAATTGTTCATGTTTATTCTGCCTCGCCTTTCTATATGAACATGGAGAGGGAGGTATTTTGTTGCATCGTCGCCATTCAGTGGGAATCTCTGTATAAAAAAGGCTGAAGAACACTCATCTGTGTCATTTGTTGTCAGAGGCTGATGGCTGCTCCGTCCTGATTCCTCTGAGTCTGTGTGTTTGCCTGCCTGTCTGCGTTATGTAGTTACTTCATTACAGGGATTATTTCCATCAGTACATTTTTTAAATGTTTGTTTGGTCATTTTTACTTTCATAGTGAACATTTTTCAACATCCACGGCTCTGAAGAACATATATGTTGAGCTAATTAAGTCATTATTATTAAAAAATGCATGTCATTCGATAATTTTATGAATTTTATATGTTTTTATGAAATTTGACACATCCAGTCAACCTCACTATGCTTGAAACATAGTAAGGTAGTGTGCGTGTGCATGTTGCGTGTTGCGTGTGTGTGAGGCTGTGGATGCAGCTTTATTTGCATGTGGCAAGATGTGTGTGAGAATGTGTGTCAGTGTGTTATTGTCTGGTGTCTAAATCAGTCCAGCCGATGTCCATCTGGGCCTGGGGGAATAGACGGAGCAGAAGGGTGAGGGATAAAGGGAGTGTGTAAGACAAAGCTGTGGGAGTGTGTGATCTGGTGGGAGGCGAGCAGTGGGTAGGAGGGTGGATTTGAGGTCACTGGGGGTCAAGAGAGTGGAGTCTCATTCAGGCCCTTCCCCCCCAGGCAGCGACGGGATAGTCCTCTTTTAAAGTTCCCGAGGTTCTTTTCTTTTTCACTGGTCTCACTTTCCCTTAGAGCTTCCTGGTTTCCTGTTTCCCCACTAATACTTCCTCCTTCTTTGTTTCTGTAGTTTTATGGAGGATGAATAGGGACATCTACATGTATATGTGTTTATTTGAGCTGGCTACTGGATTTTTGTTCATTGGGCAGGTAATGTTTATGAATTTGGGGATTTGGATACTTGTTTCTATGCCTCCACCCTGCAACAGCTGTGGCTAAAGGCATTATTTTTGGGGGTGTCCGACCATCTGTCCTACAATACGCCTGTTCCCATGATATGACAAATAGTACCCATTGCAGGGCTGTGGTATAGGGTTATTTGTTATTTGTACCAGGTAACTTTTGATTGTGAATGTTGTTGCATGAATGTTAAAACTTAATGGAATAAATCAGTTTGATGAAAACCAATTAATGGAAATAAATCATATTATAATATAAACCTTTTGTACAGTATATGTACAGAAGGAACCTGACTGACTGCTTTTGTTAGCACACATTACAGTACTACTTATTAAAACTTGCATGAAGCTTCAGTGGAAAACTCTGGACAATGACACCTTTTTTGTTATTGTTGCCTACATAAACTATATAATCTTCTTTGTACAAATAAAAAAGACCACATGCCTTTATTTGTGTGTTGGAATGATAGGCTAGTTAGAGTTGAGACAGTGGTAAAGCATATTTTAAATACAATCAGTGGTCTATATAAATATGGACCATTAGCCTCAATAAAAGGCCTGACTTTTGTCTGAGGTCAGGGATCTTGGCCTCTCACAGGTTGGTGTCAACTATACTACAGGAACTACATCATATGTGTACCAGGTATAAACACACTTACCAAACGTCACCAATGTGGCAACTAACATGCTTAGTGGCTCAGCTGTGTTAACAAAGGAATGTGTTTGTATGTGTGTGTGCGTGTGTGTGTGTTTGTGTGTGTGTGTCATCAGCACATCAGTGTGTAAATGAACCGCATGAAGCTTATCTATGATCAGACTTGGCTCTCCTCCTTACCTCACCCCCTAAATACAACCTTGCTAACGCAGCAGCGTGTTATTCATGCTATTTATAGATCTGTAGTGATTGACAACAAGTGAGTAGTGCATGTTTGAGATCCCTGTCATTGTCACTCACTGCCTTGATCCTGGGCTTATCTAATAGATGTGTTTACCATCCATCATTAGCCTGCTGAAAGGAGACTGTCATAATTACATCTTGATGACAAGAGTAAGAACTTAAACTACTTCAACTGCATACGACAGCACAACACTCATCAAACAGAGCGACGCTCGGACTAATCGGATCATCGCCTATGGAAATGTATTATCATTAACTACGTGATCGTAGCCGCATGCAGCCATGTACTCTCACTGATTAAACAAGAAAACAAATAGTTTGTTATTTTTGATCAAATCAGGCATAAGTAGAGAGTTTTCGCACAGATCCAGATTCAGGAATAGTGGAGTTGTCCCAGGGGCTATATAAGAGGTACTATACAAAAAATCCTTTCAACTGTGTCAGAGAATGGATAGTTGTCCTGCGTGTAATGTAAACAGTTAGCAGAACCTTTTTCTGTGTCTCAGATATGTACCTGATCTCAATAAATGTATTAATTTACATGTATTTACTTCCAAAAAGAGTACTCATTGCATTTTAGTCAGTATTTCTGGGGGGGGGGGGGGGTTCAGTAGCTTCATTGCTCTAGCTATTGGCTTGTTCTTGAAGCCCAGTTGATGTTGGTCACAGAAATCATGGGGCTGGATGGCAGTTGAACAATATTGCATTCTAATTGCTAAACACAATTTTTTTTATATCACAAAAAAGATCATATACACAAATAAAGAAAAGATGTTGGGATGAGTTTATTGTTTCTTTGTTATCTTAAAGTTTTGGCCCTGCAGCTCAGTGTTTACAGCAGAGACCTGTAATGTCTGGTTTGTATGTGTCTTGAAGAATTGTGTATGATGCAACTAGTCCCACCCCCTCTTTACTCCTCTGACCCTCTGTGCTCTACTCCGTATGATAGAGCTAGACAAAAAGGGAAAACCACCAATGTTATTGCATCATTTCATCATTGTATTGACTTTGAAGAAACTCAGAGTGGATCAGGGTCATCTGCTCATTCCTATCATGACTGCTTTCTGTTGTTTACCCCTCACTCTGTATGTTTACTGTTCTTCTACTCACACTCTGCTTTTACTCTCTAAAGTAACACCTCATTTCACACACACACAATCATTACCTCGTACTCTTTCCCAGCGTGACACACACACACACACACACACACACACACACACACACACACACACCAGTGAATCATTCACTAGCGCGTAGTCATGTGTCACTGAGTAGGGTTAAGTGAAAGCAGCTTAGTGCACTAACACAGAGCCTGTTAAAGCTAAACCTTCAACAGGAAACAGAACATGATCACTAGCCTTCTGTTAGGACTCTACCATTGTGCACACGGGGTTGTGAACAGGTGAGCTTCATCCCCTTCGATAGCTCAGTTGGTAGAGCGGAGGACTGTAGTGGCTAGTGCTGGTATCCTTAGGTCGCTGGTTCAAATCCGGCTCGAAGGAGGTTGATTTTTGTTTAGACCCCCCTCATAATCACACTCAGACATTTTAAGCTGTTAGTTAACACATCTGCGATTGGTGCTTCAACACATTAAGCACAATTTTGTATAATCATGTTATCAAATCATACCCTTTACACTATTTACTCATTTCTAAGATTAAGCTCATATTTCTAAACAAATACACAGAGTATTATCATCAAATACACTGGACTCTGTAAAATCCTGTCCAACTCTACGAAAACTGATGGTCTGAGTCTGAATGTGGGAGACGTGTGTTTGTCCGTCAGAGATGATGATGATGATGATGATGATGATGATGATGGGCTTTGTGATGCAGCAGGTAATCCCCAGCTAGCAGCTGTATGACGTCGGTCTCTTTGAGCTCAGTGAGCAGATGGAAACTCCGTGGATTAGCTCTCGTAAACACACACCGACAGCCCGGCGTACTCATTCATATGCTCTCCAGCCAGCAAACACAGTAGTAGCGCTGTGAAAAAGAAAAAATACAAAGGAACAAGATAACCAAAACTTTCCTGGTTACCACATTTTGAAGGTTTTTTTGGAAGTTGGACAGGGTGCTAATTTATTCAGCTGACATAATTCGCCGGTTTTCTTTTTTCATCTTTGCATGAAGTTTTAGTTTTCTTGACTGTGACCTTTGACTGTAAGAATGACTGTCATCAGTGTTTCAAAGTGAGTTATCAGTTTGGTCGACTTTTCCCAACCTGTAACGTCTGATCTGGAAGCAATTGTAGGAAATTCGAAAATCCACCTTACTAAAGAGTTTGTGTCTTCTATTGCAGTGTGCCAACCGTCCCAGTGAAGAACCTCAACGGATCCAGTCCTGTTCACCCTGCCCTTGCCGGTAAAAACACGCTCTGATTTACCAAGAGAGGAAAAATCTCTAATTCGGGAAATTAAAATCATTGAATTTCACTCTTCTTACCACATTTTTTTAAATCTCATTTTTTTTCTTTGGTATTTCAGGGATCACAGGAATCTTGATGAGTGCTGCCGCTCTGCCTGTGTGTCTGACCAGGCCTCCTAAACTTGTGCTGCATCCTCCACCTGTCAGCAAGAGCGACATCAAACCAGTGCCAAACTTTGGCCACTGCTGCAGGAAGACCACCAAGAAACAAGCTCGCAAGGGTAAGAGTGAAAACAGTCTAAGTGCTGGAAATACTGTTATTTTTTTAAATCATCAAATCATCAGCCTGATAAGAGAGAAAGAATTTCCGTCTTCGTGTTTATCATCAGCCTTCTGTCATGTCTGTCCATCAGCTGCCACACAGGTTTACAGCCTGGACAGTTTTTTCTAGCCTTTCATACACTCATCACTCCCCTCTGTTCTCTGTCCTCTTCGTCTGCAGGTAAAACCCCAGAGGAGGTGGTAAAGAAGTACCTGCAGAAAGTAAAAGGTCCACCAGAGGAGGTAGGACCTGTGTATTGTCTTTGTGTTTCATAATTCTACTGTAGCTTATTATAATGTTTTTATAATGAGTTTCTTTCACTTTTGTCATCTCCCCCAGGACTGTACCATTTGTATGGAGCCTTTGGGGGGTCCATCTGGGTACAAAGGTCCAGGGGTGGGGCCCGTTTCTAAGGCAGAGTCAGTTGGGCGACTGGCACAGTGTGGACATCAGTACCATTTCCAGTGTCTAGTGGCCATGTATAACAACGGGAACAAGGACGGCAGGTAGATCAGAGACTCAACACATTCATTCCCTCGGAGGATTAAATGAAATCAGCCCAATATTCTATCAATATCCACCTTTTCTTTCAGTCTTCAGTGTCCCACATGTAAAACCATCTACGGCGTGAAGACAGGCAACCAACCGGCAGGCAAGATGGAGTACCACGTCATCCCTCACTCTCTACCAGGACACCCTGACAGCAAATCCATACGCATCATCTACAACATACCGCCAGGAATTCAGGTACTGCTACGAACTGGACTGACAGGGGTGTTTGTTTTATTATCAGATGTAATACATTGTCAGAGTCAGTCTGATCAGCACGAGTGTCCACTCTCCTTTTCAGGGACCAGAACATCCCAACCCAGGGAAGCCCTTCACTGCCAGAGGCTTTCCCCGACACTGCTACCTCCCAGACAGCGAAAAAGGACGCAAGGTAAACCCAACCCACTGTGCTGTTACAGACACTTATGTGCAACTGTTGTCAACAGAGATACATTTTTAATACATGTTTTTCAAATTAACCTTTCATCCCGAACCTAATTCTGTTTGTCAGGTACTGAGACTGCTCCTAGTAGCGTGGGACCGCAGGTTGATCTTCTCAGTTGGTACTTCAAGCACTACAGGAGAGTCTGACACCGTCATCTGGAATGAGGTACATGTTCAACTAGAATGTCACCCAGTAGACTGCATATCGCCACCAAGGGCCCTATCTCGCCATGTGAAACAACGTGACGAGTAATCAAATTTAAATCCCTTAAATCTGGATTTTTATTTGGATCCGCACCTGCACACTCGTGCTTAACCGTCCCCAAATTATGCCAAATTTTTTTCATCACGATCCAAAATGTCAAAATAATTCCTTCACAATATTAGAGATATTGAAAAAAACAACCTGAATCTGTCCCTAAATGTATTGGGTTATCTCCTGACCCATGTCCAAGTCTTCTACCAAGTTTCACTGAAATCCTTTCAGTAGTTTTTTGAGTTATCCGGCTGACAAAGCAACCATTACACCAACTAACTAACCCTAACAAACTAACAGACAGTGGTGGTAAGAAATTACAACTGCAATACAGAGTGACTGTGGTTTGTGATCAGATTTATCATCCCTGAAGCTAAATGCAACTCTGTCTTTGTGTTCAAGGTCCACCATAAGACAGAGTTTGGCTCCAATCTGACCGGCCACGGCTTCCCTGACCCTGGACACCTCGACAACGTCCTGGAAGAGCTCCGGGCTCAGGGCATCACAGAGGACGACGCACTGATGGAAAAGTGAACGGACAAACGAGCAGCAGAGAAGGAGGAGACATCAGTGAGAGAGCAGTGAAGGGTTAACGGGTGAATGGGGAGAGCAGTGGGCCTCACCGTGAAAATAACTGGAGGAAAAAAGAGGAGGAACTGGACTGAGACTCTGCCAGTACTCAAACAGGGTGCAGGGGGACGTTTCGGGTTATGGAAGACATTGGGTTTGTTTTGCAGAGGTAACCACTTATCTAGATGTTGATGGAGTCACTGTTGGATTCGCTCGTCAGTGTGAGTCAGTTCAGACTTCACAGCTCTCGAGCAAGCACATCCACACAAGTTGAAGTTTGCGGGAGCAGCACCACAGAAAGCAATGCAGAGGCACAGGAGGATTAGAAATAACGCAGAGAAACAAGGGCTCTCATGGTTTCAGCTACTCTATAGCGAGGTACTAATGTGAGAAAGTAAGAATGAACCAGAACTAACATTTAGAACAAGAACAAGTTGACTTTACTGAGAAAAAGAGTAACATAAAAAAAAGATGGTGGGAAGTTTGAGCAGTTCAATGAAAACTGGGAGGGAAAGGACAAAGGGAGGGAGAAGTTGGAGCAGTGGGGGAGGTAACTGAAGGAAGGAAAACAGGAGAAATGTAGCAGAAAGAGACAAGATGGTGTGTGAATGTGGCATAGGATAAGAGTAGAGAAAACTAACTTGTGTGGTACTGTTCAGGTACTAGAGCTTTTAATAAAAACGCATGGAAACCAAGAGCGATGGAAGGTCAGATAAATCTGTGCTTTGTTCAAACCACCTGCCTGCTTGTGGCTGAAGTATTGAGCTGGTGCTCCCTCTGGCGGCGATCCTTGTGAACTACACCTCCGCCTGCAAGCTACTGTAACGAATCAAAACAATACTTTTTATTTTTTATCATTGCTATAATCCTCATGTAACATCATTCCATGCATTACCTCTTACTTATGAATTGGGTTTATATGACGTAAGCTGAGTTAATGTACGTCTATGTTGAAAAACACAAGACCAAACCAAGACCTCGTCATTTGGGCATATTTGGAGTCTTACTATCGAGCCACTGTGGTACAAGTTAACCCTAAATACACAGGTACCAGTATTTACATGTATATCTTTATTTTATTTTTGTCCCTTTTGATGCTTCCTGAGGTTTCACTGGATGTAGATGGGGCTGTGTCTTATCAACAGTGGGAAGCCAGTGAGTATGTGATGAAGAGGGGTTGGGGTTTCTGCCCAGAATTAAGCACTGAAGATTTGCTTCAAAGCCTCAGTGTTTAGTTATTGTTTAATGAGCTTCACTGTCTTACAAATAAACTAAGAGCCTGATGCTGGTCTTACAGTTAGGAAGTCCCTCACGGTGAGTGAGAGTTGGCGGCTGGAGAGGGTGGAGAGATCGAGAGAGGAGGAGCTGAAGCTCCTGTGATGAAACACGGTGCTGCTCAGGAGAAGAAAGTTTCAGATGAATGTATCTTGGTCCTGGGTGATATACAAATCAACAAATTAGAAGCATATACACAGAAATCCCAGGACATCTGTGGTTTACGCTGACTAGCAAGAAATCACCATCCACCATCAAGTTATTATCACCAATGAAACTGAAGACCCACTGGTGGACCAGGACCTTGGCTCCTGTCAAATTAAATCACTTTTAAAGATCCCATATTTACATGCTTTTCAAACCTCTTTTTATATTTAATCTAAGACATTTAGTGGAGACTTAAGTTGAGAAATCTTGAGTTAACAAAACGTTCAGAGTTGTGAAGTGGGAGGATGCTCAGCTGCTCCTGGTTCCTGAGTCTCAGATTTTTCCAATTAACAAAGTTACATGACTCACTCCTCTAGGACTCGGATGGGCGCAGCGTTCTCCTGGTTTAATCATCAGTATGAGAGATTAAGATCTATGTTAGGAAATATCTGGTAAAAAGGTACACGCTTGTTTACATAACAACAAGGTACAAGATCTAATCACCGAAGTTATATTTCAGTCAGCTGAGCTGCTACTGGCAATGCAAATCAGGCCCGTGTGCAGCATCAGACTGTATTTGACTGCGATGAGCTGCTGATGACAGCCAATACGGGTTCAGTGTTGTGAGCCTGTAGAAGGTTTGATTTCTTTTAGGTTATTACTCTGGTGGTCAGTGGTTTTCAGGACAAAACAGGAGGAAAAGCCTAATCTTGAGCCTGAGAAAAGATTTTAAATGTGGGGCCTTTAATTTGTGATTAATCAGAAAGATGAGCGACTTATTTTATCTCAGCAGCAACAGTAACTCTCCTGCCATCTCCATGCTTCCCAGTCTGTATGGGTGTGTGTGTGTTTGTGTTTGTGTGTGTGTGTGTGTAGAGGAGGATTTGTGTACTGTGTATACTACAAACATGCTCCCGGGTATGAGTATTATTTGGGTACTTGGGAATCACATCCTCCTTAAACTGTTTTGATGATTTATGATGCTTCTCCCTGTACTGTAACTTCTTTATTGATTTTTAATATTAAATATAGTTACATGTTTAGCATTTTATTTACACTATTATAGATTATTTTGCCTTTTTATCATTTCCTACATTTATGTTATAGTAATAATAACGCTCTTTCATTTGTTACAATTGGTTTACAAAGACACTATTGTTCTTGATTTGAATTGTGTACAGAAGTTAAGCAGGTTTTAAGCTGAATTGTTCTTTTCTTTGGAAAAGGAATTTGATGGTAGACTTTTATCTGAGTGTGAAATATAATGATATCACGTTGTCTGTGAGGTAGAGGATACTTCTGTTCCTCTACACATCATGTGTCCGGCTCCTGGTCTGCACTGAGTGTCTCTTACTGCAACTCCCAACAACAGTGACCCTGATCTCATGTCCTCTCTTTTATCAGCAGTGATTCAAGTGCAGGTCACATGATGGAACAGATTATTTTAAGATCTCATAATGAATGCCCCCTTGTTTTGTGGCAGTTTACTCTCTCTGTTGGCTCAAACACTGACTTTGTATAATCACATAGTCACTTGCATTGATTTCAATGTGACTTTGTGTTATAGAAATAAAGGGTTTGGTTTCCAAACAGTGTACAAGGAATTGAATTAAATAACATTACTATATTTAATACTTTTCTTTTGATTTAGTGAAATCAGATTAACTGAATCTGATAACATCAGGATTTTGTTATTGTGGAATTAAAAGGAGATGTAGTCCCTCTTTAGCAGACCTTCATCCTGGTGCATGAATTACGATTATGAACGGCAAATGATTTTGGAGGAGAATGAATGTTGGGTAAAGGCTCTGATCCATGGTGTGCAGTGTCTGCAGCCATGGCAGCAATGTAGCAAACAGCTATGACCAGCGTAACTAACCATTTCAGTTTTTCTCCCTTCGGTTGTTGGTTTCTTTCTCATCGTTCCATCCCATCGCCACTTAAGGCAGCGTCTCCTCCACACGTCTGCAGACAAGGGCCTGCCGTGACGTCGTCTTCTCACCTGTGGGGGGAGGCTGGGGATGAGGGGATCATAGGTGCTGCACGGGAGAGAGAGCATCCAAACCTGTGATTAGAAAAACAAAGTGTAAATATTGCAAAAATAAATGCTGGAGTACGAATGATTAATACAAGAAAAGAAATAAAAGAACGAATGAAACAAATCTGTTGTGTTGTTCTCATTTTTTGTATTCATATACAAGGCTGCATTAAACTTGAAAAAAATCCACTATTCAATTTTAACAGCATTTCCCACCCTGTACAGACATTTCATTTGATTGTTTGTGTCTATATCTACACATCTTCTATCGACTAATTAGCTTTTGTCCCCCAACCCTGCCCTGCCGTTGTCATATCGCTGTAAATGATATCAATCATTTTATTCAATGAGAAAAGAACATTCTCATCCAGTTGTGTGTAGGTGTACATATTGATAGTTACAAATGTGTCTTACATTGTTATATAAATAAAGTGTATCATTACAATCACAATTAAAAATCTAATTTCAAAGCCAGCATTAAAAGATGTAAGTTGTACTATTTGGCAGTATGGCATCGTCGATAAGTCGCTGTCCAACTGGTGTCTAACACTGGGGAGGTATTTGAGAGATGCATAATACTGGAGAAGAGTTCTGAGAGACATGTTGCAGTCAGGGTTCCACCTGTCCAAGCCCAGCCCATAGACTGGTGGAGCCGTGCCTCTAGAGAGGTGTCATGATTCCCACACTAACACAATCAGAGCTGCATCATATGACAGGCAGCTGCATCAATGTTTATGATCATTTTACTTCATTTCACTCAGTTTCTCAACGTTTTCCCTCCGTCTTCAACTTCCTCCTCTGCAAAGTGCTTTTCCCTCCGACTCGTAATTTACGGCCGTACGTTCCAGTCCCTCATCTCATCCGCGAATGCACTTGCAAGTGGTAAATGAGCATAATGTGTAGACACGTCGTCTAAAAACAGCTTCTGTAAATTGAGATGAAAAAAGAACGTCACTAGCAGAGGATGGTTTCGATCCATCGACCTCTGGGTTATGGGCCCAGCACGCTTCCGCTGCGCCACTCTGCTGTCCGGTTCACGTGCGTGGCACATTCCCTATATATAGGATACTAGCGTACTTTAGGGTTCAAACCTCCCTATTTACCGGGTATGAGTGTGACGCTGGACGCTAGTGTGTGTTTTTTCCAACCTTCACACTCGGTGTTTGCCTGGATCTCCAATTCTCCATATTACATTTCAGTATTAAGCCGCTAGAGGACGCTGCAATCTGATGTCTTTCAGTGCTGTCGGTAAAAAACAACGATCTTCAGAGGCCTGTTGAAATCTGACGACCAGCCAATCTATACATTATTACATTACATTACATTTCATTTAGCTGACGCTTTTATCCAAAGCGACTTACAATAAGTGCATTCAACCCTGAGGGTACAAACCAAGAACAACAAGAATCAAGACAGTACAATTTCTTCGAAATAAAGCAAAACTACAAAGTGCTATAAGTAGGTGCCATTTTAGTGCTACCAAAGTGTTAGTTTTCAAAAGTGGTTAGTTTTTTTTTTTGTTTGTTTTTTTTATTCAAGGTACAGTCGGAAGAGGTGTGTTTTTAGTTTTCGGCGAAAGATGTGTAAACTTTCAGATGTCCGGATGTCGAGTGGGAGCTCATTCCACTATTTAGGAGCTAGGACAGCAAACAGTCGTGATTTTGATGAGTGTTTAGCTTGCAGTGAAGGAGCAACGAGTCGTTTAGCTGAAGCAGAGCGGAGTGAACGTGCTGGTGTGTAGTGTTTGACCAGGTCCTGGATGTAAACCGGACCTGATCTGTTTACAGCATGGTATGCGAGTACTAGTGTTTTGAACCGGATGCGGGCAGCCACTGGTAGCCAGTGTAGGGAGCGGAGGAGCGGAGTAGTGCGAGTGAATTTAGGTTGGTTAAAAACCAGTCGAGCTGCTGCATTCTGAATGAGCTGCAAAGGTCGGATGGCAGTAGCAGGTAGACCTGCCAGGAGGGAGTTACAGTAGTCTAGGCGTGAGATGACCAGGGCCTGGACCAGAACCTGCACCGCCTTCTGAGTGAGAAGGGGGCGTATTCTCCGGATGTTGTAAAGCATGAATCTACAGGACCGCGTTGTTGCAGTAATGTTGGCAGAAAGGGAGAGTTGGCAGTCGAGTGTCACACCCAGGTTCCTAGCAGTCTGAGTGGGGGTCAGCACGGAGTTGTCAAAGTTAATAGTCAGGTCATGGGTGGGAGAGTTTGTCCCTGGAAGGAAAAGTAGTTCAGTCTTGTCAAGGGTATACTGTACATTCTCACACAAATTCATAGAATTTAGGTGCCTCTGATATCAGTCACTGCAGGAATCAAAGGGCTGACCTTCAGGTTCGTTGGACCAACCGCTCTATCAACTAAGCCAGGGTTCAAATGTTCCAGTCAAACATAACACAAAGGTTCTACACAGCGAAGCATATAAATACTAATGTATAAATCGCTTTGTTACTGTGGATTAAATAATATAAATGGCTGGTTATTAATATTTAACTATAATCTCATCAAGTTACCATTCATTTTAAAATACAAGAGGTGACGACTTTGACACAGGATGAAAATAGCTATTCCACAAGATGAGATGAGATAATTTTGCTAGAAATAAAAAAAGGATATCAAGCTTGTATCAAACATGTGTAATGGAATATTTTTGTTAGATTTAGACAGTTAAACAATGTCTGGGGTCTAATTCATGTTCATTTACAATCGTATCTCATGCAGTCCTATGTGCACAACACACACTGTTTCACAGCTCCACTTCATCAAACTTCTGTCATTACAAGTCAGGGGGAGCAGCTGTCCTTCAAAACGATTACTTAATTTAAAAACACTTTATTTAGACCAGATAAAGACAACAGACAAGATGACACATTAAGAAAAGAGAAGATTCAGGTTTGGATTTAAATATGTAGTTTCAAAATACAAAGTCATTATTCAATGTGCTGTTAATACATAGTATACACTGGATGATCAAAAGCTCTCAATTCACAGAGGTACAACTTGTCTGGAAATTTCATCTGCTTACGAATTTTCATTTTATTTAATAAGAGCAAATCATGTTCTGTCAACCTGCTTTCAAGTCCAATGATGTGTATAACCACACATCAACAACTGCATCATGGTTCGACTGAGTGAAGACCTGATTGATTTGATAAATGTATAAACTATAACCATAAATTCTGTAGCGTCAGCAGGATTACTACATGGAGCTCTTGCCGAGCTACTGCCTTGCACATGTAAATGTTCCCTTGACCACATTTCTAAACCTTATTGAAAGTGCGGCGATGGCTAAAGCCAACCCTGATACACTGAGCTGTTTAGGCCATGAGATTATTTTTCGAAGCATTGCTCAGTTTCAGCTGTCATGCTGTAAAATACTTTAAAAATTCAAGGTCTCTAAATAAGGACTGGGAAGACCTTGTTCGAAGTAGGTTTTCCTTAATCAGCCAGTTAGGAGCTACCTGATGGTGATGCTGTCCCCTTATCAATTTGTACAAATGTTTGAAAGGTGAAATGGTTATTTGCCCTGGTGCATCAGGAAAAATATAGCAAATAGAACAAACATCCATACTCAAAACTTAAAGTCAAATAAACCAATGACAAAGGATGACAGTTATGCACAGTTAAAACTATAAAGCTGAATCTGAGTGAAATAGTGAAAAACAAGTGTGAGATGGATTCAAGAATCCAAACCAACAACCTTACCTGTTTATTTACACATTAGCGTGCATCCTCACATTGTGTCACAAGTGACGCTACAAAACACCCGAAAACAAAGTGATGTCACAGTTGCACTGGGGGTATGAGCAACCACCACCTGTAAATGGTGAATTGGAGTAATGCTTTGGCATTATATCCCATATCACATGGTTACTGGTACTTTCACTATATGAATCTTCGGGGGGTTAGGGTCAGGGTTAAAGGGAGACAGGGATGACCCTCTTATAGTCATCACACACGCTCTGGTGCTAGAGCCACCGCGGAGGTTAAAGGAAAAGTTTAATCTCTGAATAGTGCCCCAGAGACGTCTTTCTGTCCCTAGCTTGACATTTGGAGCAGCTAGACCTCCAAGAGGTTTCAAATGCAGCGTCATGTTCGTTGTAGCTTTTGTGTAAGAATGAGGACAGATTTGATTTGAAGATCAGCCTGTGAATGTTTCAGCAAATAATCTCCACTTCTTTAATGTCCTCTCTATTGTCCTGGTCCTCCTCTTCCTGCTGCTGCTTCTGCTTTATCTCGTCTTCACCCTCTGTCCTCTTCCTCTCATCTGTGTCAATGTCCTCTGCCTCTTCATTCATCGTCTCCTCCTCCTCTTTTTCCTTTGTGCCACCCTCTAGTTCCCCTTCCACCCTCTCCTCAGCCGTTGCCCTCCTCCTGTCTCGCAGGGCACAGGGCAGACAGTTTGCCAAGAAGAGGACGGCAGAGAGACAGAGCAGAGAGAGGACGGCACCGACACCAACTTCCAGCTCTCGAGTTCCTTGCCCACCCTCCTCGTCCCTCTCTCCCTCTATCTCATGGCTTGGAGAGAAGTACACAGAGCCCTCCTTCTGGCTTGGCATCAGAACAGCTCTTTCCAGATTGTTGCGACTGACCATCCCTCTGTTCCCCTCCTTGTTCCAATTTCTATTAGTCACTCCCCCGCTTATCTTGTCATAGTAGTCGTTGCTCACATTCCCACTGTTGTCTTCATCAAAGTTTGATGTATAGACATTGCTGTCTGACTCAACCAGCATGTCTGATATATCAAACTCAAACTCCTCCCCCTCCTCCCCCTTGTCCCCTGCTGGCTGCAGGAAGCCCAGGTCTAGGTTAACTCTTATCCAACCAGATCCCCTTGCTAGCCTCGTCATCCTGCCTCCTCCCCCTATGTCTGTCCAATCCGTGTTGCCTTCGATTATCAAGTTGGAGGTGACTGGCTGGTCAGTGCAGGTTGAAACCAGAAGTTCTGCTAGCAGTAACGGCCCACCTCCATCGCCCTGGGCAAAGATGCGTTGGTTGGGGCCCGGTGTCACCACAACCACAGTCTCAGCCAATGAGGAGAGACGCAGGAAATGGGGAAGGTCACTGAAGGAGGAGAGGAGGGAGGCGGCGTCATCGCTAAACTGAAGCCAAACGCTGATGGAAGCCTCCTGTAGAGAAATGATATGCATGGAATTATAATTAGACCTCACAAGTCATTGTCCTCTTAACTGTCTCACCTGTCTTAACAGTTAACTATTGTCAAGTATCAGCCAGATAGTGGCATCAGAGGGATGAAAGAAGGCCAACCTCAGCTTCATTACAGCTGTAAACCCAACAGACAAGATCACAGTCAACTTAACACAGGCACACAGGATGCTGAGCCCTCACTCAGAGGGAGAATTTTGGTCAGCTTATTTTAAAGAACGATCACAGAGCAGAGCACTAATATGATATATCTGTGAAGATTCTCCCCTTATATGTTCAGGACTTACACATATTTAGTGTAGATTGGCCTCTGGACTTGCTTATATTTCTTGAAGAGGTTTAGACCTCTTCAGTATTTTTTAAAAGGTGATCTGTATTTATATAACCCTTTTATCTAGTATTGATGAACACTCAAAGCGCTTTGGCTCTGACTGACAAGAGAGAGTTTAACCTATGCTGAGAGTGGTTATATTAAGCATGCGGGCCAACCCATTTGGATGAGAGGTGAATCATCTTCAAGAAACACAGGCATGTCTAGTTGACTACAAACACTGAACCCAGACTTGCCCCTGTTGGCTGTGCCATATAAATACAGACCATTTACAGAAAATCCAAGGTTGGAAAGGTTTAGAGGGAAGGAGCCTTATGCAGATGAGGAGTGTAAATCACACACACACATCAAAAATGGCTGCTCTCTTACCTGGTGGTGGTTGTACAGGATATTGTAGGCCGTCACTGTTGTTGTGACAATGGAGGGGTGTGTGGGGCCGCCCATGACTGACATGCCGAGGCCATTGACCACTTGTACTGACAGGTCTGCAGGGGTAACAGGCTCGGAGGTCACAGTGATGTCACATCTGCCCAGCACGCCATCCCACTGCTCCGAGACAACCTGAGAGAGATAGAGAGAGATGATGATGATGATGATAGAGGAGAGAGATCCAACTGACATGATACACAACTATCACCTACATAGAGTGAAGTCTTTCCTGGCCGTAAACCAATCAGGTTGTTCTGGGTGCTGAGGGAAGCCACTCCAGGGTCCTCCACTCTCAGCCACTCACGGACCAGCTCTGTCACATCCACGAACCAATCAGACGAGTTTAGGAGGTGTACCGTTCTACTGCGGGAGTCCTGAGCTGTGAACTGAGCCAGAACCTGAACCGTGGAGCGCTGATACACCGGCACACACCTGAGGAAACATGGGACACGTGAGGAACTAGTGTGTGTGTATGCGTGTGTGTGTGTGTGTGTGTGTGTGTGTGTGTGTGTGAGAGAGGGACGCAGACTACAAAGATGCATGTGATCACCCCTACAGAAGTTACATATGTGACCTCAGACTACAGATGAGGGTTAATGCTCAGCAGACCCTAAGAGCTTTTCCCACTTTCATACTCAGCACTAAACTGTCTTAACTCTTTGGTCACTAAGAAATGAGAAATCACAGCTGTGGTGACAGGAGGATTATTCCTGAACACTCATCACACAGAGATTTTGCACAGATGGTCAGTTTTGTTTTTTTTAGAGTTACCCTCAATAAGTCAGACTGTTTTTCAAAAGCTCCCAAAGATATACCATTCTAAAATATTTTCAGATTTACTTCAGACTTTAGACACAAATTAAATTAAATGTAATTCATGTTGTATATATAGAAACCATGATTGAAAGGTGAGGACATATTCAAGCTGGTTTTTACCCATTCTCTGTGAAGTGGTTCCAGCCACTAATGGCGTTCAGAATGGGGTCTGACAAGGAAACTCTCAGGGGCACAGACGGAGCCCAGACCTCCAGACACACAGAGCCGCTGAGCGCGCCCAGTAGAAACTCCACCACTGCACACGTGTTGCCCAAACCTGATTCGCTGCCATCCACAAAGAGGGTGGAGCAATCACTGGACACCTGTAGTTAGGATGGAGACGGAGAGAGGACAAGTGTAAGAAACACCAGGAGGTATACAGTAAAGTATATCGAGTAAGTCAGTAGAGGAGATGGGTTACAAAAGAATGTGTAAATATGGCATTAAATTAGTGGTGCATTCATCAGTATATTTATAATAACAAAGGCTAAATACTATTATATACCAGGAAAATCATGACTCTCCACAATCATCAGTGCTGCTCGTTGCGGCAACTGCTGGGATTCTCTATTATATTGTAAGGTCTATGTACTAAGTGTCTTGACCCCACAGAACCATTCCTATAAACCAAACTGCTGATTAAAACTCACAGATTTGATGTGGATCTCCAGGAAAAATTGCTGATTGTTACCTGCTGCTAAAAATCTAATACAGTATGGGACAGTGTGATAAGATAGCTTTTTGTCTTACTTGTCTAAATAAACATGTAGGAACATAGAGTAATTAATCAGTGTGCCAGGCTAATGATGTGTGTTGCACCTTGAGAGTGTTCTCGTTGGTAGAGTGACATGTGACTGCAGCGGTGACATCTGACAGCTTCCCATCATGGCTTATGGCCAGCACAATGACAGGAAGAGATACTCGCTGGTTTGTCAGTATGGCGGTGTTGATGATCTTGTTACTCTGAGGACAGATGATCAGATAATCAAAACTATCTTCAAACACATCATATTAGAGGGACCTTAAGAAGATTTCAAATATTTGGGAATGAATAAATACATTAAATAAGAAAGTTTAAGTACATATAAAGTAATGTATAAAAAGTACCTCTGTTATGGGAGCAATCCCAACAATGTGTCTGTCAGCGAATGAGAAGGCGCTAACTGTCCCCTCTCGTGGCAATGGTGGGTTACTGCGCCCAGAGTACTCAACCCACCAGTTAGCTGACACTGTCATGGCAACACCGAAGCTTCGCTTCAAACCGTCTACTGACAGACAAACTACCTGCAGAAGAAGGGTGGAACTGCAGGACGACACAGAGACTGAGCTGTCAGTATGTCAGCACAGTACGTCTAATGAAACCCAGTAGCTGCAGAGGGAAGATCCCACCTTCATTACACAGGTGACTTGCGCTTAGACCATTGAAATAGTCCTTCAATGAAAGCTTACTGAGGCCTTGAGGCTGGTCCCAAATACTGTGCTCAGCATTACATGCTAAATTTCAAAGATGCCAAACATAAAAAAACTGGTCTTTTATGGTCACATGAGGTAGAAACATTTCAACGACTATTGGATTTTACATCCCTTAGCTGTAACTGTGTTCTCATTTATACAGAACGTCACTCTGTGTTTTACTGGCAGACTAAATTGAGGTTCAAATAAACTCTGCCTACTTGTGCGAGTGCTTGAGGGTACTGTGTTTGTGGCAGAGGATGGACAACACATCATGTTTGGATCCTTGACTTTTCTCCAAGGTCACTGCCCACAGGTCAGAGGTCAGGGTTCTCTGAGCCACCATCGACACCAAGCCCTTCTTCACCTTCAGCCTGAAGACACACACAAACACAAACACAGATCTACAACGTAAAACTGCAAGAGGTTGTTGGCAGTATTTAAAAAATGCTAACATAAACCAGGATGCATCATTTGACTTAGCACATAAAATAATTCTCTAGGACAGCCTTCTTCTACCCGCTCAATATTGCGAAAATATTCCTTAACATCACAATGTCCCAGTACGTCTGTGAAAATCCTCCAGCTGGTCCTAGAAGACGACATCATATTACTCATGTCTCAGCATTTGCTCTCTGTAAAAGTAGAATAGAATTCAAGATCATGCTCTTCACAGACAAAGTCCCATCCTATACTAAAGAGCTCATAGAGCTGTATTATCCAAATAGATCACTTAGAATGAGTAGAATGGGAGATAGGGTCTTCAACTACCAGGCTCCAGAGCTGCAGGATCCAGATCTGCAATTATAACTACTTTTATAAATCTGATTATGATTAGGAATATTGTTACAACTAATACTATCAACTAATTCGGTTATCATTAATAAAATGATTACATCTTTAAAAAAAATCATTTTAACAACCAGTCTGTTTTAAAACAACAGTTACACAGCTGTTACTTTTCTCTTTTCTCTTCTCTCTCTCTCTCTCTCTCTCTCTCTCTCTCTCTCTCTCTCTCTCTCTCTCTCTCTCTCTCTCTCTCTCTCTCTCTCTCTCTCTCTCTCTCCTACCCACCTCTCCTCTCTACCCCATTTCTTCCGCTCACCCAACAGGTTGAGGCAGATGGCCGCCCACATTGAGTCTGGTTCTAGAATTTCCATCCAGTTAAAATTGAGTTTTTTCTCTCCACAGTCATCAGTGCTGCTTGTTGTGGGAACTGCTGGGCTTCTCTATAATACTGTCGGGTCTGGACCTTCTATGTAAAGTGCCTCGAGATGATGTTGTGATTTGGCGTTAATACTAATTGAATTGAGAATTGACAAAAACTGATATAATTTAGTGCTCACCTTATGACAACAAACTCGGCGCTGAAGTTGGATCTTAGATTCACAGACATCCTGATTGGCTGTCCTATCAGGACTGGTCCCCTGTGGTAGCGAATCACGACATGGGAGTCCAAGCTAAGCTCCTCCCCATCCTGCCTGTTCAAGCAGGCTTCTTTTTCTTTGGTCCTCCTCTGCCCTGTATTCTTCTCCCTCTCCTCCTCCCTCAGTGCCACTGCTTTGATATAAAGAAGCTGCCTCTGGGACTGAGCCTCTCGGTCCTCCACACATCTGGATGGATGTTCAGTGGGTACAAGTAGATCAGACAAACATTGTTGAGAGAAGAGAGTCAGAGAGAGAATCACACTCAATGCAACATACCCTGGTGGTGTCAGCTTCAGGTTGGCCACCGTGTCAAAAGTGGAGTAGTAGAGCTGTATTTGGCTTCTCGTAGGGCCCCTTGGGTATCTGAGGGCCTGTGGAACATCTGCGTGGGTGTCCCCATCAACACCTGGATGGTACCTGAATCATGACATAAATTCATGTATCACACGTGTAACTGCTAAGGATCGTCATCATCTTCAGCTCACGAAGGACAACTAGGATTTGTGGCTTTAAACACACCTGTGTATGAATCTTGAAGCTTGAATGTCCACATGTTCATGATCCTGTTTCAAAGTCTCGCTTTTTCTTATGTTCCAAGTTACATTTAGTAAACTGTCTCGCTTGTTTGTGGTGTTTGTTCATTGGCTTTATTTATTGTTACTGATGAACGCAAAGAATAAAAATAATTTTCACACTGCAAACAGTTCTCCAGAACTGTGGTGTTGTAGAGAATAGAGTTTGGCCACTGGATGATACCAACAATCATCACAATGTTGAATCCAACATCATGACCATCAGCAGCTGTGCAATCCCTGCCACACTAACACACACAGGCACTACAGTTCCAGTATCTCTGCTATAATGTAGAGGATTACTATTATATAATGTGTATTGTGAGTAATGTCCCAGTCAAGCTTTGTGGTTACATGTCCAACATCCACCACAATTCCTGATTCATGAGGTACACATTGAAGTCATTCCTTGTTCCGTAGCTTTGAACAAAGCCACACATAATTGAATATACTCAGACAATTGCTCTTTGTTCAAGCACATTGTGCACTAAGAAAATAAAAACTCTGAAGACATTGTCATATCTATTGTTTTGTGTTAATATTAATGTTAACATAATTATATATTCACCATGAAGTGGCTTTATGCTACATTACTTCTCATTTAGCTGGCGCTGTATCCACAGTGACTTACAATAAGTGCATTCAACCATGAGGGTAAAAACCGTGAACAGCAAGAAACAATTAAGTACAATTTGCTTCAAAAAGCCAGACTACAAAGTGTTACCTGTGAGTGCAACTGAACAGATTTTTTTTTTCTCAATGAGCTGACGGTGGTTCATTAGACATCATCTTCTTCACCAAGGTGTAGTCGGAAGAGTGTCTTTAGCCAGGGTTTGAGATTTGTAGACGTCCTGATGTCAATGGGGAGCAAACAGTCATGATTTTGTTGAGTGACTAGTGAGAAAGCAGCAAGCCAATTGGATGCAGATGCAGAGCGGAGTGGACGGGCTTGGTGTAAAGTCTGACCATGTCCTGGATGAAGGCTGGACCCGATGCGTTCACAGAACGGTACGTAAGTACTAGTGGGTGCCTGCATTCGCTTCAAGACACTAGTACTCACGTAGCCAGTGAAGGGAGCAGAGGGGCGGAGTAGTGTGTAGTGTGACTTTGGCTGACCAATATAAATGTGAGAACTTATTTAAGAAGAAATAACAAACTTTAGCACCTCACCTCAGTGAAGGAGAAGACACACGCTGACGGTTGACGGGGTTGCTGTGATGATGTCCACTCCGCTGCCGTTCCCGCCTGTGGATGCGATTATGAGGGTGGACGTTACTTTGCCACTTGTGCAAATCCGGATGTGATCGATTTGGGTTCTGATCCTCAAACCAGTCACTGGGCAGCGTGAGAGTAGCTACACATAGCCCTAGAGGAGGCTGGGAGACAGGATAGGTTGATGGACAGATCAAAACTAGTTGAGGGAGAAGGTGCAATGAATGACTGCGAAAGACGGAGAGAAAGCACTGCAGTTTTCACCTGTGTTACACAGGAGGCCTTGTGCTCCTCTGTATCCTTAAAGGCATGCAGGGTAACACAGGTCCTTCGGGTGCTTGTGTCACCCCACTTGTGGAACAGTGTCCTCACCAGGAACCTTTCCTGCCCTGCCTCATCCCTCCCTCTCTCTACATGCTCTGAGAGGAGGGAGGCAGACAAAGGGGGGGAGAGAGGGAGGACAGCCTCTGATATGAGCTGTGGAAAGACACAGAGTTAGGTAGTTAGCTTCCTGAGGTAGGAACAGAACTAGCTTGCATTACCATCGACAGTTAACCCACCAACAGATCTCAGCTGTCCTTTTCCTCTTACCTGTGTCACTGAGTAAGGGCCAAATGAAGCTTGGAGGCCCGGTCTGGGGCCCCAGCTGGGTGGGGACAACATGAAGAGGCTCTTTGAGAAAGAGAAGGGGCTGGAGTTGGAGAAAAGAGGGCCAAGCTCTGCCTGGGACAGAGGGAGGAACTGCCAAGGATGAGGGATAACTGACATGTGGACTGGCAGGGAGAGAGGGAAAGGAGGCTGGAGGAGGGATGGGCGGACTGAGGGGATAAACACGAAAAAAGAAGGTAAAGTTGTGAAGCAAAATGTTTAGAGAATGAGGCATGAAAGAAAGTCCACAATGAAGAAAACAATCCCACTCTTATCCTTTTCCTGTTCTTCTTAATAAAGGGACAACAGGAAGACAACAGGAAATAAACCTAATTTGTCAATAGTCAAACTACACAACAGTCAGGAAGTGATAAAAAAAATGATGATTTCTTATGGGGACTGTTATTAATGTGTGTTTAATCTGGTGCAGATCAAAATAAACATTCAGATTTAGTAGCATAAATTAAAATTTGGTTCCATAAGGGGACTGTTGGAGCTTGGCAGACGTATGAGCTTTACTGAGTGACTTATCGTTTCTTGTCGAAGGTGGAACGTTTCTCTGTGCTCATAATAAAAACTCCACCTTTAACACCAGTAGAACCTTCCAGGGACTATACAACTTGAAGAATGGAATTTTCAGTGAGTAAGACACACTGTGCCCAGCAGTGAAACGTTTTAGATAAACTGTATTGTTGAAAACAAAGTACTGGTAAATGTCTGGATAGGATCTTTGATTGGAACAATGTAAAAATAAGAAAAATATGTGAGAAGAACCGAACAAGAATGAAGCAGGAATAAAGCAGAAAGTTCCACAAGCAGATATGCAGGCAGTATGACACGTGTACATGAAGTCAAACTCAGTTAGACTCTACAGACAGAAAACTAATCCCCATAGTAAAGACTCACCTGCTGTGAAAATCCAAAAGAACAGCAGCATGCTACCTCCTCTTCTGTCCCACCACACACCAGACCCGCTGACACATGCCATCACCTGTGACCTGGTGCAACACAGTATCATGTGATCTGCTGCATTTAATCATTAGGAAACTATTCTGCATTTGATAAACCTATGCAATGATTCACACTTTAAATATTCAACCATATTTTCCCAACCTCAGTCAGGTGCTTTTAGTATTTCTTATATTTCTGAACCATGCTAATGCTGTTATAATAATGAAGGAATGTCCCGTCCCTGCATGTAAACAAAAGCAGTCTCATCTTGTTTATTTGCTTCCTCTGCAGCTTCTGAGCAGATCCCAGTCTTCATCGGCAGTTTTTCACAATCTGTCGAGTTCAGCTCTTAAGACAACATGAACAAGACGCCCTGGAAATGCTCAGGATAATGGTTTGAACACCTACTGCTGAATATGAACAAATCAGCTGTTGAGGAAGACCATTCGATACTGTCAAAAGCTCTAGAACATGCAGGTCAATGGTGCTTGACTGGAGATTGTTTTGAAAACCAGTGTAAACCAGTAAAGGAATGGATGATGACTACATAGAGTTAGATGTGTGTGTGAATGGGTGAATGTAAAACTGTACTGTAAAGAGCTATGAGTGGTCATCATCAGACTAGAATAGTGCTATATAAAAACAAAACCATTTACCATTTACCATTTACAAAGAGCAGCTCCATGTTGTGCTTTGTGTGTCAATGTTAGAAACACAGAGGTTTTATAGGTTGTGCTCACAACTGGTATACAGCACCTGCAGGAGCACAGAATTTCACACCAACCAGAACCTCCGCAAGGCAAACTTATCATAGACAGATAAACATGAGCAATATTAGTCCTGTGAACATACACACACATACACACACAAACACACAAACATGTCAGCTGGTAGAAATGGGATTAAATTCAGACACCGTGTTCTGCAGCAGAAAAAGTTAAATCAGTGGATTTAGTAAATATATCAGATGTGTGTGTTATTACATGTTCTCACATGGTAACACATGAGATAACAGAATACATAGTGCACTCCCCTCCTACACACACATACACACAAACACACACACACACACACACACACACACACACACACACACACACACACACACACACACACACACACACACACACACACATCTGTTCTTTCACCTACCTATTTCACCTCCAGATTCCATCTTTTCCTCAAGACATTTTTAAGCAGGCTGATCCACATCACAGCTCCCGCCAGGATGCTAGAAAAACTTGTTTTAAAAATTAATATCAAAGTAAACAGTAATGTGCTCTTTACTCTCACTCTACTTTGCTGCTCTGCTGCAGCTGTAAACCTTTCCCTCTCTGAGCTAGAGTCACACAATACAGATTTATGTGTTTAAAGCGATAAATAATCCCCCTCCCTCCCCCACATCCCGTCTCTCTTCCCTTCTTTACAATTACATTTTTTCCTTTTTGCTTCTTTTTCTTCCCCCTTTTCTCACCCCTCCTTTCTTGGTTTCTTCTTTTACCCACCCCTCTCTTCAGTCTACTTTTTTAAGTTATTCTTACCAAAGAATAGTTCACACAGTTTAGCTTTCACTGCTTTGTAATTAATAACAATCACACAGTCACCTCACCCTGGAGTCACTCCATGATAATGTGCAACAGTCATAAGGAGCATGTTCACCATGAATGAATTATTCTCGTCTATTCTACTCTGCCTGTTTGGTGGAATCCTTTGATTTTCAGTCTTTCTTGGGTATAATCTTTAATCTGACAAGTCTTCTCTAAGCTAAAAATATGAGTTCTCCGCTCAATAAGTACAGATTGCCTACAAACATGTGTGCAGATGCACATATAGACACTGTGTGTGTGTATGTGTGTGTGTGTGTGTGTGTGTGTGTGTGTGTGTGTGTGTGTGTGTGTGTGTGTGTGTGTGTGTGTGTGTGTGTGTGCGTGTGTGTCTGTGTTTGTGTTTGTGTGTGTGTGTGTGTCTAAGTTAGCCTCAGACATTCTATGGCGGCTGTGCATTAGGATGATATTGTGTAATATTAGGCTCAGCAGTGAAAGCTGAGTGCTTGTCAGAGCAATGTACACGCTGTGGGCTGTAAATCGCACTGTGAGCTGGACTCCACGAGCAGGACAGCTCCACATTCATGCTGTGGTATGTCACATGTCACATGCATAATTGTAATGTCACTATTGACATGGCAATTACCCCATATTCTTTGTTGGTAAATGGAGATATAATAGTCCCCAGAATTATCTGAGCAAAAATTAATGAGAATGTGGCATCCAATATGGTCAAACATTTATAATAACGAATAATCATTTTCAAAAGTTGATATAACCTTTTTATATTTTATATAGATATGAATTATGGAATGTTTTCTGTTAGGAGCGAGAAAAATACTGACACTTTTATCAATGATGTCAAGAAATAAAGAGTGTGACTCTGACACTGGACACAGCTCTCCATTTTCCGTTTGCTAACTATGACCGATGTTACTCTTGTTTCACCATGACTGCCATCTTTCTTAAACTTTAAACAACTTGTATCTTTATGGTTTGTTTTTGGGCCCAGAGCGTCTGTTTACAGGCCCTGATGTGCACTGTACCGTATGGTCACAGTGGGCTCTGCTGATTTCAGTGTTAACATACAGTAAGAGAGAGAAGAGACGACCAGAGATAAAAAAAAACAGTTGTGATAAACCCCAGCAGAGTCTAATCGGATTATGATCATGAATCATATGTAAGAGAAGTCGATGAGTCCTGCGGCCAATAAAAGCTAACACATAAAAAATGGCAAATTAATATAGAAATGGCTTATAAACAATATAGTTAGTGTGCACAACTTGTCCATATAAAATATATTTCAATTACTAATTAGACTTATGAGTATGTTGAATGTGAACATAAAAAAAAATGTTTGAGATTTCTCAACTGTTTTGTATATATTTCTGCCTGCTTCCTGATCACAATTCTTAATGTTTTATGTAAAATAATGTGTGAATGAATGATTCCAATCAAACTAATAGTAGTAATAGTAAACATGTTGCTTTGGCCATCCTCCACTATCACATCAGCATTAGCTTCTGAAAAAAGTGACCAGAAATTTGAGCTAAGGCTTGATCGATATTTATTACTTAATCAATCAAGCGATCTATACAATTTTATTTGTATAGCACATATCAATAAATCATAGATTACCTTTTTAGTCTTTACAAGGTGTGATATCCTCTTACCTTAATCCTCAGCAAGAGTAAGGAAAAAATACCCCCAAAAAACTATTGACAATGGATAAAACATGTAGAAACCTCAGAGAGAGAACACAATAACAGTATTTATAACACTGATGACAAAAGACATTGCTAATATTAACAAAGAGGTGTGTTAATGATTGAAGCATGTGTTTGAAGCAAACGTCAAACAGAGATGGAGGGAGCAGTAATGGTAGTTGTAATGATTGAGGTGTTGTCAGTAATGGTGGTATATGTGAGGAGGTTATATTGTATATCTAGCCATCTTTGTTCTTTTTGCATACAAATACAGCTGGGGATCATCTGCATTGTATTGTTTCATGGTCAGATGTGTGCGTGTGTGTGTGTGTGTGTGTGTGTGTGTGTGTGTGTGTGTGTGTGTGTGTGTGTGTCTGTGTGTGTGTGTGTTTGTGTGTGTGTGTGTGTGTGTGTGTGTGTGTGTGTGTGTGTGTGTGTGTGTGTGTGTGTGTGTGTGTGTGTGTGTGGTGAGACTGGTAATATAGCAGAAGGGGCTTAAAGGACAATGGATCTGACACTGAGAGGAGATTAACAGACCAGAGAGAGAAAAAATGAAAAACAGCCTCTACATTTTCCCACATAGACCTCAATCTAGATCCACTGCACTCAGTTCTCATTCACTTAGCAGCCTTCCGTCTTTGCATTACATTTATACATTTACATTCACAGATATGCAGAAGCAGATTGCATAAGGAATAGGGCTGGGCAAGTTAACTCGTTTCAATGGAGTTAACTCGAGTTAACATCGACATTTGAGTGCAAGATTTCTCCGTTTTATAAGAGTGTAGGTTTTCTAATAGGGATTTATGAAACTTGGATATCATTGGGTAACATTTTCAAAAGCATTAGCTACCTATCTTATTGTCTTCCTGGGAAATACAAAAATAAAACTGTTTTTTATGTGGCCACTCCTCAGCTCCTCTCCAACTTTGCCTCCTACTAGCTCAGTGTCTGTTGTAAATCTGCCTGCTATCTTCTGTTCTCTTGGCCTGTGTTAATACTCCAGAGCTGCTTCAGAATTATTCCATGTCATTAGTGAGTTTTCCTCAAATAGTTCTACAATATAAAGTCACTTCTATTGTTTGTGTGATGGACTTGTGTGCAGAGCTTTTTAGAAACAGTATATGCAGAGTGAAGTTTACCTGCATGTTTTCATTTTAAAGTTGAATGGTACTGCATTTGCTTTTATACTTTTTATATGGCTTACATGGCAGTTTTCTTTCATACATTACATGTCGAACATTTCATTGTTTTCAGTCTGTTAAGCAACCAACACCAACTTCAGACCACAACTTTTCAAACTAAAAGCTTTGTAATTCTGCTCAATATAAAGCACAGCAGCAACAAAACAAAAGTTGTGCTTTTGCTTTTAGGCCAAATTGCAAACAGAAAGTGATTTTGTGAATGTTACTGCCAATGACAGATCAGCAACCATGAATGTCTGTGTCAGTCTGACAACGAAATTATCAAAATGATCTGGCGGTGATTTTGATAATGGTTTGACCCAGTTACTGACCACTGCTGTGGTTTATTAGAGGACATGAACTGGACTGAATGTGAGCACGACCACAGAGCAGTGGTTGCCTGTTCATTAATTTTTTATAAATATTGAACATATTGTGACTCAAAATCGCACTAAAGTCAGCACTGCACTTCCTCTGGCAAATTACAATACCCATGCCAAGAGGGGAGCTGATTTGATGAACAGTATACGTTCCGCAGACAGTCGTTTGTGGAATTAGTTGGACCATGCACTTTACTCTACTTTTGGATATAACCTGTATCCTGCTGCCCCACTGTGTAACCTGTGGCATCTTCTGACTTTGTTGCTTTGGTCTAAATGTTCCTGTGCAGGCCCAATTTAGGTTATAATTTCATTTGCTTAGTGTCCATCTGCTGCATAAAACACTGTTCAACGGCTAATCCCCAAGAAACTAGCAGCTGGGTCAGCAGAGCAGACAGCAATACTGGTGATTTCTGTTCCACTGAGCCAGACACTCACAGCTAATCATCAATCTAATTTTTGATTATATTGGTTGTTGTTGTCTTTTGCACTGCGCTGTCCGGAGCTCTCCTGTCAATCTCACTTTGACCAGCACTTTCAGCATTTGGATGTATCAGGATATGAAATTGATGTGAACATATTCATCACATTCACTATGTTTTAGGATTCTTTAGGAGCTCTGTTGAACCCCTGTGAGGTTTAGGCAGTGACAAAGGGTGGAAATGATAAGAATATAAGGATCAATTTTTGAAATCCAATGGATCTACCTGCTGCCCAAGCGCTCGCTTTTTGTCAAATTAAATGTCACATGCTCTTCCATATTTCTCTCTTTCTTGTCCTCTTCTCCCTTCATTTCTGTCCCCCTGTGCCAATCCCCTTCTGGATAATCTGTAGCTGTAATCTGTCATCTGTCATTGTTTCTCTTGATGGGACATTTGCAACGAGGCCAGATTATCATCTCATACCATGACCTGACCAGGCAGGATGAGACAAAATACACCCACTCATACACAGATGGACACTCTCTCACTCACTTCCTCACTCGCTCTGTCACGGAGAGAGAAACATAGAGAGAGAGATGTGCTGTAGGCTACAAGCAGGTACAGAGAGGACAAGAGAACAGGATGAAATACAGGTACAGCAAACATGTGTGTGTGTTTGTGTTTCACAGTTCTGGTCCCAGAACACAAACAACATGTGTCCTCTCTCTCTCTCTCTCTCTCTCTCTCTCTCTCTCTCTCTCTCTCTCTCTCTCTCTCTCTCTCTCTCTCTCTCTCTCTCTCTCTCTCTCTCTCTGTCACACAGAACACAATGACCTAAAAAATACAGGCAACATCACAATATGGATCACCGCTGCTTTTTGATGCTTTAGGATCTTAATAAAGTTGTAGGTCATCCAGGTTTTTACATCATTAAAACAGTTAAATTAGCTGAAAACAATGCGCTTTGTTCCTGTGGGGAGACTCGGTGCAGAGTGAAGCCATGAATCTCTGTGGGTTCATCAGCTGATGTTTATGCCACCTATTACTAATCCTCAGTCATCCTTATTTAAGTTGAGTCAAATAATAAACATCCAGTACATTAGAGTGTTCGTTTAAATCTGGCCACCAGCACTGACAGATATGTGGCCAAACAAACAAGACTGTTCACTGTGTCGTGTGTGTTAGTAGTGTGTAGTGTGAGTCTCATATCCACTTTTACAGAGTTACTGACGCAGGTTTCTCTTTAAATCCAGTC